>NC_134269.1:79076276-80441276 GCF_031893055.1 Leptodactylus fuscus | reverse complement strand
TTAAAATGTATTATACTCTGCCTCATTGTTTATTCTGCAATCCAAACTAAGAAACAAGCTGGGACGACCGTTCTGATCTCCTTATCCTGCCCCTTGGAGGATGAACCCTCTTATTTTAGACCCGCATGGGACATATGTCATCTTACACAGTAAGCTAGAGGGTAAGCCTGTCATCCTATGTAACCTCTATGCCCCTAATTCTTGTCAAACTGATTTTCTCAATCATGTTCTTAATAAAGTGGCCAAACTCTCCAATATCAGTACTTTAAGTTCTTTGGAGTTTAGCTTCTTCCTCACCTTGTGTCCCTGTTTAAAGGAATTCAATCATTAAAATTCAATTATTTTCTCCCTAACACGTAGGAATAGCCTTAAGAAAGGCTATTCTTCTCCTACCTTAGATGTTTTCTCCGCACCACCGTTCGGTAGAAATCCCGGTTTTCTTCTGTATGCAAATGAGTTCTCTCCCAGCACTGAAGGTGTCCCCAGCACTCAAACAGCACTGGGGGCAGAGAATTCTCCAGCGCCGCCTGTATCTTCGCCTAGAACGGCCTCTCCCTGCGTCGTCTTCCAGTGCTGGCTTCAGACTGCTAGGCATACACAGTCTGCTCTGCCGTCAGGACTCGGGCAGAGTTGACTGTGCATGCGCGCAGCCATTTTCTTGTGACTGCTTACCCCAGCTTACTGTGTAAGCAGCCACAAAAAAATGGCCGCTTACACCAGTTTCCTTAAGCATTGTGTTTTCCACCACCTTGTCAGGTTGGTGCCCGGTTAAGAGCTGCAACTGGTTACCATGGGGTTCTTCCAAGGACCTTATTACGGGCACCAGGCATTATTTTCTACATGGACACTCATTGACTAGTGATTTATAATAGGTACTATCTAAAAATATTTTTTGTTCTCTTTAAAGAGGTTGTCTGAAACTACATATTGATGGCATCATTTTAGGATAATTTATAAAAGATCAGGTGCATAGCATACAGATTTGGAAGAAGGAGGCTCTGTAAACTGTTTAGGAGTCATGCATTGCTACTGCAGCTCAACTTATTGGTGTTGGATTCCTACAATCTCATACCGACTACCTATTTTAAGGCCAGGTCCTCAATCTGTGATTTCAAAGAAAAAATAAACAGCAATCTACGTGTCTATAGTGAGCCTGCTGTTAATGGAGTTGTCCAGACTTTGAGATGAGTACAGCAATTGATTAGTCTTGCTAAGACCTGGTTCACATCTGCATTCGGTATTCCGTTTGGGGAGTCTGCTTGGTGACACCCCCCTCCACCTTTTCCCGAACGGAATACCAATTGCATTAAAAAACTGTTAGCTAAGAAACCACGCAGACCCCATAGATCCGTGATTGCGAACCTATGGCACACGTGCCAGAGAGGGCATGCAGAGCCCTCTCTGCTGGCACGTACGCTGTCACCCGAATCACTCGCTAACTGGGAATCCGGTACAGGATTCCCTGTTTGTGAGCGATTGCTACTTTGAAACATGTTGCAGGGGAACTCTATACTAAAGAGAATGGAATGTGTTGAAGTGAAAAATATTGTAGCATGCTGCTACTGTACTGTCACAAGTTCTGGTATAATATACATAACTTTGCCTAGAAAACAGTCGTCTTCTACAGATATTGCACTTGAATATTGTAATATTGAATTTTGTCAAGTTGTTGACTATAGCCATTAACTCTTTCATGGTATGTCTTTATTAGTAAACAATGGCGGAGTTGTTAATGGAATGTGAAGAAGAGGAGCTTGAACCATGGCAGCAAAGAACCAAAGCGATTGTTATTGATGATGAAGATGATGATGAACCCATTTTTGTTCGAGAAATTAGTGTTTCAAAAACAACCAATGCAACCCCTACAAGTAAGGCTTCTTTCTCTCATATTCCAAAAAAATAAGTATTGTTTTCAATTGTTAGAACAAAAAAGTGGGATATTTTGTATTGTACAGTTAAGGGCTGACCATTGAAAGCTTGACTGATCCAAAGTATAATATAAGTGTAGCCTTCGTAAAAGAAATTTACGTATCAGGCTAATTATTGTTTTGTGTTAAGGCTGTGTGTGGCTGCTCATCTACATCTACATCTACGTAATGCCATAGAGCAGAATGTACATTAGTTTGGCAAAGATGTGTACTGTCAGCTTTCTATGAAGTTAATGGGAAATATGGACTCATTTTTGTGGATGTGTATGACTGCAAGTCAGGTCTACCAATAAAAGGGTTCTCTGGGTTGAGGGCCAATTTTGATGTTGATAACCTATCTCTAAGCTGATCTTATTGACTGCTGCTATACTGTGGATGGATTCTTTGGTGTCTGACCCCCATCTCCTGTGTAGATTCTACGCTGGAGGCTGCCTGAAAAACTTGGTCAGTGTGGGGTCTGAGTCTTGGATCTTCACTAATCTGACATCAATAATCTATTACAAGGATCGGTCATCAGTATGACAATTGGCCTTCAGCGTAGAAAACCCCTTTTAAGTATAAAATACATTAGATGTTTTACATACAAACTAGTGAGCTAAACAGTAACTACTTAACCCCCAGATACTCCCCCAATGGGGTGGCAGAACAGTAAGAAAGGTTAGGTTTGCCCACAGTCTTCAATGTATCTGATTTACTCTTTCACAGCGTCTTATTTGCCATGAACACGTGGGACACATTTATTTACCATTTGCACCATGCATGTCCGTTTGTGAAAGAAGAGAGCAAGGCTTGTTGTGTGTGACACTCTTTGTTTTGCCAAGTGTCTTTTGTGGGGAAAACCCCTTTAAGAAGGTTTGGCATTAAAAAAAAAATATTTAACCAATTATATGCAAATTATTAATTCCTTAATTGCTTTGTATATATGAAAGTGGCAATTTTCTTGTGCTAATTTTATTTGTGATTTGGGCAGATTTATCATGCCTTGTATGTCTTTTGTGCATAAAACTTTGCTTATTTTCTACTTTTACACTGCCCTCGCTATTTTGCTGAAGGGGTGCATGGTATGGATGAGGCCACATTCTGTATAGTTATGAACTGTAGATACAGTGCCCATATATCAGGTGCACTCTCTGCTACGGAGGTGTGTGCCTTTTCATAAATTAGGCAGCCGGTGGCTTTGACTGATAGACAGGACACTATGAAGTACCTCAGTAGATATAGACATTGCCTTTACCATAAAAGAATATTTATTAAGGCTGGGCCAGGAATGGCTTTAAATCCAAGTACGAATGCCTCTCCATTAATGCTGTGAGACTTCTAAAGTTGGATTTTGTGCTATAAAGGCAGTAGTGCCACTACTTTTTTCTTTTTCTATGGAAGTAAGCCTTTGTTTAGTAGTCCATAAACTAAAGTCAAGACTTCACATATCTAGCATACAAAATGAAGACCTCTTAAAACAATTACTAAAAGACTAATATTCTGTAAACACTGTCCACATGTCCATATTATTTAGTAGCAACTTAACCTATGATAGGCCATTAATATCAAAGACACTCCAGCTCAGCATACCCCTTTAATATTGCTCCTTTTAAATTGTGTGCACCTGTTCATCATTCTTCCATGCACCTCACCGTATCTACAGCACTAAGGAAAACTGAGGACAGCAACAGAAGCGCCCATCTATACAGGTTTTTCAGAAGGAAATGTATCGATGCTTGAAGAGAAGGAGACCAGGTGTGCATTAGTGAATACATGTGAAAAAGTACTGAACCATAAATCACTGCTTCATACTTAAGTGGCGTTCACACTGCTGCTGTTGTCCGACCCAGGGTGTTCGTGGTAAACCCTGGGGACACCGGACAGCAGACAGCTTGTGAGCAGTCGGCTTTAAAGCCCATTCATTTGATTGAGTTTTCAAAGATGATCGCCCGTGAGCGTTTTCAGCCTCTCCGCCTGGTGTCCGTTTTTTTTTTTTTCCGCGGACACAAAGTCCTCCATGTAGGATTTTGCGTTCGTGGAAAAAAATCGGACACCAGGCAGAGAGGCTGAAAACGCTCACAGGAGGTCCTCTTTGAAAACCCATTCAAATGATTGGGTTTTAAAGCCAACCGCTCACAAGCCGTCTGCTGTCCGATTTCCCCGGGGTTTACCACAGACACCCTGGGGCTGACAACAGCGGCAGTATGAACGCTGCTTTAGTTTTCCAGTCAAGAACTGCATTGGTTTGTGTTCTCTGTTGTTTTATGTGTGTGTGTGTGTGTGTGTGTGTGTGTACATGTCTATATATTTTCTTCACTGTAGTTTATTTATAGATTTATACAATACACAACTTTGTTATTCTAAAGTGAGTTTGTTTTAGTTCAGTCTTCCCTGTTGTTGTTTTTGATGCGTTTTTATGAGCTTCTGTTAAATCCACTCCTGAGTGCTTGATTTTATATTTTCCATTCCTTTTCAAGCTACTCCTTTGGTTTGACTTTGGATAAAAAAAAAAAAAAACACAGCAAAATCTGCAACAAATAAAATAAAAAAAAATGCTGCGTTTCCGCAACGTGGGGTCTTTAGTTTTAGTGTTGGCCATTCATGACCTCCATCAACCGCTCTACTGATTTTGGCACAGTTGGAATTTCTCCTCTAGCCCCCACCACTCCTAAGCAACATTTCGGTTCGATACAGTGTAACTATGCTCTGTGCTGTCAGTTAGGTGGGCCATATCTGACCAACCTGACAAGATATTTGTGCTCAAAATAGCAGAAATGAATGATTAGGATCGGTGGAAAGTAGATAAATTCCAAATGTGCTGGATCCAGTGATGTTCTGACAACTGAAGGCTGAAGAGAGTTGGCGCTTTGGGAGGTATTGAAATGTCTCTTTAAATACTGCTAGAATTCGTCCCCTGACAGGACTAGTGAGTATTTTTCTTATTTGCAGTGGTATATAGTGAGTTCCATCAGTTTCTCTGTTTGAATAAAGGTAGGGGGTTAAGAGACAGGTCAATCAAACCTGGAAGCGTTAAAAAAAAAGATTTTTAACCTGAGAAAGTTAAAGGCATTTTTGTAACGTCTGTATTAATGACCATTTTTTTGTGATAGGTATCAGATTGGTGTAGGTCCAACTCCCTGCATCTCTACCGATAGGCTGTTTGAAGAGACCCAAAGCAGGGCTGGAGATGGCAATGCACTGCATAGTGAAAATTGTAGTGTTACTTCTGGCACTGCTGCTGAGCAATGGGAAACTAGGAGCCCAACCCCACCATTTGTTGCTGTTGACCAATTCTGAGAATAGGCTTTCAACATAAAATTTATGAAAGTTCCTTAAATGAAATGATACAAATTTATACTGTATAAAATAAAATATCAGCATCTTTAAAGTGTAACTGCTCTTCTTTTCTTTGCTAGTATTGTGTAGAGGGTAATTGGGGAAAGCATTTGCAATATACTTAAGGAGTTGCCGAGGAATTGGAGCAACATGTGGAGTGGGTGGGGGTGGCCTAAAGTAAAAAACAAAAAAACAAAACCCATATGTGCTAGTGTCTTGTTGCTGAGAGACTGGTGAATAGCCATAGACAACAAAGTGGTGGTGACTATGCTTTTTAAATTTTATTTGACACTTCTCCAGCTATCCCACGGGTTGATTGTTTCCGACAACACCTTTTAACATTTCTTTTAGTAGAAAACATATTCTCACTAAAGCAACACTCTTAAGTACTGACAAGGAGAGTCCATTCTGTTCACTGTTTACTGCACACAGTGTTTATGACCAGGATGTATTGCAGAAATAGCTCCTTAGCCTGCCTCTACTGTCCCTGCACTATATATGTCATTCCCCTAATGATAATGAACCTAAAACTAACATTTATTCATTTCCCTGCTACCTGAAACTTGCTGATGTAGTGTAGCTGATGAGTCATTTTGCAGCCAGTTTTGTACTAAAAGAAACAAAATGGCTTAAAGGGGTTTTCCCATGAATTAAATTCTGCAGGACAGTTCTCCTGCTCCGATTTGCATTGAACTAATTGCATCAAGAGGGCATTCATGTGATTATTACAAGAGCACTTTTCCAAGATCTTTGTAATAAGAGAATTGGAATTTTTTTGCATTGTGTGATCATGTTAAAATATGTCCATCACGTTAATTGTGGTTATCCACGAGCAAGGATCGGAAGTCTTTAAGTTACCCACTCATGCCACAACACTTGTATGTCTTTAATAGTGGCTGTTTAAAGAGTATGACCACACTCACACAGCAAAATTACTTTAGAGTTAAACAGGATCCCCTGGATTGTGACTTGTGGTTATCCACAGCAGTTTGGGGAGTTCTAGCTGATAGCTGCAGTGGAGAAAGGAGAAAACAGGAACTTGAACCATTGATGAAGCAGAAGGTGTGCCTCGGACTCCCTAAAGGCACTGTAGCTAAATTGTAGTCACAGATAACCGCTTTGCCATAATTAACTGAGTAACTAAGTAAACATATACCATGAATAGGTACAATCTCTGGTGTAGTTAAGTGAAAAATTACAAAAAACCACCAGGTAAGCAAGTTTAAGCAAAAATAGAAAGAGATTTTATTACATAAAATCCACATATAACAATACAACATATAACATACAAAATATATAGAAAAAATGGAGGGGGCAACTGAGTTACCCAATAAATAGGAGTGAGAATGGGAAAGGTGGAAAGTATGCCCATAAAAGATGAATGGATATATTTAGCAGGATCATAGGCCCAAAAATATATATAGAGCAGTGGATATATAGCAAATGTAGCATAACAAGACTAAATATGTTGCTATAATAGCAGAAATGACATGCCACAATTGTAACCCTCCTACAGAGATATAGTAAACATATAGGCCCATGAGTGATGCAAAAGATACATTACTGCAATAGTATTAGCATACAGACCGTGTAGGCCGCAAGGCCAAATGTCCCAGACCACTCCACACCCGACGCGCGTTTCGCCCGCTAGGGCTTTGTCAAGGGATCCTACTAGATTTACTATATCTCTGTAGGAGGGTTACAATTGTGGCATGTCATTTCTGCTATTATAGCAACATATTTAGTCTTGTTATGCTACATTTGCTATATATCCACTGCTCTATATATATTTTTGGGCCTATGATCCTGCTAAATATATCCATTCATCTTTTATGGGCATACTTTTCACCTTTCCCATTCTCACTCCTATTTATTGGGTAACTCAGTTGCCCCCTCCATTTTTTCTATATATTTTGTATGTTATATGTTGTATTGTTATATGTGGATTTTATGTAATAAAACCTCTTTCTATTTTTGCTTAAACTTGCTTACCTGGTGGTTTTTTGTAATTTTTCATAATTAACTGAGCTAAAAAGCATCCAAGCAGAAAGATTTGAGAAAAATAAGCAGGTAAATCTTCCCATCTAGATGCATATTATTGTTAAAGGGATTCGATCATTAAAAAAACATTTTTAAACTCAAAGCACTTAGGAATATCCTTTTATAAAGGCTATTTATCTTTAACCTTTACCTTGGTGGTCCTCGCCACCGTTTTCAAATTATTAATCTTTTATTCTTTATGCTAATTATACTCAGAGAGCACAGGGGGCGTTCCCCATCCTCAGAGCACATCGTCTTCATAGCTCCCAGCGCCACCTCTATGTTCTCTTCCTGATGCCTCCATTGTGATTCTCCCTCTCTTCACTGCGAACCCAAGTGGCAGAGCCGACTGCACATGCCAATTCCCAAAGAACATTTATCAGCAGCTGATGTAGTGAAAAAGAGGAGAAACGCAACGAGGCATCAGGAAGAAAAGACAGAGGCACTGGGAGCGATGACGACGCTGTGCTCTGAGCACAGGGAGGAATGCCTGTGCTCTCTGAGCATAATTAGCGTAAAGATTAATAATTTGAAAACAGCAGGGGGACCAGCAAAATAAAGGTAAGAGAAGAATAGCCTTTATAAAGACTATTCCTACATGTTTTTAGTTTGGAAACTTTTTTCAATGATAAAATCCCTATAAACTTCTAACTGGACAGCTGCTTTGAAAAGGGTCTTCCAGGACTTGGGCTAAGTTCTCTATATGTGATCAGTGGTTTTCTCATACCCTGGACCCTGCAGCATTGGGGGTAGCCCTGTTGTCTCTTCACAGAATACCAGGCACAGTGCTTTACATTGCGTTGAGGCTGTGCTTTGTATTTCAACTCTCCTTCATTCATTTGAATGGGACTGAGCTGCTGCTGTACCATGTGACCATTGAACATGACATCATCCGCAAAAGAAAAGGGCTCCAGTCCTCTTAAGTTAGCTGATGAGAGGGGGTCCTGGGTATCAAACAGACGATGAAATCGTATTAATGATGTATCCTTTACCCCTTCCCGCTGTAGGTGGTTTTTGATTTTCATTTTTGACTCCTTGTCTTCCAAGCCCCATAACTTTTTCGTTCACAGAGCCATATGAGGGCTTAATGTCTGTAGGACAAATTGTTCATCCTCATGGTACCATTTAATATTCTATATAATGTACAGGGAAGCTGGCAAAAAAATAAGGAAGAATGGGAGAAAAGTTGCAGTTGTACAATGTCCATGGAATCTGAGGCATAGCTAGACTTTTCCTATATAATTAAATAGCCCATATTCTATATACCGTATTTTTGGGACTATAAGACGTCTGCATTATGACTGTCTTTAGGGAAATCTTCCAAATAGGACCCTTCCTTGGTTCACTTACAAGGCTGATTTGTGTATCCGTCAAAATATACGCGAAAAGGGTTTATCTTTGCAATACTACAGTGGTTTTTGGCCAAAAACAGTAGATTCTGCTCCCTTTCTTTTTTTTTTTTATTTAGAAGCAGCATGAAGGACGCTGTAGAGAAGTACTGAACAGTACTGATGTTAATAAAGCAATAGTGGTAGAAAATGTACTGTTAGCTGTAGGAGTTTGTGTGTCTCTCTGGATCGCCCTCTTTATACTGATGCTGCACCATCCCTCTTTGTAGAATGCTATTGGCAGCTATAATCTGATCTCATTGTGAGCTGACGGTCCATCTCCTCTCCATAGGCAGATTTGTTTTAATAAAAATAATTCTACACACTGGATTGTGTTGGGCCACTGCAGGAAAAATGTGGTATTAATGGCAGTCATTCGAATGAATGATCTTTCTTGTAGTACAAGATGGCTTGAGTCTGACAGAAAGAAAGCGAACATCTTGGCAAATAGAGAGGGGTTTGAAGTGGGGCAGCGTTGTTAATAGGTTACAGGGCTCCAGGTTTAAGCAATTTGTCATAAATGTCTAATAGATGTTGGCACTCCCTATGGGACATTTACCTATATCGATAACTGGTGTCCTGTTTCACTTCTAGAGATGGGTGTAGGACCTGGTCTGAAATATGACACTTCATTGCATATCCTTGATATAAATACCGTATTTTTCGGACTATAAGACGCACCTAGGTTTTAGAGGAGGAAAATAGGGGAAAAAAATTTTGAAGCAAAAACTGGAAAAATATTTAATATATGGGAGTTGTAGTTTTGCAACAGCTGCAAGGCCACATTGACAGGTGACCCTGCAGCTGTACGGGGATGCATAGAGCGTTTTTTTTGCGGGGCCAGCTGTAATTTTTAGTTATACCATTTTGGGGGATATCTATTGCTTAGATCACCTTGTATTGAAAAAAAAACAGGAGGTGATTTAGAACTTTTATTTATTTCATATTTTTAAAGCTTTTTTTTTTTTTTTACTATTTTATTCCCCCCCGGGGGCTTGAACCTGCGGTCACTTGATCGCAAGTCCCATAGACGGCAATACAACTGTATTGCCGTCTATGGGACATTCTGTGTATTAGTATTACGGCTGGTCATAGAGACCAGCCGCAATACTAATATAGCCGTGACAGGCCGGGGAGCCTCATTAGGCTCCCGGCTGTCACCCGAACAGGTCGGCTCCTGCGATATCGCCGCGCAGGAGCCGGCCTGCAACTTTACAGGTACGGGGCCGGTGGGGACCGGCCCCGGGGGAGAAGGGGCCACGGATACTGACCCGGCATCCGCTGTACTAGAGAGGCGGATGCCGGGGAGGGATAGACGCCGGGGCCTGAGACATCGCTGCCCTGCCCTGCATGAAGCCAGCGGCGGGGGCACGGAGGAGCCCCTGCCGCTGCTGGCTTCATGCATGGCAGAGGAGCGCAGCGATGTCTCAGGCCCCGGCACCTGTAATGGCGTCTATCACTTGCCGGCTTCCGCCTCTCTATTACAGCGGATGCCAGGCGCCACCTTCAGACTATAAGACGCACCCTTCTTTTCCCAAAAAATTTTGGGGGAAAAAAGTGCGTCTTATAGTCCGAAAAATACGGTAATACTGGCCCCCTAAATAAAGTCATACCCAAGATACTTGGCAGCACTTAAAGGAATGATACTCTTAACCTAGCAAACATTGCAAAATATACAGATATAGGATATTAGTGATGGTTATCTTTAGTGCAAAAATATTTACTTGAATGTTATTCACTTTAACAGACAAGGCAACTGGAGGCCAACGTGGTCCATTTGCACGGAATGAGAATGGAGTATCTAACAGAGGTAATGTAGATACTATTTCAATTTAAAATGTTAGAAACATATGAAGTGTTTAATTATTTACCAGTTTATTCATTATTCTTTAGGAAACAATACATTTCAGATGTCAAATAACCACTACAAGCCCCCTGCTGCCACACACACTGTAAATCAACCAGTCACACCTATGTACCAACCAGTTACCAGACCAGTAAGTAGTTCTGCCATTGTTAAACCACTGTCAACACCGGTTAGCATGCAAGAACCAATGAGGAGACCTACAACTGGATGCATGCCAGCACAGCAGCCACCCAGAGTAAATCCAGTCATGCAAGCTGCTTGTAGACCTCAGACATTTGTTCCCAACCCTCTTCCAGTCTGTCGGAATCCTACAATTCTTTCAGTGTCTCAGCCAGCTCTTCGACCTGTTGCCACCATTACTGCACAACCAGTAATACTAAATCAGGTAAATGACAAATATATGATATTTTAAATTGTAAATGCAATCAAAGATGTAGACGCCAACAGTTCTGCCATATTACAAGCAACTAATATGTAAATATACCATAGTTATGTTAGTCCTTCAATTTCTCATCTACAAATGACCAGATTATCTAAAATTCTAAGACATTCTGTTACTAAATTGTAAGTTTTAATTTAAAAACAGACTTAATGTCTTTGCTTTATAATTAAAGGTGGCAATTTGCAGAAAAGTCTTAAATGGGGCATTCCAGTGAACATGGTCTCCTCCATTTAGGAAGATAAATTTCTAAAAATACATTTTTGCAATCTGACTTACAGAAGTACAATATAATGTTATATGGCATAGTGCTAGCATATGTGTAACATAGAGATCAGTCAGGGTCTTTTGAAAGGATAGATGTGATTGATAAATATATATAATAGAAAGATGTAGTATAAATATGTATTTGAGTGTGAATATTTTTTATTTTTTTTTCTGTTATTTTTATCTTTGCATTTACAATTTTCCCTCAGGGTTACATCATGAGCACTCCCCAGGTTTCTTCTAATAACTCTAATGTAATGTATGCAATGCGACCGAGCACCGCATTAACACAATACCAAAATGTGCAAACGTTTACATCAGCAGGTGTGTATTAATTCTCATTGTTTTTTTTTTGTTTTTTTACACACACATTATATATATATATATATATATATATATATATATATATATTTTTTTTTTTTATTTTGATAATGCTATAAGTTCCATGATTCCCTTTTGACATGTTTAGAGTCCAAAATTGACCTTAATGTTTGTAAGGCAGTTTGCATGCCTTTCTTGAGTACTGAGATCAGATCATAAGTGCTATGTACACTTGTGTGGGCATTTTTTACAATTGTGCCAGGGCATTTAAAATGAAGAAAAATGTATAACTTTTGTTTTGTTAAAAATTTCAGCGTTTCACATTACAATTGTTCTGTATAGTACAGCGAGCGACTTGTGACTTTAGGACAAGGATAGTAACAAGTCTAGTCTATTTGGTGACAATATTTTCCTGTCTTGTTGAAACAAAATGTTAATAAGGCCTTGGTCATTTAATGGGTTTGTTTTTACAGAATGCATAATGGGTTTGATAGATCTGTTTTGATAAGGTTTCCCTTTTATCTTTACCAAATACGGTAGTCTATCATGATGGCAACCTAACGGAGTGGACCACAACAGAGTTATGAGGGCTTTCACACTACCATTGGTGACTGTCAGCAGTGTCCGTAGCTATTGTCCGTTTCAAGATTTTAGCAACAGACACTAGCTGAACCGTCAGAAATCTGTTAAAATTTCCATTCATTTCAATGGGATTTTATATTGTGTCCGTTTTTGCCCAATCTGTCAAAAGTCCATTTTTTTTCCAGTGGACAAAAAATCCTACATGCAGGACTTTTGTGTCTGTTAGAAAAAATGGACGACAAGTGTCCATTATTTTATTTTTTTAATGTTGAAGTCTATGAGCAACGGATTTATAACGGACAGTAACTGATAGCCATTTGTTACTTCCCATTATTTTGTGTTAATTTTTTTTTTTTTTCTTTGCGCATGCTCAGAAAGCAGAAACAAAAGAAAAAAAACGGACAGTATAAAAATGAACACTAAGGGCAGACTCACACCTGCACCCGGTCTCCGCTTTCAGGTTTCCGTCTTCTGCTTGAGAAACTGGACAGGAGACGGAAACCGGAAGTCACTTTTCAAACCCATTCATTTGAATGGGTTTGCAAAGTGTCTGGCGTGAGAGTCTTCTGGTCTCCACAGCGAAACCGTTTTGTTTTATTACCGGACACAAAGTTGGACATGCAGGACTTTGTGTCCAGTTAAAAAAAAAAAAAAAAAACGGTGGAGACCACTGCTGTGGAGACCAGAAGATGCTCACAGGCGGACACTGCTTACCAGGTTTCTGTCCTCTGTCAGGGTTTCTTGGGTAGAAGACGGAAACCTACAAAGCAGAGACCGGGTGGAGGTGTGAACCCGCCCTGATACTAATTGATGCTAGTGTGTTGTTGTTTTTGTTGTTGTTTTTTTTTGTTTTTGTTTTAATTGATCCATTAAATGGATCAGTTAAAAAAATGGATACATTAACATGAGTTATTGTCCGTTAATATCTGTTATGGTAGGTGTCATTTTTATTTTTAACAGACCCCTTCATAACAGAATTCAACGGTAGTGTGAACCCAGCCTTAGAAAGCCTATGATGAGTTTTATATATGACGTGGATTAGCCTGTGATGGCAGGCAGATCTTGTGCCTTAAAATAACAAGCAGTTCAAGGCTTCCTAAAGATTAACACATGATGGTCATGGTTATGTGTTTTATTATGTAAGCAAAGATTTATTGGGATATTTTTTTTAGAACATACAATAAGAAAATTGTTTTAAAAAAAATAAGTTAATATGCAGATGTAAGCTTACTTGCACAATCAAAGTTGTAAAAAAAAAAACTGGTTAGCAGTCTAAAAGATGGAAATGATGTTCATCAAACATTTCTTATGACTGTCTAAAGTGGCTTGTGGTAAACTCAGTACATTATGTTGTTACAGGAAGTTCTTCTCCAATAGTACGACCACTGCAACCTTTACCCCAGTTCCGCCCCGTTTCAGCCCCAGCACGGACAGCTCCCACTTTTATTCATAGACCTACTCCTCCAGTCCCATCGATGACACAGAACATCAACAACCTAGTTCCAGGACTTCAGCAGCCTTTACTACTACATTCCCAGAATTCACAACAAACTTTATTTATGCAAAATACAACAGGTATCCAATGACATTTAAAACTTCAAATCAAATTCTGCCCAATTTTGCGCTCATATTATCTCTGATGTATAATAGGGGCAGCAATAACTAGACAGAATTGATAAAGGAAAAAGATCTTAACATAACACTTGCAAAGAGATGGACTTGTTGGAGGTAGTGAAAGGTCCTCTTTAAATGCCTTCCCATCTAATAATGTTAGGGCATACTGTGAATACAGTATATGCCATACCATTATGATTAGTGGTAGTCTGACTCCATGGATACTTGTCCATAACTAGAACTAGGTGACTAGGTCTGTGCTGTTGTCTCCTGCACAGCAGATGGCCAATTGAGCAAATGTTGCAGGGAAAATTTTAAAGGAGCTGCTCTCAGAAGCTATGTCAGACCCCCACAATGGGTAAATGATGGTATTTCTTGGCATTGTGGGACAACCACAAATGCAGTTTCTCTCTTTGCTTCCTGAATGGGTGGCGTCTTTGATGTACATATGTATTATGTGTGTGTATTAGTATGTACATACCTCCCAACTTTTGAAAAACCGAAAGAGGGACAAAATGTGCGGCGCGCGTAGCGCGCTTCGGCAAATTTAGTCCCACCTACTTTTGTGTTGACTCCGCCCATTCTCATTAATTTTTCATGTGCCTGCACACAGTATAATCCTCCTACAGTCACCCGTAAATTATGTCCCCCCCTCTATCTCTCCCCCAGTTTCATATACACCCTTCATCTGCCCCCAGTTTCATGTCCCCCCTCCATCTCTGCCCCAGTTTCATGACCCCCCATCTCTGCCCCCAGATTCATGTCCCCTCCATCTCTGCCCCCAGATTCATGTCCCCTCCATCTCTGCCCCCAGATTCATGTCCCCTCCATCTCTGCCCCCAGATTCATGTCCCCTCCGTCTCTGCCCCCAGATTCATGTCCCGTCCGTCTCTGCCCCCAGATTCATGTCCCTTCATTTCTGCCCCCAGATTCATGTCCTCTCCATCTCTGCCCCCAGATTCATGTTGTCCACCCCCCCATCTCTGCCCCCAGATTCAGGTCTCCACATCTCTGCCCCCAGTGTCATGCCGTCCTCTCCTTCATCTGCCCCCAGTTTCACATTCCACCTGAGTGTACACATTACACTTACCTTCTCCTTGCTCCCCCGCCGCTCTCTCCGCGCCTCTCTCTCTCTCGCACACAGTTGTAGACGCGATGTGACGTCATCACATCGCATCTACACAGCCAGTAGCCGGCGTACAGCGGCGAAGCAAGGCGCTGAACTGTGACAGCTCCTTGCTTTAGCCGCGTATGTGTTCAACACAGATCTGAGTTGAAATCGGGACATACCTCCGTCCAACCGGGACCGCGGGACACGTCACCGAAATCGTGAATGTCCCGCGGAAATCGGGACGGTTGGGAGGTATGGTATGTATGTGTGCATATATGGGAGCCCCTGCACACAGGCAGTTTTTGTTCTGAAAAGTATAGTATTTTGCAGTCACGCTGTGAATCGTTCTCTCCAAGGGGCTGCTGTCCCATTATGATTACAGTTCAGGACAGTAGTCTTGGAATAAGTGAATCACTGCATCATGGATAATTATTATCCTGTAAGTTGTGATCTCTGATCACAGTGCAGCCCAAGAAATATGGATGATATAAAATCTTTATTTTCCAGTCCTCCTTCTCCTGTCTCTTCCCAGTTTAGTAGTTTCTGCTTTACACTAGGCAGATTTAATTGGGACTGACAATGTTTTTGGCGTTTACACCCTGTATGCTGGGAGAGTTCATTTCTAGAACGAGAGAATGAGGTTTTTTATTGTGTATAATCTAAAAAAAATAAAAATAATTTTTTTTCTTTTAAAAGCAAACATTGGACGAAATGAAAATGCATTAATGGAAAAACGACCTTCTCCTGTTGATTTGACTGATGATTCTCCAAAAAAGCCCAAAACCAATGAAAATATAGTAGATAATAGGCCAGCTGCAGCATGTACTACAACATCCAACCCAATGTCTTCAGCTACTCTATCACAGAATGCTGCGAATAAAGGTATTTTAAGATGTTCTTTTTCTGATCTTGTTGTTTAGGAAAACAATGGTTAATAGTACTCTTGTCTTTTTCATAAATCTAGGTACGAATGCAGTTACAACCCCAACAAAAAATGGAACTCCATTTCCTCGGGCATGTCCTAAGTGCAACATTCACTTCAACCTTTTGGAACCTATGAAGAAACATATGACGGTAATACATTTTGTGCTGGCAAGCATTCAGTCCGCAATTATCATGTATTTGTAGCGAGTTTTTCATAAACAAAAGGTAATGTTGGGGATTTAGAGCTAAAAGAGGACCTCTCATGCATATGCGGTTTTATATACCGCTAGAAAGCCATTAGTGTGCTGAATTCAGTGCACTTTCGGCTTTCCTGTTATGTGACCTGGGGCTGGAGATATCGGTTCCGTTAGTTTCGGCACCGGTATCCCCCCACTTCAGAAGGGCGTTCCTGATAGTCTAGATTTACTTAACCTTGTACTGTCATAGGGGGCGTTCCAGCAATGACACTAAGCTGCGAGGAACACGGCCCCGGGCACTGCTTTCTAGCAGTATATAAAATCACATATGCAGGAAGACATAAAGATTCTTTCTTTAATTCGAAATTTCACTTTCAATAAAAACCAAACCTTCAAACAGCTTTTAATTTTCTGGCACAATTACGTTTAAGAAAATACTTTATTAACAAACTGTCTCCTTTATGTGAACTCTTGCACGTTTTTTAGATTTTTTTCCCTTGTTTCTCTTGGTGAATTTTGAGTATTGTAATATGGTGGCTGCCATATCTGCCAGGTCCTTGCTGTATTATACAGCAAAGACTGGCGCTAATGCCAACAATCATTGCCCATGCTGATTGCAGGTCAAAACTGACCAAGACGCCATTTTGGGGAGGATCACTGGCACCCAGAATGAGATCTGGGGCTGCCGATCTGTTGCCATGACAACCAAGAACCTATTAAAGGATCCCTGGCATCTCTCAGCGTTACTTCTACTATAGTCTGCTATATGAACAAAAAATGATCAAAGCAATGGCTGTTCCCTAAAATGGTATAACCAACAAGTACACCTGGCATACACAAACAAAAATGTCAGAATATGGCTGCTTAAAAAAAAATGTTTTGTTTTTTTTGCAAAGTTTTGGATTTTTGTTAAGGGGTTAAAAGAGAAGTCACTTTGGCTGCATATTGAATGTCGTAAAACTAAGCCTGTAAGAAAGTCGCACAAATGCATTTTTTCTCCTATTTCACCCCTTCTGAATTTTGTTTCAGCTTCCCAGTACGTTGTGCAGAATAATAAATGGTACCATTCTAACGAACAATTTTTCCTGCAAACATTAAGCCCTAATATGGCTCTGTGAATGGAAAAATAAAGTGGTAGGGTGTCAAAAATGAAAAACAAAAAATGCCTTCAGCGGGAAGGGGTTAATATTGCTACAATTAGTGTTGTTGCAGGCAGATTAGCTATTTAATTAACTGATTTGCGGTAAAAATGGCATCCCACGACAGTGCCACAATCACTGATCTGAACGCTTTAACCCATATTGTAACAATGGTTGATTGATTGTTTTTGGAAATGTGTATTTATTTTATGTTTCTGTATGCAATGTGTAAAACACCAGGTCTCCACATTAAGAAGTATCTAAAATCTTGTGCCCATATAGTGCATGTCTGTCTCATATTGCAATAAAAAAATAAATATGAACCCATCAATGTGTCCATGCACACTGAACTAATTACTGCATGTGAGCTGCAATCATTTGTAATTATTATTGATATAATCTCAAAGAAACCTTCAAAACACTTAATATGTATAGACCGACTTTAAATCAGCTCAAAGGCCAGCTTATAGAAAGACTTGATCATATTAGCCACTTATGTTATTCGTCAACCAAATCTAAAACCATTGTGTAAAACAAACTTAATTAGAATTTGCATAATCTCTGTTTAATTATATTATCTCAACCCTCTTCACGAAAGAAATGCTACTGTTCTTTCACAGAATCAAAGAACATAAAACAAAATGTAATGAATTAAATTGGATGCGCCTAAGCATATCCAGTATGAAGTATGGGAATTTAGATGTTAAATGTAATTGTTTAGACAACGTGACCTCATCCCCCACCCCCCCAATTCTTCTTTGGGGGTACAACCTGTACTTCCTTGAGAATGGGAAAAACATTGCTGATTCATACAGTAAATATTTACTTTTTGCTTTGAACATGTTCTAGGTTGGCTGTCTCCACTCTATGGCTTAGTATGCAGCCGCTTAAAGACTGTTGAGGGAATGTATCATCAGAAACTGGCTTATTAGTTGAATATTATTTTTTAGTTTATTTTTTTTTATAAAGATGTGGTGGATTTTTCAAGATCCACACATTTAGCATTTTGCATTTTCACACTACTCACTTCACTTTTGAAAATTAGGTGAGAAAGTGAAAGAGGTTATTCCGTCTAGCTGCCTGTAGTATCTCCCTCCAGTAAGGTGTTGGCATAGAAAGTGGCTTACCATTTCCCGGCGGAAATGTTACACTTACAGATGTCCCTAATTTATCAAGGGTTGTACCAAATTTATCAAATGTTGAACAAATTGTGGCAGCACAGCCACCAGCAGAACTGACTTTAAAATTCACTTCATGGTAAATTGCAAACACTGTTTCTAGATTTTTATTTCTTTTTTTTCTTTTTTTTTTGTGTTTAATTTGTGTCTACATCTATAAAACTAGAAGTATTCATATGTTTTTTTTCACAACGGCAGCTATGGCTGACAGAATAGACTAACATTTCTTAATTTAATGATGAGATGACTCTGCTGATATTTTACCAATCTTTACGTCTATGTGTGCGTGTGAAAGTTTTTGCTCTGTTATATTTCTGGAAGCCTAGGTGAGGCAACATTTAACACAAAAACTACGCCCTGAGTGGTCCTATGGGTCCTCCTTACAATAGGCCATCAATATCAGATAAGTAAGGGTCTAACTTAACTTTTGGTAGGGGCTGTATGAGATGTCGCAGCTCAGTCTCAACTGAGCAGCAAGGGTGTGGAGTCTATAAGCCAAACCACTGACTTCGATTCTGACTCTTCTGTTTTTTAACTTCCTGTTTCTGACTCAGCTTCACTATCCATACATGGCTGACAGGAGCAACTCCTCTCCTTCCAGAAAAAGCCGTGATCGTGATAACGCAAGAGAGGAACAGATACACAAACTGAAGGTTCAATGCCTTTGAGAAAGAATCCGAACAACACACTCAGATATTATCAACCATTTTATAATTTATTTAATTGTTTTATTTTGAGGTTGGATTTGGTAACTTTTTTTTTTTATTTTTTTATTCCCCATAACTGTCCTTGACTCTACAGCCCTGTTCAGGAGTGGCTGTGCCTGGGTATTTCATCATAGTCCTGTTCACTTGAAAGGCAATGAGCTACAATGCAGCCACTACTAATAGTATAGCACTATGCCTGAAAATACAAAGAAGCAGATGGGTGCCAGAAGTAGGACCTTTACAATCTGATATTAATGGCCTAAAGATGGACCAGGAATATTATAGTCCCAGTATACCTTTTCAAATATAATAATGAAAAATATATGGACTGTTCTCTCTGAATCAAGATATAATCACAGGAAGAAATCTAGTTACCAAAAGTAGGAAATGCCGCTGATGATTTGTAAGCATCTTGAATTCTATCTATTTGCACTGTTACAGCCATAATACAGTATAATCTGAATATGCATTGAAGTCATTTAAAATTCAGTTTCCTGGAGAACAATGTAAAATTTGTTTTATGTACCTAATTTTCTATTTTTTTTAAAGTTAACTGTGTGTGTATGTATGTGTGTATGACTATACAGTGTATGTATGTATGTATATATATATATATATATATATATATATATATATATATATATATATATATATATATATATATATATTCAAAAGTAATTTCCGATCCCTTAAAAAGATTCTATCATTAGAATCCTGTTTTAAACTAAACCCATGCTGGAATAGCCTTAAGAAAGGCTATTCTTTCCCGTTTTTCGTCCATATGCTTATTAGCTTTGTCGCAGCACTGGGGACTGTCTCCAGCGCTGAACAGCATTGGGGAAGCCCCCAGTGCTGTTGAGAGCTGGTAACCGTCCCCAGTGCTGTGAGAAAGCTATCTGCTGCGAGAAAACTATCCAGCACCGCCTTCTTCTCGTTCTGCACCTCTGCCTCTTCTCTCCTGTTCAACCACAGGAAAACGACGAAGGACATGCACGGTCGGAGCTTTTTGAAGACGGCGTGATGGGACAAGGAAGAAGAGGCGGAAGAGGCATATAAGAAGAAGCTGGTGCTGGATAGTTTTTTGCAGCACTTGGGATGCCCCCAGTGCCGTTTGAGCCCCCAGTGCTGCAAGAAAACTATGGATGAAAACTGGGATATCTAAGGAACGGCAGTGCGGAGAAAACATCTAAAGATAGGAGAAGAATAGCCTTTCTTAGGTCTATTCCAATGTGGGTTTAGCTTAAAACGGGATTCTAATGATAGAATCCCTTTAAATGGTCTTTTCGGACAACTCATTTTATAGGATATCCCATCCTGAACGTAATTGCAAATCACTTTTTGTTAAAATGTTTTTCATCATAAAATAGTTTAGAAAGTCCTGCCACTAGGGTGCTCCTGTCTTTTAAATCTGCTGTTCACTAGTGGTTAGAAGGCAATATATGTCCTTGGTGCTAAGGAGGGGTATACAAAGTCAGTGATCTCACAGCTCAGTGCAGGCTGACTGGTCTCTTCACTGGACACAGTGAGACATTTTTATCAGGTCTGTAAAAATATATGTAAATTAGTTAATTTTTGAGAATGTGGATAAGAGGAGAGAGGTGCTTGTGAAAGATTAACTCATGTAGGACCCCAGGCATTATTTTGTATACACATAAGACCTTTCCAGATAGTGCCATAGCATGACAATATATAATACACAGACAATTGCTTGAGGCCAGAGGTACACACTATATACCCACCCCGTTCCTTTTAGTAAACTACTGATCAAGGTACAAGTAGAATGGAGCGATTATCCCCAGATAAAAGTATAAATGAACAGTTTTGAAGGGTCAGAAATCAACATCAAGCAATGTTCCAATGAAGATTCTGCATGGATTGTAAGTTCCATCAATAATTCGGTTACCATTTAAATCTCTAATTCCTTTTTATATTACAGTATTGCTGTCCAGAGAAAATGCAGAATTTTTTCCGTGGAGTAACAAATCCTGATGCCTCCAAACCACTAAACACAATGGAAGACAATGAAAAAGGAAAGTTAATCATGCTAGTTAGCGATTTTTATTATGGAAGATATGCTGGAGATTTTCAACTTATAGAGCAAGAAGAGAAAACTCATAACACATTCAAGTGTTTTAGCTGTCAGAAAGTTCTCAAGAATAATATAAAGTAAGTATGGACCTGCTTGTAACATCATGGATGTCTTATTATTGGTGTTGGATCATTGAAGGGAGATTATTCCACTGCAATCATATAAACACTGCTAAATTTGTATCACCGTGATGATATCGACCCTGAGAATAAAGCTAACGTAGCATTTTTACTGCAGAGTTCCAGAGTGGAAGCCGTAAAAACAAAACCCGTAAAAACATGGCAGTAAAAAAAAAGAATAAATATATATAATATTTATTAATTTTTAAATTTATTTAAATTCCTCATTGTGAATCTTTTACCACTTCCCAGTACATTGTACCGAAGAATAAATAGTAGCATTTTGAAGAACAACCTTGGCTCTTCTTTCTGTACTAGGGCATGGTCATGGTGGAACAAAATCGGCCTTTGCCGACCTGTTCCACAAATTGGAAACTTAATCATCGACCCTGCTCTGTAACTTTGTGGTCTGCCACCTTGTGGTGGAATTGCTGTGGTTTCTAAATATTTCTATTTTCAAGAAGAAATTTTCCAAGCTGACTTGTTGCAGCAATGCTCTTTAGAATGACCCATTTTGTCACAAGTGGTTATACTGGCAGACTGTATGGTTAGGTGCTGAATTTTCTAAACCGGTGACAATAAGAAGCAAATGAAACTTCTGAGTTCAGTGATTAATAAGAGATGTGTCCCCGTAATCTTTTTTTGTAAAGTATGAGTGGCCATTGAGGAGTAGAACACTGCTGATATATGAATAATCTTTTATTAGGGTTGGTCAAAGGGCATAACACATAAGTGACCCCACTGTGTTTAGTGAATCGTTTATCCCACAAGTGCCGCGTTATGTGTCTTAGATTAATTACCTCTTACAGTAATCTGCACTGCTCTGTTTGGGGACTACACATGAATAATTGTATTTTCGTGATAAAGGCCACTATTAGATTGTGCTGTTTTGATTGAATAACTTCTGGTTTCTAAATCGGCAAAAAGGACACTGTGATCATCTTCATTAGGGAGACAGGTTTGTCTCAAGACCTCCACTTGGCAGAGAAGGTCATAGTTCTTCCGTATACAGACCCATAAAGAGAAGCTGAAATGGCAGAATGTGAAGCTGAAGAATGGCTTAAGTCTACAAAGGGCATAGTCTGCAAGCTAAAACGAACAGACTTGCCTTCGCTAGTATCATTAAGGAAAACAAAAGCTGCTTGTAATTGCAGACATTAAAATCGCTATTACATACACTTAGAAGCAAAGATGCAGGTTGAGGCACAGGCAATTTGTCTTGCAAACAGCAGGGAACTAATGTATGTAGTCAAGACATGTCAGTCCTGACTTTTTGGTTGCTGGAAACTGGCATAAAACAGTAAATTGTAATTTGACAAGGATTATATTGAAGTATGTTTTGCGAATGCTATGCATGCTTGATATACTTTACCCTTCAAAGCAAATTATTCCATGCCTAATATGTTGAATAGCATTGTAAAAAAAAAATCAACTATGATTATTATATGGATTATTCTTATTTATTATTATATTTTATTATGCAATTGACCTTTGCACATTCTTTTGCACATAATATATAGTTGTGTGTGTATTTTATAAAAAATATAATGGGAATCCTTCTAAATTATGATTGCTTAAACCTGTATATTTCTTTGCCAAGAACTACGTGTACCTTGGTTTTGTGTTTGGGGTTTCTTTTGAAATATAATGATTTTGTTTTTGCATTAAAGAGGTTGACCTTAGGATAAATCTGTAAGAAATCAGTACAGGTCTGATATCAGACTTCCAATAATCAGCTGTTTTGAAGGGGTTGCAACACTTTAAAGGGATCCTATCTTTCAAACGCTTTTTTTTCTAACACGTCGGAATAGCCTTAAGCAAGGCTATTCATCTCCTACCTTTCGTTGTCTTCTCCGCCCCGCCGTTCGCTTGAAATTCCGTTTTTTCTCTGTATGTAAATGAGTTCTCTCGCAGCACTGGGGGTGGGCCCCAGCACTCAAACAGCACTGGGGGCGGCCCCTATGTTACGAGGGAACTCTCTAGCGCCGCCTCCATCTTCTTCTGGAACGAGGTCTTCACCGTGTCTCCTTCCGGCGGTGTCAAATAACTTCTAGGCCTCGGGCAAGCCAACTGCGCATGCCCGCTGGTCGCGTGAAAATGGTCGCTTACAATACCGTGCAAGCGGCCATTTTTCTTGTAGCCGCAAGCATGCGCAGTCAGCTTTCCCTAGGCCCGAGGACTAGAAGTTAAAAGACACCACTGGAAGAAGACAAGGTGAAGACTTGTTCCAGAAGAAGATGGAGGCGGTGCTGGAGAGCTCTCTGGCAACATTGGGGCCACCCCCAGTGCTGCGAGAGAACTCCTTTACATACTGAGAAAAACCGGAATTTCAAGTGAACGGCGGTGTGGAGAAGACAATGAAAGGTAGGAGACGAATAGCTTTTCTTAAGGCTATTCCGACATGTTAGAAAAAAAAAAAAAAGTGTTTGAAAGATAGGTTCCCTTTAAGCAGTGAAGATGTTACATTGCTTTTATATCGCATGTGTTTCATAGCGAAGGTGCAATATCATTACTGTGTAGTTTCATTCACTTCTATGGGATAAGGTTCTAAATATACTGTAATGCCCACTATTAACAGACTGTATGCAATGTAAACCGAGAAGAGGTGACAATGCTCGTATGAGCACCACAGCTGATCAGAGGGAGTCCTGGGTGTCCAATCCCACTAATATGTTATTGACGACTGTGGTGACGTCAGTAGAGATCCCAGAGTATAAAAGCAATTCCAATTCAAACGTGTTTGGTCCAAACGAAACTGCAGTGTGAACCTCATGACATGAATCTCGCAAGATCCACCCAAAACATAACCTTCCCTGAAAAAGGGTTGTGGTCTAAATCGTCATTAATCGTAATTGAGGTAAAATGCCCGATTAATTGCTATTTTAACTCTGGTTATAATCGCCCAAACCTTCTTCCACCAAAGTTATTTTTAATCATCATTATCAACGCTGACGTTCCTAGCCAACAGTCCCTTTCCTTTCCTTTTTATACACGAGTATTCTTCCAGGTCTTAGTGTGGGTCTGTGATGTAATTTCCATTGCAGTTTTGTAAAAAGATGAATAGTTTATAATTCACGAATAATACCTAAAAAGGTTACCAATTTTATTTATGGTTCCTATTCTGACGTTCCTATGATGATGTAGGTAAAGGATAATAGTGCAAAATGGGGTGCTTACATGTATTTATTTATGCTTTGTATGAGTGTGGCTTAGACAGACTTGTTTTTACTCACAATCTAACTTTTTTGTTTGTATTTTTAAGATGCATATCATCATATATATTGGCAATTTTTGCAGTGGTTCCACCATAACAGTTTACCAACAATGCACCTGTTCTTGTTTGTCTATGATAGATTCATGAACCACATGAAACATCACTTGGAGCTTGAGAAGCAAAGTACAGAAAGTTGGGAAAACCACACCACCTGCCACCACTGTTACCGCCAGTTCTCTACTCCCTTCCAACTGCAATGCCACATTGAGAGTTCTCACACATTATATGAATCCACAAGTAAGTCATTACCTTACAAAAGTTCTTTAAAATTTTTTGCAACGGATTGAAATTAAATCTATATATTTCTGTATGTTTATTTTATCTTAAGTGTCCATACAAACTCTGCTAACATTGATTTAAAAAAAACCAAACAAACAAAAACCTCAAATCTTGAGAGAATCTGTAAGCCCCTCCATGTTGCCCTCTCTGTGCTGTATTTTTTGAGAACTGACATTTAAATTCAGTGCAGCGGGATGCCAGCACTATAAAACAGGAAACCAATGCATTTATGTGATGCAGGCTGCGACAACGTTACATGGAGAGAGCCTGCATTTCATGAATGCATCAAACTTTTGCCTCACAAAGCTTTCATTGCGCTGCAATGAATAATTGTAAGTTCTGCACAACTACATCAAACAATGAATCCAGCAAAAAATAGAAAGCTAAAAAGATTTATCCTTCTTAAGACAAGTATGAAGGATTCGAGTCCAAAACGTACAGCCAGCTGCATGTGTGGGCTTCCTCTTCTTGCTAGATTCATTGTTTGCATTGGTTGGACTTTCTCTGATCATCCATGCAAGTAGGTAGTATTTTCAGGACTGCAGAGCTGTGAGCTGATCGTTGTTTGGTAAATGTTCTCCAAAACTACAGCACAATAACATAGAAGTAACAGAGCACTGAAAATGACAGGTCTGTGACCAGTTTGTTGCTCTGAGAGAGCAGCATATAGGGCTTGCTATCTTCTCTTTAAAGGTTAATCTATTTTATTAAATGTTTCAAATTACTTCTGTAATGTTTTTTGTTTTATTACATATTGGAAAAATAATAGAACAAATATAGTGCTAATTTCCCTGCTTCCCAGGACAGATTTAACAGGTCAGAGCGTCCCAGGACATGATACTCAGGGGCAGTCTAACTAACAATAACATGCTCCTTGAAGGAAAAGATTGCCCTTTAAAGACTGGCAGAGGCATAGGAAGTTACAAGTGTGCCTAGGCACATTTATAACTTCCTTCTTCTGGCAGAAAAGGCAGGGGCACAGTAAGTTAAGCGTTGACCCCAGGACACTGTTGCTCGAACTGGTTTTACTGTGGCTAATACTGTTAGAAAGATACTATGCATACCTTGGCTTTATGTGCTTCTTTTAGCATAGATGTTAATTGCTGATGAGGCCTTGGAAATTTGGATAGCCATGCTTTATATTATATCACACTAAGGGCTCGTTCACACCTGCGCCCGTTCATACAGGTTTCTGTTTCCTGCCCAGTTTCGGGAACCTGCATGCAATTTTCAAACCCATTCATTTGAATGGGTTTGAAAATTGTCTGGCCGTGAGCATTTTGAGCTCTCCGCAGCGAAACCGTATTTTTTAACCAGACACATAGTCGGACATGCAGGACTTTGTGTCCTGTTTAAAAAAAAAAAAAAAAGCTCAAAACTCTCACCGGCGCTCACGGCCAGACCCAGTCTGACAGGTTTCTGTCTTCTGCTGGCAGAAGACGGAAACCTGACTACAGACACTGAACGCTGGTGTGAACCCAGCGTAAGATACATTACTCAATAACTTAGGACCTATATCACTGTATGCCTTACAGCGTATACAGCTGATAAGTCTAAAAGGGGTTTTCTGGCCCGAAATGCATGTTTCATACTGATGACCGATCCACAGGATAAGACATCAGTATCTGACTTGTGGGGGTCCTACACCTAGACCCCTATTTTTATGGCTTTGAGTTGCATTATATCTTTGTCTTCGTTCTTATCTAATGGGTACAATCAGAATTTGTACTTCCTGTTAACAGAAAGCAGTGCTTTCTCTTGCTCAGAACACTGTTGTGCAGTGTAGCATCTTAATGAGTAGAAAAACTGCTCTGTTTTTAGTAGTTACCATCAAGTTGAATTCATTTTCTGGATGCAGGAAAATACACAAGATCTACTGATAAAATGCGCAGCTCCCTTATGTTGTCTTGTCTTAGTTATACTACTTTTTAGACAATTGTATCCCATGTGCCAAATTCATTTTGATTTTTGTTTCAGCCATTTGCAAGATCTGTGAATTGTCATTTGAATCTGAACAAGTTCTTTTACAACATATGAAGGACAATCATAAACCTGGGGAGATGCCATATGTTTGTCAGGTAATTGCTACAAAATTATTTTGGCTAGATATCTGCTTTGGCATGAAAGCAACAGGAACCTAGATCTGTGAACTGGGCACACAATAGAGATTTGGGTTTCCCTTACTTTTAATCAGTTGTAAGAGCGATTTTTATTTTTTATTCTATATAAATCTCACACTGCAGGAATAAGGGCTAGTTCACACGTTCCGGGGTCCACGCGGGTTTTGACACAGAGAGAGACGCGGCGAGCCGCGTCTCTCTCTGGTCAAAATCCGCCTGCTGTGTCCATCGCGGTCGCGGCTGTCCCCTCCTATGTCGGCTCAAATGAATGAGCCGACACAGGAGGGTGCTGCCACTAGGCGGAAGCCGCGGCCCAGCGAGCCGCGGCTTCCGCCTGAAGAAAAGACCTGTCTCTTCTTTTCTCCGCAGCCCGCCGCTAGCGGAAAAAAGAAGCCCGGCGGTCTGCATAGACCACCATTGTAAAGGGGCGGATTTTGAAGCGAAATCCGCTGTCAAAATCCGCCCCTTTGCCCACGTTTGAACAAGCCCTAAAATGTCAAGTAATATGCAATAAAATAAATATCAGTCACTCCCACTTTTTATTTCACTACAACAAACCAAGGTGAATGAAACAATTGGTACTAAATTCTTGCGCTAAAGTTTAAGAAAAATATGGCGTAGCAGACAATACACTATTTTGAAGTAAAATTTGCCAAACAATCAAATACATTATAAATCGTGACAGTGTATGAATATTGTCAAATTGCCTTCCTTTCCTTTCTTCTAGTTGTGCAATTTCAGGTCTTCCATTTTTGTTGATGTTGATAATCATTTTCGAAATACCCATGAGAACACAAAAGGCTTATTATGTCCATTTTGTCTGAAAGTTATTAAGTCTGGAACACCTTTCATGCAGCATTATATGAAACACCAGGTTAGTTCTATACAACGGTCATGTGTATTAAAATATTTTTATAGGCACAGACATATAATCACATTGCATTATTTTATCCAAAATATTGTGATCCTTATGTTCAAATCTTTCTCCATTTCCATTTCAGAATAAAGGAGTGTATAGATGTACTAAGTGCAGACTTCAGTTTTTGACATGTAAAGAGAAAATGGATCATAAAACTCAGCACCACAGGACATTCAGAAAACCAAAACAACTAGAAGGTCTTCCACCAGGAACAAAGGTAAATTATTGCTTGAAGAAGGCAGGAGAAGTGCTCTGCTAAGTGCTATGCCTGCCTCTTCATTTCTGTTCAATGTCTTTGGATAGTCAATAAGATAGTGTATATAGGCATAGAAAGCTCATAGATGTCTGTGAATTCATATATAGCATGTCTTGTTCTACAAGGAGAGCCAACCATCAATAAATGTATAATATGAATCTGTTTTCTTTTTATAACTTTAGGTCACAATTCGGGCATCTGTTGGTGTTCCTTCAAGTCCAGTTTCTTCTTCCAATTCCTCTATTTCCAGAAACCAACCTACAACTACCCCCCATCCTTCTCTTCAGTTACCTATTTACACACTACCCCAGTCACCTCCAAAAATGAAACCTGTAAGCCCTAACAATAATCAGAATCTAACACCTAAGAAAACTGTACATTCTTCAAAAATTAAATCTTCTCCAAAGAAGCCTGTGACACTGAACACTGCAAAAAGAATGACAACTACTAATACAGCTTTACAAAACCTAAGGTACCTTTTATTTCCCATAGCTTAAGAAACATATGTTTTGTGATAATTGTGTTGATAGCCTATCAAATGTTTCCCATGGTAATAGTATCATTTTATGATTATGGCTGTCTAGCCGTTAGGTCCACCACTGATCCTGAGTTTGAAGGGGGCAGCAGCCCTTATCAGACATTTAAATTCACATGCAAAAACTGTAAAGGGGCAAAGAAAATGTTTTATAGACCCAACAAAAATGGACAAATGAAAAAGGGAATATTATAATACTCTGCTCCAGAGTTGTAACTTGGAACTCCAGAGCTCTCAAGCAAAATATGTAATGGGGTCCCTGCTTTGTACTATTTAGTTATATTTTATGTGGCAAAGGGACATTTAAGGCCCCCTTAAGGTGTAGGGTCTGGTAAAAACTGCTAATGCTGCCCTCCCTATAGTTACGCCTCTGCTCTGCCTCTGTAAACCAATGTTGGTAAAAGGCCCTTAATTTTTGCCTTCATCAGAGTGAGTACACATCACAGACAGACAGATATAGATATATACGTATGTGTGTGTATATATATTTATATATTTTATGTAATGTTTTGGTTACCAGCATTGTTTTGTAGTTATCAATGTAGATTTTCTTTTATATTTTTGTCTTGACCAGTGTTATCCCAGGAATACACAAGTGCATGGAGTGTCACCGTCAAGTAGTAGATTTTGAAGGTCATTTTCACACATATGTTCACTGCAGTAAATGCAAGTTCAGTACTAGCTGTAACAAAGCCTATACAAATCATGTACTGAGGTAAGTGAGGAGGCAGACCTCTCTGAAATAGTGTTATGCCCTAATATGATTCATTGCATTTAGATGTTTGGATTCTTGATATAAGCACACTGCAGTAAATGTATATATTAATCATAGTCTTGCATGATGATAGAGGAGATGCATAGTTTACCATCCATTAAAAAAGATAGGTTTGCTTGTTTTGTTTGACAGAATATAAAACTGTATCTTTTGTTCTCTTTTATGTAGCTGTCATGGCAGGAATTCCAGCAAACGCTCCAAGTCTTCTAAGAAGTGCCCCAGTGACAAGAGGTATGCTTCTAGTTGGAAATGCTGTCAATACATTTCTGAACATGTTAAGAGTCATTTTAAGAGTGTACATTAAAAAAAAAAAAAAAAACAGAAGTAAAAAAACACTTTGTCCTTATCTCAAATTGTTTTCTATGAAATGATGTCCAGTTTCTTAGGACCATGTCATAGAGGCTGCTATCAGAAAAAAAAAATTGAGTTCCAGACATATAGAGATATTTTAGTAATAGTGTATTTTTCTACAAGTGCACTGTATAGTTTTTAAATGTTCGCTTGGGTCCCACCAATACTAGCCAGACTGGATGTTTGCTTTACAAACTTGTCAAACGAACATGGTCTCCAGTTTACAAAGTACTGTAGAATCTAAAAGTTTATGGTAAAACTTTGACCTTGTGCATGCCCTAAATTACTGATTTTCGGAAAATATAAGCAATAAAGACAAATCAAAGGATACCAAACAGTTATAGGTTCAGACAGGTCAATGAAAAAGTCACATAGATGGGGGTCCAATGTTTACCCTTTATACTCTGCAGTAGGAAATAAACACGAGTATGCATGATCCCTGCTAAGTGAGAGGAGTGGTGAACTCGTTTCCTCAAGAGCTCCCAGTAATTTAAAGGGGTATTCCCACATCGCATACTCACCAGTCTTCGATGCTGTAAATTCTTCTTTCTTCCGGCTTTGTTGCGTCATTGGTGGGCGGGGTTACATATGCAAAGCCAGCGGCGCGAAGTCGTCGCTTCTATGCCGCTGGCACTGCATGTGCGCTCCTGATGCAGCTAGGCATCGGACGTACAGCCTTCACAATGCAATTTAGACCCGGCATCCGCTGTAATAGAGAGGCAGATGCCGGGGAGTGTAGACGCCGGCACAGGTGCCTGCAACATCGCTACGGTCCTGCACTGCATGAAGCCAGCAACGGCAGGAGCGATGCTGCTATTCCGCTCCTCCACCCCCCCCCTCCCCTCCCCTCCCCTCCAGAATAGCAGCATCACTCCTGCCGCTGCTGGCTTCATGCAGTGCAGGAGCGTAGCAATGTTGCAGGCACCTGTTCCGGCGTCTACACTCCCCGGTATCCGCCTCTCTATTACAGCTGATGCCGGGTCTGTATCGGTGCCCCCCCCCCCCCCAAAGTGTAAACTACCCCCCTCCAAGCGCTAGTGGACAAACAAAGCAGTTTTGCTGAAGTGTATTTAGGAAAAGTCTTACATTCACATTAACAAGCAGTATAGATAGGATCCTTGTGATGGGACAACCCCTTTAACATTTATCACCTATCCTTGGGAACAGAGAACCTATAATAATGAAATATAGTTTGATTTACATTTTGAAGGGATGTTTTCAGTACTAGAATAATGAAAATTAATTTTTGTATAATTTGCACAACTTGTCTTAGTCATATTTTTCCTTTTATTAGGCGAGTAACTGCGGTGTGCCTGAACTGTGATTTCCTGACTGATGTTTGTGGTTTAGATGACATGGCCAAACATTTGAGTGAAAATCCCAACCATTCTTGTCAAGTAGTCACAGAAAATGGTAAGAACAGATTGTCCTGTGTGTTCCTTTGTTGGTTTATTTTCTTTAGCATTTTCTCATCCATCACTATTAATTTGATCGTTGGTATTGTAAACAGTGGCATTTTTTTAAAGTGAATTCATTTATTTTTTTTCTTTTGATCTCAGTTTCCATAATTTCCTCAACTCATCAAGGAGACATGTCTATGTAAGTTAGACTTTTACTTACTGCCATTAAACTGCTATAACGTTAGAGTTTGGCTTCTAGGTATAGAATACAGCTTTGCATAGCACGGTGCTTTGTTTGAAATATTATGTTGCTCTTCTATTTATCATACACTTTAAAAACCTCTTTTCTATATCTATTATATCTATATATTAAGGCTTAGACCCCACATAGTGAGCTGGAGTCAAAAACTCTGCGAAAAAGACCATAGCGGAAACACATTGCCTTTTTATCCCTCAGTGCTTTTCACAGAAATACTTTCGGCCTCTATTATACCTACACTTACAAAAAAAAAACAAAAAAAAAACAAAAAAACAGTTTTTCCATAGGGATAATTGACATGCTGTGATTTGAAAAATGCAGGCGTTTTGGAAATCACAGCATTTCCGCTGTGGATTTTTTTTCTGCAATATGTGAATGGGATTAGCCAGAATCCCATCCACTTTGCAGGTAATGTAAAATGCTGCTTTTCGTGCCGCTGTGTTTTCGCAACGTGGGGCCCCGGCCTAAAATAGTTTTTCCACAGATGACTTTTCTCACCTATAGGACAAGTGGTAAATGTTTCATCAGTGGGGGCCCATCGTTGAATAGTTTTGTCAGCCCATAGACACTGAAGCAGCAGCATGCATTCTTGACCGCTCCTCAATTTATAAACTTCCTCTCATGTTTGACTGAGTAAGGAGCCTTGTTTAAGTGATCTATGGAGCCCCAGTAATATATAAATCACCTTTATGAATAGGTAATATGCGTCAATTTTGGGAAAACTCCTTTAATAATAATCTGACACTTTAAAATAGTAACCTCCTTATTGCTTTTTATTGCTTGGTGATCTAGGCCAAAAATGTGTCAAGGGATGTATAGGGATATACTTTGAATTGGTATTATTGAAGTTCAGAGATTATTCGTGTTAATATCTATTTAGCTTGTCCTGAAAAATGCAAATCCATAAAGTCCGCTTCACAGCCCTCTTTACATTCATTGGTCATGTAGCCTGATTGCAGCTCAGTCCCTTTCAAGTGAATAGGCTAAGCTGCAATTACAGGCACAACCACTGTACAAATGTACAGTACTGTTCTTGGCAAGTACTGAAGAGTCAGGAGCTCTCACCTGAGCACTGAATAAAGAAATGCAGGATTTCACAGAAAGGAGCCAAAAATAGTTGGTAAAGTATATTACAAAATTCACTGATAACGCAGATACTGCCAGAAAATAAAAAAATGCTCAAAAGCTTAGTTGTACTTTGAAGGAGTTGTCTAGGATATGGAACAACCTGTGGGGTAGCTGGGGTGGGTGTAAAATTAAAAAAAAAGGTATAAACGTATATTTCCCCAGTTCTTTGCCAGCCACCACTGAGGCCACTGATTTTGTGTCAGCGGTCATGTGGGCCTCATGGCTTATGACACTTGCAAACAAGCCCTAGCACCTGACAGACAGACCAGGGGCAATGAGGGTGCCTGTTTGTTTGGAGTTTTTTATACAATTACCACCACTGCCCCATGAGTTGTCCCAAATCCTGGATCCCCTTTTTTAAGAAGTCATTTCAACCATCCAATGCAGCTCTGGGGAAAAAGGTATGTAAATGATCTCTTTCCACTAATAAGAGACAAGCATTCTGAAATGGCTTATAAACTAGTCATTTTTGAACGCCTGTTAGAGGGTCAGGCATTCATTTATGGACCTCCAGCAAGTGGTGCTTAAATGCACAGCATTTGTTTTTTGTTCACCATAAACGCTGCTGGCTTAATTCTTCTTATTTTTGTATGATTTAACTGCTACGTGAACTTGTACCAAATTGTGTAGTTTTTTTTTTTTGTTTTTTTTAATGTAGGCACAAATATATTCTATAAATATAATGATACAATGCACTCAAATAATCAGATATCACTTAATCTTTTTCACTAGGCAGGATGATTACAAAGGCAGAACCGTAACAGAATATATTGGCCTAGTATGCGAAATGTCACAGAAGTGAGAGTTGTCATGAATCATTAAGCCATGATAAATAACCTTACAAGACAGGTGTGGTGCTAGATACTACGCAGTTCAGCACATAGCTTCATTGCGACTTCGTTGTGACTAAAGAACATTGTGCCAGGTATTTCTAAATGCAAGAAAGGTCCTTGATAAAGGTTAGCTGACTCCTAGAAGTGATGACTTTACAGAATACCCATCTCAGGCAGTGTCGTCACTTTAATAGTGTATCTTACATGAATAAATCATCCCTAGTGTTGTAAGGTAGATGAGGTAATTATTGGAGATTGCTGAAGTATGTTAATTATTAACGCACTGTATAGTCTATAAAGATTTCTTTTATCAGTGTGAGTTTGATAGACTGTAGTTACTTGATACAAAAACAGGTAAAGAATCTAAATAGCTACCATTTAACTTAAGTATCTTATGTATATGTATGTTTATCAATATGCTTATCTTTTCACTTTTACAATGCTCTATGCATTTCACCTCTTATATGCCTTTTATTATATTAACCTTTCTAACTGCATATTCACCCTATTTTTTATTATAGTGTATGATTTTCTGCTGCACTCATTTATTCAATTATTTATTTTATTTTGTTTTATTTTATTCCATTTAATAGAAAGCTAAAAGTTGCATACTTGGATACTACTCCTAGGAGCAATTTTCCCTGTATACTTTAGGTTGAGTCTCTGTTTAAGGGATTTAGGGAGATTATGTGTAGTATAAATATTACCGCCTGCCTTGTGCTGCTTTTGACAATTTTTTAAAATGAATAATTATGGCATATATAGCATGCATTTTTCTTTATTTTGCTTCATAACAAACATAAGAAATTGTATGGCAGTTTGAAGACAATTCAGGTTAGGCCTAGTTTGTGTTCTCTATTTATATAACTATCATAAAATTGTATCATTGGGTTAATCTATGTTCCTAGATCAAGACTTCATTCTTCAATAGACTTGACGCAAATCGGTGAACAGGTATGATCAACATTCTTTCTCCGTTATTAACACTTACATTGTATCCTAAATGCAGTAGGCGCAACAGAAATTGCCCTTGAAAACCTCTCTTTGGAGTCATCTATAGATGACACATTGAAAATAAAAACTGCATATATCAATATCAAAATCTGTATGCTTTTAAAGGTTCTACTTTCTTAAGAATATTGTATCAGTTGGGGACAAAGTTAGCACATTCTATTCTATATCAAATCTGCAGAACTATGACATTAGCCCCAAAGACAGCAGATTTATTATTTAGGAGTATGATTTGAGTGGTGATATTTTAAGAAACTGGTCTTTTCAGAATGTCCAGTTGTAACAAATAGTTCTCATTGCACAATATTCACAGTTTATTTTAGGCAGTGTGTTTTTTCAACTATACAAATGGTTAATGGACAATTATGTAGGAATGTGAATGTGATGGAATCATCTTGTAGTACATACAGATGTTTGGTCTTCATGCCCACATGTTGCAGTTTATATTTACTGATGTCTACCATGCCACTTCTCGTTGCATAATCCATTTATTTTCTGGACCTAAATTAATTATGAATAAAAATAAACTTCTGTAAATTGTCCCACAAATATGATCAAATTAGGAATATAATACAGGGCTGCAAATTAGAAATAAATAAAAATGAATTACCGTATATACTCGAGTATAAGCCGAATTTTTCAGCCCAGTTTTTGTGCTTTTTGTGGGGGTTTTTTTGCTTTTTTTTTTTTGTGCTTTTTGTGTTTTGTTTTGTTTTTTTAGGAGGGTGAGGGGGGTTTATGACCAGCCACAGTGTCAATGTATAGAATCTCCCATAAAATAGTGCAAAATTTAAAAAAATAAATAAATAAATAAAGGTTCTTAATCCCTCTTTTCCCTAGAATACATAGAAAAGTAGAAAATGACTGTGAAACACATACACATTAGGTATCCCTGTGTCTGATAGTGCCCTGTCTACTGAATATAGGTTATCTGCAGTGCTCCTGTTCCATCGGGAAGGGGTTAATAGGAGCACTGCAGATACTCTATATTCAGCCAGGCTGAATTCCAAGTGGGGGGAAGAAAAACAGTCCTCAGGCTCAGGGAAGGGGCAGACAGACAGACAACCAAAACACCCCCTCCCCTTCCCCAGCATCTACTGCACCCAAAAACTACGACCATTTTAATTTTTGAAATTTTCCAGTAGCTGCTGCATTTCCGCCCCTAGGCTTATACTCGAGTCAATAAGTTTTCCCAGTTTTTTGTGGTAAAATTAGGGGGTCGGCTTATATTCGGGTCGGCTTATACTCGAGTATATACGGTAACTTCAGACAGAGAGACTACAACATATTACTGATCAATGGTAGTCCAAAACATTGACTTCTCCACATAGTTTTCACGTGTCTTCCTTCACTACCAGATATATTTTTTTAGCCTGTTTGCCATGTATTAGTTTACCAAGTACCTGCAGAAAAAGCAGAGGGGTGGATAAAATGTGTCACAACGGCTGGTAGGCATTACTAACACAACCAGATATAGGAAGTACTTCACACCATGGGGAAATTGATGAGCATAGATCTTGACTTTGACCTTGGCTTTATTTTTAATACTCAAGATTTGATTGTTTTGAGGGTTTTTTTTTCCATGAAAATACCCCTTTCATTTATTTAGCAAACAGACAAATTCTTCCATACAATGTGTGAGTAATTACATTAGTTGAACTTTTTTTACATAAATATATTTCTAATTATAATCTTAATATTTTCAGGAAGAAAAACCTGGTACACATGTAGATGCTGCAGCAGATGAAAGGTAATTCTTAGAAAGTTCCATTCTTAATAAACTTTCAGTCTGGTATTGAAGCTCTAGTATTTGTGTAATGCAGTTTTAAGTAGTTGTTATAAGAAAGATCTGTCATAGTAAATGTCTCCCAAGAGGTTTGTAGAAATTTTCAGATTAGTGTATATCCCTAAAGAATATTCATTATATGGTAGATTTGCAGAATCTTAAACTAACAATATTTGTCTATAATGATTATAATAAGCTCAACAGATTATAATAAAAAAACATTCGATATACAGGAAGAAGGTACTTACAGTTTCAAGATTATGCACTGTGAATATGATAGGGTTCAACATTCTCTAAATGCAAAATATTGCCACAAAAAACATCTATGCTCAAACTTATTCCGACACTAAGTGTTTTCCTGAGTTCAGCTTGATAACTCAAAATTGTTCAATAACAATTAGTTAAATACAAAAGTTGCAAAGTTTTTTTTATTTTTTTTCATTGAAATCATTTGAATGCACTGGGTGACAAAATTTTATTTTTTTTGTGCAAAATTTAATATAGAGTCAATTTAAGTGTGGGTTTTGTAGCATGAATGATTTCTGTTAGGATGATTGACCAGCGCAGCAGTTAGTAAATACACAGCAAGGTGAACCTGGGAAATGTAATAGTAAGGACCACCCATTCTGGCCATTACAATCTGATAAATCAATGGAGCCTTATGGGTGCACATCTTTAAGGAGAGACACCTAGGAGGTGGATGGTCACAGGTGCAGTTCGGATGGTTTATCTCCATAGTTGTTAAAGTTTTAAAAAAAAAAAAATGTATGCTGGGGAAAACATTTTTAAAAGAAGCTTTATGTGTGTGACTGCATCAGGTCACAGATCTCCATGTAATCTGATATGTCCAGCCCTTTGTGACAAAATGATATTGGCACCATTATCCAAAATAAATGTTCAGGAAAGGTCCAATTTTAATATTTGTGCAAAAAAATGTGTACTTTTTTTTTTAAATTAAATATCCAAGCAATATTTTATACTTTTTGTTCCAAAATGGTATCATACCTACAATAGTATTGATTTTTGGACACAAAAGTATCAGATTTGGAAAGTTAAAAAAAAAATCTTAAAAATGTGAAATATAAAGATTGAGAGTCTTCAGTAGTTGATATCTTTTTAATGGCTAACAAAAACGATGACAGATTGCAAGCTTTCGAGACTGAGGGCCATCCTTTGAACTGATAATTCGTTTTTTAACTTGTTTATTTTTTTGTGTACTGTTTTCCATCACCTGTCGCACTGAACACTTGATTCCTGTGCCTCTATTAGTGCATAAATATGCATGCCTTCAGAAACTGTGTCATACCATGCCTAGTAGTCCTAGTCACGAGACCTAGTAGTCTCGAAAGCTTGCAATCTGTCATCATTTTTGTTAGCCATTAAAAAGGTATCAACTACTGAAGACTCTCAATCTTTATATTTCATATCCTCTGGCTAATAAGGTACAAATATATATTTTTCCTTATAAAAATGTGAGTTAATAAGTAATTTCCTGGCAACACATTCCCTTTTTAAAGGTCCTAATTCTAAAAGCATGAAGTCAAGCTAAGATAAGATTATGGTCATTGACACAAGTCTAACTCATGGATTTATGATCCCTTACATGGACACATATCACCCCCTCCCCAGTGCTCACTCCTATAACCCCAGTATTATTTACCCTACGGTACGTTAGTAAGACATCACCTCCATAAACAAATGGCCTTTCTAGATCATCTTGCCAGTGTTGTGCTGTTTTCATTAATCTGTAAAGGCCTGAAGAAGGAGTCTCTGTGTAAGCTTGCATATGTAATTTATCTGGTTAACCAATATAGGTGTCTTACCTACAATACTCTTGGCTAACTCAATACTACACTATTTTGTCCCTACACATACAATGCTTACATTTTTTTATTCAATGTCTTAGTTTAGCGTTTAGGTCAGCAAATCGACCACTTGATTCTCAGAATTCACAAAGTACATTGGGTTAACAATTTTTTCCTATAATTGCATCAAAAGCAAAATCTTGAATATTGCTGATGATTGACCTGGAGGAGGGGGGGGGGCGGTCTCCGGATTGCTCCTCCTCAGATCTCACAGGTAATAAATTACTTTGAGATTGGGGAAGAATGTGGAGTTTGAGCTACCCAGGCTGCAGATATTGGCAGAACCTCCGGGTCCATCATTGGCAATCCCCAGGACCATGTAAGTAAATTACTACTTCACGGACAAACCTTTATAGGGGTTGTCCAGGGTAAACTAAAAATTAACCCCTAAACTAAACTCCCTCTCCCCACTTAACTTCTAATTTACGTCAGTTAAAAAAAAAAAAAAAATTAATTACCCATATCCCTGGAGCGGTTATGTGATCGCTCCAGGGACACTTTCTGATAATCAGGCAATGTTTCGTTTCACCACTTCCCAAATGGAACGTCATTATCACTCTTCCCCCTCCCCTATCCCCTGCAATACTTAACAGCCTTCCTGTGTCTGGGGAGCAGCTCCTCCCCCTCTTTCGGTCTTCTGATAGTGGGCGGAATAGCTTAGCCAGGGAAACTGGAGGGAGAGTGGGAGATGGGGAAGGGTGGGGGGTGGGAGGGACTAGTAATGTGTGGGATTGCTATTCTAAAGAAAGACATGGGAAGGTGGGGGGATTATTTAATAGGCAGGATTGCTATTTGAAATGAGAGATGGGGGGGTGTAGGAGTTAGAGAGGAGGGGGGCTGAGTGAGAGGGAGTGCAGCAGCCTCACAGGAAATCAGCACAGCAGGAAGCTACAACATGTAAACAAACACAGGGGATGCAACAGCAACCAGAGACACCCAGAAATCACTCCAATAACTGCTAAAGGTATATGGGTGTACTTCTTAACCCATTACTAACACTCTCAGACCTTTATAAAAAAAAATATATATATTCTACCCAGAAAACCCCTTTAATTCTAGCAAATAAATCCCAATAACGTGAAGATTGTATACCATTTCTCAAACGAGCGAGTCTTGAATGAAGCAAGCAATGCATTAATTTTTTGTTGAAATATGTTGCTAAATATACAGTATATGGAAAAATTGTATAATTTATAGTCTAAAATAATTATCCTAAAATATGATAAAAAAATAAATGCCAGATCGGCAACCAGACAAATTCTCCTATAATCTGTACATCCAGTGAGATTCTAAACATAGGCCAAGTCTCTTAATCAGCCTATGTAAATGACCAGACTGACTAATCTCCACCAAATCACATTTAGCTGAGCATGGATGGATTATTAAATTTGCTTTGGACTCCCATTTCATTACTACAATTTCCAGTATCTAGTGTGTGGGACACATTTAATGTTTATATATTAAACTCTGATATAAAATAGTAACTCAGCTAAGCACATTACAGTATGATGACACTGCCCAGATGTATGGGAATTTGCAGGTGATCACAAAATAGTACAAAGTGTATTTGAAAACTTTTTCTTTTACATTATTCAGTAGAGGAATAGTCACTCAAAAAAGTCAATCTGCACGTTGCAAATGTAGGAGAACGTATTGTGGACCAACTAGGACGTTGGTCTTTTTTTCTTTTACATTAGTCAGTTGCAGAAGTTACAATATTTTAGATTGTTTTATTTATTATTTGTGTTGGGCAAATTATATATATATATATATATATATATATATTATTTATTATTATTTAAAAAAAAAATAATGTGGTCAAAATCTATAACCTATATACCTAGAAACATCCTGCACCATTATACTTCTGATCTATTTTTCAACAACTGATAAATTCTTTATGAAATATTATGAACTGGAACTGCTAAAAAGTAGTGCAAGACGTGAAAGGAATCTTTTCTCACAAGTATCTTTTATATAAACTAGATTGTGGAAGTATTTTTACAATGGGTTCTGCCTGTGAAATTTCTCTTAGCAGGGTTTGGTAGTGTTTCCTGCACTGGTATACTTGTTTATGGTTTCCAGTTATCCCATTTTAGTTAATTGCTATTTGTTTCGATTTTAGCATGGAAGATGAATATAAAGCAGAGGCTACAAAGAAAGAAGAAGATTCTTATGGAAGCAATATGACCTCTCCAGGCCAGACAAGTATCTTGTTAAATAAGACACCAAGTACGTCTGTAAAGCAGGTAAATGCAGCCACTGAAGCTCTAGGAAGCTGCTCTCCAAAATCCGAAGAGGAAGCTCAGCTGATAGATTCTTATAATAAAAGTGACTGTGACCTTGTACAGGAGGAGTCTGTTGATTTGACCAGTACAGAACCAAGTAAAGATGCAGACAGCAAAAATAACACAACAGAGAAAGAAGACTTGTGTTTAGTTGTGAAGGAAGATCATGCGGATTCAGATGTTGCTAGTGACGATGCTGGATTTGAGCAGTATTTATGGAAACAAGCTCCAGATTCTGTAAGTTCTGACATAAGTGAGCCAAGTAGCGTTCATCTGGATCCACTAACTCCCTCAGAGGTGTTAGAGCATGAAGCTACAGAAATACTACAGAAAGGCACTATTGTTGCGTCTCAGAAGAGTGGAAAGGAAGACGCAGCTAATGACGCTAAAGACAGTAGCACAAACGTATCTGCAATTGTTAAAAGGAACGAAGATCCCGAAGCAGGTTTTTAAACTGCGGGAAAAGCTGGAGACATTCCTAGTGGTGCACTATGCACTCGATGACAACAATATCACAAGTAAATCTGAAGTAAGTGCAGTCATAGATGAACAGGCTATCTTTCCAGGTGACTGCCAGAAAACAGTATTGTGCTGTGAAAGCAAGACCAGGAAACAAAAAGGACTCTTGTTTTTATATCTACTTTTTAACATCAGTGTTAATGTTACATTTTCTAGGGCAGCTAGGCAGTATTGGAAACATGTTAGTATAATATGTTTTTACGTTGGCTAGGTCAGAATATACTGTAATTGTTCTTTTAAGCTTGAAGCGTAGGTCAAATGTACCAGGAATAATTCTTTTGTATACCATTCATGTTTTCCAAGGAAAGTCCTAAGCTTTACTAGATGGATTTCATGTAATGGATTTTTATTTGTTTTGACTAAGTCATCTTTGCTATATTCAAAAGGTTTTATTTGTTGAAAAACACAAACTATGCACCTAAACAGGTGTAATCCTGCCAGCCTAACCTTATCTTGTTTTAAACTTTCAATGAAAGTGCAAAAATACATTATTGACATGTTCTTGTATATAGTTATAAATATATACATATATATGTAGGAAACATTCATACTGGAGTTGTAAATTCTTTGGAATATTGAACATAATGACCAAGCATTATACTCTAATTCAGAGCACCTAAGCTCAAGATGGTATCTAGTTGTCAAAATGACAGGATGAAGCTCACTTTTAATATCCTTAATGTTATTGCCTTTTGCAATAAAAATGTCACCAATGGTAAATTTATAGGAATTGCGATGTGACGTTGCTGTGAACCTCTATGCAACACACGGTACTTAGGTTAGGTTATGTCCTCCTAGAGGCAGCCTGGAAATCTATGACAATAATAGCTACTAATGTGCAACATTGATACATAAGCAAGAGGTTTTTGGTGCCATTTAGATGTGTTAAAAATTAGGCCTAAAGTGAAGCTCCACTTTGGATGGGGTTTTTTTAAAACCATATTAAACCAAATATGTCGCTAGAATATGCTGCTCTATCTTAGAGTAACATAAAGTAGTGACAGTGACTTTGATTGTAACTTTTTATCCTTTACCCAATATGCAGTAGTTTTTATGAAATCTATTCAGTGCAGCACTGCCTGGGTCTACAGTCCTCTTATTCATGATGTTGATGCGGACTGACCTATTTCTCCCTATTAGGGTTAGTTCACACGTAAATAACGTGTGGCTTATTTTGGCACCGGAAAAAAAAAAAGCTTAGGAAGCTTTTTTTGGACCTTGCCAAGCTTTTTTTGGAGCTTTTTTTTATTTTTTGTAAAAACAGCTTTAAAAAAGCCAGGCTATTTTCCCCTCCCGTGAAGTGAATGGGCTGAAAAAAACGCACTGCACGGTTTTCGCCTCCCATTCACTTCTATTGCGTTCTTCAGGCGGAAAACGCCTGAAGAAAGGTCATGTCGCTGCTTTTTCTCTGCTAGCAGAAAAAAAAAGCTAGCAGTCTACATAGACTGTATGGAGGAGGATTATGATGTGGATTCTGCTGTCAAAATCCTCCTCCATGTGCCCGTGTGAACTAGCCCTTACTGTGTATAAGGAGAATGTTGTCAAGTAACGGTTGGTAGCTAGAGAGAATCCCACTGCTTATGAATACAGAAGACTCTGCAGTAAGTGCAAATCAGATCATGAACCTGAAATAGCATTTGCCTCATATCATGCCCAAGAAACTTTTATAAAAAAAAATGACTGTATATTGCCAAGTAATTCACCACTTGTTGCTTTATTATGCTGGCCCTAGATAAACTTTTTGTGATGGATTACCTTTAAGAGGATAGATCATATTATACTATGTCATTCATGGAATCCTCAAACAGAAAACCCATATTAGGAGCCAGTTGCAACCATTCATGTTTAGTTGGTATCAGAATACAACACGTAATTTTCGTGCTAGCTGCATGACATCACTTAAAAGTAACAATAAACTTTATTTATATAGTGACAAAACAGTACAATCACAATATAGAAAGCACACAGTGCAAATACTGTAAATCAAGTATCCTACGGTATTGCTTCTATTACGATCCTATAACAGTGCCTCCAATGTGTAGCTTCACTCTAAGGTATTGCTGCTGCTCAAAGAAGGAAGGAATTCTACCCAATGACATTAATATTAAACTACCAGTTGATCGATTTGTTAATTTTTTTTAATGGATATTTTAAAATAGAGTTGTTTTTGCTGTAAAAAAAAAATCATTCTTTTAGTAAATGTTTCCAACAATTTCTTGTCTTTTTGGGTGTTTATTTTTCTACATCAAGGCAGTAAAATCACAATTTCATAGAATGACATAGCGATAGAATTTTATGCCTTTTATCCTTTATTCAACACATTTCATTATAAATTGAAAGTGAATTTTTATTTTTGCTTATTTATATAGTGCCATCATATTCCGCAGCGCTTTACAGACATTGTCAATCACTGTCCCATATAGGACTCACAATCTACATTCCCTATCTGTATGTCTTTGTGTGGGTTTCCTCCAGGTACTCTGGTTTCCTCCCAAACTCAAACATGGTGAGAACATAAAAACTTCTTGCAAACTTCTATGGTCAGATTCGAACTTTGGACTCCAGCATCCATTAACCACTGAGCCACCATATTATCATTACATTCAGCACTAACCAGCCTGGTTATGGACACCTAAAGTAAGTATAATCACCAGCTTACCTAAACCTCTCCTAAAAACATCAGGGAAAAAACTATTCCAGCTCGGAGCAGATCTACAATTACATTTTGAGTACAGATGAGCGAACACTATTCGAAACAGCTGTTCTGAATAGCACGCTCCCATAGAAATTTTGAGCTAAGAGGGGGTTGGATAGCTGACCAAACTTCATACTAGGTGGTGGTGAGAATTGAAGCATTCATCTGTTAACACGCAAACCTTAAGGGGAGATGTATCCTTAATGAGAAATTCCTTTTGGCTAAGGCCCCACTGGGTGGAAACGCAGCGTTTTTGGGCATTGCGGAAACGCAGCGGAAAAAAAACTGCGTTTTACAGTACCAGCATAGTGAATGCAATTTTGTCTAATCCTAGCCCTACACTACGGAAAAAAAAAACGCTGCAGAAAAGCTGCATTTTTCAAAAACGCAGCTTGTCAATTATAGTTGCGGAAACGCTGAGTTTTTCCTCCATAGATTTCTATGGAGAGTGTGAAAACCGCAGCAAAAACACAGCATGATAAATGTGTTGCGGAAACTCCGCAGAAACGTAGCGGAAAAGCATCAAAATCGGCAGACAAAAACTCACTGTTTTTCTTGTTTGAGGCTAAGGCTAACTCAAGCAAAAACGCGATGAAAAACTCAACAGAAAAGTCATAGGAATTTCCGCAGCACAAAACTGAAAAACTCGATGAAAACTGCACATACATGTGCGTTTTTTTCCGCAACATAAAACGCAGCGTTTTCTCTGCGTTTTTTCACGCTGCATTTTTTTGCTGAGTTTCCGCCCAGTGGGGCCTTAGCCTTTATGTAAATGATGGCTACATCCTTGCCTTGAAAATAAAGATCATAGCTCTAGCTCCAAACTAAAACAAGAGCCTTATGTAGCAATGATGGTTCAGGTATATCCCTACCAAGTTATGTGAGAATAAACTTTTTTTTGTTGTTTTTTTCAATATTAACGCTTTCCCTGCTAAAGATAATGACTGGATAATTTGTAGCAGTTTCTTTGATCATGTTGGTGGCTTTACTTTAAAAGATTTTTTAAACTTTACAGAGTCTGGCACCTTTATGTTTGAACTAAAATTTATCCAACTTGCTAGACATTTGTACATGGCTTAAATGCTCTAAAAATGCACCAAAATTGTGTTGTAAAATTATGTATTAACTCTTTCACTGTCAGGGGTCTCCGGAAATTTTGCACCTTTGGCTGTTACAGCAATTTTCACACTTTTGAGATGAACAAATAAAAGTTGCTATTAAAAAAAAAAAAGGATAACAAACGAAAAATTCTATGCACCAAACCGCCTAAAAATAAGAGTTCAACATATGCAGAGTTCATTCATATCACTAAGGCCTATACCTTGAAATAACGTATCTTCAGAAAATCATTAGAACTGGAAGGAACAAAAATCTGCTTTGAAGCTGGAAGTGTTAAACTAATTTATAATATATATATATATATATATATATATATATATATATATATATACAGTCCTATGAAAAAGTTTGGGCACCCCTATTAATCTTAATCATTTTTTGTTCTAAATATTTTGGTGTTTGCAACAGCCATTTCAGTTTGATATATCTAATAACTGATGGACACAGTAATATTTCAGGATTGAAATGAGGTTTATTGTACTAACAGAAAATGCGCAATATGCATTAAACCAAAATTTGACCGGTGCAAAAGTATGGGCACCCTTATCATTTTATTGATTTGAATTCCCCTAACTACTTTTTACTGACTTACTGAAGCACAAAATTGGTTTTGTAACCTCAGTGAGCTTTGACCTTCATAACCAGATGTATCCAATCATAAGAAAAGGTATTTAAGGTGGCCAATTGCAAGTTGTTCTCCTATTTGAATCTCCTCTGAAGAGTGGCATCATGGGCTACTCAAAACAACTCTCAAATGATCTGAAAACAAAGATTGTTCAACATAGTTGTTCAGGGGAAGCATACAAAAAGTTGTCTCAGAGATTTAACCTGTCAGTTTCCACTGTGAGGAACATAGTAAGGAAATGGAAGACCACAGGGACAGTTCTTGTTAAGCCCAGAAGTGGCAGGCCAAGAAAAATATCAGAAAGGCAGAGAAGAAGAATGGTGAGAACAGTCAAGGACAATCCACAGACCACCTCCAAAGAGCTGCAGCATCATCTTGCTGCAGATGGTGTCACTGTGCATCGGTCAACTATACAGCGCACTTTGCACAAATAGAAGCTGTATGGGAGAGTGATGAGAAAGAAGCCGTTTCTGCACGTACGCCACAAATAGAGTTGCCTGAGGTATGCAAAAGCACATTTGGACAAGGCAGCTTCATTTTGGAAACAAAAATTGAGTTGTTTGGTTATAAAAAAAGGCGTTATGCATGGCGTCCAAAAAGAAACAGCATTCCAAGAAAAACACATGCTACCCACTGTAAAATTTGGTGGAGGTTCCATCATGCTTTGGGGCTGTGTGGCCAATGCCGGCATCGGGAATCTTGTTAAAGTTGAGGGTCGCATGGATTCCACTCAGTATCAGCAGATTCTTGAGAATAATGTTCAAGAATCAGTGACGAAGTTGAAGTTACGCCGGGGATGGATATTTCAGCAAGACAATGATCCAAAACACCGCTCCAAATCCTCAGGAATTCATGCAGAGGAACAATTACAATGTTCTGGAATGGCCATCCCAGTCCCCAGACCTGAATATCATTGAACATCTGTGGGATGATTTGAAGCGGGCTGTCCATGCTCGGCGACCATCTAACTTAACTGAACTTGAATTGTTTGTCCAAAATACCTTTATCCAGGATCCAGGAACTGATTAAAATCTACAGGAAGCGACTAGAGGCTGTTATCTTTGCAAAAGGAGGATCTACTAAATATTAATGTCACTTTTCTGTTGAGGTGCCCATACTTTTGCACCGGTCAAATTTTGGTTTAATGCATATTGCACATTTTCTGTTAGTACAATAAACCTCATTTCAATCCTGAAATATTACTGTGTCCATCAGTTATTAGATATATCAAACTGAAATGGCTGTTGCAAATACCAAAATATTTAGAACTAAAAATGATTAAGATTAATAGGGGTGCCCAAACTTTTTCATAGGACTGTATATATATATAATGAATCTCCTATAAAATGTAGGGATTACACACTGCGAAAAGCAAGTGAATCCCTAAACCCTGTATATTTTTTGAAAGTAGACAACCAGAAGATTACATCTATCTCAATGGGTTATCAATAGCCACATCCACCTTCATGTACAGGTAACCTTTTTACAAACACAAATAATTTTATTTTAAATGCACTAAAGCATATACAGTATTTGCACCTAAAACTCATATTCATTCTTACATTCGCACACAAAATGCATTTAAAATAATAGATCAAGGTGTACATAATTTATATGTACTACAAACATTAGCTACAACAAGAGCTCGGACTCTCAAAAACACTGATACAGAAGACGAGCAAGATTTTGCTATTATTCACTAATATGTTAAAAATCTATACTATATACAGAAGTCCATGCTATTTATACACACGTACGTCACATACAGGTTATGCGCAGATGAAAATGATTTTGGTATCAACTCCAGTTGCCAGGTTTGGAGGAAGAAAGATGAGTACAACCCAAGAACACCATCCCAACTGTGAAGCATGGGGGTGGAAACCTCATACTTTGGGGGTGCTTTTCTGCAAAGGTAACCGAACAATTGCACTATATTGAAGGGAGGATGGATGGGGCCTAGTATCGCAAGATTTTGGCAAACAACCTCCCTCAATCAGTAAGAGCATTGAAGATGGGTCGTGGCTGGGTCTTTCAGCATGACAATAACCTGAAAAACAGCCAGGGAAACTGAGTGGCTCTGTAAGAAGCATTTAAAGATCCTGAAGTGGCCTAGCCAGTCTCCAGACCTGAACCTAATCAAAAATCTTTGGAGGGAGCTTAAACTCCATGTAGCCCAGTGACAGCCGTAAAACCTGAATATAGGAGAAGATCTGTATGGAGGAGTGGGCCAAAATCCCTGCTGCAGTGTGTGCAAACTTGGTCAAGAACTACAGGAAATGTCTGACCACTGTAATTACAAAGGTTTCTGTACCAAATATTAACCCCTTAGCGACCCATGACGTACTATTACTTCATGGGCACTAGGTACTTTGCACACCATGAAGTAATACTACGTCATGGAGCACTTGCCCGCTCACTAGTTGAGCAGGTGGAATCGGAAGCGGGTGAGAGCAGTTACTGACAGCTCTCACCCCTTTCCATAACCTTCAGTCGGTGCTTTCATCGATCGAAGGTTTTAACCCTTAACAAAGGGTTCCGCCATCTTTCTTCCAAAGTGGGGAAAAAAAAGTTTTAAAACAATAAAGTTATAATGCCCCCAAAATTCCCTTCTTTCTATAGAAAATGAATTGTATAAAAAAAAAAAAAAAACTAAAATGAAAACTTTGGGGATAAAGTGATATTTTAGTTATTTTTCATTTACACAGTCCAATGTTAGTAAAATCTGTGAAACGGTTGTAGGGTCAAAATGCTCACTATCCCCCTTGATGAATTCTGTGAGGGGTGTAGTTTCTAAAATGGGGTTGCTTTTGGGGGGTTTCCATTGTTTTGGTACTCTAAGGGCTCTGCAAATGAGACATGGCGCATTAAAACTATTGCAGTAAAATCTGCTGTTCAAACACCCAGTGTCGCTCCTTCCCTTTCGTGCACTGCCGTCTGCCCAAAAATCAGTTGACACCCACATGTGGGGTATTTCTGGGGTAATTGCATGATAAACTGCCAGATGCATTATCTCCTTTAACCCTTTGTGAATGTGTTAATTTTAGGTCTAAATGAATGTATTAGTGAAAAAAAAGTTAAATGTCTAAATTTCACCTCCATATTATTTTTATTCTTATGAAATGCTTAAAGGGTTAACAAACATCCCAAATGCTGTTTTGCATTATTTGAGGGGTGCAGTTTTGACAATGGGGTGATTTGGGGGTGTTTCTATTATATAGGCCTTTATAATTCCTTTCAGAACTGAAGTGGTCCCTAAAAAATTAGTTTGGGGAATTTTCTTGTAAATCTGGAAAATCGCTGTTAAACTTATAAGCCTTGTAACGTCCAAAATAAATTAAAAGACAATCAAAAGATGATGGCAATATAAAGCAGAGATATGGGAGATAATATTTATTTATGTATTTGGATGGTATGACTATCTGCCTGAAAAGCAGAGAATTTTAAAATTTCCATCAAATTTCCTATTTTTTTTTATAAATAAATGCAAAAATATTGATTAGTGTTTACCACTAACATGACGTATAATGTGTTACGAGAAAACAATCTCAAAATCACTTATGTAAGTTAAAGCGTCTCAAAGTTATTGCCCTTTAAAGTGACACATGTCAGTTTTGAAAAAAAGAGGCCTGGTCCTTAATGCACTTTTGGGCTGTGTCTCTAAGGGGTTAAGTTCTGTTTATCTTTTATTAAATCTTTTATTAAAATGATTTAAAAGATATACCATGTGATTTTCTAGATTTTTTTTTTTTTTTTAGATTCTGTCTCTCTCACTATTGAAGTGTGCCTAAAATAAAAATTACAGACCTCTCCGTTCTTTGTAGGTGGGAAAACTTGCCAGTGTCACAATCGCCAGTGTATCATATACTTATTTTCCACACTCAATTTGGTAATCAAGAGGAGAGAAATCCTGTTGCTCTACGCTACTCTACTGTGCCATACACACTGATATGCTGTTTGTCCATGTGTGCAAACCACTTTGAAAGTGCTTGATCATTGTCTATCAGTGGCCAAGACAAAGTCAAAAAACATATCCATAATACGGTATCCATTGGGACATGTCACAATTTATTCCTTGCCAGGTACAAGAACTTTTGTATGAAATTAACCCCTTCCCGATATCCGCCATAATAGTATGGCGGATGCTGGGTGTTTAACTATGTTGGCAGCCGCTATAGCCGCCAGGTGTCTACTGTTTTATACAGTAGACACCCAGCGCTAATGCCGCCAGTCGGTGCCCACACCGATCCAGGGTCATTAATTCCTCCGGCGCCATTTTTCTGGCAACTGGAGCAAGCTTTGGGTCCGAGATCGCGTTTCCATGACAGCTCCTCAGCCTGTCATTAACTGGCTTCTATTGCAGGCTACTCTATGTAACCTGCAATAGAAGCCCCGGTACTTTGCAATGCATTAGCATTGTAATGTATTGCATTAGTGATCAGACCCCCTGGGGTTCAAGACCCCTAGAAGGTCTAATAAATGCATAAAATTAAATTATAAAAATAAAAACATAATAATAAATAATAAAAATGTAAATCACCCCCCTTTCCCTAGAACACATGTAAAAGTATGTAAATACTGTGAAACACATACAAGTTAGGTATCCCTGTGTCCGAAAACGCCCACTGTACAAATCTATAAAAATATTTTTCTCGTCTGGTAAATGCCATAGCGGAGGGGAAAAAAGTCAAGAGTGCCAAACCGCATTTTTTCACTGCTTTTCACACGAAAATCAAAAAATGCTGTCGGGAAGGGGTTAAAAGCATAGAAACGGTGTATTATGGCCCCATAGACTGAGTGTTGCATTATTACGTTGGACTGTTCATACAGTGGTATTGAGCGGTTACCCACCTGTGTACATGAACCCTTACATTGTGTCAGACTAAAAAAAAACTATTTTTTGTCGTATGCAGCAATGTCAATTATATCAATGTTTAAGTTGAAAGGCAGAAGATACAGATGCTGGTGAATACACCCTCTTAAACAATGGGTATGTGTACAATGTAGATTTCATTTAGTATTACCTTGCAACAAAAATTGGGACTTGCTAACCAAAATTGATATGCTCTGATTTCATTGGACAAAAGTAACCAGTGGCATAAAGCTGCTAATGTCTTGTATATAAAGCAGATGAAAGCAGGGGAGAAAACCAGTTAAATGTAAATGCTTCATCCTCCAGGAGTTTCATTTAATTGTTGTTGCCTGCGAGCTACAATAAAGCTAATGCATCTAGTCTCATAAAATACTACTGACTTTTTTTTTTCTTTTTGGAGGGGTTATTTACTATTCTAATGCTTATTTCTAAGAGGCCAAGAATGTAAATGACATCCACATGGATAATGGCAGCATAATGTGTTTGCTTTTCAATTTAGCCTGTTTCATTCTATATCTACAAACACAGCTAAGGTTTGTGTTCTCCAAGCTCACATAAGCAAGTACTATTGGCGCTATCGGATTTGTTCTTTGTCTTCATTTAAATCATAGATGACTAATAATTTTTATATTTGAGTCCACTTTCCAGGAGGGAAGACATTTATTTTTATATTTTGTGTGTTATGTTTTTTTTATGTTATGGAGTTTGTTCTGTAGAAAGTTAACAGATCCTTGTTACAATTGGTGACAATCCTGACCTATAAATATAATAGATATAATAATCATAAATATAATGTAAGACATTCCTATGTGACTAGGGCATAGCAGACAATAGTTAGGTACCATATATCTGTTTCTTTGCTTTGGTAAAACAAATTCACATGTGTCTTTTCACTTTTTTTTTCTTAAATATTGGCCAAAATGCCTTGTTTTATATGATGGTATAATTGATGTTATGATTTTTTGTTACATTGGTCCTACTTTTGCCTCTTAGCTCTGAAATTCACTTGAAAGTCTCCTTAGGATACATCAGAATTTCTTACTTTTCTATAGCTCAATCCATAGGAACTCTTGTCTCATTACTTCTAAGCAGCTTAAGGTTCTGGAAAAGAGAGAAAACTGCCTATTTGACCAGCCATTAGTTGTGGTAATGCCTTCTGGGTTGAAGATAAGGCTGGGACAGTACTGTGACACACAGGATTTAGGTTTGTACCATATGTCTCAGATTTAAACAATAGATAATGCCCACATTATGCCGTTTCAGTATAATGTGTTGGATTCTACTAATACTGCTGGAAAGCTCAGGCTATGGCTGCTAATGCTGCACCATTAAAATGGAAGTGTTGAAATACACGACTTAAAACCATGAGGATCATCAGCACATAGGATACAATTGTATTCCTTTCTATTGAGAGAAAATCATTGCTACAGTCTTTCCAGTATAAATAAGCACATGCAATGCGCAGGCAGGAAATATGAATTAACAGTCATGTTGTTTTAAAGGATAATTAAAAATAACTAAATTATAATTTACAGTTATTTTGTATTACAGTATTTCAAATAAACCCAAAATCTGAGGTTCGAAATACACTAATACATACTATTGGGTCAGTTCTGTATAGTTACAAATTGACAGATATAGTTCAGGACCCGTTGTAAATCCTTATAAAATATTCTTTGTGACTATAGAGCAGGGGTATACCTTGCAGATAATTTATCAGGACTTCCCAACATTTTGGGAGAAGCAGGAATATTTGTAAAGATAGGTCTCTTTCTAGCTTGGATAGATCAATTGAGAAAACTGTTCTGGTTCAAGGGTAATGGGCAAATGGGACCACCAAAGCCTGTTCCCAAATTATAGTTTTGGAGCCAACAGGCAAGCTAAGGTACTTACACGGTGTAGTTTCAAGATGAAAACACACATTACACATTACAGCTAGTACTGGGGTTTGTAGATAATGGGATAGAGAGCAAGTGAGACATTTAGTGGGAAAAAAAATGCTGATTAATTGTAATTATTTGAAGTCCATAACAATCATAACTAGAGATGAGTGAGTACTATTCGAAACTCCCGTTTCGAATAGCACGCACCCATAGGAATGAATGGACGCAGCAGACACGCAGAAGGCTAAGCGACCGGCCGCTGGCAAAGTCTGCGTGTCGGCTGCTTCCATTCATTCCTATGGGTGCGTGCTATTCGAAACGGCCGTTTCGAATAGTACTCGCTCATCTCTAATCATAGCCACAACAGTTCTTACTCGCTTGGTAATGTTTGTTTAGAGAAAAAAAAAAAAGTACTCTCATTCCACTTTTTACTATATCCTATGGCTTCTTATTATACCTCCACCATTGCTTTGCGGTGGGAAAAATCACACAGAGACCCCGTTTTAGATGTCACCTTAATTGATGGTGGCATCTAATGGGTTAAACAGCTGAGACTCCCCTTTTCTGATGGTGCTGGAGCCAGCACTGCCTTTGTGACGTACTGTTACATCATTTTGCAGAAACAAGCAATAGATGTCATAGGTGTTAATTCCCTCCCTATGAAAGTGCATATTATTCAATCGCTTTTTATAATGTACTATCGTTGCCCTATTGTTACTTCACAAAGTAGAGGTAGAAGCGCAGATTTTCATTGAGTAAGGGAATGGCTTTGTTTGAGGAACCTGCCTAATACAAAGCTTTATAAAAGCCAGTGACTTTGGATAAGCATCACTAACCCCTCAAAGGGGGTTTCCAGGCAGAAAATATATTTTTTTATATAAAGGTGTGTTAGTGCTAGTGATGGGTTAATAAGTACACCCATATACCTTTAGCAGTGTTTGGAGTGATTTCTGGGTGTCTATAGTTAATCTGTGCTTGTTTAGATGGTGTTAGCTTCCTGCTGTGCAGCTTCCTGTGTAGCTACTACAGTAACTCCCTGTCACTCAGCCCCCCCTCTCACTCTGTTACGAAACTCTCCATCTCACTAAGCCTAGCCCCTCCCATCCTCACTGTCTCGCTAACCCTAGCCCTTCCCACTTTCACTGAACTGACTAGTGATCCCACCCATTACTAGCCCCTCCCACCCTCCCTGTCTCACTAAGTCTATTGATCCTGCCCATTACTAGCTCCTCCCATTCTCCCCCGTCTCCCTGGCTAACCTATTCCGCCCACTACTAGAAGACAGGAAAAGAGGAGGAGTCATTCCTCAGACACAGGATGGCTTAGTAAGTATTGCAGGGTATAGGGCAGGGGGAAAAGAAGTGGTTATGTTCTGTTTCGGAAGTGGTGAAACGGAATGTCACTGGATTATCAGAAAGTGTCCCTGGAGTGGTCACATGACCGCTCCAGGGATATGGCTAATTATAGATTTTTTTTATTGAAGTAAATTAGAAGTTAGGTGGGGAGAGGGGGTTTAGTTTAGGGGTTAATTATCAGTTTATCCTTGACAACCCCTTTAAGGATGGCATTTCTATGGAGAAATGTGTAGTGGGGCTACTTGTATATTTTATATAGCACAAATACGTACCTCATGGTAAATACTGGTTAGTTATATGCAGGATATCTGTGGGATTTGTTTGCTTTATGGCAACTTAGGCTCAGTGGTTAGCACTGCAGACTTGCAGCGCTGGAGTCCTGGGTTCAAATCCCGCCCAGGACAACATCTGCAAGGAGTTTGTATGTTCTCCCCGTGTTTGCGTGGGTTTCCTCCGGGTACTCCGGTTTCCTCCCACACATCAAAGACATACTGATAGGGAATTTAGATTGTGAGCCCTATATGGGACAGTGACTGTCAATGTCTGTAAAGCGCTGCAGAATATGATGGCACTATACAAGTAAGCTTAATAAATAAATAAATAAATCTATTGATGCACCTATATAAAATGAACCTTTTATGATCTCAAAATGAATAATAACAGAGGTATTATTTACAGTGATACAATGGCTGGCTGGAAGGGGGTCGCGTGAAACTGTTATATCTCAGTAATTATAAGACTTAGAAATGTCCTTTTTGCGTCAAATGATGATATTCTCATGTTTCATATGACTGTAAGTTCTACCTATATTACTTCCAGGTGAATCACCATTTGATAACACTCAGGACTGACATTTATATGTGCAGCTGCTTCCAGTTCTGACTGTGTTATCAAATGGTGATCTCTCCAGAAATTTTACAGGTAGAACTGCCATCTTGGTGTCATAAGAAAGATGAGAATCTCACATACCCAAGAGAGGTCAGTTTTGATTGTGACCCTCCCGGTGAAAGCAGTGCATAGCTCTCAGTACTGAATCAAAGAAAACAATAAAGAATTGCATGACCTTGAACAGATTGATATATGGTTTTATGATATAGCGTTCTGGTCCGCATGGTGACCCAAAAGACAGAGAACTTACCTGTTTAAAAAGTGGTCACCTGTAGACAATATAGACTATGATGGGGTTCGCCGGTTTTATATGTCGGAGAGAAAAGTCCTCCTTTCAGGACTATACTCTTTGCTGATTTTAGGCAGAATCTGCGGCAGAGTCTCCTATAGAGACTCCAACGCTGATGTGAACCTAGCCATACTCTATTATGTATCTGTAGTCTGGCAAATTCCCCCTTAGCAGTATGACGCCATGTGTGGATTTCCACTGTTTGGGAGCCTTCACACAGAGTATACACTCCACTCATTCTGAACTCATTCGTTCAGAATGAGCAGCATTAAAACAGATCCCATTGATTTCTATGGGTGCCGGCATACGCGCGTATCACATTGAAAGCAATAGTTAAAAAAGCCTCCCATTGACTTCAATGGGAGTTAGGAGCGTATATGCTGCGTTATTTTGCGCCCGTGATTTTGTGGACGCAAAAACTCGGACGCAAAATAACGTGGCGTATACGCTCCTAACTCCCATTGAAATGAATGGGAGCATTTTGAGCGCGTCATCTGCTGGCACGTGTATACGTGCCAGATCACACTCAACGTTACATCGTGTGAACTTACCCTAAGGGTCTCAGCGCCAAATCCCCCTACATTACAAGAAGTGGCAGCACCTTAGTGAATACTGTGTTCTTAAGCTTGGTGTAAAAACAGTATGTAGTAAATCCAAAAACTCATTTTACTGATGGGTTACCACTACCATTTATCTCCGTGGTTATGTTGGAGATTTGACACTGCATATCAGAAACCCATAGCTCTTCACCTTATAAAATTAGATTATAAAGTTATTTAGCAAATAGTATTGGATCTATGTGGATTGAAAAAGGGAATCTCCATACTTAACATTCACTTGTGGCAGATACCAGTCTTTTTTATGTAATGGCACACATTATTTCACAAGATGACTGTCTTGTTAGACTATTTTGAGATTTTCATTTTACAGTATATATGACTATGTCCATGCCAAAAAAAAAACAGTTTCCAGACGGAGAGGCCGCATACTGGTGGTTACCTTTAAAAACCCATTGAAATGAATGGGCTTTAAAGCTTATCACCGGCAACCCTTCCCCTGTCCAATATCCCCGGAGTTTAGGATGAAACCCCTGGGTGGACAGCAGCGGTAGTGTGAATGCCCCTTTAGCTCCATTATAGAAATATAAAAATGGAACTCTTAACGGGACAGATTGTTCATTAAATCGACACAAATTGATCCTGATGGACCTATAGACTATTATGGGATCCATCTGATATCCTTCTGATGTTCCTGGTTTTGCCAAACCAAAAAGACCTGCAATTATTGGGTTTTTTTCCGATCATGTGTATTTTACTGACCAGAACTATGATTTTGTATGTGTTAGATTGTCAGGTAAACCATGACGTGTTTGCGGTGGCTTTTCTTCTCCCTAGCAGAACATGAAACAATACACTTTAGAACTCTATCATTCTCAACAAGAAAATTTTGCTGCAAAGCAGAATGTTCTAGAATTTTAAAAAAATGTCTTCGGATTGTAAATAATCTTAATTACTGTGCCGTCTTTGGCAAATTAAAGGGCAAAGATAACAAGACTAGATTCAGTGCTGTATTTTGCCTTTCTCCTGCAAGCAGTTGTTGTGAATACTATAATCAAATGGCTTATGAGTGGCAGGAGGGTTGGTTTCTTGGCAAGATGGAGGCCTTAGTTATAATAATGCCAATATGTCTTCAGGAGGCTGACTTTAACAACCAAGAGATATACAATCTATGTTGGAAATCTGCCTGTAAATCGGCTGTTTAACAGTACGTTTGTGCAAATTGTATGCAGGCGTGCACATATTGGGCGTTAAATTAAACATTTCCTGCATAGTCCCCAAAAAAAAAAAATCATAATAAAAACATAATATGTTCTGCTAATTGCTTTATGAAATATTGAGCTCATCCAAAAAACTGGAGGCCTTTACAAGCCTACTGAATATTGCATAGGGCAGTATAGTTAAAAAAAAACTGCCTTGATCAAACGCAATGTACCACTTAATCTTGGCTGTGCTGGCTTGTTACTGTGCGCTGTAAACATCTGGCACAGTATTTTTTTTCTCTTGCACCTGCAAGTGTAAGAACGCACATAAACAAAAAAAAAAAAAAGGAAATTAAATCTTGAACAGAGACTGAGAAAAAAGAAACAGCCACAAGGCTCAAGGGAGCAGTGTGACAAGTACTGAGCAGTAAACAAGCTTGAGAGGGATTTAATTCTTGTGACAAGTGCCAGTGGTGGCTTCCCACATGGACCGAGCATATGTACGCATTTCAGCAGAGGAAATCACAGAGGGCTTAATTCAAACAATTGAGAGATCACAACGTATCACCTTACCTCAGTGCAAATGCAGGAGGGGGACTGCTGTTAGTCTAATGTTACGGTTTGGGTTTGTTTGCAAGCGAGACATAACACATTTTTGGGGGAAGATCTCTTACGCCTGGACATTTGCTTCAGCGCTGATGTACCCGCTTCTGCAAGTGCTTTGTCAGTTTCATTAAGGTAAAGCTTATCAAGGGCACGGGGCTATTCCAGATATGGCCACGAGAGAAGAAGAAATTTGCTTTGTTCATCTTTGCTTGTCATTTTCTATAAAGATATGTTGCACAGGAATCAAATAAGTAATGTCTCTTAATAAAAGCTGTCTGCTGTGTTCAGTGATGATCACCAGTATTTTCGCCCCCTAGTATATTCCAATTTATAAATAGCTGCTTAGAGAAGTCACTTAACAGCTCAGCTGCAGAAGAGTGGCAAAAATGTTCTAGGGCCACAGCTCGGCCATTGTCACTTGTGTTATGTAGCTCAGAGCGAGTAACCCTCTATATGCTAAATGCAATGTACCGCTTCATCTTCTAGTTCTACTAGCTATGGAATAAAGGACAGACAAGAGAAATAACTCATCGACTAGTGAGAAAAAAAAATTAGGTTAAAATCTGCAATACTTCAGAATCCGGAGAAACGGTATAGTATGGAAAAAATCACAGAAAATGAATTATTCATACAAATAAATTTGATATTTAGAAAATGATGATTTGTTCTAAAAGGCTCATCCATAAATAATATGTTACATCTTATTTAGGCTCCGGATGTCATATGAACAAAATCGCGCTGATATCTAGATTCAATTAGATTATCAAATGAATTGTAAATGAACTAAATGATACTATTGTCTTGCTCCAAAACTGTGTAGCCTGCTTTCTGCTACATCATGGCCACAATGTGTAAATCCAGTTTTATCAACACCAGCTATTAAGTCCCAGTATACACAGAACATCGTAGATTTAATTCTGGTATCCTCACCATCTCTAAGATTTCGAAATCCCATCTACATAGCCCTATATAAAATCGTTTTTGCACAATGTAAAACTACACAATCATTACCTTTTATTTTACCCTTTGCATAGGAGCAATCAATAAGGAGTCTTGTGACACACAATACAAGAAAACTTCCTGAGCTTAGACCATCTTCTTGAGGTTAAGGCCTCATGCTGCGAAAAAACTATTTTTATTGTTGCAGTTTTTGCTGCGTTTTTCGAGACAATGCCAGGAATGGATTAAGCAGAAGGGAAAAGCATAAGGGTCCATTCACACGGAGGAAAATGGTGAGGAATTTGGTGTGGAATTTCAGCGCTGAAAAAAGCGCCTCCCATTGACTTCAATGAGTTCTGCTAGCTTTTTATTCCGCTAGCGGAAAAAGGAACCTATTGAAGTCAATGAGAGGCTTTTTTTTCTACGTGGATTCTGAAACGGATTCAGCATCAAAATCAGCGCCAAAAAATTCCAGGTGAATGGACCCTAAGAACTTCCTTTATATTTTCTACTCTATTTGTGGCCACTCCTGGGTTTGGCTGTAATAAAAATGCCAGCTTTATGTGGGGCCTAAGCCTTATAAAGGTTTTTTATTTATTTCCGGGTATCATGGAATATACGACTAGTTTGCATATTTGCATAGATGATAATGAAGGGGATTACAGAGCCCATGCGGTTTGGAGACTGTTCACAGTAAATCTGGCGGTACTGTAATTCTGACTTTAAAGTATAACCAAATTTACGAGCATTCACTGGTAGCACCACAATCCATAGAATAGTATTAGCAGACAAAAATGGTGAACTGAAATAATGAAATTTTATATTAGTTATTGTACTTTAGTATTGATCTTTTATAACATCATCAAAATACTATCCAGTGTACTGGTATCAAGTCAGAGAGCAGGGTGAGCTGAAAAGATTGATGTATAATGTGGGGAATGATTCAGTATTACTTGTCATTTATTGATTACAGTCTCTGCTCTTTCTATCCTTTTGAGTCCAGTGGTCTCATTTCATGATTCACAGCTTTCCTTGTATGAATGTGCACACAGAGATGGCAGTCAGTTATTGATCAGGACCACCCAACATGGAAAAAGCATGGGCTGAAATCAATAATTTACAAGTTACAAGCTATACTGAATTGTTTACCGCCAAACTATATACGGTATGAATTGGCTGATCTCCTGCTGCATGTGCAATGTAACAGGTTTAAGTCCTTATCACTTGGTGATCTTTATACAGTAAATTATTCATTTAAAAGTGGAGACATGTTACATAGGAAAAAAAACTCATTTAAAAAGTCTTAAAGGGAGTCCTACCACCTCTCCCATACATATTCAACTGTCACCACCGTGCAACTTTGTTATGTAAGTCACTTGTGTAGATTTGGAGAAATACAAGTTTGAAGTCTTATGCAAATGATGAAGTTGGTGCACTGGGGTTAGACAATCAGATTCCTGGAGCACTGACCTTACCATTCAGACCCCTACCACCTCTGGTGTGCACTACCCTGTGCGGTGAAAGTTGAGCCCCCACTGCTATGACATCACCCATCCTACTTGAGCAGCTAGTCCAGTTTCATATTCATTTTCTTAATTGTTTCTCCCCTTATTAAAACACTTTTCTACCGTTACTCATTGACTTTTCTTGTTTTGATTTGACTGAGGTAATGTTTTACCTTTTGTCTTTACCTTTGACCTTTTAACTATTATGAGCAGGGCTACCGCCTTTTTTGTGTTTTTTTTTCTGTGGTACAAATTTTATATATATCCTGCAGTGGCATATGTTTATTGTGCGTACCTATCTTCCCAAAACACATCATGTGTTGAATAAAGATTATTCATTTGGACCAGCGCGTCCATTGCCTCCTTTTTCTACTACACTGGATGTTCTTGACACCCAACTCTTGTTTGAAGCGTTCCTGAGGCCGGCTGCAGCCTACTGGGGTCCTTTCATCTACAGTATTTTTTACTATGATATGCCTGCACTAGTGGTTGTGAAATAATTGTCACAACTTAAAAAGGTGAGACTTCTACCTTTGTTTATATCATTCATCTGCAGCATTACGCCAGGGCCGCCGATAGGCCAGTACTACTGCTACTGGCGTCAGGGGCCCGGCCAAATTTAAAAATGGGGGGGGCCCGGTTTTGGCCCGCCACCGTGTGCCGGCCCCCTGGCGCCCGCAGCAGTTATTCTATGTCTGCTGTTTCAACTCAGATCTGCGTCCAGAGGACGCAGATCTGAGTTGCAGACATATGCGGCTGAAGCGAGGAGCTGACCTGTGTCAGCTCCTCTCTTCGCTGCTGCCGCCTCTCTCGCTGACACATATGCGGCTGAAGCGAGGAGCTGACACAGGTCAGCTCCTCGCTTCAGCCGCATATGTGTCAGCGAGACCGGCGGCAGCAGCGAAGAGAGGAGCTGACACAGGTCAGCTCCTCGCTTCAGCCGCATATGTGTCAGCGAGACCGGCGGCAGCAGCGAAGAGAGGAGCTGACACAGGTCAGCTCCTCGCTTCAGCGCTGCCGCCGGCTACCCGGCAGTGTAGACGCGATGTGATGACGTCACATCGCGTCTACAACTGTGCGCCAGTAAGAGAAAGAGGCGCCGAGAGAGCAGCGGGGGAACGAAGGAGAAGGTAAGTCTAATGTGGAATGTGAAACTGGGGGCAGATGAAGGAGAGGACGGCATGACACTGGGGGCAGAGATGGAGGGACATGAATCTGGGGGCAGAGATGGGGGGCATGAATCTCGGGGCAGAGATGGGGGGCATGAATCTGGGGGCAGAGATGGGGGGCATGAATCTGGGGGCAGAGCTGTGAAGACATGAATCTGGGGGCAGAGATGGGGGGCACATGAATCTGGGGGCAGAGATGGAGGGACATGAATCTGGGGGCAGAGATGGAGGGGGGACATGAATCTGGGGGCAGAGATGGAGGGGGGACATGAATCTGGGGGCAGAGATGGAAGGGGGACATGAATCTGGGGGCAGATGAAGGGTGTATATGAAGCTGGGGGAGAGACGGAGGGGGGACATAAAGTCTACAGGTGACTGTAGGAGGATTATACAGTGTGCGGGGCACATGAAAAATTAATGATTTGTCGGAGTCAACATAACAGTGGGTGGGGCTAAATTTCCCGCGGCGCGCAAACCGCGCAAAGCACATTTTGTCCCTCTTTTGGTTCTTCAAAAGTTGGGAGATATGGGTACTGGGGGCAATGGAAAGATGTTAGAGGGTGGACGGGGGGGGGGGAGGAGGATTGTTGGGACATCGGGTGTGCGGCACTGCGGAGAGGAAGCTGGGGCAATAATATATAATATATAAGTTTTTAGCTGGAGAACTACAAAGCACACAATCCCTCCAAAGGTATGTGTGCTTTGTATTAATAATGATGTAGGCTGCTATGCTACTAGCATAGCAGCCTGTTTGGGGGTGGGACTTTAACTTTAAAGGAGTATTCACATTGCGTTTTTGGCCTCCCTTGCCAGGATACGTTGGTAACCAGTCACAATCAGCTACCCACTTATCCCTGCACGGAGAACTGCAGGCCCCCTTTTTTTTAATGGCCAGTTCTTTGTGCAGGGATAAGTTGACAGCTGATTCTGACTGGTTACCAACGTATCCCGGCAAGGGAGGCCAAAAACACAATGTGAAAAAGCCCTGAGGATTTATTAAGAGAGCTCTTATAGATGGTTTTGGCTCTCTACACATAGTTGATTTTACCTGCAAATAGAATCTGATTAAGCCTTGTAATGCTGCTAAATAAAGGGAAATGTAATACAGAATTGGTATGTCGCTAAATAAGGTCGTTTTAAAATGGCGGGGGGGGGGGCAGACACTTAGGCTGTAGGGGGGGGGGGCCCAGACACTTAGGCTGTATGGGGCCCCAAAATTCCTGATGGCGGCCCTGCATTACGCTATTATTACGCTGCAGCATTACGCTATTACGCTTGGCGCTGTGTGCTTTTTTTTCCTCTTCTCGGTATATCAAAAATCATGTGACATTTCAGTACCACCTAACACATCATATTGACTTAGAATTGGATCCAATGTGGTTCTGCCTATCCATTATTTTGCTAGAAAAATATGACACTGCAATTTTCATTAGTATTTCTTGGTTTTCTAAATAATAATAAAAGGAATTTCCGGCACTCAAAGTTTAATGGTTCCAGTGTACAAAATGTATCATATCCGACAGTAGTACAGATGTTTCGGTCATAACAGACCTTCTTCAGTGTGTCAGTAAGAGAAGTCGGAAGCTCAAAAGTTGAAGTATGAAGTCTATACTTCCTACTTTTGAGCTTCCGACTTCTCTTACTGACACACTGAAGAAGGTCTGTTATGACCGTAACGTCTGTACTACTGTCGGATATGATAAATTTTGTACACTGGAAGCATTAAACTTTGAGTGCGGAAATTCCTTTTATTATTGATTATGGCCATGAGAAGCCTTTTTCCTGGCACCACACAGATTAACCGAGTGACGGTACATTACTCACAAGAGTTACTTTTCTAAATGATATTCATAACAATAATTTCCAGTGTGAATGCTCAAAAAGACTAGTAATAAAATAATATTGATCTAAACCAACCTAAAATACTATTAGCTTGTACACATTTTGGCATTTAGCTGCTAAAATAAGAGTCTATGGTCAACCTTGCCAGAGCCTGCTGGGGAATTCTATTGTCTTCAAACATCCTTCTGACGTAAGATGTCAATCTGATTCTCTGAACAATAATTTTAAGTGATCAATCTGTTGTCTCCAATTTGAAAAACTGTATTCTACCTAACGAAATGCAATATGTCAGCTTGTGTAACCTAAGAAAACAATGTAAAGTCATAATCCCTCAAGTTTTTTGTTCATGTGCTACCCATGATGTGTTTTCACAGATCTGATTCACCCATAGAGGTAAATGGGTCCACGATAAAAATGGATAACACGCAGATCTGTAAAAAACAAGGTAGGGACTCAACTTGGCTTTGTGGATAGAGAGAAAGACAGCTGCACGTGTGACAACATTTGCATCAATTTGTTACATTGAACAGATACAACACAAGCTCCATTTTTTTTTTTTTCTTGTTGTTCTGGCGATTAAACATTTATTTGAATCCTGTAAAACTTAATGAAGCCATATTTCAGCGCAACCCATACATCCGACTGCTGGAAATGTATCCAACTCACAATTATTTTTAATAGGTTTTACTATATATTTTTTATCGCAGAACTTTACCTGAGTGCTCTCTGGAGAGAACGTGTTTTCAGAAAATATAGGAAATAAAAAGATATTTGCTTTTAGTGCTGGGCGATATAATAACCGCCTAGAGATCCCAGATAAGAGGGATATTTAAAGCTCTAAACTATCTTTACATTTGGGCAGTAGAGGCGTACAGAATAAAATAGCTGAGATTTTCGCAGAGTCCGGTTGTTGGATTAATTTAAGCCTTTGAGCTTCCTGTAGAAGACACAGGTCATGTGCTGTATTTAGACATAAGATCGGGAAATTCTATGTGTTCAAGTAATGACAAAATACATGAAACAATGCCTGGAAATAATGGTATGAAATAAGCAGATAGACTGTGGATATGTAATATAGTTCTACAGGACTACTGTCAAAACACAGTTGATCCAGCAGCAGGCTTGCTTACCGGATAAAGTACTTATTTGCGGAAATGCAGGGTCTCAATGAATGCTAATGTGTCTAGAAAGGGTGTTAATTCAGCGGGAAATAAGGAATGTCTGAAAATAGGATAAAAAGCAGCACACAGAGCAGTAAGTAGGAGAAACAGGTTTAAATGCAAATACAAGTCAAATTGCACATCGCCCTGTAAAGCTGCATTCTGCTTTAGATTTTCCCAAGTCTTCCTGTTCTGCAAATTGCAAATCATGGGCGCTGAAATTGAATTCCATTCTGCCTTTTGAACATTATTTTTTCTAGCAAGCCAAATAAATAAAGAAAGGATAAGCAAATCAGGCCATGCAAGCAGTCATCTAAAGAGAGAGAAAATAGCACTGATACGCTGTTCTCTGAGCCTCAGTCCATTAATTTCCAGCCCGGGTGGAACCACAAACCTCACATTAGTAACCTGCGAGATTTGTTTAAGACTTTAGCCTTCATATTCCCAGATGGGTGTTTTAATGTTGACAGCTGTTATAATTCTCAAAGTGGAGCTTAGGATCTGTATAACCCTCCGAACAGACACCTGTAATGTGATTCATTTGTTTTCTCTGCTGTTCCCTATGCTCATTTAAAAGTAATTTGCATCTCTTGCCATATTGTAGTGTGAACCCTTCCAGTGCTGGAGAGGACTGGTTCTGCACAATCCTTTGGAGCATGGAATGTTACAGACTGTACTGCATCACTAAGAAGTCTTTTCCGGTATAAATCCACCAGGAAAACCAATGTTTTCATCCCTTATGCAAGTCATTATAAACAGTTACATCTAGAAATATCTAGGAAAAGCGTCTACAACTCACTGGAGAAGCTAAAAGGTGTTGTTAGGCTGAAGACACACAGAGGGGAATTTACTATAAAGGCACAAAAGTTTTCAGATGTAAAAGTGGTGCTTTTTGGTGTATGGCCATTTGTACCAAAAAACGCACCACTTTAATCATTTTTTGACCTGCCTGACACTTTTTAGAAAAGTAGGTGGGGAGGGTGAGATTAAGGCGAGGAGGAGCAGAGAAGCCTCAGCCCAACAAATTTACTATAACTCTCACCCCTTGTTGACATCTGCATTTGGTAATCCATTTGTGGAGTCCCATGGTGACCCCCCTCCCCAAACGGAATACTAAAAGCATTGGCTAGCGGTGTCTGCAGTGAAAGCACATGGACCCCATAGACAGTAATGGGGTCTGTGTGCTCTCCGCGGGGTGTCTGCATGGAACATGCGGACAGAAAAGTACTTTGTAATCTACTTTCATGTCCGCATGATAAATGTGGGCAGCACACGGAGAGCACACGGACCCCATTATAGTCTATGGGGTCTGTGTGCTTTCACAGCACACCATTTGCCAATGCGTTTGGCATTCTGTTCGGGGGGGTCCCCATGGGTCCCCGGACAGATTACCAAATGCAGATGTGAATAAGGGGTCAGGTCAGAAATCTGGTGTGAGTCATACCTGAAATATAGGCCATCCCTCACTTTAATTCTGGCACATGGGAGTGTGCCTGAATCATTAAGATGTATTTATGGGGCAAAAAGAGGTGCAATTGCACTTAAGCACATGTGCAGCCTAAGAACCCGATCATGTCGGATAGCATTAAAAAGGGGCAATTGTGCTTTTTGAACCAAAAGGGGCAAAGGGCACATAGGCAAAGATGTGAACAACATTTACCAAGGAGATGCGCTGTAAACAAGACAATACAGTAATACTACAGTAGACTGAAAAAAGGTACAGTTGGGGAAAATACAGCAGAAACGGGCAGATGATATACAACCCCCACTTTGTGTTTTCAGCCTCAATGTCTTCCAGACTTACAGCCAAGGTTTGACCATTTTATATTACTGTACAATAATGGACTATGTGCCATTATGCCTCAATAAATTCTATTATTATAGATGGTTTATGTTAAGTGGAAGTAGACAAACATTGTTTTTAAGTTTTATTTTTACTACCACCCTACTTTTGATCTAACCACACTAAATAACATCCTATTATAAGAGCTTTCACTTCAATAACATCGGTGCCACCCCCTCCATATTAAGACTGCAAAAGTTCGGTAACTTTGGAATTGTGTTACAGTTGTGCAACAATTCTTTGTTGAAGTGTCTACATTCCAAAAACACCAGCAGACCGCTACAGCTAAGTGACTGTCCTTTGATTTTTCTCACTAACTTCTATTGGGCAGCATGGTGTCTCCGTGGTTAGCCAAAATTATACTGATAGGTAAATTCTGTCTTCCTGTAAAATATCTGTTACATCAGGTTCATACTAATGTTTACATGGGGACCCAAAAGATGAAAACCCTATCAACTTAAAAAACAATTACCCACGGAAACTATAGACTGTAATGACCGTATCCATTGAAAAAGAGGTTACCCGTGGAAACTATAGCCTATAATGGGGTCCGCTGAGTTTTTACCTGAAATCAGCAGAGATAATAGTTCTGCTTACAGGACTTTTCTCTATGTGTATTTTAAGCTGAATGGGCACAGAATCCCACAAAGTTAGTGTGAACTAACCACTATGGGTGTTGGGAGATGAGCGGCTGTAGGGTAGCCACTAACTCCACAATACTCCCAATGGTTTGAGTGAAACTGTTTCACCCAACTCAGTACAAGTTTTATAACCTGCCTATGGCTGAGATTGTGCAACCAAAGTTGTAGCATGAATTATATCTAGCAGAACTGAAACTGGATCCAAATATGCAAAGGGGTATATACATATTACTATCTTTGTAATCCACTCCTGGTTTTGTCAGAAAATAATAAAATACACCAACATGTCACTTTTCAGTATATGTATATTTATTTTTTTCTTCAGGAAATTGTCGAAATCCAGTAAGTGGCCATAGGTGCTTAGTAGCTAGATGCTAGGGCCTGCCAGATTCTGTCTTTGGAAATAGAATTATCCGTTTATGAGTGTTGCATTCTGTGTCCCATGTGGTTGTGGCACATGGAATGAAAGTAACATGGAAACACAACCCCATAAGTGATTGATTTAGCATACAAGTAGTACAGTACTGTGCTGCCACTTCCAGTTGTACCAATATATTGTTACCTACTGGTGCTGTTGTTCACTTGTTTAAGCTCAGGCCATGCTTTGCGGAAAAACTGCATTTTCTATTGCACCTTTGCTGTTTGGGGGGGGGGGGGGTGGTATAGCAAAAGCCAAGAGTGACTTCAAAATGAATGGGAAATGTAAGGATAAAACTTTCACTTCACCCTTCTGCTAAATACTTTTTTAATTTTGGCTTAGTCTTACAAAACTTGAATTTCAGGTGTGGGCAGCTAGGAGGTATTTGGGAGTCTAGCTGTCACCCAGCATCCTTCACTGTAATGTACACGCCATAGCATTTTCTTCAGATGTAAGGCCCACCTAACCAAACTCCTTTAAGTATTGGACAAACCTCCAAAACCAGTCTTAGTTTTAAAGAAGGTCTTTTACTACCTACACTAACTTTAACTCTTTGCATCCTTCAACAGACGCCGCCTCACTGATTCTGATGCAACTAGAATATTTTTCCTAGCCATTGGTACAATTAGAGCACCCAATATGGTAATCAGCCTTTCTAGTGTCAGGTGGGCAGTGTCTGTCTGTCTGCTTCACCCCAGGACCGCTCATCTCACTATAGAGAGCCATATTAGCACATTGGGTGCTGAAATGATCAATGATTGCTCAGTAGCAGTGGGTGTATATAAAAAAAACATTGCAACTGTGCCAGTATCAGTGGAGCAGAACCTATTGAAGGATGCAAAAATTTGGACCTGGTCAATGTACCACTGTAATGAGCATTTGCTGATGAAAATAACTCTACTGAATTTTTCCAAATCATAGTGGTCATAGCAAGTTGTCTGAACACCAGGGCTTTCACTATAGAATTCTTCACTGCTGTCCATAAGAAGAAATTTAAGCCAACAATAGTTCAAGCACAGTTATAAAACTAGCATAAAACTGCCTTTATGATTATTATTATTGTTTATTTATATAAGACCATTAATTCCACGGTGTTTTACATTATAATAATTCCATGGTGCTTTACATTATAATAATTCCATGGTGCTTTACATTTGAAGATTTACATATGGTACACAAAAAATACAAACAAATATAATACTAACAATGACCGACTGGCACAGTGGGGTAGAGGGCCCTGCCCGCGAGGGCTTACAATCTATGAGGGAAGGGGGATAGAGGCAGAAGGAGATGGGGAGACTATTCAGATGGCGGTGCAGTGATAGTGTTATTGGAGGTTGTAGGCCTTCCTGAATAGGTGAGTCATCAGGGCCTTCTTGAAGCCTGTGATTGTGGGGATCAGTCTTATGTGTCTTGGTAAGATGTTCCAGAGTATGGGGGATGCACGAGAGAAATCTTGAAGACTGTTGTGTAAAGAGTGGATGAGAGCAGAGTAGGAGGTCTTTGGAGGATCTGAGGTTACGTGTGGGCAGGTAGCAGGAGGTTAGTTCAGAGATGTATGGAGGGGACAGGTTGTGGATGGTTTTGTATATCATTGTGACAGCCATTAACAGTGTCCATAATGTAGTTGTATTCATGAAGCTATCCCATACTAATATGCCAGCCATAAAGCTCCTTGATACTGCTACAATGCGACACTGTTTACTCCTGCACTAGAGCAGTCAATAAGTTATCACTAAAATGTAGGTATCTCTTCCTGTGCCAATCTATGCAGCATTAGAGAATAGTAAGGCACTAAGGGTTATGTGTGCCAATGTGTTGCCCTATATCCTTATCATGTGTTTGGCATGAGATTTGTTAGGAACATTTTGTGAGCAACTTCTTTATACCCAATGTGTAGATAGATAGATAGATAGATAGATAGATAGATAGATTGCAGCCATTCACTCCTGTTTCCACTAACATGCTGAAAAAGTTATTGCAAGGCAATAGTTGTAAGCGGAACATTTTATTTATAATGGGTTAGTCAACTGGTTGCCTTAAGACATCTCATTGGGAGCTTGTGGGACCTTGGTTATTTCCATAGACACTATTAGACAAGATAATATTTTAATTGGATGTGGCAGAAGGACGCTCATTTACAAGACATGAAATGTTTGCACAACACTGATTTGCGGTAACAGTATTATCCATCATATTAAATAGATGAACGCCAGAGCTGACCAATGGTTAAACCTTTCTGCAAAGTAAACAGGAGAATTATTAAGACACAGTACAGTGATTTTTGGTTCTTAAGACAGTTTGTGGATTAATGGGGCACTTTCCCTTATCATCCTTTCTCCCATACTGCTCCCAGCTATGAACAAAATGCTGACAGAGTCAGCACTTCCAGGGCGTGATCCTGGGTCCTCAGCACAATGTTTAAGAGCCTTATCCTCATAATGAATTACTTTTTTAATGATACTTCTGCAAACATATGGTGAGTGGAAATGTTGAACAAACAAGATTGTTTCTATTAAGTGATAGCTCCTATTAACTGTTTATTCTACCGACTATTACACATTTACAGCAGCTACTCACCTGGTGAATTATTGAAGATTTTCTACATTTGCTGTAAGACATTCGCCATCACTTTCCTTGCTGCTTATACTCAATAAATTATGTTCCAATTAAACTGTGGTTAAAAATTTAACAGAATAATAATGGCTGTTTTCTTCTAGACATAAGGCTATAAGTAACAAGGCTAGACGAGTGATACCATGAAATATATGTCATTGTGACTTTAGATGAACGGGGATGCATAGTAATACTAGAGTTGCCCTGGTCAACATACAAACCCCTTGTGATTCTGCAGCTTATGTTCCTGGGAGAAAGCTTTTACAATGGCGTGTGCTTCAGACTTTGATTTTTATATGTAACATCCAATGGATGTCACAAGACGGGGTCTCGGTAATAATAATGTACCGTCACTCGGTTTCAGGTATATGGTGCCAGGAAAAGTTTTCTCACAGCCATGATATGGAATAAAAATGAATTCCCGGCACTCAAAATTGATACTTCCAGAAGTGTATATTTTTAGTTACATCCGACAAGAAGTGAACAGACGTTTCGGTCTGCTCTAGACCTTCTTCAGTTTGTCTTGGAAAGTACAAAAGAAAACACACAAATCAAGAATGTAAATACATCCATCATATAAAGCAATATTAAAGAATATAAAACAAATATAACAAGTGAAAAGTATATGGATAATGTTAGGTGTATAACCCAGAGGGTATAAAAGGCAAAAGGATACAAATAGACCTATATAGCTCTGGTCTATGTGGATGGAGAACCTAAAGGTTTATAAGAACACCATGTATTCAGAGAACAATATCGAATATATAAAAGGACAAATGGAAAATGGCAACAAAACATGAAAAGATACATAATCGGTATATTCAGCCACATGTAAAGCGAGGAATGGTGCCCAGCTTGCTAGACAAATGGTCAAGTCCTATGTAAACATAATATCCTGTACAATCTTACCGGTATGCTAGTGCAAAGGAAGTGGAAGCCAAAAGGTAAGGGGTAAAGGTGTCCAGGTCAGATGAGATGGTAATGGTGAGGACAGGTGGGGTTTATATAGGGTTACTGGCGCCAAGAGCCGTCAGATCGGGAACCCCGACCCAAAGGGGGCGTGGCCCCAAGTCCAAAGGCGCCCAGCGCCCCCCGACAAGTGGACTTCTTTTAACTCCTGCGGACTCCAAGGAGCGTTATTGATGTCTTAATCTTAATATGGCCACTGTACACCACCAATGTACTCCTTCCTGGTCTCCTTTCCTACCCCATTCGGCTACTTTATCGTCGGGGGGCACTGGGCGCCTTTGGACTTGGGGCTACGCCCCCTTTGGGGCGGGGCTCCCAATCTGACAGCTCTTGGTGCCAGTAACCCTATATAAACCCCACTTGTCCTCACCATTACCATCTCATCTGACCTGGACACCTTTACCCCTTACCTTTTGGCTTCCACTTCCTTTGCACTAGCATACTGGTAAGATTGTACAAGACAGGGTCTCACCATAAGCCTCCAGGGCCCTGAGGACATAATATCTCCAAATGTATAGAACTTGTACATAGAGTCACCAGTGACATCCACAAATCTTGAGATACATTGGTATAATAATGCTTGCTTCTTGGAGTCCTCACTGAGAAAAAAATGTAAGCAGATTGAGTTTTGTCTTATAGAAATCACGGCATACGATAGGTAGTCTATTAATTTACTTTAGTTTCTGTCTGACAAAGACAACTACACCAATGTTCAGACCAAGCTTCATGTAATTATGTATAACGGTATAGTCATACATTGAGTATTGGGTGAAGACAGTTCTGTAGCAATCATCTGAATTGGTGTTACTGAAGTCCACAGAAATAGCCTCATCTACATGTATGATAAAAAAAAAAAAACTTGCAACAAATCTGCCATGCGTGACTATAATTCTAATTTTATATGTTATCTGTGTGCTTTGTGACTATTAAAAATATAATAAAGAATAATACCTTTCTATATTTGCAGTGGTGCTTCCTATTAAATGGCATGACAACACCAATACACCATATATTTTATTCTTGATACATTTAATAAAGATATGTTTGCTATTGTGTATTTGCAGCGATGACTATTCCAAAAACGGACAAATTATAGAAGCTATCACATTGTAAAATTACTTATGCTGCATGAAAATGATCATCTATTTGCTTAATATCAGTATCCACCAAGTTGAAAGTGCTACAAAACAAGGAAACATTGATTGATGGCGCCCTCTTCTGTAAAAAACTCAGAATTACATTTCTAAGCCATTGTGTATTAATCTTTAACCAAATTTGCACAAAAGCCATTTTCATACAAATTGAAAAAAGGCAAAATTATAAGGGAAAGACTTATTTTACATCTTCAACATAGTTTTGATTATGACTTACAAATACTGGGAACAATTTATTAATCATTTTGCTCCTATATTGTCACATGCTTTAGTAACTTTTGTGACTTTCTCACACCTTGCGCCAGATTTGTTAATATTGTCCACCATTGTTATAGGGTTTTTCACCTATTGCACATTTTTTTCAAAAATATCTAGCAATGTGATTGTAATTTACATGTTGCATAGGTTTAAGCCCAAATTATTACTTGGGATTTTTTTTTTAACTCCTTCCCAAAATCTGGCATACTACAGCAGATGTCTTTAAACACGGTAAAATCTGAGGAGCTGAGAGGCCACCATAGCTGCTGCTTTTCCATTGTATCACACAGGGCAGACCTATCGGCAATGCTCGCAATCCGACCTGGTTCTAATCAATGGCATTAACCCTTTGACTGAGGCATCTAATTACTTGCGACACATAGACGCCACCATTTTGGGTGAGATTGATGAGATCCATTGCCTAGACAGCCGGGAGCATATTAAGGCCTGTCTGCAATACACCTAGTGTATTATTCTCAATATAATGCAATGCATTAGCATTGCAGTATGTAGTAACATTGTATTACTGAGCAGGATCATTAACATTGATTACTGATAGGATTCAAGAACCCCCAAGAGGTCTAAAATTAGCAGAAAAAAAAATTACAAAAAATATTTAAAAAATACAAGGTTTAAATCACCTCCCTTTCCCTAGATCACATAAAAAAATAATAAGTAAAACATATATACATTATGTATACCCGCATATGAAAATGCTGAAATTACACATTTATACTAATATTTTCCCATATGGTGAACACAGTAGCAGGAAAAAAAACAAATAGCTGAGCTACCTTTATTTTTTTTTTCATTGTTTCACCTCCAAAAAAAATGTAATAAAAAGCGATGCAGTTAGATTGTAGTAGTACTTCTATTTGTGGGAAGGAGTTAAGGGGGTTGGCGAAAGATAAAACTAAATAGACAAATCAGCAGAAAATGTTATACATAAAAGTGCAGTATTCACCTCAGGATTTACATTATTGATGACATTATATGATGAAATAATAGATTGGTGGGGGTCTGACTCTTTGCACCCTGCCGATGAGCTGTTTTAAGGAGCCACAACGCTTTTGAATGGACTGCGTTCTCTTTACAGGCATAACAAAAATCTTCTGATCCCCAGTGCAAACTTTTCTCCAGGTCCCCCTACCCCCTCCCTGCAGCAAATTCTTGATAATGAGGCTTAGGTGTGCTGCAGCGGTATCTCAGATACTTCAAAGGGATACAACTATAGTGCCCACAACTGCAGTTATCAAGAATACAGTAAGTGAGCAGCGCAGCACACGGCATATAAACAGTAGTAGGAACTGCATGCTGTGGGAAACAGCTGATCTGCAGGATCCTAACAGTCTAAGAGAACAGTGGGGGTCCAACACCCGGGCCCCTGCTGTGGTGCTTTTGCAAGTGTTGTGACCCTTTTGCTATTTACATTGCACAGTATCTGTTTCATAATCACATATTATAATATGTTCCACAGGGGTCCACACACAGTATAATATGCACCACAGTGGACCCACATAGTATAATATGCTGCACATTGGTCCCCACACAGTATAATATGCTCCAAAGTGGTTTCCAACACAGTATTATATCCTTCACAGTGGCACCCACACAGTATCATATGCTCCACAGTGGCCCTCACACAGTATAACATGTTCCCTGAGATCCCCCTAGAGCCAGTGTTTGTCAGGATACGGAGTCGCCGCGGTCTCCTTGCTGCGCGGCGCCTCCCCGGGAGACGTATTAAGAGTTCTATTGGTTGTGCTTAGGTTATTAAGGGTTAATCTTTTCCTTGCTCTCAGTCTCCATGCCATTAGTCATCACAGGTGTTGTGGGTGGTTTTCTCTGCTGCTATTTAAACCCCACCCAGGCATGGTTTCTTGCCAGCCATTCATTTTGTGTTTTCCTGGTCTCCTGCTTTGTCAGTTTTCCTGTCTGAGAATCTTTCAGTCTGTGTTTTGGTTATCTTATACTTGGCTTGTATTTTGACTATTCCTTGTCTTCTGATTCGGTACTTTACTCTTATCTCCTGGCTTGACCTCTGGCTCGTCTGACCTCGCTTTCTCTACTGTGTTTTTGCTGGGACTTGTGGTCCTCCCTGGTTCCATGCTGTTTAGTCTTTTGTTTTGCATTGCAGTTACACTGTGCTTTCTGCTTATGTGTGACCCTCGTGACTCCAGTCCCTAGCACTTTCAGGGCCTCCTCTTCCCTGACCCTAGCCGCCTGGACAGTAGCGTAGGAGTCGTGGCAGGCGCACTTCAATTAGGAAGTGCATTGGTCTGCCTCATCTCAGATCTACAGCATAGTTATAGCCGCAGGGCCTACAACCCCTTTTGTCATTAGTTGCACAGTGTTGCTTTCCCAGCTGTGTCACTTTGCACTGCCTGCCCCTGACTCCGGTCCTTACAGTGTTATTAGACCTCAGAGTATAAATAGAAAGCCGGGGAAATGATTAGAAATACCAAACACCTCACTCTGTCCGACTCTCTTCAGCATCTTCTTCGGTTCTCTTTAGCCTGGCAACTGAGGTGATGTGTCCAAGATGTCACTGCTGGGGCCTGTGATTGGGCCTCAGAAGTCACATGGGGTGTGCTGACATTAATGTGTGCCCTCAGTCACAGCCCAGAAGAGCCCTAGAGACAATGCTGAGCCCCGGGGAGGTGATTGTTAGTATTAAATTAATTTTTAGTTACTTCACCCAGGCTGGCATCTACATCTGCACTTGGGTTTCTGTTCTTCAGCTCCACTTGGTAACCCAAAAAATAGAAACCAAATCTGCTTAAAATGCGGTTATCTGTAATTATAGACTATAATGAAGTCCGCCCAGTTTATATTTAATCTGATTTTATTAAAGTTTTCACATATTACAGAAAACACAAAAACAAAGGCCTAGTGATTCGCAGGCCTCGCATGTGAACAAGAGGACAGGGGTGAGACCCCAGGCAGTATTATGAAACATGCTAAGACAATAAAGGAATGGAAGGTCCAAAAGTACAGGGCCACGAATCTGCCCAGTTTATAGTTTGCTCAAAGGACTTTTCTCTCTGTATTTTTAAAGCGGAATGAAGAACAAATCCCCAAGCACAGATGTGAACCTATCCCTATTCTGCTGAGGCTAGGGCTATTTAACAAATTTTGGTAGCGTCAGAGAGTTGTTATAAAATTTATACTAGCATCAGATAAGTGCTATGACATTTTCTTTTTGCAGTCATAGTTTTTGCATTGTGATAGAGTCACAAAATTTTCACTGCAAGTGACCACCTAAGAGCCATTATGCCATTATGTAGCACATGATGGTGTGTGGCTCTAAGTCCATGATGGCAAACCTATGGCACGGGTGCCAGAAGTGGCACTCAGAGCCCTCTTTTTGGGCACCCATCCGTGGAACAGATTATACTGTGTGGGGGCACCGTGGAGCAAATTGTTCTGTGTGGGGACCACTGTGCAGCAGATTATACTGTGTGGCAGCCACTGAGGAGCTGATTGTACTGTGTGGGGGCCACTGTGGAGCAGATTGCACTGTGTGGGGGCCACTGTGAAGCAGATTATACTGTGTGGGGGCCACTGTGGAGCTGATTGTACTGTTTGGGGGCCACTGTGGAGCTGATTGTACTGTGTGGGGGCCACTGTGAAGCAGATTATACTGTGTGGGGGCCACTGTGGAGCTGATTGTACTGTGTGGGGGCCACTGTGAAGCAGACTGGACTGTGTGGGGGTGACAGTTGTGAAGAAATCTCTATAAAGCCCCATTTGTATGACCATATTTTGCAGGTCTGTAATTGTGTGCAATTGTGGATCCACACATTATTAAGGTTAAATTGGCGTGTTGGCACTTTGTGATAAATTAGTGGGTTTTGGGTTGCAGTTTGGGCACTCGGTCTCTAAAAGGTTTGCCATCACTGCTCTAAGCTATACTTAGAAGTATAAAATTAGTGGTCAAATCTTGTTTCAATATGTAGGTGCTGACTTTATTCATGCATGATATCTGCTCCTCTATTAATTGTATTTGAGGCTACATTGACTGCACACAAAGTCCCCTTGTCAGACATACTGAGACTACCATTGTGTAGTATCAAACATCTATAGCAGCAGTAACTTATCAAGGCAATTTATATTTTGCCATCATTATCACTTGCTTTAAATATATGTGGTTTGTGCTCTGTGTCAGCTAAGTGTAAGGTAGAAGATTAATGCCTACCAAACTCCCAAGGCTACTTTATCTCCAGACTGACACTGTGTTATCTCTGCTGGGGCAGAACCTATAAAATGGTGTATTATCCTCAAAAGTCTTTAATTATTCATCAACCACAGCACATTAAAACTTTGCATCTCTGATTCTTTGTTTTGCCAGTGAGAGAAGTAATAATGATTGCCGGAGTGGACGTTGCAGCTCATTATTCTGCCTGTGACAAATTCATTTAGGGACGTTACTAGATTACAGTCAGCAGGTTGTAAACAAGTAATGTCTGTTACATTGTATTGATAAGTTAATAACATATACAAGCATTTCTAACCAACAGGGTAACAATCAGTATCCATGTATAAAAATAGTATCAGGTACGTATTTATCTTTATTACTTAATATTTGAGCCAAAGATGCATTGCAGCAGGGTATCACATACAAACATGAGAATCGAAACTCTGTTATCCTGTGTGGTAGCATAAGAAAATGGCAAAAGTTGTGCGCCCTACATATTGCAAATGGCACTTGCATTCAATCAAATAAACTACTTAACTCCTTTGGCAATTCATGTTCAATTTGATCAAATTTTTTTCAAAGGTAACCTAAATAATTGAGTAGCACTTGTTCTGATAGAGCAGCACAAACAACATTTATGACCACATTTTGTGTTCCACTATCCAGTGTATCAATTTTTCTATGATGGCTTAACTTACTTGATGCCAATATATTTTTAATTGTTGGCTCCTGTCTGTATGTAGCTTTCGGGTTTTCTTGTTATAATATCCTTTAAAAAGGTATCTTTGGTGAGAAGATGCCAATCTTGACAAAGAATAGATTGTATTCATTTGTGACTAGAATTTAAGGTGGTAATAAAATATGAACCCCCTTCATATATCACCCTGATGTTCTTCTTTTTGTGTGGGCCCCTTGTTCTTTCAGGATTGTACGCATGTGACCTGTGACAAACTGTTAGACAATAACTTTCCAGGTTAGCCCTTTTCTTTGAGGTACTCTCTTAAAATGCTTGCATGCGTATAAAACATTGAATCCTCTGTACATGTTTTTCTTATTATTTTGCATTAGCTGTAAGGTACACAGTCCAGTCACATTAATGTGACTACCTGTCAAAATCCAGAATAACCACCTTTCCCAGAGCGGACCGCTGCGAGACGTGCAGGAAGAGAGGGGATGTTGTGATGATGTCACTGGGATGTTGAGCCATGTTGGCTCCAGTGCCGAGGCCAGCTGTGGTTGAGCTAGGTAGGTTAGGTGGTTGAGCATTCATGGCGCGAACAACCCAATTGAGGTGGTCCCACAGATTCTCGATTGGGTTCAAGTCCAGGGAATTTGCTAGCCAAGGGAGTATGGTAAACTCATCCTGGTGCTCCTAGAACCACACATGTACACTGTGAGCTTTATGACACATCATCCTGAGGAAAAACAATTCATAAATAGGGGTGAACATGGTCCACAAGGATAGATGCATACTTGTGTTGATCCATCGTGCCTTCCACAATGATGAGTGCACCCAGATGGCTGATGATATGTGCCTTCTGCAATTGGTTATTTAATTTTGACGTCAAAAGTAGGCGGTGGTCACATTAATATGACTGGACTGTGTATATTAATAACCCATTTTCTATAATGTGCAATCTTATACTTCAAATAACTGTTAGTATTCATATTTCTACGATTAGTGGCAGTGAAGATAGTTTTTTTGTTTGTGAGACATTACTAAATCTAAAACTACTATTTTACTTCCACCATATTCCATTGTAAACTTAATACCCCATATGTTAATATTCAAAATGCACAGAACTCTCTTAGCCTCTAATTCAGTACCAAACCATATCAAAAATAAGTAATCAATATAGCACTGGTAACACCGAAGTTACTATTGAAACATTTATTCAAAGCAGCCCATGAATGAATTGGAATATGAAGGTGTCACTCTTGTACCCATTGCTGTTCCCAAATGTTGATGATCTAAACATGATAAAATAAAGTGTTTTTGTTTGTTAGTGATATACAACTCATTATTCAGAAAGGTTTCTACACATCTTAATCCAAGTTGGTGAGAAATATCACAGTATAGAGATGTTACGTCTAACGTGATAAACATAAACTGTTCCCTCCATTCAATATTCTGGACTTCACAAAGAAGTTGGTCCGAATCATTAAGATAACTATCTAATTTTATTACATACTCCTTAAGGTATAGATCCAAAAAATGTGACAAATTGCTTTTATTGACCCTCTTCCTGTCTTCAGGGGGAGGCTTTCCAATGATTTATATATCTTTGGGCCATGGTAATAAAATGGATTGTTACAAAAAGGAATTAAAAGAAATGTAAATTCTTCTTTCGAGAAAATGTCCTAATTTTTTTCCTTATTCAAAATATCTTTCAAATGATTCTGTATCATTGGGAATGGATCATGTGTCATTAAAGTATAATATGTACTGTGTATGTAGTAAGACGTAGTGGGGTTTAAGGGGGGTGGGCTAATGTAAGACGTACCCTGAAAGTAAGACATAGTAAACCAGAGGTCGGCAACCCCTGGCACTCGTGCCGCTCTTGGCACGCGAGGCATATCTGGCTGGCACGGCAGCAGCTGCAGCAGAGGAGCGTCCCTTCAGTGCTTTCAGGACGCTCCTCTTTCTCTGGCTGCTCTCTGCCCACCAATGAGAGGAGAGAAGTGAGCTCAGGGGGCGGAGCTTATCCCTATAGAGATTCAGGTCCCGCCTGCAGTGAGGGCTCCTGCCGTCTCCATACTGCACACAAGAGACGGAGCAGAGCAGAGGGAAAGAGAAATTCCCAGCAAAGTGAAAGTGAAAAAAGAAAACACCAGGTACAGGCTGTACTCTGCCTATTAATGTCAGGCATTTAGAGTTATTAATTTAGTTTCAGTAACTCCATGTGCCTGACATTAATAGCAGTTAACCCCATCATGTCCTCCCTCACATTAACCCCTGTCGACATTTTTTTTCCAATATAAGACATACCCCGAAAGTAAGACATAGTGGGACTTTTGGGGGTAAAAAGAATTTAGGACACTGTCTTACTTTCGGGGAAACACGGTATTATCGGAAGACGCCAAGTCCCTTCTTTGTGATAGTCTTCTTTGTACAACCCCACCTCTATCTGCGGAACAGATACCAATCCTTTATTTTCCCTCAGGGATTTAGATGCTCTTTGTTCTTCTTTGCTCTTGTTTTATCTTCTTTGATTGTTTTACCATTTCTTTCAACCCATGTTGGACTAAATCACTAAAGTAAATGACCCTGATTTTGAATGTGAAAAAATTTAGACTTGGGCTTACATTAACCAGTTTTATTGTAGACTTTGACTGTGTATTGTATTTTTACCTTTATTATTCATAATATCTTCTATCTCATTCATATAGCTTTTTCTTTTATTGACTGAAATATTACGTTTGATAGTTAATTTACATATGAAGTGATGAAAATCTAAAAATAACTGGAATTCATCAACTTTGTTCACTGGACAAAAAGACAGACGCTTTTGCAACAGGAATTAGACTTTTTGTAAACATCACATGTACAAAGAGAAATATATAGTAGTGGGGCATATACCTGTTGCTTGGCATTCACTTATTGACAAGTAGGTATAGGACTGTAATATGCCAGGTTCTTGGGGCTGCCCGTCTACTCATAGCATGTAGATGGAAGTCTACTTCCTGTCTGACACTAATGGAGTTTATATCGGTGGTGTAATTGAACTATCAATATGAACGTATCTATGCATACAATAATGTTGGGAGCTATAGGCAACCTAGTTCCCCCCACCGTATACCCACTGATGATCTATAAGCTTTAAATATTACTTTCATTGCAAGTTTTGTTACTATTATTGTAAATTGGAGAAGCTTTATAGGTGCCCCAAGGCTCATCTTACTTTAGGATTTATCAGCCTGATTGCTGTTTTAGTTTTTTTTCTAGGAATTTCATGTTTAAAATATTACATTCTTCCCTAATCGTTCTTAAGGTGGTTAAAAATGCATCATTGCCCAAAGAATGGCTATGGCTAGGTGATCCGTAGTCAGTATTTCATGTAGTTTTAGCTATCTTAATAAATATTATTACCTATACCATTGTTATTCTTATTGTTATCTGACCTAATAATTATTTGATTATAATAACTGCAACAGCGGCATCCAATGAGGATAAACTGGCTGTATAGAAACCAAACCACAATTACCATGTGTGAATTTAGCCCAGATAAAGAACCAAAGGACAGTTCCCATCTCACTTTGCAGGCGCTTCTCAGAACACCTTTTCCTTCAGGAATTAAAGTTAGACAAGTATTAAACGTATCTACAAGTCTTAGCTACTTTTATATAAATGGATTAAAACTCAAAATCTCCTCATTGTGGCAAAGCAGTCCCACATGTAAAAACGATGCATATGCATTATGTCTTGTATTTGTAATTATTAATTAAAGTCTATGGGGAAAAAAAAGGAAAGCACCTGGTATAGATCATACTGTGTCTGACACACAGCAGGTGCTCATAATGTACAGTATTGAACTATACATAGTGCATGCACGCAAATGTCTATAGTTCTCTATTGTTTATCATGGAATAGCTTCAAGATTTTTATAACGTTCAATGCAGCAACCAACAAATAATCTAAATAAAAGGTGGCACACTTACATATGACAATTGGCAAGAGTGCAGCTACTCTACTTGTTGACTTCATAGTATTTTATATATAAGGACCAAAAGCTGGAAATAGTTTTCTATGCAGTTGGAAAATGGTTCTTGTGTGGGCAGTAGTACCCAGACTGAACTCAGATGTGTAATAGGAGTCACTGTATCATAGTGAGTTATGATGTGATGAGCTCCTGAATGACCTGATTGCTACAGTAATGCTGACATAACGCTATCAGTTCTAGTTATTATAGAGACTGGGATGTTTGGGAGCTCATCACATTACGACTGACTACGATGCAGTGAGTTGTATGCACATGCCCCAGATTAGTTTGAGTACTACGATGCACATATGGGCCGTTTTCCACAAACGGGACTCAGTCATGTGCAAGGGTCCTCTCTTTTGTATCCATTCCTGTGCTTAGCTCAAAAAAAGGAATCAAATACTGTCAAGAAATTGTGCAATTCTCTAGGCAGATTTGTTGAGTTTCCTGTGATTGTAAATCTTCTTTATAGATGGGAAAAGGGTTGTTTTGGCAGTATGTGCATGTATTATTGAAAACTCTAACTCCTATTTATGGGACAATAGATGAAATGTCTGCAACAAATCTGGCATGAACAGGCATACCCAAAGGTAGAGCCAAGGTAAGATAACATACAATATACACATGTGGCGGATTTGTTGCAGAGATTTCTGTGATTCGATTGTCTTTACAAAGAGTAATTGTCTATGTGCTGTGTCTGCACCCATCACTCTACTACTGTTAATGTCTGTTGCTCTTATCCAATGTTGTATGACAGCAAGGAACAAATATATAATTACCTCACTGGAGCGCTACTTTTCCCCCTTTCTCCCCTGACCCAGGTTGGTTTTTCAATTTTTATTCTCACCTTGTAACCTCCTCCTCCCTGTATTATATATTTGCTGATTTTGGCTGATCTTTGACATTTATTGGTGTCCCTTTACCAATTTATGAATTTTGTTTTACTTTGTTATATTATTATTATTATTATTATATTTTGTTGTATTACTTTGCCGCTAACAATGTTTTCTGTTGCTACAATTCAATGATTATCTTTGAAACTGATAATTAACTCGCTGTATATTTATATGGCTGTCTGTCTCTAGGTCAGGGGTCGGCAATCCCACTCCTGGCAAACTAAGCTTACTTCTCTGGCAATGCAGCCCAAATTTGTGAGGGGGCAGCACTTAGATGAACTTGCCCAGCAGTTTTATTCGGAGCAAACACAATTTGTTTGCACCCAACGCATGTGTCCTGAAGCATCCGGTGGCAGCACTTCTGTGTTATGGTTTGTGGTATACATCTTTAGTTTAGGGGGTCGTCAGCCTTACAATTATTGCCTGGCATTTTACTCTTTGATTCTCTTAATTTAAATTTGCACAATGTACAAAAAAGGTTACCTACCCCTGTCCTATGTGATTAATAACATGTTTATCTAATTCTGGGTGATGCTGTCATGTTGTTAATAAAGTGAACTAAAAAACAAACAAACAAAGGAGCCACAGGAAAAATTCACTATATTGTACATTTCAGCAGGTGCTTATTAGACCCTGTTTTTGACAGGAACTAATAGGAAGCATATTTGACAACCATGGCAATTTCTTGATCTTGTTGTGGGTGGTGGGAGAAGGGGGTCCCATCTCAAATCACTTATATGACATGCATGTACAATTATGACAGCATGCACAATTTTGTGGATCTATGTGTATAGGTAATATATTGAGCAGGAAGGGGTTAAAAGTCGACATATGCAGTGTTTTCTTCAGAACTAAGTATGCTCTGGTTATAAAATTTTTCTCAACTGTTTTCCAAAAGGCTTCTCGATAAGACTTGAAAATGCTTTGGGTTTTTACAGCGATAGCATTCACTGCTATGTAGAGTGAAACTTGCAGCTGTTTTCTTGCAGACTGCTTTTACAGTGTAATTAATTTTTATGCTATGTGTGCACTTACCCTTATGCAGGACGACTCAGCAGGTGTTATGGTTGTCACAGCATCTTTGCTCCTTCAATGGGTTTTACAAAATATGCACTTAGCACTTGCTAATAAATTGCAGCGCTGCAATAAAATATATGGCTCCCTTCACTGTTTGCAATAGCTCAATCCAGATAACAGTATAAAAGAAGTTATCCTATATATATAGTACAGTATTGCGTTCCATTGTGTTCTGCAAATACACATTATAAATTGTAAATGTTCTGGAGCTCAACCAGAACACAAATTATTTCAGAGATGAAGTATCATCAAAGAGAAAGCGTCTCCAGTAATAGGAACACTGATATTTACTAGCCACAAGGAAGAATATGAATACTTTAGGAAGACTGGGCTCCGCATGCACAAACTCTAGCGTCTTCTACTAAACTAGAGGAATCAGGATGCAGGATACAGCACATCTTGACAGATCTCCTCCTAAAGGCAGCCATTAATATAAATCAACAGTAGCAATTTGGTTTGATCATTTATTTGCAAGAATCATTAAGGTTTATTAGCATAATTATTCCCTGTGGGGATTCATGTCACTTAAGTGAAAAATGGTGTTATCAATATTTTAAGGATATGTGTGCAATGCTCAGAGAGTACTTAAAGAGTCCTCTGCAGGTGGTGTCCAGCTGGAAAATGACATGAGAGATTGTTAATATGTTAAGTGAAATGTTAAGATACATTTTCTTTTGCTACTTATGATGATTTTGTCTCATTGCATACATTGGGGATGCTTGACATTAGCAGCTTTTATCCTTTATCATAACTGTGTACTGCATCATGAAGGCCAAGGACACACTGGATTAGCTGCCACAAATTCAACATAAGCTAACTTGCAGCCAGAGTCGTAGCTAGCAGGGGGGCAGAGGAGGCAGCGGCCCTGGGCCCACTGACACTGGGCGGCCCAACTCAAGACAAGCTACATATTAACTGCATCGGCTTCTACATGACAAATGATGCAGTTGAAGTGCATAGTAGAGGAGGAAGCCTCTCACTTCCTTCCCTACTAGTAAGTACCCTGTAAGTCACAAAGCCACAACAGGCCTGTAGCCTACAAGCTGCCCTAAGACATCTGTGTCCTATTGCAGACGTAGGCGTGATGACATCATTGTCCTGCGCCAGAAGGTCCAGGTGCTCAACAGTGAACAGTGTTGGAGGCACCTCCTCAGGGAATCGGAGGTAGGTGAGTATCAGCTTTATTTATTTGTTCTTTACACACTTGGGGCATTATATAGAGAGTGGGATAAAACATATAAGAGTGGAACTGGGGGCTTTATACATAAGAAAGGACCTTTGGGTATTAAGGGACCTTAATAAAAGGGGGTATAATTTATAAAGAAGAGCAGTGGGAGCAGTATGAGTATAAGGGACATTGAAATAGCATTAAAGGGGTTTTCCAGGAAATAACACATTTTACTGGTAAGCTTAAATTGTCACAACTGCCATAAAAGACATCTTTTTATTTGCCAGAAAATGATTATTGACAAAACATTTTTCTAAGGATAACATATCACCCATTTTTTTCAATCCAGGAGGAATTGGTGGTGCTCCAGGTATTAGAAGATCTGCTCCTGGAACAACAGGTGGGTAAAGTTCCCTTCATTTACGTTGAGCCCACATTTTGAACTATTTGTTAGATCTACTTGTGAGGCTATTATGGAAATACCTGAATATATATATAAAATCCATTTTTTATTTTTATAGCAAAAAGTAGAGCAAAAAATAGGACACTCATCAGACAACGGGTCTAAAACCAGTAAACTTGCAAGCGTGATGAAATGCATATCGCATGAAACGATTGTCGCTTGAATTATATGTCCATCTACTCTATTCCCATGCACTGGAGTTTTTTTAACGAGATGAAATAAAGTCTGCTGGTTTTAGGCCCGTTGTCTGGTGAGTGCCCTGTTTTTTTGCTCTACTTTTTTGCTATTTTTGTATGGACTTTATACACAGAGAGCACCACCTGGGAAGCGTGATTAGTTTTTTCATTTTGACAATGTGGTTGCCCGTTATATGCTCCATATATTGCAAGTGCTTCTGAAACCTTTCTAGGAATATAAAACTTCTTTCCAGTAGTGCCGCTTTACCTTTTTCTATTTGTTCTACCATTTTTTTTTATTTTTTTTATTTTTTTTTTTTACATGGAAGCCAGTTTCTGCTTAATCGGCTGTGCGTCTTCTATTGAAGTTATAGGATACTCCTGATGTACACCTCCAATGGGGGGCTTCAATTGCATAGGGATCCCTGAGGGACGGTTTGGATGAATATGGCACCGGCATATGGATCTCTTCCTTTGTCTTTCTCATTCTTTTCGAAGTCACTCTTAGCTTTGGCAGCAAAATCAGCAACAACAAATGCAGCTTTTCCACATGTGGCCTGTTTACCTGTTAGTTTCATCCCAGGTGTGTGGTGCATACTTGTCTACGAACTGGAGCGTGCAGAAGAAGAGTGGGAACAAGCTGAGCTTCTTTGGGACTGGAGAATGTTTTGTATTTAGGGTAAGAATATCTTCTTGTGGAGCACAAGAACAAGAGGATTGGCTGGTTGAAATCCAACTACATCTGAAAATTGTGCATCTGTGCCCCATGATAACTTTGTTAATCCCATGAATGCATGTCGGGTGTGCCTGCTGGGGGATAGTGTAATTCTGGAGAAAGTGTCATCTCTGCCTGCCGGATCAATATCCTTCCTTTCATAGCGTCCTCACAACACTATTCAATACCTGAATATAGACATCTTGTTATTATTATTATTGTTTTTTTATATAGCATATATATATATATATATATATATATATATATGTACTGTATGTATATATATATATATATATATATATATATATATATATACTGTATATATATACATATTATGTATAGCTTAAATACCATTAACCCCTTAGCGACCCATGACGTACTATTACCTCATGGGCACTAGGTACCTTGCGCACCATGAAGTAACTAGTGAGCGGGCGGAATCGGGTGATAGCTACAGCTATAACCCTTTTCCATAACCTCCGGTCGGTACTTTTACCTATAGAAGGTTTTAACCCTTTGATTGCGATGGTCAAAGGGCAAACAAAGGGTTCCGCGATCTTCTTCTCCCCCCTTTCCCCCAGCACCCCACCACGGCGAGATCTGGGGGTGCCGGTATGTCTACTATGCAATCTGGGGTCTGGCAAGTGACCACAGGCTGCGCTGAGCCCCCTTACCTGGTTGATCCTGCCGGGTCTTCTGGAAGTGAGTCTGTGCCGTCTGCACAGCTCACTTCCTGTTATGCCCTGTGAGACACGTGCATGCTGATAGGGACACATGAAAGAGAAAAAAAAGTGTTTTAAAACAATTAATAAAGTTATAAAGCCCCCAAAATTGCCTTCTTTTTATAGAAAATTGATTATATTAAAAAAAATCTAAAAATTAATAAAAACAATGCATATTTGGTATCGCCGCGTCTGAAACGATCTGTACAATAAAAATGAAGCAATATTTAATGTACATGGTGAATCACTGAAAAAACCCGCCGGAAGTAGCGATTTTTCACCATATCACCTTACAAAATATGCTATAAAAAGTGATATGCACCCGCAACAGTACCAATAAAAAGCACAGGTTGTCCTGCAAAAAATAAGCCCTCAACCAACACTGTCAACTAAAAAATAAAAATGTTATGCCTCTCAGAAGATGGCGATGCAAAAATCACTGATTTATGTCCCCAAATGTGTTTTTGTTCTGCAGAATTAGTATCGCATAAAAAAATAATATAAATGAGGTATCGCCATAACCGTACCAAACCGCAGAATAAAGGGAACATGTTATTTATACTGTACGCTGCATGGCGAAAAATTTAAAAGGTAAAACGCAATACCAGAATTGATTTTTATTTTTTTTTAATCCAGCAAAAAAGAGTTAATAAAATGTATTCAATAAGTTGTAGGCACCCAAAAATGGTGTCATTACAAAATGCATCTCATCCCGCAAACAACAAGCCCTTATATGGCCACATCACCAGAAAAATAAAGAAAATATAGCATCTAGCAATGTGAAGACAAAAACCCCAAAATTATCAAATTATTAGAATACAACTGGCTGCGGCAGGAAGGGAATATATATAAGCTGTGTGAGCGGATATCAGGGGACACCACAGATTTACAGCTTATGAGGGAACAGACACCAGAAGTGACCCCAAAGTGACCCCCAGAGTGACTCCCCCAATCATAGGAGCTACTGTGACATAGTAGGGAATTTGGCGTTTGCAATGTTCTCCGCACAGCTTATATATATTCCGTCTTCACCATCCGCTGTGCAGTCACGTCTGGGATACTAACACTCACTACACCCCCTGATAAATTCTTTGAGGGGTGCAGTTTTCAAAATGAGTTCACTCTTTTGGGGAATCCACTTTTCTGGTACCTTACAGGCTCTACAAACATGACATGGCGTCCAGATACCAAACATCTAAATCTGTACTCCAAAAGTCGCATTGCGCTCGTTCCCCTCTGCACCCTTCTGTGTGCCCAAACTGCAGTTTATGCCACATCTATGACACTGGTGTACCCCGTGTAACGCACGTAATGTCATATGTGGGTATAAACTGATATTAGGGCACATGTATAACATTGGTGTACCCGGATAACGTACGTAATCAGTGGCGTAACTAGGAATGGCGGGGCCCCGTGGCGAACTTTTGACATGGCGCCCCCCCCCCCCTTCCTGACCAACACCGAAGACCTTGACCAACCGACGTCCCCCCCCCCCACACACACACACACGCCGCATTCCTGCAGGCTCTATTATGTCCCTCAGTGGCCCCTGCACACAGTATTACACCCCATTGTGGCCCCTGCACACCCATGAACAATTATTATACTAAGGGGTATTTTCAGACCCCAGATAATAATAATCGGAGACCGAGGGGAGATACAGACATAAAAAAAGTTACTTACTAGAGATGAGCAAGTACTGTTCGGATCAGCCGATCCGAACAGCACGCTTCATAGAAATGAATGGATGCACCTGGTACTTCCGCTTTGATGGCGGCCGGCCGCTTAACCCCCCGCGTGCCGGCTACGTCCATTCATTTCTATGCGAGCGTGCTGTTCGGATCGGCTGATCCGAACAGTACTCGCTCATCTCTATTACTTACCTGTCTCCGGCTCCGCTGCAGTCTTTGGTGGTGTTGGCCATCTTTAATAACGCACGGATGTCAAATGACATTTCATCCCCTCCCTCCATCTGCCCCCAGTTTCATGCACCCCTCATCTCTACCCCCATTTTCATGTCTTCCCCTCCATCTCTGCCCCTAGGTTACTGTTGCTCCTCAATTGCTCCACACCACACATACATACACACTCACACACACACTCCATTCTGCATCTCACATCCCCCTCCCCTTCAGTACAATACAATACACAGAGCGCCCCCTGACTACTATTAGACAGTCATTAGTAACAGCAATTGCAGGCAAGTCTGAATACAAACAATGTGTAGAGTACTGATCTATCTACTGACATTGACCTCCCCCTCCTCCTAATACACAGATATCAGGACACTGTCCTCTCCCCTCCTCCTCATACACAGATATCAGGACACTGTCCTCTCCCCTCCTCCTCATACACAAATATCAGGACACTGACCTCCCCCTCCTCCTAACACACAAATATCAGGACACTGTTCCATCCCCTCCTCCACACCACACATACATACACACACTCTCCATTCTGCATATCACATTACCCCTCCCCTTCAGTACCTAGCACCACATCTCTCCTTCTCTTCATCTCTTGCAGGACTGCACAGGCTATAAAGACACGCCCACCTAGTCATGTGACGGCTGACGTCACACAAGGTCCTTCATCTACAGGTCCTATAAGCTTTCCCCCGATCTTATCGCAGTTACAACAGTTTGTCTGTGATAAGAGCAGGGGTAGCAGTTGCCGGGCCCCCTAATGTCCCAGGCCCTGTCGCAGCTGCCTCTGCTGCTATGGTGGTAGTTACACCACTGTACGTAATGTCATATGTGGGTATAAACTGACTTAGACGCTTTGGTTTTTGGATACCATGACACTTTTAAAGAGACCCTAAAATTGCCCTTACAAAATGGGGTCACTTCTTGGGGAATTCCAGTTTACTGGCACCTCCAGCTCTCTGCAAAAACAACATGACGCGCAGAAAGTCCCTCTAAATCTGTACCCAAAAGCGCAGTGCACCTTCCCTTCTGAGCCCGGCTATGTGCGCAAGCATCAGTTTACACCTACATATATAATTTTTTGCCCTTCGGGATGGCCCCTTAATAGTTTTAGGAGTGCAGGTCTCTCACAACACAAAGTGGATGCAACATATTGGGCACAGAAATGGCATATTTCTTTAAAAAAATTTAAATTTTTGGGAAGCATTTTTAGTCTCAAAATGATAATACCCCTTGATGTATTCCTTGACGGATGTAGTTCCTAAAATTGGGTCACTTTTGAAGGGTTTCCATTGTATTGATACTTTAGGGGCTCAGCAGATACAACATAGTACCTCAAAACTATTCCAGCAAAATCTGCCCTCCAAAAGCCAAATAGCGCCCTTTCCAATCTGAGCCCCGCCATGTACCCATACAGCAGATTATGACCACATATGGGGTATTGCCTTGTTCAGGAGAAATTGTTTAACAAACTGGGGGGGGGGGGCTTTCTCTCCTTTAACCCCTTGTGAAAATGAAAACTTTGGGGATAAAGTGACATTTTAGTAATTTTTCATTCACACATTCCAATGTTCGTAAAATCTGTGAAACAGCCGTAGCGTCAAAAAGCTCACTATACCCCTTGATGATACCCCTTCTGTGAGGGGTGTACTTTTTAAAATGGGGGTCACTCTTGGGGGGTTTCCATTGTTTTGGTACTTTAGGGGCTCTGCAAATGAGGTATGGCGCATTAAAACTATTCCTATTCCAGCACAATCTGCTTTTCATACCCCCAGTGTCGCTCCTTCCCTTTCGTGCACTGCTATCTGCCCAAAAATCAGTTTACACCCACATGTGGGTTATTTCTGTGCACAGGAAAAATTGCACAATAAACTGCCAGATGCATTTTCTCCTTTAACCCTTTGTGAATGTGTTAATTTTAGGTCTAAATGAATGTATTAGTGAAAAAAAACCTTAAATGTCTAAATTTCACCTCCATATTATTTTTATTCTTATGAAATGCTTAAAGAGGACCTTTCACCATTTTGCCCACAGGCAGTTCTATATACTGCCGAAAAGCTGACAGTGCGCTGAGTTCAGCGCAGTCGGCTTTCCCGATCTGTGCCCGGTGTGAAGAGCTTACGGTCCGGTACCGTAGCTCTTCTATGGTCAGAGGGGCGTTTCTGACAGTTAGCCAGAGAAGTCCTTCTTCACAGCACAGCCAATCACACTGTGCTATGAGAGCCGGGAGGAACGCCCCCTCCATCTGCTCGCAGTACTCGTCCATAGACGAGCATTATCAGGGAGGGAGGGGGGGAGTTCCTCCCGGCTCACAGAGTACAGAGCGATTGGCTGTGCTGTGAAGAAGGACGTCTCTGGCTAACTGTCAGAAACGCCCTTCTGACCATAGAAGAGCTACGGTACCGGACCGTAAGCTCTTCACACCGGGCACAGATCGGGAAAGCTGACAGTGCGCTGAACTCAGCGCACTGTCAGCTTTCCGGCAGTATATAGAACTGCCTATGGGCAAAATGATGAAAGGTCCTCTTTAAAGGGTTAAACATCCCAAATGCTGTTTTGAAATATTTAAAGGGTGCAGTTTCAGAACTGAAGTGGTCCTTAAAAAATTAGTTTGGGGAATTTTCTTGTAAATCTAGAAAATCATTGTTACACTTGTAAGCCTTGTAACGTCCAAAATAAATTAAAAGACAATCAAAAGATGATGCTGATATAAAGCAGAGATATGGGAGATATATTTATTAATGTGTTTGGGGTGGTATGACTGTGTGAAAAGCAGAGAATTTCACATTTTGAAAATTGCAATTTTTTAAAAATTTCCATCAATAAGTAAATACAAAAATATTGATTAATGTTCACCACTAACATGAAGTATAATGTGTTACGACAAAACAATCTCAAAATCACTGGTGTAAGTTAAAGGGGTATTCCCATAACTCTTGTTCTGCAGTCTCCAGGCTCTGTGCTCTCTTCACTTTCTGGATTTCTCGGCACATTGGTGGGCGGGGTTTCACTTGCTCTGCTATGTTTGCAATCAGTAATGAGGGATTGGTTGTAAATGCATTACCCCAGTATAAAGCTGATGTGGAAACTGATGTAGCAGAGCTGGATTTGAGTCAGCTTGCATTACATACAGAGGTAAGGACTCCCTATCTCAGCCCTTATCAGCCAAATTCAATTAAACCGACTGATAAGTGGAAAAGCTGAAGATAGACAGCACAGTAATCCCAGAGCTCTCACCTCCCCTATCTGAGGAGCTCCGTTGCTTGTCAGCCCCTGCCTCCTCCCCTGAGAGCAGGCAGCTATGTCACTTGGGAAATGAGCAAGCCTAGCACATAAGAGGGAAAAACTAAATATAGTTTTGAGATACACAGTATGTTCCCAAAGTAAGGTCCTACATCCAAAATCGTGTCTATACCACAAACTAAGAGAAAAAACAAAGAAATAGGTATACAGACACTCAAAATAGTGAGGTAAAAAAAAAAAAGACCAAAACTCGTAATAGGAATACAAACTTTAATAGTATCACATTAAAAAGTTATACAAAATATATGATGCGAGTAACACACAGATAAATGTAAAAAAAAAAAAAAAAAAAAAGAAAAAGAGCACAGCAAAGAGTCCATTACTGCCCAGGATAGTTATTAAATGTAGATAAACGTGAGTGGTAAACAGGATATAGATATATATATATATACACACACACACACACACACCACATAAACCAGCAAGGTAAGCTAAAGCATAAGGCCGGATTATACAAATGCTGCCAAAAGGAGGCCAGATTTATCCTATAGTATATATAGTGCAAAGTGCAATAAGGCAAAAACGCAATTAAGCTAAAAGTAAAATAATATAACATGTAAGCATTGAGTACTTTTAGAAAAGAAAAAATGGTCACAAAGTAGATTGTAAAAGACTTAATCAGCGGCAGCAGAGGTTACACAGCAGGTCTATCATATTAATAAATGGAAGTACAGCTTACCCATGATATAAACCACGTAAATAGAAGTAGGAGGGCAATAAGAGGAACCGCCGGCTCACACCCGACACGCGTTTCAGCACGCCTACCTTCGTCTGGGGGTGAACTTCTCTTGTGCCCGGGATACCCGCTTACCAGTTTTTGGAGTGTCTCTGCTGACATAAGTTGGGCACAACATATCGGGCACTAAAATGGCAAATCTCTGGAAAAATTTCATTTTTAACTTCTCATTATCAGTTGCGATTTCATTTCTGGAAACTAAATGAATGCAACACAAGGGTTAAAAACGCTCGCTACGCCACTTGATAAATCCCATCAGTGGGCTAGTGTCCAAAATGGGGTGACATGTCTGCGGATTCCACTTTATTGGCAATTCAGGGTCTTTGCAAAAGTGACGTCCAAAAACCAAAATAGCGCTCTTTCCCTTCAGTGTCTGGCTGTGCCCAAACAGCCGATTCTACCCATATATGGCATTAAGTCCGTTATCCGGAGTACACCAGTGTCATACATGTGGGCATACACTGCCATTTGAGTACACGGCAGGCCACAGATGTGAAGGAGCGATAGGTGCTTTTGGAGTGTAGCTTTAGATTGTTGGTGTTTGGACACCATGTTACATTTGCAGAGACCCTAAAATTTCCCGTACAAAATTGGGTCACTTTTTGGGGAATTCCAGTTTACTGGTACCTCCAGGGCTCTGCAAAAACATCATGGCGCCCAGAGGGTCCCTCTAAATCTGTACCCCAAAAGCTAAAAAGCGCAGTGCTCCTTCCCTTCTGAGCCCAGCTGTGTTCCCAAGCAGCAGTTTACACCGCACTATAATTTTTTGCCCCTTGGGATGGTCCCTTAATAGTTTTAGAAGTGCAGGTCTCTGACAACACAAAGTGGGTGCAACGTATTGGGCACCAAAATGGCATATTTCTTTCAAAATTTCAATTTTCATTTTGTACATTAATTTTTGGGAAGCATTTTTAGGCTCAAAATGATAATATGCATTAATACATTCTTTGATGGGTGTAGTTTTTAAAATGGGGTCACTTTTGAGGAGTTTCCATTGTATTCATACTTTAGGGCAGGGGTCCTCAAACTACAGCCCGCGAACCAGGTGCGGCCCACCGAGAACATTTGTCCGGCCCACCGCATGTGGCCCGCGCACCGTCGTCTGGATCGCTCACTAATGGGGCATCCAGGATTCCCAGTTAGTGAGCGGATCGCTGCTTTCAGTTGTATGCAAATGCACATACAACTGAATGCTGTTAGTGTAGGCCGCGGTCGCGTGGCCTACACTGATGGCGGAGAGTGACCTCTGCCCCAACGCAGGGGCAGTATTATCAGCATGTAATACTGTGTGTGTGGGGCATTATGTGGAGCATATAATACTGTGGGGGGCCTGCTGTGGAGCATATAATACTGTGGGGGGAGCTACTGTGGAGCATATAATCTTAAATTTTTTAAACTATATTTCGGCCCTCCAGTGGTTTGAGGGATAGTGAACTGGCCCCCTGTTTGAAAAGTTTGAGGAACCCTGCTTTAGGGGCTCAGCAAATGCGACATGGCACTTAAAAACTAATCCAGCAAAATCTGCTCTCCAAAACCCAAATAGCACTCTTTCCATTCTGAGCCCCACCATGTACATACAGCAGATTATGGCCATATATGGGGTATTGCCGTGTTCAGGAGAAATTGTGTAAAACTGTGTGTGTGTGTGTGGGGGGGGGGGGCTTTTTCTCTGTTAACCCCTTGTGAAAATGAAAACTTTGGGGATAAAGGGACATTTTAGTAATTTTTAACCTACACATCCCAAGGTTAGTAAAATCTGTGAAATGGCTATAGGGTCAAAATACTCACTATACCCCTCAATGAATACCTTAAGGGGTCTAGTTTATAAAATGGGGTCATTTATGGGGGTTTTCAATTGTTTTGGTAACTCAAATCTTGTTTGAATATGCAGTGGGCCTAAAATATCTGCAAGCAAAATTTGTGTATTGAAATCCAGTTGGTGCTCCCATCTTTTTGGGCCCTACTGTGCTTCCGTACATAGGATTAAGGCCACAAAATGTACATTTTTGAATACGGGAGAAATGGGGTCATTTATTTTGGGGTGTTTTTCACTTTCATGCCTTGTGTGCACTAAAACTGCCTTTAAAATGACTTTTGTTTAAAAAATATGAGAATTTTTAGTTTGACACAAATTCTTTTAAAATCTATGGGGTCAAAATACTCACTATACCTCTCAATGAATACCTCAAGGGGTCTAGTTTATAAAATGGGGTAATTTATTGGGGTTTTAAATTGTTTTGGCAACTCAAATCTTGTTTGAATGCGCAATTGGCCTGAAACATTTAGAAGCAAAAAAAAAAAAATCACACTCCAAATTTCCAAAATTTGCTTATAAACGTGATAAAATTGTAAATTGTCTAAGTTACTGAGATATGCTAAAATTACTTCAAATATGCTAGAAACACAAAAGGAACATTTGGAAGTATATAACTACTAACTTTTTTGCCCTGTATTGTGCATATGTGAGATATCGCAGCTGAAAATGGAAAACATTGAAAAAAAATTTCAAAATTTTCAGCATTTGCAAGTTTTTTTTAAATAAATTTACACAAGTTATATCAGTCTAATTTTACCTTCTCAGTAAAGTACAACATGTCACGAAAAAAACTGTATCAGAATCGCTTGGATGCGCTATACCGTTACAGAATTATTCACTGATAGTCACAGGGCAAATTTCCAAAATTTGGCTTGGTCATTAAGGTCCAAAATAGGCTGGTCACTAAGGGGTTAATCCCCATAAAGAGCATGCTTAGGCTAGCTTTACAATCTATACAGTCTATTTCTCATCTGCCATAGGATGAATGTATAAACTAAAATGGATATAGAATGATTGATTTTTAAGGAGCACCCTTCATCTGCCTTCTCCTCTTCCCTCAGATTTTTTGAAGAAGAGAAATTGTTCTTTCTGCCAATGGACATGACAATGAATGTAGGTCCTTACTTCTGACTTAGGGTTTCTGTGTCAGTGCAATTGCCTGGTGCACTCCCCCTGCACCCCATGAACTTTTACTACAAACTGTCCCCCTCCCCCAATTGATCTTTCTCCTTGCTACCATGGACTTCTTGCCTATATCTTGCTGGCTCAGTCAGAGACAGAATGAACAGGAAACTAGGTATGCCAAGCACCCTACAAATCCCAGTTCCAAACATGCTGGGAGTTGTAGTTTTGAACACTGCAACGTAATGAAGTTGTATAGCTCTCAGCATATGCTGGGAAGTGTCGTTTACCAAAACTTGATCAGTAACTGTTGCAACTACATTTTCTGCTTTCCCCTTTGCAGGATGCCAAGCACCCTACAAATCCCAGTTCCAAACATGCTGGGAGTTGTAGTTTTGAACACTGCAACGTAATGAAGTTGTATAACTCAGCATATGCTGGGAAGTGTCGTTTACCAAAACTCGATCAGCAACTGTTGCAACTACATTTTCTGCTGTCCCCTTTGCAGTCAGTAGAGGTCTTCAAGGAATACACAGAAGTAGTCTGCAGAAACAGCACAGGTAAGTCATATGACACTAAGATGTTTACCAGTCAAATGTTGAGAGCAGACAGCCTAGCTGTGCTGCCAACGTCATCAGAAACACTTCTAAGTATTTTGTTTCAAAGTATTTATTTTCAACAAAATATAGGGTTATACTAATTTTTTTATACTCCATGTGATTTAAAAGAACAATGACATCCCAACATACAGAACAATAACAGCATTGCCAATGCCATTTTTCTGTACAGTTCAATTTTGTACAATTAGAATAGTTCTTTGTGTTTTTTTTTTCTTAACACCTTAGTTTCCACATATTTCGTATGGCTTATTGAAAGAGATTTGACGACATTGTATTTTTTTACCCGTAGATGAATTTTTAAGTGTTCTTTCAGTGTGTGTTTATGGAGGAAACTTTTTCCACATTCCTGGCAGCTAAAGTTTCTCAAGTTCTGGTGTGATATTCGATGGTTGTCTGCCTTAGAAAAAGAATACAACTCTGCTCCGCAATCTTTACAGATTATTCTCCTTTTCTCTTTTATACTTTCTGACATTTCTTTAGCTTCTTTAGGTCCGCATTTGTGGGGTTTATTATGGACACTCAATTTTTTCTTCTGCTTATCATTTACAATCCCTTCGACTGTTTCAGCAGATGGGTTACTATCCTCTTCTGGTTCATCAACTCTGGAACAATTAGGTTGGCTTTCAGTATCCATGGTACAGGCTTGAAATCTGTATACTGTTACCAGATCTTTCTTCTGAAAAACAAAACAAAACAAAACTTCAAAATACTAAAGGTAGGTTACCATAAAAATCACCAACTAAAAGGCTCATGAACCAAAGCCATGTGCAATTCTTTGTATGGCAGACAAATAGCCTATTCTGCACAAAGGTGGACATGCACAGATTACAGAATGTGTTAAATATATCACTTTCCCTGTTCTATATACCTACTAAGAGTATATACACTCACCGGCCACTTTATTAGGTACACCATGCTAGTAACGGGTTGGACCCCCTTTTGCCTTCAGAACTGCCTCAATTCTTCGTGGCATAGATTCAACAAGGTGCTGGAAGCATTCCTCAGAGATTTTGGTCCATATTGACATGATGGCGTCACACAGTTGCCGCAGATTTGTCGGCTGCACATCCATGATGCGAATCTCCCGTTCCACCACATCCCAAAGATGCTCTATTGGATTGAGATCTGGTGACTGTGGAGGCCATTGGAGTACAGTGAACTCATTGTCATGTTCAAGAAACCAGTCTGAGATGATTCCAGCTTTATGACATGGCGCATTATCCTACTGAAAGTAGCCATCAGATGTTGGGTACATTGTGGTCATAAAGGGATGGACATGGTCAGCAACAATACTCAGGTAGGCTTTGGCGTTGCAACGATGCTCAATTGGTACCAAGGGGCCCAAAGAGTGCCAAGAAAATATTCCCCACACCATGACACCACCACCACCAGCCTGAACCGTTGATACAAGGCAGGATGGATCCATGCTTTCATGTTGTTGACGCCAAATTCTGACCCTACCATCCGAATGTCGCAGCAGAAATCGAGACTCATCAGAACAGGCAACGTTTTTCCAATCTTCAATTGTCCAATTTCGATGAGCTTGTGCAAATTGTAGCCTCAGTTTCCTGTTCTTAGCTGAAAGGAGTGGCACCCGGTGTGGTCTTCTGCCGCTGTAGCCCATCTGCCTCAAAGTTCGATGTACTGTGCGTTCAGAGATGCTCTTCTGGCTATCTTGGTTGTAACGGGTGGCTATTTGAGTCACTGTTGCCTTTCTATCAGCTCGAACCAGTCTGGCCATTCTCCTCTGGCATCATCAACGCATTTCCGCCCACAGAACTGCCGCTCACTGGATGTTTTTTCTTTTTCGGACCATTCTCTGTAAACCCTAGAGATGGTTGTGCGTGAAAATCCCAGTAGATCAGCAGTTTCTGAAATACTCAGACCAGCCCTTCTGGCACCAACAACCATGCCACGTTCAAAGGCACTCAACTCACCTTTCTTCCCCATACTGATGCTCGGTTTGAACTGCAGGAGATTGTCTTGACCATGTCTAAATGCACTGAGTTGCCGCCATGTGATTGGCTGATTAGAAATTAAGTGTTAACGAGCAGTTGGACAGGTGTACCTAATAAAATGGCCGGTGAGTGTATGAATCATGGTCAAATCAGGGCTAAATTCCACCACCAATCTGCCGCCTGTTTGCGTTTGTCTGTAGCACACAACCTGTTTACTAGGTTGGCTGGGCAATTACCTTGATCAAAAGTTGCAATTAATTAGGCATTTTACCTAAATTATGATTAATGGAGATTATTTAGGCCTCCCCCTTTAACAAAACATCCATTTTCAACTGTGAGTATGTGTTGGACAAGCATCGTGAGATTTGTCTTGTGAGTTTCACTAGACAGAAATGGACTGAACACGTCTGAACCAGAACAGCCATTATGGTCTAGGGTCTCTCCAGACCCAAGATTATAATTAGCAGAGCCCCAGGGGAGTTGAACAAACATAAAACACAGTGTTATTCACCTCCCCTGGGTGGGGTCCATCGCTACGCCGGGCCCTCTTCAGGTCTCCTGAATGATATCAGGAATGTTAAGGCCTGTGACGCTAGGGACCTTTAAGCTGTCACATATCATTCAGTAGGCTAAAAGAGGACGAACACCAGTGCCAAAGAGAAGGAGAGGTGAGTAACACTTTTTTTTAATGTTTACTCAACTTCCATGGGCCTCCCTTAATTATATTCTAGGGTCTGAAGAGACTTCAGACTAGAATAGCACTGGAAATTTTTAGTCTGAATGAAACTCCAGATAAAAGGCTCCCAAGTAATGTAATGACCAAACCAATCCAAATGATGTGCACAAAATCACATTGTTTATCTGTAGCAGATACATTTATGAAAGAGCTGGTGTAAGGCTGGATTCACACTAGCATTTGCACTCTGTCCATCCCTGAATCAGTTTGAAAAATGTGGCGAGAAAAGTTCTGCAAGCAGGTCTTCTCTCCACATTTTCAGGCAGAAACCCAGCAAACACCATTATACACTGTCTACCAATAAGTATTTGGACACCTGTGGTAGAATAGAAAAACAACATTTATTCATTTTCAATAGTAGGTAGAACCCAGCAGATGCTTCTTTATGGATGGTATTGACTGACAATACTCCCGAATGCCTGTTGGAACTCCTTGTGTATGAGAGCCATCGGTTGGGTGCGGTTTCTCTGGCCAGCACTCCTGATAATGCTCGTTTATGGACGAGCGCTGTGAGCAGAGGGAGGGGGGCGTTCCTCCCCGCTCCACAACACAGCGCGATTGGCGCCGCGAGGCAGAAGGACATCTCTGGCTAATGGTCAGAAACTCCCTTCTGACCATAGAGCACTACGGTACCGGCACCGTAAGATCTTTACACCGAGCACAGATCGGGAAATCCGACAGTGCGCTGAAATCAGTGCACTGTCGGCTTTCTGGCAGTATATAACACTGCATGTGCCCAAAAGTGGTGAAAGGTCCTCTTTAAGGATCGACCATTAATGTGGTGCCCAACAAATACCTCTCTCTCGAAATCTGACATCTCTGCACTTTGTGGCTTCTTGCATGCGACTAATGCCAATGCTGTTTCCTATTTAATGGCGGAAGGCGTGACGTACATCACGACCGCAGATATCTTGACTTGCAGTCAATTGCAATCTGAGTATCTGATCCTCAAGGAGTCTCAAGTGTGTAGGGAAATCAAGAGGATTAAAGCAGACAAGGCCGGAGGACCCGATTGTTTAAGCGCAAGAGTTCTTAAAATGTGCGGAGACCAGCTGTGTAGTATTATTACGCAAATGTACAATACGAGTCTAAAGCTGGGAGTGGTACCTCAACTGTGGAAAACATCTTGTGTGGTACCAGTACCAAAGAAACCCAACCCGATGGGCTATAATGACTACTGACCTGTAGCACTGACATCCCACCTGATGAAGGTTCTAGAGAGACTGGTCTTGACCCACCTACACCCTCTAGTGAGCTCCGCTCTGGACCCCCTCCAGTTTGCCTATCGGCCGGGCATTGGGGTGGATGATGCCATCATCCACCTTCTTCACAGAGCTCTCCCTCACCTGGAGAAACGCGGGAACACTGAGAATAATGTTCTTTGATTTCTCCAGTGCATTCAACACCATTCAGCCAGGGCTATTGAGGGAGAAGCTGAACCTTGGTGGAGTGGACCATCACCTGTCCAACTGGATACTAGACTACCTCACTAACCGCCCTCAGTATGTGAGAGCCCGGGACTGTGATCTGTAGTACGGAGGCACCACAAGGTACAGTTCTTGCCCCATTTCTCTTCACACTGTACACTGCTGAATTTAGGCACAACTCATCCAGCTGTTACTTACAGAAGTACTCCGATGACTCTTATAGTAGGCCTTAACACTGATGGTGACGATAGGGAATACAGAGACTTGAGAAAAAATGTAAAGGATGAGGTGGCACTACTGCATGCATACAAACTATGCTATGGGAGGTAAGGGGTAAATTCCATATACTTCACTGGTGGTGCTCACAGCAAGTAAAACAGTCCATAAAATAGAAAAAATCTGGGCACTCACCGTTGGAAGAGTATAAAAATATTTCAAACCTTTATTTCAAACATCCATGTAAAATACAATACGGGAGGAGGAACGCCTGGGAGAGGAGAGCGACACCCGTTTTGTGCTGGTAGCACTTTTTCAAGCTCAATATGTTGAGCTTGAAAAAGCTCAGCACCCACACCTGTGTTAATGGAGCAATCACTGAAACGATGTTAGCTGGTCCTTTTAAGGAAGGGCTGCAATGATGTTGAAATGTGTTTTGGGGGATAAAGTTCATTTATTGGCAAATATTGACTTTGCAAGTAATTGCCGTTAAGCTGATCACTCTTTATAACATTCTGGAGTATATGCAAATTGCCATTTGGAAAAACTGAAGCAGTAGACTTTGTAAAAATTAATATTTGTATCATTCTCAAAACTTGAGAATGATACATACTTGAACCATGACTGTAGGTATGTATACATGTACGCACGTACAAGTGTATGTACGTACATGTGTGCGTGTGTATATATACTGAGAAAGGTCCCAGTGTGGACCGATACGTGATGTACTGCTTTTTCCAATAAAAGGACATTTTCCATCCATACAAGTTGCTGACAGGTGGGAAGGTCTTTTAAAATACCATTAGCAGTGCCTGAATAGCTTTTTTTAAAGGCTAGTCAGGTATATGTGGGGCTCATACGGCATAATTTTGCTGATAAATTTTCGATGCATTTCGAGACTATAGCATCTCTTTGTCATTTACAAGAAAGGCGAACTGGAAGTATGACTTACACGCTGTGACAAAGAGATGCTATAGTCTTGAAACGCATTACCAGTTTTTATGGGGTTTTTTGTTTTCAATTTTCCTTTTCCAATAAACTGTCACTTTTTTTTTTAATTTTTGATTTATTAAAAGTTATTTTTTAATGCACTTCAGAGAGCTGGCGGCTTTTTCCTTATGAGATCTGTGTATATATCTCTCTATATTATAAAAATGAATTCTTGTCTGTCTGTCTGTCCTCTAATGCAAACCAAACGATTCGACCAATCTTCACAAAATTTGGTACAGAGAGGGAAGGTTTAAGACGAGACTCCAACTCGCTTGGTCGTACCGTTGCTGAGCTACAGCATTCCAAACACAATGCCCCCCCCACCCAGCCAATACAAACCTGCAAGTCTTTCACTCATATTCCAACTGCAATACACACGGTCACTCCACATGCACAACCCAACACGGATATCCAAACTGAGATACACACATCAGAGGATTAGATACACAGATCAGCACACAGTATCACACGCCAGAGGATTAGATACACGGGTCTGCACACAGTCCCACAAACCAGAGGATTAAATACGCGCTTCTGCACACGGTTCCACATGCCAAAGGATTAGATACACGTGTCTGCACAAAGTACCACACGCCGGGGGATTGGATAAATACGTCTGCACACAGTACCACATGCTAAAGGATTGGATACACGTATCTGCACACAGTTCCACACACCAGAGCATAAGATATGCATGTCTGCACACAGTACCACATGCTGTAGGATTAGATACACAAAAACACAGGGGAGGATTAGATAAATGCGTCTGCACACAGTACCACAAGCCAGAGAATAAGATACGCGTCTCAACACACAGTACCACATGGAGGAGGATTAGATACGCGCGTCTGTACACAGTACCACATGTCGTAGGATTAGATACGCGCCTCTTCACACAATACCACACAGAGGAGGATTAGATACGTGCATCTGCACACAGTACCACACGACCGAGGGTTAGATATGCGCGTCTGCTCACAGTTCCACACGCTGAAGGATTAGATACGTGTGTCTGCACAAAGTACCACACAGGGGAGGATTAGATACGCACATCTGCACACAGTTCAACACACTGGAGGATTAGATACGCATGTCTTCACATAGTACCACTGCCAGAGTATTAGATACGCACATCTACACACAGTACCACACGAGGAAGGATTTGATACGCGCATCTGCACACAGTACCACGCGCCAGAGGATGAGAAACACATGTCTGCACACAGTACCACATGCCGTAGTATTAGATACGCACGTCTGCACACAGTTTCACACACCGGAGGATTGGATACGCACGTCTGCACACAGTACCATACCCTGGGGGATTGGATACATGCGTCTGCACACAATACCACATGCCAGAGGATTGGATATGCACATCTGCACACAGTTCGCTACGCCAGAGGATTAGAAACACACGTCTGCACACAGTACCACATGTAGTATTAGATACGTACGTTTGCACACGGTTTCACACACCGGAGGATTAGATACGCACGTCTGCGCGCAGTACCATACGCTGGGGGATTGGATACATGCGTCTGCACACAATACCACATGCCAGAGGATTGGATACGCGCATCTGCACACAGTTCCCCACACCAGAGGGTTAGATAAGCATGTCTGCACACAGTACCTCATGCCATAGGATTAGATATGTGCATCTGCTTACAGTTCCACATGCCAGAGGATTAGATACGCGCGTCTTCACACAGCTGCACACGCCATAGAATTAGATACACGCGTGTGCATACAGTACCACATGCTGTAGGATTAGATACGCACGTCTACACACAATACCACACAGGGGAGGATTAGATACGTGTGTCTGAACACAGTACCACATTTTGGAGGATTAGATACATGCCTCTGCACACAGTACCACAAGCCAGAGAATTAGATACGCTTCTCAGCACACAGTACCACACGGGGGAGGATTAGATATGCGCATCTGCACACAGTACTACACGTCAGAAGTTTAGATACACGCGTCTGCACACAGTACCACATGCCGTAAGATTAGATATGCACGTCTGCACACAGTTTCACTTACCGGAGGATTAGATAAGCGCCTCTTCACACAATATCACACGGGGGAGGATTAGATACACGCATCTGCGCACAATACCACACGCCGGAGGATTAGATCTGTGCATCTGCACACAGTACCACATCAACAAGGATTAGATACTTGCGTCTAAACATAGTACTACACGGAGAAGGATTAGATACAGCTTTACTCCAGGTATCCATAACAACTGATCACAGGTTTTTCACTGATATCCAAAATAAGATACACATAATCACGACGCTTATGGACATACACACAAACAACATACAAAATACACCAGTGCAAAATTGGACAATTCTTATGGGGCTACTACACAAACATAAAATTTAATATATCCGTGCGAAGCCGGGTCCACGCTCATCCCTCTATATTATAAAAATGAATTTCTGTCTGTCTGTCCTCTAATGCGAACCAAACGACTGGACCGATCTTCACCAAATTTGGTACAGAGATATTTCAGGTAGCCGGGAAGGTTTAAGATGAGACTCCAACTCGCTCAGACGTACCGTTGCTGAGATACAGCATTCCAAACACAATGCCCCACCCCCACTTAGCCAATACAGGATATATAGGATTAGATACACGCGTCTGCATACAGTACCACATGCTGTAGGATTAGATACGCGCGTCTACACACAGTTCCACACGCCGTAGGATTAGATACACGCCTCTTCACACAATACCACACAGCAGAGGATTAGATGCGTGCGTCTGAACACAGTACCACATTTTGGAGGATTAGATACATGACTCTGCACACAGTACCACATGCCAGATAATTAGATACGCGTCTCAGCACACAGTACCACACGGGGGAGGATTAGATACGCGCATCTGCACACAGTACCTCACGCCAAAGGATTAGATACACCTGTCTGCACACAGTACCACACCCCAGAGGATTAGATACGCGCATCTGCACATAGTAGCACATGCCGTAAGATTAGATATGCACGTCTGCACACAGTTTCACTTACCGGAGGATTAGATACGTGCCTCTTCACACAATGCCACATGGGGGAGGATTAGATACACACATCTGCACACAGTACCACACGCCGGAGGATTAGATATGTGCATCTGCACACAGTACCACACCAACAAGGATTAGATACTTGCGTCTAAACACAGTACTACACTGGGAAGGATTAGATACAGCTTTACTCCAGGTATCCATAACAACTGATCACAGGTTTTTCACCGATATCCAAAATGAGATACCCATAATCATATGACGCTTATGGACATACACACAAACCACATACAAAATACACCAGTGCAAAATTGGACATTTCTTATGGGGCCACTACACAACCATAAAATGTAATATACCCGTGCGAAGCCGGGTCCCCCCCCACACACACACAGTACAGACCAAAAGTTTGGACACACTTTCTCATTCAAAGAGTTTTCTGTATTTTCATGACTATGAAAATTGTAGATTCACATTGAAGGCATCAAAACTATGAAATAACATGTGGAATTTTTCGGACTATAAGACGCACTTTTCCCCCCCCAAAATCTGGGGGGAAAATGAGGGTGTGTCTTATTGTTCGAATGTGGAGATTTCTGATGGAGATCGCCATGTTCCTGCCGCTGCTGGCTTCAGAAGTGTGGCAATGCTGCAGGCCCCGCCACCTGTGCTGGTGTCTAAAACCCTCTTCCCGACATCCGCCGTTCTATTGCCGGGTCTGTAAGAATAATGGCGGCCGCTCTGCTGCAGAGCGGTCACCATAGCAACCGGGTCTCTGCTATACGTGGAGGCCCAATGCTAATGCATTCTAATTGCGGGCATTAAAACTTAACCCCCCTTCCCCCAAAGTGTAGCATAACCCCTGGGGCTAAAAAAAAAAAAAAAGCTTTAAAAAAAATAAATAAATAAAACTTCCAAATGACCTCCTTTCCCTAGAATACATATAAAAGGTGATCTAAGCAATAGACATTCCCCAAAATGATAGAACTAAAAAGTACATCTGGCCCCGCAAAAAAAAAAACGCTCTATGGATCTCCGTACAGCTGCAGGGTAACCCGTCAATGTGGCCAGCTGTTGCAAAACTACAACTCCTATATATTAAATATTGTACCATTTTTTTTTTTTTGCTTCAAATTTTTTTTTCACCTATTTTCCTCCTCTAAGACCTATGTGCGTCTTATAGTCCGAAAAATATGGTATATACTTAACAAAAGAGTGTGAAACAACTGAAAATGTGTGTTATATTCTAGGTTCTTCAAAGTAGCTACCTTTTGCTTTGATTACTGTTTTGTACACTCTTGGCATTCTCGTTCCTCCTTTTGCTTGTCGGTTAACTTTCTCGGCACCCAACGCGCGGAGACCTTTCTCATATGCAATTCGTTTGCAAGAATCCTTTGAATACTGCGATATGAGATCCCTGTGACCTCAGCTACATGCCTGATAGTCACGCTTCGATCTGCCAATACAACTTCTTCAACTTTTTTCACGTTATCTTCAGTGAGGGACGTGGATGGGCGTCCTTCACGATATTCATCTTCCGTCAATGTTCTTCCCAGCTTAAACTCCTTGGCCCAGCGTGCAACTGTGGAATATGGAGGAGAAGAGTCCCCCAATGTTTCCACCAAGTCGCTGTGTATGTCTTTGGTAGACATTTTTTTCAAGCAGAGGTATTTGATGACAGCTCTGATTTCGTTTTTTTCCATTTTGATGTGCACTCCTCGGCAGTTCGTATTCAAATGAATGTAGCTCCCGGGAATCGTGGCCTATTTAAGAGAATTTTTTTTCCTGAACTAGTGGGTACCTAAGTGAGTAGAGGACATTTTATTTTTGTGTGCACTAGAAATAACCGATCATCATTACTTTTGGATCACCGTGCGTGTGTGTATAATATATATCACACACATATATATCGATATATACAGTACAGACCAAAAGTTTGGACACCTTCTCATTCAAAGAGTTTTCTGTATTTTCATGACTATGAAAATTGTAGATTCACACTGAAGGCATCAACCTGACTGACCTTCATTTCTAAAAGAAATGATGGAGATATATATAGTCGTTGAAGTGAGTCGATGCGAGTGATTTTGTGAAAATGGATAAATCGAATATCGAGCTGTCATTAGATATTTGTTTTTGAAAGGCAATACGCCAGTCACAATAAATCAGAGTTTTAGCGCCGATTAATTACTGTGGATGAAACTTGGATACCCCAAAAACAAAAACAGCTTGATATTCGATTTTATCCACTTTCACAAAATCACTTGCATTGACTCACTTCAACGACTGTCAAAGAAAAAACGCTGGTGCAAAATGGCTGAAATTTTTGTGAGTACATTCCAACACATGCACAAACACATTCCCCAAATTTGGTTGACGAGTGATGCCATCTACATGTGGAGGTCGGAAACTTTTCAGACTACCCTCGTATGCATACCGCCCAACCGTCCCAATTTCCGCGGGACACTCACGCTTTCCTGCCCCTGTCCTGCGCAGCTCCCTACATGTCCCGCTATAACCCTTTAATGATTTACTGATCAATCATTCCTCCGATCACTGCCTGCTCTTATAACAGCCAAGAGGCTGCAGTGATTGGAGGAACGCTTGACTATGGTTCAAGGACCTTGTGTAACATCACACGGTCACATGACTAGGTGGGTGTGTCAGTGTCCCGTGCAGTTAAGAGATCTGTGGTACACACAGTTCCACACGCGCATCAGCCCAATTACCACACACAAGAGAATTAGATACACCGGCCAGCACACAGTATCACAAGCCAGAGGATTAGATACGCACGTCATCACACGCCACAGGATTACATACACATATCTAAACACAATACCACACGCCAGAGGATTAGAAATGCACGTCTGCACACAGTTCCACACGCCGCAGGATTACATACGTGCCACTGCACACAATACCACACGCCGGAGGATTGGATACGTGCTAATGCGCACAGTTACACGATTAGATATATGCACCTACACACAGTTCCACATGACTGAGGATTACATACGTGCGTCTATACACAGTTCCACATGCCGCAGCATTAAACATGCGTGTCTGCACACAGTTCCACATACCAAACAATTACATACGTGTGATATAGCTTCACTCCAGAACAACCGAACCCCGGTTTGTCACTAATATCCGAAATGAGATACACACGATGGTTATGGACACACACACATATAATATACACCAATTGAAAACTGGACAATTGTTGTGGGGCCACTACACAAACAAAATATGAGATATACCCGTGCGAAGCCAGGTCCTCCTGCTAATTATATATATATATATATATATATATATATATATATATATATATATATATATATATATATATATATATATTTTGTATGAGTATGGAGAGAGATAGAGAGTGTGTGTGTGTGTGTGTGTGTGTGTGTGTGTGTGTGTGTGTGTGTCACAAACGCAAAAGGCAGGAATAAAGAACCTTACAATAACTTACAAAACAAGCTCAAGAACATGCAAACATTCGCCTCCCGTCAGCGGTACATTACATTTACTACAAAGGCTTCCCTCAAGGAGATTACATACCGGCTACAGACGAAGCTGGAGAAATAAGATAATGGCGACCAAACACGACGTGAATGTGGAAGCTAGGCCCCTGTCCGCTCCGCCTCTCCTCTAGTAGGCGGGGTCTTACAGATCATGTGACCTCTCAGTGTGCGCCTGCTGATTCTCTATGTTACTCCTGGCGCACTGTAGGCGGCGCTGGAAATAATAATAGGATGGAATTGTCATTTCAGATTTTGCGCTTTATTGTTGGGTAACGTAAGACCTGGCGCCTATAATTCGGTTTATCGCGTCAGTTTTCGGGAAAAACGAACAAGTGGAAGTAGGTTACATGGAACAAAGGGGGCGTGGAGAGGCGGGAACATCCTCGGAGAGTCGGTTACCTGGGTAACCTGGGCAAACAGGAGGAAGAAGTGGCGGATCTTGGAGAGGCGCGGGGCTTAGCTGGAGCAACAATGATGGTAAGAAAGGAGAATGGTGTGACAGAGACATGGGGGAGTCAGTGTACCCTCCTGTGGGGCAGGTACACGATACATACTACCTGGGTTTACAGTATATCAATATATGGACAGCAATAATCCTGCCATCGGATACAATAGTCAGATATGTAACACACAGGCTCTTAAAGGGGAGGTTCACTATTAGCAGCATAGCTGCAACACACCTCTCCACCGAAGTGAATGGGTATGAGGTGTAATACAACGCACAACCTGAAAACCTTTGTGGCGCTGTTTATAGATGAAACTCCATCTGGTTTTATTTCGGTCCTTAAAGGGAACCTGTCAGGTTTATTTGGGATACTAAACTACCCATAGGTCCACATGAACCAGTCGTCTTATCATAGTGCTGCCAGTGGCAGCTACCAAAAGACAGCTTTATTACCCAGAGATGAGTCTGATGACCTTTGGTGCCTACGCAGTGACTCACTGAAATCAAGGGAGTGCACCATCACTGTATATGTACCTGTAGTTTAGCGCATGCGCACTGAAGCTGAGGTGTACTCCCACAGCTTTAGTAAGTCAATGTGCAAGTGCCAGGAGTACAATTGTAATAAGGACAGGATCAGAAAGGTTATTTGGGCACTAAACCTCCAATTGATAAAGACCAATGGGTGGTTTAGTGTCCTCAATAGATCTGACTGGTTCCTTTAAAGGGGTTGTCCCATCTCAAGGATCCTATCTATACTGGTAACTTATGTAAATTGAAGCCCTTTTCTAAATATATTGCTTTAGAAATTCTGCTTTGTTTGCCTGGTATGTGAACTTATTCCTTCCATTGTTTACACTGCGTTGCTATAACCACGTACCTGGGAGATAGGACAAGTGACGTCACTTACTCAGTACCAGCAGGACAATCTATTCAGCTAATTGCACTTTGCTGATAAAGGAAGGCCCCCTCTAACAGTACAGTGCTATGGACTCTACTGTCAGAAGGGGTGTTCCTCACAGACTGTCAGAAATGCCCTTCTGACGGTGAAGAGCTACGGTAATGGCACCGATAGCTCTTCACCGGGGGCACATAATGGGAAAGCCGATAGTGCGCTGAATCCAGTGCACTGTCGGCTTTCTAGCGGTGTACAGAACCTGAAAGGTCCTCTTTAAGGGGTAATAGTATACGAATGCATGTTCCCTTGGCAGAAATCTTTGACTTTTGCAGTTTGTGGTCAGACACAGGTCAGTGCTATCTTGTATGTAGTTACCCAGCACAATTTCAGAATTTCTAGTGGTATTCCCAGCATATGGTTGGTATGTGGCAAAATGTTATGATCATATCACGTGTGTATAAGACTGTACATTAAAATTGTGCATGGTGATACTTATTGGCTTTGATGTTATTTCCATTGACTGTTCTGATTATTATATTTGAGCATATGCTAGAAAAAAATTGTCATTATGTATTTTAATAACACTTTGGGGGAGAATAAAATAACAAAATGTGCCTGACGTGTTTTCTTTTGCTTTGTTTTAATTTTTCACTCCTTTCTTAACAATTTTGTTAAGTTTCGTAAAAAATGGAAAGAGCGGTTGTAAAAGAAAACAAAGGAAAATGTGTGAACTATATTATCGGTGTACAGTATTTTAAAGAATCTAACGTCATTTTCTCAGCTTTTAATTTATGCATGTAACTACATAATTGTTAAAGCTCCTCCACATGTTTCTCTTATTAGATTTCAAAACGAGGTGTGACCTATAGTCAGAGGGAGAAGATGATAGCGGAAGCTAGGCGACAAGAATTTATTCGGGAGGACCAAATTAAGAAACTGAACCAAGAACAACAGATGGATGCTTTCCTAAAGAGCGAAGAGCGAGTGGAAAAGAAGCGCTTTCTGAGGAGACTGCAGGATGAAGAACAGGAGAGAAGGATAGAGGAAACTCTCCAGCAGGTAAGGGATGAGCTGAGTTTATTGCTGTCATGAGGACTCTGGAGAGAGTCATTGCTTTATCACTTGTTTAACTTTTATCAGCAATCCTAGTTATATGACTTTGTTTTGAAAAAGGACTCAGAAACTTGACATAACACAAGGCCTTGTGCACACGACCAAGTCCTGTGTATGGAAAACGGTCTGTGTGTGAGCCATGAGTCCTGGACTGATCTTAGCCTTGTGCATAGAACTCGTTGCATTGTAGTTGGTTATAATGCAGTGAGATCCCAAATGGGCTAATCACTACAGTAATGCACCAACAGCTTTATATGCATTAAGCCAGGTTCACAACTGCGTTCGGGTCTCCATTCGGGGGTCCGCTTGGGGACCCCCCTAACGGAAAACTAATTTGCTTAAAAAAAGCAGTTGCCCTTGAAAACCCGTGGACCCCATAGACTATAGTGGGTTTCACTGGATTTCTGCCCGAAAAGGGCGAAAAATGCAGAGAGAAAGGCACTGCTTTTTGAAGGGGAATGGGGAACGGAATCCCCAGGTGGAAAGCAGATGCAGATGTGAATCTAGCCTTACTATGCACACGACAGCTCAGTCTAGGACACATGGCCTGCACATGGACCATTTTTCAGGGATGGGACTTGGTCATGTACATGAGGCCTAAAGCATACACTGTACCTATAGAATTAGGGAAGGTACACACTACTGTTATTTAATGTCTCTCATCCATCAGTTTTTTTTTTTACATACTAAAGCCAGAGAAAAAGAAATGACATAGCTTAAAATAACTTTAGAAGATTCCTTCATTTAAATATAGGCCGAGGAAACCAGACGTCTTAAAGAGTTACAGCTGGCACAAGAAGAGAGGATGGCGCAGGAGCTGGCAAGAATCAAGCATGAACAACTTAGAGATGAGAAGATGAGGCAGCAAATAAGAGAGAGCAGGTAAAGCCGTTCATTTGTCTTATAGCGTATTATATGCCAGTGAATTTGTAGCTTACAAATACAAGTTATATGACAAGTACAGATATTGTTAATACATTGGCCAATATCTCCTTATAAACACTATTGACAAATGAATTTAAATATTGACCATGTTGTTCATCACTTGTTGGAAGTAAACCTCTCCTGTTAATGCATTACTAGACTTGTCTCATATTGGAGGGCTGTGAATACTCATACTATATTTACTATACTATACTATACTGCTATAATAATTTATAATCAATGTATAATATATAACACACTCTTTAGTTTACTTCATTTAGATTTGAAACACTTTTTATGTCTTCTAGTATGCAGAACAAGTACTTGAATTTACAGACTGGTCCAAAACAACATAACTAAGATGTCTAAACTATTTCTATAGAAAAAACCCCAAAAACAGCTGATACTGGGTTCACACTAGCATTCATCTCCCTGTTGTCCTGGTCCACATGGGGACCCAAAAGACAGAGAGCCTGTCCGCTAAAAAAGCGGTTATCCGCAGACCCCATATGCTATAATCCAACTGTAATTTTTATTGAAGAGTTTTTTCAGAATAAAGTATATAATAAACAAGAGAGAGACAAAAGGGGAGGGGGAGGCTGGCCCCTAAGTAAACAAGAGTCAAATTTATACACTTAACAATTTGACCAAAAGGACAGGAGGAGAAAACAACCACGAAGGACAAGGTAAAAAAAAAAAAAAGGGAGGAAGCGAGGAGAGAGAAGGAGGGAAATCAAGGATTAGAGACCCTGTAGAATACAGTGCATGTCCCAGGGGGTCCAGATGGAATGGAAGGCTCCTTACATCCTCCATTCAAGCCAGGAGCTCAAGGCCAGAGGGGAGGGTTCACACACTTCCAATTTTTAGCAATAAATGTCTTTGCCGCAGTACATAGGTAGAGAAAGAGCCTGGAGCCTTGCTTACGAGGTGTCTAGGAGGGAGGTTCAAGAAATAGACAAAGGGATCAAGAGGGACCCCTTGCAAAAAAAAGAGCATCCGTCAGACTCCTGATCTTCCTACAGAAGCTCAGGATTAGAGGACATGTCCAGAAAATATGGTACAGAGTACCCTTTGCAGTTGCACAGCGCCAGCACCCCGAGGAAACTACCGGGTTCAAGGCATGAAGAAGGGCGGGGGTGTGATATCAGTACATCAACTGTTTATACTGAGCCTCCCTAAAGGTCACACACTGAGAGGACTTCTGAATCCAAGACCACACTATCCGCCACTGTCCCAGGGAAATAGTTTTACCCACCACCTCCTTCCAACTAGACATATAGCGGTGTCTGACAGGAGAGCCAGTCGCCTAGGAGTCAAGAAGCTGGTAGATGGAGGAGCTGAGGCTCCTGGTGGACGTGCCTGCATGGCACATTTTCTCAAAGGCCATGGGAAGTGATACCTTAGAGGACCAATGGAGAGAGTAAACAAAGTGGGCTACCTGGAAGTAGTGGAGCCATTCAGCAGTCAGGAGATTTAAATTGGCCATAAGATAGTCAAAGAGCCTGAGCTCCAATGTCGCAGGGTCAACCATATCAGCTATCCAGTAGAGGCCCGCCTCGGATCACACCTTGACCATATCAGACTATCTGGGAGGAGGGGATTATACAATATAGACACCATCGAGGAGCGTGGGGACATCAGAGAGAACCTAACATTACAGGCAAATAGACCAAATAGACATAGTGAAACGGATGGGGCCAAGCAGGTGGGGGGGGGGGGGGTGAGCCAACCCACAAAAGCACATTGGGATGCATGGGTGCCAGCCAGAGTTTCACAATCTCAACCTACTTGGTATATGCCGGCATAGCCTCTCCACTGATTATACGGACTCTCCATCGCAGATGTGAACCTAGATTTAGAATGTTTAATTAGAGGAGTACAGATGAAAAATTAGGTAAGGAGGGTATAAACTTTTAAGTACAAGTATTTTGTCTATCACAGGTAAAAAATGGTTTCCAGGTTAACCCTAGTATTTTTTTAATGTATTGGTATTGTCTTAATTTCTTTGATTCCTTCTTTCTCACAGCCTTGAGCTCAGAGAATTGGAGCAAAAACTGAAGTCTGCTTATCTAACAAGGGAGAGGGCTGCACAGATTGCGGAAAAAGACCTTATTAATTATGAGAAAATGGTAAGCTGCTTTATTGATTCTAGTTGTATACACAGGTGCATAGAAATGTGACTTTAGGCACTACTGTTTTTATGGGAATTTATCCTGGGAAATCTGACACTTTGGGAGGAATGTACGAAGAGTACCATAGTGTGATCCAGAATGTGTAATGTGTATAGGGATCCAGAATTGTAATCCTACCAAGGGCAACATCAGCATGAGGTTTGTAATTTCTCCCCATGTTTATGTGGTTTTCCTCCCACATGCAAAAAATATAATAAGAGGTAAATTAGCTTAACATGCAAATTGACCTTAGTGGGTGTTAGGAATGAGTGTCTGTATAGCAGCCACTGACTTCACTACTCTCCTTGTGCTTTGAGTTCTTTGTGTGTGCTAAAAGCACATTCAGATGTTTGTCATTCATGAATACAGGACTGACTTCTTGTAAAGCCGCTCTTTTCATGAGTAAATTTCAGAAAAGTGCATTTCTGGTAACAACTACTAAAAAAGTTATCTGTCTGCTTAATTTTAGTAAAATTTCTTTGCAGCAACCACCTCACCTATCAACACATCAATGATAAAAAAAAAATCATGTCGATGTAGATAAGACAAATAATCCATTACTCACAATAGAGAATTTCAGTGGTCATACATTCCTCTATGTACACGATGACATACTCACAGGTCATAGAGCATGCTTAGAAAACTCTCCCATAAAAGTGAAAAGGGTCTGCTCCAGACTATTGTGTCTAGATACCATGAAGTCACAGAGTGTTTTATGCTTATGCTAGGTTCACACTAGCGTTCAGGATTCTGTTCTTCGGGTCTGCTTGGGAATTAGAAAAACGGATTCCCTATCCGCCTAAAAAGCAGTTACCTAGCCATGGGATCTCTTTTGGTAGGCTCTGGTCTGTATTGTTTGTATTCATGGTCTGTTATGATTTGTGTTGTTTAATCTTGAAAATTCAATAAAATACTTTAATGGGGGGGGGGGGGAGCAACTACCTGCGGAATAGGGTTTGCCCGGTTTCCTCCGATTTTGTACTGATATCAGTGGAGAGAAGTTCTGCTTGTCTCAAACAATACGTTATTTACTGGAGACACACTCCCTTTAATTTATTTTTAGATTTTCTCTGCATGTGCAAGTGTACAACCTGGTGTATACAATGGGTACCATAACTTGCACTTCAGTCTCTATTTGTTGGAAAATGTTGATGATGTTGCGCTAAGCACTCAGAGCTTTGGATGGGAAGGTTACAAACTGCTTATGTGTTGGGATTCTTTATGTTGTCATTCATTATTTTTTTTTTTCCTTTCTGTGACTTTTTCTGTCACCTTTTTTATTTTTTTCAGAAACAAGAATCTGAAATAGCTCGCAAAATGAAGGAAGAGCATGAAAGAGCTTCAAAAGAAGAGTTGGCTAAGGAGACAAGACGTTATCACGAACAGCTGCGCTACCAGAGAGAGCTAGAAGTACAGCTAGAAGACAAAGAGAAGAAGAGGCAGGAAGCTTACCAGGAATTCCTAAGAGAGAAGATCCTGGTTGATGAAATTGTAAGGAAAATTTATGAAGAAGATCAAACGTAAGTTTTCTTTATATTCTCTCTCAATAACAGCTGTATAGATAAACAGTTGGAGCAGTGATATCTTGAACAATATGTAGATGCTCTTTTATAATCACTCGACAACTTATTACTGCCGAGGTAACTTGGTTAAAGCAGTTGTCCAGGATAAATTAAAACATTACCACTAAGCTAAGTCCCCTCCCCCCGCCTAACTTCTAATTTTCTCCCTTTAAAAAAAAAAAAAAGTATATTTATCCATATGCCAGAGGTGGTCATGTGTCCGACCCAGGCACATTTTCTGACTTCCTGGTGACGTTCCGTTTAGCTGTTTCAAGAGACAGGAGGCCACCAGTACTCCACTCTGCCCAGCTCCCGCCGTCCCCTTATACTCACCAATGCTCGCTTCCTCTTCTTCTGCTTGGTGTCGCTTTCTTCACAAGGAGCCTGCGCAATAGAACGCCAGCAGAAGAAAAAAGAAGCACAATTGTATTGTGCATGCGTGGCTTCTGCTGGCGTTCTATTGCACAGGCGCCAGTTACGGATCACAGTTGCGGGCAGAAATGGGGACAGCGGTACCTCAAAGTGATCTTCAGGACAAGGTAAGTATGATGGGGTAGGGAGGGGGTTGAGGGACTGAGTTAGCTTGCTAGGTAAGTAGGGCCAATAGTCTGCAGGCTAGCTAGGGAAACATGGGGGGGAGAAGGTTGTAGGGGAAGGAAGTGAGAGGGGGGATCTGAGTGAAGTGCAATGCATGGTAGTTGTAGGCCAAGACAGCAGGAAGCTACCCCTATAAACAAATGCAGAGGACACCAGGAGCTCCCAGAGAAAGCCAGGAATCACTCAAAACACTGCTAAAAGTATTTGGGTGCACTATTTAACCTATTGATAGTACTAATAGACCTTTTTTAAAAATATTTTTTTTGTCCGGAAAACCCCTTAAAAGGTGCAGAAATGAAGGTATTACTATTACTAAAAATAGCTGTATATATTAGATCATTTTGAAGAGATCTGCACACTGTGTTTTGTCTTGGAAGCCTGACTAACCCTTGGTCTAAAGCTGCCATTGATAAAAACTTATCAGTATGGAGTTGTTCTTTTGTTTCTATCAGAGAAATGTAGCACTATCAGTATCCGGTAGCTGCTTGTTCATGCTACTTCAAACTTGTATGCCAGTGAGGCTATGTTCACATCTGCATTTGGGTTTCCATTTGGGGGGTCTGCTCGGGGATCACCTGAACGGAAAGCTAATCCGCTTAAAAGAAGCAGTTACCCTCGGAAACCCATGGACCTCATAGACTATAAAGGGGTTCACATGGTTTCTGCTCAGTTTCTGCCCGGAAAGGGAAAAAAATGTGGAGAGAAAGCCTCTGCTTTTAGTTTCCAAGCGGAGAGGGGAACGGATTTCCTGTACAGAGAGCCGACGCTGGTGTGAACCCAGCCTCAGGGAATTGACATTGTAACTATCAGCCAAATGATAGCTGTCCTATGAGTAAAGCTGCCCTTACACATTAGATCTTTGTTGACTAAAATGGCCGATTTTGGGTGTTTAAGCCGACAATTTGCCTTAAAAATACCTTTAGTATTTAAACTTAAGTCTGCCATAAAAACCTGTGTGACTTCCTTCACAATAAGTGATGATCAAACAATGTACACTGACTGAGGGAGAATGTGGACTACAACTATATCCAACAACTATACCCATCCTGTAGTTTTAAAAAATAAGCTATACCGTGATTGCTTATATTAAGAACTATCATCAGGATGGTTAGATGTTAGCAGTACCAACACTGCTTTACTGTGCATAGGAAATATTCATAAACACCAGCAGATGGCAGCAATATACACAATTAGTACAATAACGCCACATCTCACTGTCAACATATTCTGGAGCCACATTCAACACTTCAGCAGAGCTGCCCTTATTGGCAAGGTATTTACATAGTGGGCTAATCTGTGCATTAACAGCAATGTAAAGTCCTTGTCACATTAAACATATATTGTATATGGGGACACATGGCATAATTTGGCATACACATATAATACTTTGATTTTTTTTTCCCCATGATGGCAGAACAGGGGATTGAAACAATCTGTGCTGGGTTTTACGTGGAATACAGACGAGCTGTGGGGCCCTGCAATAGTACATTTTGAGATCAGCTTATTGTCACAGGACCCTTCTAACAAAAAGGGATAGATAAAAGTGCATAAATTATTTAAGGAACTTTATAATTGTTAAATTCAGACTCTAGTTACTTTACTTCAGGTGATCTTGATTTAAAGGGATTGTCCGGGATTTTTTTTTTTACCTATCTTTATGATAGGCAATAAATATCTCATCGGTGAGGGGCCAACAGCCGCCCACTGCACAAATCAGTTGTTCAGGGGTACATCCAAAATATCCTAAAGCAGATGGCTTTGTGTTCTTTACAATGGCCAGACGCTATTTATGTCAGTGGGAGCTGAGCTTTAGTAATGTTGCCATACTGTGTACTTTATAATATAGGGAATGAACACACCCCTAGTGAATAGCTGATTAAATAAGGCTAGGCCATAAATAAATCCTTGACAACCCATTTAAGTGCCTAGTAAACCTACTCTGTCTCTAATTCTTATATTGTGCTGTATTTTTTTAGATTATAACATGCATCTTACTATAATATGCACCCCAGATTCAGACAAAAAAACCCTAATATTTATTAAAACTTCCTTGGTAGTCAAAAGAATTCAATGGTAGTTGCGGGGGTTAGCAGCTAATAGTAGATTCCTTTTAAACTTCATGTGTCCTTGTCCTTACAAAACTGCCATTTTTATTTTTTAATGATTTTTAAGTTTTTATTTTTTTTCTGATTTTATGTGCACATAGCTCTTTAGTACACACCTTATTTTCACACAGCTCTGTACTATGGACATGATACATATAAAAAGGACCCTTTCATCATGTGATCAGGAATATGCTCATTATGTTGTCAAAGACTGTTCACATCTTTCATCTGGCTTTACTGTTGTTGTTTCTTGTGATTTACAAAGACCTACATGGTGAGTAGGGCTATGACTCCTCTCCATCCACTCCTGCCCTATACTAATCTCAAAGATCGCTGTCGAGCAGGGAGAGAGAGAGATATGTACTGCTCTCTCAGGGATCTGGTCAAGCGCTCTATCAGTGCTCCTGATCATTATGGAAGCAGTTACGGGAATCTAGCAATTGCTAGATTTTTCCTTGCTAAAAATGTATCTTACACTCCAGAATTATAGTATTTTAACAAAGTTGCAGTTGGCAACGGACTTAAACTACAATGTAATTTTTTTTCCCATTTATAAAAGCTTAGTTACTTTTTGCGCATATATTCATTTTATAGTGAAAGACAATTGAAACTAGAAAAAATGAATGCCACAAGGAGATATATAGAGGAATTCAAAGAGCAGCAGGACACCTGGAGAAAAATGGAGAAGGCAAAGATGGAGGAAGAGAACAGAAGGATCCTGGCTTTTGCTAATATGCAGCAGAGGAGAGAGGAGGACCGCATGACACAAGTTAGAGAGCGAGAGGAGAAGAAAAAAGCTCTTCAGGAAATGGTACTGATCACTGTGACAGTCTGAAAACAGGCAAACTCATCCTTAATCCCCAACATTGCTGTACAAATACAAAAAGTGAAAAAATGGAGGGAAGTTTAGTGTATATTTTGTAAAATCTTTGAATCATTCCTCTTTTATATCATCTTTCAAAAACTATAGACTTATAAAGCTATATTAGGGGATGCTAAATGATTAAACCTATTAAATAGTGTACCGTATTTTATAATATGCACTGAGTCCCTCCATCTTTAAAGCTCCTTGGCCACCTACCATGTGCCATTTATAATATTGGTAGCCTTTGTGTGACAGAAGACCTTTTGGGTCCCTCAGACAGCAAGGTGCAGCTTTCATTGTAGACCACTATAGCACTCCTACCCTTTAAGCCAGATTTTGCTGATCCTACAGGGGTCAGCATTCTGAGAGTGCTTGTCTTTGATGAGACGACCTCTTTAAAACATATATTTGAATTCCCTATTATACTTTCAAAAGTATAATATTGGTTCAAAGCATTATTAGAAAAGCTTTAGAGGAAGAGATAAATTATTGTAGGTTACAATTGTTTTCTATAGAAGTAACCAATAATTTATTTTGGTTTTAGCTTGCAGAACATATCCAAAGAGAGCAGCAACAGAGAGAAGAGCTTGAGCAGATGCGTGAAGAGCTGTACCTGGAAGAACAAGCAGAGGAGGCCAGGCAACGGGAAATTGTAAGTGACAAAAAGTGTAATTTTTCTATTTCATTATTCTATTATACTAATATAATGTTCAAAATTACCATCTGGGCTTTTCCAGTAACAGGTTACATTGTTCATTTTCACATGAGTGTTGAGTGTTACCCATTTAGCCCATTATTTGTTTTTTTTATTGTAATTTTTGTTGAAGTTTTGAACATATACAAATTTGTACATACAAATTACACATGCACTGGCATAAAATGGTTGTATAACTTAAGAGCAGAAAAATACAGATAATTGGCAGTAATGCATTTAGTGAGGAACAAAAGATACCATAGCCAACGTGTAAACCATATTAAGACAGGGACATTACACAAGTCAAGAACCGTGAGGGTGAGAGTAAAGGAGTTCAGTGAATTACTGGGTGTCTCCTCATCCAAGCAGGGAGACAACAGAAGTAACCTTCATGAACCTCAATTCATGAAGTACCCAGAACACATTCCAAGGTCTTCACATAGTCTGAAATCTCTCTTCCTCTTTATTAAGAAGGGCAGATAATCTAAAGTCCTAAACTCTCTAATACTAGTTTACAGTTCTTCCCAAGTTGGGGAGGTTGTCTCCATTGTTTCGCAATGAGACACCTAGCTGAGGTAAGGATGTATAAAAGCAACTTCAGGTTATGTTTTCAAAGTGCGCTTCAACTGCAAATTGAGAAGATATGTCTTGGGAATAGGGGGAGGTGATCACTAAAACAGGGTCTATCAGATTCTGGATCAGTCACCAATAGGGTTGCACCAGGGAGCAGGACCAAAATAAGGGATAAGTTAGCCAGACACCACACCTCCAGCAGGTATCTGGTCTTGTAATATTAAAGGGATCCTATCATACAAACACTTTTTTTCTTCGTAACACGTCGGAATAGCCTTAAGAAGGGCTATTCTTCTCCTGTTGAGGGAGAACCCCCGCCAGAATACGGGTCACTTACAGTGGTCAGTCACCTGCTCCAAATCAATCATGCATGTGCGCGCTGACAAAGATAAACACTGACATTGATGCAGTTTCAATCTCAGTCCATGCAATGAGCGTGATGCCTATTCACACAGAACTGAGGTTTATTGAGGAAGTTACAGTTTTTATACAGGAATGCAAGAAAGATAAGAAAAAGGCAGGCTGTAAGCATATACGTCTTGTATCCGAATACACTGGCGATCAGTCATTGGCTGTTAAATTTCAACATCTCTTAGCTTTCGAGTTCCCAGGAAATGATACTGTCTTTCTTGTAAACCACATGACGATCATGTGCGTCAGCATCTGGGTGCGGTACTGGATACAGGCGCCATCTTAATGTATAAACGTTGCACAAAGAAAAATATAATTTCTTAAGCAGTATAACGCATGTATAAAAATAAGAATAGACATGGTCTACCTTCACATTCCCCCCTAAATTATATTTTTCTTTCCCTGAAATTCCTACACAGTGTTATCTGGAATGTGAGTACAACATTCTTCACCAATCATGGAGCAGACTCCACCTCTTTCTGCTGTGATCATATCTATAGCTAGTCGGTTTTGGAGAGAGGAGGAGGGTGTGGTTGAGTTTTTCATGCAGAAGTCAGAGCCAAATATGCCTAGTTTGACTCCAGATGTTTCATTGGCAGTAAAACAGGTATAGTTACCAGCATGTATATACACATGACCTTAATAGTCCCCCCTTGAAACAGCTCCAGACAAAGGGAATGCAGGGTGGGATGTCTGTCCCTATCTCTCACTACCAGACTGTAAGGAAATACCCTTCAGATCTTATAAAAAGCATATACATTGACTATTGTCAGACCTATAAACAATATGAATATAATAACTATAGAAACATAACAGGAATCTAAGTTCAGATAGATCCAACAGTCTTCAAATTTTCTCTTCTCAAGGTCCATATCCTCTAACAGTTTATTGTCCCATTTATTTTCAAGAACATCATCAAGTGGGCAAAGGTTTAAGATTTTCCTTATACTCTCACAGCTGTACTGGCGATCAACAGGAACCGGAAGTGACCATTGAATCTCATACATCTCTTTATCAACATCCAATCTTTGGGTTTTAGTTTATAGGTTTCTTCCACTGACTTAGAATCTGGAGGGAAAAGGGGGAAAACTCGAGAATATACATTAATCATATGTCTTTGATGATTCGTCACATAGTCAGTCAGCACACCATATTACATCTGGAACATTTATAAAAGAATACAATCCAAAGACAGGGCTAAATATCAATTTTCCTCTTTTCAACTTAGTGTGCAACACACTGCATACTTATGGACAATAGATTCAGGTAACCAATAATGACACGCGTAGACACGTCTGCCCCAGAACTAGTGGACTTTGTACACGGACTGTTTGTGATGGTTTTTCCTCACCAGATATGCCCCAAGCCATCCTGAAGGGAGACAACAACACACAAGCACGTACTCATACCGTCTCACTGTATATACTCAACCTGCAATCTCTGGAACAGGTACAAGGGCTTCAGGCCTGGCTCTCCGGCCTAGCACATGCCATGCGGGCTCACATATATATCTGACTATAGTGATGCTAAATCCTGCAGCTGCCCATCCTCCGCTCACCAGGTCACACATGGCTACTTCTAAACAGTACACTTAGTAAGAAGCTGCTTATGCCATAAGTGGGAACAATGTTCTCAGTACATACTCTCTTACCACCAGACACCAGGACTTGTACATCCTCTTTCCAAGTCTCCTTTCCTCCTGGACCATCTTTGGTGCATCAGTGTCATAAAACCTGAAAAGAGAGCTAAAAGGTTTGGGTCTTACCAGTAAAACATGTCCCCTAGGCCTATGCAGCTGGGCTAGTGGCAGTGTCTGCCCACATGCTACCTCTACTTTCTTTCGTATCAGCCTTGGTGTGTGCCATGACTTCTGACTATACCTATGAGCAGCTGCAGGGTCTCCATCACACAAAAGTTCTTGCCCTCCAGATCGGACCATAATTCTACTATATCAACCACCTACCCTCAGACATTGTACCATGTTCAAGCGATGGCTTCAAGTTCACCTGAGACCCGTGGAGTCCCATAATAGGTCTCCTTATGCTTGGTTTTCCTCATATACGGTGACTGTGGCATATCTGATGCAGGATTCACCATCTTTCCCAAATATAAGACCATCTATAATAGAGCTCAATCAAAAAAGTTATCAATAGATTCATATCAGCAAAATTTTCTTAAGTTATCTTAGGCTTCTTCACCCCCGCCCCCCTTTAAGGTATTGATAACATCACGGTTCGGTTGTGTCAATGCCCAAACAACCATATACTGAATGCTGCATGCACCTCTATGGGAATGGGGTAGGAAAACTCTCCCTGGCGCTACTGGCTGACTAGGCCCTGCCTGCGGGTGTTGGTCAGCTGTTCCCAAGCTAAACTTGGCCCCGACAACTTCTGGCTCTCTAAACACGAAGACCTAGCAGACAGGTGGGGTGAGAGCTGAAAGAGGCTAAGAACTGGGATACTAAAGATGGTCACCCCTAATGAAAGAGTAGGTGCAGCTACCAACAGTAATAAATAGGATGGGGCGTGCAGGAAAACAAACAACAATGGCTGTGCTGTCTTCCCCCCCCTGGAAAAAAAACAAAAAAACAAAACCAAAACAAAAACCTTCTAATGCAGCAAGCAAATGTGACTTGTCAGAGAAATGAACTTTAACACAATCTTAATGTACGTGGACTGGACCTTTTTTTTTTTTTTTTTTTTTTTTCCAAAAGTACTTCATGTTCTGTGAGAGAGATACATGTCTGACGGGGCACAGGAGTCTCTGCAAGGTCAAAGCTAGACAATACAAGAAGAGCCAGTATTATCTTATCTTATGCTGCAGCTCACATAGCTGCCTATCCCACTCATAGCTGCGGCTGGGTATCCCCCCCCTGTATCTCATAGCTGTGTCTTGTGTAGGACTACAGACCTCAGCAATCTCTCTTAAAGAAACAGAAACACATTTGTACAATCTCATGATATCAATACAATAAGGTTAGGCACATATTCAGAACATATATATATATATATATATATATATATATATATATATATATATATATATACATATCAGCAGAGAAAGCAGAAACATTAACTGAGGGATCAAATCAATCTCCTGGTCACACAACTATACAACAGGTATGGGAGTGACTTCTAATTCTTTTTTTTTTTTTTTTTTTTTTTTTTTAGACACAAAGGAATTTTTCTCTCTCTTTCCTTTTTCCTACAACCAAAACATCATTACAAAGATAATCTGTTCTACGTCTTTTTTTTTTATCAACATACACACACACGTTTTCAAATTCGGACACCTTACTGAGTTTCTAAGTTTCAATAACAGTTTTTCTATAATGGGGACAATCCTGGTTTCAATTAGCTTATCTCAACCTATGTTCATTTTCTTGCGAAATCTTTCCACTTGCTTCACCCTAAAATCTGATACCCATCCTATTATGTGCATATTGTCTCATCACTTTATGGTTCAACATTCCAAGTTCCATCTCTTTGACATCCTAAACTTAGGCAACATACTTAAACCTCCTGTTTCTTTCCACTTTCTGGCACCTCTTCATTACATCAACATTTTTCAACCATTCATTTCATGATTCACATAATCTAACACATTGTGACCACTCATTGACTAAAATACATGTTTAACACAATTTCACACTATATTCCGGATTGTTGGATGGACGTCTCAAAATTCCAGATTATCAGAATTTACCTAGAATTTTACTTTTAAGATCAAAATGTTGCTAACAACACAGTCCTAACAAGAAAAACCTTCTACCGTACCCCTCTTATAGCACTATATGTTTTTCCAACTATCTTAACTATCTTAAGGGGTTGGGTACGGCTTTAAAGAAGGCAACACTAAATGCTTTACTAAGACAATTCTATGTGGGATCAGTGACTACATAAAAAGAGAACGGAAGCTAGTATGATATTGTGCACACTTCTGTATGATACAAATTATAAAGATTAATATACAAAGATTAAAATACAGCACAGACCAGATGAGTTACCTTCCCTCATAACCGTGATCTGAGTCAGCTCAGGAAAAGGATTCTGGTCTCTTATGGTAAATTTTTAGACAAGAAGAAGACACGTTAGAATAATTAGCATAACGGGATATAAAATTCCAACATAGGTTTCAACACATAACTATGGGATAAGACACAAAGAAGAAGTTTCATCTCATTATTCCCCATTCCCATAAATAAAACATAAACACATAGAAATATAAACAAACAAGTAAAAATCAGAATATTCTCTGTAATACATAGATGATACCAGTAATCCAAGCTCTGTGTGCCTTGAACTCTTGCACAAAGATTTTAACTTGGGGTAAAACCCCAACTTGTAGGTTGGCGAGGCGACAGAGAGTGAGTGGCCGTCTCCCCCTCCGTGACCTCCCATACCCACGCTGTGGAGACTCAAAACTTTTCACTATCACCTTTTTGCTCTTTTGTGGATACAACAGTTTGAAAGACAATACCAGGCAAACAATAATTCAAAAAATAACCATTACATCATATGTTTGGATATCCCTGTATACACATTGTCATTATACGTTACTCAGGTTAACCCCCTTTTTTTTTTTTTTTTGGTACTAAATCACTTCTTTGGATATAATACATAGACTGTGGACTGTGGTACTGGCACAAAGCCAAGTTTCATCTTCTCTGCGCGTCCTCCAGCATCTGGCAGTCTATGAGATAAAACGACCTTGAAGCTCTTGGCAGTCAATTGAAATGTTTTGATTGCCCTTTACAGAAATAAAATAGGAATAAAACTCAAACAGCAGTTAATATACTGACACCAAAATTACACATTAATATTTTTGCACAATTTTTTATTTTCATAGCAAACCTCACTCTAGTAATTACCACAAGTGTTCAGAATCTCTTAAACTATACTTGACGTTAAGGGAAATTTCCTTCCTTCCCAATTTTCCTTTTCTTTACTAGATCCCAACCAAAGTTTTGAACGGATAATCCTCTAAACATCATAATAATGGTATACAGTGAGGTCTTTTATAGCTGAACTGGGCATAGACACTCGGAAAGGGTGCTACCGGGGGTTTGACCTCTTCCGGGCTTGAGGGTTTGTGATAGGAACTGGATGTGGCTATCACTGGAATCACCGGATAAAGGGGGCGTGATCTGAGGGACGGTGGGGGCCGGAGATGTTGGTCTGGGTGTACTAACATGGCTGCCATTGGGAACAGCCATAACCTCACTTCCGCCATCCCTGGGCGTTGGTCCGGAAGATGAGACAACAGGGGCATGGGCGGGGAGATCCACAGGCTACACAGACATCTTGCCAATCAGGATTCAGCTGCCTATAGACGTCACAGATCCACCCATCTCCACTACTCTCGGCGCCATTTTAGGGCAGTGGCGCACAAGCAATTATACTCGGCATATTCTTTTTATCATTAAGTTTCAGATAACCAAACAAAGAAACAAAGGTTCAGCCTTTTCTTTTTTTTTTTTTTTTTTTTAAATGTAGATTGTGAGCCCCACATAGAGCTCACAATGTACATTTTTTCCCTATCAGTATGTCTTTTTGGAAAATGGGATGGAAATCCATGCAAACACGGGGAGAACATACAAACTCCTTGCAGATGGTTTTTTGCCCTTGGTGGGATTTGAACACCAGGACTCCAGTGCTGCAAGGCTGCAGTGCTAACCACTGAGCCACCGTGTGGCCCCTTTCAGCCTTTTCATATCCCTCACGTTCTAGAGTCCTTGCGACCCTGTAATGAGCTTGGGCGGCTTCCAGCAAACCTTTATCTTCTAACACTCCCCGTGACTCTTCTAACATTTTTCTCCACATACTAGGTTGCAATCGGCCCGTAGGAGGCACCTCAGCCAGTTTATACATTCTCAAAGCTTCTTTCACGTATTTCTTGCCCTCCCTGATTCGAACTAAATCAACAGCAGTCTGTGCCCCGTCAGGCAGAACATGTTCCCTCCTGAACAACCGCAACATTCTTACGGTCCCAATATTGCTTATCTGCGTGCGCACGGCAGATATGTGACCCCACAACCACCAACAAAAGTCACCTTTACCGGTCTCAGACTCTTGCTGACAGGTCCTCCGCTGACCAAAGGTTGCGGTCACTGGGCAATATCAGATAGGAAAGAATAAGCAGAAGCAATCCACCAGCTGACAGCCTTATGCTAGGGATCAATAAATAAGTAAATTACAGCACCCGTCCTCTTTACTGACAGCCCGTGCCCAGACCAAATGCTGCAATCGTCCAAAAGGTCACATGCACTACTCTACATCAAAGAGGGCAAGAAATTCACTTCCTGGAATCTGCAGCACCAGAGGTGACTGAACACTCGGTGATATATATATATACCAGTGAAGAAAAACAAGTTCAGACTACGGCTCTAGGACCCACCTATCTGTATCACTCAGACCGGACAATCGATCCAACTGGATCACCTGTCAGCCAGACAACGACACACCGACAGTCACAGGCAAATGACACATATTCATATGAATATGCATACACTTACCATGACTCTAATGAGGGTGATCAGGCCTCGGGTCGGTGAGACGTCGTCCGGCATCCAGGGTCCTGCGCGGGTCGGTCATCCGCGGTGGTCCTATGGCCGTGATCCCGGGTTTCGGCACCACTTGTTGAGGGAGAACCCCCGCCAGAATACGGGTCACTTACAGTGGTCAGTCACCTGCTCCAAATCAATCATGCATGTGCGCGCTGACAAAGATAAACACTGACATTGATGCAGTTTCAATCTCAGTCCATGCAATGAGCGTGATGCCTATTCACACAGAACTGAGGTTTATTGAGGAAGTTACAGTTTTTATACAGGAATGCAAGAAAGATAAGAAAAAGGCAGGCTGTAAGCATATACGTCTTGTATCCGAATACACTGGCGATCAGTCATTGGCTGTTAAATTTCAACATCTCTTAGCTTTCGAGTTCCCAGGAAATGATACTGTCTTTCTTGTAAACCACATGACGATCATGTGCGTCAGCATCTGGGTGCGGTACTGGATACAGGCGCCATCTTAATGTATAAACGTTGCACAAAGAAAAATATAATTTCTTAAGCAGTATAACGCATGTATAAAAATAAGAATAGACATGGTCTACCTTCACACTCCTACCTTTTCGTTGTCTTCTCCGCGCCACCGTTCGCCTAAAATCCCGTTTTTGGCGGTGTGCAAATGAGTTCTCTTGCAGCACTGGTGGCGGGCCCCAGTGCTCAAACAGCACTGCGGGCGTCCCCAATGCTGCGAGAGAACTCTCTCCAGCGCCGCCTCCATCTTCATCAGCAACGTCCTCTTCATCCTCTTCTTCCGGTGCAGGTTTCAGACTTCTAGGCCTCGGGCAGAGAAGACTGCGAAGAAGCGTTTGTATGATAGTATCCCTTTAAACTGAAAAAGTAACTCCCAGCAACAATGGGAATCCATATATCCATCTGCCAATCACATGACGTGCCAGGGAAAATGTTTGGTGGTCATAAGAGAAGATTCGTGAACTTGCCCAGTACTAATGAGTTAACTAATGATGATAAGTGCACCAGAGTGTAGCCTTAAAGGGTTTTTCTGGGGCTATAAAACTTTATGATAGTTCATCAATATCATATCAACAGCCAACTCCCAATACCCACACTATTTGAAGAGGTCATGGGGCTTGAGCAATCGCAGGTTCGTCTGCTAAGGCTAGTGACATCACATTTGCTGATCACATGGCCATGGTACAAGCCAGTGCCATTTAAATGAATGAGATTGAGCTTCAATACCAAGCACTACCACTATATAGTGATTGGCAATTGCATGTTAAACAGTGATGAGGCTGCAGCCCTTGCCTGAATGTTGCACCCTGCCACAGCTCATGGATGGGGTTGCAAGGTGTCAGACACCCATCACTCTGAAATTGACAAACTATTCTAAGAGCAGGTCAGCAATATTATGGTTATAGAAAAACCCTTTGATGTTGAAGGTGCCCCTTTAATGCAGAGTGTCTCCTAACAGCAACTTTTTACAAGTGAGTGCATCCTCATTCTCACAGTTACTGTTGTGAGTATGGATATATTCCCATGATAAGCCATGGGATAGTCGTAGCTGAACTGCCCAACACCTACATTTAGGGAAATTTCATCAATCACTGTTTCAGCATAGATGTGTCAGAATATTTTCACTGCCTCTCCTCATAATTGACATGTGCTGTTTACTTTGGGAAATCAGGTTCAGAATAAATGATTTCTTGGAATTTATTTGGTTGAATGTAATTTTGGTGCATTGATTTCTTAAACAATAGGTTGTAGTAGTAGTCTGTTACACCGAGAGAATTTGACTGGTTAACAACTAGGTTGAGATTTTTGGGATTAGTGCAGTCTAATAGGGGATTAAAGCATTTATTGTTCAGAGATGTTTGCCTTGAGGGAGGTAATGCTGACAGTAAGAGGATAGTTCAGCTGCTGCTCTAATGCCTAGTAACAAGACAGCATCTTGTTTACCTTCTGGTACATCCCTGTAGCCCCGTATGATCCTTCCTGTAGTTAAATTACTTAGAAAACGATTATTATTCAGATCTACATGATCATATGAAACCATAAATTAAAAAGTGCAATTTTTATGTTCAGATTTAAATCCTATTGTCTTTTACATTACAAAAAAACAAAACAAAAGCATTCCATGCAGAATATTTCACATTGCATTTGTTTCCTTTGCACACTATGGAATGATGCAACCATGAGCCTGTGACATGGAAAATACAGTACAATCTGCAGGCAGTATCTACTAGAGCAGGAGGAGATGAGCAAATTGATGCATAGTTTAATAGGAAAAAAACTGAAATATATTTATATATTTGCTTTTTCTAAGTTTGGAAACAATCATCTAGGTGGTCCACATAGTGCACAGCCCTCCATGCATGACTGTTTATACAGAGGTAACTCACTGATTGTTTCTGAGCAATAGACAGAACAAAGATATAAATGATTATATTACAGGCTATACTGAATCTTTCCTCACAAATTATATTCAATGTGTTCAGCTCCTCCTGCTCTATAACATTTCTATTAAACCGCATCTTCTTTTTTCTTAAGTAGAGAAATAACTTGTCGGTTGTTTGTTTTTTTTTTTAAATCAAGATCCCTAGGAAAAAGGGTATGTATGCAAGTAAGCGGGTTCAGGGGGACAACCTGCAGAAAGAGGATGTCTGCCATCTCCTTCACCTCCATCCAAAAGGGATGGATCATAGGGCAGTCCCCCCAAAAAATATGATGTAGTGTACATAGTGCTGATAGACCTCTCCAAAAAGTGGGAGGGATTGCAGGATTGATGGTGTATGACAGAACAGGGGTGTGAACTGCATTAGCTATGTGTCATGTTCCTTTAAAGGCTGTTTGCCTAAAGGTATTTTAAACAAGGTAATGATATCCCCAAATAATTGTTCATGTGAAAGTTTATTTAAGATTATTTTCCAGTGTAAATATGCCAGGCTCAGTGTAAAAAATATCTTGAGATTGCATCTTGTGGGCATAAAAATCTTTGGCGGCACATCCACTTCTACCAACACTACTGCAAACTGAATGGGGATGGAGGACAATACAAACACACTTGAGATGACTGACACATTTAAATGGAATGATTGTCTTCCTATATTGTCAAATAGCACTCAGTACAGGCACCTCAGTTGTAAAGTGGCCCTAAGCTTGGAATCACACATCTAGAATTTGTTGCAATATTTCAGTCAAAATCCAGATGTAGTTTAAAAAGGAATGGGAAATATGAGGACTTGTACTTCCCCTTCCTGCTTGACCCGCCTGAGAAAACTGCATCACAAACTGCATGTACTATGTTTTCAGACTAAAATGAATTGTCTGTTCTGCATTAGTCCTTGCCAGACCCCCAAAATACAACCCAGTCAAGCCATGTTAATCATTTTTCAATTCTGAGCGTGGGAACAATGGGCCCATTCTTACAAAATGTAAATTATATGGACTTTAAAGATAATTGATCTCATGTATCAAAGCTTACAGAAAATCTGCTGCATTGCATCCAGAGTTCAGATATCCTTTATTAAACTTCTCTGGATACATGACAGCTGGACTTTAGTTTCCTGTTATGAGCTAAAAGGACCGTGAGTTTATATTGGTTAATACTGTGAGACTGAAAGTCTTCTTAAACTTGATTCTTGTGGTAGATAGATCACATGTAAATTTATACTAGGTCAGTAGATCTGTTCAGCTCCAGCTGCCAACATATCTAATATACAAAGTTATTGGGTTTATACAAATATACTGGGTTTAGGCACTTTAGCAGTAATATAATTTTCTTGGACTTCCTTAGGCAAATATGGAGAAGAAAATTCGCCAGCGTCTTGAATTGCAGCGCACTTTTGAAGAACAAATGGCTTTTAAACAAATTGTTGAAAAAGCAGCAAAAGAGGAAGAAGAAGCATTCAGACAGGCCATGCTTGCAAAGTTTGCTGAGGATGATAGGATTGAGCAGATGAATGCCCAGAAGAGACGGATGAAACAGCTTGAGCACAAGCGAGCAGTTGAGAAACTACTGGAGGATCGACGCAAACAGTTCATTGCTGATAAAGTAAGAAATGATGTATTTGATTCCGTTCTGCACATTAGAATAATAGGGGGGGGGATTTCTGACAACTGGCATTTAGTACATATCTGCACCCCTAGAGGATGAGGTGAGGTGCACGACTTGACAAAAATCAGGTGCATCCTGCAGCAGGGCCGTGTGCCTACACTGAAATATACACCAGCCTATAACTTGTGGAGATTTCAGGCATTATTTCCAATAGTAAATTGGCATGATGCTCATAAATCTGACAGCGCCAGTGGCCCCACTCTCGCACCACCTGTATGGAAAGGAGTGAGTGAGCAATGTAAAATAGGGAAAAAGTCTCAATTTTTTTTATTTTTTTGTGCAAAACGCAGATTTGCATGAAAAACTAGGACTTTTTCATGCCTTGTATGCCAGGAAACTGACCTAAAAATCATGATAAATTTGCCCCATTGCTTAAACAGTTTATCCTTGTTCTATAAATTGGATCTGATTTATCAAAAATGTCTAACAGAAAACTGGCTATTTTGCATTACAGTGCAGCTTTCGTTTTATCAGAGCAGTTTCAGAAATGAGAGCTGAATGGTTACTGTGGGCAGCAAAGCCAAAGTTCTTCTCTTAAATGGTTATGAAAAAAGGGCCTGATATATTGGCAGCATTTCAGAAATAATGAAAATAAATGCCTCTTGGATTCACTCATAAGTTACAGAAAAAATATTTCAGATCACATTCCTTAGACATTTTTAGCAGCCACCATTGAATAACATTATGCACAGCATTGCACTGTCCAGAGTGGAGAATGCTGGTGGACTTGTCTAGTTACATGATCATAGTGCTGTGCTATCAGTGATGAACACAAGGGGGAGGCACTTTTACAATGAAGACACTGGTGCCGATCTAATAATATTGTATTAGTGAGTTGGAGGGCTGTTTCAGTGCACTTTGGAAAGTCGTAACAAAGTGGCCAACCCCAAGTCAGCAAAAACCATTTCCATTTTTGTCTATACAAATCATTTCATTTAAATGAAGTTGAAGACTATTCACGTAAATTTCTCAACCCTTTATCTTGCCTGCATTAAAAAAAAAAAAAAATCCCTGATGAGGGTTTGAGATGTGGATCATGGAAACAGCATTTACTGACAGTTTTAAATTTCTTGCAGGAGCGTGAACTCCAAGAAAGACAGCAGGAGGAGAAAAGGGAAGCCTTTCGCCGAGCTATCATTGAAGAAGAGAGACAGAAACTTCTTAAGCAACATGCCTCACAGTTACTGGGCTATCTACCAAAAGTGAGTATTTGTCCCGTACAATATCTTATCAATTACTATGTTCTTGTTTTTTTATATTTGGACGCAATGACCCTTATCTTGCACATCATTGTAGATGTCTGCTGCAGATGATGTGGTGTAAAGAATAATGTACCCCCTTCTAGAAGTCAGAAATTATAGACATGAGCTTGGAATTCTGTGACCTACGGAGATGGACAGGGCCACAATCTTTTATGTGGGTCACTTCTAATAGCCTTACTATTTACTTTAGTTTGTACAGTATCCCATATATTCATGTTTTAATAACACAAACACTATACATATGTATTAAGTGATACTAGTAAACACTTGTTGCTTTTGTGAATAGGTAAACCAATAATAATAATGATAGTGTTTTAATAACCACACCCCAAATTTTTGGTTCTTTGTGTGTGTCTTCTCTAGGAACTATAGGCAATCTGCCTACATATTCTTCTCCATGGTAGGGTACGGCAATGTGTCAACCTGATCTGAGAATAATGGTTTTATAGTCTGTAATCACTCTCTTTTATAGTATGTTTCCATATTAATATTGTTTCACCTTTTTTTTTGCAAATTTTAGGGTATATTTAAAAATGAAGATGACCTCAGCCTGTTTGATGAGGAGTTTCGGAAAACTTTTCAGAAACGTAGTGCAGACATATTTTCTGATGAGGGCTGGGATTCCTAAATTATACCATTCACTGGTTTACCTCAAGGTGGCAATCCATCTCGTCTCCAGCCTAAAGTTACCTGGAAATATTTATTGTATGTTTGTATAGTAGTAGTTATCAGTTTATATGGATACTATTCATTATACATTTTAAGGATGATAACGCACCAACATTTAACAAAACTTTGTTGATATTTCATTAAACATAAAAAATAAAAAATAGTTATAATTAAAGTGATTTCCTCTAGTAACTCTGTACAGAAATATTTTTTTTTTCTATGTTCTTTTAGAATTTTGGCTTACTGATGGTAATTTTGTAAAGATAAAAGAAAATCTATCTTAACTAGTTTGTGTACTATGATGACAAATAGCGCATGCATATAAAATGTATATCAGCATTGCAGGAGGTACTGCTCTGTAGTGCTCAGACCCATTTTTCATACTTAACTCTCAGATATTGCTCTCAGAAATTATTTCATTTGGTAACATCACATTAACATATTCCTTAATGTATAGTATATATTATGTAAGAGTAACGTTTAGGGAAGCTATGGGGTGTTAACATTTCCAAATGTATCTAATCAAAAACAACTGTTTTCATTAGAAAGTCCGTTTTATGTGCGATCATGTATAGGAAAGTCTGTCTTACAGCAAACTTGCCACAGATTTTGCAGTACCTGCATGAGGACTAGCCTCCTTGCAATCTCTGCCCCAAAGTGACAAGAAAACCAGTTCCCAAGCATTTTCTTCCCTAGCTATAATGCAAAAAAAAAAAAAAAAAAAAACAGTATGGAATTGTCCCTTTGCAACCTAAATGGAGGTTTACATACCTGGGATGCAGATTTCAGTACAGAATACGCGCCTTAGACCTTGTGTATATGACTATGGTTTTGGACTGTGCGCTATTCATTATTATCGATCTGTAATAATGGAAAGCGTAAGGACCATCTAATTTCTATGGCCACAAGCTGGATTGTTTTACAAATTCATGTAGGGGCTGCAGTTTTAAGCCCCCACATGAAATATGGAGCAGATGACATTCTTATCTGACACGGTCCTAAATCTGAGTGTAAAAGTGTAGTGTGTACATAGGGTCCAAATGTAGAGACCAGACTATCTCCCACACAAAGAGGGTTCATTCAAAGGGTGTGCTTAAAGGAGGTTTCTTGGATAAAATTATTGTTGACCTAGTCTAAGGATCAAGGATCTGAATCTTATTTATAATGTGGATGATGTAAGTCGTGGAATCTGACACTCAAGAAGACACGTAACACAGGGCATTTCTTTATGGTTTAATAGAATATTATAACACCAATACTAGGGCCAAACATTTGGTCAACATACAGTTGTAGCAGAGTTAACCCAAACTTCTGTAATTGGTTACGTTGCTGCAGCATAACATCTTATTGCAGACGACAACAACAACAAAAAAACAATAAAACTTTACTGTTCAAAATCTAATAGAAAATACTTTACACTATGAAGCTAGAATACTACAGTATGTACAGTTCAGTCATATATACAATCTCGCTTTAGGAGACACCCCATTCTAGTGCCTTCATGAATTCTTCTTCAGTAAAAGACAGCATCTTGGCTGATTCAATGTGCATCTGTAAAAAAGCAAATGGATAAATACTCTACATTTTATAGGACAGAAGTCTAACTTTTACACATTAAAATTCCAAGTGATATAGTAATGTTTCCATTCTCATGTTTCTGACATCCATTTGGGAAATAAACATGGTTGGGCTACTGGAATGTGACCGCTAGCTCAATTCTGCCTTTGTTCATATGACTCAAACACTTGGACATTAGCAGAGCTGTAAAATAGTGTGTAAATGTTTGTTACAACTCGATTATTCCAGCCCATATAACAGCATAAAACCTAAGTTATTATACCTCTGGGAATCTGTGAGGAGAGCAAAATGACTCTTGGACCAACTTGTTTGAAAAGATATTTTTAGTGGACACGAGAAGTAAATGCACCTGAAACTTAACAGGACCCTACATTCTCAAACCAAATTCTGGCAGGTTTTTACTTTACTTAAAAGGTCTCTGGGGGAGATAAATTGCCAACCAAATCAAATGTAGTCAACAAATAAGGAATTCATGTAGCCTGTGACAAACGGGTCACTAACAAGTATTTCACAGCCCAGATAACACATAAAATGTTTAAATAGATATTTTGATTTACAGTGGGCAGTGGTTAGCTTACATTTCACAGTACAAGTTGCTCTATACACCGTAGAAAATGATAAATTATGGATAGTTTATTTGCATGTAGATAAATGCAATCCTTGTATGAATGTGCACCGCCATGTGATTTGTGAAGGAAAAGTCAAGAAGTCAGAGTCGGTCTAAGAGCTAAGTGGGAGGCAGAGCTGGGGTGCCATAGCTGATGGGGACTGGGTTGAGGTAATATGATTGGCTCTTATCCTGTCCCCATCAGAAACTCAAAGATTGCCCCATATATTTATTTTTCGTAGAGTGCTTTTTGATTGAAATTCAACTTAGGCACGATTCTGAGTGTCCATGATGCTTTATGGTCAACCCTGGTTTGATGCATGTGATGTGGGAGCTTTGTGAAATTTTTGGAGGAACGCTCTACGACTTATTAAAAAAAAGTATATGATGTGACATTAACTCCCAATCCGCAACTCTGCTTGCTGTGCCGCCCTGAACTGCCCAATATAGACAATATGACTGTTCTGGACATATAGAAAATACTAAATCAGCCAAGAAAATGCATAGCATGTAGATGGATATGATCCAAACCCCAGCCACCAGTGGGAAGTGATAGCCAAGTTAAATTATCAGATTAGAGTGGGGAGTGCAGCTAAAGACAAAGTGCCCTACCAAGTTTTCAGCCATTTGAAAGTGCTGGTTCAATGTACTGGGAGTGTCAATTTGAGCCTTCTTAGATTTAACATTGAGTTTATCCTACATGTTACTAACCAGTGCATTACTGTACATTCAGGGAGACTTCTGATAGTGTGAAGCCAGATTGTTGTAAACCTTTAACTTGGTAATAAGTGTGGCCCTAGTGTGTATACAGAGATATATATGTGTGTTCTATAATTCCTGGTGTGGGGGGGTATTTTGTGCTAAGGCCCATATGATTGTCCTTAAAGGGGCTCTATCATTGGGAAAAGTCATTTTTAGATAGGCTATTCCACACCTACGTTTTGTATGTAAATCGCCTCAGTGGTTTTTGAATGAGCATGTTTTTATCCATATGGTAATTAGCCTCTTGGTGCACCCTAGAAGTCTCATCATGCACCTTCTGCTATTCTTTCCTGTATATGTATTCAGCACAGGTGCTGCTGATGATGACTTCCTGTTTGCACACACAGATAGGAAAGAATAGCAAAGAGGAGTGCTGCTGGGAACTTCCTGTGGTGGCTGGAAGCTAATTAGCATATGAATAAAAAAAAGGGCTCATTCAAAAACTACTGAGACCAATTAGATACAAAAGGTATGTGTGGAATAGCCTTTCTAAAGGCTATGCAAGTATGTGCTTAGCTAAAAATAACTTTTCCCAATGATAGAGACCCTTTTAACGTTTGTGTGTTATATATGCGACCAGTAAGTGTATTTGGGTTCTTTGACTACACATTTTCCCTTTCATATGTTCTGCTATGTCACAAGTCTTGCATGTTTAAAGTAGAAACTGTTCCTAAATAAAGCACGATTTGAAAAAAGAAAGATACAGACTCCAGTTTTAAAAATAAAAATCTTAAATATTATATAATATTAGATAATTACTTCCTAAAATGCATGGATTGCTGCATATTTACTTTGATAGGAATTTAGGAAAGTTAACATATATTTATATGAATAAATTTGTTATGTCCTATCACTGTAAGGCTCCTATTTAGCAAAAAATATTTATCAAGTAGCTGGAATTGGAGATAGAGTCAGTGTGAAGTCTGGCTTACTGAATTTACAGCTCTGGGGAACAGGAAAATATAAAACTACCGTATTTTACGGACTATAAGGCGCACTGGACTATAAGGCGCATTGCCCATGAGCGCCTTATAGTCCGTCTCGGTTCATATATAAGGCGCACCGGACTATAAGGCGCAGTCCGGTGCGCATTATATGTTATTGAAAGCGGCGACACGCAGACTTTGCCAGCGGCCGCTTAACCCCCCGCGTGCCAGCCGCTTCTATTGGAAGCGCTCGGCAGGCGAGGAGGGGCTCTATCAGCAAAATCATGCTGATAGAGCCCAACTGTAAAAGTTATATTAAACTACCCCCCCCCCCCCCCCCCCCGTTTTAAAATAAAACCCTGAAACAGAATGTGAAACTTACCGAGCGGTGCAGGGTGGGCGGGGCATTCAGGCCTCCTCTTCCTCCGATGTTCCGTCCTCCTCCTCCGGCGCTCGCGAACTGATAATGGCCTGGGCGCATGCGCAGTAGCCATTAGATATTGCGCATGCGCCCAGGCCATTATCAGTTCGCGAGCGCCGGAGGAAGTGGTCAGGACATCGGAGGAAGAGGAGGCCTGAATGCCCGCCCGCCCGCCCTGCACCGCTCGGTAAGTTTCACATTCTGTTTCAGGGTTTTATTATAACTTTTAAGGGTGCATTCACACTACGGAACGCCAGCGTGTATCACAGCCGTACACGCCGGTGTTACAGCAGGGCTGCCGGACACTTCCCATTCATTTCTATGGGAGCCGGCATGCGAGCGCTCCCCATAGAAATGAATGGACTGCTTTTTTCCATTCATTTCTATGGGGAGCGCTCGCATGCCGGCTCCCATAGAAATGAATGGGAAGTGTCTGTCCATTCATTTCTATGGGGAGCGCTCGCATGCCGGCTCCCATAGAAATGAATGGGAAGTGTCCGGCAGCCCTGCTGTAACGCCGGCGTGTACGGCTGTGATACACGCCGGCGTTCCGTAGTGTGAATGCACCCTTACGGTGCCTTTTATGTATGTATGGAAGCGGCACGCAGACTTTGCCGCCGCTTCCATCCATATATAAGGCGCACCAGACCATAAGGCGCACTTACGATTTCTGAGGAAATCGTAGGTTTTTATGTGCGCCTTATAGTCCGGAAAAAAACGGTAACCTATATTGCTGCTTTCCATCTATGTATATGTATGTGTTCGTTTTATAATTCCTGGACAGGTAAGAGGGGGTTTTGTGCTAAGGCCCCATTCACTATGGTTTCTTATTGCCTACCTTTTGTCTTTTTAGAATATCAATAAGCTTGAGTTGTTTTTTAAATCCAGCCATCAAATCCGCTTTCTGTTTCTCCAGCTTCTTATTCTCAAGCTTCAATTCTTCAATCTTTTTCCTCTCTTTGTTAGCTGTATCCTAGGACAGAATTAGAAAGAGATTTCTGTAATTCTGTTGTATTACTTTGGTCTCATCAACAAATAAAGCAAAACCTGGCATCCACTAATATTAGAGACTATAGCAATGTTATTAGTAATTATTCTAAAGCAAAATATCACTAATATTTATAGCAGTTACCGTATATTTTACAACTTGAGGCTGCTATAAGGATTATGATATACAGTATATGGACAAAAGTATTGGAAAGCACCAACTCGGGTCTTTAATTCAGTCCTATAGCCACGAGTATATAAAATCCAGCACTTATCCATGCAGCCGCCTGTATAAACACTGGTGACAGAATGGGTCATGCTAAACAGCTCACTGAATTCTAGCCTGGTACAGTAATAGCATGGCACCCTTGTAACAAGTCATGAAACTTCTTCTCTTCTACACTATTATTATCTCCTAGAAAATTATTGAAAGGTGGTAGCATTTAGGAACTACAACAACTCAGCATCGAATAAGCAGAGCATATAGGATTTTAGAGAGGGGTCATCAAGTACTGGGACACTTGGTGCATTACAGTCAATGCTCTGCTGATTCAGTAAGTACAGAACTCCAAACTCCTCTGGCATTATCATCAACACAATAACTAAGCGTCAGGATCTTCATGGCAAGGGTTTCTATGGACAAGCAACTACTTGCAAACTTTACGGCACTATGCCAAGACTCTGGAACACAGCAAATCTATTCTGTGGTGTGATGAAACTTGTTTTTTTCGATGTGGGCAGCCTGATGGTTGAGTCTGGGTTTGGGAAACGGCAGAAAAATGAGAATGGGATGTGAAAAAGCTCCTGTAGGTGTAGTGTCCCAATACTTTTGTTTATATTGTGCATTTGGTAATGAGGACAAAAAATGTGATGGGCCCCATTTGGCAAGATAATATTCCTCAATTAGAGGGAAACAAGGATCTACCATGTGGTTCCATCGCTAGTAAAAGCTGACTGCAGAACATCTTAGCTGTCAGACCCACACAGTAAATGAGCTGCCATTGTACCTACCAAAAAGAAATAAGTTAGAAATCTTTTAGTACAATCCTATACAGATTCCATAGATTTTTTTTTTTGATTTTTTTTTTTAATAAACCCAATTACCCTTACCTACATTGTTGTACATGTAGCAATACAAAAATAGAATCTAACCCTGTGTCTCTGAATTTACTCTTCTGACAAACATCCTGCTTTTGCTTGTATTATTCAAGGACAGGGAAATATTTTTGCGAACAATTCGCATTTCAGCTAACAGAGCCAAACGTATGCACATGCTATGCAGAAAAATAAGCATTATGGGATGCACTAGAGAGCGGTGGCTTGAAACATTCTTGTTTATCCTAAAATCATTATGTTTGTTCCTATAATAATTGCAAGTGCTGTTATTGTGAATTAACAGTCTTGGGAGTACAGCACAATACCAAACTACTATTGGATTGGTAAAAATACTGAAAGCTTCTGTCTATATGGTGAGCAATGCAGCACAGTGTTAGAAATCAGCAAATATATAAAGGTGCCAGATGGACTATGGTTGTAATTAAAGTGGTCTTCCAAATGGAATAGATGATAGCAGAATCTACAGCAACTACGGGGTGGGCAGCAGCTCCTAATTAATTATGAGGCACATAATTCATGAATTAAACACTCTCTGTGGTGCAGCGGGGGGGGGGGGGGGGGGGATTTTACAACCAGTGTAAAATATAATATTATTTATATCTAGTACAAGCGATATAGACCCAGGCCAGACCCACTTCTAGCTAAGGCTACGTTCACATCTGCATTGCACTGTCTGCCTGAAATCGGTCGATGCAAAAAGCCCCATGAACAACTTTGTCATCTGCCACTTTCAGTTTAAAAGCAATGGACACATGACAGACCCCCTTATAGTCAATGGGGTCCTTCGGGCTGCGTATGTAACTGCTATTTTAGCAGTCTGCCTATCCTTTGCTTTGGTCCTCCAATGGACTGATGTGAATTTAGCCTAAGACATGGAGTCAATTGTTTTTAGTGTAGACAATCATCCGAGTGATAAACAACCTAAACTCCACAATGATACATTAAGAAAACATTGTACATTGATAAACACACTGTAAGACACATCTACAGCAGGATGGAAAAGTTGCCGTCTGACACCCAGCAAGTCTGAACAGCGGTATCCATTTTAAATAATGGGACCTGTGCAGAAATCTTAGTGGGCATTGGGCAATGTTCCAACTCTCCAGGTCAGTGTGTATTTGGGTCTCTCCACGACCAATGTCAGATGAGGCAGTCTATGATGCCAGTGTGCTCAGAGCTTTAGGTCAGACACACTCTTGGCTGCTGTAAATTCTATGCGTCTCTCTGCTGTGAGTAGAATTAGGGATTTATTTAGTTCCCCTTTGTTATATAAGGAAAGTGTATTGTGCAGCATTGTATACAAATTGTTATCAGTGGCAATATATGAAACATATAATAGAAAGGTTTTCTATATACATAAAACTCAATGTAATAATACGCAAGTATGAAACAAAGGCTACATTGATCGGTTCATCTATGAATACATGGTATTTGGATTAAGTTTTTGTACTAATAAATCTTAAAAAATAATTTCTATGATGTGTGCGGAAATGAAAAGCCTGAATTCAATTAAAGTACCTTGTTACTTTGTTTAAGTTTATTGAGTTCCATTTTGTATTTCTCCACTTCCTCCACAGCTCTGTTCAGGCGAACCTCGGTAGCACTTTGATTGCTTGCAGACTGTTTCTGTATTCTTTTAATGTTTTCCAGTTCCTAAATCAGATAGAGAAATATGTTCCATATTAGCCTGTAATTGGTTTATGACTGAAAAACCCATGTACAGTGGTGCTCAGCATGTGCTCAGGACCTTAATTGAAGTCCCACTTTTTTTTTTTACATAAAGTTAAACCTTTGATTAACATTGGATATATAGCCAACTAAAATTTCAGAAGCGGTGTGCAAACAGGGGTTTTATTTTTCTGCATTTCAATAAGAAAAAAAATAAAATAAAAAAAATGTAAAAAAAAATTCCGCAAAAAAAAGAAAGCTTAGAATGGCATAGAATACTTACTCTATACCATACTTATTTTACCGACCCCCTGCAGCTTCAATGTTTTATCTGTCTCTGTATGCCCTGCTATATACACGGTGTCCCGGCATGTTGCTCACAAGTAATGGCTACTGATTGGCTGCAGGGGTTACAAATTGGTATCAGGATGTCATTACTAGAGCAGGAAACACAGAGACCAGCAGGGAAAACAGTAAGAATTAGGACAGGAACAGAGGAGGATCAGAATATGATATACTACTATTAGATTACTATTTTATGCCATTGTAAGCTAAACTACAAAGAGGTTACATTTTGTAAAACCAGGATGAAGCTTCATTATAAGAACAATGGAAAGATTTTTCTGAGGTAAATAAATGAATGCCACTTATGACAACATTTTTAGAAAATGTCATTTTTATGCTGCCCTTGCTGCTTTCTAAAAAAAACAAAACGGGTATCATAAGAGGTAGATTTGTATCCATTTATACAGCAGTTACGAACAAAGTCATAAGTTAAGAACATCCTCTGCTAAAGCAAGGAATATCAAGACACTGGCATTGAAACCATTGGTCTTAATAAATCTGTCATCATACGTCTTCACTTTGTGGAAACGTCTACTGAACTGAATGAACCAGCAATCTGTTGTGGATGGTGATCCTCCATGCCATGAATTACTATCTTCCTTTAATATGCACGACTTCCAATTATCACTTTCCCCATGTCACTGGTGAACATCAATCAATGTTTTCTTCTCCTAACTGACTAATACAAGTCAGGACACCAAAGTCATAAATCTTATACTTGCTGACAGGGTTTCCAACTCGTTGGGCTATTAAGAAATTGTCAGAACAGGGTTATGCTTAAAGTGCACCAATGTTTTGGTATTATGGCTCATTTCATTGAGAAGAGGAGAAGTGAGCTCTACAAAACACATCTGGCCACTGTTTGCTGTAAGCCAGTAGTTCTCAAAATGTAAGGCACCTCCAATTTGTAAGAGAGGTGTAGTTGTGGAGGCAGATTTGGTAGAAGTGATCTTCTTCACAAGCCTGATGCCCAAATACTCTTCTAAATGGCAAGACATCATACAGAAGTGTAACCTGAAGTTGCTGAGCCCCAGTGCAAAATCTGGTGGCGATGTGACCCCTACCTTGCCTTGTGCCATTTAAAATAACGGTATATTTTATCTGTCAGAGGGACCCTTGGGGCATCCTCAGGTTCCAGGGCCCAGAAGCAACCACTACTGCTGAACTGTCAATAGCCACAGCCCTGTCCTGTTCTTACTAAATGCAATATCATGACACATCAGCGGGATTTCATCATTCCCTGTACACCACTTTTATGGCATAGAAGGATGATATTGAAGTGCAAGTTTGCCACAAGGCCCTTGCTTGCACCAAACGTGTGCCAAAAGCCGTGGTCTGTGCTTCGCCCACCGCGAATAATTTATATATCAATATTACAAAAGTGTATTTCTTAGGCAAAACCTACTTACTGGCTGTTCACTAGTCTAAGGGCTCGTTCACATCTACGCCCGGTCTCTGTTCTGCAGGTTTCCGTTTCCTGCACAAAACAGAGGCAGGAGACGGAAACCTGCAGGAGTCTCTCACCTATTCATTTGAATGGGTGAGAAAGCCGTCCGGCTGTGAGTGGCGGTGAGCGTTTTATGCTCTCCGCCGTGAACCCGGTTTTTTTAATCTGAACACAGAGTCGGACATGCACTACTCTGTGTCCGGATTTTAAAAAAACGGTTTCACGACGGAGAGCATAAAACGCTTACCGCCGCTCCCGGTCTGTGGTTTCCGTCTTCTTGCACGCAGAAGACGGAAACCACAGAACGGAGTGCCGAATGCAGGTGTGAACCTAACGTAAGCTAGGTGACAACCTGTTTAGCAGATGTCACAATGAGTCATAAGTGTTGGCAACCAACTATTGGCCGGTACGTTCAATAATAAAGCCAGGCTTAGGTGTAACATGGGTGAATAGAGGACATTGTTTTGCAAAAAGAGTGGTTTGTTATCACTTATCACCGTATATACGTATATCAGACTCTGGATGTTGTCCGCCCTTATGATTTAAAAATGGTGTATTTTTTGTTTCTTTTTTAATTACTGGCTATAAAGAAATTTTACCTGTTTGAAAATCTGATATTTAGTGACTTTTTTTTTTACATTTAAAGTGCAACTCCCATTCTATTTATGTATTTATTTTTTGCTATTTTGTAGGGTGGGTTGCAGTGAACATTTTGTAATATCCTTTATTAACCTATTAAACTTCCCTTTAATAGAAAACAGACTGTACTTTACTAAATAAGCATTGCCAGGAAGCCTCTGTCTGTACACCTGTACTCAATGCAGCATGTAGAGCTGAAGCACTTACCAAAGGGCGGCATTTCAAATAGCTTTATATCCAGGCTTATACCAACTAGAAAAATGGTTCTGGTATCATAAGAAAGCGGAGATTCTCAGCACGAATGAAGTACTAGTCCAGAATGTGATTTTATATGTAACAAGAAGATTAAAATCAAATTTCGGACTGTGCTTTTAGTAAGTGATATCTCTATTTCTTTTATAGCTAGTCTTTCAATCATGTATATAGACTTTCCCTAGTAACAGCTCAGTTAGAGGGATGCTAGGGAGAATGTCTCAACCTGTTTTATAATAAAAAGAATGTTAGATAAAATAAAGTATAAAAAACGTTCACCAAACACCCTCTGACACAATAGTAAAAGGAAAAAGAAAAAAAAAAAAAGTGTTGCAATTTAAAAAGGGAAAGTTATTTCAATATAAGAGACTCTGTCCTGACAACATTATAGAGAAACGGAGCACCTTCTCTGCCTACCCTCCAGAGGTCAGGAATAAGAATACAGGTAACAAAACAGCAAGAGTAATGCCAGCACGCACAAGGAAATAGCAAGCACCAATTTGAATGTGAGCCAAGAATAAATAGGGAGGAAGAACCCACCCCAGACTTGATAGGAAGATAGGCTGTCAATTACACAGGCAAGGCTAACATTAGGAGCAGAGGAAAACCAAGATGAAGGAGATGGGTGTGGTGGAAAAACAATTACCAAGGTGAGGGAATAGGACAGTGTTCAGACAATTCAAGAAGAACCCAAAAAAAGAAATCACAGCCGGATACGTCTCCTGCGCCGCAGCATGAGGCCCGGAGGGTGACGCCAATGCCCGGATGGACGAGGATGTAACAAGTAAGTTGAAAAAATTGTGAGAATACTTTGCTTTCAAATAAATTTTTATAAAGTTCCCCTATTGCTAAGATATCTTTTCAAATGTTTTCCATATGTACTCCTGTTTCCTGTTAATTAGCTTCCTAGGACATGCCCATATACTTCAGATTTTATCTAGGATGTCAGAATTTACTGTTACATATAAAACATAGGTAAAAAAATAAACTACAAGAGTAAAAGCTGACAAAATTAAGAAGAGGCGCACTTCTGAAATATGCAGATCACAATTTCCACCTCCCCAACAATATTACTTTCACCAATTTGTATTCACTACATGTTTCCTAGGTACTGCAAGAACATCATGGACATTATTACATCATCCCTTATTAGCAAGTCCTACAGAGTCTCTTCCAAGGTCCTATCTCAGCTAATATTTCAAAGCAAGAAAATAGAAAATGACCTCATATCCCTCCTCACCCCCATCCCTGAGGAAATGCTTTTGCTTTTAACCTTCATCTGTATTGTGATATTTAACTTCTTCAATAGTTCAAGACGCTATCAATGCTGGAAATGAAATATGAAGGTTAACCCTTTCTAACATGCAGCTGGCATGAAAAGGAAACAGAAATAAATAGGGGCTATCACTAGCAAAGATGTGACAATGAAAAGTAGATTATTCCAGACTGTTCTTCCTAACAATAAGACCCTTGTTACTTGAGTACTGTTCTCTTTCATATATTCTACACTGCCAAACAATATAATTTCAACAAGGACTGCAATGTAATGCATATAAATAAATACTGTATATGTAAACATGGGCATACTTGATCTCAATGATGGAAAACATCTTTTCATTCCTACACTAAATATTTGCCACTTATAGGTGTGTATATACGACAGCCTACATCTGCTATATAGTTTAGTGAGATGTGACAGATTATTTTGGGCTCCTTTACACACAGGGGTAACACACATAGTAATTTCACAGTACAGATAATGCACACAGCAATGTCACAATACATAAATAATGCACACAGTGATGTCACAGGACAAGGATATCACAGTACACATATAATAAAAACAGGGACAAATGTCACAATACACAAATAATGGACACAGTGATTTTTTTGTATTTGAGAACAAATAATTGACACAGCTCAAATCTCTTCAGTTCCTTCATATGGGCGATTCCTCCACTGAGCTGACTCCAGTATATCCCTCAATTCTTCACCGATTTTGACTCTAAATTGTTTATTGGGTGAACTCTAGAATGCTTTAAAGAAAATATATGCTAAATATTATATACTTTGGAACTCACACAGAATAATAATGGCTTCCTTCTTAAAGGGGTTGTCCCACGTCGCATACTCAACGGTTTTCGTTGTTGCAAAATCTTCTGTCTTCCGGCTTTGTTGCGTCATTGGTGGGCGGGGTTACATATGCAAAGCCAAGCAGCGAGATGCCGCTGGCCCTGCGTGCACACTCATAAACCAGTCTAGCCTTCACAATGCGAATACAGACCCGACATCCGCCTCTCTCTATTACAGCGGGTGCCGGGTCTATATTCGCATTGTGAAGGCTAGACTGGTCTATGAGCGGGCACGCAGGGCCAGCGGCATCTCGACGCTTGGCTTATGCATATGTGAATATGTGACCCGGCATCCGCTGTAATAGAGAGGCGGATGCCGGGGAGTGTCGACGCCGGCACAGATGCACATACGCCAGCAACATCGCTATGCTTCTGCCCTGCATGAAGCCAGCAGCGGCAGAAGCGATGCTGTTATTCCGCTCCTGTCGCTGCTGGCTTCATGCAGGGCAGAAGCATAGCGATGTTGCTGGCATCTGTGCTGGCGTCTAACCGTCCCTGGCATCCGCCTCTCTATTACAGCGGATGCCGGGTCTGTATTGGCTGCCCCTTCCCCCCAAAGGGTAAACTACCCCTCCATGCTCGCTCCCGTGCACTTAGCCTCTCCTCCCTCCCCCCTGAGAGCAGGCTGATACATCACTTGACTTATGACCAGATAAGTCAAGGGATGTGTCCCAAAAAAATGAATAAAGTGATATAGTGGACAAACAAAGCAGTTTTGCTGAAGCAATGTATTTAGGAAAAGTCTTACATTCACATTAACAAACAGTATAGATAGGATCCTTGTGATGGGACAACCCCTTTAAGGCCCCGTTCACACGGGGCACGAGATGGTGCCACTGTGCTGCCGAGAGGGAACGAGATTTCAGCCACATGCAGTTGCCATACTGTTACCTGCCAATCGTGCCAACACCCTAAGTTCCTATTCTAGTTGTAATTAACAAAACAGATTTTCTGACGATATTCTTTATTATAAATATGCTTTAATTACCCATAAAAAAGTAAAAATATTGTAAAAATCCAGTTGTAAAGACTTCATAGCATGGATGCATTTAAAATGCGTTATCAGTACTTAAAGCAACACTAACATTGCAACAAGCTTTGCATAAATGAAATAAATGAGTACGGTGTCTGTACTGGGTAATGTATCGAAACGTTACCAAAATCTAAAGTCAGCTTAATTAATCGATGTAATTAGTATTCAGGTATTTTTCATCCATGCCATCCTGCCTCACACTGTCACTGACTAAAGGATTTGTCACTAACTGTAGACTATCTAATCAGGATCGCTAATAAGTCACTAACTGAAATCCAAATGCAGTGGCATGGTGTGGCATGTAAATAGGAGAGTTCTAAAATAATCAAAGTAAAAACTTCACTTAATTGTGTTTTTTATTTAGGTCATAATCGCCCAGCCCTAACAAGAAGAATAATATTATTTGATTTGAAGAGTGCTACGGAATATGTTAGCACTATATAAAATTATTATTATTTCTGGCCACTGGTGTTCTGTATTTTTAGCAGTTTCTATATCTAAATGTATTATTTTGAGTTGGCAAGGGCAAGACTAGCTGCTACACAAAGAAAGCAGAGTTGAATCTGTTCATCCAACTCTCTCTCGCTCACTAAGAAACATCATCAGGGTCATACGGGACAGAAAATTACTGAATAGTACTGATGTTCATAAAACACTTCGGATGAGATAGAAAGCTTACTTAATTCCACAGCAGATATTACACGTGCATTTGTCTCTGCTCTTTCATTCATTCCTCCCCAATTCACCGTCCTTTTTTGTGAGCTGTAATACAACAATGTCTGTCCATTTTCCTCTAACAAGACATATTTTGGCAGATATTTCAGAGCTAAGTGAAGAAGGGGTAGGTGTAAAAAGGAGCATGCTTCTTTTATATTCAAGGGGTTGTTCGGGATAACAGCCAATCCCTACACTAATCTAAACATTCTCCTCCCGCCCAGTGGCGTAACTAGGAATGGCGGGGCCCCATGGCGAACTTTTGACATGCCCCCCCCCCCGTCCCAACTGACGCCGAAGACCTCGACCGACCCCCTCCTCCGCACTCTATTATGTCCCTTACTTGCCCCTGCACACAGTATTAACCCCAATAGTGTCCCCTGCACACAGCATTAACCCCAATAGTGTCCCCTGCACACAGTATTAACCCCAATAGTGGCCCCTGCACACAGTATTAACCCCAATAGTGGCCCCTGCACACAGTATTAACCCCAATAGTGGCCCCTGCACACAGTATTAACCCCAATAGTGGCCCCTGCACACAGTATTAACCCCAATAGTGGCCCCTGCACACAGTATTAACCCCAATAGTGGCCCCTGCACACAGTATTAACCCCAATAGTGGCCTCTGCAAAGACCCCCCGAGTATAATGATAGCCTTTGTGGGGCCCGCAGTGTCACTTGCCGATCCCGGCCCAGCCAGGATCGGCAAGTGAATAGGGCCCGTAACTGCCTATTGAAAAAAAACCGCAGCGGTAGCGGCTGTCACCGGGCCCCCTAATGGCCCGGGCCCTGTGGCAGCTGCTACTGCTGCTACCACAGTAGTTACGCCACTGCTCCCGCCTATTTTCTAAATAATATTATTTAATAAAAATGTATGTTTACCCATTTTTTCTGATTAGCTGGTCGCGATCCGTTTCCCCATTTTCGGAGAGTCACTATTACTCCCCTCCCCATTCACTCTATTAGGGTGAGTTCACACTGAGTATACACCAGCTTATTCTGAACGTAAAACACGTTCAGAATCAGCGGCGTATAAAGCAGTTCCCATTCATTTCTATGGGAGCCGCCATACGAGCGCTCTCCACAGAAATGAATTGGCTGCTTTTTTCACTACGAGCACTCCCATTGAAGTGAATGGGAAGTGCCGGCGTATACGGCTAGCTCTGCTCATGCCAGGCCATACACGCCAGCACATCCCATTCACTTCAATGGGAGTGCTCGTAGTGAAAAAAGTAGCCCATTCATTTCTATGGGGAGCGCTCGTATGCCGGCTCCCATAGAAATGAATGGAGCTGCTTTATACGCGCTGATTCTGAACGTGTTTTACGTTCAGAATAAGCCGGCGTATACTCAGTGTGAACTCACCCTTATACTTATCTCTCTTCCTTCTAGGCTTTCTCCTACGGGACAGCTTCTCCCTCTTTTCATCCATTAGTCATGTTGCGTTTTTGCAGCCCAGTCCTATTCAAGTGAATGAGATTGAGCTGCAACGCAGTGTATGGCCCACTGGACCTCCTACACAGCATAATGATCTCCAGAGCTCCCCCACAGAATAATTTTCCCCAGTGCGCCCCCCCCCCACACACACACACAGAATAATGTTCCTCAATGGCCTTCACAAAGTATAATGCTCCTAAGTGGCCCCCAGCTCAGCCCCAGGGCCCTATACACATTGTAATGCTCCCCAGTGGACAACACCCAATATAATGTTGCCCAGTTCCTTCCCCCAGAGATAACATTGACTCATGCAGCTATCTTTTCATGAGCATAATATAGGAGGTTCAGGTACGCTGAACTGCAAATATAGGGCAAATACATGCAGACATAATGCAGCTAAAAAGAATCCTGATACAGGAAAAGAGTCATTTATGAGCACATTCAGAAAATCAGCTTGCTGACTGTGAATAATATCCTATCTGTAATCATGCACACAGCCAGAAGTAGATACAAGTATAAAAATAGACTTTTCTTCCTTTTCTTAAAGGGGTATTCCCACCTCACATACTCAGCAGTCTTCACTCTTGTAAAATCTTCTTTCTTCCTGGTTTCTTGCATCATTTGGTGGGCGGGGTTTCACAGGCAACCTGCCGCTTAGCTCCGCCCCCAAATTCACGTGTAGCTCCGCCCACTCACATTGGACTATGAAGTACAGGCAGCAGCAACTCCATTCTGTGTTACATACAGAGACTGCCTGTCTCTGCCATAATGAACACAATTGAATTAGCTAGCCTGATAACTAGGAGAACAGAAGAAATGAAAGCAGCTCCTCTCCCCTATCTGCTAACAGGAAGCTAGGTCACGGGGTGTAGACACAGGAATAGCTAGATACACAGGCTCACTCCCTGCACTTAGCCCCTCCTCCCTCCCCCCTGAGAGCAGCAGATACGTCACTTGACTCAGGAGCAGCTAGGTCAGGGCTGTGGCCACAAAAAATTGAATAAAGTAAGATAGTGGACAAACAAAGCAGTTTTGCTGAAGCAGTGTATTTAGGAAAAGTCTTACATCCACATTAACCAGCAGTATAGATAGGATCCTTGTGATGGGACAACCCCTTTAAGCTGTGAGATTCACAGAATGTTCAGTACAGTGCACAGAGAAAGCTGTTTACAGACCTGATGTGAAGAAAAACTATCCACTCGGTTTTCCACTCACTGTGAAGCCATGTTGCTTTTTTTAATGTTATCTGGTGAGGACTTCCATAATAACAGAAAGTAAACTGCAAATTAGCTAACACCCAGTGGCAGGAACTGTACAGAAGTTTTTGAGGCAGAAAGCAGCAACATTTATGGTTTTGGGTTTTTTTGGGGTTTTTTTTTTTAACATAGATTGAGAGCTCCACATAGAGCTCACAATGTACATTTTTTTCCCTATCAGTATGTCTTTGGAATATGGGATGGAAATCCATGAAAACACGGGGAGAACATACAAACTCCTTGCAGATGGTTTTTTGCCCTTGGTGGGATTTGACAACCAGGACTCCAGTGCTGCAATGCTAACCACTGAGCCACCGTGTGGCCCCAACATTTATGATTTTGGTCCAGAATCACATACTCTATTATAGGAGACTAAGTTTTCTGAAAAGTTAGTGACCATTTAATGTCTTTGTAGTGTGTCCACCCTCACAGCAGATTAAGAGCCTGTGCGCATGGAGTAAACGCGCGCTCATATTTGCACAATACACTTGTAAAGAATACACATGTAAAAATCAGACTCTCATTGACGTCAATTACATTTTTTACATGTATTTTTTGGCGCATTTTTTTTTCATTTTTTACACATGTAAAAACTGTCATTGAAGTCAATGGGAGTCTGATTTTTACACATGTATTCTTTACTCATGTATTATGCAAATATGAGCGCGCATTTACTCCGTGTCCACGGTCCCTTAAGGAGAAAGAAGGGTCAAAGTAGATTCAACGCAGATGTAAGGGGGAAAGAAGAATCAAGCATATTAAATTTCAACATGTTCGATTCTCTATTTCACAGTTTAAAGGGAAAGTGTCACAAAAAGTTACCCATTCCTTAAATCAGATTTTTATACTAAACATATTTTTAAGAATTTTTGGTGATTTTGTTTTAAATTTGTGTGGTTAACTATATTTAAACAACTTCCCACTAAGAATGAAATAGCTTATGACTTCTTGTCTCCTGGAGATGGACCATGGGCCATAGATAAAATGGTGTGGAGCAGACCTCCTTTTGAAATGTAAAACTCTACCAAAGATGATGGCTTCATATAATTCAGTAATAATCTTTTCAGAAAATTCAACATCTGCCTTGAGAAGCGCAATTTCTTGGCAGTGTTTACTTCAGTCTTGAGCCAAACACAGGAATGGATACAAAAGAGAGTAAGCATATAAAGGCCTTTCCACAAGAACGGAGTCCCGTCCGTGGATAGGTCCATGTGTGGGCCATAGTACCTGGACTGAACTCAGCCATGTGCATAAGGGTCTCTGCATCATAGATATGATGCAATGAGCTCTCGAATGGCCTGATCACTACAGTAATGAACTGATAGTGTTTTTGCCAGTTCATTCTGTAGTTATTGGGCTGTTCAGCATCTCACAGCATTACATGAGTTCAGTCCTAGAAATACAGTGTCAATTCAATAGGCAATAGAAATCTACATGGCCTGCTTCTATTTGATAATTTAGTGTCACAAATGCAAAACTATTCTAGATATAATACCTTTATTGGTTAACCAGAAAAATTACAAACAGAATAGTTTATGATTTGATACCTTAGTAAGTTAAGGTAATAAAACGGTGGTTATGGGTACGGGGGGGAGATTTTGAACTAACGGCCTTTGTGTAGAATCTTCCAAGTGTTGTGCTGTGCTCTCAGTCATTCATTTGTTTAACCTGAAGAAGGAGCCTCCGTGTTTTGAAAGCGTGCATATTTAATTTTTTCTGGTTAGCCAATAAAGGTATCTATAATAGCTACAATACTTTTACCTTTTTGACTCAAAAGTATCAAATATTGCATGATTTTTTTTCTGATTACCACGATACTACACCATTTTTCTCATATTTCATGGCCTGTACAGAGCTTTACTGCCACATGAAACATCATAAAATATTTAATATCCCATGCCTTTTAAGCTTCCATAAATGTTGTTGGTAATATCACGCAACATACTGAGTACGATACTGAGCATTTTCTATCTTACAGAGTGCTCAGGGATATTCTATTAGCTAACTCAAGGGTAAACACATCAATACCCCCTCTTCTGTAAGGCAACTGCTCACAACCATTATATAAATTACAAAATCATCTAACATAATAGCTCACATCTCTGAGGGTTAATGCCATAGCTTGTGACACAAGGTAAAGCTCTAATGTCCGCTAAAGAGGATTTACTTTCTAGGAAAAGAACAAATGGTTCTAATAATAAGCTGTGTTGCGAGGGCAGAGATCATGGTTGGTGCGCAAGGATAGCTCATGCTCATATGAATGTAGCAATGGCACTAGCACTTTCATGACATACTAAAAGAGCAAGCAGCCTGGATGTTATCTACAAGTATAGTGGGTGCTGTTACTTTAAGAAATAAGTATTACCAGACTATATATAATGAATTATGGACTCCCCATTCTAGACCTGGTCTTGTCAAGCTCACCAACTTATGTCTGACCAAAGGATTTTCAAAAATTTTAGGTTAATGAATCATTTTACACAAGTCTCAAATAATTTTGATGACCTATAATCCTAAAATTATTATCGTTATTTTATTATTAAATGGTGTTTTCCGATATTCCTGTTTGCACCAATTTTCTATTGCAAAAAAACAAAACAAAATGTTAAAATGTAACTGTATGTACAGATCTGCCAGTACGTGCAGATGGAGCTGTTGACAAGGGTAGGGGGAATCAATTCAAATAGCTATTTTTGGCTTTTTACCACAAAGAACAGTATTACATATAAAGCAGTACAGTTAAATGATAGAAAAGAGCTGGTGGTAGAAGGTCCTTTTAAGGGCTCATTCACACAGGGCTGATTTTAACACGGAATCTGCCTCAAAATCCGCCCCCTCACAATAGAGGTCTATGTAGACTGCTAGCATTCTGTTTTCTGCTAGCGTTTTTTTCTCGCTAGCGGAAAAAAGAAGCGACATGACCTTTCTTCAGGCGGATTCCGCCTCAGGAAATATATACAAGTCAATGGGAGGCGGAAAAACCTCTAGCATTTTTTTTGCCAAAAACCACCTCCAAAAACGCCAGGCGGTTTTTTCAAGGTCCATTCACTGTGCTGGAGGAAAAAACCTGAAACAAAAAAAGCTTCAAAAAACACCTCATGTCAAAAAAACGCTCCAAAAAACACTTCCTTTTTCGGATTTTTTCCTGACCAAATTCCTCAACCACCCTAATGGCTAGTTCACACAGGGGCCAGTGGGACGGATTTTGGCACCAGGCCCGCCACGCCCATCAGCAAGCTGCGGCTTCTGCCTGAAGAAAAAGCAGCTCGCTTCTTTTTTCCGCCTTCGGCAACATGCTGATAGCGGAAAAAAGAATGCTAGTGGTCTCCATAGACCACCATTGTATGGAGGCGGATTTTGTCAAAATCCGCCTCCTTGCCCCCGTGTGAACTAGCCCTAACATGTGTGAACTAGCCCTAACTAATGATATCTCATCTTTGTTTGTTTTGTTTTTTTATAGCTAGAACAATGATATTGGTATCATATGAAAGCTTTCACATGTGTACATACTGGCAATACACAGTATATATAGCCTTGCAGCTGTTGCAAAACTCCCATATCTTATGAAATATTTTCCCACATTTTTTCCTCTATTTTTCTCCTCTAAAACCTTGGTGCGTGTTATGGTCCGAAAAATACGGTAGTTTAGATATTTATGAGCACATTCAACATACCTTCTCTAGTGCAGAGAGCTGGTGTTGTAAGCCATCATTCTTTTTATTAGCTTCTTCAAATAATGCTTTATATTTGTCTGCCTGGGTCTGCTGTATATTGGCTGCTCTTTGTAGCCTCACACGCTCCTCTTCAAGTTCCTTTACACGAGATGTAAAGTTGCGGTTTTCATCGTCCTGTTAATTATATAAAACATTTAAACTCAACCGTTATTTAATGGAATACTAAGTGTGTGATGGTTACATAGACTCAAAGTCCTCCCGGTTTCACTTTAATGAGTGTTCAGGAAACAGATATTACCTTCTTATTACATTCATGAGTTATATTGTCCAGTTCTTCCTGCATTACTCGTATCTTTGCTTTCAGAAATCTGATCTGAGCCTCTGGAAAATATAAAAAAATATATAGTGTTTATCATAGAAAACCTTGGTAGCATATGAAAGCTGTGGGAAATACACCTATTTAAAGTGTTAGTCCCTTTGGCAACAGCTACATCTGTACATACTGGTAATAGATAGTAATCTGTATGGATTCTCCCTGGCAATGCTAAATTAAGAATTTACCAGGCTGAATATAAAATAGATGCCCTTGTCCCAAGATATTGCATACAATATTTATTCTTTTTGTACTAATCTGTATTTTAATGATACTTTGTTCTAGAAAAACTCAATCAAAATCACAAACACATTTTTACTAGATATTTTTATTGTAATGGAAATGCTGTGAAAATAGTAACAACTATCCAATCATATTTTACAGTAATGCACATGAAAAGCCACCATAGAACTAAGGATTTGAACGTTCTCAATATCAAGCTTTTCAGTTTAGCTATATTAAAATTTACCTGATGGAAATGTACACCATCCCAATCCATAAGAATTAAAAAAAAAGAAAAGTGTAAGTGCGCTTATTGTGTTCTACTCACAACTCAGGCACCCTGTACAACGTGTCAGATATAAGACACTTTAACAAATGTGACAAGCATTCAAAGCTGCTGTAGAAAAAGGGTGAGTGTCAGCAACCAATAGGACAGTCAGACTGCAGACAGAATTAGATATGACAGAATTTTATGACCTGATATTACTTTCTAGCGTTAAACAGACTTTTAAAAAACCTTGAGTTATTACTGACGAACGCTTATAATAAAATATTTCCTGGATCACTGTTCCAACACAAAAGCCAAGCATCATATGCATCATTTGCTAGCATTGTCAGCTCTGGGTCTGAGGTTCATGGTCTCATCTCACTGGCTCATACCCAATGCTGACACTGCAGCTCAATATCAAGGGAGTAAAGACGTAGTGGAGGTGACAGACATCCTTTGGATAAAGCAAATATATTACTCACACATGGTCTTTGCTTTAAAGTTGTCAAAAAACCCTTTTAGTGCATGAATTCTAACACAGTCACTCACCTTTATACCTATTAATTTAAAGGGGTATTCCTGAATTTACAAAATAGCGAGAGCAGGAAGCATTATAAAATAAAGAAATAACCTACACTCACACCTTATATGTTCTGCTGTATAAATGGTCAGCTCTGGTCCTGCAGCAATGATCTCGTGCATATTTCTCATGTGATAACTGCAGCTTATTACTAGTCTCAGAAGGAACACCTAAATATGCTACATGTGATTGTTTGCAGCAGTCACAAAAATAGTGTCCTTATTATTGCTACAGAACTGATGGGGATGCTAGGAGACGACACTAGAGCTAGCAGGGTACATAAAGGGTGAGTATAGGTTATTTTCTTTATTTACAACATTTTCTGCTTTTTAAAATCCTGGACAACCGCTTTTAGGGTATGTTCACTCAGAGTTTTTTGCAGGCAGATTTTGACACCGAATCCACCTCAAAATCCACCTGCAAAAATGGCTCCTATTGATTTCAATAGGAGCTGCTTGCTTTCTTTTCCGCTAGTCAGTAGTGGAACAAAGAAGCGAGATTTTAATAAAATTACCTGAACCAATTTCATTGTTTATTCCAGGTATCACATCATCTTCAATGTTTTCAGGCAGTACACCCTCCTCCAGTTTGGTTTCAATCTTACTAATGGTTTTTGCAAGAGAGAAGTCTGCATCTGTTGGAATTGCAACGTCATTGGCAGTACGTGCGTCAGCCGTTTTTGGTCGAGGCCTTGAAATAAAATAAATAAATAAAGTTTACTTAACATCACCTTAAAAGGAGTCTATCACACCAAAATACCTACAAACCCAATAAAAACGCAGTGTTGGGGCCTTTAATAGGAGCATAAACATACCTCTGTGGCCGTAAGCTGATGAAACAAAATAGAGAGAATCAACTATTTAGTTATGATAACCAGTCTCAAGTTTATCATGGGAGTGCCTGATATGCCTAAGGATAGCCAAAAGTGCTCTGAATGTCCTCTACAATTGCTACCCATTATTAATGATTTTTCAGCCTCTGCCTGTGTCACAGCTGGTTGTTGGGAAATCTGGCAAATCAGGCCCTACCAACAGCGCAATTGAGGGCCATTTGCATGTCCAGAAAAAGATGATTATCTCCTGTTTGTTTTATTGTTTTTTTCTACTCCTATAAAAAGCCCCTACACATTGCTTTCATTGGCTTGGAAGGTATTTTGAACTTGACAGACTTCCTTTAAAGAAACCTGTACATATATATGATGGAAGGCAACAGATTAGCAATTTACTACAGACAATTTAATTAAAAATATTAGAATAAAATGAAATAAACCATATCAATAAGTTTTCAGAATTACCTTGGTATTGTTTTTTTGGCATTTGTGGCAGTATTTGGTCTGTTCCTTGCTGAAGATTTTGTGCCCATCTTACCATCAGTCTGTAAAATTTGAACCGTTATTTTAGACACAAGTCTAAAGTTAAAAATCTTACATTTTACAACAGTTTTATTATTCTAGCTTATGTTTAATAAAGCACATTGCTTTGTATTTGTTCTGAAAATTGTATGTCTAGTACAATTGTCTGGAAAGAAATGTTAAAATGGAAAGGCATTGCTGTATCCCATTTTTGATAGGGATCCCTATAATAGCCACAATTTTTGCTTCCTTTGTGCATAATCAGGTAGTGGAAAAAGTCTCTTCCAAGACACAGCACCTTCCTCCTAGAGTCTGTCTTCAAGTCTTTTATTTTGTTGCAGGGTTCAGCAGCAGCCTGGGGTCTATATTGTGAGTTCAGCGGAATCTGGGGTCTATATTTTGAGGTGCATCAGCAGTTGGGTTTGATAGCAGTTGATAGCAAATGGAGCTTGTATCTTGAAGTTCAGCAGCAAATTCTCTTATTCTATCAAAACCGGCTGTACCCATTACAAACCTTCTACACCGAGACAGCAATAGGGTGTTGCAGATAGAGGTTGAGTCAGTAAACTGTGCTGCAATTAAAGTGGTTGTCCGGGATAAATGGAAAGCCCTACACAATTTAAATACCCTCTTACTTTCTAAATAACATAGTTAATCAAAAATATATATTTACCCACATTTTCTGATTATCAGGTGATGATTCATTTCCCCATTTCCGAAAACGGATCATCACTACTACTCCCCCTATGTGCCCACCATACTTACCAGGCTTCTTCCTGCAGGATGGTCCCTCCTTCTTTACTGATTCTGCAGGAGCACGCTCTTCTATAAGCTCTGCGCACTGCTGCCGATAATCCACCTCTACTGCATAGCTCCTACGCATGTGAAATAGAGGTGGATCAGTGCTGCAGAAAACAGAGCCACGCTGGGAAAAAGAGCATGCGTCTGCAGAATCAATAAAGAAGGAGGGACCGTCCCGCAGGAAGAAGTCTGGAATGTAAGTCACCCAGAAATCAATCAAAACACTGCTAAAGGTATATGAGTGCATTTGTTAACCCACCAATAGCACTAACAGACATTTTTTTTTTTTTTTATGTTTCCCTGGAAAACCCCTTTAAATAAAGCTAAAACAAGGGAAACCACTTCAAGGCAAGGTTCTTGTGCTGCTATTGTACAAAAAATTGATCTGTATAAATAGGGTAGTCTAAAATATCACCATTCCTTAATAGTCATGAAAACCATAAGTGTGTACTGCTACAAAGCAAAGAAGATTGAGTAAATGTACCAGATCTGTCTGTACATTTAATATAAGGAATATGTCTGTAAGAACAACACAGTAGTTTTTAAGCTTTTAGGGGTTCCGGACTCATGAACTAAAAACCAACAAGCCACAAGGGCTTTATGGTTCATATTCTGCTCCACATTAAGAAAATCTAGTCAAAACAAAATAGTATTGTGGGATCAATAGTATTAACAACTTTGTGTATCATTTCCTCACCATAAATATATGTATTTGCGGTCAATGAAAGACCTGGCAGCAAGAGAATATCCGTAAATTTATAAGGAAGTGAAACAAGTATATTAAAAAGTTGTAGAACTTTTCATATATACAGCGATGAACTTACATAAAATAGGAAAACAGCTTTAAAGCATTTAGAGCAGAATATACCGTAGCATAGCACAGCACAGCAATATTTTATTGGTACTAGATTACGTTTAATTAGGTCTATTTTTTTATGCTTAACCTGCTTTGTAATGGTAGCCTTATAAAAGAACCCAGTGGTATTAACAATATTATATTAGGCTGGGTTCACACCAGTGCATGAAGTCTCTTCGAGGATTTCGTTCTCCTTTCCGCTTGAAAAATGCGGAGAAAAGTGCTACAAGCAGCGCATTTCTCTGCATTTTTTGCCCTTTTTCGAGGGGAAACTAAGCGGAAACCCAGTGTACCCCATTATAGCCTATGGGTCCACGAGTAACAGCTTTTTTAAATGGATTAGGTTTCCATTCAAGAGGGGGTTCCCAAGCAGACCACCTGAACGGAAAACCGAATGTAGGTGTGAACCTAGCCTTAGGGTTTTAAAATTTACATTATTACCTTCTATAGGATCAAATTACCTTGCCATGAGAGAGGGTTAAAGTTGGTACTTCTGGGGACAGCAGCTTTCTAGAAAAAGTTAGTATTAAAATAGAAAAGTATTATAATACTTAAAGAGAATACAAACACCATCGTCGTAATGTTAACAGTCTTCATATGTCTTATCAATATAGTGAAAAACAATCAGAAGTCTGTTAGAAATTACTTACGGTTAGGTATTTGCCAATACAGTAATGACAATTTCTGAAGGATTTCAAAATTATAAACTACAAGGAATATTTTTAGCAAACTGTTTACTACTATTGAAGCCTCTGTCATAGGTTAATGAATGCTGAGAACTCCACCACGAAAAACTCCAATCCCCTGCCCTACATTCCTCTTTACTGCACAATGCAAGAGTGAAAATGCTCTGGAATGAAACAGTGGTTGTCCATGCACGCTAAAGGCTACATTCATTGAGACCCATGGAAACAGTAGTGCGGACCCAAACAGTTAAAGACAGGGACACAACATATACAGCCAACAGGTTTATTTAGAAAACAGGAAAAGAAATAAACCTTCACTTCAGGCACAAAAAATTCAACCTTAACTTCAGGCAAAAACAAAATAAAATCCTGCTTGTCTGAGCGACTAACTAAACAAAAATGTTAACCTAACTATATGTGTAGCTTACTACCAGCCACCCAAACAAAACAAGAACAACTTTGTCTCACCGGACTCGGGGTTACAGGACAGACCCACACACCTCCTCTCACTCCATGAATCTACATTGGAGTGCAGAATCTGCAGCCTTTTTCTGGCCCAGTAATGAGCCAAGGACTCACACCTGCAGCTGAGGCCTACTCAAGACCCACACTGGACCACACATAAGTTAAAAACCTGGGGGTGGTATTGCGAGATTCCAGCACCCTACCTGTCACCTGGGGGGGGAGGCAGGGGGTCACAGAGTTTCGGGGACCAAGTATCGGTAGGTGATGTTTGTTTGTTTTTTATTTATTTACATAGCACGAGTGTAGGGACACTGGGGAAATAATTTTAAATTTTTTATATATTTTTTTCACTTTTTGTTTTTTAATTTTTATTTTAGGCACTCTAGAGGTCTTGAACCCAGGGGGTCCAATCACCAATAAAATGCAACTGTAAAAGTCCTATGTTTCTAATACATAAAAAATAAAAACAAAGACACCGAGCGCTCTAAGTGTATTACCACCAAATGAATGATATAACTTATAGAATAGATATACGACCAGTAGGCCCCTCACCTGGTGAAGTCACAACACCAATAACAGCATTGGTCAAATGAGTTAACCAGGTTGAGGGTGGCTGCGGTTCCGTCTGTAAACACCGGGATCCCGGGTAATAAATGTGAAAGTATCGGAGGTCAGGGATCCGCGCTCCAAAGGTCGTAGAAAAGGAAAATACCCAAAAAATAATTTCTTTGTTAAACAAAAGGAAATTTAATGAAGATAAAAACAGTAGGCACAACGCGTTTCGGATTATCCAGAATCCTTTTTCAAGATGCATCCCGCCCGACGGGTATCTGTGAATTACGCACTTGAAAAAGGATTCTGGATAATCCGAAACGAGTTGTGCCTACTGTTTTTATCTTCATTAAATTTCCTTTTGTTTAACAAAGAAATTATTTTTTGGGTATTTTCCTTTTCTACGACCTTTGGAGCGCGGATCCCTGACCTCCGATACTTTCACATGCTTCTATTACAGGCTAGCTAGCGCAGCCTGTAATAGCAATAATTGAATTACAAACTTGGAAGCCTTCAATAGGCTCCCGGCTGTCATAGTAATGGATCGCCGCCCCTGAATCTTGTTCTGGAGGACAGTGATTGAAAGGAAAATGATGCCTTGCTGCCAGATAAATGGTGCCTTGGTCAACTTTGACTGAGGCATCAGGCGGTTTATTTGCTGTGATCAGTATGGGCATTGCCTCTGAGTCTACACAAATGCAGAAGTCACATCTAAACACCCAAGTTCTGCCATAATAGTACAATGGATGACAGGAAAGGGTCACCAGATCTGAAAATCCAAATAACATACTTTGCCTGATCACTATTACAATGATCATTTTGGTATTTCGATCTTTGTATTATTTATAACTGTCCAGCCATTCCAAAGATATAAGCCCCTTTAGTGTTGAAGCAAATTAGGGTATACAGTACCAAGTGGGCGGTAACATTGTATGACATACAGCACACAAAGAACCTGCCTTTTATTTCTAACAGGACCCTATATGTGTATAGTCTCAAAAAAGGAGAACTCTATCAAGAAGGGAAGAGGAGGAGGACACTGAATGTGCTTGATTTATTTGTAGAGCATTGTATAATTAGATGTATTAGTATCAAAAGAGATGTCTAAGTTACTAAAAGTAACAGCTGCAGAATGTGTGCGTTCAGCAGCCTCCTCCTTTTCATCTCCCCTATCCATAGACTTCTATGTTAAAAGTAACAAAGCCTTATAAATGAAGAACAAAGCATTTTTCTTTAACAGGATATATTAAAAAGCTTTTATATCCCTTTTTATTATTCTCATATATAACACTTTATATCTAGGAACAAAAGAAGTACCTTAAACTTTCCTCCTCATCTTCATCAAAAAGTTTAACCTGTGACAGTGCCGGACGTGATAGGAGCTGTTGCTGCTCTCTCTATTGGAATGAAAACCACAAGTTATAACATTCACCACATAACTACAAAAAAAATTCATACAATTAACAATGACTCCTGCCAAATATACATAAGGAAAGTAGCAGTAGACTTTTCTGGCCTTTGAACACCTAGAACTTTAGGTACTGCTCAACCACAGAGGGCATGCTATACATGCTGAGTCTCTGCTGTTTTACACAGCGGAGACCCGGTGCTAATGCCCATAATCAGTCTTCATATGATCCTTCTTTGTCTGTGAAAGGGATGACACAGGATGAGAGCAACAAACATTAAAAGACAGATGCAGACAGAGCCCCCACCCACATGTAGAAATCTTAACAGAAGTTTTCTTCCGCATGCAGGACTTTTTCTTCTATTACAAAAGTAAACAAACCGTTCTGACAGTGAAGTGCTATCGCTACCTGCACCGACATCTCTTGTCCTGGGGCACATAACGAATTCAGCACACTGTTTGCTTTCTAGCGGTGTATAAAATCACATAAGACCGAGGACATGAGAGATCCTTATTAGAGGTTTACCCATCAAGGTTTACCCATGGCATATACTAGTGATGGAATATCACTAGTATATGCCATCAATCATGATTGGTGGGAGTCTGACCTCTGGGATCCCAACAAATGTCAAGAATGAATAGACCACAATGCTGCTTTAGAGCGGAGGTCCTTTTTAAAACTGCACTGCAGCCCCTTCATTCCCAGAATTCTCAGAGGTTGGGCCTCCAACAAATATGTGGCATATTCTGGAGATATGCCATCATTTTAACAGATAGGAATAACCCTTGAATTAACATATCTTATAAGATAATGATGCCAACTATAGAATGTATTACTATGTATGACAAAAATAACGGTCTTAATAATCCATTTCTAATCTTGCAGATGTTCAATGGTTTCACAAGTAAGTTACATACATCATGAAAAATCTTCTTTCTGGCTAGCTAAGGAATTTGCTTTGTGCACACTGTTCTACAGAAGACAACACCTGTCTAGCTTACTCACCATCACTTCCTCAGCCTCACGTACTAGCTCAGCTGTTTTTGCTTCTAGTTCAGCATTTAGTCTCCTATAGAAGTAAATAAATAAATAAACACCTAAATTATACAATAAAGCAGACAAGATGGTTCACACTAGCGTTTGAGTTTCTGTCCATAAATTTTTTTTATATTCGGAAACCTGTGGACCTCATAGACAATAAAATAAGATAATCCTTTAATAGTCCCACCATGGGGAAATTTAATGGGTCCCCCCCCCCTCGTTTCATACAGAAACCGGCAGAGGGAAAAGTCCTGGAAATAGAGACCAAAGATTTTGTCTTAGTTCCCCATACTGAGACTCTTAAAAAAATGTAATTAATAAATAAAAAATAAAAAGCAATTGTTGCAAAATGCTGCTAAAACTTATTTAATAGAAAACCACCATGGAACCCCATCACCACCACATTTAATTTAACAGCAGAAAAATAGCAGCCATTTTTTAAGCAAACACTGATGCAGCCAGACACACACAGTGTGCATGCAAATATGTAGCCTACGGCTATCAGAAATTGCATTGTAAGAGGGCACAAGTATATACACAACCAGCTGTCTGTATGCACATATGTATTTACTAATACAGGGTTCATTGCAAAAGGGCATGAGTACATAGGGACTGAGGAATCCTGGCTGTGAATTTTAAGAGGGCTTAAACTAAGGCAATTGTGGCTGTAACTACTGAGAGTGGGGTCAGTTAGTCTAGAATGTGGTTGTGACTAGCAAGAGTTGGATGGATTGGAGAAAAGAATGTGGCTATGACTACTAAGCTGTGGGGAGTGGAGAGAAATGTAGTTCTATCTACTACTAAAGGAATGGGTTGTGAGGATTGTTCCTGAGATTAACCCCACGTTCACACAAGCAAGTTTCCCCCGTGAAACTCAGTTTGTATTTTTGCTGGATTTACTGGCCTGATTGATCATGCCAAAAGCAAATAGGATTGCAAGGACTCCCTGCATCGTGGTGACATACTGTACTATAACCACTATGAGACAGGATGTCGCTGGTTAGGGGCAGGGACTCCTAGCACCACAGAAAACTATAATGCTAGGAGTTCCTTTCCTGATCCAGCACACATATGGGCTCAGTCGTGTGAATACAAGGTAAGGGGAGGTGAATGTGATGGAGACAGAGGTACAAAAAAAACAAAAACAAACAAACAAACAAACAAAAAAAACAAAAAAATCAGGTCCATCAGACAAATGGGACAATGGTGGAAATTTTTGATACAGTCTTCAGAGTGTGAACCTACCTCTACAATCACAGGATTCGTTCTGTTTCAGCAAAAAAATATTCGTATAGTGACAAGTTATACAATTTTCCTACATACTTTCTGGATCAGTTCCTTCACAATTTTCTATATATTTGTTTGACGTCATTCTTTATTTACTTCCAGTGGTTAAAACTGATTCCATAGTAATGTGATGAACGCGCCAAGGTGTGACAGTGACAAGATGTGCACCTGTGTGTCTATCACATGACTCTGGCCTGTAGATAACGTGACTATTCACTGATTTTTATGAACGTGAAGTAAACAATTGGTGACAGCAAGCAGAGATCAAGAAAACTGAACAATATTCGTTTGCTGAAAACGGAACAATCCCTTTGATTGTAAATGATGGTCTCTGCAGCTTTATGACTGCACTGGGTCACCTATATTCTGCAGCTTTATGACTGCACTGGGTCACCTATATTCTGCAGCCTTATGACTGCACTGGGTCACCTATATTCTGCAGCCTTATGACTGCACTGGGTCACCTATATTCTGCAGCTTTCTGACTGCACTGGTCACCTATATTCTGCAGCCTTATGACTGCACTGGGTCACCTATATTCTGCAGCTTTCTGACTGCACTGGGTCACCTATATTCTGCAGCCTTATGACTGCACTGGGTCACCTATATTCTGCAGCCTTATGACTGCACTGGGTCACCTATATTCTGCAGCTTTCTGACTGCACTGGGTCACCTATATTCTGCAGCCTTATGACTGCACTGGGTCACCTATATTCTGCAGCTTTCTGACTGCACTGGGTCACCTATATTCTGCAGCCTTATGACTGCACTGAGTCACCTATATTCTGCAGCCTTATGACTGCACTGGGTCACCTATATTCTGCAGCTTTCTGACTGCACTGGGTCACCTATATTCTGCAGGTTTATGACTGCACTGGGTCACCTATATTCTGCAGCCTTATGACTGCACTGGGTCACCTATATTCTGCAGGTTTATGACTGCACTGGGTCACCTATATTCTGCAGCCTTATGACTGCACTGGGTCACCTATATTCTGCAGCCTTATGACTGCACTGGGTCACCTATATTCTGCAGCCTTATGACTGCACTGGGTCACCTATATTCTGCAGCTTTCTGACTGCACTGGGTCACCTATATTCTGCAGCCTTATGACTGCACTGGGTCACCTATATTCTGCAGCTTTATGACTGCACTGGGTCACCTATATTCTGCAGCCTTATGACTGCACTGGGTCACCTATATTCTGCAGCTTTATGACTGCACTGGGTCACCTATATTCTGCAGCTTTATGACTGCACTGGGTCACCTATATTCTGCAGCCTTATGACTGCACTGGGTCACCTATATTCTGCAGCCTTATGACTGCACTGGGTCACCTATATTCTGCAGCCTTATGACTGCACTGGGTCACCTATATTCTGCAGCTTTCTGACTGCACTGGGTCACCTATATTCTGCAGCCTTATGACTGCACTGGGTCACCTATATTCTGCAGCCTTATGACTGCACTGGGTCACCTATATTCTGCAGCCTTATGACTGCACTGGGTCACCTATATTCTGCAGCCTTATGACTGCACTGGGTCACCTATATTCTGCAGCCTTATGACTGCACTGGGTCACCTATATTCTGCAGCCTTATGACTGCACTGGGTCACCTATATTCTGCAGCTTTCTGACTGCACTGGGTCACCTATATTCTGCAGCTTTCTGACTGCACTGGGTCACCTATAGTCTGCAGCCTTATGACTGCATTGGGTCACCTATATTCTGCAGCCTTATGACTGCACTGGGTCACCTATATTCTGCAGCTTTCTGACTGCACTGGGTCACCTATATTCTGCAGCCTTATGACTGCACTGGGTCACCTATATTCTGCAGCCTTATGACTGCACTGGGTCACCTATATTCTGCAGCCTTATGACTGCACTGGGTCACCTATATTCTGCAGCCTTATGACTGCACTGGGTCACCTATATTCTGCAGCCTTATGACTGCACTGGGTCACCTATATTCTGCAGCTTTCTGACTGCACTGGGTCACCTATATTCTGCAGCCTTATGACTGCACTGGGTCACCTATATTCTGTAGCCTTATGACTGCACTGGGTCACCTATATTCTGCAGCCTTATGACTGCACTGGGTCACCTATATTCTGCAGCCTTATGACTGCACTGGGTCACCTATATTCTGCAGCTTTCTGACTGCACTGGTCACCTATATTCTGCAGCCTTATGACTGCACTGGGTCACCTATATTCTGCAGCTTTCTGACTGCACTGGGTCACCTATATTCTGCAGCCTTATGACTGCACTGGGTCACCTATATTCTGGAGCTTTATGACTGCACTGGGTCACCTATATTCTGCAGCTTTCTGACTGCACTGGGTCACCTATATTCTGCAGCTTTCTGACTGCACTGGGTCACCTATATTCTGCAGCTTTCTGACTGCACTGGGTCACCTATATTCTGCAGCTTTATGACTGCACTGGGTCACCTATATTCTGCAGCTTTATGACTGCACTGGGTCACCTATATTCTGCAGCTTTCTGACTGCACTGGGTCACCTATATTCTGCAGCTTTCTGACTGCACTGGGTCACCTATATTCTGCAGCCTTATGACTGCACTGGGTCACCTATATTCTGCAGCTTTATGACTGGACTGGGTCACCTATATTCTGCAGCCTTATGACTGCACTGGGTCACCTATATTCTGCAGCCTTATGACTGCACTGGGTCACCTATATTCTGCAGCTTTATGACTGCACTGGGTCACCTATATTCTGCAGCCTTATGACTGCACTGGGTCACCTATATTCTGCAGCTTTCTGACTGCACTGGGTCACCTATATTCTGCAGCCTTATGACTGCACTGGGTCACCTATATTCTGCAGCCTTATGACTGCACTGGGTCACCTATATTCTGCAGCCTTATGACTGCACTGGGTCACCTATATTCTGCAGCTTTCTGACTGCACTGGGTCACCTATATTCTGCAGCCTTATGACTGCACTGGGTCACCTATATTCTGCAGCCTTATGACTGCACTGGGTCACCTATATTCTGCAGCCTTATGACTGCACTGGGTCACCTATATTCTGCAGCTTTCTGACTGCACTGGGTCAACTATATTCTGCAGCTTTCTGACTGCACTGGGTCAACTATAGTCTGCAGCCTTATGACTGCACTGGGTCACCTATATTCTGCAGCCTTATGACTGCACTGGGTCACCTATATTCTGTAGCCTTATGACTGCACTGGGTCACCTATATTCTGCAGCCTTATGACTGCACTGGGTCACCTATATTCTGCAGCCTTATGACTGCACCGGGTCACCTATATTCTGCAGCTTTCTGACTGCACTGGGTCACCTATATTCTGCAGCCTTATGACTGCACTGGGTCACCTATATTCTGCAGCTTTCTGACTGCACTGGGTCACCTATATTCTGCAGCCTTATGACTGCACTGGGTCACCTATATTCTGCAGCCTTATGACTGCACTGGGTCACCTATATTCTGCAGCCTTATGACTGCACTGGGTCACCTATATTCTGCAGCCTTATGACTGCACTGGGTCACCTATATTCTGCAGCTTTCTGACTGCACTGGGTCACCTATAGTCTGCAGCCTTATGACTGCACTGGGTCACCTATATTCTGCAGCCTTATGACTGCACTGGGTCACCTATATTCTGCAGCCTTATGACTGCACTGGGTCACCTATATTCTGCAGCCTTATGACTGCACTGGGTCACCTATATTCTGCAGCCTTATGACTGCACTGGGTCACCTATATTCTGCAGCCTTATGACTGCACTGGGTCACCTATATTCTGCAGCCTTATGACTGCACTGGGTCACCTATATTCTGCAGCCTTATGACTGCACTGGGTCACCTATATTCTGCAGCCTTATGACTGCACTGGGTCACCTATATTCTGCAGCTTTCTGACTGCACTGGGTCACCTATATTCTGCAGCCTTATGACTGCACTGGGTCACCTATATTCTGCAGCTTTATGACTGCACTGGGTCACCTATATTCTGCAGCCTTATGACTGCACTGGGTCACCTATATTCTGCAGCCTTATGACTGCACTGGGTCACCTATATTCTGCAGCTTTCTGACTGCACTGGTCACCTATATTCTGCAGCCTTATGACTGCACTGGGTCACCTATATTCTGCAGCTTTCTGACTGCACTGGGTCACCTATATTCTGCAGCCTTATGACTGCACTGGGTCACCTATATTCTGCAGCCTTATGACTGCACTGGGTCACCTATATTCTGCAGCTTTCTGACTGCACTGGGTCACCTATATTCTGCAGCCTTATGACTGCACTGGGTCACCTATATTCTGCAGCTTTCTGACTGCACTGGGTCACCTATATTCTGCAGCCTTATGACTGCACTGGGTCACCTATATTCTGCAGCCTTATGACTGCACTGGGTCACCTATATTCTGCAGCTTTCTGACTGCACTGGGTCACCTATATTCTGCAGGTTTATGACTGCACTGGGTCACCTATATTCTGCAGCCTTATGACTGCACTGGGTCACCTATATTCTGCAGGTTTATGACTGCACTGGGTCACCTATATTCTGCAGCCTTATGACTGCACTGGGTCACCTATATTCTGCAGCCTTATGACTGCACTGGGTCACCTATATTCTGCAGCCTTATGACTGCACTGGGTCACCTATATTCTGCAGCTTTCTGACTGCACTGGGTCACCTATATTCTGCAGCCTTATGACTGCACTGGGTCACCTATATTCTGCAGCTTTATGACTGCACTGGGTCACCTATATTCTGCAGCCTTATGACTGCACTGGGTCACCTATATTCTGCAGCTTTATGACTGCACTGGGTCACCTATATTCTGCAGCTTTATGACTGCACTGGGTCACCTATATTCTGCAGCCTTATGACTGCACTGGGTCACCTATATTCTGCAGCCTTATGACTGCACTGGGTCACCTATATTCTGCAGCCTTATGACTGCACTGGGTCACCTATATTCTGCAGCTTTCTGACTGCACTGGGTCACCTATATTCTGCAGCCTTATGACTGCACTGGGTCACCTATATTCTGCAGCCTTATGACTGCACTGGGTCACCTATATTCTGCAGCCTTATGACTGCACTGGGTCACCTATATTCTGCAGCCTTATGACTGCACTGGGTCACCTATATTCTGCAGCCTTATGACTGCACTGGGTCACCTATATTCTGCAGCCTTATGACTGCACTGGGTCACCTATATTCTGCAGCTTTCTGACTGCACTGGGTCACCTATATTCTGCAGCTTTCTGACTGCACTGGGTCACCTATAGTCTGCAGCCTTATGACTGCATTGGGTCACCTATATTCTGCAGCCTTATGACTGCACTGGGTCACCTATATTCTGCAGCTTTCTGACTGCACTGGGTCACCTATATTCTGCAGCCTTATGACTGCACTGGGTCACCTATATTCTGCAGCCTTATGACTGCACTGGGTCACCTATATTCTGCAGCCTTATGACTGCACTGGGTCACCTATATTCTGCAGCCTTATGACTGCACTGGGTCACCTATATTCTGCAGCCTTATGACTGCACTGGGTCACCTATATTCTGCAGCTTTCTGACTGCACTGGGTCACCTATATTCTGCAGCCTTATGACTGCACTGGGTCACCTATATTCTGTAGCCTTATGACTGCACTGGGTCACCTATATTCTGCAGCCTTATGACTGCACTGGGTCACCTATATTCTGCAGCCTTATGACTGCACTGGGTCACCTATATTCTGCAGCTTTCTGACTGCACTGGTCACCTATATTCTGCAGCCTTATGACTGCACTGGGTCACCTATATTCTGCAGCTTTCTGACTGCACTGGGTCACCTATATTCTGCAGCCTTATGACTGCACTGGGTCACCTATATTCTGGAGCTTTATGACTGCACTGGGTCACCTATATTCTGCAGCTTTCTGACTGCACTGGGTCACCTATATTCTGCAGCTTTCTGACTGCACTGGGTCACCTATATTCTGCAGCTTTCTGACTGCACTGGGTCACCTATATTCTGCAGCTTTATGACTGCACTGGGTCACCTATATTCTGCAGCTTTATGACTGCACTGGGTCACCTATATTCTGCAGCTTTCTGACTGCACTGGGTCACCTATATTCTGCAGCTTTCTGACTGCACTGGGTCACCTATATTCTGCAGCCTTATGACTGCACTGGGTCACCTATATTCTGCAGCTTTATGACTGGACTGGGTCACCTATATTCTGCAGCCTTATGACTGCACTGGGTCACCTATATTCTGCAGCCTTATGACTGCACTGGGTCACCTATATTCTGCAGCTTTATGACTGCACTGGGTCACCTATATTCTGCAGCCTTATGACTGCACTGGGTCACCTATATTCTGCAGCTTTCTGACTGCACTGGGTCACCTATATTCTGCAGCCTTATGACTGCACTGGGTCACCTATATTCTGCAGCCTTATGACTGCACTGGGTCACCTATATTCTGCAGCCTTATGACTGCACTGGGTCACCTATATTCTGCAGCTTTCTGACTGCACTGGGTCACCTATATTCTGCAGCCTTATGACTGCACTGGGTCACCTATATTCTGCAGCCTTATGACTGCACTGGGTCACCTATATTCTGCAGCCTTATGACTGCACTGGGTCACCTATATTCTGCAGCTTTCTGACTGCACTGGGTCAACTATATTCTGCAGCTTTCTGACTGCACTGGGTCAACTATAGTCTGCAGCCTTATGACTGCACTGGGTCACCTATATTCTGCAGCCTTATGACTGCACTGGGTCACCTATATTCTGTAGCCTTATGACTGCACTGGGTCACCTATATTCTGCAGCCTTATGACTGCACTGGGTCACCTATATTCTGCAGCCTTATGACTGCACCGGGTCACCTATATTCTGCAGCTTTCTGACTGCACTGGGTCACCTATATTCTGCAGCCTTATGACTGCACTGGGTCACCTATATTCTGCAGCTTTCTGACTGCACTGGGTCACCTATATTCTGCAGCCTTATGACTGCACTGGGTCACCTATATTCTGCAGCCTTATGACTGCACTGGGTCACCTATATTCTGCAGCCTTATGACTGCACTGGGTCACCTATATTCTGCAGCCTTATGACTGCACTGGGTCACCTATATTCTGCAGCTTTCTGACTGCACTGGGTCACCTATAGTCTGCAGCCTTATGACTGCACTGGGTCACCTATATTCTGCAGCCTTATGACTGCACTGGGTCACCTATATTCTGCAGCCTTATGACTGCACTGGGTCACCTATATTCTGCAGCCTTATGACTGCACTGGGTCACCTATATTCTGCAGCCTTATGACTGCACTGGGTCACCTATATTCTGCAGCCTTATGACTGCACTGGGTCACCTATATTCTGCAGCCTTATGACTGCACTGGGTCACCTATATTCTGCAGCCTTATGACTGCACTGGGTCACCTATATTCTGCAGCTTTCTGACTGCACTGGGTCACCTATATTCTGCAGCCTTATGACTGCACTGGGTCACCTATATTCTGCAGCCTTATGACTGCACTGGGTCACCTATATTCTGCAGCTTTCTGACTGCACTGGGTCACCTATAGTCTGCAGCCTTATGACTGCACTGGGTCACCTATATTCTGCAGCCTTATGACTGCACTGGGTCACCTATATTCTGCAGCTTTCTGACTGCACTGGGTCACCTATATTCTGCAGCTAATAACATACTTGTATTCTTCTTCTTTAGCCAGCAGCCTGTCCTGTGTCTTCCCCGTCACTGTACCAGCTGCAGGAGGGCCAACTGCTTTACTTTTCTTCACCTAACGAAAGAGAAATTGCAGGAGAGTAATAACCATGACTTGTAATAGCCGACACACTGATGCTTTATATCTGTATATGCAGTACGTGGCGTGTAAGGAGCTCAGCTTCCCAGTGCTGTGACTGCAGTCATCTATGTATAGAGACTGCCAGCGGGCACACAACATGCACTGTCCTTATAGCAGGTGTCTTCACACGATGAATAGCCCTCACCTTGCTGGATACAGCTGAAGATCTTCGGGTCTCCGCCATTGTACAGGCTTTGGGTTACATTAAGGCGCCGGCGTTCTGTTGCTAAGAAACCAATATTGGAAATATCGCGAGAAACTTGCACTCGGCGATTGGTCACCTGACCTCGTCTGCATCGCGCTCTCCGTGTTTTAGTGGCGCGTAGGGGCCGAGCTCTCCGCACTTGTGTGATATGACGTAATAGACGTACGATTACCGAGTATTCACGTCAGGGAGTCAGTGGTTACAGCGGAGTTACAATGATTGGGGTCACCTGTATCCCTTCATATGTATTTTTTTAGCTATAGGTTTAGCTTTTTTTACAAGTATTTTGGTCACATATATCCTCTCATACTTATTATTTTCCTCATGTGTATCTTATCATACGTTTTTGGTTGTTTTTTTTTACCCGTGTAACCATCTATCTATTTCTCATTCCTTATACCTTATGATATTTATTAAGCCACAAGTTAAGGGGGTGTTCACACCAGCGTCTGTTTGCCCAGAGGTTTGCGTCCTGAATGGGTTTTTAAAGCAAACTGCCGCTGTCCGTACGCAGCCTCTCCACAGTGCAACCATTTTTTTTTTAAGGGACACAAAGTCCTGCATGTCCAACTTTGTGTTCAGGTTAAAAAAAAACAAAAAAAAACTTTCCCTGCGGACACCAGCGGTTTGATTTAAAAACCCATTCAAATTAATGTTTTTTAAAACTGAGCCCCAGGAATCCGTCCCCTATCCAGTTTCTCGGGAAATTAGGACAGACACCTCTGGGAGGTCAGCAGACGCTAGTGTGAACACCCCCGAATCTGACGCTGGGTTCACACCTGCGTTCATGTCTCCGTTCTATGGTTTCCGTCTTCTGGCAGAAGACGGAAACCATAGACCGGGTGCGGCGGTGAGCGTTTTAGGCTCTCCGCCGCGAAACCGGATTTTTTTATCCAGACACAGAGTAGTGCATGTCCGACTCTGTGTCCGGATTATAAAACCCAGATTCGCGGCGGAGAGCGCAAAACGCTCACTGCCGCTCACGGCCGGACAGCTTTCTCGCCCATTCAAATGAATGGGTGAGAAAGTCTCCTGCAGGTTTCCGTCTCCTGCATCTGTTTTATGCAGGAAACGGAAACCTGCAATAAGGACAGATGAATGCAGATGTGAACGAGCCCTGACACTGATTTTGTACACTTGGTGGTTTAGCCCTTTTGTTACCAGGGGTCTCCGGATATTTCACACCTCTGGGAGCCAGTGTAATTTTCACAATTTTGAAATGGACAAATGAATCCTAAATTACAATGTTAAAAAAAAATCATACCTATGTAGTTTCTTAAAGTAGACACCTGCAGAGTTGTCAGAATGCCACTTGGTACTGTATACGAAAAGGAACCTTCATGCAATTTTGATTTAAAGGGGCTCTATCATTGGGAAACTTCATTTTTAGATAAGTACATCCTTGCATGACCTTTAGAAAGTCTATTCCACACCTACCTTTAGTATGTAAATTGCCTCAGTAGATATTGAGTAACTCCGTTTTTATTCATATGCTAATTAGCCTTCTGCCTGCACCTGTAAGTGTCTGTGATCACTGTCTGCTCTATGTGTATGTATAGCAGAGGCTGCCGTGCTGATGATTCATCTTTGCTATACATACACATAGAGCAGACAGTGCACAGACACACTTCTGGAGTACATGGAGAGCTAATTAGCATATGAATAAAAATGGACTTATTCAAAATCTACATAGTCAATTTACATACAAAAGGTACATGTGGAATAGCCTTTCTAAAGGCTATGCAAATATGTGCTTATCTAAAAATGTTTCCCAATGATAGAACCCCTTTAAAGTGTAAGTTTTATAATAGAAAAATGCAACTAAATGTATATGTATATGTTGTGGATATGCATCGTTTTGTGTTGCAGATATTTCTGTGTTTTTTTGAGCCAGTCAGGAGTAGATTTAACAGAAGGAACACATCTAGGACCTTCCTTTATATTTTCCGACTTTTCCTTTATATTGTCCGACTTTGTGTCCGGCTTAAAAAAGAGAAACGGTTTTCCCACGGACAGGCAGCAGACGGTCACCTTTACAATCCCATTCAAGTGAATGAGTTTTAAAGCTGACCGCCGGGTTTCCGTCCCCTGTCCAGTTTTGCTGGTGGTGAAGATGGAAACCCGGTGGAATACACAAACCAGAGAACGAGTGCAAGTGTGAAAGACCCCTTAGTGTCCGTTAATGTCTGTTATGAAAGGTGTCTGGGTTGGTTTTTTTTTAATGGACACCTTCATAATGGAATCCAATGGTAGTGTGAACCCAGCCTTATTCTATTGCATTGGAACAAAGCTCAGAGAAAAGTGTACGCTTACTGCCTCTAGCTCCGCCGCCTAGTCTATTGCTATGACAGGACACACCAACATTATAGAAGAAGTGTATACAGCTTCTTACTCCTCCCTGTTGTCGTGGTGGCAAGCAGAAATCAGTATCTGATTGATGGGGAGCGTTAAGTAAGATATTCCCTTAGCAAAGCTTTGACTAAGGAAATTTCATATTCAGCATGTATTCTACTCTTCATTCTCCTTCTTGTATATATATGTCTGTAACTACATGTGTCCCTTTATACTGCTAAACTAATGTTTTCTAATTCCATCACTATGGGTCTGAGATATGAATCCACAAATTTGTTCACCATTTCCATTAGTCCTACCGTTGTATACTGTACAAGCTTAAAGGGGGCAATTTTTCAGATTTTTTTCTCTTAAAATTTTCTTTAACCCCTTAAGGACCCGGCCATTTTTTGGTTTCGCATTTTCGTTTTTCCCTCCTCACATTTCAAGAGCCATAACTTTTTCATTTTTCAGTTCACAGAGTCACATGATGGCTTATTGTTTGCGGGACAAATTGTACTTTGTAATGGCATCATTCAATATGCTGTGCAATGTACTGGGAAGCTGGAAAAAAATTCAGAATGAGGTGCAATTGGAGAAAAAATGCATTTGCGCCATTTTCTTATAGGTTTAATTTTTACAGCGTTCACTGTTTGGTACAAATGACATGTTACCTGTGTTCTACGTGTCAGTACGAACGCGGTGATACCAAATTTATATAGTATTTGAAATGTTTTGATACTTTTAAAAAAATGATAAACTTTGCAAAATAGAAAAAAAAATTTGTGTCATCATGTTCTAACACCTGTAACTTTTTCATATTTCCATATATGGAGCTGGTTGTGGTGTCTTTTTATGCGGGACAAGATGACGTTTCTATTGATACCATTTGGGGAAAGATCTGATGGTTTGATCACTTTTTATTCAATTTTTTATAGGAGGCAAAGTGTTGAAAAAAACGCTTTTTGGCGGTTTTTATTTTTTTTGCTGCTACGCCGTTCGCAGTACGGGATAAATGTTTTAATATTCTAATAGTTCGGGCATTTTGGAGCGCAGGGATACCTAATATGTTTATGTTTAATGTTCTTTAATTACTTTTATAGCTGATCTAGGGAAAGGGGGGTGATTTGAACTTTTATATTTTTTTTATTTTTTTAATACTTTTAAAAACTTTTTTTTTCTTCTGTTACATTTATGATCAGACCCCTTAGGTACCTTGAAACCTAGGGAGTCTGATCGCTCATACTATTCACTGCAATACTACAGTACTGCAGTGAATAGCAGAATCCCAGCACTTCTATTAGACGATGCCTCTGGCATCGTCTAATAGATCTCATGCAGAGACAAGCCTGGAAGCCTTCAATAGGCTTCCGGCTGTCATAGCAACCGATCACCGCCCTCATGTGACGTTCAGGAGGGTGGCGATCGGCGAAACATGGCGGCGCCCATGCCGCCGGCGCCGTTTACACACTGCGGTCACGTTTGACCGCAGTGTGTAAAGGGTTAACAGCAGCGATCGGCTCGGGCACCGACCGCTGCTGTTATTGGCAGGTCCTGGCTGTATGATACAGCCGGCATCTGCCGTGTATGGAGCGAGCTCAGCGTGTGAGCTCGCTCCATACATCCCCATGCGACCCATGACGTACAGTTACGTCAAGGGTCGCTAAGGGGTTAAATCTGTTTCTCATCTCATCTCATGTAGAGTAACACCAGGAATGCAATACTTGAATATATACTAAGAACTGAAGACAATATTAGTGAGGTAACTTGGGTGCTTTTCCTTGGATTTTTATCTGACTGGGGTGTTTTTTAAAATGCTGACAAAAGAAACTTATTATTGATGTACAATAATATTATTTTTATAAGAAATAATAGCTCCATTTGTTTTTTGGTTATATAATATATCTAGTACGTATATCTTCTCTTCTCAGCTTATGTGTTTCTACTTCCATAATATATTACTGTGTATTATCCTGTATCTGTATTACTAGCCTGCTGTAACATGCTGAAATTTCCCCACTGTGGAGCTATTAAAGGATTATCTTATCTTAATAGCAGGAAGCTGTTGGGTCAGTCCCTAGAACAATTTCCTCTGGTGGTCCCTAAGCCCTTCACTCCGACATTGAAACTTATAATACATTGCATGTTCTGGTTGATGCCCAGTTGTCCTGATTTAAAAGGTTGTAGGATGACAGTATTTAATTTATGTTCTTTATTTTAACTTTGATTTATTTTTTTTTACTATTACTTAGAAATTATTTTATAAACAGTCTTATGTTAAAGACAAATTAAATACAAAGAAGATCTATCTACTGTAGCTTCCTGCTGTGCTTGTTTACTTTCTTGAAAGACGATATAGAATATATATATATATATATATATATATATATATATATATATATATATATATATATAAATTCCTATGAGCTTCTGACTGTGGAAAGCATGCTAGTGTAAAAGACCAATACATACATACACATACTCATACTTTCTGTTGAATGCCATTTGTAGTTGATCAGTGTAAAATATACTTTAATGCTCTTGTGTGCTCTATTTAAAAAGAACTTTTTATCATCTGCCTGCTCCAGATCTTTTCATCCATTAATAGGTGCCACTCTACTGTTTCCAGCACAGTTGGAATGTTTTCTCTAGCCCCCACTGTTCCAGAGCTATCAGTGCAGTTAGGTTTGGTGGTTGATGTGATTTTAAAGGGGTTGTCCCATCACAAGAATCCTATCTATACTGCTTGTTAATGTGGATGTAATACTTTTCCTAAATACACTGCTTCAGCAAAACTGCTTTGTTTGTCCACTATCTTACTTTATTCATTTCTCTGTTGACACATCCCTTGACTTATCTGGTCAAAAGTCAAGTCATGTAGCTGCTGCTCTCAGGGGGGAGGGAGGAGGGGCTAAGTGCACGGGAGCGAGCCTGGACGGAGGGGGGGGGGGGTAGTTTACACTTTGGGGGGGGAAGGGGCCGCCAATACAGACCCGGCATCCGCTGTAATAGTGAGGCGGATGCCGGGGAGTGTAGACGCCGGCACAGGTGCCTGCAACATCGCTATGCTCCTGTTATGGTCTCGGGATCCTTGACCACGGACTGGCCCCTGACTGATAACTTCTCAGTACAGTACAGGAAAAACACACCAAAAGAAAACAAAATCGGAAGTATGAGCAGTTTGGACTTCTAGTGTGGATCCTCCTACACTACACCCTGCCTCGTACAACTAGAAGTAGCCGTGGGCCTGACTAACTTGCCTGAATGGGCACGAGCACAGCCGGAGAAGTAGCTAACCTACCAAGGGAAATAGAGCCCCTGTCTAGCTTCACGTTTACGAAGGAGAGGCAGATACAGAACAAGCCCCCCACAGATGTCCAGACGCGGACTAACGGTGAACATGAGAACACAAAAGCATAGGAAGAGAATAAACGTGAAACACAGAATAACTGAACTAAGCAAGGGATAGGGAAAAACAGGACTTAGGATCACACACAAAAAACCCCTACCAAAATCCCAAACTTCCAAACAGAAAAATACCTAGGGCTCGCTGCGCCCGGAACACTATGTCTGGATACAAGCTCAATACTTAGCGAACCAGTCCTGTGTGAACAGGAGCAAGAAACTGGATGGGCCAGGATGCAGATGGTAGCAGCTTCAGCCAACAGACATTCACTGAGAACAGGAACAGACGTTTAAGACCGGCATCAGATAGCATGTGCAACAACCTTATATAGTAAGGAGAAGGCCTCGCCCATGGCCTGTAAAGTATTCAGCACTGCAGAGAACTTAACCCCTTCAGAGGCCAAGACACACCAGGCACTGATCCATCAGGCCACTCACCACGTGATCCACGCCCGAGTGCCAGAGCAGAAACTGCATGTCTGGTGTGAACATTCCCCTGCCGTGCATCAGGTGGTTCACGCGCTGAATGCCGTCCGGACACTCTGCGCCTGAACCTAACAGGCCGAGACTGCTGAGACCGGGTCATAACATGACCCCCCCCCCTTGATGAGGGGTCACCGAACCCTCAAAGGCCGCACCTAGTTTCTCTGGGAATCTCCGGAAAAATTCCTGCACCAGTCTAGCCGCATGCACTTCAGACGCCGAAATCCAAGAATTATCTTCTGGTCCATAGCCTTTCCATTTAACCAGAAACTGTAACCTGCGTCTACGCCATCTAGAGTCCAGGATATTCTCCACTTCATATTCCAGATTACCAACCACCAGAACTGGCTCGGACAGAAGGAATCAGAGGTGGAAGAAACTTCTTCAACAAAGCCTTGTTATTAATGGCGCAGTTGTACTCCTTATGAGGAGGCAATTTTTCAGATTGGGATTTGGAGAAAACAGAAGAAACATCAGACAAGTATTCCGGAACTTGATCATCTTCAGTCAGTACCGAAGACAGAGTAATAGTTGAATCCCTACATTTACACCTCCAACTGGTTAATTTCTGGGATTGCCAGTCAATTACTGGGTTGTGGGCTTTCAGCCACGGGTACCCCAAAATAACTTCACTTTGGAGACCCTGTAAAACCAAGAAAGTACAAAGCTCCTCATGTTCCCCTTCAGTCACCATTCTCAATTTGACTAGAAACTGGGGCTTGGATTCTGCAATAGAAGAAGAATCAATAGCCTGAAGATTGATATTCTTAGTTACTGGAGCAAGAAAAAAATGACACTGGCGTGCAAAATCATAATTCATAACATTAACCATCTCCCCGGGATCAACAAAGGCCTTAGCAGTACATGAGGAGGACAAACTACAATCAGGAAACGTCACAGACAAGGAAAAGCGAAAACCTGGTCCAAGACAAACCTCTGGGTTGGACTTCACTGGAGGGCGTTTCAAACATTGCGAGATTACATGACCTGGATCTCCACAGTAAAAGCACCTTTTATTTTTGCGCCGATAATCCCTCCGCTGTTCAGGAGTTTTGAAATGATCAATTTGCATTGGCTCAGAAAACTCATTATTTATGGAAGGGAGCGGCAAATTGTTTTTCCTTTGGCGTAGTCGTCGGTGTACCTGTATGGCTAAAGACATAGATTCATTAAGCGATTTAGGCTTTGGGAACCCCAACATTACGTTCTTTACCGAGTCAGATAAACCCTTGCGGAAGATGGCTGCCAGCGAGGAGTCATTCCACGTAGTCTGTACAGCCCATTTTCTAAATTTCTGACAATACACTTCTGCCTTATCAGAACCCTGCTGCAAATTAATGAGAGCATGTTCAGCAACACCTTCAGCATCAGGTTCGGAATAAATCAACCCAAGGCTCTCAAAAAATGAATCAGGATTTAGCAAAGTTGGGTCATTAGGAAGCAAAGAATACGCCCATTGCTGGGCATCACCTCGCAGTAAGGAGATGATGACCTGAACCTGTTGCTGAGGTGTTCCAGCAGAACGAGTTTTAACTGAGAAATAATTCCGACAGCTATTTTTAAAATTGTCAAACTGGGTATAGTCTCCTGAAAAACAGTCGGGTAACTTAATTTTAGGCTCCACATCTTGTGGCAGCCCTGCAGTCTCAAGAGCTTGTATGCGCTGAGCTAACTCCTGATTTGAGAGAGTCAGTTTTTTCACCTGCTCAATCAAAGAACCAATAGCTTGCTCCATGACAAAAAAAACTATTGAAGGATCCCACAAAAAAAAAAATCCAATGAAAAAGGTCAGCTAGTTTTTTCTTTTTGGCCGGTCTTACTGTTATGGTCTCGGGATCCTTGACCACGGACTGGCCCCTGACTGATAACTTCTCAGTACAGTACAGGAAAAACACACCAAAAGAAAACAAAATCGGAAGTATGAGCAGTTTGGACTTCTAGTGTGGATCCTCCTACACCCTGCCTCGCACAACTAGAAGTAGCCGTGGGCCCGACTAACTTGCCTGAATGGGCACGAGCACAGCCGGAGAAGTAGCTAACCTACCAAGGGAAATAGAGCCCCTGTCTAGCTTCACGTTTACGAAGGAGAGGCAGATACAGAACAAGCCCCCCACGGATGTCCAGACGCGGACTAACAGTGAACATGAGAACACAAAAGCATAGGAAGAGAATAAACGTGAAACACAGAATAACTGAACTAAGCAAGGGATAGGGAAAAACAGAACTTAGGATCACACACAAAAAACCCCTACCAAAATTCCAAACTTCCAAACAGAAAAATACCTAGGGCTCGCTTTCCCCCCGAACACTATGTCTGGATACAAGCTCAATACTTAGCGAACCAGTCCTGTGTGAACAGGAGCAAGAAACTGGATGGGCCAGGATGCAGATGGTAGCAGCTTCAGCCAACAGACATTCACTGAGAACAGGAACAGACGTTTAAGACCGGCATCAGATAGCATGTGCAACAACCTTATATAGTAAGGAGAAGGCCTCGCCCATGGCCTGTAAAGTATTCAGCACTGCAGAGAACTTAACCCCATCAGAGGCCAAGACACACCAGGCACTGATCCATCAGGCCACTCACCACGTGATCCACGCCCGAGTGCCAGAGCAGAAACTGCATGTCTGGTGTGAACATTCCCCTGCCGTGCATCAGGTGGTTCACGCGCTGAATGCCGTCCGGACACTCTGCGCCTGAACCTAACAGGCCGAGACTGCTGAGACCGGGTCATAACAGCTCCTGCCCTGCATGAAGCCAGCAGTGGCAGGAGCGATGCTGCTATTCCGGAGAGGAGGGGGGGGGTGGAGGAGTGGAATAGCAGCATGCAGGGCAGGAGCGTAACGATGTTGCAGGCACCTGTGCCGGCGTCTAACACTCCCTGGCATCCGCCTCGCTATTACAGCGCATGCCGGGTCTAAATTGCGTTGTGAAGGCTGTACGTCCGATGCCTAGCTGCATCAGGAGCGCACACGCAGGGCCAGCGGCATAGAAGCGGCGTCTTCTCGCCGCTGGCTTTGCATATGTGACCCGCCCACCAATGACGCAACAAAGCTGTAAGAAAGAAGAATTTACAGCATCGAAGACTGGTGAGTATGCGACATCGGAATACCTCTTTAAGCTCTGTACTATCAGACAGCCAGTGACAGGCAGGAGCTGGCAAGGGGGCATTATATACTGCTTCAATCGGGGGGAGCCAGTGTCAGAGCAACTACAAGAACACAACAGAAGCAAATGTGTAAACCATAAATATTTGTTGATCACAAAATTCATTTATATATATAACAAAAAATAAAAAAAAAGATGATTACATCAATACAAACACTAACAATGGAGAAGGGGATAAAATATGTCCTATTCCCATATCAATGGAGAACATGGGGGGAATAAAACCACACTATAAGTAATACTTAGTCCTATCTCATTATAACAAATCTGCATAGAGAATGTATAGAGTAACAATCAAAATAGAATGTGGGTAGAACAGTGGCATCGGAACAACTGATTACATGATGACCGCATTTATCTAGAGGGAAGCATGCATAAAAGTTCTACATAGTTTTATGAAAAATGCACTACCATTCAAAAGTTTGGGGTAACCCAGACAATTTTGTGTTTTCCATGAAAATTCACACTTTGATTTATCAAATGAGTTTCAATATGAATAGAAAATATAGTCAAGACATTGACAAGGTTAGAAATAATGATTTATATTAGAAATAATAATTTTCTCTTTCAAACTTTGCTTTTGTCAAATAATGCTCCATTTGCAGCAATTACAGCCTTGCAGACCTTTGGCATTCTAGCTGTTAATATTCTGAGGTAATCTGGAGAAATTTCACCCCATGCTTCCAGAAGCCCCTCCCACAAGTTGGACTGGCTTGATGGGGACTTTTTGTGTACCATATGGTCAAGATGCTCCCACAACAGCACAATGGGGTTGAGATGTGGTGACTGCGCTGGTCACTAAATTACAGATAGAATACCAGCTACCTGCTTCTTCCCTAAATAGTTCTTGCATAATTTGGAGGTGGCTTTGGGTCATTGTCCTGTTGTAGGATGAAATTGGCTCCAATCAAGTGCTGTCCACAGGGTATGGCATGGCATTGCAAAAATAGAGTGATAGCCTTCCTTATTCAAAGTCCCTTTTACCTTGTACAAATCTCCCACTTTACCAGCACCAAAGCAACCCCAGACCATCATATTACCTCCACCATGCTTGACAGAGGCGCCAGGCAGTCTTGCAGAATATTTTCAGTTGTTCTGCGTCTGTGTTTTTCCAATCTTCCTCTGTCCAATGTCTGTGTTCTTTTGGCCATATTAATCCTTTCCTTTCATTAGCCAGTCTCAGATATGGCTTTTTCTTTGCCACTCTGCCCTGAAGGCCAGCATCCCGGAGTCACCTCTTCACTGTAGACGTTGACACTGGCGTTTTGCGGATACTATTTAATGAAGCTGCCAGTTGAGGACCTGTGAGGCATCAATTTCTCAAACTAGAGAATCTAATGTACTTGTCTTGTTGCTCAATTGTGCAGTTGTGTCCCACTTCTCTTTCTACTCTGGTTAGAGCCTGTTCCCTGTCGTCCGTACCAGCGGCACAATGTGGGGTATTTCTGCCCCTGTGTGCTGGTAGGACAGGCGGATTTTTAATTAGCCAATCAAAAAGCGTGGCTGGCCCTATAAGAGGGCACAAGAACCTCCCCTCTGCGTGTTTTTTTCTGTCCTGTGTGGACAGAGGACAGGTGGAGGACTTGTGTCCTCTTATTGGGCTCAATAGGGTTACTTACCCTTTGAGCACTTTTCTTAGCTTCTTACTCCAGGGCCCTTCTTGATTGAAGGTCTATCTTCTGGCCCTGTTGAGGGAATTAATGTTATTAGCCTGTAAGTGGCTTACTCCCCCCCCTCCCCCCCCCTCCTTCCTCCGTCCTCCTTCCTACCTTCTCTTCTCCTAGGCTGCCTTCTGCTGCTGCCGGTGAACCTGTTTGTTTCATCTTACGCCGCATCCCCGTCCTTCGGCCACTTCGCTGATGCGGTGGCTGTATTAGCTATGGAGCGGCAGCCGGAACTAAGAGTTCCCGGCGATGTTTCGCGGCGACCGCTGGCCGGGTGCGCACTTCCGGTTGGGAAGCTGGAAGTACGGCGGCGCCATTGCTAGTACTGGCGCCGGCGGTCTCCAAGCTCCGGCAGGGCTCTGGCCGCGTTTTGGGCCAGGAATTGGCCTTAGGAGGCTGAGGTAGGTGCCCTTGTTGGGGCTTGCTGAGGGGGGGGAATCTTGCCTTTCTAACCCTGTTTGGGTTAGACTTTTGGAGCTGTAGCTCCGCCCATTTCCGGCCGGCCGGGTTAAAGGTCAGGCCGGCCGGCTAGCAGTTACCTTCGGCTTCCTAGTGGCGCTGAAGGCTGGGTATTGTGTAACCCTAAAGCTCCTGTTGCTTCTACTGCTGTTTCTACCAACTTGTTGGATGTCACCTTGCTATCCGGTCTTCTGACCTGGTAAGATCTACCCTTTTTATTCTTGACATGTCTTGGTACAAAGGTTTGCATGGTCTGTTCTCTCTGTAGGATATGTCATCCTCTACTACCCCTCCGGGGGATTTTAGGAGGAAAGCTACTGCTAAAAGGAAGCATCTTTCCTGTTTTGACTGTGACACACCGCTCCCTGATGGTAGGTAGCGGCTTAAAGGGTCATCCTCTCTGGGGTACCACTGGTCCTATAACCCGCCTATTATTTTTAGGCTACGAATGGACCCGTTGTCGCGGTTGCAGAGGCCCTCCACCAGAGGAGCCCTCTCCCAGAGATATGATGGCCTGGGTCAAGGAGATGGTGAGTTTGGGCATCGCTCAGGTAAATGTAATTCCCTTGCTTGTACTCTCCTTTTATTTTTTTGCAGGATAATTCCCTTAAAGGCATACAGTCTACCTTGTCTCAGCTCACCAAGAGACCATGCACTGAGCATCGTTCCTCGTCCCTCCCTCCCCTGGAACATCTACGGGTGGCAGAGGATGATTCCTCCGAGGACGACTCAGTAGTTTCCAGCAGACCTGTGTTCCACTATGAACAAACAGGCAGGCTGCTGAAGTCCATCCGGTCTACAGTGGGCCGAGATGTTGACGGGGAAGCCTCCACGTCTGCCTCTGGGGGACATATTGCCTTCCATGCGGACGCCACGCTGACCGACCTTATGGGGCAGCAGTGGAAACAGCCAGAGAAGGGACACTCCCTTTCCAGGATCTTTAAGACCTTGTTCCCTATGGATTCGGTGCCCCGGAATTGAAAGGCAAGTCTGTCAAGATCAGGTCAGACAACATGACGGTGGTAGTCTACATAAACAAACAAGGGGGCACCAGGTCACCAACCTTACTGAGAGAGACGAATCTCATATTCACCTGGGCAGAGAAGAATCTGGTCCAGTTATCCGCTGTTCACATAAAGGGCTCCCTGAACATAGTAGCGGATCATCTGAGTCGGGGTATTACCGTATCAGGAGAATGGTCTCTCAATCCAGACGTATTCCAACAGATCGTCCAGAGATGGGGTCTCCCGGAGGTCGATCTTATGGCTACCCGACTCAATGCCAAGGTAGGGACCTTCTGCTCTCTATACCAGGAGGACAATCCCTTGGCAGTGGATGCCCTGTCCATCCCATGGAGGTTCAGGCTGTTTTACATATTCCCTCCAATTCCAATCATACCGAAGGTATTGATCAAAATAAGACAGGACCAAGCCTCGGGAATAGCCATAATCCCGTTCTGGCCAAAAAGGGCTTGGTTTGCTCAGCTCATACAAATGAGTCAGGGCATATATTGGAGGCTTCCCCCTCTCCCAGACCTGGTAACCCAAGGAGAGCTGAGATGCCAGGATCTGAGGAGACTCAACCTGACAGCCTGGAGGTTGACCAGTCCCTATTGAGGAATAGAGGACTGTCACAAGCCGTCTTGAAGACCCTATCCAGCGCCAGAGCGGATTCGACTAACAGGAATTACCGTCGAATTGGTAACATCTTTAATGCCTGGTGTCTGCAGCATCAAGTGGACTCCACTGATCCCCCGACGGAGGCGATCCTGGACTTCCTTCAAGACGGACTAGACAGAGGTCTTGCTGCGGCCACACTCAAGGTATACGTAGCGGCCCTGTCCGCCTATCTGGGGAGGCGTTTGTCTCAGGATCCTTTAGTGAGCACCTTTATTAAAGGAGCAACTAGGCTGAGACCGGTGGTGAACACCCCTGTCCACCAATGGGACCTTATTCCGGTCCTGAACGCTCTTTGTGACCAACCATTCGAACCTCTGGAGGATATCTCCCTTAAGTTACTGACCGGCAAAATGGCACTGCTATTGGCAGTTACAACTGCCAAAAGAGTTAGTGAGCTACAGGCCTTATCTGCTGAAGAGCCATATACTATTTTCTTTTCGGACCATGTGCAGCTTAGGTTCCTCCCAGGGTTTCGTCCCAAGATACCATCCGCTGTTAATAGGAACCAAACAATTTCCCTTTCAGTATTTTGTCCTTCCCCCTCTTCACCTGAAGAGGAAAGATGGCACAAGCTGGATGTAGTCAGATGCCTGCAAATTTACCTGCAGCGCACTCGCCCTTTTAGGCAGGCCGAAAACCTGCTAATTAGCTATACGGGGAAAAACAAGGGCGCCAAAGCCGCCAAAGCTACGATATCCCGCTGGGTTTCCGAGACTATAAAGGTCGCCTATACCGCCCAAGGGCTGCCGGCCCCATCTTTTCTTCATGCCCACTCAACCAGGGCAGTGTCCACCTCTCGAGCTGAGAGGAGTGCGTTGTCTTTAGATCAAATATGTGCAGCTGCTTCCTGGGCATCTGAGTCCACCTTCATTCGGCATTACCGTCTGAAGGACCGGGTGGCAGATTCCTCTGCCTTTGCCCAGACCATTTTAAGCTCAGTCATGGAATAATCCCACCCATCTTGGGGCCTACTTGCTATATCCCCACATTGTGCCGCTGGTACGGACGACAGGGAACAAGTGATTATGAAGATAATCTTGTTTCCCTTAGTCCTAACAGCGGCACAAGATTTCCCACCCTGGGAATCATATCTTATGTATAAAACTGTGTATAAATATGGAGGTACTTTTGTATTGACACGCAGAGGGGAGGTTCTTGTGCCCTCTTATAGGGCCAGCCACGCTTTTTGATTGGCTAATTAAAAATCCGCCTGTCCTACCAGCACACAGGGGCAGAAATACCCCACATTGTGCCGCTGTTAGGACTAAGGGAAACAAGATTATCTTCATAATCACTTGTTAGTGCTGTCCCCTGAAGGGAGTAGTACACATTGTTGTAGGAAATCTTCAGTTTCTTGGCCATTTCTTGCATGGAATAGTCTTCATTTCTAAGAACAAGAATAGACAGTCGAGTTTCACATGAAAGTTCTCTTTTTCTGGCCATTTTGAGAGTTTAATCGAACCAACAAATGTAATGCTCCAGATTCTCAACTAGCTTAAAGGAAGGCCAGTTTTATAGCTCCTCTAACCAGAAAAACTGTTTTCAGTTGTGCTAACATACTTGCACAAGGGTTTTCTAAACATCCATTATCCTTCTTACACAGTTAGCAAACACAATGAACCAGTAGAACACTAGAGTGATGGTTGCTGGAAATGGGCCTCTCTACACCTATGTAGATATTGCATTAAAAACCAGAGATTTGCAACTAGAATAGTCATTTACCACATTAACAATGTATAGAGTGTATTTCTGATTCATTTAATGTTGTCTTCATTCAAAAAAAAAAAACTGTGCTTTTCTTTCAAAAATAAGGAAATTTCTAAGTGACCCTAAATTTTTGAACGGTAGTGTACCTACTGAAAAATACCAATACAAGGCTCCCAATCCTAAAAATAGCTAAACCAATGAAGTTCTGCCCAGACAAATACAACAATAGAAACAGCTATAGATAACTAAATGCCACCTAACTTACCCACAGACTTGATAATAGGTGAGGTAGATGACCCTCAAAACACAGTGACCCCCGACGCTCTAAGATTCCATCAAGAGGAGAAGCCAGTGTCAGAACTCCTAATCACACGCCTTGCCTACTCCTGTTTGACACTGCCCACCTGAAAGCACAGAGCCGAAATAGGATATCAAGCACAAAAGATAACAATGGTAATTGCTCAGCAACAGTTGGGGAGCATATAGAGAAAAAATCCAACTGTGCTAGAATCAGAGAAGCAGCACGTATTAAATGATGCAAAGAGCTGGAGTTGGTAGATATAGTGAAAGGTTCTCATTAAACACTGCCATTCAAGAAACAATTAGGTTGCACTCTGACTTTGGTTTTGGTCACAACTTGCACTGTGGAACCGAAAATTGCTGTGTCACCCTTAAATATAATAAAGTAACTAAGGACTTTATTGTATATATATAATTTACTGATTATCCCTTGGCAGCACATACACAAAGGGGTTAAGTCAATTGACTGCTAGGTAAAAAGACACAATTACACTAGGTTCACACTGAAGTTTGGTTTTCTGTCTTGTCCTATCTGATTGGGGACCCGAAAAACTGAAACCCTGTCCATGTACAAAGTGGTTACTCCTATGAACTATTTTAAGCAGAATGGCGGATGGAGTGACTCAAATGCTAGTGTGAACCTAGCGTTAATTAGCAGTAGAAATAATCCGTTACCAATCAGCTACCCATAAAAGCCTCTGGAATGAAAAGCAAGACAGAATTGTTTTTTTTGTTTTTTTCATTCTGGATAGAATACTTCTGTTTGGATATTTCCATTTACCTGGCCCTCTACACAGAGAGAATTTTTCCAAAAGCAAAAAGTCCCTAAGGCTATTCTAAGGGTTGATAAATGGTAGTCTCCTGTTTGATGTATACCGTCTGGCCCTGTTTCTCAGTAGTCTGTGACTAATTTGGACCCATGGAGCCTACATCTGGTTCTGACTCTGTATTCTCCTGGTCTTTCTCCCTAAAGCTGCTTGAGGTTGCTTTCCCTTCTTTGGGTCCTTCACAATCAGGTGTGCCTCACTTTGGGTCCCATTAACTTCTGGCTCAATGCACCTACAGCATCCTTTGTGTATACTTGGTGCCAGATCTGTTCAAATGTATGGCTTTGAAGAGAGTCTCTATACTCGTCTAGGCAGCTGGACCCTCATGAGTTTAAGGTAGTTTTTAGGTAGGTAGTCTCTGTTCATACTTAAGACCTACGAATTTTCTGTCTTCCAGATGGCCTTTCGCTACCTCAGATAAAAAGAGATCCAGGAAGACCAAGCACAATAATTATAATAGTTTTCAGCAGCCCATGCCTGAAGATTGGAGTTACAGCCTATCATGTATGCCTACATAATGTTTCTCCTCATGGTCCTGACACCAGCAATTTGATTTTCAGGTTTAAAGATCAGCTGTACAAGACCTTACATGAAATTAAATCTTCCTTGGGGTCTAGTTCAAAAAAAGAGAGCTAGGGCACCCTCTGCTGTTCAAGAAGTATCTTCCTCTGACACGTCAAACTTCTCTGATCGCAAAATAGCTTTTGACAATTCAGATTCCGAGGAACTTGACGATTTGCCTTTAGTTGCCAAAAATAAAAGTTCTACTGTTACAAAGATTGTTAAGAAAGCAGTGAATCTTCTAATGATGTCTCCAAAAAATCCAAAAAGAGCATCTATTTTATTTCCCTACATTAAAATAGAAATGCATCCCTTTTCATGTTCTTGTTGTTAAAGAAGGCCTGAAAAAAGAACTGATACTGGCTCTTGTAGAATTGGAGAGAATTGGGATAACCCTCAGAAAGCAGATCTCCTGGTTGCACATTTAAAAAAAAAATAAATAAAAAAAATCTATCTTTCCATCAGAATCCTTGCTTCCTTAGGAACTAATGAAACTTAAGGCAGATTTTATTCTAAAAAAGGATGTCTCCTCGGCCTTAGTTGCTAATTCCATTATTCCCGTAGCGAGAACAGATTTAACCAGTGACTTAAATGAAAGTGTTCCTAGAGAAGAAATTCTTCAGAGCATCCCTATGTTATAAACTGCTGCAGATTTTCTTTGTGATCAACTATTGGATTCCTTAAAATTTTCATTTATGATTATGACACTGAGTAATGTTGCCCGCAGACTATTATGACTTAAGTTATGGAGAAAAGACGATGTCTACGCTAAAAAATTATTTTTCTTCTCTTCCCTTTCACTCTTTTTCTCTGTTTGGCACAGAATTAGATTTTTAAGAAGTTAAATGAAAAGAAGGGTATCTCATCCCCCCCCCCACCCACCCACGTTTCCTCTTAGATGCTCAACATATCTATCCTTTCAGTGCCAAAGGAGGAAAACACCAAGATCCCAACGCAGCTTTCAGACATCTTGGGGACAGAGGAGAGTTAAGCAGGGTAGAACAGAACAGCTTTGGGTCCGCATAAACTCGAAGGGAAGAGGAACAACCATTAAATCTAGCCGTCAAGGCAAAGGGAAATCCTCAGAGATAAAGTATATGGTGATCATGCAGACGTTGGAGCAGAGAACGTAGGTGTCTTAGTTTCTGTAGCGTAATCCAAGAGAGATGGTAGATCTGAATCTTGGCCCCGTCGAAATCAATATCCCTGAGCCGCTGGACCTTAGAGAGCATAGTCTCTTTCAATGCAAAGTCATGCATGCAACAAATGACATCACGTGGAGTGGGGCCAGAACCCTTAGGACGCAGGGCCCTGTGTGCTCTATCCAATTTAATCTTGTGCGAAGGAGGTTCCTGTAGAATAGAGCTGAAGATTGCCTCCAGGGTAATATGCAAGTTCTCCTCCTGCGTAGCTTCAGGCAGCCCCTTGACTCTAATATTATTGCGCCTACCTCGGTTGTCCAAGTCCTCCAGGTGGCACTGTATATCGTTGACCACAAGGCATTGAGAAAGGACAGTGTCCTGAAGCAGAAAAACATAGGAATGAGTCTGGTCATGGTCACCCTCAAGGGTATTAACCCGGTGTGCAATATGCTGAAAGTCTTGCCTCAAGGCAGAGATTTCTGTGCGTATTTGCTTACAACAAGCTGCTGTGACTTTGCAACCAAGGAATCAAAGTCCTCTTTAGAAGGCAGGTGAGCAAGATATTCTAACCCCGGTGGTGGGGCGGAGGAGGCTGCCGGGGCATCAGGAGGCAAAGATTGTGTAGGAGGGGAGGCTGTGTGAGGACAGCAAAGGGGGACAAGGATGGAGTCGCCCCTAGGTAGGTGCCCCTATTCAAGGGGTGCCATGGAGATGGTTATAGTGGTGCAGAGGCAGAAGGTTGCAGGGGCTGTGGGAGGATGAAGGGTTTCCCCAAATCATAGGAAAGTAATACAGAGTTCTGGTGAGGCACAGGGGAAGGAAGGTGGCAGCAGGCTCCAGTGAGATAAGATGGACCATTTCTGGCTCTGGGAGGCTTTGGGAGGGAGAGACATGTTGAAGCTGCGGGGAAGGGGCTGTCAGCGCTGCAGAGCCTACACTCTCCATACCTGGAGCATGTAGGACTGGAGACACCATGAAACAGGGGTGCTGAGGCAGCGGTCTCTCCGATGAGGAGGTTCCAGCAGGCAGGCTCTGTTGTGTAGCAAGAGATCCTGGCAGGGAGTACGGAGGAGCCGTGGTGATTATATTGCCAGAGACGGCTAGGCAAGATGGCCGCCACCTCATGGAGGCCCATGAGTTGGAAGGCTCTGAGTGAAGAAAGGCGGTCAGAGTAGGCTGCCCAGACCAGTCAGTGACTGCAGGGTCACCAGAGACAGATGTCTTACAGGTTTTCTTACCCAAGCCCTAGAAAGCAAGCGTAGACAACACGAAGATATCCAGCACTTTTGGACTTCTTAAAAAATGAAACTTTTATTTCGGAGACATACTCCCTTTAAAATCCATATATACAATCATGGGTATTATACTCAAATGTAGACGGAATGGATAGGTGTTACAGAAACCGACGCGTTTCAAGGTATTACCTCTTAGTCATGCTAGAAAGCAAGCGGTCCCACATTTGAGCTGGTAGGGCAGTAGCTCCCCTCAGACGCATCCTAGCTCATGGAAGTCCCAGCCATGTTCCCCTTTTACCTTTATCTTGAAGGTCTGTGCCGCCCTTTTTGAATTTCTTTTTTTTTCTTTATGTTAACTGTGCTCAGAAAGAACAGGGGGTATTCCCCCTAGGCTCTGAGCACAGCGTTGTGATTCATTCAGCACCGCCTTTCTTCTGCTCCGTTGGTCATTTTTTGGTGGTCTTCTGTAGGAAAAGAAGGAAAATGGCTGACAGAGCAGAAGAAAGGCGGCGCTGGATGAATGACAACACTGTGCCCAGAGCCCAATGGGAATTCCCCCTGTAGTTTCTGAGCCCAGGGGGGGCGCCCTTTGTGCTTTCTGAGCACAGTTAGCATAAAGAAAATAAGAGAAATTCAAAAACGGTGGTGCGGACCTTCAAGTTAAAGGTAAGAGATGAATAATTTTTATAAAGGCTATTCCTATGTGCCTTTAGTTTTAAACATGTTTTTTAATTATATAACCCCTTTAGGGGTCTATTATCTCATAAATAGTGTATATCCTGAGTTTTTTCTACACAGTTGATTTAACACTATTGTGTTCATTGAACACTATTTGCAGTGTCCATATTAACTTTGGACATTGTGAGATAGTGATTTACCCCTGGTAGAATACGGGCTTGACCTTAATAGAGTTCTATTGGGAGGCTTTTTTGGAGGCCGATTTTGAGGCAGATTCCTAAATTCCTGACCAAAAACTTCTGTGTGAACTCAGCCTTATTACTCTCATGGAAACACAGAGACAGTCCTAACACTATAATATTATTTACGGTTGTCATCCAGTTACAGTATATCACACCATATTTTCTTTTAATAGTACCCTGATAAAGGTTACGTTTTATTAATTTTGGTTAATTTTGAGAGGCATGTCAATTAGTCTCTATTTTCTACACAAAATTATATAGTGCCCTATAGTGAGATATTCCCTATCTCCTTCTGATGTATACATCCTGGGATTCTGAGTATTTGAGTGTTTAGCCCTAGGAGTACTTTTCATGCTTCTCGAATAGTATGGGTGATAGGAAGGATCTAATCTCACTGCAAGGGGTGTTAAAGATGGGATATGGTAGTGATTTGAGTCTGAAAAGTACTACTTCATTTTCATAACACTTCAGGTTTTCACAAGATTTTTATCAATTGACTTTTTCAACAAATCTAGAAAATCTCATGCAAAACAAAAGTTCTTATTTTTAAAATTGTAATGTGCCTTATAATATATTAGTAGCAGTTGTATATGTTGATAGACTGCCTTTTATGCTTTGTGTCAAAATGGGGATCTAAAACATACATGTATGATAAATTATGTAGCAATTATTGAATATATTAGTGGAGTCCATTTGATAAGAAGAATTAAAAACATAAAATAGTTTATCTAATGTCTAATAATTTTAATACATATAGAGGCCAATGATACATGACTAGGTATGGGACATTAATAGAAAACCAAAAAGAGTAAAAACCACACCTGAATTTATATAAAAGAGTAAACTTTTATTAGTATCCAAAATGAAAATGTAAGGACACACATAAACAATAACACTAAGACATAAAAGGGAAACCGTAAGGTTGTAATGCCAGCAAAACCACATCAATGCTGGGTATGGTAAGGAAAAGGTAAGAAAGGTAAGTCCATTTAATAAGAAGAATTCAAAACATAAAATAGTTTATCTAATGTCTAATAATCATGGTCTACATCTCTAAATGTTGTAACTCTGAGGGTCCTACAGCTGAGATTCATGCAGATCTGCTTTTCTGATTGCAGCTCCCAGATATGTTTAAATGCCAGGATGAGATTCTCTATGACGGTAGTAATTGTAGCTTCTGGTTTTGGTAGTGCTGCACTGCCCTGTTGAGTCTATTGGGGAACATTGCAGCAGCAAAACAGAGCAGCTACGGGCTTTCTAAAATTACATGGAGATGCTAATTCCAGGTAAAGGAGATCTGCAATAATCTTGACTGCTGGACGTTTGCAGTTCTATTATTGATTTTCTGTTGTAATGATATGCAATCTATATTAGAAAATGGGTAACCCATATAACCAAATATTAAATGCTGTGTATTGTTTTTAGCTATGGGTTGAAATTATAAGCATTAGAAGTCCTAAAAAAATATAATTGTATTGATTTTATTTTATTGTAATGTTAATTATTGAATAAAAGTACATCTTAGTAATGAAAAAAAATTTGAGTCTATTTCATAATTTTTAAAAATCTTGATGAAAATGAGAATAGGCTGCACAGTAGGTCAGTGGTTGCCTTGAAGCGCTGGAGTCCAGAGTTCTAATCTAAACCAAATACAACATCTGCAAGGAGTTTGTATGTTCTTTTCTTCTTTGCATGGGTTTTCCAGGTACCCGTGTCTGGATGTGGGGGAGACCCCGCATTATTTCTCCACAACTGACATAGAAAGTCAATTGCGATAGAATAAGGCCCATTAGTGAATGACATCAAAAGTCTATATGTTGGTCACTAATAGGTTAAACATAGTGTACACGTACTACACTTTGGATATGTGTGCTGTGAGTGTTTATTATTACAGTGATAATGTATATATTTATAGTGAGTGTGCGTGTGTGTGTGTATATATATATATATATATATATATATATATATATATATATTTAATAGGCGTGAATGTACATATGCCATGAAATATATTTGTGTAGTTATAGTGTATATGTGTGTTACCGTATTATGTTATTTATGTGTGTATTTTTGTTTAAGAATATATACTCACCGGCCACTTTATTAGGTACACCTGTCCAACTGCTCGTTAACACTTAATTTCTAATCAGCCAATCACATGGCGGCAACTCAGTGCATTTAGGCATGTAGACATGGTCAAGACAATCTCCTGCAGTTCAAACCGAGCATCAGTATGGGGAAGAAAGGTGATTTGAGTGCCTTTGAACGTGGCATGGTTGTTGGTGCTAGAAGGGCTGGTCTGAGTATTTCAGAAACTGCTGATCTACTGGGATTTTCACGCACAACCATCTCTAGGGTTTACAGAGAATGGTCCGAAAAAGAAAAAACATCCAGTGAGCGGCAGTTCTGTGGGCGGAAATGCGTTGTTGATGCCAGAGGTCAGAGGAGAATGGCCAGACTGGTTCGAGCTGATAGAAAGGCAACAGTGACTCAAATAGCCACCCGTTACAACCAAGGTAGCCAGAAGAGCATCTCTGAACGCACAGTACGTCGAACTTTGAGGCAGATGGGCTACAGCAGCAGAAGACCACACCGGGTGCCACTCCTTTCAGCTAAGAACAGGAAACTGAGGCTACAATTTGCACAAGCTCATCGAAATTGGACAATTGAAGATTGGAAAAACGTTGCCTGGTCTGATGAGTCTCGATTTCTGCTGCGACATTCGGATGGTAGGGTCAGAATTTGGCGTCAACAACATGAAAGCATGGATCCATCCTGCCTTGTATCAACGGTTCAGGCTGGTGGTGGTGGTGTCATGGTGTGGGGAATATTTTCTTGGCACTCTTTGGGCCCCTTGGTACCAATTGAGCATCGTTGCAACGCCAAAGCCTACCTGAGTATTGTTGCTGACCATGTCCATCCCTTTATGACCACAATGTACCCAACATCTGATGGCTACTTTCAGCAGGATAATGCGCCATGTCATAAAGCTGGAATCATCTCAGACTGGTTTCTTGAACATGACAATGAGTTCACTGTACTCCAATGGCCTCCACAGTCACCAGATCTCAATCCAATAGAGCATCTTTGGGATGTGGTGGAACGGGAGATTCACATCATGGATGTGCAGCCGACAAATCTGTGGCAACTGTGTGATGCCATCATGTCAATATGGACCAAAATCTCTGAGGAATGCTTCCAGCACCTTGTTGAATCTATGCCATGAAGAATTGAGGCAGTTCTGAAGGCAAAATGGGGTCCAACCCGTTACTAGCATGGTGTACCTAATAAAGTGGCCGGGGAGTGTATACACCCACTATTTTTGCTACTGCCATATAGTGCCATTGTCTGACTGGGAATTCAAAGAATATATTGGGGTTATAAATACCCTCATTTCTTGCTACTGGTATATAGTGCCATTGTCTGACTGGGAATCCAAAGAATATATTGGGGTTACAAATACCCTCATTTTTTGCTACTGGTATATAGTGCCATTGTCTGACTGGGAATTCAAAGAATATATTGGGGTTACAAATACCCTCATTTCTTGCTACTGGTATATAGTGCCATTGTCTGACTGGGAATTCAAAGAATATATTGGGGTTACAAATACCCTCATTTCTTGCTACTGGTATATAGTGCCTTGGTCTGACTGGGTCCAACCCATTACTAGCATGGTGTACCTATGTGTTTTTTGAATGAATCCAGCAAAATGCTTTGGGTGAACATTTTGTTTTTTGAGGAAGTCTTCTGCCTCAAATACCTCCATGAAATCTGCATAAGAAAGGGAGGCAGATTAGGTCAGTTTTTCCTCTCCAAAAGCCATTGTATGAACATACACTACTACCTTGAGAACCACTTTTTGCAATATCTATAAACAGATGAAAGGATTATTTTCTGTTTTATGCTATAAATATCATAGTATCTTTTATCAATTTCAAAACAGAAATGTGAATAACATTGTATCTACCCAGGGCACCGCAATGGCCATGATTCTGGTAGGGAAGCATTACAAAAATATATTTTTCCATTTAAACTGCTTGACAAAGCTAATGTGACTAGAAAATGTATCTAGTGGTCTAGTTTATTTTTTTTCTTTTTCAGCCTGTGATGTGATCAGGTCTGACTTCTACAGATGATTTTCAGTAACTTCTGAAATATTTCTCATGGATTTCTTTATAGGGCAACATATAAAAATCACAAGATACAATCAAATGTTTTGGGGTTTTTTGCCGTTGTTGTCATAGTTTTGCAGCAGGACAGCAGAAAACAACAGAACTAAGTCTGCATTAAACCCTTAAACCTTTCCTCCATTAAAACATTATCACTTTGACTGTAACCCAGATTGACCTCGCCAGTTGTGCTTCAGTCTGTAATTCTGACTTGATAGCTGGGTAGAGAATAAGCTTACTTTGTATAAAACATCCAATCAGAGAACACAACCAGGGAGAAAACAACGTGTCACCCTGTATCTGTGTAGAAAACTGGGAATGTCTGATAGTAAGATGCCATAGGTTAGAGAAAGCTCACAATCCTAGTGGAGGATGACAGACGGATTTGGATTGAAGCTAATGTTATCACATTTTGTAAACAACTTGACAATAAGCTCCAGGGAAACATTACAATAAAAATAAGCACATGTGCATATGAGCTGACCAGACAATGAAAATTAAACTATGCTCCTGTACCAATAGGATAGTTCTAGAAAGAAAAGACATATGTAGAATATGAAAAATATTTTTATTGTCAACTACATATACTGTTGTGTAAATGTGCTGTAACACAAAAGAATCTTGCTAGATGTCCCTTATTGTTGCTTACTTTACCCAGCATATGGTTACTTATCTTTAATCCCTTCAAGTTGAGAGTAATTCTTTTGCTGTTTGTTGTTTTTGCAAGGCAAGATCTATTTTTTACCAATTATTTGGGGTGTATATATGATATATTTTAAGCTTCGATAACTTTTTGGAGGGTGGTACTACGTAATAAGTTTTACAGTTCACCACAAACAGTATTTTAATTTGTGTAAATAAAACAGGCAACACAAAAAGGGGTGAAATACATAGAGTCCCTATACTTGTTTAAAATCATAGCATGTCACAACCAGTATGGTCTGTGGTATTTAAAGCAACACAAACAGAAGTTTTCTGCTATACCAGATGTAAATATAGTTGTACACCCATATGCAGGATATGTAACCCTTTCCCATCTGTGACATTTTTCAATTTTAATTTTTAACTCCCTGCCTCTCAAACCCCATAACTTTTTTGTTCATAGAGACATTAGGGCTTAGTGTTTGCGGGACAAATTGTTCTTCATAATGGTATCATTTATTATTCTGTACAATGGACTGGGAAGTTGGAAAAAAATTCAGAATTGGGTGGAATTGGAGAAAAAGCGTATTTGTGCAACTGTATTACAGGCTTCATTTTTACGTCGACAAAATGATATATCATCTGTGTTCTATGTTTCAGTATGATTCCGGGGATACCAAATTTATATACTTTTATTTACATTTTAACTCCTTAACAATGATCTATACCATTGCCAATTTTATTTTTTTTTTTTTAATTTGCTTGAATTTATTAGACCCCAGAGAGGGGTCTGCCCCAGGTGCAGGAACTGATCACAGACATTAGCACTGGGTCTCTTCTGCATACTGCAGTGGAGACCTGGCGGTTATTGTGACCACTTGGCTCCTAAGCAGCCTCCATATTTAAATATCTGACATCTGTTGTACTATTAAGGTGTATGTCAATAAGGGGGTTAAACAAAAACATCCTATTAGACAAGGCAGGGCTTGTCAAACTTATTCAACTTGTATCTCAACAGTCAATCCATGGTGATGCTGGAGCCCCACCACTTGGCAGACTCTTATGCCAGAACACTTAGATTGACTAAGTTTGTCTTCTGAAGGCCATGCAACGTTAAATAGGCACATAATCAAACAGCCAAATACATATTTATATATGATGACTCATATCAAGTTACTACATACATTGTTTCTCTCTACAACCCACATGCCTCTCATGGTTCTACTCACCGTCTGCTCCCCTTTACACCCCCCAATACTTGCGCACTACGGATCAGTGCATCTTATTACCTTACCTACCTTAATTTTTCTTATTTGTGTTCAAGAACTACTTATTATGTGATTTGTGGTTCCATTGTTTTTGATTAAAAACGTTTATGTATTGTGTAAAGATAGTGTCTTGGAATGTCTAGGTTCTCAACACCACCACCAAGCACCCCCACGTAATTCATGCACTCAAAAAGATGGGCTCCTCAATTATTTTGCTGCAAGAAATGCACTTCCTAGAAGGTAAAATTCTTAATCTACCCAGGCTTCCTTATTCAACCTGGTTTCATTCCTGTCATAGTGGGACAAAGAAATATGAAGTTTTTATAGCTTTTAAATCAGACATTCCCTTTTCTCTCACCTCTTGCTTAAGTGACGACCTGTAAACAATAATTTCTAAATGTACAACGTGCCTCTAATCAGGTATGTATTATCGAATAGGAGAGTGACCCTATCCCCTCAGGACGTTTCCCCTTAAAACCATTCTTTATTAATAAATAGTTTAAAATTTCCCCAGCAAAACAAAAAGACAAACAAAAAACACACCACCCATAACCATTAATAATACCAATCGCCCTCCAGTTCAGGGGATCAAAGCGATTCTAGATCAAGAAGACGCTAATATTCTAACCCTCATAAATCCTATCAACGACTAGATATTTTCATATCTAAATGGCATTTAACACTATCTTCCTCTCCTTCCAAAGGTAATATAACTATTTCTGACCATGCCCCTTTGACTTTGCAGCTAGAAATATTCTCCCTTCCCCCCTGTATGATTGCAGACTCTACGAAAAACTGCTCTGTTTACGTGAGATAAACCAGACCATAGAACAGGGCTTAAACAGGGTTGTCAGGATAAACTTTTATAACAGGCCAGAGAAGGTGAAAATCAAACCAAAAAAACCCATACTCTTCTATCCCTGTGCTTTGGTCCTGAACCAGAGAAATTGGCCCAATACTGAAGTGATTAATAAAAGTCCCCACAGGCAATTGGGGCGTCTGATTTATCAAAAAACTCTGGAAACTCGTGTGCCAGAATGGGAATCTACGCTAGTTAGGAACTGACAGAGATTTTCAGTATAACTCACACTAGAAACCTAAGGTAAGTTATAAGACGTTCCCGTTCCCCAATCGGGGCGGGGGGGGGATATGTTGCATGTTTGTTGTAAGAGAGAGCTTGGCCATATATGCGCCACATCATCCCATATCTACATAAGGAAACTGGCGTAGATATGTTGATAAATTCCCTAGTGTGTACTTGTAAATTGACATATTATTTTGCATTTTTCCTACCGTAACATTTTTTTTCTAATTTGTTTTCGCAGATTAAGCAAATAAATAAAAACATTGAGAGCAGAAATGTTTCCATTTTGTATCGTCAGGCATAATAGCTTTTCAAGGCATAGTCTGATTACACCAGCTTTCCTATCTATATGACAAAGGTTCTTAGATGTTAAACCTCATAAGCATGAGAAAAAAAATTGTAAACATCAGCCTCATTGTCTAGAAACACCACAATTATTGCACCAGACTAATCTTTTAATCTGGAGATTCCGGGCACTTCTGATTACTTGGGTGAACCAGGAATGGTTTAGTAATATTACTCCAGTTGTTTTCAGGGAAGATCCCTGCACTATCAATCATGGAATAAATAAAACCTAAAAAATAACTTTTATTGGTATTCGATAAAAAGTGCAACATATGATAATAATTGCACTCCTATACATATATCGAACTTTTTAATCATATAAAAATAAAATTTATTTTTTGGTGTTTATTTATTTTATGATTTTTAGCTTGGTTCCTAAACACCAACCCTTATACCTGATGTTATTTTGATCACTTAAAGAGGACCTTTCATGGGTTTGCCAAAGGAAAAGAAGAGACACCGAGCGCACTAAGTGCAGTATTACACTGTTGAAATGTAACAAATCTTGTGATAATAAAAAATGACCAGTTGGCCTCTCACCTGATGGCGTTGTGACAGGATCACAACACCCGGAGACACAGTTGTGTAATGAATAATTCTGGTGAGAGTGGCAGCGGTTCCATCAGCAAACACCGGATACCCTGGAGGCAAATAGGACAGCAAATGGAGAAGAAGATCCGCGCTCAAGGTCATACAGGAAAAACGGGAAGCAGACGTATGGATAAGAACAGCTTTAATGAAGTATAAACAGTACAGCACAACGCGTTTCAGGCATCCTGCCCGACGTGTATTCGTGATTTTTGCACTTGAGAGGGTGTTTTATAACCCGAAACACGTTGTGCTGTACTGTTTATACTTCATTAAAGCTGTTCTTATCCATACGATTGCTTCCCGTTTTTCCTGTACAACCTTGAGCGTGGATCCTCTTCTCCATTTGCTATCCTTTCATGGGTTTGGGCACAGGCAGTTCTATATACTGATGGAAAGCCGACAGTGCGCTGAATTCAGCGCACTGTCGGCTTTCCCGATCTGTTCCCCGGTTAAAGAGCTAGCGGTTCCGGTACCGTAGCTCTTTACAGTCAGAAGGGCGTTCTTGACAGTCTGTCAGGAACGTCCTTCTCCACAGCAGCACCTATAGTGCTGTACTGTGTGAGCGGGGAGGAAAGCCCCTCTCCCTCTGCTCACAGTGCTCGTCCATAGACGAGTATTATCAGGAGGGAGGGGGTGTGGAGAAGGATGTTCCTGACAGACTGTCAGGAACGCCCTTCTGACTGTAAGGAGCTATGGTATCGGCACTGATAGCTCTTTACCCGGGGCACAAATTGGGAAAGCCGACAGTGCGCTGAATTCAGCGCACTGTCGGATTTCCAGCAGTATATAGAATTGCCTGTGCCCAAACCCATAAAAGGTCCTCTTTAAGATCCCGGCACTAGTTTATAACAGTGCTCATTCATATATGTTTATTGTAAATGGCTAAAATATGTTTATTTTTTACAACATTTGCTCCTGTTTACACTTCTTGTAGAATAGATTTTACTTTAAGAAGTGTTTTCTTTGTGGGCTGTGCATCTTATTAAGGAATCAGAAAATCACAGAGCCTGGCTAAGCTGCTTTCTGAAGCCCTTGATCCATCCTCTGGCTGTCAAATGATCTTTTTCACTATACGTCACCCTACACCCTGCTACTGCTTTACTTCTCAATAATAGTGCAAGATAAAGATATTGGCCTTTGTGAGGATTGTCCAGTTCAGGATGTTCTGCTGCTCTAATTAGAAATAATGTATGATAAAAACAGGACCACAGGTATCTGGCTCACGATCACTATTAGAGATGAGCGAACAGTGTTCTATCGAACTCATGTTCGATCGGATATTAGGCTGTTCGGCATGTTCGAATCGAATCGAACACCACGTGGTAAAGTGCGCCATTACTCGATTCCCCTCCCACCTTCCCTGGCGCCTTTTTTGCTCCAATAACAGCGCAGGGTAGGTGGGACAGGAACTACGACACCGGTGACGTTGAAAAAAGTAGGAAAAACCCATTGGCTGCCGAAAACATGTGACCTCTAATTTAAAAGAACAGCGATGCCCAGCTTCGCGTCATTCTGAGCTTGCAATTCACCGGGGACGGAGGTTTCCGTCCAGTTAGCTAGGGCTTAGATTCTGGGTAGGCAGGGACAGGCTAGGATAGGAAGGAGAAGACAACCAACAGCTCTTATAAGAGCTAAATTCCAGGGAGAAGCTTGTCAGTGTAACATGGCACTGACAGGCTCAATCGCCGCAACCCAGCTTTCCCCGGATCCTGAATTCAATATACCCCATATATACACCCCAAATCCCCGTTCCAACGGTGTGCCCCCCCACCTTCACCCCAGAAATACCCTGCAAGTCCCCTAGCAATAGAATTGGGGCTATATACACCCACTATTTTTGCTACTGCCATATAGTGCCATTGTCTGACTGGGAATTCAAAGAATATATTGTGGTTATAAATACCCTCATTTCTTGCTACTGGTATATAGTGCCATTGTCTGACTGGGAATTCAAAGAATATATTGGGGTTATAAATACCCTCATTTCTTGCTACTGGTATATAGTGCCATTGTCTGACTGGGAATTCAAAGAATATATTGGGGTTACAAATACCCTCATTTCTTGCTACTGGTATATAGTGCCATTGTCTGACTGGGAATTCAAAGAATATATTGGGGTTACAAATACCCTCATTTCTTGCTACTGGTATATAGTGCCATGGTCTGACTGGGAATTCAAAGAATATATTGGGGTTACAAATACCCTCATTTCTTGCTACTGGTATATAGTGCCATTGTCTGACTGGGAATTCAAAGAATATATTGGGGCTACAAATACCCTCATTTCTTGCTACTGGTATATAGTGCCATTGTCTGACTGGGAATTCAAAGAATATATTGGGGTTACAAATACCCTCATTTCTTGCTACTGGTATATAGTGCCATTGTCTGACTGGGAATTCAAAGAATATATTGGGGTTACAAATACCCTCATTTCTTGCTATTGGTATATAGTGCCATTGTCTGACTGGGAATTCAAAGAATATATTGGGGTTATAAATACCCTCATTTCTTGCTACTGGTATATAGTGCCATTGTCTGACTGGGAATTCAAAGAATATATTGGGGTTATAAATACCCTCATTTCTTGCTACTGGTATATAGTGCCATTGTCTGACTGGGAATTCAAAGAATATATTGGGGTTACAAATACCCTCATTTCTTGCTACTGCTATATAGTGCCATTGTCTGACTGGGAATTCAAAGAATATATTGGGGTTACAAATACCCTCATTTCTTGCTACTGCTATATAGTGCCTTTGTCTGACTGGGAATTCAAAGAATATATTGGGGTTACAAATACCCTCATTTCTTGCTACTGGTATATAGTGCCAGTTTCTAACTGGGAATTCAAAATGCGCAAGGCTCCCGGAAAGGGACGTGGACGAGGCCGTGGGCGAGGTCGGGGGAATGGTTCTGGGGAGCAAGGTAGCAGTGAAGCCACAGGGCGTCCCGTGCCTACTCCTGTGGGGCAGCAAGCATTGCGCCACTCCACAGTGCCAGGGTTGCTTGCCACATTAACTAAACTGCAGGGTACAAACCTTAGTAGGCCCGAGAACCAGGAACAGGTCTTGCAATGGCTGTCAGAGAACGCTTACAGCACATTGTCCAGCATCCAGTCAGACTCTGCCTCCTCTCCTCCTATTACCCAACAGTCTTGTCCTCCTTCCTCCCAAAATTCCCAAGCTTCACAGAACAATAACCCCAACTGTCCCTGCTCCCCAGAGCTGTTCTCCGCTCCTTTCATTGTCCCTCAACCTGCCCCTCCACGTCACGATTCCACGAACCTAACAGAGGAGCATCTGTGTCCAGATGCTCAAACACTAGAGTCTCCTCCATCTCCGTTCGATTTGGTGGTGGATGACCAGCAACCCACCCTCATCGACGATGATGTGACGCAGTTGCCGTCAGGGCATCCAGTTGACCGGCGCATTGTGCGGGTGGAGGAGATGAGACAGGAGTTGGAAGAGGAAGTGGTGGATGATGAGGACACTGACCCGACCTGGACAGGGGGGATGTCAAGCGGGGAAAGTAGTGTGGATGTTGAGGCAGGTGCAGCACCAAAAAGGGTAGCTAGAGGCAGAGGCAGAGGTCAGCAGCTTAGGCGAAGCCAGGCCACACCCGGAATCTCCCAAGATGTTCCAGTTCGTACCCAGCCCCGAAAAACTCCCACCTCGAGGGCACGTTTCTCAAAGGTGTGGAGTTTTTTCAAGGAATGCGCCGAGGACAGATATAGTGTTGTCTGCACAATTTGCCTCTCGAAATTGATTAGGGGCTCTGAGAAGAGCAACCTGTCCACCACTTCAATGCGCCGTCATTTGGAATCCAAGCACTGGAATCAGTGGCAGGCAGCAACGGCAGGACAAAGGCCGCCTGCCATTCACGCCACTGCCACTGCCTCTGCCTCTGCCACTGCCACTGCTGACTGTGCTGGCGATGCACTCCAGAGGACGAGCCAGGACACCACTTCATCTGCCTCCGCCACTTTGTTGACTTCTTCCTCATCCTCCCCTGTTCCTGTCTTATCTCCTTCTCCTGCACCATCAAAGGCACCATCAGGCGCTTCTTTACAACAACCCACCATCTCTCAGACATTGGAGTGGCGGCAGAAATACACTGCTAATCACCCACACGCGCAAGCCTTGAACGCCAACATCGCTAAACTGCTGGCCCAGGAGATGTTGGCGTTCCGGCTTGTTGAAACTCCCGCCTTCCTGGACCTGATGGCAACTGCGGCACCTCGCTATGCTGTCCCTAGCCGTCACTACTTCTCCCGGTGTGCCGTCCCCGCCTTGCACCAGCACGTGTCACTCAACATCAGGCGGGCCCTTAGTTCCGCGCTTTGCACAAAGGTCCACTTGACCACCGACGCGTGGACAAGTGCATGCGGACAGGGATGCTACATTTCACTGACGGCACACTGGGTGAATGTAGTTGAGGCTGGGACTGCTTCCCAAACTGGCCCGGTGTACCTCGTCTCCCCGCCTAACATTCCTGGCAGGGACACGAGAAGAACACCCCCCTCCTCCTCCTCCTCCACCGCCTCCTCCTCCGCCACTGCCTCCTCCTCCGCTGTTAGATTGACCCCAGCTACGAGTTGGAAACGTTGCAGCACTGCCGTTGGTAGACGTCAGCAGGCCGTGCTGAAGCTGATCAGCTTGGGGGACAGACAGCACACTGCCTCCGAGGTGAGGGATGCCCTCCTCGATGAGACGGCAATATGGTTTGAGCCGCTGCACCTGGGCCCAGGCATGGTCGTTTGTGATAACGGCCGGAACCTGGTAGCAGCTCTGGAGCTTGCCGGACTCCAACATGTTCCATGCCTGGCCCACGTCTTCAACCTAGTGGTGCAACGTTTCCTAAAGAGCTACCCCAATGTTCCAGAGCTACTGGTGAAAGTGTGGCGCATGTGCGCCCACTTTCGCAAGTCGACAGTAGCCGCTGCTAGCTTAAAATCTCTCCAGCAACGCCTGCATGTGCCACAACACCGGCTTTTGTGCGACGTCCCCACACGCTGGAACTCAATGTTTCAGATGTTGAATAGAGTGGTTGAGCAGCAGAGTCCTTTGATGGAATACCAGCTACAAAACCCTAGGGTGCCACAAAGTCAGCTGCCTCAGTTTCACATCCATGAGTGGCCATGGATTAGAGACCTTTGTGACATCCTACGGGTCTTTGAGGAGTCCACAAGGAGGGTGAGCTCTGAGGATGCGATGGTGAGCCTTACAATCCCGCTCTTGTGTGTTCTGAGAGAATCCCTGATTGACATCAGGGATAACTCAGATCACACAGAGGAGTCAGGGATAGCATCCGATCTGTCACAGCTGGAGAGTAGGTCCACACATCTGTCCGCTTCATTGCGTTTAATGGAGGAGAAGGAGGAGAAGGAGGAGGAGGGGGAGGAGGAAGAAGAGTTGTCCGATGATGTGATGGTGATACAGGAGGCTTCCGGGCAACTTCGAATCGTCCCATTGTTGCAGCGCGGATGGGTAGACATGGAGGATGAGGAGGAAATGGAGATTGAACTTTCCGGTGGGGCCAGAGGAGTCATGCCAACTAACACTGTGGCAGACATGGCTGAGTTCATGTTGGGGTGCTTTACAACCGACAAGCGTATTGTCAAAATCATGGAGGACAACCAGTACTGGATCTTTGCTATCCTTGACCCCCGGTATAAAAACAACATCTCGTCTTTTATTCCGGTAGAGGGGAGGGCCAATCGCATCAATGCTTGCCACAGGCAATTGGTGCAGAATATGATGGAGATGTTTCCAGCATGTGACGTTGGCGGCAGGGAGGGCAGTTCCTCCAGTAGGCGACCAAGTTCTCACCGGTCCACACAAACGAGGGGCACACTGTCTAAGGTCTGGGACACCTTGATGGCACCCCCTCGCCAAAGTGCCGCCACGGAGGGTCCTAGTGTCACCAGGCGTGAGAAGTATAGGCGCATGTTGCGGGAATACCTTTCCGACCACAGCCCTGTCCTCTCCAACCCCTCTGCGCCCTACACGTATTGGGTGTCGAAGTTGGACCTGTGGCTTGAACTTGCCCTATATGCCTTGGAGGTGCTGTCCTGTCCTGCCGCCAGCGTCCTATCTGAGAGGGTGTTCAGTGCAGCCGGTGGCATCATCACTGACAAGCGCACCCGTCTGTCAGCTGAGAGTGCCGACCGGCTCACTTTGATAAAAATTAACCACCACTGGATAGAGCCTTCATTTTTGTGCCCACCTGTGTAAAGCACCCCAACATGAAACTCCATGTCTGTACTCAACCTCTCCAATTCCTCCGCATCCTCATACTCATCCACCATAAGCGTTGCACAATTCTGCTAATACTAGGCTCCCTCCACCCTGATTTCCCCCAACTCTGCTGGTTAGAGGCTCCCTCCACCCTGATTTCCACCAACTCTGCTGGTTAGAGGCTCCCTCCACCCTGATTTCCCACAACTCTGCTGGTTAGAGGCTCCCTCCACCCTGCTTTCCCACAACTCTGCTGGTTAGAGGCTCCCTCCACTCTGATTTCCACCAACTCTGCTGGTTAGAGGCTCCCTCCACCCTGATTTCCACCAACTCTGCTGGTTAGAGGCTCCCTCCACCCTGATTTCCCCCAACTCTGCTGGTTAGAGGCTCCCTCCACCCTGATTTCCACCAACTCTGCTGGTTAGAGGCTCCCTCCACCCTGATTTCCCACAACTCTGCTGGTTAGAGGCTCCCTCCACCCTGCTTTCCCACAACTCTGCTGGTTAGAGGCTCCCTCCACTCTGATTTCCACCAACTCTGCTGGTTAGAGGCTCCCTCCACCCTGATTTCCACCAACTCTGCTGGTTAGAGGCTCCCTCCACCCTGCTTTCCCCCAACTCTGCTGGTTAGAGGCTCCCTCCACCATGAATTGGTCCAAACTGGGCTGGTTAGAGGCTCCCTCCACCATGAATTGGTCCAAACTGGGTTTTTTAGAGGCTCCCTCCACCATGAATTGGTCCAAACTGGGCTGGTTAGAGGCTCCCTCCACCATGAATTGGTCCAAACTGGGCTGGTTAGAGGCTCCCTCCACCATGAATTGGTCCAAACTGGGCTGTTTAGAGGCTCCCTCCACCATGAATTGGTCCAAACTGGGTTTTTTAGAGGCTCCCTCCACCATGAATTGGTCCAAACTGGGCTGGTTAGAGGCTCCCTCCACCATGAATTGGTCCAAACTGGTTTTTTTAGAGGCTCCCTCCACCATGAATTGGTCCAAACTGGGTTTTTTAGAGGCTCCCTCCACCATGAATTGGTCCAAACTGGGGTTTTTAGAGACTCCCTCCACCATGAATTGGTCCAAACTGGGCTGGTTAGAGGCTCCCTCCACCATGAATTTGCCCAAACTGGGCTGGTTAGAGGCTCCCTCCACCATGAATTGGTCCAAACTGGGTTTTTTAGAGGCTCCCTCCACCATGAGTTGGTCCAAACTGGGCTGGTTAGAGGCTCCCTCCACCATGAATTGGTCCAAACTGGGCTGGTTAGAGGCTCCCTCCACCATGAATTAGTCCAAACTGGGGTTTTTAGAGGCTCCCTCCACCATGAATTTGCCCAAACTGGGCTGTTTAGAGGCTCCCTCCATCATGAATTGGTCCAAACTGGGCTGGTTAGAGGCTCCCTCCACCATGAATTGGTCCAAACTGGGCTGGTTAGAGGCTCCCTCCACCATGAATTGGTCCAAACTGGGCTGGTTAGAGGCTCCCTCCACCATGAATTGGTCCAAACTGGGCTGGTTAGAGGCTCCCTCCACCATGAATTAGTCCAAACTGGGGTTTTTAGAGGCTCCCTCCACCATGAATTTGCCCAAACTGGGCTGTTTAGAGGCTCCCTCCATCATGAATTGGTCCAAACTGGGCTGGTTAGAGGCTCCCTCCACCATGAATTGGTCCAAACTGGGTTTTTTTAGAGGCTCCCTCCACCATGAATTAGTCCAAACTGGGGTTTTTAGAGGCTCCCTCCACCATGAATTGGTCCAAACTAGGGTTTTTAGAGCCTCCCTCCACCATGAATTGGTCCAAACTGGGCTGGTTAGAGGCTCCCTCCACCATGAATTGGTCCAAACTGGGTTTTTTTAGAGGCTCCCTCCACCATGAATTAGTCCAAACTGGGGTTTTTAGAGGCTCCCTCCACCATGAATTGGTCCAAACTAGGGTTTTTAGAGGCTCCCTCCACCATGAATTGGTCCAAACTGGGTTTTTTAGAGGCTCCCTCCACCATGAATTTGCCCAAACTCTGCTGGTTAGAGGCTCAATCCACCCTGATTTTCAAAACAAATGTTGGTGCCAACCTCAACTTACTACAAGGGCCAAATTCACTGCTGGTGACAAGCTCTCCTCACTGCAAGTGCCAAATACACATGTTTCAAGGTGTTTTCCTACTGTCAGAGAGGTGGTATTGAGTGTGTAAAGTGTGTAGTTGTTTGGCTGTGATGTTGGGGTAATAGAGGGTCTTTGGTGTGTTAGATGCCCCCAGACATGCTTCCCCTGCTGTCCCAGTGTCATTCCAGAGGTGTTGGCATCATTTCCTGGGGTGTCATAGTGGACTTGGTGACCCTCCAGACACGGATTTGGGTTTCCCCCTTAACAAGTATCTGTTCCCCATAGACTATAATGGGGTTCGAAACCCGTTCGAACACACGAACATTGAGCGGCTGTTCGAATCGAATTTCGAACCTCGAACATTTTAGTGTTCGCTCATCTCTAATCACTATCACAACAATCTTACATGAATGAAGCCCTTACAAAGGGTCATTAATTGTAGGACCCTTGGTGGGGTTGCTTATGTTAGGGCAGTCCCCCTATCAGTGTTAGTGGAGGAGCAGACCAGGGTAAGTAACTACACTATCAAATAGATGACTGTATTTTACTATCTTTATTTGTTATTTGTTTGATGGATACTATGAAGTAAAGCTTAAAGGGATTTTCTGGGAAAAAATGGTGGTTTTTTTTAATATATCTGATTGTGTCATTAATGGGTTTAAAAATTCACCCATAAACCTTTACCCAGTGGTGTAACTAGGAATGGCGGGGCCCTGTGGCGAACTTTTGACATGATCCCCCCACCCGACCGACGGACACTGAAGACCTCGACCGACCCCCTCCTCCGCATTCCTGCGCGCTCTATTATGTCCCTCAGTGGGCCCTGCACGCAGTATTGTACCCCATAGTGGCCCCTTCACACAGTATTGTACCCCATAGTGGCCCCTGCACACAGTATTGTGCCCCATAGTGGCCCCTGCACACAGTATTATTCCCCCATAGTGGCCCCTGAACACTGAATTATGCCCCACTGTGGACACCCATAAACAATTATTATACTCTGGGGTCTTTTCAGACTCTATGTCCGCCCTCTTCCCCATTTGTAATGGCACGCGGCAGGGTTGCCCCCTCTCCCTTCTTATTTTCGCCCTATGCATTGAACCCCCTGCAGCCCAGATCTGTGCCCATCCTGATATTAAGGGGGTCTCGGTGAGAGATATAGGGACTTCAAGATTAGCCTATTTGCAGACGATGTCCTTCTGACCATTACCAACTTGCATATATCCCTCCCTAATTTGCTTTGGGTCCTGAAATCCTACGGTGATCTGTCAGGTTATAAGGTTAATATGACTGAGACGGAGGCATTGCCCTTTAACATCCCCGTCTCCGACTTGCGCATGTTGAGGTCTAATTTTGATTTCCAGTGGAGGGACCGTTCTATCCGATACTTGGGCATTCAGTTGTCCACCTCCTATTCAACACTGTATGCAGTCAATTATCCTGGCCTATTCGCTGATCCCTTATCCCTTCTGGATAAGTGGCGTCCTCTTTGCATTTCTTTGTTGGGTCGTATAGCCGCGATTAAGATGTGCTTTCTCCGGAAGCTCCTTTATTTCTTTGACACACTCCCTGTTGCAGTCCCTCGGGGGGAGCTTCGTGCTTTTCAGAAATTGATCTTCCAATTTATATGGGATGGCAAACGTCACCGAATTCCCCGCTCGGTTATGCTTGCAGGTAAGGGGGGGGGGCTAGCGGTCCCGCATCTATTACACTACTACTGGGCTTCCCATTTATGGTGTATTCCGCGCTGGGCTGCGTCTCGGGCGTTCACGAAATGGGCAGAGATCGAGAAACTCTGGCTGGCCCCAGTCCACCCTAATGCTTTTCTGTGGTCCCGTTCTCCCCCTTGGCCCCATCCACTTTACGTGGTCTATCTGGGCCACTTGCTTAAAACTTTTCTCTTTGGCGGCCCCCTGTTCATCCATGATTTCTCTCCTCTATAATCTCTTCCTCCCGGAGGGACTCTCCGCAGGGATGGTACAGCCGTGGAGTAAGTTGGGTCTTTTTCATATCGCGGACCTGATTGATCCTTTTGACTTTGGAGCTCAGGCCCTTTGACTATTTCACGTCTGTATTGCACTTACCTACCTCTGAATGGCTACACAATAGGCAGATCGATCACTTAATGGTTTCTCAATTTGGCTCCCTGAAGGTTTCCTTGCCCACAGTTTTTGAAAGGGTTTGTAAGGCGGGTACTTCCACTGCTGGTTTAATCTTGGGTATCTATAGCCTTCTTGCTTCCTCGGGAACGAGTGGCCCTTCCTCTCATAAGTACATGGACCGGTGGTCTAGGGCATTGAATAGGGAGATTTCCCCTGGCCAGTGGCAGGTTATTTGGTCCTGTGCAGCCAAGTCCTCCACGTGCATTACCTTCCGAGAGACCCAATACAAATTGTTAATGCACTGATATCTCACCCCTGCCCTTCTTCATACGCTCAACCCCAGCGTTCCACCTTTTTGCTGGCATTGTGAGGCAGGGGTGGGTACCCTGTGCCATAAATTTTGGGATTGTCCGGATATCCGCCCCTTTTGGCGGGAAGTGCAGTCTCTCACAGAAGCTCTCTTTATTCGAGGGGTTCCGTTGGACTCTCTTACCTACCTGCTCAATCTATCTCCCCCTCATTTGGGTAAACACACATCTAAATTGCTCTTATATCTGCGTACGGCAGCCAAAACTCTCATTGCCTTGCACTGGAAGCGTACCTTACCCCCCACTGGTCCTGACTTAGTGGCCCCACCTGAAAAACGTGCGTAGCATGGAGTTTTTGATGGCTTCCCTTAATGACACCCTAGGTGCATTTCAGGCAGTATGGTCATCCTGGGACGCTTATTGTGCACTGAATGGCCTCTCTGATCCCCCTTCCCCTTTGTCTTTTCTTTTGTGTTGTGTGTTCCCCTTGTTCTTTTTGTTCATTTTTTTTATCTGTTATAATACTGTTTTACTTCACTGTTTTATCCATGCCCTTTGTTATTCTTTTGGGCTTCTCTTTTGTTATTTTATGTATGTTGAAAATTATTTCATTAAAAATTACAGTTGAAAAAAAAGGGTAAAAGTTGTTATAAAAATATTATCTATTAATACACCTCTATATGAACCATAATATCTACTTTGACATAGTCAGTTGGCAAAAACCTATTTATCCTTATGTTTGTGTATACTTTTATATACACAGAGCAGATACAGCATCAGAGAGATACACATTGTGGGGAAGGTTGCTCGGTAGCAGCAATGATGTGGACCCAACCAGTCAGAGATAGGGGCACCAAATTGTGGCAAACAGGTTTATTTAAAAAAAAAAAACCTGCAAAATAAATAAAGCTTCACATCAGACACAAAATGAGCAAAATAAAATACAGCTTTAACTTCAGACAAAAAAAAAGTATGAAAAAAATTCATGCTTGTCTGAGCGCTAAGACTAAGCACTAACTGTATGTGGGGCTTAGTAGCAGCTATATGAATCAAACAAAAATAACACAACATCATCTCACAGTGTCAGGACAGACGCAGGTATTTCCTCTTCTCCCAGGATTTGTCCTGAAGTGCAGGCTCTGCAGCCTTTTATGACCCAGTAACGAGCCTATGACCCACACCTGGGGCTGACGCCCTGGACCACACATATGTCAGGAATCTGGAGAGATATACTGGGACTCCAGCACTCTGCCGGTCACCTTCTTACAACATTTATAGAAATAGTGTTAGGAGCCTGATGTAACAAATAACTCAGTAAGTCCTGGGCAACTAGAATCTCCAAGCGCTGAGGCAAAAACAGTCCTGGGTGTGCTACACTCTCCTAACTGGAGCAGAACCAGGCCCCGGAATTCTTCACCAGAGCTGCTGATGGTGGAGTTGGACTTGGTAAAAGTCCGAGACCCAGATCCGAAACTGCCCAGAGAGTGACGCACACCCAGCAACCCCAAGTAGGAGGACCCAGAAGGAGGCAGACACTAACCTTAGAGTGAAATCCAAGAGAGCAGGATGAACTGGAGATGTAGATGAGCAGGAGGGTAATCCAGGGAATTCACACAGATACTCGAGGAACAAATTTGTGGTCAATCAAGCAGAGTCGATAACTGGAGGTCATGTGGTAGCAGAAGACAGAGGCAGAAGCGTAGTCGGGGAAGCCGGATCATACACTGGAGATAAACGGAGTAGCCAAAACAGGATCCAAAAGGGAGGTCAGGTGGAAGCCAAAGGTCATACACAGGAGGTCAGGAAGGTGCCAAGGTGTCAGGATCACAGAGGAGAGGTCTGTAAAGCAAGCTGGGTCATACACATCCAGAGAATCCAAGGACAGGGTAAGGAGGCAGGTAACAGGAGACAGGAGGAAGGAGATAACAGACAGGGAACAGAAGACAGGAGGCTCGTCGCTGGGGGAGCTGATACCGCAGGTACACGAATAACCAGCGGTGGGCCAAAGCCAGAATGAGGCTCCGCTGACCCCCCTGACTCCAGAAGTGCGTCCCTGCGCTAGGGAAAAACTGGAACATTCAAGCGGAGGCCTCCGGACTACCCCAGCGCTGGAACCAGCAGTGATCCCGGCGCTGTAAAGGGATCGGGTCGGGCGCCTCCACGCAAAACAGTGGAGGCCCTGCCCATCCTAACAAGTATCTGCAGAAATTATTCAGGTCATATACATTTTCTGTGATTGAAGAGCCCTTTTCTTTTCAATTGCTGTTTCTTCCCTTTGCATTATTCCTCTTACTATTATGCTACAATGTACCAGTGAACACAATGGGGTCACTTTGTATAATTCTGTTATTTAATTAAAAATAGAAGCACTTTTCTGTTTATTTTCAGAAAACACATAAAGGACTTCAATAAATTCTCTCTGAATCTAAATACTTTAAACTAGCATTGTTCTTTATTGTAGTTACATAACTGTATTATTTCCCTGAAATAGTTTTTTTTTTATACAGTTGAATGTACCACATATCCATTTCTTTCTAATTGTTCCGTCATCATACAAACTTTGATAAAAAAAACAACAAAATCTGTTTTAGTTAGTACATTTTTGGCCACGACTGTATTTGTAAAGTCCATAACAAGAGTTCCATTATGCGATTACATGATACCACAACCAGCTGCTGTTCTGTGGCCTGAGTAAGCAAAGATCAGCTATTTCAATTCCTGCAGGTGTCGGCACAGTGCAAGCAAGGAGTGTTATTACTGAAATAAAACATATCTGCTATTTCATGTATCTTAACAAAATAAAATATAAAATTTTAATTCAAGATGTCCGAGAAGAGGGTGAAGGTGCAAAACTCAACTAAATCTTATTTCTCCTTTTAAAAAAATATATATATTTTTTATTTTAGGTTTCATGTGTACTTCTAAACATGATGGTGCATTCCGATGATACACAAACAGCATTTTCAAATCTCTTCTTTCTTAGCGCCGGACTAGTGGTGACTGTATGTTAACGCTCAGTGCTGTAATGGAACAACAGAGATCTTTAGAAGGCACGGGAGCTGTGCCTACTATATTGCTTCCAGGTTCCAGCTGTATTATACAGCCAAAATCCAGGACTAGCTACCGGAGCTGGAAAACATCGATAGTGATCAAGGCATGTGGGTGGTTGGTGGGGATCTCTCCATTGAGATTAAAGAGTTCTGGGGAGTTGCCATGGCAGCCAGCAGTCCAGTCAATGGCCTAATAATTGCCATGAATAGATGTGCAATCAGTCTTGGTCTAATACACATATACAAGCAGAAGAATTAATGCAGTAAATGGTACAGGTGATCAAGGGATCCCAAGTTCAAGTACCCCTGTGGGTCAGTTAAATTAAATTAAAAAAAAGTTTAAAAAGTTAAAAGTATAAAAAAAATAATATTGGTGATGATAAAAATACATGATAAAAAGTTTTACAAATTCCCATTTTAAAGAATAAATAGTCTAAAAAAAATAAACAAATATATTAGGTGTCACTGTGTCTATATATTAAGTGCGAACTATATATAATAAACTAATATTAATAATTGTATTTATCCCATATGGTGAATACTGTAAAAAATACTACAATGCACAAATGATTGTGTTTTGGTGACCTTACCTTCCCCTTTAAATAAATAAATAATAAGGGTACTATTCCGTTATCGGGCCAGCAGCAGCGCATTTCAGCACCAGCTTTCGGGACAGCAGTTCAGTTCAGCAGCGGGAATTACAATGACATCCGAGGACTGCTGGCCCGATGCTTGTGCCCAGTAGCCAGTACATCAATGACCCCCCCTCCATCTCCTCCTCCTTCCAGTGCTGCCCCCCAGCTCTCCTTACATCTACCCCGTACCCTCTCCCCGCCACATGACTAAGCCGATGCTGGCCCGATGATAGAGGCCGTGCTTGTGTGTAGTAGGCAGTACATCGATCGATGCCCTCATCCTCCTCTTCCTTCCAGTGCTGCCCCCCAGCTCTTCTTACATCTGCCCCGTACCCTCTCCCTGTAATAGGCCTCACCGTAAATCTTGAGCAATGAATGCTACTAGATAGCCGCCGGACGCTGCAGAAAGTTTGTCCCTCCGGCTCGCTGTAGCTCACCGTTCCTATAGTCGGCGTGTTTCTTGTCAGGGCCTGGATTGAGCCCCGGTGTCTTTCCTTTCGGTCTCGGTACTAGCGCTGAGGTGAGGCCTAGTCGTGTGGCGGGGAGAGGGTACGGGGAAGATGTAAGGAGAGCTGGGGGGCAGCACTGGCAGGAGGAGAAGGATGGGGGAGGGGGGTCATCGATGTACTGGTTACTGGGCACAAGCATCGGGCCAGCAGTCCTCGGATGTCATTGTAATTCCCGCTGCTGAACTGCTGTCCCGAAAGCTGCTGCTGAACTGCGCTGCTGCTGGCCCGATAACGGAATAGTACCATAATAAGAGCTAAAAACATTAACGTATCATTTAGGTTATGACAATATTCTGACGTTCATAACTACTATGAAGTCTCAGAGCTAAATTTTATAGACAATGAAACGGCCACTGTCAATTGGAAATTTGAAAAAGATCACTATACGGTCAACAGAAACACAAACATCTTTATAGCGTGCTTTACTACCGCTTATGCCAGACTTGAACTGTACAAGTTATGCTGGGTTCACACTTGCGCCCCGAGTCCGTTCATGCAAGTTTCCGTTTCCTGCATAAAACAGAGCAGGAGACGGAAACCTGCAGGAGTCTCTCACCCATTCATTTGAATGGGTTTGAAAGATGTCCGGCCGTGAGCGCCGGTGAGCGTTTTATGCTCTCAGCCGCAAAACCATTTTTTTAAAATCGGACACAGAGTCGGACATGCAGTACTCTGTGTCCAGTTTTAAAAAACCGGTGTCGCGGCGGAGAGCATAAAACGCTCACCGGCGCTCACGGCTGGACCCGCTCTGACAGCTTTCCGTCTTCTGCATTAAATATACCATCCAGTGTGGTAGGTAATCCTACCATAAGAGAAAAACTGATCAGTTTAAAAATGAAACTGATTCACCCCTCAACTTCAGAACCTCCACAGGCCCAGGTCCCCATTTTTCCCTCATCACCCTCAGGGCTGACACACGGAACTTTATTACCTAAAGTGAGAACTATTCCACTATTACAGCAAGCGTGGTTAACATTGTAATTATATCTATTATGCTTTTTTGGTACTCTGAATAAAAGTGTTTTTTGGTATTCTGAATAAAAGTTTTTTTTAAAATAATTGCTGTGTGTGTGTGTGTGGTTTTGCCCATATGCAGGCCATACCGTAAGTTATGCTGAAAAGACATGTTCGGACATGCCATTCAGACATGTTGGACATGTTCGGACATGCTCCTACATGTGTTCGGACATGTCCTTACATGTTAAGACATGTTTTGTGCTGCACGCCTGCGCAGAATCATGGTGCGTAGTTGTCTTAGGGGTTTTGTACGGACATGTCACAACATGTTTTGTGGTCTTCATGGGGCTGTGTACAAACATGACTCACGACACCACGCTGAGGAGCTGAAGAGCATGGCTTGGTTACAACTGCGATAAAAAAGTTATATTATTTTATCTTAAATAAACTATAGACACTTTTGTGCTGAAATTAATGATATTCCTTTCTATCAAAGAAATATCATTTGTGCCAACGCAAAAATAAAATCAGGTTAAAACTATAGCTAAAGATTAGTTATTAATATACTCCTGATAGAACATGAATCAGGAGGAAGGGAGAAATCGTATAAAAAAAGGGGGCATGGTATCATAATAAAAGGGGGGCGTGGAGACAGCAGAATAATCATATTAAAGGTGGGTTATCATAATAATTGGGACGTGATGACGTCAAAATAATCAGATAAAAGGAGGCATAGTCATATAATAAAAGGGGGCGTGGTGACATAAAAAAAGGGCGTGGCACCTGTCATTTTTTAGTTTGACGAGAAGTAGGGCTGTATCACTACTAACATACATACCAGAAAATGGTACCCATTAAAACTACAACTTTACCCACAAAAACTTGACTTTACGAACGTCAGAATATTGTCATAACCTAAATGATACGTTAAACAAAGTTGCTATGTTATTTTTAATGCAGAGTGAACACCATAAAAAACAAAAATTAATGACAGAATTTAGCATTTATTTTTCACACATATGTCCTCAAAATGTTAATTAAAGTGGATTAAATCACTAAGGTATTTAGAATTACTTTATTGGATCTGTACTCATAAATGTTACTTCAAACACCTCAGATTGAGGATCTTTAGGCCATAAAACTTTTCTCCAATTTCTATCCAATGTCTGTTTTTTTTTATTGATGAGCTTTTACTTTTTAAGATGAGACTGGTATTTTGTGAATTAATGATGTGATTATTTTATTCCACTACTTTGAGCCACTGTGTGTGCTGCACCATGTAGGGGTTGCATGCCCTCTAGGCTGCACAGGTTGTTCCCTTCCTCCTCCCCTACATGCTGGCGCTGTGGATCGGAGGAGGGGACCCTTTTGCATGTGTTCTGGGACTGTGCTGCACTCGAGGACTTTTGGACTGAAGTACACAGGATCCTTTGCCAGGTGTTCCACTCTTCTCTGCCTTTCACTCTGGCCTTTTTCTTACTTAATTTATCGGATCTTCCTTTACGCTCTTACCGCAAGTCCTCCCTGCGCCATATGCTAAATGCGGCCAGGGCCTGTGTGCCGGCCCTTTGGAAATCCTCCAACCCCCCTTCCCTCCGACATTGGGTTCACAAAGTGGAGGACATTAGGACCATGGAGGATCTCACAGCCTCCCTCCGGAACATGCATGAGGCTTTCATGGATGCTTGGATGCCGTGGTTTCTTTTTCAAGGCACTCAGTCTTACAAAACCCTGGTTGGCTGAGTCCCCCCTTGGTGGTTGCTTTGTTGTGGTCTTTGCTCTGGAGTCCTGGTATCCTATCCTATCCCTTCCCTTCCCCCCCCCCTTTTTTTTTTTTTTTTTTTTTTTTTCTTTCTTTCTTCTTTTCTTTCCTCTGTTATCCTCTCTTCTTTTTCCTTTCTGTTCCCTTTCTTTTTCTCTATCTGATTTAGGATGTGCTTGTAATTGCATTGTTTTGTTTTATTTACTAGTTTATGGTCTTTTTGGGCCGGCTGGGCTGGTGTTTCCGGCCTTGCTCACCCCTATGTTGTACTTGTTGTTGCTCTTACTTAAATAAAGAATTTATAAAAGAAAAAAAAAAAATGTGCACGCAGAACCCATCGACTAGTGAGAAAACAGCAAGGTAGGAAATGAAATAATTATAATTTCCATCCAGATGTTTTTGACTCCTTGCATACTTGCAGCACATCTTTACACTTATTACACATTACTTTACACTACAGCTACTCCGAATAGACCCACACACAGTGCTCCTGAATATAACTTCATTACACGGTATGCCTCTGAATATATTTGCATCTCATACTGTGCCCTTGCATATAACTACATTACACACAGTGCATCTGAAACTACTACCACCATAAATCATGCCTCCTCAAGATACTGCTTCTTCTTTCAGCTTCCACCTTGCAGTGAGCTTATGTGTGCTACCTGGAGAGCTTTGAGCATCGGTAAAGGTGTACCAAGGACACAGACCGAAGTGAGTTCAGTGCAAAAAAGGAGTAAAAACAGGTTTCCATGCTCTATCAAATAAGCCGAGTGGTGATGAGGAAAATTTCCAAGATTATTTAATAATAGGACTAGAGATGAGCGAGTACTATTCAAAATGGCCATTTCCAATAGCACGCACCCATAGGAATGAATGGAAGCGGCCGGCACGCAGGGGGTTAAAAGGCCGTTTGTGGGCAAAGTCTGCGTCCATTCATTCCTATGGGTGCGTGCTATTCGAAATGGGAGTTTCGAATAGTACTCGCTCATCTCTAAATAGGACGATGGGTTTCTGTAGTGAACCACTCCTTTCTTCAGATTCAATATGTCCAATATATATAAGCTGATAAAAATATAGTTTAATGAACAATATATATATATATATATATATATATATATATATATATATATATATATATATGTGGATGCTCTACATATATCCATATACTAAATAAAAACAGGCAAATCACACCTTGACACTATAATAATAAGATTCTTATGACCATTCAAAAAATGAAAAAGTTAATGATGAGGTATACTGAAAACCTGAAGATTATCAATATATTGAATATAGCAAAAATAAATAAAAATATATATATATATATATATATATACCCATATTGTACTAGATAGTATCATGCAGATAAAGCAATAAATGGATAGGTGTTTAGATTGATATATAAGTTTATCAATATCGTATTTCAATATATGAATACAAAAAAACGTATTAAAATTCATTATTTGCTTTATGCAGTGTCATAAAAATACAAATGCAAAACATAATGTGGTGCTAGTTAAAAAAAAATTGCATCTAATACCACCTGGTTGGGATTCCTTCTATCTAAACTGTGTGCATAGTTAATAAGATGCAACATATTTGCTTTACTCAACCTCTTGGAACAATCTCCCTGCTAAACTAGGAATGCTGTGTTCTGCAAGTACATTCACACTGCTTGGCACACGAGCAGTGTATATGAATGTCTTGATGTCCATAGCCAAGGCCACCCGGGGAGGGAGGTCCCAGTAATGAACATGTCTAGGAAAGTCGTAGTGTTCTTGTTACAATAGAGATGGCAACTGGAGCTCCATATTCTATGCAATATAAGCCACTCCATATACAAATTAAATACTACTTTCCTCATAGCTGTACAGACAGTATCTGGGAGTCTAAGATATATATTAAAAACACCTTTCCGCTTCCCTAGTGAGGGGCAAGAAAGAAAACCTGGTAAGACATAACTTAAGGGATAATAGGTAACAAGAAGTGGAACACTCGTAAACATGCATAAATGGTGGGGGTAAAAAGCCAAAAGGAGGGGGTAATTTTAAATTTAGTAAAAAAAAAAAAAGGGGAGGGGCTATTCAGGAGCACTCCAGAGCCTCATTCAGACCATTGGGGTTAAGGGTATTACCTTTTTAAAAATATAGTAATTTTTTCTCTTAACTGAGTATCTACTGGGATTGTCGGGTTGTATCTGTTCTATCGGCGTTAGTAACAGGCACCAGAAAGAAATATGGAAAAATGGCAAGACACTCTGTGTAACAACTATCCTGCAATTCTACTGCTCTTATATCTTATGATTATTAAATTATGGCAAAAACAAAGCCATCACATGTAAACTGATAAAATCTAATCTATTTATATCTCATTCTTTCGTGTAAAATACTGCAGTATATTTACAAATCTAAATTTACGATCATTGCCGTATTTTCTATTATTGTATTATTTATGAAATATGCCAAATCTAACAGAATTGCCTAAAATTTATATTTATACTCTGCCACTCTCAAAAAAGGATCAGCATGTGTTCAGTGAATGTACGCTGGATACATAAGATGAAGTACATGCCAAAAGCCATCATAAATGATTGGAAATAAAACACATTAACTCGGCCAATTTCAGATAATTGCTGCAGTTGTTGATTAAGCTTCTTTGGAAGTTTTGCAAACATTTCAATTTCATTGTTGTATTTTTGTACAGACAACATACATGTGTTTACACCATTAAATGACTCTGAAAATGATAGATTGTGCTAATGTTAAATACGTTGGTTTAGGTTTATATTTTGACCACGTATCGGAAATGTCAATAAGTCCACTCCTTCTAGATTGAGCATTACCTGATTCTCTCGTGAATGAAGCCATGGGTCTAACATAGCGTTGAGTGTGTTTAAAAGTATTTTTTTCCGGCGCTGTGATTACACAGCTGGGTTATGGTTTTAATGGTTTCCAATGAAAACAAAGAATAATGCGTGCCATTGAAAAGTGGGAATTTCAGTGTTAAACTCTGCAGACACACCAAACCAACCACCTTTCAGTAAAAGGTTCATACACTCTTTGCTATAAGATATAGTAAATAGTAATTAATGTTTGACAACATTAGTCTCATCATTTAAGTGCAAGTGTCATTTCAGGTCACTTTTCTCAATAAGCTGTTATGTGTTCACATGAGCAATGATACTATTTATGACCATGAATTAACTTCTATACAGGTATGGATCCAGGATTGAAATCTTGGGAAGAAAATATTAGTGCACATTTTGCTTTAGCTTGGTCACACTCAGCACCACTTTGTAAGGCCTCTTGCACACAACAGTGAATTTTTTTAAAAAAAAATGTCCAATTTTGACAGCTGTTTTGCATCCATTCTGTTCTGTTTTTAATGGCCAAGTGTCATCAGTTTTGCATCAGTTTTTAACCGTCATGGAAAAAAAACACATACATTTTATTGGTCTATTTATTAGTCTATTTTTAATGGATGACAATCTGTTTCATGTCCGTTAAAAACGGGTCCCATAGACTTGCAATGAGTCCGTTTGGCTGTCAAAAAGGTCAAAGATAGTATAGGGCTAAGGACCCACGGGATGACCCGCAGCAATAAAGCGCTGCTGGAAATACTGCGTGGCAACACATCGCAGTTCTTCTTGGAAATCACGATGCTGTTTTTATCTCAAAGTGGGCATGGGACTAGAATCCCATCCAGTTTGGCTGTACTGTAAAACACCACGGGCAAATCATGGAGTTTCTGGCCGATGGGGCCCCGGCCTATATCAGTTTTTTTTTACACACATAAAAACAAAATGGAAATGTGTATAGACACATTGATTACAGTGTACTGTATTGTTAAAACGGATGTGCAATGGATGCTTAAAATACAGGCGTCACATGTCCATTTTTCACATGTCAGTGCTATGGGCAGCGATTTGCACCAGTGATAGTGAGCCAAAACCAGGAGTTGGTTAACAATACAGAACAGATCCAAAATAGACAGATCTGGATAAGCAGGCAGAGATAGAGTCAGGTGAAATCAAAGCTGGTACACAGCAAAATTGACATAATGTAGTACAAATGTGGACCCGTGCGAAGACCGTGTGGAAAGCACACGGACCCCATTATAGTCTATGGGGTCCTTGTGCTTTCAGTGCACACTGCTTGCCAGTACATTCGGTAGTCCATTTGGGGGGGTCTCCATGCGGACTCCCCAAATGGATTACTGATGCAGATGTGAACCAGGCCTAAGCTGCATCAGCAGCAGGAAGTAGTATATAGCACAGGTAGGACCCACACAGTGTGTAGTAGAGGTAACCCGGTGGCTGTGGGAGATTGTATGCTGGCAAGCTTAGACGAATAATCCTTATAAAGTACTCAAACAAACAGAGATGTAGAATTGTAGCAGTGTTGGACTGGGATGTCTACTGCCCACTGCCAGGACCCCGGCAGATCAGCTATACCGACACAGCGCGGCAACAGGTAATAGCAATGCGATGCTACTCAACTGCCATATGATGTGCTTCACTGCATTACCTAAACCCACCTCTACACTATGTACGGTAAGTGAGTAGCATGGCTCCTGGAATTGTTAACGTTAACATGGCCCATACAACTATAGTACCCACAACTGCAGTTATCAAGAATATGGTGAGTGAACATCTAATTTGCCGGGAACAATCTAAAACATCAGTGGGGGTCTAGGACCCATGGTCAGAGATGATTAACTGTTTAAAGGGCCCACAGTTTTATAGAGACTGTGCAATGTAATTACAGCCTGTGATAATATCACATGCCTGCTATAAAATACATGGGGTGTGATATAAATAATGAAGGGGCCCCACACAGTGTATTATGCTTCACAATTAGCTCCACACAGTATAATATGCTCCACAGTGGCCCCCACATGGTATAATGTGTTGCAGTGGCTCCCATATAGCATAATATGCTCCACAGTGCACCCATAACAATACAACATGCTCCATAGTGGTCCCCACACAGTATAATATGCTCCACAGTGGTCCCCACACAATACAATATGCTTCACACTGACATCCACACAATATAATATTGTTAGGACTGGAGGCACTACCTCTGCATTAGCACTGTGAGGTGCCACTCTGGTCCTCACACGTGTCAGCGCACTCGTTACTCAAGGAGTTAACGGTCCTTCACTCTCGATCCTATATCTCTGCTCTTCTGCCGCTCCTGTTTCTCTGGCTATTCAGTCTTCTTCTGGGCGTTTGCTTCTACCCTCCCTTTTTGGCAATATCCTGATGTTTTACTTATGGCTTTCACTCATTAACCTCATTTTCTGCCTGCCAACTCTGTTTCTCTGCTCCCCCCAGTTCTGACCGCCGCTTGCCTTCCAGACCACTCCTCACTGATCTCCATTTTGGTACTGCCTTGATCTTCCGTTACCGACCCGGCCTGCTGACTACTCTCTCATCACACCCCTCTGTACTGCAATAACTCCTGTTGCTGACTGGACTGAACAACTATGAGAATATACCTTCTACCACTGCCTGGATCCTGTTTGCCACTGCACCTGCTCCTGCTACTCCTGCAACCTCTGCACTTTTTAAGGTGAGTGTTTTTGGAATTCTGGGCCTGCTTTTACTTGGGGTGCGCTGTGCATTCTGCACTCTCGGGGCTGCTGCCACTCCAGCCGAAGAAACAGCTAAGTCCATCTCCACCATCAGGGGCTCTGGTGAAGACCTCTGGAGGCTGGTTTCGGTTTAGTTGGGCGCTGGACACTCAGTGCTGTGTCTAGTTTCTGGAGCTAATTATCTTTCTATACTGCATTTGGTTCATAACAAATATACTGTACAGTGGCCCCCACACAGTATAATACACTATAAAGTGCCCCCACACAGTATAATATACTGAGAAGTACCATCTACACATTATAATTTGCTTCACGGTGACCCTCACACAGTATAATATGCTTCATGGTGGCCCTCAGACAGTATAATATGCTGCACAGTGGCCCCCACAACAGTACAATATGCTCCACAGTGGCCCACATACAGTATATTGTGCCTCACAGTGGCCATCACACAGTATATTGTGCTCCACAGAAGCCCCCACACAGTTTAATATGCTCTATAGTGGCCCCCAAACAGGTTAATATGCTCTCCACAGTGGCCCCAAACAGTATAAAAGATTTCCCCTTGAGACGCTTCAGGCAAATCCCATGAAATTTGATGAATATTCATGAAGTTCGGCACTCCAATTAGTTTTAAAGTCTTATTATACACTTGGGTCACCTCAGAATCTGGAGTATAATAATCGGAGCCCAGGGGAGGTGATGGAAAATAACAAACACTTATACTCACCTTATACAGCATTGTCTTTGGACCTCTTCTGTCTGTGATTGAGGTCATGCGCTCCAGACGTCACTACAGACCCCAGCATTAATGTCTAGGTCGCGTGACCTCAGTCACAGGCTGGCAGAACCCTGAAGAAGATGCTGGGAGCCGTCGAAGCCTTTTACATTAACAATATGTACAGTGGTCTGGAGAACCAGGCTTTTCCTGATCGCTATCATGGTTCTGTTGGGCACAGCCATCTCCAGCAGGCCCCATACCACTCCAGGACCAGTTGCATCTCCTGCAACCACAATCATTACGCCACCTGTTACCAAACCTTAGCGGCCTATTAAAAAAGGAGTGGGGATCCAATAGGGCCCACAAAATTCATGGGGCCCTCCGGGGGCTTAACCAGTACGCCAGTGGGCCTGTCCGAGTCAGAGTTGGAGTGAAAATGAGAGTCAGCAGATGTATCAACTCCATTTCTGGATATAGTATTAAATACTAAAATTATATATTTTCATATCTAATAATATTTAACATTAGTGATAGTTTATTTTAAATGTTTCCATTTTACCAGTAAAGTTGCTAGCTATCATACGTGAGCTATGTATGAGGGAGTCAGGGCTCGTTCACATATGCGCCCGGTCTCCGTTCTGCAGGTTTCCGTTTCTTGCACAAAACAGAGGCAGGAGACGGAAACCTGCAGGACTCTTTCATACCTATTCATTTGAATGGGTTTGAAAGATGTCCGGCCGTGAGTGGCGGTGAGCGTTTTATGCTCTCCGCCACAAAACCGTTTTTTTAAAATCGGACACAGAATCAGACATGCAGTACTCTGTGTCCGGTTTTAAAAAAACGGTTTTGCGCCGGAGAGCATAAAACGCTTACCGCCGCTCACTGCTGGACCCGGTCTGACAGCTTTCTGTCTTCTGCCAGCAGAAGACGGAAAGCTGAGAACGGAGACTCGAACACTAGTGTGAACCTAGCGTCAGAGTTGTAGTTGGAAGTTTGCTTTGCTTGCTCCACAGCTCTGTAAATAAAAGTGCCATCAATTTCTAAGTAATGTTACTAACATGCAGTACCCAATTATAACATGAATCAGTGGACAATTTATCTACTGTCTCTATCAAGTGTCCCAGACTTTTGTTGCCCCCTAGTTAGGACGGGGTTAACAAAAGGTTAGAAAACTCACATGACTGTGTATAAAAAGAGCATATTAAAGAGATAAAGTCTCTCAGCAGCAAAGATGATCATGGATTCACCAATCTATGGAAAAATGCTTTTAAAAATGTGTTACTGTCATCAGTTTCTAGGTTAAAGGGGTTGACCAGGAATTTCATAAGTGAGGGAGGAAGCTGGTGAATGTGAAACATAAAAAAATTATTCTCACCTGTCCCCAACACTTCTATGTCCACCGCTGCTGTGCCTTTGATGGTGGAGGTCCTGTGCCATGTTATCACTGCTGAGGTCAATCAGCAGCCTCAGCGGGCACAGAAAAAGAACCAGTGACGTATAAGAATAACATTGGTGGTTTCTCTCCTGTGGTCACCTAGTTATGTTTTATTACTCATCTACCATCTGTGAATTTTTTTCCTATAATATATCCCACAGTTGGCATGTTGACAAGTGCCACTGTGAGAAGATAATCCTATTAGTGGGTTTAATGTTGAACGTATCCACATATAAATGTACATCATGGATTGCCTAAGTATGTTAGATGTGTTGCTGCCATCGATTTCCAATTGAGTTAATTTTCTCAAGTGAAATAATGTCTAACTTTCAAATTGTGTTTGGTATTCTATAATCTACTGTGAATAAAATATGGTTATATGACATTTCCAAATGATTGTATTCTAATTTTTTTACATTTTGCACAGTGTAATGAAATATGTCAACATTGTGTTATACGTTATTAGAGATGAGCGAACAGTGTTCTATCGAACACATGTTCGATCGGATATCAGGGTGTTCGCCATGTTCGAATCGAATCGAACACCACGTGGTAAAGTGCGCCAAAATTCGATTCCCCTCCCACCTTCCCTGGCGCCTTTTTTGCACCAATAACAGCGCAGGGGAGGTGGGACAGGAACTACGACACTGGGGGCATTGAAAAAAATTGGAAAAAGTCATTGGCTGCCGAAATCAGGTGACCTCCATTTTAGACGAATAGTGGATTTCAAATCCGGGTCATATGAGAATGTGAACTTTGTGACTATGAGACAGGGATAGCTGTACAGGCAGGGATAGCTAGGGATAACCTTTATTTAGGGGGGAATGTTATTAAAAATAACTTTTTGGGGCTCTATCGGGTGTGTAATTGTGATTTTTGTGAGATAAACTTTTTCCCATAGGGATGCATTGGCCAGCGCTGATTGGCCGAATTCCGTACTCTGGCCAATCAGTGCTGGCCAATGCATTCTATTAGCTTGATGAAGCAGAGTGTGCACAAGGGTTCAAGCGCACCCTCGGCTCTGATGTAGCAGAGCCGAGGCTGCACAAGGGTTCAAGCGCACCCTCGGCTCTGATGTAGGAGAGCCGAGGGTGCACTTGAACCCTTGTGCACCCTCAGCTCTGCTACATCAGAGCCGAGGGTGCGCTTGAACCCTTGTGCACACTCTGCTTCATCAAGCTAATAGAATGCATTGGCCAGCGCTGATTGGCCAATGTATTCTATTAGCCTGATGAAGTAGAGCTGAATGTGTGTGCTAAGCACACACATTCAGCTCTACTTCATCGGGCTAATAGAATGCATTGGCCAGCGCTGATTGGCCAGAGTACGGAACTCGACCAATCAGCGCTGGCTCTGCTGGAGGAGGCGGAGTCTAAGATCGCTCCACACCAGTCTCCATTCAGGTCCGACCTTAGACTCCGCCTCCTCCGGCAGAGCCAGCGCTGATTGGCCGAAGGCTGGCCAATGCATTCCTATGCGAATGCAGAGACTTAGCAGTGCTGAGTCAGTTTTGCTCAACTACACATCTGATGCACACTCGGCACTGCTACATCAGATGTAGCAATCTGATGTAGCAGAGCCGAGGGTGCACTAGAACCCCTGTGCAAACTCAGTTCACGCTAATAGAATGCATTGGCCAGCGCTGATTGGCCAATGCATTCTATTAGCCCGATGAAGTAGAGCTGAATGTGTGTGCTAAGCACACACATTCAGCACTGCTTCATCAAGCCAATACAATGCATTAGCCAGTGCTGATTGGCCAGAGTACGGAATTCGGCCAATCAGCGCTGGCTCTGCTGGAGGAGGCGGAGTCTAAGGTCGCTCCACACCAGTCTCCATTCAGGTCCGACCTTAGACTCCGCCTCCTCCGGCAGAGCCAGCGCTGATTGGCCGAAGGCTGGCCAATGCATTCCTATGCGAATGCATACTTAGCAGTGCTGAGTCAGTTTTGCTCAACTACACATCTGATGCACACTCGGCACTGCTACATCAGATGTAGCAATCTGATGTAGCAGAGCCGAGGGTGCACTAGAACCCCTGTGCAAACTCAGTTCACGCTAATAGAATGCATTGGCCAGCGCTGATTGGCCAATGCATTCTATTAGCCCGATGAAGTAGAGCTGAATGTGTGTGCTAAGCACACACATTCAGCACTGCTTCATCAAGCCAATACAATGCATTAGCCAGTGCTGATTGGCCAGAGTACGGAATTCGGCCAATCAGCGCTGGCTCTGCTGGAGGAGGCGGAGTCTAAGGTCGGACCTGAATGGAGACTGGTGTGGAGCGATCTTAGACTCCGCCTCCTCCAGCAGAGCCAGCGCTGATTGGTCGAGTTCCGTACTCTGGCCAATCAGCGCTGGCCAATGCATTCTATTAGCCCGATGAAGTAGAGCTGAATGTGTGTGCTTAGCACACACATTCAGCTCTACTTCATCAGGCTAATAGAATACATTGGCCAATCAGCGCTGGCCAATGCATTCTATTAGCTTGATGAAGCAGAGTGTGCACAAGGGTTCAAGCGCACCCTCGGCTCTGATGTAGCAGAGCTGAGGGTGCACAAGGGTTCAAGTGCACCCTCGGCTCTCCTACATCAGAGCCGAGGGTGCGCTTGAACCCTTGTGCACACTCTGCTTCATCAAGCTAATAGAATGCATTGGCCAGCACTGATTGGCCAGAGTACGGAATTCGGCCAATCAGCGCTGGCCAATGCATTCTATTAGCCCGATGAAGTAGAGCTGAATGTGTGTGCTAAGCACACACATTCAGCACTGCTTCATCACGCCAATACAATGCATTAGCCAGTGCTGATTGGCCAGAGTACGGAATTCGGCCAATCAGCGCTGGCTCTGCTGGAGGAGGCGGAGTCTAAGATCGCTCCACACCAGTCTCCATTCAGGTCCGACCTTAGACTCCGCCTCCTCCAGCAGAGCCAGCGCTGATTGGTCGAGTTCCGTACTCTGGCCAATCAGCGCTGGCCAATGCATTCTATTAGCCCGATGAAGTAGAGCTGAATGTGTGTGCTTAGCACACACATTCAGCTCTACTTCATCGGGCTAATAGAATGCATTGGCCAGCGCTGATTGGCCGAATTCCGTACTCTGGCCAATCAGCACTGGCTAATGCATTGTATTGGCTTGATGAAGCAGTGCTGAATGTGTGTGCTTAGCACACACATTCAGCTCTACTTCATCGGGCTAATAGAATGCATTGGCCAATCAGCGCTGGCCAATGCATTCTATTAGCGTGAACTGAGTTTGCACAGGGGTTCTAGTGCACCCTCGGCTCTGCTACATCAGATTGCTACATCTGATGTAGCAGTGCCGAGTGTGCATCAGATGTGTAGTTGAGCAAAACTGACTCAGCACTGCTAAGTCTGCATTCGCATAGGAATGCATTGGCCAGCCTTCGGCCAATCAGCGCTGGCTCTGCCGGAGGAGGCGGAGTCTAAGGTCGGACCTGAATGGAGACTGGTGTGGAGCGACCTTAGACTCCGCCTCCTCCAGCAGAGCCAGCGCTGATTGGCCGAATTCCGTACTCTGGCCAATCAGCACTGGCTAATGCATTGTATTGGCTTGATGAAGCAGTGCTGAATGTGTGTGCTTAGCACACACATTCAGCTCTACTTCATCGGGCTAATAGAATGCATTGGCCAGCGCTGATTGGCCGAATTCCGTACTCTGGCCAATCAGCACTGGCTAATGCATTGTATTGGCTTGATGAAGCAGTGCTGAATGTGTGTGCTTAGCACACACATTCAGCTCTACTTCATCGGGCTAATAGAATGCATTGGCCAATCAGCGCTGGCCAATGCATTCTATTAGCGTGAACTGAGTTTGCACAGGGGTTCTAGTGCACCCTCGGCTCTGCTACATCAGATTGCTACATCTGATGTAGCAGTGCCGAGTGTGCATCAGATGTGTAGTTGAGCAAAACTGACTCAGCACTGCTAAGTCTGCATTCGCATAGGAATGCATTGGCCAGCCTTCGGCCAATCAGCGCTGGCTCTGCCGGAGGAGGCGGAGTCTAAGGTCGGACCTGAATGGAGACTGGTGTGGAGCTATCTTAGACTCCGCCTCCTCCAGCAGAGCCAGCGCTGATTGGTCGAGTTCCGTACTCTGGCCAATCAGCACTGGCCAATGCATTTCTATGGGGAAAAGTTAGCTTGCGAAAATCGCAAACTGACAGGGATTTCCATGAAATAAAGTGACTTTTATGCCCCCAGACATGCTTCCCCTGCTGTCCCAGTGTCATTCCAGGGTGTTGGTATCATTTCCTGGGGTGTCATAGTGGACTTGGTGACCCTCCAGACACGAATTTGGGTTTCCCCCTTAACGAGTTTATGTTCCCCATAGACTATAATGGGGTTCGAAACCCATTCGAACACTCGAACAGTGAGCGGCTGTTCGAATCGAATTTCGAACCTCGAACATTTTAGTGTTCGCTCATCTCTATACGTTATGTGTTTTTTAAAGGAATTTCTTATATTTCCCAAAATTCTTCTCCCTGCTCTCTGTGTTTGCTGCTCCCATGGCGGAGGGGGAGTGAGCTTGCAAATGAAACATCACAAATTTTTGTTTGCACGGATTTCTGTCAAATTCTGCATTTTTTTTCACTCTTTTCTTTGTTTCTATATTGTGAGCTGTCCCTGCCTCTCACTAAATGTTACTGTGTATGGAGTATGGACTGTAAAATGTAGAGAAAATGGGGGTAGGGGAGTGTCACTTCAAAAAGTTGCATTTTACGTATTATCAAATGTACAAACTTAAAGGGATCCTATCATTAAAACTCATTTTATTCTGCCTAACACGTCGGAATAGCCTCAAGAAAGGCTATTCTTCTCCTACCTGTAGATGTCTTCTCCGTGTCACCGTTCGGTATATAATCCGGTTTTCGTTGGTATGCAAATGAGTTCTCTTGCAGCACTGGGGCGGTCCCTAGCGCTCAAACAGCACTGGGAGTGTCCCCAATGCTGCGAGAGAACTCTCCAGTGCCGCCTCCATCTTCTTCAGGAACAGGTCTTCTTCACGTCTTCTTCCAGCGGAGGCTTCAAACTTCTAGGCCTCAGGCCTAGGGCAAAGACGACTGCGCATACCTGCCCGCCACAAGAAAATGGCCGCTTACACAGTATTGTAAGGCTATTCCTATGTGTTAGGCAGAAAAAAAAAAAAGAGTTTTAATGATGGGATCCCTTTAAAAAGGAGATTCTCTCCTTTCATATGACACTAAGGTTCAGTGCCATCTAAATTAATTCCAGAGATATCACTGGCTGAAAACACAGTCGGAGATTGGGATTTTTATGTCATATATATTATACAGCTGCAGATACATATCCTAATCCTGCCCGTGTTTTTAACCAGTAATATCTTTGGAAATAATTTTGATAGCACTGCAACCTTCAAGTCATATGAAAGAAGACAAAAAAGAAACACAGAGAGAGTGTCTGGAAAAGTGGCTGCTTCAGCTAGTAGTAAACTTTCTATTTCTCCTATTGACATTGGTTCTGCAGTCATTCTCTATAATGTCTTCCATGCTGCTTCAGAGTGAGTGAGAGATAGGGAGCAGAATCTTTCATGGCTGCTAGATGTCAGCTACTATCTCAAAGCTGAGATTTAGAGCTACAGCCTTCCTGCAGAGTGTATAAGTTCTAAAAATGCAAAATACAAATCATAAGATGGCCATAAATAGTGTTATACCTTAAGTACACACGTCAGCTTATCCTGAAATGTCATATTAAAGATGACCAGAAATGACAGAATCCAGTAGGCACTCTGCAATAGGTCCTGCCTTGACAGATTGTGGTAAATTATTTACAGTAAAAGAAGTTTCTCCTTGGCCATCTCATATGCTCCCCATGCTGGGTACCACTAGAAGGAGGATCCCATCTTTTTGAGATCGAGGAGAGTGGGGTATTTGCGAGGTCTACATTTTAGAGATGAACAAAATTTGTTGACAAGAAATAAAATACTGCATAAAACAGACCCTTGTCCTTAGAACAGTGGAGAATCACTATATTTGTACATTATGTCTCGGGATTGTTCTCTATGAGGGAAATAAATATGATATGAAGATAATAGAAACCTTATAATACAGCATTCATTGTCTGGTATTTATAAGTTGCTGATTACATCTAGTATTGATTCAAATTGATTGGGTGTCTTATTTACAAAGACAGAGAATTGTTATATTCTCACATAGGTCTTCTGTTTGCATTAAGATGCAATAAACATGTTATATTGTTACAACCTAGTGGTATCAGATTTGAAGGTCTATAAAATTAATAAGTTTTATCAAATGTGAAAAGATGACAGGTAAAGTTCTAGAAGGTTGCTATATCTCCCCCAGATTCCTCACTTATGTGTGGTGATTGAGGTCACAACACAGATCTTTAAAAAAAACCTCAGCTGTGAGAAGGCCTTTCTGTTAACCATTTCTTGTCCTATAGCTGGAGGGAGACTTCAAGCACAGGTGGGAGCTAGGCCTCATTAAAAGGCTTTGAGAAGGTGACAGGCAGAGTGTTGAAGTCACGGGACGGTATATCTCTCCCAGATTCCTGATATATGTGTAGTCCACTGTGGATCTTGAATAAGCTGAAGCCCCGATGTGGAACATAGGCTCATTACTTCAGTGCAGATCCTGGGAGGAGAGGAAGTGGTTGGGTCTGTTATGACACTGAGAGCCTTGTGTTATGGTACAGTGTTGTTTGGGTTGATTCGTGTGGCTGGTAGTAAACCACATATACAGTTAGTATTTTCTGTTTAGTTAGCTCTCAGACGAGTAGGTTTTGTTTTGCCTTTATGCCTGAAGTAAGGCTATATTTTATTTTGCTTATCCTGTGCCTGAAGTAAAGGTTTATTTATTTTGCTGTTTTGTTTGTTTGTTTTTAAATAAATCGGTTTGTGCTGCAAGATTTGTTTCCCTGTCTCTGACTGGATGAATCTGCATCACTGCTTTTACTGAGCTACCTTTCTCAAAAGGCCTATAAAAGGTTAAGACCTCAGTCCTGGGCAGTTCCTGGGGGAGTGAAGAGGAGCTGGGTTCTGTCTCAACTCTCTGAAGACTGGCAAGAGTCCATTGTGTACAGCTGACATTGTTTTTGCCATGTGTGTTGACTGTGTGCCTGAAGCAAGCCACACGTACAGTTAGGGTATTCTCTGTATAGTTAGTAGCAAAGACGAGCAGGATTTCTGTTATTGCTTTGCTTGAAGTTAAGGCTTATTTTGTTTTGCCGCTTTATGCTAAATAGATGTACCTGTTTGTACATGACTTTTTGTGTCTGTCTCTGACTGTCCTGTCTGGGTCTGCTGCTGCTACTACTGAGCCTATCCTCCCACACTATCTAACTGTTATAGATGTGGGGATGAGAATGGCTAGATTTTTCATATATTTTGTAACTGTAGGTTACTGAAACCTTTTTGGCCAAAAATAATTATAATAACAAAAAAAATGATTGAGAAATTAGATTAAGTAGGACCAGGTTTCTTCCTTTTGCATCACTGTAATATTGCTGTGAGGGTGTATAAATCTTATCCTTTGAGGTGAATTAAATTATGCCAATGGAAGATTTACTATAACTGCTTTTAGTAGCATTTCTGAGAATTTGGGCAAGATGGATGGAATTTTAGAATTCGGCAAAATATTTCATTGAATTTCAGGGATAGGTCTGGAAATGTTTTTACTTTTCTGTATTGTCATTTATTTTTTATTTTCATATTTTTGTATAAAATACTTTGCTCCATTTTTCTTCTATTGCTCCTTGCAATTGCAATAGCAAATTTTGGGCAAAAGCAATGTTTAATTGTAAAAAAACAAATCAAAACATGTGGCCCCAGCCTTAACCCTCTTTGAAATCTACAGTTTCTAGGTATCAGAATGTAAAAAAATTATCTGGTCCTTAGAAGGTTTTACAACTGAGAGGCAGTTCTCAACTTCAAGAACGCACTCACCTCTGCAAAACAGGTCTATTTCACCACATATATCTTCCCTATCATACAACCCCAAACAGCAATTTGATACCTTCAACTCCCTTTTCTGTCCTCCGGTGCCCCCTCTGACATCACTTATCTCAGCTGAAGCAATTGCCTTTTATTTCAAAAACAAAATTGACACCATCAGAGACCATCTCACCCTTCACCACTGACAACCACTCTATTCAATTGTTCGGTGCACATAATTCTTAAATTAATCTGTTTCTCCACTGTTATCAATGAAAAACTCTCTACCCTAATTTCAAAATCCCACCTCACCATCTGCGCACTTGACCCGATCCAGACGCACCTCATCCCCAACCTCACTCCTGCCCTAACCCATCTCTTCAACCTATATCTAACCAGAGGTTCCTTACCTTCCACTTTCAAACACGCTACTGTCACACCTATCCTGAAGAATTTGAACAACACATCCACTCCGAATTATCCTCCTGGCTCTCCTCCAACTTACTCCTTGACAGATTAGTCAGGCTTCAGATCCCATCACTCCACAGAAATTACAATAACCAAAGTCACAAACGACCTGCTAACTGCCAAAGCTAAACGTCACTACTCTGTCCTTCTCCTCCTTGACCTTTCCTTTGACTTTGACACAGTTGACCACAACACCCCTTCTTGTTACAAACTTTCTCATCCCTTGTCGTCACAGACTTGGCCATTTCCATGATATCTTCATACATAACCAACCACACATTCAGCATCTCCCACTCACACACCATGCCCTCTTTCTATAGGTGTTCCCCAAAGTTGTATTCTAGGACCTCTCCTATTCTTCATCTATACCCTCGGCCTACTCATAGAATTTCAATACCATTGGTATGCCAACGAAACTTGAGTATATCTTTCTGGACCAGACATTACCGCTCTGTGGTTCAGAGATGCAGAGTGTCTAGCAGCAGTAGCCTCCTTCCCGCTTTCTCAAACACAACATGGAAAAAACAGAATTAATCATCTTTGCTCTACCCCGCACAGAACTCCTACCTGACTCATCTATCTAAGTTAATGGGACCACAATTACCACAGTCCCACAGGCCTGCTGCCTTGAGATAACTTTTAACTCTGACTTATCCTTCAAGCAGTGGCGTAACTAGGAATGGCGGGGCCCCTGGCAAACTTTTGACATGGGCCCCCCGAATGACAGCGACGACCTCGACCGACCCCCTCCTACGCATTCCTGTGCGCTCTATTATGCCCCTTAGTGGCCCCTGCACACAGTATTATGTCCCTCAGTGGCCCCTCCATACAGTATTATCTCCCATAGTGGCCCTCCACATAGTATTATTCCCCATAGTGGCCCCTCCACACAGTATTATTTCCCATAGTGGCCCCTGCACACAGTTTTATCCCCCATACTGGCCCCTCCACACAGTATTATCCCCCATAGTGGCCCCTGCACACAATATTGTACCCCATAGTGGCCCCTGCACACAGTATTATGTCCCACTGTGGACATCCATAAGACCCTGTGGAGACCCAGGGGGAGAAAAACATTATAAAAACTCTGTTACTCACCTATCTCCTATGCTGTCGGCCTCCAAAGTAGTCCATCTTCAATGACGTCAGACGTCACATGACCCGGGACGCAGGCCGGGGTCATGAGACGTCAGACGACTAGGCCGAAGCCTGCCCGGAGAAGTAAGTAACAGTGTTTTTTATGTTTCTTACCTCTCTGGGGCCGCCGATCATTATACTCGGGGGTCCAAAAAGACCCCCGAGTATAATGATAGCACCGGTAGCGGCTGTCACCGGGCCCCTAATGTCCCGGGCCCAGTGGCAGCTGCCTCTGCTGCTACGGCGGTAGTTACGCCACTGCCTTCAAGCCACACATCCAAACCCTCAACACCTCCTGCCACCTCCAAATCAAGAACATCCAACAGATCCACTGCTTTCTCACCCCTGAAACAACAAAAATGCTAGTCTACATCCTCATTTTCTCCCACTCATACTACTGTATCCCCCTTCTCCACAGCTTCCAGCAAATGCTCTCACCCCCTCCAGTCCACCTTAAACTGTGCCGCTCACTTATACCATCTCTTTCTCTGTTCTTCATTGGCTGCTTCCCCTCTGCCAGTCTCTTCACTGGCTACCCGTTGTCCAGCGAATAGAGTTCAACATTTTAATGCTGACATACAAAGCCATGTCCCCTCATACATCTCTGACCAAATCTCCTGCTACCTACCCACACGTAACCTCCGATCCTCTCAAGGCCTCCTACTAAGTTCTGCTCTTATCGGCTCATCACACAATTGTCTCCAAGACATCTCTCGTACATTCCACATGCTCTGAAACTCACTACCACAACACATAAGACTGTCTCCCACAATCACTAGCTTCTAGAAGACTCACCTATTCAGGAAGGCCTACAACACTACTGCCACCATCTGAACATCCTAAACCCTCACCTACTATCTCTATTAGAGATGAGCGAACACTGTTTGGAACAACCGTTCCGAACAGCACGCTCACAGAATGCTCCCATAGAAATGAATAGAAGCGGCCGGCACGCGGGGGGTTAAGCGGCCGGCTTCCATTAATTTCTATGGGAGCGTGCTGTTCGGATCGGCTGATCCGAACAATGTTCGCTCATCTCTAATCTCTATCCCTCTTCCCTCATAGATTGTAAACCACTGCAGAGCCCTCAATCCCACTGTGCCAATTTGTCACTGTTAGGGTCAGTTCACACGTGAACTGCCCGCGCGGGTTTTGACACCGCCGCATCTCTCTCTTGTCAAAACCCGCCTGCCGCGACCATCGTGGTCGCGGCTTTCCCCTCCGCTGTCGGCTCAAATGAATGAGCCGACATAGGAGGGAGCTGCCGGGGGCGGGTCGCTTCTTTTCTCCGCTAGCGGCGGGCTGCCGCTAGCGGAGAAAAAAAAGCCTGGTGGTCTACATAGACCAGTGTACAGCATTCGGCCAATCAACGCTGGTCTTGCCGGAGGCTCTTCTGTGAGGAGGCGGAGTCTAAAATTGGATCACAATGGAGACTGCTGTGGTCTGATCTTAGACTCCGCCTCCTCAAAGTCGAGCCTCCGCAAGAACCAGCGTTGATTGGCCGAATGCTGTACACTGGCCAATCAACACTGGTCAATTCATTCCTATGAGAAAAAGTAAGCTCGCTCGTAACAGCAAGCTGCCAGCTCTCCTGACTAGCAAGGATGAGCCTGCTGCAGAACCAGCTTTGATTTGCCGAATGCTATACACTGTATAGCATTCGGCCAATCAACGCTGGCTCTGAATTGAATATTTACTGCAAATAGCTAGTAGTATTCGATTGAGTACGAATATTTCAAATACCGTAGTATTCGATCGAATACTACGCGCTCATCTCTATTAATGGGCCCTATTTACTTACCGATCCCCACTCCTGCCAACAGCCATCTTTGCTTCCTCTTCAGCCTGGGGCCCCCTAGATTACTGAAGCAGAGGTGGCTGTGGGCAGGAGCGGGATCGTAAAGTACGGTCGCAGCAGGTAGAGTATTTGTTGGGTGAACCTCTGAAGTTTGCCTTGTGGTTTCATTCGGAATGAACCCATGCCTGTGACATCATTGAAGAGTCTGAAGAACCCGCATTGTAATATTTGCAACGAACAACATAGGGGCTACTGTAGGAATTATACTGTGAAACAGCCAATAATGGTCATTATATGGTGTGGAAAGGTCAATATGGGACATTTTACTGTATGAAGGGACTACTATGGGACATTGTACTGTTTGGAGGCCACTACCAGAGATTATACCATGTGGAGGGGCTGCTATGTGACATTATACTTGCTGAAGGGAACATTGTGTGCGTAAATGCTTATACTGTGTGGGGGCCAGGAAAGGGGGCACTTTGCCGTGAGGGGGGAACGTCACAAGTTTGGTATGAGGCCCAGTGTTTGCTAGTTATGTCCATGCCTGTCCTGACTCTCCTCCAGTGGCAGATAAGTAAAAAAAAAAAAAAAAAAAGTTCAATATGTTGTCTGCCAAGAATCTTAACATAAGTGTCTGCAAGCTACAGATGGCTCTATAATATTGTCTTCCAGTGCCATATGCCCAACATTGTCTGGCAGTCACATGTCTGACCACACCAGGATCTGTCAGCCACATCCACACAGCAGTGTGTGGTAACTGCAGAGGTCTGAACAAGTGTCAGCCAGCCAAATACGTTAGCACAATATTGCTTGACACAAATGCCCCATGTGTAAGCTGTAGATGTCTCCTACCTTACCATATTCCACCTCCTCTGATGTTGATGCACAATTCAAGATTGATACACACAAAATCGCATAAAGACAAAATGGAAGGATATTTAGCGACTTTTCCCACCTCAGGCACCACGCAAATAATAATAATAATTTTAAAAAAAAACACTGCGGAAATGACCATGTCGAAACACATTACTTTTTTTCCGTAGCGTTTTTCACAGAAATGAAAGCGCAAGCATGTCTGTAGGTATAATTGACATGCTGTGATTTACAAAAACTATGGATATTGTAACGGGATTAGTTCGGAGATCGTCGTCTCCTCAGATAGACTAGCACTTTTGGCACAAAAATAAAAGTCCAGTCCAGCAGAATATGGTGCAACTGGCTGCAACCAGTTTTATTGGAAGTGGTGCAGACAAAACAAAAGCAAAATACAAAATAAATCCTAGCCGTTCGGCTTCTACCTTAAAGAGGACCTTTCATCAGATCGGGCACATGCAGTTCTATATACTGCTGGAAAGCTGACAGTGCGCTGAATTCAGCGCACTGTCGGCTTTCCCGATCTGTGCCCGGTGTAAAGCGCTATCGGTCCCGTAGGGCTTTACAGTCAGAAGGGCGTTTCTGACACTTAGCCAGGGACGTCCTTCTGCCCAGCAGCGCCTATCGCGCCGTACTGTGGAGCGAGGAGGAACGCCCTCTCCCTCTGCTCACACAGCTCGTCCATAGACTAGTATTATCAGGAGCGGGAGGGGACGTTCCTCCCCGCTCCACAGTACAGCGCGATAGGCGCTGCTGGGCAGAAGGGCGTCCCTGGCTAACTGTCAGAAACGCCCTTCTGACACTAAAGTGCTACGGTCCTGGGACCGATAGCGCTTTACACCGGGCACGGATCGGGAAAGCCGACAGTGCGCTGAATTCAGCGCTCTGTCAGCTTTCCAGCAGTATATAAAACTGCATGTGCCCGATCTGATGAAAGGTCCTCTTTAAACAGCAGGTATCCTAGCTGTTTAAGAGAGCTCCCTAAACACAAAATACAGCAGGTAAACTCACACTTAGTTTCCCAGGAGCAGAGGGAGCCTTATACCTGTGGGCTGACTACCCTTTTATACACAGTTCTCTGGATGCACTGATTCAGCCCCATACATCTCAAAAACCTGGAGTGGCTGAGTGGAGTAGAGCCACACCCAATATTCCCCACTCCAGCAGCCAGAACTTTCTACCAGGGTTTTTGATAAAACCCTCCAGCAAAGAACACTGCTTTCTCAGCTGCATTTAGAACATGTATGACAGGAACCTGGGAGAACTGTACACTTCTTCTACCACTTTTCCCCTGGTCCTGTGACAATATTTTCGAAATTGCAGCATTTCTGCTGTAGTTTTTTTTTTTTTTTCTGCAGTGTGTGGATGGGATTAGGCAGAATCCCATACAGTTTACTGGTAATGTAAAACCCAGCATTTTTTTTCCTTCAGTGTTTCTGCCGCAGCCAAAACGCTGTGTTTCTGGAATGTGGGTCCCTGGCTTCAAAAAACACCCAAAAGAAATCAGGTAGTTTTATCCTGTGTCACCTGCCAATTTCTCTGCATTCACCCAGAAACTTTCAATACGCATACTGCAACATTTTAAATCTTTGGGTAAGGATACATATGACCAAGGGGTAAAACGGCTGTGAAAACATCCATTTTTCATGGACGTCTTGCACCTGAGGGTTATCCGTTTTCACGGATTCTCCATGTAGACGCATAGAGGAATCTGTGAAAATGGACAAAGATAGGACATGACAACAGACCATCATAATAATGAATAGCTCCCATTTACTAACATTGAATTGATGGCTAGGGCCCGTGTTCTTGAAATGCAGCATTCTATTGTTGTAGATTTTACTGCAATATTGAGCCAAAGTCAGGATTTTGCTGAAAATTAGAAAAGAAATGCAGCAAAATCTGCACTAGTCACTTTGCACTGTTTGGGTGCTTTCACACGGAGTTTACGCTCCGCTCATTCAGACACGTAAACATGTGTCAAAGTGCCCGCTGTAAAACAGAATCCCATAGACTTCAATGTGTGCCAGTCTTATGCGTGCTACACATTGAAATCAATGGGAGGCTTTTAAACCCATTGATTTCAATGTGTAGCACGCGTAAGACCGGCACACATTGAAGTCTTTTAAGCGGTCACTTTGACACATTTTTACGTGTCTGAATGAGCAGAGCGTAAACTCCGTTTGAAAGCACCTTTTTGGTGTTTTAATTCATGATGTAGACATCCATTATATTGCCACTCTAAATTGCTGAGGGATAGTGGTTGGTTAATTTGCAGCATCTATCCCATGCCAATTTTGCTCAGACAGGTTTATTTATTTCTTTTTTATCTAAAATGTGCTAGTCAATATTTTTTGAATAGCTGAAGTTCTTTGATAAATGTTGAGCATATGTTACTGTATATACTTGAGTATAAGCCGAGTTTTTCAGCACAGTTTTTGTGCTGAAAAAATCCGCGTCGGCTTATACTCGAGTCATTACGGTAATCCAGCAATATTTAGTTACAGACCCAGCATCTGGACCTGGCATACAGACACTGGGATGGGTGCCAGGCCGCAGCATTGCCACACTCATAGCAGGAGCATGGCGATGCTGCTCATTTCAAACTGCATAAGTATTTACGGTACTTATGCTAGCAGACCCGGAACGCAGACCCTGCCCCCCCACTCCACCACACGCCGGGTGACATGGCCACGTAGCCTCAGATCTGCACCTGGCTTGTATCTGTGTTCCGGGCCTGCTAGCAGAAGTACCGTAAGTCTTTCTGCAGTTTGAAATGAGCATCATTGCCACGCTCCTACTATGAGCGTGGCAATGCTTCGGCACGACACCCGCCTCAATGTCTGTATGCCGGGTCAGGATGCCAGGTCTGTAACTATAATGGCACTGCTCTGCTCCAGAGCGGTCGCCATACCAACCGGCACCTCTGCTGTAACTTTTACAGCAGTAATGCCCAAGCTCCCTGCAATCAGAGCTTGCAGGCACGAGCTCTGACATCTCCACTATAAGTGTAACAGCAGAGATGCTCTCTGATGATGTCCCAGTCTGAGGGGAACTGGCAGGCGCCGCCATGCTGCTGGAGGGAGTGGGGGCGACCACTCTCTCAAGGGCGATCCTGAAGACAGGAACTGCGGCCGGCCGCCGGCATACTTGCTTCTGCCAGGGATTCTCCTCAGCGCTCCAGCCGCCGACCGGCTGCAGTTCCCCTTCAGGTCCGGCCGGCTGAGGTTCTCCGTCAGGTCCACCCCCCAGCGCTCTTGCCAGGGATTCCCCCCAGCGCTCCTGCCGGGGATTCCCCTCAGTGCTTCTGTAAAGGCTCCCCGGCCGGCAGTGCTTTTCTTTTGCAGGCTGCGAAGGAAATGACAATATTTGCAATGTATTGCAATGCATTAGCATTGCAATGCATTGCATTAGTGATCAGACCCCCTGGGGTTCAAAACCCCCAGGGAGTCTAATAAATGCAAAAAAAGAATTAAGAAAAGTAAAAAAAAATAAGTATTAAAAATTCAAATCCCCCTCTTTTCCCTAGAACACATAGAAAACTAATACTGTCAAAACTGTGAAACACATACGCTCACCGGCCACTTTATTAGGTACACCTGTCCAACTGCTCGTTAACACAATTTCTAATCAGCCAATCACATGGCGGCAACTCAGTGCATTTAGGCATGTATACATGGTCAAGACAATCTCCTGCAGTTCAAACCGAGCATCAGTATGGGGAAGAAAGGTGATTTGAGTGCCTTTGAACGTGGCATGGTTGTTGGTGCCAGAAGGGCTGGTCTGAGTATTTCAGAAACTGCTGATCTACTGGGATTTTCACGCACAACCATCTCTAGGGTTTACAGAGAATGGTCCGAAAAAGAAAAAACATCCAGTGAGCGGCAGTTCTGTGGGCGGAAATGCGTTGTTGATGCCAGAGGTCAGAGGAGAATGGCCAGACTGGTTCGAGCTGATAGAAAGGCAACAGTGACTCAAATAGCCACCCGTTACAACCAAGGTAGCCAGAAGAGCATCTCTGAATGCACAGTACGTCGAACTTTGAGGCAGATGGGCTACAGCAGCAGAAGACCACACCGGGTGCCACTCCTTTCAGCTAAGAACAGGAAACTGAGGCTACAATTTGCACAAGCTCATCAAAATTGGACAATTGAAGATTGGAAAAACGTTGCCTGGTCTGATGAGACTTGATTTCTGCTGCGACATTCGGATGGTAGGGTCAGAATTTGGCGTCAACAACATGAAAGCATGGATCCATCCTGCCTTGTATCAACGGTTCAGGCTGGTGGTGGTGGTGTCATGGTGTGGGGAATATTTTCTTGGCACTCTTTGGGCCCCTTGGTACCAATTGAGCATCGTTGCAACGCCAAAGCCTACCTGAGTATTGTTGCTGACCATGTCCATCCCTTTATGACCACAATGTACCCAACATCTGATGGCTACTTTCAGCAGGATAATGCGCCATGTCATAAAGCTGGAATCATCTCAGACTGGTTTCTTGAACATGACAATGAGTTGACTGTACTCCAATGGCCTCCACAGTCACCAGATCTCAATCCAATAGAGCATCTTTGGGATGTGGTGGAACGGGAAATTCGCATCATGGATGTGCAGCCGACAAATCTGCGGCAACTGTGTGATGCCATCATGTCAATATGGACCAAAATCTCTGAGGAATGCTTCCAGCACCTTGTTGAATCTATGCCACGAAGAATTGAGGCAGTTCTGAAGGCAAAAGGGGGTCCAACCCGTTACTAGCATGGTGTACCTAATAAAGTGGCCGGTGAGTGTACACGTTAGGTATTCCTGTGTCCGAAAACGCCCGCTCTACAAATCTTTAAATATATTTTTCCTGTACGGTAAATGCCATAGCAGGAAAAAAAAAGTTGTCTAACTGCCCCTTCCCTGAGGCTGAGTTTTATTCCCCCCCCCCACTTGGAATTTAGCCTGATTACAGCCAGGCTAAATATAGGTTATCTGCAGTGCTCCTATTCCGTCGAGAAGGGGTTAATAGGAGCACTATAGATACGCTATATTCAGGCAGGCTGAATTCCAAGTGGGGGAAAAAAAACAGTCCTCAAGCTCAGGGAAGGGGCAGACAGACAACCAAAACACCCCCTCCCCTTCCCCAGCGTCTACTGCACCAAAAAACTCCGGCCATTTTAATTTTTGAAATTTTCCAGTAGCTGCTGCAATTCCCCCCCCCCCCCCCCCCGGCTTATATTCGAGTCAATAAGTTTCCCCAGTTTTTTGTGGTAAAATTAGGGATCTATATTCGGTTTATATATATTCGATTATATTCAGGTCGACTTATACTAGAGTATATACGGTAGTTATTTTAGGCGTGCCCCTTTTTGGCCATGTACACCTGTTTTTTTTTGTATGCTGCCCATTTACTGTAGTGTACCCTTTTTTTTTTTTTTTACGTCATACGCACAGCAAGAAATGAAACTCCACTTTGGCCACACCCTTCTCCTTGCCAAAAAGCTACAATGTTGAGGGAAGAAAAACTTTTGGACAAATGTGCAAATGCTTCATAAATAAATCTCAGTGAATAAACAAGCCCCCAAAAAGGTACAAGTTACGCCAACTGAAAAATGTGCCCCAGGCATAAAAGCTCATTTAATACAGGTGTCTGTGTCTTACAACTGTGCCATCTCAAGAAATAACAACCTTGCATATGGAGCCTATGGAAATTTTTTTTTTTTGCTTGTTACATTTTTATGTAGGAACCGTGAGATGAGATGCTTATTAATTGAGTTTATAGCCACACCTGTCCTACTAAATGCTCTCCATTTATGGCCTAATTGATATTTTAACTTGCAATGCAAATTATACAATAACACAAATGAGATAAAGGGTTCCTAATTTCTCATGCATCAAAAATTCATAATACAAACAAGCAAAGAGCCACATTTATATGACAAATAAACCTTAGCATTTAATAATCATATAAAATATAATTAACCCCATTAATTGGATGGTATAAAAATCGAAAAATTGGAACATTCTTACCTGTTCCAGATGAAGGCTGTCTTACCCCACCTTTAGGGCCACATTTATCCAAACGTAAATAGGATGGGTGCAGGAGATTGACTGCGTTATAACCCTGTCACCCTTAACTCACGGCCTTACAAGGGCGGTCCCAATGCTGATCCTGATAATATCTTCTTCCTTACCAACGCATTTCACATCCAAAACACGGATTCTCTTCAGGGGATTGTTAGAAGATCAATCGAAATGACCAGGCATAGCACAGCCCTGGCCCGAGTGTGGGGGAGCTCCTGACGGTCTCACATCCAATCATTGGGGTTCAATATATTTTAGGTGTAATCAATTTTTATTAAACTTTTATAGTGAAAACAGAACAACATTCAACAAAAGGGGCTTTATGCCCGTGCGATATCTGTCTATCTGTCCAACTGGGCCTCAATGAGACCAGAGAGTTGATCACCCGACCGGGGAAGGCAAATGAATAAACAAAAACAAAGTCAAAACAACCAACAAATTCAAAAGGGGGAAGGGAAGGGACCAAGGAACAGTAGACACAAGAGAGACACAAGGCAGGGAAAAGACAAGACAGACAAGACACAGCAAGGAACGAGTGGGTTGCAGAAAGGGGGGAAGAAGGACGGAGTGCAGGGGTGCCAGGGCTAGGTAGCCAATGAAACAGGGGCTCATCCAAACAGGGAGGAAAACTCTGAGGACTTCTGGCACACAACTCACGGCTGCCAGAGGACTTCAAACTTGGACGGATTGAGAGAATCTTCCGTAACCAAGCTCTCCATTCTCCTGATCAGGAGGAATTCTTGGAGCCACTCCAGTAAAGAAGGGGTCGTAGAGTGACGCTAGTGCTGGGGGATAACCTTCCTGGTGGCCGTAAGGAAGTGGTGCAGGTGATCATTCTTCACCTTCGAGAGCTTGCCTGGGATGATAGAGAGAAGGGCCAGTTGAGGGGAGGAGGCCAGAGGTCGACCACAGACCTTCACACAGAAGCCCAAAAGGGCTGGATATCACCACATTCCCACCAGATGTGGAAGAAGGAACCCTCCGCGGAACCACAGCGCCAACGGAGATCCGAAACTGAAGGATAAATTTTATGGAGGAGAGTTGGGCAACGGTACCAGTGGGTCAGGATCTTAAAGTTTTTCTCCTGCTGCATGGTAGCAGTAGCTTATGGGATAGAAGGAATCAGCGGGCCCAATCAGCAGCGTAGAGACGAACACCCAGGTAAATATATTTTAGATATTTATTAAATGTTAAGTTTTATTTGTCATATAATTGTGGATCTTTGCTTGCTTGCAATACAAATTACCACACTGAATCTACACATTCTTTTCCTGAGGTTAAACATCAAATTTACGATAAAGGACTATTTCGGACAAAATTTTTTTTTTTTAAAAAAAGGTCTGGTAGTGCTATTAATGGGTTCATAAGTGCACCCTTAGCAATATGAGTGATTTCTGTTTTTCTCTAGGAGCTCCTGGCATCTTCTGCATTTGTTTATTTGGTGTAGCTTCCTGTGCTTCTACCCTACAACTACTTAACGGTTTGCCCCCTTCCCCACCTCTCAAACCCCCTCCCTGTCTCCCTAGCTAGCCTGCCCACTACTAACCCTTCCCAACTAAGTAACTACAGACACTAGCCACATTATACTTACCTGTCTTCATATCTCCTCCTCTTCTTCATATTTGCCTGGTTTGGAGGAGATGGTTCGGCACTGCAGGCCTCCAATGCTTCCTGGAGCTGGGACTGACGTCACTTTCGGAAGTGAGGTCACAACTCAGATCCGGATCGGAAGCAAAAGAAACTGGATAAGTATTGTGAGCTGGCTTCCCAGGCACTATTGCGCATGTGTGGGGAGCCGGCACACCAAAGAAAGAAGAGGAGGCAGCCTTCCCTGGATGATGCGTTGGCCCGGGTCCAGAGGAAACTGATGTAACGGATTAGGATATGGTTACCAATGACTCGTTACAGGTATGATTTTTTTGTGTAAAGTAATTTTTTTTCAACTCCCTTGGCCTATTTAGAAAAATAAAAGTTGTCCGGTCAAAAATTTAAGCAATACTGTGGTGAGGTCTGCACATATAGAAATTGGGACATAACTATAGGGGATGCAGCGCTTATAATCACACATAGGCCCAAATCCTCTCTGAAGGGGAGGATGGCAAAATATATTATAAACAGCACTGTAAATAGGACTAGGGTTAAAGGGATTCTACCACTAAAACACATTTTTTTCTAGTTAACATGTCGGAATAGCCTTTAGAAAGGCTATTCGTCTCCTACCTTTGGAAGTGCTCTCCGCCGCGCCGTTCGTTCAAAATACCGGTTTGTACCGGTATGCTAATTAGTTCTCTCGCAGCGATGGGGGAGTCCCCCATCGCAGGAGCAGCGATACGGGGCGTCCCCATTGCAGCTCGAAAACCGACAGCAATTTTGCGCAATGCGCAGTACGTTCGGCAATCTTCGCCGAACAGAGCGTACTGCGCAGGCGTCCGTCAGGACGCTGAAGAAGGAAGGGGAAGATACCCAAGACCATAGAGGCGGCGCTGAGGTCGGTTTTCGAGCTGCAATGGGGACGCCCCCATCGCTGCTCCTGCGATGGGGGACGCCCCCATCGCTGCGAGAGAACTAATTAGCATACCGGTACAAACTGGTATTTTGAACGAACGGCGCGGCGGAGAGCACTTCCAAAGGTAGGAGACGAATAGCCTTTCTAAAGGCTATTCCGACATGTTAACTAGAAAAAAATGTGTTTTAGTGGTAGAATCCCTTTAATGCTAGTGGAAGTCTGACTGCTGGAGTGTCATATTTACACTGCTAAGTGTGAGGGTTTGAACCTAGAGGGCACTGTAGAGCGACCAAAAACAGGGTTAAAAGGACCCTGAAGACACCCATAGGAGAGAAAGGGGCTCAACTCCAGAGGGAGTGTACGCAGCAGGAGAGTGCTGCTAGTGGCCTGCAGGAGCAGGTGCACTGTGAACCAGTTGGAGACAGACAGGTGGTCTGTCCCAAGAAGACTGGAATCCAAAAGGAGCCCATCTCCAGAGGGGAATTGTTACTGATGACCTGCAGGAGCAGGTGGAAAGTGGACCAGTTAGAGACAGACAGGAGGTCTGTCCCAAGAGGACTGGACTCCACAAAGGAATTTGAGCCAGACTGGTGAGAAGAAACCTCAGAGTATCTTGCCTCAGTAGAATAGACAGGGTTCCAGAAGTGAGGTAGTGCCCTGTGTGTGGGCTAGGTTGTTTGTTGTTTTTGTTCCTGTTATAAGTTGAATTTTGGTTTACATTATCTGATCTGCTGTTTATTTGGCACCCAGCGCCACCAACACCTCTGTAAATCCAGGAAAACCGCTTACCTTTGAGGCGAAATTACCCCAAATTATCACATAAGGTTATAACAAGTGTGAATTTCACCCTAGGAAAGCAGAATGGAAGAGAAAGTCTGGGAAAGTTGGGTGGTTCATGTAGGTCTGCACACAAATGATCTCTTAATCCCACTATCCCAGTTAGTCACTGTTAGGGTATGTTCACAGAGTTTTTTGCACGCAGATTTTGAGGTGGAATCCGTCTCAAAATCCGCCTGCAAAAATGGCTCCCTTTGAGTTCAATGGGAGCCACTCACTTTTTTTTCATTTAGCTAATAGCGGAAAAAAGAATTGACATCCCCTATCTTGCTGCAAATTCAGTTGCGGCTTGAGATGCGCTCCTGTTTAGGCCCATTCATCCTGTATTGGCATCCTGTCACGGCTTTCCGTGTGGAATGTTCACAAGGTGGAAAAGGATTCCGCAACCTTCTTGGCCGTGTGAACATCCCCTTAGTATTATACTTGTTTTGTATATTTTGTGTACTGTATGTAAACCCTCAAATGTAAAGTACCATGGAATTAATGGTGCTATATAAATAAATCATAATTTTAATGAGGGTTAATTAGCAGCCAGGTAGAAGGGCTCTATAAGTGGTGTATTAACCCTCCCTGCAATGTTCCCTGTCTGAGGAAGGAGTACTTGGGGTTAGGGCTTGTGGGAGCCAGAACAATATGCGTTGGTGTGAACGTCTGTGTTTCTGGTTATATTGGGTAGTAGGCCGAGGGTCTCGTAATGAGGGACATTGAATTTCTAGTTAATAGCCAGGTGGCTGAGGGTTTGTGCTGAGGTGTATGAGTTATTTGCTGGGAAGACCAGGATAAAGCTGAATGTGTCTAGTTCTGAAATGTGGTAGAGAATTGTAAATTTCTGATGTGACAACCATTCTGACCAAGAAACTGTGATCCCATGAGCTAAAATGACCCAAAGATGTCAAACCGTAATAAATGTATATATTCTAGTACATGGAGCGCAGTGGCGTAACTACCGCAGAGGCGGCTGCCATAGGGCCCGGGCCATTAGGGGGCCCGGTGACAGCCGCTACCGCTGCGGGTTGTTTTTTTTTCAATAGTCCGTTATGGGCCCTATTCACTTGCCGATCCTGGCTGGACCGGCGCCTGATGGAGCGCATTGAAAACCCAAAACCTACGTATCTGACAGAATTAGAATCACAATTTCTATGAAGTAAATATTGTGCAAAATGTATGATGCAATTGTGCCGCCTTAGTACATTAGGCGGGTGTACAGTATACATTGTCATAAACAAAGCACAACTGCTGAAGCTAAACACCCCCAATGTATGTGTATGAATCTCTATAGTAACACTTGGTATGTTCTATAGACGAGCATGTTACGTATAGATCTCTAAGCATGTGGCCAGCACAATGCCGGTTATGATGGAGGTGAGGAGCGGGAGTTCTTGTCAGTGCGGCATGATGTGTGTAGTAGTTGTTGTCAGGAGCAGTGCGCCTGCGCAGTCCGGGCGCAGCCTCCGCTCCTCTCCAGTGAGCGCCGTGCGGGCTGCTGGCGGCTGCAGTGGGACCAGGTGTTGGATTTAGCCGGAGCGCAGCTGTAAGGGGGCAGTTCTGCCTTGTGTACCTTAATGCCCCCGTCCCCAGCTGCCCTCCTCGCCAGCTCCCATCCTGCTACTAGCTCCTAGCCCTCTCCCCTCCCCGTCCTCCAGCCTTACCATGCCCCTCACCCCGCTCCACGCCGTTCTACGGCACTAGCTGCCCTCTCTCCACCCCTCTCCTGGCCGAGCTGCCCCCGTCATGTCCCTCCAGCAAACGGAGGTGATATACTCGAGGTCGGGGTAAAGGCCTAGTCTGCAGAGCTCCTTCCGTCCTCCTGCTTCCACCCCTCCCCACTCCCTCACACACATACACACACCGAGCCCAGCATCAGCAATCATCATGGCAGAGGAGCAACAACAACAACAAGCGGCGAAGAAGCAGCGGCCCGAGCAGCCTCAGCTGCCCTCGTCCTCACCAGGGGCACTGCCAGCTCTGGTGACAGGACTGCAAGGGACAGAGGCCAATGCACTGCAACAGAAGATCAAGAACTCCATCTGGTAAGCAGCCCCATGCCACTCTGCCCTGTCATTCATTCATCTACCATTTTAAGTCTGCACATGCCATCCTCACATATATACACTTTACATGTATGTTACAGTGATGTCATCAGCTCCAGCTATATGTCATGCACAGGGCTACACGTGTAAAATTCTGAATACATTGCTTGTGTACACAAATACTGTTTTATAATATATATATATATATATATATATATATATATATATATATATATATATATTATGTGTACACCTCAGTATATACATAGGTGTGTTTGCTGCACATATCTCTGGATACTACACAAGTGTGTAAATCTATACAGATGCTTTTTTTTTTTTTCTTCATATATGTACACTTTTATTGCACACATGCCATAACATACTTTGCACATATTATCTCATATATGTGAGATGGCTTGTAAACACACAATCTCATCCATGTGTGTGTCATGTGACCTTACACATATGTATGTCCTGTACATTCATTATCTTTTACCCATGGATTGACCAGTGTGTGTTTTGTTTTTTCTTTTCGTTTTTTTACATACACGTGATATGTGACCAGAGCATGTTATTTCATACATGTATATATCATAGTGTGACCTTTGCTTACATCTTCCATCATGCATGTGTCAAGTGTAGTCATCATTTGTTAGACATTAAGTGACCTGTTCTCATGTCATATCTTACATATATGTAGCCTATGTGGCCTGCATACCTGAGGTGCATTTCATTTGTGTATATGTATGTAAACTGTATACCAGAGGTGTCATCTCGTACATGTGCCGCACAATAATCCCTGGTCACCTGGGCACATTCATTGTTCATTTGCAGCCTGGTGCAGTGTATAAATAGAAGTTGGTAGTGGCAGCTCTAGATGTGTGTTATATGTGGTGGAGGAGGGGCAGGTGAGATATTTATTTTGCTGTTACAGGGAAGGATGATGCATATAGCAGATTGCAGGTCTGGGTGCAGGCAGCGTATACAGTGTCATCTAGTGCCTCATAATTACAATCAGTATCGCCCTGCAGATAATACTAAAATGGATGTGGTCATTCGTCTCCTCGGGGATGAGATATTTGTACCAGAATAACAAAGGTGGTTAGATGTAGTCTCATTTGCTGAATGGCTGGCTGCTATTTTTTTTCTAGCATCAGGTCACTAGACTGATGCATTGTGGGAGTGTCTTATACTGATGGATAAAAATCACACCTGTTTAGATGGCTTATTGGCATGATCGGCACCCATACCATACACATCATGTTTCTTCATTAGGATACATTTATGATTAATGTGTCTCATGAAGCACCAAGCTAGTCAAATGAGACAGATTTTTTTTTTTTTTAAAATAAAAACCCCCTCTCCTCTGCACTGGGTTGGGGAGGAATGGTCGGCAGAGGCTGTTTACATTCCCTTGCAGCTGGTATCATGTCATATTTCTAACAAAATGGCTACTGAGTGCAGACCTTGATTTAATACATATAGACACCATTTCGATGCATAATTTACATTCCCTGTGTATTCTAGCAGATTTAATAAATGCAATTTACAGCCTACCTGCCGTATCAAGTTGTCGTCTTTGCATACAATGGCATCTCATGTAGTAATAGTAGTAGTGTGCTTTGGGCTGTGGTTGCCGTGTTCATGGAAACATTTTATTTTTCTTGCAAGCTCCTTCTATTGTACTAGTAACAGACATATGCATTGTTTGTGGTGCCAGCTGTGCAGCACAGAGCATTCACTGCAGATCTGCCAGTATCAGGTTTGTATTATGAAGGTGTTTTTGTATGTGAAGAATAAATTTAGTCGTGCAGGCTGGTAATAGATTATACTACAAAGAATTGTCATTGCTTTTGGGACCTAACTGGTTAAATTGATGTGAACAAGATTAGTGACGATCGGAGGACTTGATCCTATGACCTTGTAGATTCAAGTGCAATGCTCTTAACACCAGATCACACATCCACACCCATTTAATAATTAATAAACATAATCTGCCTGGACTGCGCCGCGTCTCTTGTAGCTAGTAGGGATGTGATGTGCAGACTGCAGTGTTTTAATATAATAAAGGCACATTCGCTTGGATGTCACCAAATTGGTGTGACAAATGGCAATTGTACACTTGCTTTGGTAGCTAGTCTCAACATAACTGTGACTGATTCTAGCAATGTCAAGGTCATATAAGGTGCATTAAATGAAGAACACATGTTGTCCTAGAGCAGTTGTGTACTGCTGAGATTCCCCAGTACTCCATGTGAAGTCTTGCTTAGGAGGTGCTTATTTCTGGACATCACAGTTGTGTGGGATGTACTCTTTGGGATATTCCATACTTTTTTTTATTTTTTATTTTTTTTCAGTATTGATGATTTTTGCAGTCTATTGCCACTGGTAGTTTATCGAACATTGATGGTGGTACAGTATGTGCCCCTGCCTTTAATCACATTTATCATTACAGCATTTATCCTAAAATATTTGCAGGATAGTATTGTTGGGATCCACAAACAATTTGCCTGACCTATGAAGATGTCATAGCAGTGGATCTGACCAAAACTGTCTGACTTGATTGACTGCCATGCAGGTGATCTGGCCATCACTCTGAATTATATAAGCAGATGATAGTTGGACTTGAATGTATATAATTTTTTTTTTAGTCTGGCTAATAAAAACTAAATGTGTTGGTACAAAGAGGCAGCCAACCAGTTTTATCCCACAGTGATTGAGATCACCCAGTATGACCCATCTTGTCAGCCACCGCATTAGATTGTTTGTGCCTCCTACTTAATGGGGTTGTCCCAAATTGTAAATGAAATGCATTCAGCAGGGGGAGGGCTAAAACTGAATTTGTATTTATTCTTCCCTGTATCCCCTTCCCTTTCTGTGCTGAGCTGGCTGCCACTGTTTGTATACAGAGCGGCTGCAGCGGTGACATCATATTGATGGGACCACTGCATCCAGTCACTGTGCTCAGCATTATGAGCTGAGAACATTGATTGACTGCAGTAGTTGTCAGTGTGTGCTTTGTGTACAGAGTGGCGGCTGGTCCAGTGCAGGAATGGAAGGTATGATACCAGTATGTATGTATGAATGCTTTTCGTTTTATTATCTTGTACAAACCCTTTAAGGCTGTTGCCAGATAGTGTACTGAATGTGGCTATAGTTACGTTCAGTACTGGGGCCACTGATGCTTTCACTTCTAAGTGAAATACCAATTTAATTTCAGTTATATCTTATTACTGACTACGAGTAGCTGCAAAACCACATAGCCAATAGTGAGAGAGAGCTGTTTCACGTAGGGTGGTGCCACATAATGTTGTTGTGACTATAGCTGCACCAGTCTCTGGGTTGTCAGTGCTTTCACTACTCTAAATGAAACAGATTAATTTCAGCTGAATATTATTACAAGCCTTGAGGTAACCAGGGCTGTGGAGTTAGTAGGCCAAACTTCTGACTCTTCTCTTTTTCTACAGTCTGATTCCTTTATAAATGACAGCCATGGTCAGTCAGACGTGGTAAAGATTTTCTAATTCATTAAAAAGCTAGTGATGAATTTTTTTTATTTTTTAATGTAGATTGTGAGCCCCATATAGGGCTCACAATGTACTTTTTTTTTTTTTTTTTTTAATTTTATTTTTCCCTATCAGTATGTCTTTGTAGAATGGGAGGAAATCCACGCAAACACGGGGAGAACATACAAACTCCCTGCAGATGTTATTCCTGGCGATATTCGAAGCTAGGACTCCAGCGCTGCAAGGCTGCAGTACTAACCACTGAGCCACTGTGTTGCCACCCAAAGCTAGTGATGAATTTTCATGTTAGTAAATATTTAACAAATTACGTATCTAATTATTCAATATAAAAATTGTAGAATTAAAAATAGTTAATCTTTTGACCCCACCGAAAACTGGTAAGTAATCATATAGTCAACAAAATAGGCTATGTGAATTACCATAATCAATAACCACAAATAAAGACAAAATCCACTCAAACGTACATATAAAACATATACATTTTATTAATACATAAGAAGTGTGTAACCAAAAAAAGATAATACAAAAGATACAGGGGAATGGACAAATTATCTTCAAAATACACCAGTAAACCACTCAAATGGTAATGTGTATGAGAAATCCACCTGAAACTGGTCCTGAATCTCGCCCCCACATCAATGGTAACAACAAAACTGTGCGGCCATTAATGGTGTAAACATACCTTAATCAATGTGTTTTTCCAGTCTAAGGCTCCATGGGGCGTCCCGCAGCAAAAAAGCGGGGGAAATGTTTTGTGGTTCTTCCCACAGTGCTATAGACAAAGTTTCGAGAGGATTCCTCTGTGGACTTTGTTTCAATTATACCTATGGGGAAGCCGCCGGCGTTTCTGTAGGTATAATTGACATGCTGCAATTTCCAAAACCGCACCAGTTTTGGAAATCGCGGTGTGTCCGCACCATGGTTTTTATCGCAAAGTGGGCATGGGATTTGCAAATAGCGGCATTTACGCCCCATGGGGCCTTAGCCTAAGTGTATGTTCACATTGCGGAAAATGAAGAGGAATATTTGGCAATGGTCTAGCCGGGAAGATCCTGATGCAGGGCATTGGCATTCCGTTGCAGCTTTCCGCTGCTGGTTAGGCCCAGATGAATAGGCCTTATCTTGAGCCTGCCATCCGTGCCTCCTATTGAAAGCAAATCTGTGGCACATTCCACTGTGTGAACATACCCTAAAGGTACCTGTACACCTTAAACAGGACCGGTCACCAAGCACAAGATGCTACTGTGTTAGCCAAAAGTATTGGCACCCCTGCAATTGTCAGATAATACTCAGTTTCTTCCAGAAAATGATTGCAAGCACAAACTCTTTGGTATTAATATCTTCATTTATTTTGCTTGCAATGAAAAAAACACAAAAGAGAATGGGAAAAAAAAGTCAAATCATTGATCATTTTACACAAAACTCCAAAAATGGGCCGGACAAAAGTATTGGCCCCCTCAGCCTAATACTTGGTAGCACAACCTTTGGACATAAATAACTGCGAACAACCGCTTCCGGTAACCATCAATGAGTTTCTTACAATGCTCTGCTGGAATTTTAGACCATTCTTCTTCGGCAAACATCTCCAGGTCCCTGAGATATGAAGGGTGCCTTCCTCAAACTGCCATTTTGAGATCTCTCCACAGGGGTTCTATGGGATTCAGGTCTGGACTCATTGCTGGCCACTTTAGAAGTCTCCAGTGCTTTCTCTCAAACCATTTTCTAGTGCTTTTTGAAGTGTGTTTTGGGTGTTTGTCCTGCTGGAAGACCCATGACCTCTGAGGGAGACCCAGCTTTCTCACACTGGGCCCTACATTATGCTGCAAAATTTGTTGGTAGTCTTCAGACTTCATAATGCCATGCACACGGTCAAGCAGTCCAGTGCCAGAGGCAGCAAAGCAACCCCAAAACATCAGGGAATCTCCGCCATGTTTGACTGTAGGGACTGTGTTCTTTTCTTTGAAGGCCTCTTTTTTTTTTTTTTCCTGTAAACTCTATGTTGATGCCTTTTCCCAAAAAGCTCATCTGACCAGAGAACATTCTTCCAAAACATTTTTTGGATTTCTCAGGTAAGTTTTGGCAAACTCCAGCCTGACTTTTTTATGTCTCTGGGTAAGAAGTGGGGTCTTCCTGGGTATCCTACCATACAGTCCCTTTTCATTCAGACGCCGATGGATAGTACGGGTTGACACTGTTGTACCCTCCGACTGCAGGGCAGCTTGAACTTGTTTGGATGTTAGTCGAGGTTCTTTATCCGCCATCTGCACAATCTTGCATTGAAATCTCTTGTCAATTTTTCTTTTCCGTCCACATCTAGGGAGGTTAGCCACAGTGCCATGGGCTTTAAACTTCTTGATGACACTGCGCACGGTAGACACAGGAACATTCAGGTCTTTGGAGATGGACTTGTAGCCTTGAGATTGCTCATGCTTCCTCACAATTTTGCTTCTCAAGTCCTCAGACAGTTCTTTGGTCTTCTTTCTTTTCTCCATGCTCAATCTGGTACACACAAGGACACAGGACAGAGGTTGAGTCAACTTTAATCCATTTCCACTGGCTGCAAGTGTGATTTAGTTATTGCCACCACCTGTTAGGTGCCTCAGGTAAGTAACAGGTGCTGTTAATTACACAAATTAGAGAAGTATCGCATGATTTTTCAAACAGTGCCAATACTTTTGTCCACCCCCTTTTTTATGTTTGCTGTGGAATTATATCCAATTTGGCTTTTTGACAATTCTTTTTGTGGTTTTCCATTGAAGACAAATTAAATGAAGATATTAATACCAAAGAGTTTGTGCTTGCAATGATTTTCTGGAAGAAAATTATTTGACAGAATTGCAGGGGGGGCCAATACTTTTGGCCAACACTGTAAGTAACCTACTTTATTGATGTAGCAATGACAGAGACTTCAAACTCCAATAGCAATTTCAATGATAGATCCTTTATTACCATTCCAGTGTAAAGGAAGTGATATGTATAAACAATACACATCCAATTATACATATCTATACTCTAATTGGATGTATATTGTTTGTACATATCACTTTCTTTACACTGGATCGTTGATAAATAAAGGATCTATAATTGAAATTGCTATTGGAGTTTGAACTCCCTGTCATTGCTATGTTGATGGGTTGGGTCCCTACTTCATCTCCCTTGAAGATTTTATGTACCCAAGTGCTGTTTCACACTACCTACCAATGCTTTATTGATGTGGCACAGCAGCACCCATTTAAAAGATATGTCTTGTAGGTTATATGTAAATTGGCTTTTGTTGTCCAGATGGGCTGTTACCTTTTATTTCAGTGAGATGGGTTTACACACTTGGGGTAAGCGTACACGGCGGAAACCTTTTCTGCCGTGTCACTTTTTTGCGTGGCTAGCTGCGACGGGATGGCATCCTGCTCCTGACTAGGCCCGAATGAGTGGGCCTAAGCAGGAGGGTGACTCAGCCGCGGAATCCACATGAAGATGGGGCATGCTGCTTTTTTCCATCACTAGCTGAAAAAAATCGCTAGCAGAAAAATAAGCGAGTGACTCCAATTGAAATGAATTGGAGACATTTTTGCAGGTGGATTCCGTGTCAAAATCCGCCTGCAAAAAAACTTTGTGAACATACCCTTAAAGGGAATCTGTCAGGGCAATTTGGGACCCTAAACCACTCACCTTATGGACCTGGGGTTTAGTGTCCCAAATTGCCCTGTTATAATGCAGTCTATGGCTGCATTAAAAACCCCCCAAAAAACCCAACCAACTTTATATTCACTCCTCCGCTGTGCTCCTTGCGCCAGCGCAGTTCATTCATGAAGCCGTAGGAGTGCGCCTCTATTTCAGTATGAATGCCCTTTTCCTCTGGCACTTGCACAGTGAAGAACAGCACGGGCGTTGGGAGCACTAGAGAAGTCCGATCAGGCTCATTGGACTTTTATTTCTGTATTCCATATTGGGGAGTGACAAACAATTCAATCAGTTGGTGGGGGAGGTGAACACAGACCAGAGAAATTAATGCCTGTGATCAGAGACTGCTCTGATCGCAGGTATTACCCCTCTGCTGCTTAAAATACCCATTATGTTTAACCCATTTCTGCTGAAACCATAACTTTTTTTTTTTATTGTTCACTTTACTGTAGGAAAGCTTATTTTTTGTGGGTCAGATTGTACTTCATGATGGAACCATTTAAAGGGACTCTATCATTAGAATCCCATTTTAACTAAACCCACATCAAAATAGCCTTTTTTACGCCGCTCACTCTGAACGAGTTTACGTGTCAGAATGAGCGGAGCGTAAACTCTGTGTGAAAGCTGCCTTAGATGTCTTCTCCGTGCTGCTGTTCCTTAGATATCCTGGTTTTCATCCATATACTAAGTTTTGTTTGTTTTTTCGCCGCACTGGGGGTATTCCCCTGCACTCAAGCAGCAATTGAAAACCAGACACAATTTCCCTCCTATTTTGTTTTAATTTTTTTTATATCCAGGAAAATATAAACACATTCGAAAATAAAATATAAAACATAAACATAAAAATAAAGCCCTATGTGTCCCGGAAAAGAGACGCAAAAATTAGTTGACTGAGTGATACGAGAAAAATTTTACAGACCTCAAAACCGCACATACAAAAAAAACCTAAAATGTGTCTGGTCCTGGACCACAAATTGGCCCGGTACTGAAGTGGTTAAAGGGGCTCTATCATTGAGAAGTCATTTTTTTAACTAAACACATCCTTGTATAGGCGTTAGGCTATTCCACACCTACCTTTAGTATGTAAATGGCTCAGTGGTTAGCACTGCAGCCTTGCAGCGCTGGAGTCCTACGTTCAAATTCTGCCAGGAACAACATCTGCAAGGAGTTTGTATGTTCTCCCCATGTTTGCGTGGATTTCCTCCCATTCTACAGACATACTGAAAGGATAAAAATTGTACATTGACATCCCTATATGGGGCTCACAATCTACATTTAAAAAAAAAATAAAAAGTGAGTGTGCAGGGGGAGATTGGCGATTTGAGGTGGTGGTGGTGTGTGTGTGGGGGGGTGTATGTGTTTATATATTGCTAGAAAACTGACTGTGCGCTGAATTCAGTGCACTGTTGGCTTTGCCGTTATATGCCCCTAGGGCTGGAGATATCGGTACGTTAGTTTCAGCACCAATATCTTCCCACTGTCCGAAGGCCGTTCCTTATAGCTCAGCGTTATTGTATTGTCTGTGTTCGTGGTATATAATGATTTTGTTCTTAACCCCTTCCCGACATCCGCCGTACTATTACGGCGCATGCCGGGTGTGTAACTATTGCGACCGCAGTAGACAACCCGCACTTATGTCTCAGATCGGTCCCCGGACTGATCGGAGACATTAACTCCTCCGGCGCCACGATCAAAGGCGCTGGAGGAGCCATTTTCCTGGCGGTGCATGGGCGCCGCCATTTTGCCAGTGATCACTGGCGCCTGGAGCAAGCTCCAGGGCCGACGTCACGTTGGCATGACAGCCGGGAGCCTTGTCTGCTGTGATATGCTTTTGCAGGCTGGTCTATGCAGCCTGCAAAAGAAATTATGATTTTTTGAAATGCATTAGCATTGCATTAGTGATCAGACCCACTGGGGTTCAAGACCCCTAGGCGGTTTAATAAATGCAAAATTAAAAAAAAAAAAAAAAAAAAAGTAAAAAAAAAAATATATGTATTTTTTAAAAGTATTAAAAATTCAAATCACACCCCCCTTTCCATAGAACACATGTAAAAGTAGTTAAATACTGTGAAACACATACATGTTAGGTATCCCTGTGTCCAAAATCACCCACTCTACAAATCTATAAAAATATTTTTCCTGTACCGTAAACACCGTAGCAAGAAAAATAGTCAAAAGTGCCAAGCTGCCGTTTTTTCACTGTTTTGATTCTGATAAAAATTTGAATAAGAAGTGATCAAAGCAATAGCATTTCCCGAAAATGGTAGAACTAAAAAGTACACTCGGCCCCGCAAAAAAAAGACGCCCTATGCATCCCCGTACATGGACGTATAAAAAAGTTACGACTATCAGAATATGTCGACTTTTAGGAAAAAAAATTTTTTTTTTAAGAGTTTTGGATTTATTTTTTTTTTAAGGGGGTTAAAATGTAAATAAAACCGTATAAATTTGGCATCCCCGGAATCGTACCGAAACAGAATACAGGGGACATGTCATTTTGGCTGCACAGTGAACGCCGTAAAACCAAAGCCCGTAAGAAATTTGCAGAAATGCACTTTTTCTTCAAATTCACCCCATTCTGAATTTTTTTTCCAGCTTCCCAGTACATTATACAGAATAATTAATGGCGGCATCACGAAGAGAAATTTGTCCCGCAAAGATTAAGACCTCATATGGCTCTGAGAGCGGAGAAATAAAAAGGTTATGGGGTTTAGAAGGAGGGGAGTCAAAAACGAAAATCAAAAAATGCCATCGGCGGGAAGGGGTTAATAGATCTGGAATTCCTAATGACTCCACCCGTTGCATGCCACTTCCACCTTTCAGGAATTTGGTGAGGGTAGCCTCTCAAATTTTAAAAAAGTAATAAATACATCCTGTAAACACTGCCTAAAGCATATCTCCTTTTCCACTGTTGTCTCTGGGGGAGGAGCTATAGAAGGTTGTCTACAGTGCTATGGAGTTGGGAATAATTTTGGGTGGAGCCTACTTTTAATTCCAGTTTCAAAATAATTTGTATTACACGGTTATTACTGTATGATTAGATGCATAGTGTTGCATATTTACAGTCCAAAGGAATTCAATCACTAGCTCTTAAAGAGGACCTTTCACCACTTTTGGGCACAGGCAGTGTTATATACTGCTGGAAAGCTGACATTGCGCTGAATTCAGCGCACTGTCGGCTTTCCCGATCTGTGCCCGGTGTAAAGAGCTTACGGTGCCGGTACCGTAGTGCTCTATGGTCAGAAGGGCGTTTCTGACCATTAGCCAGAGACGTCCTTCTGCCTCGCGGCGCCTATCGCGCTGTACTGTGGAGCGAGGAGGAACGCCCCCCTCCCTCTGCTCACAGCGCTCGTCCATAGACGAGTATTATCAGGAGGGGGAGGGGGGAGTTCCTCCCCGCTCCACAGCACAGCATGATAGGCGCCGCGAGACAGAAGGACGTCTCTGGCTAATGGTCAGAAACGCCCTTCTGACCATAAAGCACTACGGTACCGGCACCGTAAGCTCTTTACACCGGGCACAGATCGGGAAAGCCGACAGTGCGCTGAATTCAGCGCACTGTCAGCTTTCCAGCAGTATATAACACTGCATGTGCCCAAAAGTGGTGAAAGGTCCTCTTTAAAGAATTAGAGGATCTTTACAGCTTCTAACTGACCATCGTGTCATGGCTGTCTGCCTTATATGAAGGAGTTGGTGGATTACCTTGAAGAAAACTTTACTCAACCTTCTGTTGTTCCCTGTTTCCGTGCTGCCACTCCCGTATCCTCTGTTCTCTGTGACTGCTGAGGCAATTACATAGCTGTATCTATCTGACCATATCGGTAATACAGTGGGTACATCACAACCAATGGAGCATTGCAGCTTCTGGTCAGGCGATGACAGGAGTGGCAGTGGAATAGGAAGCATTCATAGATGATTGAGGTGTGTGTGGCTTTTTTTCCCCTTCCCCTCTAAAGGGTTTTTCCAAGACTCTAGGGGTATTATGCTATTCGTTTGATAAACCATCAATATGGAATTTGCAGGGGTTCAAAATCCTGAACTCCAGCTGATTACCCTCAGAGTGCATAGGAGGTAGCCTGATTTTTCAGATTTAACCATAGATTGTTGCAAGTACCGTATTTTCTGGACTATAAGGCGCACATAAAAACCTACGATTTCCTCAGAAATCGTAAATGCGCCTTATAGTCCGGTGCGCCTTATATATGGATGGAAGCGGCGGCAAAGTCTGCGTGCTGCCCCCCCCCCCGTTTTAAAATAAAACCCTGAAACAGAACGTGAAACTTACCGAACGGTGCAGGGTGGGCGAGCATTCAGGCCTCCTCTTCCTCCGATGTCCTGACCACTTCCTCCGGTGCTCGCGAACTGATAATGGGGAGGAAAATAGGGGAAAAAAATTTTGAAGCAAAAACTGGAAAAATATTTAATATATGGGAGTTGTAGTTTTGCAACAGCTGCAAGGCCACATTGACAGGTGACCCTGCAGCTGTACGGGGATGCATAGAGCGTTTTTTTTGCGGGGCCAGCTGTAATTTTTAGTTATACCATTTTGGGGGATATCTATTGCTTAGATCACCTTGTATTGAAAAAAAACAGGAGGTGATTTAGAACTTTTATTTATTTCATATTTTTAAAGCTCTTTTTTTTTTTTTTTTTTACTATTTTATTCCCCCCCGGGGGCTTGAACCTGCGGTCACTTGATCGCAAGTCCCATAGACGGCAATACAACTGTATTGCCATCTATGGGACATTCTGTCTATTAGTATTACGGCTGGTCATAGAGACCAGCCGCAATACTAATACAGCAGTGACAGGCCTGGGAGCCTCATTAGGCTCCCGGCTGTCACCCGAACAGGTCGGCTCCTGCGATATCGCCGCGCAGGAGCCGGCCTGCAACCTCACAGGTATGGGGCCGGTGGGGACCGGCCCCGGGGGAGAAGGGGCCACGGATACTGACCCGGCATCCGCTGTACTAGAGAGGCAGATGCCGGGGAGGGATAGACGCCGGGGCCTGAGACATCGCTACGATCCTCTGCCATGCATGAAGCCAGCGGCGGGGGGACGGAGGAGCCCCTGCCGCTGCTGGCTTCATGCGGGGCAGAGGAGCGCAGCAATGTCTCAGGCCCCGGCACCTGTAATGGCGTCTATCACTTGCCGGCTTCCGCCTCTCTATTACAGCGGATGCCAGGCACCACCTTCAGACTATAAGACGCACCCTTCTTTTCCCCCAAAATTTTTATTTATAGTCCGAAAAATACGGTAATATGAAGTTATGAATACCCCTTTCGTCTCCTTTGGCTCTAAAAGCAACAAATGTTGATGTCAAATGATATTTTTGGTCAAATTTAAAACTCTGTATAAAATTATTAGAAACTTTATTGCATGTCAGTTAAGGAAAGCAGGAAACCTTTGGGAGATTTTTTGGGTGTAGATTGAATTATTCTCAATATGAGATCTTATACTGGGGTCCCTGGTCAACTATTACCACTTTTTGGAATACCAGTAGTTAAGGGCTTCACTGAGTGTTTGGGTATTCACTTGGGGCATACCACATTCTAAGAATTCATGCTGCATAGACTAACCACCGTAGTTGTGAAATAACCAGACTCTGACGGCTTAACACATCAGTGATCAGTAATGATTGCAGCATCTTGGTGGTTTGAGGCAAGATTGCCATATCTTGGATTTCCTGCCATGAAATTGTGGGATCTGAGGGGTTTCCATGGCAGCATTGTTTGCCTATCCCTATTGCACTTCAGTAACCTATGTGCAATGTACTGTAATACAATATATCGTAGTACATTGCAGTGGGGATCGACCGATTCCAAGGTCAAGTATCCTTGTGAGACTGGAGAAAAGGTAAAAAAAAAATTAAAGAACTTGCGCCATACAGGGACAATGCATCATTTATACTAACTGCAGTGCAGCAACAATATTGGTGCCATTATTGCTGGCAACATTGCCCAGTTGGAGTTTGTGAGGAGCTAACCAGCAGTAAACAGAAAAGCAGCTCTTCCACTGTGTGGTTTTTCTGAATCTAAGCTCATTAAATGTAAAACTGCATGGCAGCGCTTTACCTCATAACAGTAAAACAAGGGAGGGGGGGAGGAGGAGGAGGATCGGATGGCTTGCCTGCCCTTTTGAAGATGGTGGTGGGAACTGGCTCAGACTGGAGGATCCAGAGCAGATGGATTGGCCCTGAATGGTGTTGAATCTGGCCCTGCACAAACTTGGTGGAACTAGCACATGACCTTCTTACGTTCATGAATTGTGGCCACAGTCGCTCAAAACATTAACCCAGTGGGTTGTGAAAGTTTCTGCATTGGGATGGCTAGGTTTCTGCTTGCAGATCTTGCAAATTACCATGGATTTCTCATTGTGCAATGTGCAAGATAAAATTCCCACACAGGAGATGACTGTGTAGTTGCTGCTGCCAACACAAGCAACAGCAAAAATGTTTCTGCCACTACCACCATCAGGGTCACCAAACCCACTGTGTGAGCTTACCAGAGGTCTACCAGGCTTTTTTAGATGTTGGACCTGCTTAATGACTGGAATCTTTACTATAACTGCTGCCATTACCTTCCTCATCTGATGTCAGGTTCTAAAAGAATCATCATTGGCATTGTCATCGTCTTCTCCTCTTACCCCCCCTCCCCCCCGACATTTCATGGCCCTGGGATTCCTACACACCCTTAGAATTTCTACCTCCCAGATTTCTCCTGGTTCCCCTACCAGAACGACTACCAGTAGTAGTACTACACCATGTCACTACTACCACCACCTCCAACAGTCATGTCTTTCTACTCTGCCTGCATGCAATGTCTGTTCTCATCCAGCTCATCAAAAAGAGGAGTAAAACTGCTCTGTCTAGGAGAAATAGATTTCTCACAGGTGCCACATTGCTAGCAAGGATCTGTGTCAGTGAAGGCTATGAAGAAGTCATGGTTGGCAGTCCAGAAAGGCCCTGCGGTAAGTTATGTAGAGGAGGAACACATAGAAGCCTGACTCAAGATCCCATCACTCTTGGAAGCAATAGCCTCCTGTGACTGAGCTGAATGAGCTAAGGAATAAAAAAAAATAAATAAATAAAAAAAAAAAAAAAATTCATCTTCATTCTCAGTACGTGCAACAATCTTCTGGCTACTGGCGGTACTATGAAGACCAGAAGTGATTTTGCTTTTGCCACCCACATTCTTGTGTGTTTTTTTTTTTTTTTTTTTTTTTTAAATTTCAAAAAAATTAGCTATATATATATATATATATATATATATATTTTTTTTTTATTTTAGATTAATGCAGGCTCTTAGACAAGTACAAAATGCTCCAATAACATATTTCTATAACAGAATAGCAGTGTGTATGTATGTAATGAAAAAATTGTCAACTCTTCCCAAAAAAACAGCACGAACTGCGGGACTGTCTGTCACTAAAAAGTTTATTAAAACATTGTATACAGCAGCACAGATGTGCTCCCTAACTCCTATCTAGAATTTTTATCACTAATGTTCCTGTAATTGTTCAATAAGTTATTTACCTGAATATGAGAACAAAATTGAATGAGAACTTACTACTTTTCAGTTTATTCCACCTTGACTTCAACACACTTATTCCTCTTCACCTTTAGTGATTAGATGCCCTCAGAATAAAAGGAGACTTCTTGCTGCTGCAAATGATACAATAAATGGAGTACCGAGCAACACACTCCTGTCACCTTTTTAAGGTCTAAAATAGATTGGCAGTCCGGAAGCTTGTAAAATGGAGACAAACAGCAGCAGCGGAAATATCCAACACCCCCAAGGGGAGAAGCAAATGTGTAGGAAGACCGGTGGATGGAAAGGACACTGCGCTACTCCATAGACGTTGAAAACACACGCACTTTATTGAGAAACCTCAATAAAGTGTGCGTGTTTTCAACGTCTATGGAGTAGCATAGTGTCCTTTACATCCACCGGTCTTTCTACACATTGTTCCTGCTGCAGGAACCCTGTTACTGCCTCTTTGACTGCATTATCATCAGAAAATTGTTGCCCACGCAGAAATTTCTTCAGGTTATGAAAGAGAAAGTAATCACTGGGACCCAGGTCTGGACTGTAGGACGGATGGTTAAGCTCCATGAAGCTGCAATTTCTGATGGAGCTTGAGACTTGTGAGCTGGCAGATTGTTACGAAGTAGCAACATACCTGCTGCCAACTTGCCATGGCATTTTTCTTTGATTGAATCACTTAGAGAACCTTTCACCACCTCCTCCAATTTAAGTTTTTAGCATCAGTTAATAGGTGCTGCTCCATTGGTTCCAGCGCAGTTGAAATTTTCTCTCTAGCCCCCACCATTCCTGACCAATAAGCACAGGTAGTTTTGATGCTAGATGTGCTATTTAAGTCCAAAGGTCAGAAACAGTCAGGGGATTGTGATTCAGAGCTTCAATCCGAGGCAGACAATGTCAGAGCTCAAAATTGCACTTCTTGCCTGTCAGCATTAAAGGGGTTGTCCCATAACAAGGATCCTATCTATACTGCTAGCTTATGTGGATTTAAGACTTTTCCTAAATACATTGCTTTATCAAAACTGCTTTGTTTGGCCGCTATCTTAATTTGTTCACTTCATTGTTGACACTGTTTCTGTGGCCACTGGGCTTATCTGCTCATTTCTCAAGTGATGTAGCTGCCTGCTCTCAGGGAGGGAGGGAGGGGCTGAGTGCTGCTTATGTCTGACAAGTAACGGAGCTCCTCAGATAGGTGAGGGGGAGGTGAGAGCTCCAGGATTACTGTGCTATCTTCAGCTATTCCACTTATCAGCTGGTTTAATTGAATTTGGCTGATAAGGGCTGAGAGAGGGAGTCCCGTACCTCTGTATGTAATGCAAGCTGACTCAAATCCAGCTCTGCTACATCAGCATCTACATCAGCTTCATACTTTGGTAATGCATTTACAACCAATCCCTCATTACTAACTGCAAAGATAGCAGAGCAAGTGAAACCCCGTCCACCAATGTGCCCAGAAAACCAGGAAGTGAACAGAGTACAGAGCCTGAAGGTTGGTGAACAAGGGTTATGGGAATACCCCTTTAAAGAGGACCTTTCACCATTTTGCCCATAGGCAGTTCTATATACTGCCAGAAAGCTGACGGCTTTCCCGATCTGGGCCCAGTGTGAAGAGCTTACGGTCCCGGTACCGCAGCTCTTCTATGGTCAGAAGGGCGTTTCTGACACTCAGTCAGAGACGTCCTTCTTCACAGCACAGCCAAACGTTCCACAGTTCCTCCCGGCTCTCACAGCACAGCGCGATTGGCTGTGCTGTGAAGAAGGACGTCTCTGGCTAACTGTCAGAAACGCTCTTCTGACTATAGAAGAACTACGGTACCGGGACCGTAAGCTCTTCACACTGGACCCAGATCGGGAAAGCCAACAGTGCGCTAAATTTAGCGCACTGTCAGCTTTCTGGCAGTATATAGAACTGCCTGTGAGCAAAATGGTGAAAGGTCCTCTTTAAGGAACTGTGGTAGCTAGAAAACACTCCAACTTTTACTGAGTCAGTGAAGAAGCAGCTATTAAATGATGTTAAGAGTTGAACTTGTTGGAGGTGATAGAAGCAGAAAGCTGAATTTTTTATTTTTTTTTTCTTATTTTTTTTGTTTTGAGCCAAAGCCAAGAGTAATTACAAAGGGATGGAAATCTAAAGCAATCGACTACACTTTCTCCAACTTTTTCAATTCTCTACTAGCTTTTACTCAAAAAAAACAGTAGAATCTGCAACAAAAATTGCAGCTTTTCCACAATGTGACGCTCTGCCTTAGCGTTCATTATGTGTGTGATGCGTGCATTCTCAGATTAGACTGACCAGCATGATATATTGATATGAATGTTGAATTGTGCTGGAAAACCGGGTTGTGATTGAATATAGAGCTCACATGACAGCTATCAGCTTGTTCCCATTTTATTTTTTTGCAGTAAATTTGGATCATGATCTAATCTGGGCAGTTTATTGTCAGTTATAAACTTTGTTTATTTGTCTAAGTCCAAATATATCTTGCTTGACACTTGGATGCAATCCCTCAGCCTTGATGACAAAAAAATAAATAAATAAATACAGGAATAACTCCAGACGTCTTTACCCATGGATGGATTACCAGTGTATACTTGGAAAAACCCGTCACTGTGCTAAAGATTTCTTGATTAGTGTCACTTGGGCTGCATTTACAAATTACCCTCTTATTCCTCTTGGTTTTTCATGGCCAGCGTTAACGATCTGCTTAACTCAGAATTAAGGATATTGTGTGTTCAACGACAGCGTTCAAGAGACTTCTTTTCTTCAGGGGCCAAACTGTAACACTTGGAAGTTAGTAAATCTCAAGAGAGTTGTCCTCCAAAAGTAAAGCTACAACTTATTGGGGGGTGGGGTTATACTATGATGATTCTTGTTTGATCTAGGGCTATACGGTTATAACCAAAGTTAATATCAAGATTAATTAAACATTTTACCTAGTTTGTGATTAATGAACAAATATCTTGGGACACTTCTGCTTTTGTGTGACATGGATATTTTTTTTATATATACAATAGCATGACACTGCATTTTGATTTTGGTTATAACATTTGCATTTTAGCTATTGTTTGTAAAAAAAAAAAAAAAAAAAAAAAAATTTTTTTTTTTTTTTTTTGTACATCTGAGGATAGGTTCACATCCGCGCCGGAGTCCCTGTTGGGGAGAAAAGTCCTGCACAGAGGTTTCAATATAGAAATGGCAGAAACCCAACAGACAGCTGGTGAACCGCATTATACTCATTGGGGTCCATGAATAACTGCTGTTTTAGTGAGCGGGCTCTCTATCGTTCAGTTTCCCTGGCTGACCCGAACAACAGAGAGCCCAGCGCAGGTGTAAACTTAGTGTGAGTATTTCACTTTATATTTTAGTTCCTTTCTGGAAAATATTATTTTCCTGGCAGTCCATTCTTCTTTATGAGAAAACAGAAATCTGACAACTGGAAGAAGGCTCTAATAAAGTCACATTAATCTACATTTTTTTATTTGAGTGCGCGTTTAAAAGAAATACCCCCTTTCACTTTTTTCCAAATTTCTTTATGTGCAGAATAACGTTACTGAATAACTTGATGACAGTTTTATTGTCCAGTTATATGCTCAGCTGTGGAGCACCTCTCTTTATCTGATGCACACAAGGTTTCCTTTTTGAACAGGCAGGCCCTCAGATCTGGGAGGCATAAAAACAACCCCTAAACTTTTTTTTTTTTTTTAATGTAGATTGTGAGTCCCACATAGAGCTCACAATGTACATTTTTTTCCCTATCAGTATGTATTTTTTTGGAATATGGGATGGAAATCCATGCAAACACGGGGAGAACATACAAACTCCTTGCAGATGGTTTTTTGCCCTTGGTGGGATTTGAACACCAGGACTCCAGTGCTGCAAGGCTGCAGTGCTAACCACTGAGCCACCGTGTGCCCCCCCCTAAACGTTTTTGAACCTCCACCGCATTTGACTGTTGGTACTGTGTTCTTTCTTTTCTTTGTAGGCCCCATTCCGTTTTGGGCAAACAGTAGAATGAGGTGCTTTACCAAAAAGCTCTATCTTGGTCTCATCTGTCCACAAGACTTTTTCCCAGAATGATTTTGGGTTACTAGTGTACATTTTTACTCACTGCAGTCTACCTTTTTCATATCTTTATCAGCAGTGGGGTCCTTCTAGGTCTCCTGCCATAGCGTTTACTTCATTCAAATGTCAACCGTTTTTGCTGGCACTGATACACCTTAAGCCTGCAGGACAGATTGAATCTCTTTGGAACTTGGGTTGGGCTGCTTATCTACTGTCTGGATTATCCTGCGTTGCAACCTTTCAGCATTTTTTTGTCTTCCATCCACATCCAGGGAGATTAGCTACTATGCCATTGATTGTAAACTTCTTAAATTATGTTGCACACTGTGGACAAAGGGAAATAAAGATCTCTGGAGATTGTTGCTATTTTTCCACTATTTTGGTTCTCAAGTCCTCCGGCAGTTCTTTTCCTCTTTCTGTTCTCCATGCTTAGTGTGGCACACAGACGCACAATGCAAAGACTGCATCAACTTCTTTCCTTTTTAGATTTCCCACACCTGTTACTTGCCACAGTTGAGTTTGAACAAGTATCAAAAACAAAGTTAAAACACCGTTATTTATCCACGATTTTGAAAGGGTGTCAAGATTTTGTCTGTCCTATTTTTGGAATTTTATGTGAAGTTTATATGCAATTTTTTTTTTTTTTTTTTTTTGTTTCAATACACACAAAGGAAATGAATGCACATAACAAAACATGTAATTGCAATAATTTTCTGTGGAAATACAAAATACTTCATTTTCTTGACATATTTGAGGGTTGCCAACACTTACAGTCATGATTGTATGAGAATTGGGTATATTTAGTTCCTTTCGGTATGAAGAATGAGACTATGTATATATTTGTGTAATGTAAATGGTTATTCCACCAATAAACATTACATTCAGTACGAGTCGGGGCTCGTTCACATCTGCGCCCCAGAGTCTCCGTTATGCAGGTTTCCATTTCCTGCCGGCATCTTTCAAATCCATTCATTCAAATGGGTTTGAAAAGTGTTCGGCCGTGACACGGTCTCGGACATGCAGTACTCTGTGTCCAGTTTAAAAAAAAAAAAAAAGACTGTTTTGCCGTGGAAAGCATAAAATGCTCACCGGCGCTCACGGCCAGACTCTGCATGACAGGTTTCCTTCTTCTGCATGCAGAAACCTGATAACTGAGTCCATACGCTGGTGTGAACTCAGAGTCAGGAACCAGCGTATGACTCCTATATAATTCACACCAGTTTTCTGACTTGAGTCTTAGTAAGTTTGTTGAGTCAGGGCATCTATACTCCACAACTATTCCCTTCTACATCAGTGTTCTGGCGTAGAAGTAACAGTAAATCAACCCACTCTCCTCCTAATGCTTTTCATTTACATTGTTATAAACTGACATCCAGAACCTGTCCTGATCATCTCTTTCAACTGTTGGAAGCCATGTACTAGGTATGTAGCCGTACCATAGTGCACAGTGGGTCCTACTCGGATAAAAGAGATCCACAATGAAATGATATCGTTTAAATCCGTTGTACACTACAGTGTACGCAAGGTCTGACGAGGTTAAAGAAATTTAGTATTCCCCTTCTTTTGTATGACCCTTTTTATGAAATGCAGCATCTCCAATGTCTGTCTGGGTTAAGTTGTGGCCTGTCTACATGTTGCTATGCTATATTTAGGCTGTAATAGAGCTGCACTCCATCATGTGGAGCTTTCTTATCCCCCACAATGTTCTTTCGCTACACTTTTAAAGCAAGTGAAAAGGCAGCAACACAAAGTCTTACAGAGAAGACACATTGAGACAAAGAGCTGAACACATTGGCATTGCAAATCGACTTTAAATCAGTATTAAGCAGACTTTCATTTTTATTTTACCATCCCACTGAGAAGAATGCCTTTGTGTAATGAAATACTAGTCATGAGCACTTGCTACCAGGGTCATAAAGGATCCTTTGTATCATATGTTGATGACTAAAATGAATGAATAACCTTTGGGAGTTATTCTGGCTAATAACCCCTACCTTTCACTCATGTGACCTTTGACTGCATTTGGAGGAGTGATGGAATGATATATTCCAAATGGAGAGTGTTTAAGACCTCTGAACTTTTTATGCATTGATATGCGAGACATGAAGGCCCATTTTAAATAAGCACATTGAAAATAGCAGAATTGTGAAGTTGCATTGAGTATGCTAAAAGTCATACCGTGTGTGGGGTGGCATCTTTCAGGCTAAGACCCTACGTTGTGGAAATGCAGTGGGTTTTTTTTTTTTGTTTTTTTTTAGTCAAAGCCAAGAATGGCTATAAAAGGAATGGGGAATATATAGAAAGCGCTTGTATAGAAAGCAGCGTCCCTTCTGCTCATTCCACTCCTAACTTTGACCCCAAAAAATGCAGCAAAATCTGCAACAAAAAAAGGGTTACACCACACCCAAGATGTCATCTATACCTACCCTGTTTCCCCGAAAATAAGACTGTCTTATATTAAATTCTTTTCCGAAATATATGACCTATCTTATTTTCGGGGGATGTCTTATGCAGCGGCTGGGGATAATCGGCAGTCATGCTGGTGTTTTCTTAGCGGAGCATCGGCATGACTGCCGGTTGTAGGTGGTGAAGGAGAGGGGGGGTGTCTTATTTTCGTGGAAACAGGGTATATGCTGTTGTAGGGGTGGTGAACATAATAATAATTTTTTGTGGACTTCTACAACACCCCACCTCCATCTGCTCTGACTCCTTCATAAATGGTCAGTCAGAAGCTGTAAAATTCTTCCAATACATTTTAAAAGCTAGTGATTGTGATTTAAAGTGCTAAAGTTAGTAAGCAACAAACTATGTATCCAGTTATACATATCGTAGGTATACAATGCCATTAACTGTATCATTTAATTTAATAGCTGGAGTTGATAATTTTTTTTATAATTCCAATTTAACAGCTCTGGATAAAATACATTTTTAATCTGTATGGAAATTAGCTGTTTGGTGCACCTAGAATGTAACAGTGTGCCGGAGCACCTGTTCCCACCTGTGATTGCCATCCAGTGCTACCCTCTTACAAAGATTGGCCAGTCTTAATGTGCAGTGAGAACAGTTGAAAATAGTGCCTGGTGTTTCATCTGACACTAGGCTCACACTTATGTTACTGGTTTCTGTCCTTCGGGTCCACTTGGGGACAAAAAAAAACAAACTATGGAAACCCTATCTGATTAAAAAGCATTAACCTGCAGACCCCATAGAGTATAATGGGTTGCTGCCAGTTTTCACTGTACTTGCTTGCAGGACTTTTCTCTATTTCGTCTATTTAAGTGTAATGGGGGACAGAGTTGTGCACTGAGAGTCAAACACTAGTATGAACTTAGTGTAAATCCCATTCACTTAAATATAAATGAGTTGCAGATAATCCGTATCTGAGGAATGTGACATTTCAAGTCTGAAATTCATCATCTCCCAGACTAACTTTTATTACCCATACAAAGGTTGGTCCTATCCCTGTGGGTGGTTTATTGTTCCAGATAGATTTGAAAAGGAGTCAGAAGTGACCTGCTCCGGGTTCAAAACAGACACTTTGGGGGGAATTCATCAATTTCTCCACTCCAGTTTTTTTCCATATTGTGCAAATGTGGAAGGGCAGGAATCAGGGTGCATTGTTTGGGGGGTGCCTCGGGCCACCAAATTCATTATAACTATCGAACACATGTTCGATCGGATATCAGGCTGTTCGATGTGTTTGAATCGAACATCACGTGGCAAACTCCCAAAAAATTTGATTCCCCTCCCACCTTCCCTGGCTCTTTTTTTTGCACCAATAACAGCGCAGGGGAGGTGGGACAGGAACTACGACACCGGAGGCATTGAAAAAAATCGGAAAAAGTCATTGGCTGCCGAAATCAGGTGACCTCCATTTTAGATGAATAGTGGATTTCAAATCCGAGTCATATGAGAATGTGAACTTTGTGACTATGAGACAGGGATAGCTGTACAGGCAGGGATAGCTAGGGATAACCTTTATTTAGGTAGGAATGTTATTAAAAATAACTTTTTGGGGCTCTATCGGGTGTGTAATTGTGATTTTTGTGAGATAAACTTTTTCCCATAGGAATGCATTGGACAGCGCTGATTGGTCGAATTCCGTACTCTGGCCAATCAGCGCTGGCTCTGCTGGAGGAGGCGGAGTCTAAGATCGCTCCACACCAGTCTCCATTCAGGTCCGACCTTAGACTCCACCTCCTCCGGCAGAGCCAGCGCTGATTGGCCGAAGGCTGGCCAATGCATTTCTATGGAAATGCAGAGACTTAGCAGTGTTGAGCCAGTTCTGCTCAACTACACCGTGTGCCGGTCAGCCCATCAGATGTAGCAGAGCCGAGGGTGCACTAGAACCCTTATGCACACTCGGCTCTGCTACATCAGATGTAGCAGAGCCGAGGGTGCACTGGAACCCCTGTGCACACTCAGCTCACGCTAATAGAATGCATTGGCCAGCGCTGATTGGCCAATGCATTCTATTAGCCTGATGAAGCAGAGCTGAATGTGTGTGCTTAGCTCAACTACTCCACCGGCGTAGTTGAGCTAAGCACACACATTCAGCTCTACTTCATCGGGCTAATAAAATGCATTGGCCAGTGCTGATTGGCCAGAGAACGGAATTCGACCAATCAGCGCTGGCTCTGCTGGAGGAGGCGAAGTCTAAGATCGCTCCACACCAGTCTCCATTCAGGTCCGACCTTAGACTCCGCCTCCTCCTCCTCCGGCAGAGCCAGCGCTGATTGGCCGAAGGCTGGCCAATGCATTCCTATGGGAATGCAGAGACTTAGCAGTGTTGAGCCAGTTCTGCTCAACTACACCGTGTGCCGGTCAGCCCATCAGATGTAGCAGGGCCGAGGGTGCACTAGAACCCTTATGCACACTCGGCTCTGCTACATCTGATGTAGCAGAGCCGAGTGTGCATAAGGGTTCTAGTGCACCCTCGGCTCTGCTATATCAGATGGGCTGACCGGCACACGGTGTAGTTGAGCAGAACTGGCTCAGCACTGCTAAGTCTCTGCATACCCATAGGAATGCATTGGCCAGCCTTCGGCCAATCAGCGCTGGCTCTGCCGGAGGAGGCGGAGTCTAAGGTCGGACCTGAATGGAGACTGGTGTGGAGCGATCTTAGACTCCGCCTCCTCCAGCAGAGCCAGCGCTGATTGGCCAGAGTACGGAATTCGACCAATCAGCGCTGTCCAATGCATTCCTATGGGAAAAAGTTAGCTTGCGAAAATCGCAAGCTGACAGGGATTTCCATGAAATAAAGTGACTTTTATGCCCCCAGACATGCTTCCCCTGCTGTCCTAGTGTCATTCCAGGGTGTTGGTATCATTTCCTGGGGTGTCATAGTGGACTTGGTGACCCTCCAGACACGGATTTGGGTTTCCCCCTTAACGAGTATATGTTCTCCATAGACTATAATGGGGTTCGAAACCCATTCGAACACTCGAACAGTGAGCGGCTGTTCGAATCGAATTTCGAACCTTGAACATTTTAGTGTTCGCTCATCTCTAATTATAACTCATGCCAGTTTTCTGGCATAACTTCCATTTTGGCACAACCTCTTCACAAATTGCTTGGTTTATGCACCACTCAGGCCCTTTATTAGGACTGACAAATGTCTTATAAAAATCGGCCCGTGTGTGTTTTTATATAGTATTGTTTAGTTTTATGTCCTTTTATATCACAGTGGATTGCTCTTTGGCTGATTCAGTCGATATCTTTTAGCCACTTTCTTTTGGTCAGTATCCTGCATCAGTATTTGGATGCTAAACCAGGAGTGGGAAATGAACATAGAAGAGGTACAGATCTTTCCAACATAGTGGTGTGTGTGGTGTGTTTTTTTTTTTTTTTCATTCCCGGTTTTGACTTGCAAATACTGATGCAAGATACTGTTGAAATACTTACCATGAAAAAGTGGTCTAAGGGTAAGGACACATGTTGATGGGTTTTTTTTTAATGAAGTTTTTGAAGCCAAATCCAGGAGCGGATAAAAAAAAGTCAACTGTCCTGTAAAGGTTAGCTCTGTTGTGAAGCTAGCAATCCCCAGTCACAATATAATGCAACAAACAAAAAGAATCAAAGGGATATGCTGTTAGGCTGGGAACAAATTGTGAACATGCTGTGGAATTTCCAATACGTGAAATCTAGTGATAATCTGAAATCTGGTAACTTTGTAAGGCTAAGTCTAGATTCACACGACTTAGTTTCACCAGTGAAACGGTCCGTGTGATTGTTGTATTTCACTGCCTGCAGTGAAAGTGACTCATTGCATAATAGTTTATGTATGATGCCAGAAGTCCCTGCCTCTTAGTGACATCCTGCCCCATACTATATTTAGGGTGAGTTCACACTGAGTATACGCCAGCTTATTCTGAACGTAAAACACGTTCAGAATCAGCGGCGTATAAAGCAGTTCCCATTCATTTCTATGGGAGCCGGCATACAAACGATCCCCATAGAAATGAATGGGCTGTTTTTTTTCACTACGAGCAGTCCCATTGAAGTGAATGGAAAGTGCCCATGTGTACAGCTAGCTCTGCTCATGCCGAGCCGTACACGCGGGCACTTTCCATTCACTTCAATGGGCGTGCTCGTAGTGAAAAAAACCAGCCCATTCATTTCTATGGGGATAGTTTGTAGGCCGGCTCCCATAGAAATGAATGGGAACTGCTTTATACGCCGCTGATTCTGAACGTGTTTTACGTTCAGAATAAGCTGGCGTATACTCAGTGTGAACTCGCTCTTACTGTGGGTTTTAGCTGCTCCACTGTCTATTCTCCTACTTAATACATTTCGGCTCAAGCCAGTAGGGTGTTTGTGCTTGCGAATTGCACAGTTATCTCTGGAATTACATGAAGATGGAATATAGGCACAGATCATGGCATACTAGCCCTTATCAGGGCTCAACAACTGCACTTTGCAGAAAGAGAAAATATAAATGAACACGGACTGAGTCATCAGAGTGAACACTCCAGCTAGATTAGAGAGGTGGACTGGTACCGAGGCAGTGAGCTGTACCACAGGAGTTTATACGTGGAACCAAGCTAGATAAAGCAATGTGGTGTTTAAAACTCTTCAGTGAGCTTAAAGGGGTGATCTAGTTAATATTTTTATGACCTAGCTAGGTTTAAAATAGAAAATACTTTCTAGTTCATTTGGTCAGGGAACCAGCAGAGAATCTCCCTGACGTTTGACCCTCACAAGAGATTCAGTCAGTCGGTGGGTGGGTGCTGATGTTCTGTTTAAACCATAAGCAAAGAACAGAAACTGAATGGAGACTCACTCCTGGAGCCCAAAACTTTAATTTATTTAACAACATAATCAGGCTTAAAGGGATTATATCATTAGAATCCCTTTTTTTCCGTACTACCCTATCAGAATAGCTCTAAGAAAGGCTATTCTTCCCCTACCTTTAGAATTCTTCTCCGCGCCACCATTTCGGTGATATTCCTGATTTTCTCTGTATATAAATGAGTCTCCAGACAGCACCCTGGGTGTCCCCTGTGCCTCCTGAAGACTCTCCTGCGACACCCTTCTTCTACAGCTGCATGCGCCCTCCTGCATCTTCTTCCAGGGAGACTGTGTTCACTCTTTGTAACATCTGCAGAAAAATGGCCGACAAGACATGGCTCTGCCATCGGGCAGAGCAGAGAGTGCATATCTTGTCAGACATTTTTCTGTGGCCGCTACAGTACTTAGCATGCTCAGGTGCTATGTATCAACATCCAACGCATAAGTGATACAGGTACAGAGCTACTGAGCATGCATACTATGCTCGTGTAGTTCTTTTTCTGTGGCAGCTACACAAGTGAATACAGTCTCGCCAGAAGAAGACGCAGGAGGACATGTGCTGCTGTAGAAGAAGGGTGTTGCTGGAGAGTCTTCAGGCAGCACAGGGGACGCCTCACCGCTCAAAGTCATGGCTGGGTGCTAAGGAATGCCCCCCTCTGACAGTACAGTGCTATGGACAGTACTGTCAGGGGCGGTGTTCCTCAAAGCCCAGCTAAATTGTTAAGAACACTCTTCTGACGGTGAAGAGATATTGGTAATGGCACCGATGTCTCGTCCCCCGGGGCACACAACGGGGAAGCTGACAGTTGAATTCAACGCGCTGTCTGCTTTCTAGCAGAATATAAAACCGCAGGTGCCCGAGGACATGCAAGGTCCTCTTTTAAGGTTCACTCTCTGTAAGGAGAAGGGAATAAGCTGTTGATAGTTCATACTTGCTGCATCAGAAGAAAGATTTGGACACTTAATTTATTTTACATTTTGTTTTATTAGATATCTGATCATTATTTTATTTAGTGCCAACATATTCCACAGTACTGTGCTGTAGATATTGTCATTGATCCCTGTCCCACATAGAGTTCACAACCTAAAATCCCTGTCAGTATGTCTTTTGAGAATAAGAGGAAACCCACACAAACACACTGAGAACATACCAACTTCATGCTGCTGCTGTCCTTGGCTGGATCAGATCTTTAGCGCTGCAAGGAAGTGTTTTCCACTACGCCACCATTCTAACCATTGTGGTAAAATACTACAACAACCTGAAGTAAAGACATTATCAATTGTGAAGATGTACTTAATCGTCTTACTGTGAATTGCAAAAGGCAACAAATTGATGCTGATGCCAGAACAGCGCCAATGTTGGAAGAAGAATACGTCTAGAAGAACTTCTTTGCAGAATGAAGATCAAGGAACCAAGTGGATGCTATGCATTTTAATATTTTTATACATACTTTTAAAATCCTTTTCCATGTTTATGAGAGGAGTTTATTTATGGTGTTGAATGTACATAACAAGCAGGATACTGAGACCATTGCCACATCATTCCTGAAACACGATGGAGTGAAATCTTTCAGCCTCAGGCGGCACACTGTGCTGACAGAATCTCTGGGCAGCTGTAGTGATCTGGAACTAGCGCCAGGAAAGTGGCACAGACATGCCACTATAAAATTCTCAGTAACTGAAGCTAGTCACGATCTGCTATAAAATGCCCTCACTATAAAGTATATTACACATGGATATTAGTGCCACATCTTTGTACAATAAAGACGATGTGTTTCAGCAAATAAATGTTATTGTTTGTCTAGTGTAAAGTTATATTTTCCAGTCTACTTTTCATACCAATACCTCATGGTTTCGAGATCTCTGCTTGCTATCATCCATTGTTTACTTCCAGTGGATAAAAATCAGTCTTTAGTCATGTGATGGATACACAACTGAACTTGATTTGTAACAAGTAGTGCAGACCATGGACTCATTTTTATTCACTGGATAGCAACAAGCCCCTTGTAATATTTCGATATGAGCATCTCTCCCAAGATTCCGGGATTATGTTTTCCCAATAGAGACCCAGCCACATTGTTGCTTGTCTCCCACCCTTTCATCCTCCAATTGTCTCTCTCAAGCATTGAGGAATTGCTATGGGGAACTGTGATGAAGTTATTTTGCAAATCCCTGTATAGATAAGAAATTGAGGTGACTGATACACTCTAAGACCTAACTTTGTCCAACTCATTAGGCTACCTCTCCTTACATCTAAAAGTCCCTAATTTGAGCATGCTGAAAAGGATGGAGTTCAAAACTGGATATGAGTTTCTCCGAAGTGAGACATTTTGCATAGTATGTGACTAACTGATCTTCACAATCCCATCATACATTAAAGAGAGTCTGTCAGGAGTAAACGGATGACCGTACCTTGCAGAGATGCTTCTACATGGTCCAAAAATGCATTTCTTATTGGAGCTGCAATGCCGAATAAAAAAAGACCATTTTTGGTAAGTGTCGTGGATGCTCTACAAGGTACTACGGATTTTCCTGCTGACAGCCTCATTTTTAAATGTTTCCTCTGCTCAGAGAAACAAGGATATGACCACAAAGGGATACTAGGAGATTTGAAAGAATACCCCCTATTTTTTTTTTTGATTCCCCTCTAATCCATAATATTGTCTCTACTTATTATTAAGCAACTAGTATGTAAAAAGTGCCAGAAAGGAAAGTGGCAACAAAAAAGGGTCCTTGCTAGATCAGACGCTGGACAGTAGGTCATAATCTTAGTTAAAGCTAATCTGCTTTACTCATTCATTAGTTTATCATGCTAAGTACCACAGATGGCACCTCCTGATGTTTGGTAAATTGATGCCTCCTGTCTCCCTGCTAGCTGTGAGTTTTTTGTGTGAAGCCTTAGTAAGCCACATGACATCTTCATGATTCAACATTAAAGGTGTTATCTGTAGGGGAATACAATAGTTTGAACATGTTCATCATCTTCCCAAAAGAGATGAAATTAAATTGTGCCAACGTTGGCGTTCCTGAACTCTCTTGGCAAAAAGCAGAGGATAGTTGAGATGATCTACCAATTCCATGTTGTGACCTCTTTTCCTCAAATTATGCCATGTTCATCTGAAATGGAGAAATCTCACCGAATGTCACCCAACTGATGGAAAAGCCCTGACAAACACTTTGAGCTAGGACATGGGAAAAAAATATAGCCCGTAAAAAGGCTTCTATGCAGCACAGTATGTACACTCTGTTCCCTGAAACAATTGCTAAGCGCACAACAGTCTTGGTAGTGGCTCTTGGGTCAAATCAAAAAGTGAAGGGGGCCAGGGAAATCCCCTCAATTTCACCTTTTCAATTGAAAATGATTGTGTTGTACAAACACTTGTTTTGGGATTTTGGTAAAGGAAGATTAAGAATGTCCTAATGTAGTCTCAAAATCCCATGGTATCCGACACCTGTTCCAGCCACCCTCAACTCAAGCTACCAATAGCCTTCTCGCCATTGAAACTGAACATGGCCACCACCGTGACGCCCTCCTCTTTTTCCCTCCATTGCATCCAGTGTTTGGGGGGTTTTTTTGTCTTTTTTTTTTTTTTTTTTTATGTCTCCAAAAAAGAGGTAATAAAAAATACACCTTGTCTTGCCCCCCCCGCCCCCCCCCCCCCCCCCCCCCCCCCGCCAAGAAAAAAAATATATAATAATAAAAAATGGGTTTTTGCATATGAGAAAAGTGGGCAATGTCACCATGTTCTTTAAGGGGTTGTCCTCTATTTTAAAAATTCCTAAAACCAGGATATGTGGGGTGGAGGATAGCCATCATATACTCAAAATGTCAATTATTTGCAACTGCTCTAGTGACCTTGACTTATCCCGTGGCTCCTTCATAACATGCTATTCATTACGCTATAACAGTTGTATTGCAGGGATAAGTGATCTAATGGTTGCAGGTTCAAGCCTCCGCTAGGGGCAGAAAGGAAAAATGTTATAACTTTTTTTTTTCGTAGTTTAAAAAAAAGAGAAAAAATCATAAGAATAACAAAAACACACTATGCATCACTGTGTGTGAAAATGCTTGCGGACCAATAGTAGAATAAAGATAATATCATTTTGGCTGCACAGTGAACGCTGTAAAAAGAAAACCCAGGACAAGAGTATCTTTCGAGGATAATTCTACTTTTTACCAAAATAAAGACCAAATCTAATGCTTACATACAGGAGACACATGTCTAGACATGTTGAGTAAAGTCAGTACCATCGCCAAAGGCTTTCTGGTTGAATAATAACAATGTCTGTGATGGTGATGACTGCAGGGCACTCATTATTAAGCATCAGATGGGAAATAGCAGAATCTGGAACAGGGAATGTGCACACTTTCCAACACATACATTCTCCATAGTGGGCTGCTTTTAAAAACAGATGATGATCTTTAGAAGTCAAATGAATTGCCACATATGAGATAGCATTGATCTAACCCAGTTGATGGGTTATGAATTGTTAGGTGAAGGTCATATAAAGCACATATCGCCCATGACGAAACTGCTCCCTTAAACAATAAATGGTTGCATGCCCTTTCTCATTAATTGCAAGCAGATAATTATCATTTGATATCTATCGTTGATGGATTTTATCCTCTTTTTGTCTTAATACACACCAGCTCAGGCCTGGTTTGGGCACAACTTTTCGTAGGCCTTCACTGAGCTTTGTGCATATCTTGTAACATGTCTTGTGTTAGTTCCAATGTGGAGAATCAAAAGTAATCTTACACAAAACGAGGGCCAAATTCACACAGGCATGAGTTTACAGCAGCAAATTCTCCTCTGGACTTTCATTGCATTGTAGAGGACATTAAACTGAGTAACATACCATAATAACTTTAGATCGTCCAATAAATGCACCATTAAAAAAAAAAAAAAAAAAAGTCTCTAAGCTGGAGCCCCACGGGTTGGAAATGCCGCAGGAAAAATTGCACCATTTTACAGTAATTGCAAAGTGGATGGGATTATTGTGAATCCCATGCCCACTTTGCGGTAGAAACTGCAGCGCGGACACGCTGCGATTTCCAAAACCAGCACAGTTTTGGAAATCACAGCATGTCAGTTATCCAGGGAAACGCCGGTGGCTTCCTCGTAAAACTCCGAGAGCGTTCTTTTTAAAGCGCTGCGGAAAGAATCACAATATGTTCCTTCAGCGGTTCTGCTGCGGATCGTCCCGTAGGGCCTTAGCCTTAAGGTCTGTGTGAATGAGGTTCAAATACAATGGGTCCAGTGTTTTAATGCTTGCACCATTGCACTTGAGACTGATTTGCATATTTACAAAACAAGATAATGGTACAGCTATGGTACTTTGCATACTGTTCCCTACAGTCCAATGTGGCAAGTTTGTTACTTAGCCTTCTGATGAGACTCCCTTTAAAGGGTATGTCCAGTTTCTGCTACTAAATGTTCTTTGTATAATGAAAAGTTATACAATTTTCCAATATACTTTCTCTATCAATTCCTCAAAGTTTTCTAGATCTCTGCTTGCTGTCATTCATTCTGCTTACTTCATCGACAAAAATCAGTCCATGGTCATGTGATGGACACACAGGTGCACAGCTCGTCTGAACACGTCTGATTACTGTGGTGCGACTGAAACGAGCGGTGCACCTTTGTGTCCATCACATGACCATGGACTGAGGATTATCCACTGGAAGTAAACCGAATGATAGCCAGCAGAGATCTAGGAAACATACGTTTATTGGAAAATTGTATAACTTTTTTTTATTATACTAACAGTAACATTTATTTGTGGAAATTGGACATCCCCTTTTAAGGTGCCTTTACTTTGTGGTGTTTTTTTGTTTTATTTTTTTGTTTCAGACCAGTAGCAAATTAAGTGAGGAATTGACATTTTGTGCATCTTTTTGAAGCACATGGGCCATGTGTCAGAATGCAGCTAAAAATAACTAATTTTCCCGAGATACAAAATGAATAAACTTGTATAGATGATGTATAAAGTGTGAAGAAGCGTACGATGAACTTACATTTTGACACTCTTTATTTGAATAATAAAGTGGTGGATTTTCTAGTTTGTCGAGCTACTATTTACTGTAGTACTGATCTGCAACCAGCAGGTGTCGCTACATCAGAGACTTCCTGATAGCTTTCACACATTAGACTTCTAGTTAGATACATTGTGTGTATTATAAAACCCCTGTGTGCACTTTATCAGCTCCCATACTTTTACTCCAGCATAGTTGCCTGTGGTGTAAATATTCCTCTCCGCCCCCCCCCCCCCCCCCTTAATAATGATTTGCCAAGAGGAAAAGTAGTGATGCTGGCATTGGATGTGATGTAGGCTGGTGGTTCCTTTATAATAGGTATGTGCGTCATGTAGTATTTGCTACAATCAATGTGTTCTTGGAATCTCTTAGAAGAGACTGGGTCCTGCTGTCTGTATTCCGTTATTAAACGGACAAGCTATAACTACAGGTGAATTACCCATCTGGCATCTATCTTCACCCAAACTCTACCTGTTCATCACCCCAAACCCCCTCTGAGTTCATGCCAAGTGTTATAGGAGGTGCTTTTCAAGCTGCTATGAAAATGATATTCTGTATTTAGGTATTATAAGGTAGTATTATTACTCTGCTCTGTAAGAAATTAGGGCTAACAGAATAAATTGTGTTTGACAGCTAAGTGTCCATTCACATGACCGAATTCAACGGCCATGTGCTTGCTTTTATATTAAAAGCGAACACATGATCCCATAGATATTAATGGATCAATTTACACCACCGTTGTCTTAATGGACCCTATGACTGATTTGAGAAAAATTAGAATCTGCCATTTCCTGAGCAGCTTTGACAGATCTTTCAATAGACTCCGGTGTATGAGGGATCTGTGTGAAGCGATAACCCTCACATGTACACTCTGCAGTGACAAAAGTACTTTACACGCGGCCTAGTGCATAGCACGTTTGCCTGACTATGCACTTAAGCAGATCACAGATGTAAGACGTTCATCAGCTCTTATTTGGGGAACAATGATCGCTATTGCAGTCTTTGTTGTACTGAATATTGGTAGCACATCCCTATGTATACGGGGTAACATTCTGCTGATGTGAAGGGGGCAGTTGTTAGGAGCATCTTTCATATAAACATTGGTTTCAAGTAAGTGACGTCCTAATAGGGCCGTGTAAAGAGGCCTTTACTTTGTTCCAAAATATATCCATATATTAGAGCATCTTGAGCCACAACATTCCTGCTAAGTCACCCCTTCTTGTCGACTGAGATGTCTAAAATGTCTAACACATGCCATAAGGGTAGATTTAAGTGTGTCAGACATGACAAGTCACAGCATAATTCTGTTACTTTTATTTTGGGAAATTTCCCGTATACATTTGCTTCCATACATACTTCTGTTCCTGAAATCAAGGAACGTTATTGCACAATAAAGCTGTTTATAACATGTCTAGTTGTCGAATCACGTGCTGTACATATTATTGTCTGTGTCTGTTTTTAGATGCATGGGTTCTAGCTGCAGCTGTTGCAGTCAGAAATGAATAGAAAGGGAGGTGGGCACAAATATATGGTAGCTTCTGATTTTTACATAGAAATTCTAGTGTCATGTTTGATATCTAATTTTGCCATGAATATACGTTAACAAGTCAGATTAAATAGATGCAGAAAAGTAGAGGTTGCAATGTGATCAGCTTATGTAGACTTGGCCATCTTTGAATTGGCCTCAGTATCCCGTCACAGCCGTCCTCGGGCTGTTTTTTGCAGTGAAAAGAGGTCAGCAAGTCTGAAGGAAACCAGTTGTATACCCAAGGCAAAAAAGAATGTGGAAAGCCTGAGTTCCCTTTAGTTTGTAGGTGAAGCATAGAATCTCCAAATGTTGTTTTAGTTCATTGTATGTATGTATGTATGTATGTATGTATGTATATGAAAGCAACCCACGCATGCACATATTGTAACTATCACCTCCTATAATTAGAATAGAGGTATCCAGAGGACACATGCTAGATGTCGTAATAATATGCTAATGAACTGCCTCACAGGAAAGCTTGGAAGAGATGAATTTCTCTCTATATCTTCTCTCTTCTCATGTGTATTATCAGAATACGTATGTTGTAAAACAGTCAGTGATGGTGACAACATGCCTCTCTTTATTAGACTAACTATTGTGTTAGTCCATATTTCACCATATGTATGGTTGTTGCATTTTTTCATCTTCGATCACAGCTGTAAGACGTTCATCAGATCTTATTTGGGGAACAATGATCGCTATTGCAGTCTTTGTTATACTGAATATTGTTATGGTTGTTGCATTTTTTCACGGACGACATACGTGCCCAATTCATTTCAGTGTGTTTATTCAGATGTCCAGGCTTCTTTTGCAGTGGTACATTAATTTTTTTGCGTTCTTTTTATGGATAATGATGCATTACATCAATGAAACTATAGGTGCATGAAAAAAATTGATGACAACTATGTATTTTTTCTATTAAAGATAAGTTCAGATTATGTTTATCAGGCCATGTTTTTCAAAAGACATACATTTTCAGTGCTTTGGGTAAACACACATTTTATTAATGGAATCAGTAGCAGGAAGCTAAGGCTCACCCTAAATTCCTAAGTGTGAACAGCCCCTAATGTTTATGGTGGTGTTTTCCTCATTTTATGTGCTTGCCATAGATCTCACATTTCATATGATGAAATATTTTTAGTTGGGTTTATAAAGTTTGCTGTGATTATTGTCTAACATTTAGGTTTTTTTTTTCTTTCCTGTAGTAAATCCATACAGTCAAAAGTGGACTGCATTTTGGTGAGTAAAATCCTTTGCCATGATAATCCATCTAGTAGTAACAAAGTCTTTGCTAATAATTATTGTTCCTTTATGGTGTTCAGTGTTTTCTGTATGCTGTGAAAGTCACACATGGTTTGTGTTGTCATTCCTTGTTCCTTTATACTGTTAAGATTTGGGATATAAGACAAATAAGCAAAATAAATAACCCCTTTCTGTCAAATGAAGGGGTTTTCCAGTTTCAGTCAAAAAGCAGCCACAGGCATGGGAGAGGTGAAAAAACCCAAAAGCAAACAAACAGTGCTTACCTCCAGAACAGCACCTAAGTTATGTTCTTAGTCTCTTCTCCACCAGTGTTTGTTGATGGGGCTTCAGCCAATAACTGGCTTTACTATTGTACTGTTAGGCTAGGCTCACATGGTGGAAAATGAAGAGAAATTCCTCTTTATTTTCCACTGCCATATTCGTCTGCAAGATTGCCGTGATGTATTGCCGATGCAAGATATTGGCACTTCTTTGCGGCTTTCCTCTACTGCTTAGGCCTGGATGAATGGGCCTAATCAGGAGGGAGTCTCTAGCTACAGAATTTGTGGCAAGATCGAGCAGGATGCTGATTTTTCTGTGTCCTGCTTCAATCTCTTCTTTCCATTGAAAACAATGAAAGGCAGAGATCGAAGCAGGACATTGAAAAAGTAAGCGTCCTGCTTGATCTTTCTGTGGATTTCGCGTCTCAAGACTCTATGCTGCTCAGCCGCAGAAATCGCAACGGATTGCCAATGACTTGCATCAGCATCCCATCATGGCTAGACCGTAGCCAAATATATTGTGGTGAAAAATGAAGAGGAATTACTCTTCATTTTCTGCTGTGTGATCGTACCCTAAAGGCCAGTGAAGAGATGGGCTGAAGCAGTCGTGTGATGGCACTTCCCCAGCTCATGAACATGCAGTGGCAAGTAGCAGCGTTAACCCTGGAGTGGCAGGGGATGCAGAACGTAACCATATACGACTTCAACACTGTACCTGTACGCTTGAGAAGTTGATGTTTGTAGGTTCTAATGGAAAAGATCACACCATATTTGTGTGTGGTTTCCCATATTATTAAACCCCTTTCAGCATTATTATATGTTTTGTTATCAATGTCATATTAGTATATTTATTTACCCTGCCTATATTTCTAATTTCTCTAACACTGGCTTTAACCACCATAATCTCAGTCTAGACAGAGATTAAGCTATCCTACATGTATGCAGGATTATCCAGTTAGATTATAAACCTTCTATTTTATAATAACGTAGTGCCTGTAACTTGTAATGTGCTGAGCAGTCTAACTGAAGATTCTCAGCAGATGAAATCTAATTGGTTGGAAGAAAAGGTACATACTGAAAACTTCTTTATTTAAACCAATCTGTAAATCTTTGAACACACAACAGCTTTGCATGAAAATAGTGATACAGTTGTTTCAGCAAACCTATGTAAAAACAGCTTTTTGTTGCGTTTTATGTACTTTTTTCTTTCATGATTAGAATGTTTTTATTTAAAGAAATATTTGTTAAAAAATAAACAGCATTTATTTTTCCTTATGCTAACCCTCTCGCTGCTAGGGGGTTTTCAGATATTTTGCTCCTCTGGCTGCTAGGTCAGTTTTCACAGTTTTATGATGGGCAAATAAAACTTAAATTGCAACATTAAATAATTAAGTAGACACCTGCAACATTGTCAAAATGCCACTTGGTACTTTATACGAAAAGGCACCTTCATGCAATTTTGATTTAAAGAGGACTTTTCACGTCCTCAGGGCACATGCGGTGTTATACACCGCTAGAAAGCCGACAGTGCTCTGAATTCAGAGCACTATCGGCTTTCTCGTTCTGAGCCCGCGCTGAAGAGCTATCGGTGCCGGTACCGTAGCTCTTCAGTGTCAGAAGGGCATTTCTGACAGTCTGTCAGAAAAGCCCTTCCTCACAGCAAAGCCTATTGCGCTGTGCTGTGAGAGGGGATGTTACTTACCACCCAGCCATGACGCTGAGCAGTGATGAACACCCCCACTACTCGTCTATGGATGAATACTGTCAGGAGTTGGGAAGGGGGGGTGGCGTTCCTCAGCGCACTCTCGGCTTTCTAGCGGTGAGCAAATGCCCTGAGGATGTGAAAGGTCCTCTTTACGCTGGGTTCACACCAGCGTTCGGATCTCCGTTCTGAGGTTTCCGTTTTCTGCATGTAGAAGACGGAAACCTGTCAGATCGAGCCCAGCCGTGAGCGCGGGTGAGCGTTTTATGCTCTCCGCGGCGAAACCAGTTTTTTAAAACCGGACACAAAGTCCTGCATGTTTGACTCTGTGTCCAGTTAAAAAAAAAACGGTTTTGCCGCGGAGAGCATTAAACACTCACTGGCGCTCACGGCCGGACACTTTTCAAACCTATTCAAATGAATGGGTTTGAAAGATGCCTGCAGGTTTCCGTTTCCTGCCCAGTTTCGTGCAGGAAACGGAAGCCTGCAGAATGGAGGCCCCAGGCGCAGATGTGAACGAGCCCTTAAATTGTATGTTTCTTTTTTTTTTTTTTTTTTTTAATGCAAATTTATATTAGTTGCTAAAAGTGGAAACCAAACAAAAGTTATATGCACCAAACCTCCTAAAAATAAGAGATCAACATGTGCAGAGTTCATTCATATCACTAAGACCTACACCTGCATGCACATATCTTCATAAAATCACCAGAACTGTATAACAAAAATCTGCTTTGAATTTGGAAATGTTAAAATGTATCATCCTATAAAATGTATGGCTTACATTTAAACACTATATACTGGACTACAATGAACCTTATATATCCCTTGAAAATAGACAACCTGAAGATTACATGTGTCTGAGTTATCAGTAGCCACATCCACCTTCATGTAACTTTGTGACAAACACAAATTAGTTTTTGAAAAAATTGAATTAAAATTTACCATATATACTCGAGTATAAGCTGACCCAAATATAAGCCGAGACCCCTAATTTTACCACAAAAAACTGGGAAAATTTATTGACTCGAGTATAAACCGAGGGGGGGAAATCCACCATTGCAGATAAAATGTCTGGTCATGTGCATTGCAGGTTAGTAACTCCATGGGGATCATAGTAATAGCAGTTAACCCCATTATGTCCCTCACATTAACCCCCTGTGTGCCTCACATAAGAGTTACTGATATGTGGGACATATGGAGGTAATAATTAGGTATCTTCATAACTAAGGTCCTTCATTAGTACCCCCATGTGTCTCACATATTAGTAACCCTTATATGGGGCACACAAGGGTTCATATGAGGGACATGATGGGGTTAACTGCTATTAATGTGAGGTACATGGAGTTACTGAAACTAAATTAATAACCCCAAATGCCTGACGTTACTAGGCAGAGTAACTAAAGGAAGGTCCCTGTGTGTGTCACTTTACTGTAGCTTCCTCTCCTCCATACAACAGACATCTTCCATAAGACACAATGAATCCTGGCCACTCATCTGCAGGGTAGATGCTAAATCCTAGTGTGCTAAAGGACCTCTGATGACGTCATGACCATGTGATCGGACTCTGGTGTGAGCGGAGCTACTAGGATTTAGACTCAACCTTATCTGCAGATGTTACATACCAGTGGCTACAGGACCTTTGATGACCTCACAGCCACGTGACCTCATGACAAGCCAATCACAGAGCAGTAGCACTAAAGGACCTCCCCCTTCCAGGTCCTTCCAGTTTTCTGTGCTCCGTGTACTCTGACTCGTGTATAAGCCGAGGAGAGCTTTTTCAGCATGAAAAATGTGCTGAAAAAGTCGGCTTATACTCGAGTATATACGGTACATCTGCACCTAAAACTCATATTCAATTCTACAGTCACACACACAAAACATATATTAAATAATAGATCAATGCATTCACAATTTATACTGTAAACATCAACTACAGAAAGAGCTTGTACTCTCAAATACACTGATACAGAACACAAGCAATATTTGGCTGTCATTCACTAATTTGTTAAAAATATATACTGTACATAGCAGACTGTGATGCCAAAATCTAACTTGAGATTGCACAGCACACCATATATAAAAGCAAAACTTAGTATTTCATATATACAACCACCTTTTTGTATCTTTGCAACAAACAGAGATTACAAGCAGAAATTGCAGACAAATTCAAATTTGCCACTCAAGCAATCCCTTTCTGCAAACAAAACATACTTTCCAAAAAACTACAAGATGTGAGGTATTCATACATACCATATACTTAAATATTTACAGATGCAGTGTTACAGAAGCACCAAAATTCCAGAAATGCGGCAAATTTTGTGTATGCAAATTAAATATGGGCTTAGAATATAATTTTCTATACCCCTATAATAACTGTAACTGTTTTGGCGCTGTGACCTAGATGATGGTAAACATCTGGATTACAGTGCCAAGACATGTCCTGTTTATGTTCAGAGGGGTATTACAGAAGAATACCCCTCTGATTAGGCTCAGAGGGGTATTACATTGTCCTTCTATGACAATCGGAGAGCAAAAATATAGTATGCTCTGTGATTGATAGGAGAAGGAATAACATGGACAGAATTTCATGCTACCCTTCCCCTTGGAATCATATACAGGTTATGCACAGGCAATGACTATCCTTACTCTGTAACCAAATACATAAAATTGGCTTGCACATGCCCTATTTTCTTTTTCTTCTGCTACACCCCTGACTGATGGAGTAGGTCTGGCCTAGTGCTAGAGCAGAGTAGCCTCTGAAAGCATCAGAGTTGAACCAGCAGTATAGCAGCGTATTCTTTGATGTAGCTGGGCCAGGCATGTAAGAGTTAGACCAGCTATATAGCAAAGTAGCCCGTGAAGTAGAGCGTAACAAAGTATTCTCTATTAGCTAGTCAGCAATGGGCTTGGCTAGAGCCTTGCAAACATTGACAAACAGGCCCTGAACACAGTAAGGTTCTTAGGTGTGTGGCAACAAGATAAGGCTGTGTTTTAAAGTCTCAGCAGTCTAAGCTCCTCTGGCATGTGGCTACTGATAGTCGCAGGATTATAATACAGGTTTTTATTCTGCAATTGTTGGCATGCAGGTGAGTTTCTTCCACATGTGGCTGCCAATATGTTAGTATACCGTTTGTTTGTTTTTTCCCCCTGAAATAACACATGCCGTTTTTAATTGTAATTATGAGTATCGCATTTCTAATATGCCAGTAAAGCAGAAGCTTTCACATGAATGGCTGCAGTACAGTAAATGGTCTGTACAGACATGTGTATCATATAGGGTTTGTATGACTCTTCTGTGAGGTGCACAACAGAGCAATGGGGGCGCAAGTTGTGACACTATTATTGGAGGAATCGCTGCCTTATGTCTGAGTAAATAATGTACATATATCCCCCCATACAAACACATTTTTTTCTGCTTTCCTCCACCTGAAAAAAAATCCTTTTTTCCAAGCAAGATTTGGTTTATCTTGAGTCTTTCAGCCTTCATTGTGCATTATCTGTGACTTCATTTAGCTTTGGAGAGCGGAAATTTAAGAGCAAGTCAGTGTCTTGTTTTCTGCAAATAAGAAGACATTATGAATATGCATTTCAGGAAAATAAAGCCTGTGTAGGACGTGCTGCTTTGTTATACTTGAACATCCCATTCATTGGATTTGGACAATATTTGATGTCTTCCTGCCAAATACATAAACAGTCAGCAGTGTAATAAATCTGTTACCAGATAGTTTGCAATGACTGAAAGCTTATTATCTAAAAAAAAAAAAAGTATTGCAGTTGTTTAAACAGAATAGAACTACAACTAGTGTTTTAGCTAGTGTTTTTCAGATGTAATGTTTATTCCTGCACATTAAGTCAGGGTATATACACACCTGGACCTTGGGAATTGTAAGGTCTTTGTCCATTTTCATATACATTTTGGTAGGTTTTTAAAAATTATCCTGTCACATGGAAAAAGCACTCCAATCTGTAGTCATGTTATAAAACAGCTGAGCAGATTTCTATCAAGTTTTGTAGGAAAAGATTCAGTATAGATTGTCACTTTTTCATTTATATCTTTGCAGTTTCAATGCCTAGAAATGTATCTAGTCACAGGGGCGTGCTTAGTGACTTACGCTGGGTTTACACCAGTGCTTGCGCTGCGCTCGGGGATTCCGCTCCCCTCTCAGCATGAAAAATAGAGGATAATTTGCAGATTGGTGAGAACTGACTGCTCAGAAATTCATCTTAATTTTCCAATGTCTGCATGGGGCCTTAGCCCCCTTGCACATAACCATATGAATGGTCATTGTGCTATCTGGATTTTTCCTGGATAGCACAATGACCCATTCATTTCTATGGGCCCGTACACCTGATTGTGAATTACACAGTCATGTGTGCGGGCAGATAGTCTAGGCTGCAAAATATGAAACAGGTCCTATTCCTGTCTGATTTTGCGGCCCTTCTTCTGCAGCTCCTATTCTTCCGCTGGTGCGCGGATGACACATGGATGAAATCCATATATCCCCCATGCTGCACCCGTGTTGTTCGTTCATGGCAGACGGTTAGCACACGGTCGTGTGCAACCGGATTTAGACTGACCTGTTTTTAACTTTTGCAACTTTGGACACACCTACTTTCCACAAAAAAGAAAAAGCCACTTCCCCCAAAAAAGTCTCTTGTACAAGTTATAAAATTATCTAAAACAATTCTTGCAAATTTTGCTTACTACCTTCTTCCCCTTCTCTAGTGTATCTAACATATCAATAAAAAAATGAAGCATCTCTACAAATTTCTAGAGCCCACAAATTTAACCACAAAGCAATGTGTCTTCATGGTTACAGACTGCAAACAAGCCCTGCAGACATTACAGGAAACAAGGGCCAGTTATATTGGATTTTAACTTAACCAATCTTTGCGCAATGAAGCATTCTGAAGTCTCTTTATGCTGCCTTACTCATGAAATTGTGAATGTTGGGTTAATGACACCTATAACATATGTCTTAGTTTTCTATTTTGATAACTATATAAAAAAGAAACTATAAAAAGTTATAAAACATAAGCAGCCTTTTGTTTCCTGTGATATGAGCTGCTGCAAGTGGTGTTTGGCAGAGCTTCTTCACCTCTCCCTATTAAAATAATCACGCATATTCAGATAGACTTAGGCCAAGGTTCCATGTTGTGGAAATGCAGCTGAAAAAAAAAAATACTACGTTTTATGTTACCAGCATAGTGAATGAGATTCTATCTTATCCCTTCCACACATTAACCCCCCCCCCCAAAAAAAAAAAAAAAATAAAATGCGAAAATGTTGCATTTTCAAAAACAAATACGTCTTAGAAAGACAGAGCATGTCAGTTATATCTGTGGAAATGCTCACATTTTCCCTATAGATTTCTTAAGGGAAGAAAAAAGGCAGATAAAAACTCAGCAAAAATGCAAGGAAAACACTGCAGGAAATAACACATTGCATTTCTGCTGTGTTCCGTGACGTGGGGCCTTAGACGTTATGAATCTTTAGCAAACCAGTATCTCATCTGTATGTTTGCTTGAAGTCTGTCACTTTTTTCTCTTAAACAGTTATGATATTTGAGGCCAATGCCTATAGTTAGATGGCTTCACTCTGATGGTCAGATGTACTGGAAGTTTAAGGTTGATGAGGTCAAGGATCCGCTTGATCCTACTAATATTATAAAGGTGAAAGTTTGGATGTTTGTCACTCAGTAATGCAAAAATGGCTGAACGGATTTGGATGAAATTTGGCACATAGTTTGTAAACTGGATTAACACATAGGATACTTGTTATCCCTATAAATGACATGGCTACACGACTTATCAATTTATGTATCCTGCTAATATTAAACTGCTGTTGCCGGTAGGACAATTGTTCAGCGAATTGCAGTTTGCTGATAAAGCCTGGTCTGTTGTTTCTCTATGTAAATACACAGATAACACTGAGTCCATTCTGTACAAGCATCTGCATATTGACTCAACTGCATAAGTGTTTTGTATCCTGTTCAGTCAGAGGGAGGAGAGGGGAGAGAAATACAGGAAGTGAGAACAGACACTGCAGGCAGAGTGCTGAAGCACTGAAATGGCAAAACCGCTTTAATCCTAATAGGCAGTTTCCCAATTTTAAACATGCTGGGAAAATGAAAGTCTAATTTGTCGCAAAATTCTCAAAAAACGAGAGCTATGAAGGTAGCCAGAGGTCAAACCTCACAAATAGGACTAAAAAGATAAAATGTAACTTTTATTTAATTATGCTATTAAAACTTTTTCAGCACAAACAACACACACCCAATCGTGAGAATTTTACACTTAGTGCCTGGGAGACTGTCTGAAACAATGTGTCTTGTCTATATCACACTGACTCCCTAACACTTTCAACCGGTATTACTCTTAGTGCAGATACTGAATAGGACTCAAATATGCTCAGCATAGCGTTCCCCAGCCTTCTGGAGTGCCGGCCTTATGCCACGCCAACCAGGGGGGGGAAAGATCAAATGCTGGCTAGGTCCAAGTTCAGACATACTTAAGCAGACTACCGTAAAAAATGCGTATTTTTAGACCCTACGCGTTTCGTTAGACTCATCAGGGGTCATTCAAAAAATTCTCAGACTAATAGCAGTAAAAACTGCTTTCATTATTGAGAACAAGGGCGGTTGATATTCTGACCGCCAGCAGGACCGCCGCTATTCTCATCAGCGGTTGATATTCTGACCGCCAGCGGCGGTTGGCGTGGCATGAGGCCGGCACTCCAGAAGGCTGGGGAACGCTATGCTGAGCATATTTGAGTCCTATTCAGTATCTGCACTAAGAGTAATACCGGTTGAAAGTGTTTAGGGAGTCAGTGTGATATAGACAAGACACATTGTTTCAGACAGTCTCCCAGGCACTAAGTGTAAAATTCTCACGATTGGGTGTGTGTTGTTTGTGCTGAAAAAGTTTTAATAGCATAGTTAAATAAAAGTTACATTTTATCTTTTTAGTCCTATTTGTGAGGTCTGATCAATCTCTTCAGTGAATGATATTTGAATAGTAGGACACTAGTGAAAACTATTTTGTACTGTGAAAAGTTAGCCAGAGGTCAACACACTTCTCCTCAATTGGAGCTGAGGAGGATTGAGCAAGCTAGGCGTCAAGTGACTCTTAGAGCATCCGAAACGCCGGAGCAGGCGGATCATGGACACCAACAGCACGCTCATTATATGGTGTCCCAGCGAGCTGGTGATTTGCCGGAACAATCACAGGCACGGCATGATGAACAAGTTCAATGGCAGGCCAGCTTTTGATAGCTGTCGAAACGCCAGAGCAGGCGGATCATCGATACCAACAACACGCAGACAAAGTCGCAGGCATTTTTCAATATGTTACAAAGATGCTCGTCCAGGCCCTCATAATCTCCCGCCTAGATTACTGCAACACCCTTCTCCATGGACTCCCAGCAAACACCCTTGCGCCCCCCTCCAGTCCACCTTAAACTGTGCTGCTCGCTTAATTCACCTCACCCCTCGATCTTCATCGGCTACTCCCCTCTGCCAGTCCCTCCACTGGCTACCCATAGCTCAGCGAATTGAGTTCAAGCTACTAACGTTAACATACAAAGCCATCCACAACCTGTCCCTCCATATACCTCTGAACTAATCTCCCGCTACCTGCCCACACGCAACCTCAGATTCTCCAATGACCTCCTACTCTGCTCTGCTCTCATCTGCTCCTCACACAACCGTCTCCAAAGATTTCTCCCGTACATCTCCCATACTCTGGAACTCATTACCAAGACACAGAAGACTGATCCCACAATCACAGGCTTCAAGAAGGCCCTGAAGACTCACCTATTCAGGAAGGCCTACAACCTCCAATAACACTATCACCACACCATCTGAACATTCTCCCCCTCTCCTTCTGTCTCTACCCCTCTCCCCTCATAGATTGGAAGCCCTCGCGGGCAGGGCCCTCTACCGCACTGTGCCAGTGGGTCGCTTTTAGTTTTATATCTGTTAGTATATTTTGTGTATTGTATGTAACCCCCAAATGTAAAGCACTATGGAATTAATGGTGCTATATAAATAATAATAATAATAAAAATAGCTACAGGTCAAATCTATATATGTGATAGCCAAGGTGATTAGTTATGATGATAAAATGATGGAAGTCACGATTGAAGCTGTATGGTGAGATATTGAGCCTGAAAGTCAAAAGTTCAAAACATTGTTACCCTTTTGCTTGTCAGTGTGTTAGTGGCATGGGCATGGTGGATTGTGTTGATTGGATAATTGTGTATGTTAACCCTTTGATTGCATCACCAGATTTCATATTAAAGAGTTTTTTCAGGATTATTTATTTTTATTTATGGCCTATCTTAAGGATAGACCATAAAAAGCTGATCAATGGAAGATCGACTGCTGGAATACATACGAATTAGTTGTTCAGGAATATGTCTGTCTGTTTTCTGTATTATACAGTGCAAAGATAGCTTTGTGCCCTATAGAGGAGTAGAAAGCCATTGCTGCAACTGAGCTCCCATTGACCATACATTAGAATGGTGCTTACCAAAACCACTGACTTCAATGGGATTTCTGATTTCAACACAAAGGCAGATGTTTTCGCAAGAAAGATGAGCATAGTATCCTTCTTTTCTCAGGGAAATAATCCACCTCTAAAGATGTTTGGCAGGTGTAGACTTCTACTCCTTTAGAGTATGACTAAAGTGTATGATTAGCCTTAGGCCTTATTCACACAGCAGTTTGATTTTTCCTGGACATCTGGCCCAGATGTTACAGGACGTTTTTTACAGAACAGCCAACACACTGCCATTTTAAAAACCGTGAAACTCTCTGGGAGTATTCGATTGTCCATTTTTGGAATCATCAAAATGGGCACATATTGAACCTATCTTTATTTTTTCTTTAATAGATAGGCATTTATTGCCTTCCTCAACATCTGCCGGCGGATATCGGATATTTAAATAGACCTGGCACTAAGACAGTCACACAAATGCACTTTTTCTCCAATTCCACCACATTCTGAATTTTTTTTATATCTTCACAGTACATTGTACAGAATAATAATGGTTTCCAAGTTTTGATGTTCTTTTTAATAGTATGAATTAATTAATTATGAATGTGTGTCTTTGTATTTGGTGTACAATCTAGGTTTTTGATTTTGTTTTGAACTCTTACTTTTTATATTTTATAGCAAGAAGTTGAGAAGTTTACAGATCTTGAGAAACTCTACCTCTACCTCCAACTGCCTTCTGGTCCTAGCAATGTGGAGAAAAGGTATATATCCATTTCAATATATCCTCTACATTTATCCCATAGAGTAAACACTATAAGGAGGGAATCGCCCCAAAAATTGACTAAAAATAATGAAGATGCCAGTTGTCTGGATGATCTACAAAGAAACTATGTGAGCTGCTTATGCTCGTTGGTGGATCAAACTGTCTTCACTCCCGGTGGTCTGTTTTAGGCATCTGGAGCCTGTTTGCTATGTGTAACCACTGCTTCCAATGCTTCCTAGCAGCTAGGTCACAATAGCCTAGATCAGGGGTCAGCACTGGTGCTGGAGTCAGCACCCAAGACATATCTACCTGGCACAGGACACTCTCCTGTTTTAAACAAATGGCAGTGCTGCTCCAGGTGGCAACTTTCTCTAATCGTCCCTATAAATGCAGATGGATCGGAGGATGCACTGGGAGGTGGTGGGAACATGAGGCACAATGTCTAAGTGTCCAGGCCAGTAACCTAGCCATAGGTCAGCAGTTACCTGTGCAAAGTATAATATTGCAGCTAAATTTGCCTTCATTCATTTCAATAAGACTGTAAAAATGTAAAAAGACAACAAAAAGACTAGGCTCTGTGATTGGCACCCTCTTTCCCCACAAGGCAGAGTTACTGCAGATTACACTTAGTCCCATGTCCAGTTCACATATGTATCATATTGCTAAAGAATCACATTGAAATCTAAGCTCAATTGACTAACTAACTGGTTGCAGTTATGGTTTGTGTTATCTGACTTTCATGTAAGACAGTGTTTCCCAACCTTTGCAGACTCGGGGGTCCACCTGGAAAAAAAATTTTCCTTGGAGCACCCCTACCAAATAATATTTACTATAACTCAATAAAAATCCTAAGGATGCAGAAAACATTGCATAAAGGCATGGGATCATCCTTCTAACTACTTCTAGAGCGTTGAGGCTCCCTGTTGGTAATCACCAATGTAGGATGGCAACACTCTTACAACTGTTACATGGCACATGGAGTACTTCATCTTTAGATTCCCCCCCCCCCCCCCCCCCCAAATTGGCACCCAAGACTAAACAAAAAGGTTGCTGACTCCTGGCCTAGATTGTAGACTATTCATTATAACAACCATCCTGCCTATTTCACTCACTGTAAAATATCTAAATGTCTGCTAACTTGGTGAAATGTCTTTGAATGTGCCACAGAGGCATATATAGCCATCAACAATCTCTCACCAAGAGAATTACTACCCAAAAGTAGCCTCTGAGGGACTTTTCATTGCGCAGCAGCGGAAGCACTTTTACACCCTGTTGTGACAATACCCAGTGCTTAATCAGACCACACCTGTAATCCTCTACATATCTGCCTGGGATGTAACTGGGTGCTGAGTACTGCAGCACTCTGGTGTTTCTATCTTGGTGTCTTTTCAGTGAGTCTATTGATAGTTTAGGCATTGCTGGGATGCCTAATATGTTTAGCAGGGGAGGGGGCTGAATGCTCTGCTTGTATAATGCAGCTGGACGGTCAAGTATTTTTTTTTTTATTTTCGTGTTACGAAAAGTCACATAGCAAAAATTTTGTTCTATTTTAACTAGTAGCACTATGGACCCATAGCTGTAAGGCTGTATTCAGACAGCCTAATATGACTGGGCTGTTTCTCAGCCGTAAATTCAGTCTTGGTCACAGGTTTAATCACCCCAACTTGCAGCTTTATAGGGTTCTTACAGTACTCTAAGTTCAGGTCATTAGACCGACAGTCATGGCATGATTTTCAGCTATAATATGGGCGTATTATGGCCGTGTGAATTCGGCTTGAAATGTCACCCTCACATAAGCAGCCTAATTCAAGAAGAGAATAATGGGTTTGATTTATCATGCCTTGTTTGGCAGTTTTCTGTATTGCATATGCCAGGGGTATAGCTGTAGTGGCTGCAATCCCTAATGGCCCTGGAAGAACATGGGAGGACTTAAAAGCCTCTCCTTTATTTAAGAAGACTTCAGTATTTTAGATGGGATATGACAAGTGGGTGCCCATTATAGATTTTGTATTGGGGCCCTGGAAATGTAAGTTACACCTCTGGCATTTGCTATAAAGCGATTTTGTAAATGCTGTCACAGTTGTAGATTCTAGTTTTTGACTTCACATCTTCTACTTTTGCCTCTTCATATTCAAAGCCTATAGGCATCTCCCTCCTCTATGAATGTGGTTTGAACGTGGCGTTTTCCCCTGAAGCAGACGGATGCGTTATTATATTTTTTAAATATCCGGCCTGTCGACTTGGCTACACTTAATGGTTATGTGCCAAAAATAGGTTTATTTTTCTCCCCAAAAAATTATTGGTGCATGTGAAGCAGCCTTCCAAATCACCTGTATTAAAATGTAAGAAGCACATCTGAAAGTCTTTCTTTGTTATTTTAAAGTCACTGGCAAAGTTATTGAGAACGATATCTTGGCAGCAGTCAACTCCAGTATTATTTCCAGCATTTTAATAAGCAAGTCCTAGGACTAGCCAGACTGCTAGAGGGATTGCATTGTTTGCCTAAACTGACTTTAGGAGTGAATGAGTTGACCAATATTTGGATTTGGCCAAAGGGAAAAAAAAAAGTTTGATGATTTTTCTTCTTTTTCCTTTTTGCTATTCTCAGTGATCAGAGCTCATTATCATCTAGTCGAGCTCAGCAAACGCACGCATTTTCCTGGATTCGGAATACCTTAGAGGAGCACCCAGAGACTTCTCTGCCAAAGCAGGAGGTTTATGATGAGTATAAGTAAGTACACTGAATATGTATTACTCTTGTGGGGTTCTTATTTTATTGTACCATAGGGCTGTCATATTTTGCAGCAGACCATCGTGTTTGCTGCTTGATTCCTGTATCCAACTTTTCTAAATCTGATTTTTAACATGCAGAGCTTTTTTTCACTTTTTGTGATTTAATTTTTTTCGCCCCTGCCATCCAAAACCCATAACTTTTTTTTTCCATTCACATAGTCATATGAGGGCTTTTTTTGTAGAACAAATGGAACCATTTAATTTTTTTATATCATGTCCTGGGAACCTGGAGAAATTTCATAATGGGGTGAAATTGGAAAGGAAACTCAGTGGTAGCATTTTTTTTTTTTTGTTTTTTTTTTTTGAGGTTTGCTGTTTGTTAAAAATAATACACCTTTATTCTGTGAGTCAGTGCAGTCACAGTCATAGCAAAGTTATATTGTTTTTATGTTTTAATACCTTTTAGCTAATTCCCATTCTGTTCTGTACATGTACAGTGCTGACATGGAGCTGGCTCAGTAACCGAGCAAGTGCCATAGACAGCAGGTGTCAGCACTGTGAGTGTAGGTGTTAAGCCCATAGATACTGCAACGTACAAGGGGTTTTACACATTGTGCTCCATTCAGGCTGCAGCCTGGGTTCTAATAAAAGTGCCTTCATTCATTTCCTGCTAGATAGACTGTGCAGACATTATACACTCTACTTTGTAAGTACTACAGTGTATAAGACCAAAGCAATCAGGTGATGGCTCACTGATGTCCCATAGTTGGACCGGAAAAAAAAAGTAACAATAACTCATAAGTATAATTTAAATAAAAATCCCCAAAATGCCCCTTTATCATATAAAATTCTTTATAACCTTAAAAATAATAAAAATCTATACATATTTAGCATTGTGACCTGTGACAACCCATACAATTAAACTTAAACATTATTGAAGCATCAGAGTGAATGCTGTTAATTTTTTTTATTTATTTTTTTTACCTTGCCTAACACAAAATGGAATAAAAAATAATCCAAAAGTTGTGTTTTACAGCACATCTTGCAAAAGTTATCCAGTGAAAAATTTAAATATTGTGCGCCTCAAGATAGTGATGAAAAAAACAATACATTTTTTTCTAAAATGGGTTTTCGTTCAGAAAAATAATTAAAACATAAAACATATATATGTAAATTAGCTATGCTGTAGTTGTGCTAATGCAAGAGCTATCGGTGCCATTACTGTAGCTGTTCAGTGTCAGAATGGCGTTTCTGACAGTCTGAGTGATAAGGAACATCCCCCCCCTACTCCTGTTCCTCACCGTTCAGTGTCATCCCTGGGCGGTAAGGAACGCCCCCTCTCACAGTACAGTGCAATGGACGCTGCTGTGAGGAAGGGCATTCCTGACTGACACCCCCTTCTGACAGTGAAGAGCTACGGCACTGGCACCGATAGCTCTTCAGCGGGGGCACAGAATGGGAAAGCCAATTGTGTGCTGAATTGAGAGCTCTGTCTACTTTCTAGCGGTGTATCACACCGCATGTTCCTAGAGGACATGAAAGGTCCTCTTTAAATCCTCCTCCTCAGAAAGGGTGAGGCTGCGGTCACACTAGTGTGAAAATCATCGTTTCCACAATGTGGGGCTTAGCCTAAAGCATATCTCTAAATGCTGTTAATAGAAGCCCAGGCAAGATGGCCACCCCATAATCACATACAGAGCATAGAATGAAATGTAACATAATAATCAGAACAGAAAGCAAGACCAATAACTTGCAAAGTTTGAAGTTCTGTATTACTTACCTTGAAGAGGTTCTCCCATCTCAGGGTTTCAACTGCCTTAATGTTTCTTCTCCCTTTGGCTTTCTAACTTTCAGTTCTGTCCTGTAGTGTGTACTCTGAGTATTTTCAAAATTGCTCAGTTATCTTTCGAATTACAGCTAGAGATAACAAAGAATCTGTTCATGGCACTGTTCTAGCCTTTATCAGAGTTTGAAAGCACATTGCAGAGAAATAGAAGAGAATATAGTCGGCTGGTAACAGGGACTCTGTCACCAACCCAACCAGAGTGGCGGCCTGTATATTAGGCAATGAACTGTAGACACTGGGGAGCAGTGATGAGCAGTATCGGCAAACACTGCAAGATAGATAACAGTGTATTCTCTCTGCCGATTTCAGGCGGAATCATGGCAGACTCCATTATACTGTGTTCCGTGGGTAGCAACTTTTTAAGCAGATAGGGGGTTCCGATTTTTGGTTCCCAAACAGACCCGAAGAATGGAAGCTGAGCAGTAGGGTGAATCTAGAGTTGATAAAATGTAGTCTGTAATGTATATTTACTCCAAAATCATGTCACTGAAAATTGGACTATTTTGGCACTTGCATTTTTGAAAGGCATCTCTGGGGTCAAAAAGTTCACCCTATTCTTTTATTTATACATTTCAAAATGAGGTAACACTTTTTTGTACCTTTTACTGCACTGGCTCTGTTCATGGCATTTGGAGAAGGATTCCTCCAAAATCTGTCCACCAAAAGTCTACTGGCTCTCTTGCCATTTTGTGCCCTGTTATGTGGCATACTTCCCTGAAGTTATTGCTTAAAACATTATAGGTGCATTTTATTTTTAAACCCTTTGTGAAAATGAAAAATTTGGTTCCCAAAGCAATGATTTATTGCAAAATTATTTTTTGTTTTCACAGACCACTGGTAATAAATTCTGTGACACATCAATGGTGTCAAAATGCTCACTGTACGCTACACATTGAGGTGTAGTTATCAATCATACTGGTACTTAAAGTGTAACATCTATCTATCTATCTATCTATCTATCTATCTATCTATCTATCTATCGCTATTGTGTCAGGGAGAGATTGGTGACCATTTTTGTAATATTCTTTATTACCCTATCTAAGTTGCTTTCAAAAATATTATTAAAAAATAAATTAATATATATATATATATATATATATATATATATATATATATATATATATATATAAAAATATGGTAACCTTCTACTTAGCAACCCTCTAACTGTGTTGTTGCTAGGAAAAGTCTCTACACAGTTATATTGTTAATATACAGAAGTGAAGCATTTCCAAATGGGGATGTTTCTTCCAATGGCTGTATCTTCGTTTTTTTTTTTACCATCTAGAAAAATGGTTCTGGTATCATAAAAAAGATGAGATTTACGAAATAGCTGTAACAGAATTATTATAGAAGGTATCGTTAAAAACTGAGTCAGGAATTTTAACTTAAAGGGATTGGCCGGGATAACCTAAAATCCCTACAGTAATCTAAACACTCTCTCCCCCTCCCACGTTCGACATTACATTGATTATCAAAAATTTATAGTTACCCATATCCCTAGGGCAATCATGTGAAACTGTTTTTTTTGCATGGACACAAAGTTGGACATGCAGGACTTTGTGTTTGTGAAAAAAAAAAGGGTTTCATGGCGGAGAGGTTCCATACGGATCCTTGCGGATTACTTTAAAAACCCATTGACATTAAGGGGTATTTAAACTGTCTATATGCAAGTCCCCAATCTGTTTTTCTGCAATTTCGATGGGCAGACAGCAGGTGCAAGTGTGAACGCTCCCCGAATCTCTTCTTTGCGTTTTGTTTTTTGTTTTTTTTCCCCTGCTTTCTGCACATGCACAGAAAAATGGACAGAAGTAACGGATGGTATAACGTCTTTTAGCCATAGACTTTAATGTTTAAAAAAGTAATGGACACTTAACATCCACCCTGCGTTATTTTCTATATCAAAATAATAGCTCGGTGATGGATTTGATGAAAACGGGCATTAACATAACAAATCCCAGTGGAATTAGTCTGATAAGATGGATCTGTTATTGTCCATTGTTAACATTTTCAGACGAATGCTAACAGTGGACACTAACAGCAGTAGTGTGACAGTATCTATACCAAAATAAAGTTGTTGTTTTTGGGTTTGTTTTTTTTTTTTTTTTAAATGAGATTCAGATCCTCTATTTTAACATTACTAGCAGTACTAGAGATTTTTATGACTGCAGGCCCCTTGGGGGGCTCCTTTCACTGCTGTTTTGTTTTGTTTTTTTCTTTTTTTTTCCATTTTTCTTTTTTTTTTTTTTTTTATTTCTTGAAATTAATGGCATACCCTTTAACTAAAACCTCGTTTAGAAAATGTAAGAAGATGCAAAGGAAGATTTGCCTAGTTATTAGTTTGAGCTGTGCATCAAAACTGCAACTGTTAATCTTGTTGTGACTTGAGACTCTGACTGCCTTTGCTGCTCAGTAGAGTTTGTCATTTGATGGTTTTAAAGGGAACTTGTCAGCTGAATTTAACCCACAAAACCCGCCTTCATTACCTCACTGTGCATCTCATGCTTTCCTCTGGTGTCCTTAGAATGGCTGAATGCCACCTCGATCCTCTGAAAATTATGGTATGTTTTCTTTCATATTCAAATGACGTGTGCAGAAATAATGGAACAAGCCAAGCCCTCCACATCCCAGCACATCCTCTATGCAGCGATTGAAATAATTTTGGCCTGCTAACTCATAGGAGCTGTGACCATTTTTAGACTTGTTGCATTAGCTTTCTACCCCGTTTACTTGAAATTTGGGTATAAAAGAAAGGGTTAAATTGAACAACTTTTCATTTTCTGACAGAATTTTTGATATTAGTAAATTTTCTAATCTACTTTATTAACAAATGTTGGCTCCTTTCTGTAAAATCCTGAATTTACGTATTCCTTCCCTTGTTTCTCTACGGAGAGCTGTATATTCTGCTTCTAAGGGTATGTTCACATGGCGGAAAATGGATTCCACGTATGAACATACCCTGCGGCTCGTGACGACGGAATGCAGATGCAGTACACCGGCATCCCGTTGTGGCATTCCGCTCCGGATTAGGCCCGAATGAATGCGCCTAATCGGGAGGGAGTGTCCCGCCGCAGAGACAGTGGCTGAGTCAGCCGTGGAATCCACGGCAAGATAGGGCATGTTGTTTCTTTTTTCTGCTACTAGCTAGCAGAAAAAAGAAATGTGCAGCTTCCGTTGAAGTCAATGGGAGCTGATTCTGGAAGTGGATTTTGAGGCGGATTCCGTGTCAAAATCCGCTGCCAAAAAGCTCCATGTGAACATACCCTTACTGTCTACAGTGCATAGGCTTCTGTGTAATGTAGAGAAAATGAGGGTGGGGGAGGGTTACTACAAACAGTTATATCTCAGGCATTATAAAAATGCAGAAACTTTTTTCTGCTTTCAGAAGGGATAGGAAGCAACAGCATATCAGTAGCCCAATCCCAACTGGGTTCTCAAATGATAACATTTCTGGAAATACATTTTATAACGCCCAATACTTAAAGGGTCTGCCCACTTATAGACCAATATTGAGAGACAAATCTTATTGTATTTATAATAAAAAGTTGTACATTTTTCTAATTTACTTTTTGTATCAATTCCTTGCAATTTTCTAAATCTCTGTTTGCTTTCATTCATTCTGCTTACTCGCAGTGGATAAAAACAGTCCATGGTCATGTGATGTAGTCCATGGTCATGTTATATACAGTCCATGGTCATGTGATGCTCACACAGGTGCACAGCTTGTTACAGTCACAGCATAGTAATCAGACACCTGCCTGGTAACCAGCTGTGCACCTGTATGTCTATCACATGACCATGGACCGTAAATCACATGACCATGGACTGAATTTTTTCCACTGGGAGTAAGCAGAATGAATGACAGCAAGAAAAGATCTAGAACCCTGTGAGGTATTGATACACAAAGTATATTTGAAAATTGTATAACTTTTATTATACAAACAATAACATTGGTCTCTTAATATTGGTCTGAAAGTGGCCAACCCCTTTAACTGTTTGAATTGACCTTCCCCATGTGCCTGGTGAAAGCAGTGTTCAGATCTCTATAGTGAAGCAAGGGAGAGGAGAAAGGAGCCAAAGTTTGCTAATAAAGCATATACAAAATGCCGCTAGAAAAAATAAAAAGTTTAATTCCACTTTAAAGAGGTTGTGTGGTTCAGCAAATATAAAGAAAAGTTATACAGTTTTCCAATATACTGTGTCTGCTAACTTCTTGCAGTTTTCTAGATCTCTGCTTACTGTCATACTTTTTGTTTTGAACTTCCAGTGGATAAAAATCAGTGCATGGTCATGGGATGGACATACAGGTACACAGGTCATTACAGGACAGCGGTGCATCGGTGTCCATCCCATGACCGTGGACTCATTTTTATCTACTAGAAGTAAACATTAAATGTTAGCAAGCAGAGATCTAGAAAACTGTGTGGAATTAATAAAGTATATTGGAAAATTGTATAACTTTTTATTGTACAATCAACAAAGTGTATTTGTGAAACTAGACAATCCCTTAAATTGTTGAATGATAGAGGCAGCACTTGGGCATTATAATGACATCACTGGAAAAGACACCAGATGCCTTGTAAGGTGTTGATGGTGGTTTGGGGGTTACATCAAACTGACACGTTTACTTTAAAGAGGACCTTTTACCATCTTCGCCAGTTCTTTGCATTCTTTAATAGGTCATCTCCTCTGATTCCTATGCAATTGATTTTTTTTTTTCTTTGGCTCCACTGTACCCCAGCAATAAGTTCTGTTTAGTACTGATGACTAATACGTTAATCAATCTCTGTATTGTCAAATGGGTGGTTTTGGTAGGAGCAGGCTCTTTGACACTGACCAATCAGAAGTGGCTAGTGTCACAGCTCAGAATCCTACCCCATTATCTGCTCAGGCCCAAGACCACCCACACAACAGTAGAAATCCAATCCTCAACATAATATTGGGCATCAAAACTAACTGCACTGATTGCTGAGGAATGGAGGGGACTAGAGAGATAGTTCCAACTATGCTGAAATCAGTTGATCATCAAATATTACAGGATGAAAATATCTGGAGTCAATGGAGATAGTGAGGGGTCCTCTTTGAGTTGAAGGGTCCCATCAGTGTTATCATCTTTGTCTTTCAGGAGCTATTGTGACAATCTTGGCTATCACCCACTAAGTGCTGCTGACTTTGGAAAGATAATGAAAAATGTATTTCCAAACATGAAGGCACGTCGCCTGGGCACAAGAGGGAAATCAAAATATCCTTTACTTTAAGTGTGTCCAAAAGTGCACAGGTTCCTTCACTAAGTATTTTATGTTGTAATTTAACTTGCAACTAAATATAGAGAATGATATCTGAAGGCAGTATTTCTTAGGCCCGGTTCACATCAGCGTTTGGGTTTCCGTTGGAGGAGTCGGCTTGGGGACCCCCGAACGGAAACTTATATGCATTAAAAAGCCGTTAACTAAGAAACCACACAGACCCTATAGACTAATGAGGTCCATTTGGTTTCCATACAAAACATGCGGAGAGAAAAGTCCTGCAAGCAGCACTTTTCTCTCCGCATGTTTCGTGTGGAAACCACGCGGACCTCATTATAGTTCAAGGGGTCCATGTGGTTTCTTGGGTAACTGCTTTTTAATGTGTATTGGTTTCTGTTTGGGGGGTCCCCAAGTGGACTCCTCGAACAGAAACCCGAACGCTGATGTGAACCGGGCCTTACAGGACTCTTCAAGGATAAGTTATTCCTCAAAGTGAACTATACTATTTATTTTCCTTTAGTCTCTGTTTTATATCCTAGCGTGCTAGCAATATAGATAAGAATAAAGACCAAGATCAGGTTTTCCATATACTTTTAGATTGGTGATATTGATTATATGCATGTCCGCTGAACCCCACCATTTCAACAGGACTGGGCAACCATTTATGGGGGCCTCTCACGTTTCCTTCATGGCAGAAATCAGTATAGAGGAGAGTTGAACATATTGGATTTCAACATGGCCAAGTCTTTTGAACACATGAGTGATTATCCAAACTGAACATGTGTATGAAAGGATTGGGATAATGGCCATAAGCCACATAAGAGTTAATTCTTCAGCTTTCTTCTGTATGAAATCACCTTTGTCAAGGTATTAGTCCTTCCATTTTGGCAAAGAATAGGAGTAGTTTATCTATACCCTTGCAGGATTATTTATATCTGTGACCTCAAAACTGAGTACTGAGAAGAAAAAAAACATACAAAACAGCTCCAAGTGCTAATAGCGTAATACTGTGGGTGGAACGGTGAATAATGCAAAAAACAAAGGTAGAATGCTCACCTTGTGCGGTTGTGAAAATTAGTTCACAGCCACTATTTAGGCATGTAACAGAATAAAATCTGTAAAATGATGGGCAGCAGACGGCCTCAGGAACGCTTCAAACCACGATTCGGTGTCAGGAACATCCATATAGTAGAAAAAAAAGGCAATGGGTGCGCTGGTCCAAAGGATTATCTACTTGAGAAGGGGATCTGTATTCCCGAAACGTGTTGTGTGATAAATAAAGATAATCCTTTGGTCCAGTGTGCCCATTACCACCTTTTCTATTATATGGAGACTCTCAAAACTACTGTTAGGGTTATATTGAGGATGGAAAAGCAGCGGACACATAGCCATGGGGGTGATTACCCAAGTTGCATGACTGAGAAATTTCACATTGTAATGCCCTCCGGACACCATCTTTGCAGTTGCCTAGGACTTGGCCCCCTTCATGTGCAGTTCACAGAGCTCCCTACACTGAACGCTCCATGGCCCACGTGTTTGCTATGATTGACAACTCTAGTGGTCTCCTGATCGGACAATAGAGCTGTCATTTAGGTTAGAGAGGATCGCTAGGAAGTATTCAAGGAGAGCTTTGTGCACTGCCCATGGGGACACCACTGACATATTAAAAATGTGGATTTCTTGGTCATAAAAGCTGTTTCACTTTTACTCATGAGTTTTGAGGGGTGAACAGGGAACAAACTCCATTAAGCTGAATAACCAACCATAGAGTTTATTGAGCAGTTGAATCATCAGCAGAAAATTCACTCATAAAGAGCTGTTGTCTGTTCTGGTTCATACAGGAGGGACACAATTTTTGAGAAGAAAATTGAGGCAATAATCTACCATGTAATTCACTGTATGACATAATGTATTTATATGTATTACGAGTAATGTACTTCTTTGATTTGTTAACCTTTTTTTGTATTTTGTGTGCTCTGTGGACTTTGGGAAGTTAACCTTAACTAAATTACGTATTGCTACAGTGGATTGAGGAAGAAAGCTTTTGTGCACATGCCATCACTGCCTAATCTGGATTTTAACAAAACAGGAGATGGGGTAATTTCCGTTTTTCTTTTATTTAGGATTATTTGTTTATGGTTGAAAAGCCACACTGAAAGAAAAAAAATATGGCTAAATAATTTCAGAAATTTCTTCAACTGAGGGCCATCACCATACATGTGAATGAGCTTTATTAAAATTACACCCTCTTGCTGCAGATGAGGGAACAGATCTCGATTTGCATTGACAGAAAATTACTCTAGTGTTTGAATCGAGATTTTTATTGGGATGGTTTACAAAATATCCATATCTGCATTTAGTAAAAGTATTGAACGTGTTCAGTTTTTCTACTAGCCACTTAGCACTTACAATAGACTGATTACACTGAAAGGTAACACCTATATACAGATAATTGAGGAACATACAAATCACATATCAGATATGTTATGGTCACAGCCAGGGTTGTGGAGATGGAGACAGGGCCAGTTTTGGGCGAAGTCTGTGCAGGGAAAAAGTTACCAAGTCTGACTGAAGCTACGAAATAAATTTTTTGCGCAAGTCCATTTCTGTACAAAAAATTGTCAGTTTTGTATTTCATTGCCCCTGCCACTTTAATAAATATTGGTCTGGGCTGGAATTAATTTATGTTGTGAGCTGGTGTCATTTATAACTCAAATCCACTGTATCTCCTAGCAGCAAGCAGTGTATCTAATGTATTAAAAAGCTATGGCTCTTCATAAATTAGGGACATCTCACTCCAGCACAGAGGAGATAAGCACTGGCATATGAAACCCCACTTTTGATAAATCCTCCCCTACACGTTTTTATGGTTGATGTGTCAGCTGTAAGGCGCCACATTGCGGAAAGCTGCTTTTTCTATTGCATATTTTGCTGCGGTTTTTGAAAATTCCTATATATTTCCCATGACTTCTCAAGCCACTCTTGACTTTGACTCAAAAAATCTGCAGCAAAATCTGCAACAAAAAAGCATCTTCTCCACAGCCTAAAGCATATCTCTAAATGCTGTTAATAGAAGCTCAGGCAAGGTGGCCACCCTATAATCACATACAGAGCATAGAATGAAAAAATATATATCCAAATGTAACAATAATCAGACCAGAAAGCAAGACCAATAACTTGCAAAAGTTTGACGTTCTGTATTACTTACCTTGAAGTCTTCCCATCTCGGGGTTTCAACTGCCTTAATGTTTCTTCTCCCTTCGGCTTTGTAACTTTCAGTTCTGTCCAGGAGTGTGTACCCTGGTTTTTTTTTCAAAAGTACTTTGCAGAGAAATAGAAGAGAATATAGTCTGCTGGTAACAGGGACTCTGTCACCAACCCAACCAAAGTGGCAACCTGTATCCTAGCCAATGAGCTGTAGACACTGGGGAGGCATGATGAGCAGTATCGGCAAACACTGCAAGATAGATAACAGTGTATTGGGGAAAACACTTCAGTTCGCTTCAGCTATCATTTTGAGTGTGAACGTACAGATATCAATACCCCTTTATTTATAGCCTATGTGAATGGCCAGGGCTGCATGCACTATTCTGCTGGTTTCAGTATTTTTTGCTGGTTGGTTCCAGTGGTTTATGTTTTAGGAATTTTAGTTACCGAAATAAGTAATGAATTTACATAGTTTTTAGTAAAACACACACACATGCACATATATATTTAACAACTGGACAAGGCTTTTAACAGCCCATTTGTGTTGGTTTTCAGGTTGCTTCTACTAGTGTGCTCATCCATTGTTCTTGTTTTCAGCTGGATGGAATGGAAGTATCGGCTCAGCTGCAGAATGCCGATGAAGAGGTTGTGTCTGCAGCCTGTCGCCTTGTTTGTGAATGGGCTCACAAGGTCCTAAGTCAGCCATTTGATTCAGTCTTGGACTTGGCTCGTTTTCTGGTTAAAAGCCACTACATTGGTACTAAATCAATGGCAGCATTAACTGTAATGGCAGGTGATTCTGCAGGTAATCTTTTGCATTCTTGTCCGCTGTGACATTATTTCATCCATTTTGCTTAAAAAGAAAAAAAAAAAGTGTAACTAAACTTTTGGATAGCTTTCGATCTCCTGGCAGCATTTGTAATGTTAATAAATATTGTAATATTCTTTATTGACAGAAGTATTGACAGAGTCCTTCCCTGTTTTTCTATTGCTTGTTGAAATCTGTAGAATGCTTCTCATTGGAGTACAGTTGAATGGGCATATGTATCATGCAGGGAGGGCACTTCAAACAGATGTATCTGGGGCATTTTAAAACCTACAATATTGGCATTTGTCATATGAAAGATGAGATTTTCACCTTTCATGTGACACCAAGATAGTAGTTCTATCTCTTAAGTCTAGAGATATCACCAGTTGAAAAAACGGTCAGGATTGGCGTATGTGTATGCAGCTGCTCCCAGTCCTCACTCATGATATTTCTAGAAATAATACTGGTAGGTCTGCAATCTTGGTGTCCTATGGAAGCCAGGAATCTTATATTTCAGTTCTTTGGGTGATAAAATGCTCGAGGCATATGTTTGATGTGAACTTTCCCTCTAGCCTCAGCTTTCCTGCATTAAACATAACCCTGCATATCTGTACACAGTAAGGGCTCGTTCACATCTGCGCCCGGCACTCCGTTCTGCAGGTTTCCGTTTCCTGCACAAAACAGGGCAGGAGACGGAAACCTGCCAGCATCTTTCAAGCCCATTCATTTGAAGAGTCGGACATGCAGCACTCTGTGTCCGGTTTAAAAAAACCGGTTTCGCCGTGGAGAGATAAAACCGCTCACCGGCGCTCATGGCCGGACTCGGCATGACAGGTTTCTGTCTTCTGCATGCAGAAGACGGAAACCTGAGAACGGAGTGCAGACGCTGGTGTATACCCAGCGTAAGAAGCATGCTACAGGTTTCAGCTACCAACAGAGAAGTAATGTAAGAATGTGTATTTCAGTTTGAGATTTAAGAGTAGGTACTTAAATTCTGTTACTAAAGTATATTACAGTATTTATCAATGTCAAAATGCTGCTAGAAAATCAAAAGTTACCTTTTAACCAAAATTGTCGTACAATACAAAAAATATTTGAATCATTCTTTTTAATTTATTTTATTTTGTTACTTTTAAGTATTCTGAGCTTTCATAAATCTGCACTATTGTGGGTTTTTTGTGTTTTTTTTCTCTGTAAAACATGATATGACTGCTTTTTAAATTTTTTCAAAGAAAAAACAAAAGGTTCAGTGCACTGTACAAACAACAAAAGGGGGAAAAAAAATCCACTTTAAATATGATAGAAGTAAGTTTCCTGGGAGCTCCACCGCATCACCACAATCACAAGAACTGGAATCCATAGTCCTCTGTAGTCATGCAATAAGGAAGAGCTTGAATTTAGCACTTAGACTCATGCTTGTCCGCCACTCTATTCAGATTCCTATGCTATATTACCATAATATATACTTGTACTTCTAGTGGGAAAGTTTATCTAGTCTCCAAACAACCTCACAGATTTTGTCTTTAAAGCCATTAAAAGGTTTTGTCTGAACAAACTTTCTTCCCCAGCCGAATAGGTAAAGGGGTAGGCATCACTAACAATTCTTGGGCTGCTAAATTCAGGGTCTAATCTGAATTTATATTTTTCTCTTTCATTATTCACAATTAAAGGTTATGTTTCAATATTTTAGTGTATAGGTGAATTTTGTTACCATGTGCAATATGAGGTTGTTACTATTAACCATGTACCTTAAAGGATTTGGACTAGGAGATAGAGGCACATTCGGAACAAGACAGTATTGGGAAGAGAGTCAGAGAAATGGTGTGATCATCACTGCTTCTTTTAGGTTTTAAACATTTCTGAGCTTTTTTTTTTCCCTTTAAATCTCCACTTCTGACAACCCCTTATTAAGACTAACTCCCCACGGAGCAAGCCGCAGGGGAAAAAAACGCAGCAGAATCACATTGTGGTTTTTTTTCCTCCAGCGCTTTTCACAGAAAGTCCGCCAAGTTTTCCTCTGTGGATTTTCTGCTTCTATTATACCTATATGGAAACTGCCAGTGTTTCTGTAGCTATAATTGACATGCTGCAATTTCCAAAAACGCAACAGTTTTGGAAATCGCAACATTGCTGCTGCAGATATTTTTCTGGGAGTTATGGATGGGGTTGCAGGGACTGTAAAATGTTGTTGCCAAACAGTGGCATTTATACCGCTTAGGGCTTCAACCTAAAGTAGTTTTCCGGCACTGAAATATTGATGAGCTATCCTTAGGATTGGTTGTCAGTACCAGATCAATGGGGTTCTAACACCTGGAATTGTTACCCCTTAGCTTTAAGAAGAGATTGAAGTGTTCGGCTGCCTTTTCACTATTTACTGAGGACAGCACCATTCAGGTTTAGTGTCTGAGCTTAAGTGGGACTGATCTGAAAACAGCCTATGCAACCAATGGACATGATGTCACACTGCATGTGTCCCTGGTGTCAGATCTCTGCCGATCTAATATCTATGACTTATCCTAAGTATAGTTCATCAATATTTTAGTTCCAGGGAACCCGTTTTCTGTCTCTTCCTGTCTATAGTTTAATAACAGTGTCCATATTTTCTTGCAGGATTGAAAGGAATAACACAGACATCTGCATTTGTGCCTATGTCTGAAAGCAATGCTTTCCACCCTCAAGTGAAGACTCTTGCTTCCCCTGTAGATGCCAAACAACAGTTACAGAGGAAAATCCAGAAAAAGCAGCAAGAACAAAAGCTACAGTCGCCTTTACCAGGAGAATTGCAAATGAAAAAACAAGATGGGCCTGCACCCAATGGAATAACTAGCATTTGTAATGGAAGCCCTGCGATCCTTTCTCCTCAGCCTATTGGAATTGTTGTGGCGGCTGTTCCTAGCCCGATTCCGGTAACGTCTATTGCTTACAAATTATAATTATTTTTCGTTTTTTTATATATACTTACATCAAGGTAGCATGTCTTACATCAGTTTTTTGTTAGAGCTTTTTCTGTTAAGATACAGATTGTTCATTTACTTATTAAAAATCACGTCAGAAGCTGTATGTAGGTAGAGAACTCACCCTGACCTATTTACTAAGTAAAAGAGGTATCTGATAGGTGATAATTTCAGATACTGATATGTTGGGCTTTGTAGCACTTAGAACCATGCTTCTGAATCTTGGCTTCTAAACTGCATCGGGCTCAGACTTCTACATGCTACAGATACGCAGATACAGGCAGTCAGTGTCACAGGAATGAGAGTTGTATCTTCAGCTCCCATTCTCAATTCTGTCTTTACCTGCTGATAGATCCCTGTTTGAAGCACATAGAAGTGCAAGCATGTTGCAATTTTAACCCTTCCCAACGCAGCCATTTTTTTTTTTTTTTTTTCAAGAGCCATGATTTTTTTTTTCTTTCATTCAGAGTTTCAGAGCTTCTTTTTTGCAGAACAGAATGTTATTGATACCGTTTAATATTTAGGATGATGTACTGGGAACCTACTGGGGGGATGTTTTAGGAAAAACTGCATTTGTGCCTATTTTTTATGGGTCTTATTTTTACAGCATTCACTGTCCAGCCAAAATGGCATTTCTTGGAGTCGCTATATTCTGGCACCCATAACGCTGCATTTCCCCCCCACTAAATATTTGAGTGGGTGTGGAAAGTAAAGGGGTTTTCCCATGAACCTAAACATATTTAGATTTGTAGATATTTATATGTTTTTGCAAATGTAAAGAGTGAATCATTTTGCATACTTTTAACCCCTTCCCGCCCATGGCATTGTTTGATTTTCGTTTTTTACTCCCCTCCTTCTAAATCCCATAACTTTTTTATTTCTCTGCTCCCAGAGCCATATGAGGTCTTAATTTTTGCAGGACAAATTTTTCTTCATGATACCACCATTAATTATTCTATATAATGTACCGTATTTTCCGGACTATAAGGCGCACATAAAAACCTACGATTTCCTCAGAAATCGTAAGTGCGGCTTATAGTCCGGTGCGCCTTATATATGGATGGAAGCGGCGGCAAAGTCTGCGTGCCGCTTCCATACATACATAAAAGGCACCGTAAGGGTGCATTCACAATACGGAACGCCGGCGTGTATCACAGCCGTACACTCCGGCGTTACAGCAGGGCTGCCGGACACTTCCTATTCATTTCTATGGGAGCCGGCATGCAAGCGCTCCCCATAGAAATGAATGGACAGACACTTCCCATTCATTTCTATGGGGAGCGCTCGCATGCCGGCTCCCATAGAAATGAATGGGAAGTGTCCGGCAGCCCTGCTGTCACGCCGGCCTGAAACAGAACGTGAAACTTACCGAGCGGTGCAGGGCGGGCATTCAGGCCTCCTCTTACTCCGATGTCCTGACCACTACCTCCGGCGCTCGCGAACTAATGGCCTGGGCACATGCGCAATATCATAATACTTCTACTACTGCGCATGCGCCCAGGCCATTATCAGCTAGCGAGCGGCGGAGGAGGAGGACGGAACATCGGAGGAAGAGGAGGCCTGAATGCCCGCCCACCCTGCACCGCTCGGTAAGTTTCACATTCTGTTTCAGGCTTTTATTTTAAAAAAGGGGGGGGGGGGGGGTAGTTTAATCTAACTTTTACAGTTGGGCTCTATCAGCATGATTTTGCTGATAGAGCCCCTCCTCGCCTGCCGAGCACTTCCAATAGAAGCGGCTGGCACGCGGGGGGTTAAGCGGCCGCTGGCAAAGTCTGCCTGCCGCCGCTTTCAATAACATATAATGCGCACCGGACTTCGGCTTATAGTCCGGTGCGCCTTATATATGAACCGAGACGGACTATAAGGCGCTCATGGGCAATGCGGCTTATAGTCCAGTGCGCCTTATAGTCCGTAAAATACGGTACTGGGAAGCTGGAAAAAAAATTCAGAATGGGGTGGATTTGAAGAAAAAATGCATTTCTGCGACTTTCTTACGGGCTTTGGTTTTCCGGCGTTCACTGTGCAGCCAAAATGACATGTCCCCTGTATTCTGTGTTTCGGTACGGTTCCAGGGATACCAAATTTATATGGTTTTATTTACATTTTGACCCCTTAAAAAAAATCCAAAACTGTGTTAACGTTTTTTTTTTCTAAAAGTCGCCATATTCCGACGGCCGTAACTTTTTTATACCTAAGTGTACGGGGATGCATAGGGCGTCTTTTTTTTGCGGGGCCGGGTGTACTTTTTAGTTCTACCATTTTCGGGAAATGTTATTGCTTTGATCACTTTTTATTCAAATTTTTATCAGAATCAAAACAGTGAAAAAACAGTGGTTTGGCACTTTTGACTATTTTTCCCGCTACGGCGTTTACCGAACAGGAAAAATATTTTTATAGATTTGTAGAGCGGACGATTTCAGACGCGGGGATACCTAACATGTATATGTTTCACAGTTTTTAACTACTTTTATATGTGTTCTAGGGAAAGGGGGGTGATTTGAACTTTTAATACTTACTATATTTTTTTTTATATATTTTTTTTTTTTGTTACTTTTTTTTTTTTTTTTTTTTGCATTTATTAGACCCCCTAGGGGTGTTGAACCCCAGGGGGTCTGATAACTAATGCAATGCATTACAATGCTAATGCATTGCAATGCATTGCAAAAAATCATCCTTTCTTTTGCAGGCTGCATAGACCAGCCTGCAAAAGAGAGAATTTGCAGACAAGCCTGGGAGCCTTGTAAAGGCTCCCGGCTGTCATGGCAACGTGACGTCGGCCCTGGAGCATGCTGCAGGAGCCGGCGATCACCGGCCAAATGGCGGCGCCCATGCGCCGCCGGGAAAATTGCGCCTCCGGTGCCTTTGACCGTAGCGCCGGAGGGGTTAATGCCTCCGATCGGTCCGGGGACCAATTGGAGGTATTAGAGCCGCTTGTCTACTCCCGGGCGGTCGCCATAGTTACAGACCCGACATGCGCCGTACTATTACGGCGCATGTCGGGAAGGAGTTAAAGGGACTCTATCATTGTGAAAAGTCATTTGTAACTAAGCACATACATGCATAGCCTTTAGAAAGGCTATACCACTGTATGTGAAGCGCCTCAGTAGTTTTTGAATGAGACCGTTTTTATTCATATGACAATTAGCTTCCAGCGAGCACCGTAAGTCTCATTGTGCACTCTTTCTCCTGTGTGTATAGCACAGGCTGCTGCTGCTGACTCCTCTCCCTGCTCTCATATATAGCACACAGCAGAGAGAAAGGAGTGTTCGCTTAGAACTTGCTGTGCACGCTGTTGCCTAATTAGCATATGGATAAAAGCAGTCTCATTCAAAAACTACTGAGGCGATTTACATACAAAAGGTATATGTGGAATAGACTTTCTAAGGGCTATGCAAGGATGTGCTTAGTTAAAAATGATTTTTCCCAATGATAGAGCCCCTTTAAAGATCTTAGTGGTACCAGTCTGATGTCTTGATCAGTTGCCAGTAGATACGATCATAAATACAGGAACTTGTCAGGAATCCAGGCATGATTTTCTTAATGTGAATAGGTTATGAGGCCGGGACACTAAATGTATGAGAAGATATCCTGTCCACAATAAGGAAATCATGGCAGGGTTTCTGACAAGTTCCAGAAAGTTCCTACAGACATGGTTGTATCCATTGGCAAGAGACAAGACTGTCATCACTAAGATGGTTGGAGAACATCTTTAATACTCAAAATACAAAATTGTTTAACTTTTCATAGTCCACCATTTTAAATATGGTTGTGTTCATGGCAAAACCCCTTTAATACAGAAATGATATTCATGAATTGATATAGTAAACAGTCAGATGTGAGTTGTTTTAGTGCTGTTTAACAGAGCTGTGGAGTCGGTAGGCCAAACACGGACTCAAGATTTCTTTATTTTTTCACAACTGGCATCCATGGTCAGTCTGCTGCAGTGTAGGTTGTCTAATCCATTAAAAAGCCAGTGATTGGATTACCTTTAAAGCAAATATACAATCAACTATACGTTTCAACACACAATATTAAAAATAGTGTAATATAATTAAAAACCCTGAATCATTTTATTTTTCATCTAGAGCAGACCTGGGCAAAGCCCGGCCCGCGGGCCATATCCGGCCCTCTGACTGATTCAGACTGGCCCGCACAGCTTGTCTAGGGAGGCGTGTCTAGGGAGGCGTGTCTAGGGAGGCGTGTCTAGGGAGGCGTGTTTTAGTGCCGGCAGGACAGTGCAAGAAGATGGAGACATGTGGTGTGTGTCATAAGGTACTGAGAGGGGAATGTGAGATGCAGGGTGGAGTGTGTGTCTGTCTGTATGTGTGTGTCTGTCTGTCTCTGTGTGTGTGTCTGTATGTGTCTGTCTGTCTGTACGTCTGTGTGTGTGTGTCTCAGTAACCTAGGGGCAGAGATGGAAGGGGAATGTTATACTAGGGCAGAGATGGCAGATGGCGGGGGGCATGAAACTGGGGGAGAGATGGAGAGGGGACATGAAATGGGGCAAATGAAGGGGGATATGAAACTGAGGTAGAAATGGATGGGGGACATGAAACTGGGGGTAGATGAAGAGGGCACTTAAACTGGGGGGACATTAAACTGGGGACAACTGGAGGAGCATTAAACCATGGAGGTAGCTGTAGGGGAACCTGTCTGCCTCTAGTTGCCCCCAGTTTAATGTCACCCTCCAGCTACCCCTACAGTTTAATGTCTGCTTCCAGCTTCCCGATTTTAATGTCCCCTTCTAGTTGCCCCCAGTTTCATGTCCCGCTCCAGCTGTCAATTTATTGCCCCCCTCCAACTACCCCCACTGTTTAATGTCCCCCTCCAGCTGCTCCAGTTTCATGTCCCCTCTAGTTTCACCCAGTTTATACTGGGGCACCAGGAGAGGGACTTAATACTGTGGGGCAGTTGGAAGGGAACATTATAATGTGGGGACATATAATGTACCGGTGACTGTAGGAGGATTATACTTTGTGGGGGCACATGGAAAGATGATTGGGGATGGGCGGAGTCAATGTAGAAGTGGGTAGAGCTAAATTAGCCATGATGTGGCCCTCTAGCATAGGTTCAATTTCTTATGTGGCCCCATGGGAAAATTAAATGCCCACCCCTGATCTAGAGTGTAAATTTTTTCTGACTGAGACTTTGCCCAAAATTGGTTCTGACTTCACAGCCCTGTATTTCAATATTTATTGTAGATTCTTTGTACTAAACTGCAACATTTCTTTCTAATAGGTTCAAAGGACACGGCCACTTGTGACCTCGCCTAGTCCCATTGGATCCTCGGAGGGGAAGGTCTTACCGCTTAATGTTCAAGTAGTCACACAGCACATGCAGTCTGTAAAGCAGTCACCAAAGACTCCCCAAAATGTTCCAGCAAGTCCTGTTGGTGATCGATCTGCTAGACATCGCTATGCTCAGATTTTGCCTAAGCCAGCCAGTTCTAATCCTTTGACGATCCGTTCACCCACCACTGTGGTTATCACCAGTAGCCCAATTAAAAATGTGGTGCCAGCATCACATGTCAGCGCTCTGAATGTTGTGAAAATGACCACAATATCGCTTGCTCCTAGTAATGCTAGTACTTCTGTGAAACAAACTCAGCCTGTTAACAGTTGTGGGAGCTCAACAGAAGACAGCAGGACTGTGCCACAAATTAAGAATGGCTCTGTAGTCTCTTTGCAATCTCCTGTACCTCGGATGGGTACTCCTGTGGCTTCTTCAGTGGAGGTAAAAACTGAGCCTGAAACACTGACAGAAGAAAACCAAGTGCAGTGCCAAGAGAACACAGATGGTTCTAAATCTAGGAAAGCTACTCCTGTCATGTTATTTACACCCAAAGTCATTCAAGATAAACAATCTCCAGATGTCGTTTGTGACACTCAAATTGTTAAGGTCCTTGATCAAAGGGTGGAGGGAACAAGGACCAAATGTAAAAGTCGCTCTGTGGAAGGCACTTCTGTTTCCTCAGCCAGCAGCAGTCAAGGTACTGTGACTTTATGTGTTGCATCCCACAGTTTATTCAGCAATGGCCCCAGTCCAAACATTAGTAACGATCCAGCTGGAAAAGACATCAGATTGTCCAATAAGAGTCCCAGAAAACGCTTGACTGCAGCAGTGCAGGACTCTCAGCTACCACCAGCGAAAAAATCACTTATTGGTCAGCTGTCTTCAGCCAGTGCAGAATGTCAGAGACCAGTAGTAGCTAGCGGCGTTAAGAAAGTACAAAAAGCACTGACATCGAAAATTGATAATGCAGTAACTGTTGCTTTAGTACCTAGTGATGGTCCACAGCAAGGAAGTAGTACAGAGATGGTAACGAATTATTCCTTGAGCTGTGTTGAAAAGACCACTGATCCTCCCCAAGAGTTAATAGCCACATCCCAGGACGTCAAGGTGAAACTAGAAGGAAGTGTGTTTAAGTTTGTGAATGATTCAAAGGCTGAGATCCCTTTTGATCAAAATACTTGGCAGGAGATTGCTGAAAGTTCAAACTTCACATCTGGTAATTGTGAGCAGGCTCAAACTATTGGCGTCCTGGACATGCCAGGAACTTCTGGTGCTGATAACCTGCAAAAAACTGTGTGGGAACCTGTAGACTTTGAAGGACTACCACAAGACGCTTACAGCCAGCAACTTGAGGATTCATCTTTGAATCAGCTTCAAGCACATTCTTCTAACCAGTTACCTCAGCGCTCTGATCTCACAGACCCTCCTACCACTGACAGTTTCTTTTCATTTGATGATGATCTCACGCAGGACAGCATTGTCGAGGAGTTAGTACTTATGGAGGAGCAAATGTCAATGAACAATAACTCTCAGAACTATGGTAGTTTGGGAATGGTGCTCCAAAGCCAAGCGTCAGCTGCCCATGGTACCCCAGTACCCACACATTCAAATAGTGCCCACTTCTATCATTCAGTACATAGCAGTGGAACTCCAGTTCACACACCGACTCCAACACCCACTCCAACTTTGACTCCAACACCTACTTCAGAGATGATTTCTGGAACTCAGAGTTTGTCAAGAGAGAGTCCGTGCTCTCGACTAGCTCAGACAACACCTGTAGATAGTGCTTTGGGAAGTAGTCGGCATACACCAGTGGGGACCCCACATTCTAACTGCAGCAGTAGTGTTCCTCCAAGCCCAGTTGAATGCAGGAATCCTTTTGCTTTTACCCCTATAAACTCCAGTATCTCCTACCACGATGCTAGCATTGTTTCAAGTAGCCCTGTTAAACCAATGCAGAGGCCCATGGCTACTCATCCAGATAAGACGAAGCTGGAATGGATGAATAATGGATATAGCTCTGTTGGTAATTCTTCCGTTTCTTCTCACGGTATTCTTCCAAGTTATAAAGAACTGGTTGAAGACAGTTTCAGAAAGCCACATGCTTTTGCTGTGCCTGGTCAGTCATATCAGTCTCAGTCGAGACATCATGACAATCATTTTGGACGTTTGACTCCTGTGTCTCCGGTTCAGCATCAGCTTCCTTCGATAAGCAGTACCAGCAAACAGGAGGGCTTTGCAGTTCCTGCTCCTCTAGATAACAAAGGAACAGGTTCAGCCGGAAATAGCAATTTTAGGTGTCGTAGTGTAAGTCCAGCTGTTCACCGCCAACGTAACTTAAGTGGGAATACAAATTGCCCCATTACGAATGCTTCTCGATCTAACGCAACTACTTTTGGATCCATAGTAACCCCGGAAGTTCAAAACATACTTGCAAATGTCCAAACAGACAGCAGTGCCAACAGCATAGCGCAAAGAAGTCAGTCAGTCCCTTTAACCGTAATGATGCAGACTGCTTTCCCGTCACTACAAAAACAAACTAACACCCAGAACATCACTCACGTTTTATTAAACAAACTGGATTCTGACCGTGATGATGCAGTGCGAGGGTTAGGAATAAATAATATGCCTTCTAACTATACTGCAAGAATGAATCTCACTCAGATTTTGGAAACATCTCCCGTGTTTTCTGGTGCCAATCAACAAAATATGATGAATTCCAGCACTTCAGCTTATGAATTCCAAACGCCAGCTTACCTCACAAAGAACAGCAGTACTGATCCAATTGGTTTTACTACTGGAGACAACCAAGCACAATCCGAAATTGGAGAGCAGCAACTTGATTTCAACAGCACTGTTAAAGACCTATTAGATGGGGAAAGTCTCCAAACCAACCAGCAACTTGTCGTTCAAGTGGCTTCAGATTTGAACAATGCCTCTGATTTCTCCAGCGACATCCGGTTGTCTTCTGATCTCTCAGGCAGCATCAATGATCTGAACACTTTAGATCCAAACTTGTTGTTTGATCCAGGACGGCAGCATGTACAGGACGATGAAGCTACACTGGAGGAGCTGAACAATGATCCTTTGTTCCAGCAGATCTGTAATGAATCTATTAACTCTATGACCTCAACTGGATTTGAATGGATAGAAAGTAAAGACCATCCTACAGTCGAAATGTTGGGTTAAACTTGTACTATAATGTAGCACACTGTATCAAACAAAAGGCAGACGTTGTATTTGTCTTATTGGAAGTGCCTCCCGCAGCAGAAACATTTATAATTATGAGGTTTTCAAAAAGTTTGCTGCACAGGTTCTCGATTTCATCTGTTCTTAACATGACCATCATCTAATCTGCAGTGCATTGGGCAGTTGATGAGCCAGTATTAAGTCCATTTTATGTTTGTTTGGGGTTTTTGTTTTGTTTTTTTTGCTACACTAATTAAAAATTTTTAGATAAACTTTGAACATGCTACTGCTTACACATAGGTTAAAGGCAAGGAACAACAACTGCCCGATTTGTAGAAATATGGTGACCTGAATGCCTATGAAAATACCATATCACTTGTGGCATATGTATTTTAATGGAAAAAAAAAAGTTATTTATTTCATTGAGGACAACTCATTTTGGACAGCTGTAAATTAAGAAAAAAAAATGCACTAAGATGTACATTTTTCATTTTTATTATTTTAACACATGACCTCACATGACCTTTTACACTTTTTTTTTTATTGATCTGTCCACATACAGTAAGCAAAAAAAATATATAACAAAGAAAACTAGAGTGGAGAAAAAAAAAAAAAGAAATATCTGGTGACGGTATAAATGGTGTGTAGTGCGAGTTTCTGGGAAATGCCAGTCTCGTCCGAGAAGGTGCTTCTTGGGGCACACTCTTCTGAACTGGAACCAATGTTAAGCTTTGAGATTTCTAATATTTGTACATATTAGAAACTGTGTCTTTGTCGCATGTGTTCAATTTCCCAGAAAAGTTACTATGGACTACAAATGACATTTCATTTCTTACTCCGTTTTACTTAAAGATGCTTGCATGCCGAGCAGTGGCTAACCTACATTGATAATTGGGGAGTAAGGAGGTTATTCCTGAACATCAGATACAAGACATAGGAAAGTGTATTTCCTATGAGGATTTTTTTTCTTTTATTTTGCATTAGTCACTTTCTTAATTATCCAAGATTGCTGTATGCTTGAGAAGCTTTCTTCTATGGATTTTATAACCAAACATGCCATTTGAGAGTAAGCTGTTTTTCTTTTTTTTTTTTTTTTTTTTTTTTTTTTTTTTTTCCTCTTTTTGCATGTTAAGGCGTTTTAGCTCAGTGTACAAGCTTGGATATGCTCACATTTCCAAAACTATTGTTTTATCTTTGGCAGCACTTCATAAATATACTTTTTTTGCAGAGTAAATTGCAAAACTCCCACTGACTACAGTGTTGGCCCAATTCATAGTCTAATGGAAGTTGTAGTTGTATAGAATATTAAATATTGATTGTGTTTTATCTTCGCCAGCTTTCGTTGTTTTAAAAAAAAAAATTTATATATAAATATATAAAGAAAAAAACTAGAAAAAAATGCAAAATAGACAATTAACGTTGTATATCATTTTACCAAAAGGTGCTACGGCCAACTCAGAGCTCTGTAAACCTGATTGTGATAGTGAGTTTACTTGGCTGTTCTATATGTGTTTGCTGGTATTTTAAATTTTTTTTTCAGTACCTGCTCTCAGTACTTTTCACTATTGTACATTGAGATGGAGCACTATTGCGTACCAAAGTATTAAAAGACAAAAAAAAAAGTGGAAGAAAATAACCCAAAGGGTAATTTGAATTCTTTTGGTCTAAGCAGCCATTTCTAAGGCAACTTGTGAATTGAAAATCGTCAAGGGCATTTGGACCATAGCTAGTAATTTACTGTTTATTCTATAATAAAAAATATTTTAAAAAAATGCTTTCTGATCTAGTTACCGCTTGACCATTTTGCACTGTTTGCCGAATACGTAAGGTAGGCTGTTGTTGCGGTGAAAGCTCAATTTGCTAAACTTGAGATACTATTAAAAATAAGTAAAATTTGGCAGTGCGTTATATGTACAGTATTGCAGCAAACTCTTTCCATTTTGCTGGAAGGCATTTTCTCGGAGCAGTGCCTGTTCGTATTGCCTGTAAACTACTTAAAAAGAGGTTTCATGCATCCTGTCCCTAGAGGAACAGTTCCTGAAAAGAGGAGGATTCATTACAAAGAAGTTCTCAGGTTCACTTCTTGCACTAAACTTCTTTTGAACCTGTGGCACGGCACCTCTTTTTGGATAAATGCAACTATTTTGCCCCAGAAAAAAAGAAAAACAAAAAAATTATAAACTTCATTATATTAAGAAAACAATGCGGAATGTCATAAAAAATGACAATTGTCTTATGTAGCAATGTGCATTAATCTCAGTGAGATATTTATATTTCTTATTCTCTTACATGAGAATATTACAGCAGGAAGAAATTAAGTTTATTTGCTTCACCGTGTTAATACATGATCACAAAATGTGCATGTGTGTATTACCTTGTACAGTCTCAGTATATTCCTGTAACCACTTTTGCTGTACTAAATACTTGTTCTGTGTTGACCAGACAAGCATTGTTATTCAGTTGTTTGTTTTTTTTCTTTTGTTTTTTTTTTTCTTTTGTTTTTTTGGAACTAACTCCGCTTAGTTGTTAAATATGTTTTCGTTTCTTTGTGTTTTACTTTTTAAATTTACTATTTTAGTGTTTTAAGATATTAAAAAAAAAATACTAAAAATGACCTTTGGATCATGATATGGTATCATAAAATCATTTTGCAAAAAAAGTTGCAATACTCCAAGCTATGGACTATGAAAGGAAGATTATCATATGCGTTGCATCTGAGTCACTGTACAGACCCAACGTAGTGTGCTTAATCTGCAGCACATGACAGATACAATTACCTTTCATCCTTTCATACTCGATTAAAAAAAAAAAAAAAACGAAAAATTACCCCTTGTTTTGTTGTCTGTTGTACTGCTGAAACTACAGTAGTTTAAAATTGCAGTAGAATTTCAGTTATGTTTTTTTTTATGGAAAGTGCTCAAAATTTGTTTTTTTTTAATGTTTTCAGAAACAATAAAATATTTTATATGAAAAATGCTTGACTATTTCTTTGTGTATCTACATTAGCAACATAAAAAGCTGGGTACACATCTGAGTAGGGTATCTGTCCTGTGCAGATCCATCTAAAACCACCAGTCAAAAGAAGTCATGTAAGCCTCACTTTTTTGACAGGTTGTTTCAGTTAAAAATAAGAGGCGCCCGCTGACTACATGATAGGCAGTGGGTCCCTCGTACTCTTTTGATGTCTGTTATTTTAGTGGTCCGTTTATCTTTTTCTGGTCATCTTCCAGACCAGAAGATTGGTGTATGTATATACAGTGGGGCAAAAAAGTATTTAGTCAGTCACCAATAGTGCAAGTTCCACCACTTAAAAAGATGAGAGGCGTCTGTAATTTACATCATAGGTAGACCTCAACTATGAGAGACAAAATGAGAAAACAAATCCAGAAAATCACATTGTCTGATTTTGTAAGAATTTATTTGCAAATTATGGTTGAAAATAAGTATTTGGTCAGTAACAAAATTTCATCTCAGTACTTTGTTATATATCCTTTGTTGGCAATGACAGAGGTCAAATGTTTTCTGTAAGTCTTCACAAGGTTGGCACACACTGTTGTTGGTATGTTGGCCCATTCCTCCATGCAGATCTCCTCTAGAGCAGTGATGTTTTGGGGCTGTCGCTTGGCAACACGGACTTTCAACTCCCTCCAAAGGTTTTCTATAGGGTTGAGATCTGGAGACTGGCTAGGCCACTCCAGGACCTTGAAATGCTTCTTACAAAGCCACTCCTTCGTTGCCCTGGCGGTGTGCTTTGGATCATTGTCATGTTGAAAGACCCAGCCACGTTTCATCTTCAATGCCCTTGCTGATTGATGGAGGTTTGCACTCAAAATCTCACGATACATGGCCCCATTCATTCTTTCATGTACCCGGATCAGTCGTCCTGGCCCCTTTGCAGAGAAACAGCCCCAAAGCATGATGTTTCCACCCCCATGCTTTACAGTAGGTATGGTGTTTGATGGATGCAACTCAGTATTCTTTTTCCTCCAAACACGAAAAGTTGTGTTTCTACCAAACAGTTCCAGTTTGGTTTCATCAGACCATAGGACATTCTCCCAATACTCTTCTGGATCATCCAAATGCTCTCTAGCAAACTTCAGACGGGTCCGGACATGTACTGGCTTAAGCAGTGGGACATGTCTGGCACTGCAGGATCTGAGTCCCTGGCGGCGTAGTGTGTTACTGATGGTAGGCTTTGTTACATTGGTCCCAGCTCTCTGCAGTTCATTCACTAGGTCCCCCCGCGTTGTTCTGGGATTTTTGCTCACCGTTCTTGTGATCATTTTGACCCCACGGGGTGAGATTTTGCATGGAGCCCCAGAGCGAGGGAGATTATCAGTGGTCTTGTATGTCTTCCATTTTCTAATTATTGCTCCAACAGTTGATTTCTTCAATCCAAGCTGGTTGCCTATTGCAGATTCAGTCTTCCCAGCCTGGTGCAGGGCTACAATTTTGTTTCTGGTGTCCTTTGACAGCTCTTTGGTCTTCAGCATAGTGGAGTTTGGAGTCTGACTGTTTGAGGGTGTGCACAGGTGTCTTTTTATACTGATAAGTTTAAACAGGTGCCATTACTACAGGTAATGAGTGGAGGAAAGAGGAGACTCTTAAAGAAGAAGTTACAGGTCTGTGAGAGCCAGAAATCTTGATTGCTTGTAGGTGACCAAATACTTATTTTCCACCATAATTTGCAAAAAAATTCTTACAAAATCAGACAATGTGATTTTCTGGATTTGTTTTCTCATTTTGTCTCTCATAGTTGAGGTCTACCTATGATGTAAATTACAGATGCCTCTCATCTTTTTAAGTGGTGGAACTTGCCCTATTGGTGACTGACTAAATACTTTTTTGCCCCACTGTATATTCTCAATGCAGAATCATTCCTTACAAGTTTTGCTGACTGGTCATTCAAGGAAACGTATTGATGAGGTTTAGACCAATATTGAGTTAGATACTTCTAATAGGCATGTTGTGTAGGGATGCATTTCACAAAATCTACATTCATAAGTTCTGAATGTGAGAGAGTAGAAAGGTGCTGATGTTAGCTTCCTTACTAGCTACTAGAGATAAGTGAGTACTTTTCGAAACGGCCGTTTCGAATAGCACACACCCATAGGAATGAATAGAAGCAGCCGGCACACAGACTTTGCCGGCGGCCTGCCACTTAACCCCCTGCATGCTGGCTGCGTCCATTCATTCCTATGGGTGCGTGTTATTCGAAACAGCTGTTTTGAATAGTACTCGCTCATCTCTACTAGCTACCATATACATACATAATCTCTTAATTTTTCTAGTAATATCAGTTCTACATACATATCTGCTATAAAGTAGCACTTGTAAGAGGTTTCCAAGGCATACTATACTTCTTGCCTTTTAAAAGCTAAGCAGAGAGGAGTATAATGCTGAGTGTGGGAATGCAGACTGGTACTTGTTTAGGTTCTGGGGTCTGCATTGGCATACTTCTCTTTAGACTCATCTCCCTGAGTAAAAACAGATCTCTGCCTAATTCTTAGTACAATACTGTCTACACCAAGACTGATGCACTTAAAAATGGATATAAATTACATCATCCTAGTTCCCTTTAGGCCTTATTCACACAACAGAACCAGTTCTCAGATGTACATTGCACTGATCTATGTAGGATCTGTTTTTATAAACCGATCCATTCTCCTCTATGGGTAAATCAGGTCTGTAAAAACAATCCCTAAAACACGATCTGTGAAAAATGGAGCATGTTATTTTTTTCACATGGCACCACACAGCCAGGAAACTCTGTAAATAAGCACCTATTATGTTGGAACCAATAATATTAGTATACAGGATTATTGGATTATTCTAATAGATAATGACCAACGCTTGGTCCTCCTCAGGCCCACCTTTTTGGGTCAGCAGCCCTTCACAGCTTGCAACAGGGGGCTCACATAACAGAACAAATGGTGGCAATCATAACGACGACTGCCACCATTACACACATGACTAATGCTGGCAATTGTTGAAATGCCATTTGCGTTTATTTATCCATGTATGCTGTGATGGCTGCTGTTTGGGACAGACGACCATCACAGTTTAGTGTAAGCGCAAATGACAGTGGTCCCACAATGATGATCGCCGCCATCACTCACAGATTAGTGAGTGACTTACATGAGACTAATGGCAGCGATCCTGATATGACATTGCCACTATTTGCTGTAATAGGCTGCTTTCAGGGACAGCAGTCTATCATAGATGAGTAACAACCAATTAATAATGGGGAACCTACCTCCTCTGATCGCCACTATTCATTAGTCGCTGACTACTAACCAATAGTAGCAATTAGAGATGAGCGAACACTGTTCAGATCAGCCGATCCAAACAGCACGCTCCCATAGAAATGAATGGAAGCACCTGGCACGGCGACCGGCCGCTGGCAAAGTGTACGTGCCAGGTGCTTCCATTCATTTCTATGGGAGGGTGCTGTTCGGATCGGCTGATCCGAACAGTGTTCGCTCATCTCTAGTAGCAATGTGACATCACAGCACTGCTATACCCCTTGCAATTGCCCTCAACTACTCTTAGGTTGGGTGAAACGCGGTGGCTCAGTGGTTAGCACTGCAGCTTTGCAGCGCTGGAGTCCTGGGTTCGAATCCCACCAGGAACAACAAGCAAGGAGTTTGTATGTTCTCCCTGTGTTTGCATCGATTTCCTCCCATTCTACAAAGACATACTGATAGGGGGAAAAAAAAAGTGTACATTGTGATCCCTATATGGTGTTCATAATCTACATTAAAAAAAAACAGTGAATAGTTGACAGAAGTTGCTGATAGCTTTATGCTGTGCTGTATTTTGCCTATTTGCCATCCATACTTCCTTCTTCTTTTGCCTCCATCTCTGATATGCCTCATTCTGTGCCTGCCTTGTCATTGTACCACCTGCGTACCATCTGCCTACCTCCTCATTGTATCACTGTACCACCTGTGTCCGCCCCCTCCTCTTTGTACCACCTGTGCCCCATTTTTGTGTCCTTGTTATTTTGTTCTTTCCCATATTCTTTGTTGTTTTGGGGGGGGTTTATAAAAAGAAAAATTTAGTTTAGTGTCAGCAAAACCGTCACCTTAATTAGATTTAGCATTAGGGACTGTCATTGTAGGTTAGTGTAGTTCAGCGTTATGCTCGGTTCACACATCAGTATGCCATCTGTCCGTTTGAATTCAGTTTGAGACTAAAAACGGACTGATGCACATACTGATTGTATACTGACACCTTTTTATGCTGATAGCAAGGGCTGTCCATCCCCTAGAGGACAGATAAGGGGATTAAAAGTAGAAAGTTTTAAAGTCTCAAACTGAATTCAAACGGATGGATGGCATACTGATGTGTGAACCAAGCCTTAGTGTTAGGAAAGTTTGCTCCAAATTAGTTAGTGTTAATGTCAGACAATTTGCATAAAATTAGGTTTAGCATCAGGGAACTTTACATAAAATTAATTTAGGGGTAGTGTTAGTTTAGGGAATCCGTAGTTTAGTGTAGTGTAGTGAAGTCCAAATTTTGACTGTAAATACACATAACACGTTCCAGTGCTCTTTTACTGGAGAGAGACCCCCTAGAAGACGCCCCTAGACCAACTCCATTTCAAACCCCCCAAAAGAAGTGATGCAGAGAAGTGGCTCTGTTTGGACTTCAGTTCCTGAGTACACATGTGCAATGTGCATGTTCTGGGGACTCCAGATAAACATGGGGCTTGTGAAGAAGCTGTCTGTTAGAGACTACTGGCACACATACATTCTATACTACACCCCATTATACCATATCCAGGATGTGTTTAGAGGTCATACTTTGATTTCTACACTATTCAGATAATGAACAGTGCCCACCCCGAAATTACCCCAGTTTTGACCGGTTATATAAATTTAGACCCCAAATAAGCCATTTCAGTGCCCGGTTTGTTTAACCATACTCCCTTGAGAAGTGTATTTCTGTTGCTGTGCAAGAGTGCATCCGGGTAAACTTATAGATTTAGCAATATGACTTCCTGGGAGTTACTGCCAAAATTGTGTGGGATTTGTTTTACCTACTGGGGAACCAACCACCACTACCTGGATAATTTTTATTCCAACATGGCACTCTTCAATAGCTTCCAGAAGTACTGCGACATACAGCCCCATAATAAAAAAAAATGCTCAGAATGGGTGACAGAATGGGTCCATTTTTATGTTGACTCCGCTCATTGTCATTCATTTTTCATGTGCCTCCACAAAGTATAATCCTCCTACAGTCACCTGTACACTATATGTCCCCACATTATAATGTTCCCTTCCAACTGCCCCTCAGTGTTAAGTCCCTCTCCTGATGCCCCACATGAAACTGGAGCAGCTGGATGGGGACATTAACAGTGGGGGTAGTTGAAGGGGGACAATAAATTAATGGAAGATGAAGTGGGACATTAAACTCGGGCAGCTAGAAGCAGATATTAAACTATAGGTATAGCTGGACAGTGACATTAAACTGGGGGCAACTAGAGGCAGACAGGTCCCCCTCCAACTACCTCCACGGTTTAATGCCCCCTCCAGTTGCCCCCAGTGAATTGTCCCCCAGTTTAAGTGCCCCCTTCATCTACCCCCAGTTTCATCCCCCCTCCATTTCTCCCCGATTTCATATCCCCCTTTATCTGCCCCATTACATGTCCCCCCTCCATCTGCCCCCCAGTTTCATGTCTCCCCTTCATCTGCCCCAGTTTCATGTCCCCCCTCCATCTGCCACCATTTTCATGCACCCCTCATCTCTGCCCCTAGTTTCATGTCCCCCCTCCATCTTCCCCCCTCTTCATATCCCCCCTCCATCTGCCCCCATATTAATGCCTCCCCCATCTCTGTCCCCAGTTTCATGTTCCCCTTCCATCTGTGGCCCTAGTTTCATGTCCCCCCCTCCATCTCTGCCCCCAGTATAACGTTCTCCTTCCATCTCTGCCCTTAAGTTACTGAGAGACACACAGAGACTCTCTCCACCCTGCATCTCACCCCCCCCCTCCCCTCTCAGTACCTTTAGACCGCACATCTTCATCTTCCAGCCGGCACACTAAGACATGCTTCCTAGTCACGTGACGTCTGATGTCACACAGGTCCTTTAGCGTAAAGTAGTACAAGCTTTTCCCCGATCACCCCCGCTCTTATGACAGTGATAAAATCGGTGAGTTTGGGGGAAAGTTTGCTAAGTAAAACACTAAAGGAACATAGCGGGACATGCGTTGGACCGCTGGACAGGGGTATAAAAGCAGGAATTTCCCACTAAATGCGGGACGGTTGGGAGCTATGTATTAAGTGTCAAGTACAAGAGAGATGTCCTTGTAGTTACAAAACTACATGGCATCCATGTACCAGCATGAGGGTACCAGTACAGCGACCCTTAAACCAGACTGCATCCTGGACTACGATATTTCCAAGGGGAAGGGGGCTGGACTTGTCAGATCTAGTCCTGAAGCGCTACAGTGCCATGTGCAAATCAAGGGTGTGGTATAAAAAAAATAGCCATGCACATCATACAGATGACACTGTACAATACGTGTTATCTCAATGCGCAGGCCAAACGGGAACTTTCCTGGAGTTTCAAGAGGTGGTTATTAAGAGCATCCTTTTTAGATACCAGGGAGCTGGGGGAGCATAATACTTCTGGAAGCGAGGCCACACGCAAACTGCCAAGAAGGGAGAGAGAGTCAAAAAAAGGTGCTAAGTCTGCTCAAAGGGGGGGATAAGAAAGGAAGTCATATACCAGTGTGATATGTTTCATGACAAACCAGAGCTCTGTATGAAAGCTTGTTTTCACATTTATCATACATCCCTGGATATTTATTTTACCCCCTGCCACCTCTTTCCCTTCTGAGCTCTGCCATGTGCCCAGGTATCACAAATAGCAGCCATACGTAAGCCATACCTAGGAAAACCCACATTTATAGGGTTTTGTTTCCGGCGGCATATGCTGGGCACAATATATAAGGGAGGGCAATGGCCTATACGATTCGAAAATTGAAATTCTCACTCTTCACCAATTATAGAACAATACCTTTTGAAAACACCTGTGGGGTTAAAATGCTCACTATATCTCTAGATGAATGCCTAACGGGGTGAAGTTTTTTTTAAATGGGATTACTTCTTAGGGGTATCAACTGTACTGGTATCTCAGGGGCCCTATGTACATGACTGTACCACAAAACCATTCCAGTTGTGCCAGTGCTCCAGTGGTCTAAGTTTTGGTCTTTCCTTTCTGAGCCCAGCCATGTAGCCAGGCATCACATAATAGCCACAAGTAGGAAACTACCATACCCCGGAGAACCAACATTATAAATTATAGGGTTTATGCCTCCTGTGGCATATTCTGGGCACAATATATATATATATATATATATATATATATATATATATATATATATGGTACTATTCCGTTATCGGGCCAGCAGCAGCGCAGTTCAGCAGCAGCTTTCGGGACAGCAGTTCAGCAGCGGGAATTACAATGACATCCGAGGACTGCTGGCCCGATGCTTGTGCCCAGTAACCAGTACATCGATGACCCCCCTCCCCCATCCTTCTCCTCCTGCCAGTGCTGCCCCCCAGCTCTCCTTACATCTTCCCCGTACCCTCTCCCCGCCACACGACTAGGCCTCACCTCAGCGCTAGTACCGAGACCGAAAGGAAAGACACCGGGGCTCAATCCAGGCCCTGACAAGAAACACGCCGACTATAGGAACGGTGAGCTACAGCGAGCCGGAGGGACAAACTTTCTGCAGCGTCCGGCGGCTATCTAGTAGCATTCATTGCTCAAGATTTACGGTGAGGCCTATTACAGGGAGAGGGTACGGGGCAGATGTAAGAAGAGCTGGGGGGCAGCACTGGAAGGAAGAGGAGGATGAGGGCATCGATCGATGTACTGCCTACTACACACAAGCACAGCCTCTATCATCGGGCCAGCATCGGCTTAGTCATGTGGCGGGGAGAGGGTACGGGGTAGATGTAAGGAGAGCTGGGGGGCAGCACTGGAAGGAGGAGGAGATGGAGGGGGGGGTCATTGATGTACTGGCTACTGGGCACAAGCATCGGGCCAGCAGTCCTCGGATGTCATTGTAATTCCCGCTGCTGAACTGAACTGCTGTCCCGAAAGCTGGTGCTGAAATGCGCTGCTGCTGGCCCGATAACGGAATAGTACCATATATATATATTCAGGCACTGAAATTATATATATATATATATATATATATATATATACACACACTCACCGGCCACTTTATTAGGTACACCATGCTAGTAACGGGTTGGACCCCCTTTTGCCTTCAGAACTGCCTCAATTCTTCGTGGCATAGATTCAACAAGGTGCTGGAAGCATTCCTCAGAGATTTTGGTCCATATTGACATGATGGCATCACACAGTTGCCGCAGATTTGTCGGCTGCACATCCATGATGCGAATCTCCCGTTCCACCACATCCCAAAGATGCTCTATTGGATTGAGATCTGGTGACTGTGGAGGCCATTGGAGTACAGTGAACTCATTGTCATGTTCAAGAAACCAGTCTGAGATGATTCCAGCTTTATGACATGGCACATTATCCTGCTGAAAGTAGCCATCAGATGTTGGGTACATTGTGGTCATAAAGGGATGGACATGGTCAGCAACAATACTCAGGTAGGCTTTGGCGTTGCAACGATGCTCAATTGGTACCAAGGGGCCCAAAGAGTGCCAAGAAAATATTCCCCACACCATGACACCACCACCACCAGCCTGAACCGTTGATACAAGGCAGGATGGATCCATGCTTTCATGTTGTTGACGCCAAATTCTGACCCTACCATCCGAATGTCACAGCAGAAATCGAGACTCATCAGACCAGGCAACGTTTTTTCCAATCTTCAATTGTCCAATTTCGATGAGCTTGTGCAAATTGTAGCCTCAGTTTCCTGTTCTTAGCTGAAAGGAGTGGCACCCGGTGTGGTCTTCTGCTGCTGTAGCCCATCTGCCTCAAAGTTCGACGTACTGTGCGTTCAGAGATGCTCTTCTGGCTACCTTGGTTGTAACGGGTGGCTATTTGAGTCACTGTTGCCTTTCTATCAGCTCGAACCAGTCTGGCCATTCTCCTCTGACCTCTGGCATCAACAACGCATTTCCGCCCACTGGATGTTTTTTCTTTTTCGGACCATTCTCTGTAAACCCTAGAGATGGTTGTGCGTGAAAATCCCAGTAGATCAGCAGTTTCTGAAATACTCAGACCAGCCCTTCTGGCACCAACAACCATGCCACGTTCAAAGGCACTCAAAGCACCTTTCTTCCCCATACTGATGCTCGGTTTGAACTGCAGGAGATTGTCTTGACCATGTCTACATTCCTAAATGCACTGAGTTGCCGCCATGTGATTGGCTGATTAGAAATTAAGTGTTAACGAGCAGGACAGGTGTACCTAATAAAGTGGCCGGTGAGTGTGTATATATATATATATATATATATATATATATATATATATATATATATATATACACACACACACACACACACTAGGGCCACCGTCTTGCCCCCTATGGCTCTGGAGGATTGCTTTGACACAACTGCATGGGAAGTGCTCCTGGATTCCCATCTGAATGCCATTGAGGGGCTTACACACTGCATAACGGACTACATCAATTTCTGTGTGGACAACACGGGAACCCACAAAAGTGGTGAGGTGTTTCTCTAATAGCAAGCCATGGATAAACGCTGATTTAAAAGCTCTTCTCAAGAGAGCCTTCAGGGCTGGAGATAAGAAATCAATATAAACCACAAATATTTGAAGTAATGCAAAAATATACCTTTATTAAATTTCTTTTAAGCAGAAAAAAAATTACTTAAAAACAATTAAAAACTTCAATGATAAAAGGGGGTCAGAGTGAAGTGAGCACACTACACATTATGCTGATGGCATATACCCTGTTTCCCCAAAAATAAGATCTATTATTAATTTTCAAGGGGCCACATGGTGGCTCAGTGGTTAGCACTGCAGCTTTGCAGCGCTGGAGTCCTGGTGTTCATATCCCGCTAAGGGCAGAAAAACCATCTGTAAGGAGTTTGTATGTTCTCCCCGTGTTTGCATGGATTTCCATCCCATATTCCAAAAAGACATATTGATAGGAAAAAATGTACATTGTGAGCTCTACGTGGGGCTCACAATCTACATTAAAAAAAAAAGATCTTATATTAATTTTTGCTCCCAAAGATGCGCTACATCTTATTTTCAGGGGATGTCTTATTTTTTTCAATGAAGAAAAATTCACATTTATTGCTGAACAAAAAAAATGAACATTTCTGCGTGCACTATTATGTCCCATAGTGGCACCTACACACAGTATTATATCCCACAGTGGCCCCTGCACACAGTATTATGCCCCACTGTGAACACCCATGAACAATTATTATACTCTGGGGTCTTTTCAGACTCCCGAGTATAATAAACAGAGACCCGGCGGGGGGATACCAACATAAAAAACATTGTTACTTACCTAGCCCCGGCCCTGCTGCAGTGTTTGGTGGTGTTGCCCATCTTCAATGACGTCCAGGATGTCACATGACCCAGGCCCTGGTCATGTGACATCCGGGACGTCAAACAACTAGGCCCGAAGCCTATCTGGAGCCCAGAAAGGTAAGTAACACTGTTTTTTTTAATGTTCCCTTACCTCTCCCGGGCCTCCGATCATTATACTCGGGGGCCTGAAAAGACCCCCGAGTATAATAATAGTGTTTGTGGGGCCCGCGGCAGCACTTACCAATCCAGGCCACTGCTAGGATCGGTAAGTAAATAGGGCCCATTACTGTCTGGAGTAACTCCAGCCGGTAACGGCCTATTAAAAAAACGCAGCGGTAGTGGCTGTCACCGGGCCCCTAATGTCCTGGGCCCTGTGGTAGCCACTACTGCTGCTACCCCGGTAGTTAGGCCCCTGCAAACAAAAGTACTATGTCTTTCTTTCAGGGGGTGCCTTATATTAGGCAATTCAACAAAACTCCTGCTATGTCTTACTTTCGGGGAAACACGGTAAGTACACATAAAAAACAATACATGCAATGTTGGGGACAAATATGTAAGATGATCTGACCATATGGATCAATATATGTATCAATGTACCAAACTAGACAAAAATAGTTGTAATATTATATATAGTAGTTGCATAATATTGAATCAGAATATAAATAAGTATAGCTCCATATAATAATTGATGGAGGCATAAACAAGTCACATAACCATCTTGGATAATCACAGCATTGTAAAGTTCACACATTAAAGATAGTCAATATATGACCAAATATCCCTAAAACATCTATATAGGATATGCTCACCACTGTGACCTCCACTCTGAGCTCAGGGACTTGCTGTTCTCTAGGCGACATGCTATATATGACAGGCCCAGGGCTCTGTAGAAACCATGCTATACATAACAGGCCAGGGGCTACTTAGGAACTGCGCTATATATGCGACGGTTCCAGTGCTCTGTAAGAAGCACACTATATATGACAGGTCCGCAATTGTCTAGCATCGCACTATATATGACAGACCCACGGTTCTATAGGAACCACACTCTATACGATGGGCCCTGGGGACTGAAGGAACCATCCAATACAGGAGGGGCCCATGGTTGTCTAGGATCGCACTATATATGATGGACCAGGGGCTCTATAGAAACCGCCCTATAACAGGCCCATGGTTGTTTGGGACCTACGCTCTAGGTGGAAGTCCTGTTGCTCCTGTTTCCCAAACTTTTTGAGTGGAGGAGCACTATTCAGGACAGAAATTCTGTAGGGAGCACTTAACATATTTTACCTAAAACCTACATAGATGCCAAAGATAACGAGCAATCTTAATGATGCGGGGAGGAGGGGGGGGATTTCTAACAAATTGATTTTAGATATTACATTTTCGTTTGTTGAACACTTCTGGCGTATTTGGCATCACTAACTCTTCCACAAACTCTTCAGCCTGTCGAATTATTTCAGCATCAATAATGTTTTCAACATTGCAAAAAGTCGCATCACCCAAATCTGGTTCTGGATAATCACAACATCCATATTTTAACATAATATATATTTTTTTAATATAGACCCCTCGTATAGGGATCACAATGTACATTTTTTTTTCTATCAGTATGTCTTTGTAGAATAGGAGGAAATCCATGCAAACACATGGGAGAACATACAAATGCCTTGCAGATGTTGTTCCTGGTGGGAATCAAACCCAGGACTCCAGCACTGCAAGGCTACAGTGCTAACCACTAAGCCACCACTTTACCCTTGACTTTTTATCATAATATTTGAACATTCCTGTTGGATGTTGAAGCTACTGCTCCTACTGGAGGGTCTGTGTCAGTGGTATTAACTGCTTTTCTGAAGGATTCAGTCTTTAACCAGCAATCCATTGCTGAACGACCAAATTAGGAATGTTTTTTGAATAACATATGGCGAATAACTGCAAATACTGCGCAAACTAAACTGACACAGCAAGGATCGAGTGACTGCACAATACAAGCGTGAAAGATGACTAAAGCACTTCCCTCCATAGGTACAGTTTGTACAGCGAATATACAGAACCGGCATATTAAGCCGGAAAGGGCGGTCTGAGACCAGTTTGGAAGTGCCGTCCGACTGTGAAGCGTTAATCCGCCAGCCTCGTATATTCGCCAAACAGATCGTAGTGCCGCCCCGGTAGAATATTAGGAGTGCACGTGAACCAATATTTTAATTTTGAAACCCTTCACATTCATCTATTTTTTTATTGTTAACCATTTATCATTGCCATATCGCGGAGCACCTGTAGATGGTTCACAGAGCACTTGGTGCTCCCCGGAGCACAGTTTGGGAAACTCTGCTCTATAGGAAGTGCACTATAAATGATGGGCCCAGAGCACTGTATGAGTCGTGCTATATATCATGGCCTGCTGTTCTTTAAGAACAGAGATATATATGACGGGCCACTGCGCTAAACAGGATGGGCTGCTGTTCTTTAGGAACCACACTATATATGACAGGCTGCTGTTGTTTAGGAACTGTGCTGTATATGACGGGCCGCTGTTCTTTAGTTGTCACAATGGGCTACAGTTCTTTAGGAACCGTTCTATATAGGATGGCCCACTTTCTTTAGGGACCATACTATACATGACGGGCTCGCTATTCTTTAGGAGCTGCGCTGTATATGATGAGCTCGCTGTTCTTTAGTAACCGCGCTATTTATGACGGGTCATTATTCTATAGGAGCTGCGCTATATATGAGGGGCCCGCTATTCTTTAGGAGCCGCGCTATATATGACGGGCCCATTATTCTATTGGAGCCACGCTATTCATGACGGGCCCATTATTCTATAGGAGCCGCACTATATATGTGACGGCCTGTTATTCTATAGGAGCCGCACTATATATGACGGGCCCGATATTCTATTGGAGCTGCGCTATATATGACGGGTCCATTATGCTATAGGAGCCGCACTATATATGTGACGGCCCGTTAGTCTCTAGGAGCCGAGCGATATATGATGGGCCTGTTATTCTATAGGAGCTGAGCTATATATGACGGGCCCGTTATTCTATAGGAGCCCAGCTATATATGATGCGCCCGTTATTCTATTGGAGCCGCACTATATATGACGGGCCTGTTATTCTATAGGAGCCGAGCTATATATGACGGGCCCGTTATTCTACAGGAGCCGCACTATATATGTGACAGCCCGTTATTCTCTAGGAGCCGAGCGATATATGACGGACCCGTTATTCTATAGGAGCCGTGCTATATATGACGGGCCCATTATTCTATAGGAGCCGCGCTATATATGACGGGCCCGTTATTCTATTGGAGCCGCACTATATATGACGCGCCCGTTATTCTATAGGAGCCGAGTAATATATGATGGGCCCGTTATTCTATTGGAGCCGCGCTATATATGACGGGCCCGTTATTCTATAGGAGCCCAGCTATATATGACGCGCCCGTTATTCTATTGGAGCCACACTATACATGTGACGGCCTGTTATTCTATAGGAGCCACACTATATATGACGGGCCCGTTATTCTATAGGAGCCGCACTATATATGACGCGCCCGTTATTCTATAGGAGCCGAGTAATATATGATGGGCCCGTTATTCTATTGGAGCCGCGCTATATATGTGACGGGCCCGTTATTCTATAGGAGCCGCACTATATATGACGGGCCTGTTATTCTATAGGAGCCCAGCTATATATGACGCGCCCGTTATTCTATTGGAGCCGCACTATATATGACGGGCCTGTTATTCTATAGGAGCCGAGCTATATATGACGGGCCCGTTATTCTACAGGAGCCGCACTATATATGTGACAGCCCGTTATTCTCTAGGAGCCGAGCGATATATGACGGACCCGTTATTCTATAGGAGCCGTGCTATATATGACGGGCCCATTATTCTATAGGAGCCGCGCTATATATGACGGGCCCGTTATTCTATTGGAGCCGCACTATATATGATGCGCCCGTTATTCTATAGGAGCCGAGTAATATATGATGGGCCCGTTATTCTATTGGAGCCGCGCTATATATGACGGGCCCGTTATTCTATAGGAGCCCAGCTATATATGACGCGCCCGTTATTCTATTGGAGCCACACTATACATGTGACGGCCTGTTATTCTATAGGAGCCGCACTATATATGACGGGCCCGTTATTCTATAGGAGCCGCACTATATATGACGCGCCCGTTATTCTATAGGAGCCGAGTAATATATGATGGGCCCGTTATTCTATTGGAGCCGCGCTATATATGTGACGGGCCCGTTATTCTATAGGAGCCGCGCTCTACAGGACCGGCTCTCCGCAGCATCCGCGACCTCATCTACCCCAGCTGTCAGTGACATTACAAAAGACGCGCAGCATCGCGTGACGTAGAGCGTCGTGAGCGTGCATGACGATAGGTGGTTGTCGGGCGGGAACGCGCTCAGTGGGTGAGTTCAAGAGCGGAAACTCCAGAGTGACAGCGGCATCACCCGGACGGGCTTGGGGCGAGTACCATGGCCTCCTGCATGGAGGTGCTGGGACTACCAGAGGCGGAGGTAAGGCCGGGGGGAGTGTTCCTCCATCAGCAATGTGTTGGTTGGGAGTTGTGAGCCGGCTCTCAGTGTTTGGCTGGCCTGCGCTGTATAACACGGGATGCTGTGCAGAGCCCTGGCTGAGATGCTCACCTGACCCCAGTGCGCCTGAGTTGTGTAAGCTCAGCAGTGACTTGTGCTTGCCAGGGTGTGTATTGTGGTGTGTGCAGTGGCTAGAGATAGCGAAGGGGTTTCGGGAAAATAACAAGTTTTGTGCATGACTTTAGAGAGTCCTAGTGATGTCCTGCCTGACCTGAGTGCTATTGCTCTGATGGGCATTGCTGGTTGTGTGTATTGTATTGTGTGTACTGCCATCTGATGATGATGGGGGGGGGGGGGGGGGGGTACTATGGTAATGTTAAATGCTCTCCTGTACCAGTGCACTGGAGACTGGCATTATGGTTACACATGAGTGTATATTCTTACACTGCTCCCTGCCACTTACATTAGTATGGCTGGTGGGTGTCAGACTTCTGTGGACTGAGTCTCCATAGGGATGAATGGGAAACAAGTGCCATGCCCAGTGGGTTTGTACAGGTTTAGACGGACATTGCATTGGGGCTCCATGGGCTTGATAACTTGAGCAATTTCAGAGGTTGGGCTCTCAATAATTCTGATTGTATGATGAATCCAAACAATAATAGTTTGCACAGGCTAATCCCTATAGTGGGACTGTCCACTGGGACCCCCAGCAAGGCAGCTGAGGATGGTGAAGGAGAAAGGCTTCTAACATATTAAAAGGCTGTCATGTAATGTATAACCAGGACTAAAGCACTTCCTATACTAATCTCATACACAAGAAGGTGTTTTTTTTTTGTCCCCCCCCCTTCGCTCTTCCTGGTCAAGTGAATAGGGTTGGGGCTGCAGTTCCTGGCCCCACTGTTAGTGCATGGAGCTCTGTATACAGCTCCTAATCCATAGAGTGTAGCAGTGGCACTTGGGATCACAGGTTCCCTCCATTTCACTAGCAGAGCTGCTTCTGGATGTATAGCTAGTATACAGCTTCTGGTGGCTGAAACATCTGATTGGAATGGGGCCTTACGGATAGGTCATTGATATCAATTCCCATCAGGTCCTGGACTACCCATTTTAACTTTATTTTGAAGCTGGAGTCAGTAATCTTGTTCTGACTGACAATTGGTGCTAACGCAAACTCCGTATCCCTGCAGATAAGATAGATGCTTGGCCGGGGTGAAACTGCTTTGTGCTTTGACTAAGGAAGGGTGAAGGAAGCTTATCACTGAGATCAAAAGATTTAGGGAATTAAAACCTACCTATTTCTCCCCAACACTTTCAGTTATGGGAGGACCAGGCAGTTCTCTTGCACATTAGGTGGTTTTCTAGAATTGCCAGGTTTGTCTGCCATTCATGTAATGTTTGTGGCTGCATTTAATGGCTCGCCACACTGATTGCTGACGCACTCCCCTCCGTGGTTGTGGTGTGTGAGAAGATTACATGGAAGCATTGTGCCAGCAAGTACAGATTTCTTATTGAAAAGTTTATACAAAACAACCTGACTAAAAAAAGGGACATTAAAATTAGTGACCGTTCACTTAGTATTATCACATTTCCTGAAAACTTTGTGAAATATGTTGTATTCTGAATCTGGAAAGCCTCTCCCACTTTACCAGCAGATAAGAACACTTTGACATGCTCTGGACGGCGTTCCCTGCATACTTTTATTTAACTTCTGTCAAGTGTTGGCAGGACTTGTTAAATATGGCAAAAAATGAGAAAATATCTGCATCTTACCCACTGTATTTTGGGACATAAGTGGTTCAGAATTCAGTATGAGACCTAATGTAGCTGGTGAACGGGACCAGCCATTTTTCCTGCTATGTCTCTTGGTTAATAATTGGATTTCTCAGACATTGTCCTGGAGAATCATTTCTTTGGTATCTATTATGCTGTCTACTTATTCCTCTGAAAATACAAACAAATCACCCTGAATGTTACCATTTCCTTGGTCAATAGGTTGTCACACTATAGTCTGAGGGTGCTTTCATATGTTCTGTTTTGATGCAGTTTTCAAAGACAAAACTAGCTGAGGACTTTAACACCTCCCCCCCAAAAAACAAAAAAAACAAAACCTAATCTGTCCTAGATTATTTCCCAATTTTTATCACAAGTGTCACTTTCTAAAAATGGGGTCTTGTGGCATAATGTTGTGGGTGGGGTCTTCAGCCATGTCAGAATGTATTTACTCCAGTAGTTCTTTGGCCTATGAGATACCGTATGTTTCAGTTAGGTGTACAGCTCAGTAGAGGAGACCTGCACGCTGTCAAAAAATAAGGTTAAATGTCTGACTGACATGTTGACTTCACAGGTAGCTGCAGTTGAAAAGATTAGTTTGTGTGTAAACTTTTTGGCCAGGTTTACATGGTGTGTTGGGAGAAAATTTGCACTTGGTTTACACTTGCACTTGAGTTTCTAACATTTCTAGGAAAATGGCTGACTGACATGCACTGTTGGCCATTTTCCTGTGGCCGAACAGGAAAGAGGCAAAGGCGGCGCTGGATAGTTTTCTTGCAGCACAGTGCTGCGAGAAAACTAATTAGCATATGGACAAAAACTGGTATATTTAAGGAATGAAGACATCTAAAGGTAGTGGAAGAATAACCTTAAGGCTATTCCGACATGGGTTTAGCTGAAACTGGGATTCTAATGATAGAATCCCTTTTAAAAGCACGGGTGGTACACTGGGGACACAAAAAACGTCACTTTAGTTTTGCTTGTACAACTGAGCAGAACAATGGGAGTGATGTAAACAGAGCCTTAACAGGATAAGCACGCTCATGTACAGTTGCTCTTATCGCAGTGAAATTTATTTCTTAAACTTTCAGCAGCTGTTTGTTTTGTCACTTCATTGCTATAAGTTCCTGTTTCCATTGCTTTGTCAGGGGATTTTTACGCTATCGTTGTGAATGTCTGTTACACATCCATCATGGGAAGTCATGCACGGATTTGATTTTTTTTTTTTTTTTTTTTTTTGTTTCACAAAGAATCGATATTATTGGCCTATTTTTAGGGTAGGTCATCATTACTAGGTGGTAATATGGCACCCAGCAAACCGACTAGCTGATATCTGTACAGAGCCAGAAGAACATGGCTCCCTTCACTGTGCAGTGGCTTTGTGGCACTAGATCTGGCTTAGTTTTCTAGTTGTCGCTCATTGTTCAGTAATCGAATATTGGTGACCTATTTTAAAGGACACCTGAACCCAGAATCCAAATCCAGAATTAAAAGCATGAACACCTAGAAAACCAATATGTTCTTCTGACAGCAGCCATGTTTTTCCTGCTTTAACATTACTGCATGTGAGCACTTTTTGTCGATACAGTGAGGGTGGCCATTTTGTTGGTAGGAATCCCCCAGGTAATGAACACTATGAAATGGATAAGAACAGTAGTGTACAGTAACAACAATACCACCTAGTACAGCTCCCCGGGGAAAGTCACCCAACTTTCCCAAATTGCTGAATGCTAAATGTGGTGTTATGCTATCATTCCACTCTTTTGTATATGCTTGCAATATTATGCATGTTTGGTTGTGTAAGTCTACCGACTTGTGCTATAATCCTACAAAAGATTTCCACAATGACTCTTTAGTATTAGGGAAAGCTGGGTAACCTCAAACTATAAAGCACCTTGGTTACAAAAAGTCCTCACAGACTCGATACAAAGACCTACTCAACAGGGGAACTACAGCTGATACAAAATAAACTCATGTAAATAATTCATAAAACATCAAAAAAAAATTTAATGCTTAGGAAGAATATGCAAATCTGTCTTCCATGTCGTAATTAGGAAGACAGTGCCTCAGTTATGCAGCCCAATAGAGGGCTATCTCTGAGGATATGCAAATCTGTCTTCCATGTTGTAATTAGGAAGACTGTGCCTCAGTCATGCAACCCAATAGCAAAGGCCTCTGGGAAGGTCAGGCATGATGTTAAAGGGAGCGCCCTCTATTGGGCTGCATGACTGAGGCATTGACTTCCTAATTACATCATTGAAGACAGATTTGCATATTCTTCCCATGTTCCGATGCACAGTGGAGCGCAAATGGCTTAATAAAACTCCACACACCTAAATGGTGGTCCCTCCCTAAGGAGTGATGATATCCCTTTACCCCTTTTAATACATAGTAACACTAGACGGAAGGATACATACAAGAAAAGATGGTCAAAGAGAAACACGGGGTGGAATTTAGGTACGATTATGCAACAATGAATACAACTATTTTGCCACAACAAATACCAATAAATATGATTTAAATAGATTTGTCTAGTACAAAACTAATGGTGGGAAATGGGGAAAACTAATCCTTAAAGTAGCTCTATCAGCAAAATCATACTGGTAGAGCCCTGGCTATTCAGGCACCAATAAAGTTATATTAAACTATTGCCCCCTCCCCCCATTTAAAAGTAAAACCCTAAAACAGACTATGTTCAACTCACTGAACGTGCCCTGGGGGGTGGGCCATTCAGGGTCAGAAGTCGTCTTCAGCAACGCCTCCTCTTCCAGCGACGTTCTCTGGTCCCGTATAACTCGCGAACTGACATTGCTAAAAAATGGTGCAGTAGTAGAAGCAGCATGCTACTGTGCATGCACCCGTGCCATTTTTTATCAGTCAGTTCGCGAGTTAGACAGAACCCCAGGACATTGCTGGAAGAGGAGGCGTGGCTGAAGATGTCGGACCCTGAATGCCAGCCCCCCCTGTGCACGTTCGGTAAGTTGAACATATTCTGTTTTAAGGTTTTATTTTAAAAGGCGGGGTAGTTTAATATAACTTTACCGGTGCCTGAATAGCCTTTTTAAATATGTGGGGCTCTAGCAGCATAATTTTGCTGATAGAGCCCCTTTGATCTGACTATACATATATCTTCCAGCAATGCAACTATATTACTGTAGTGTTTGGTTTTTTTTTTATGTTTTTTTTCCTTTTTAAACATAACCTTGTCAATAGCAGAATAAGAGCTTAGTAAATGATATAAAATAGTGCTCCGCTCCACTCATCTCACCCGGCATAGTTAAGCCTAATATTTTTAGGACAAAAATCCCACCAGGACACAGAGTACTACCCTCAATGTGCATTTCGCCAGGAAAAGCTTCATTATGAAGTGCCATTCCTACATCATTAGACTGAATGGGAGCGAAGCCCCATCCCTTCACAAACTTCAGATTTAATTAGAGATGAGCTATATCATGCAGCTTTTTTTTTATTTTTCTGACACCTAGACTCCACACTGAATCAGCTACTCCTCAGAATGTCCGCTATGTAATGGACTGGGTTGCAGCACTGCTTCAACTATATGAATGGGAGTAGCTACTTGCACTCCACATCCACTACTGTGACTGCCAGTATAAGTGATCTGTATGGGGCCTAGGTGTTGGATATCTCACAGGTCATCAGTATGAATAATCAACTTTATTTTTTTTATTTCTAGTCTCTAAGCTGTTATTGAAACTACCAATCCTAGATACCGTGGCAGTGTGCATAGGAGTCACTGTGACTATGATGCAGTGAGCAGCCCACTACCGTAATGAACTGACCCAACGCTATCAATTTATGAATATAGCGATTGGGGCATTTGGGAGGTTACTGAATCATAACTAACTAGCGCAGCAATTATTTGAGTGTTTATCCCCTCCCCTCTTCAACTAATATGAAGACTCGGTAATGTACTGAGTGGAGAACAAACCTTATTTCTTTAACCACTTCAGTACCAAGCCAATTTGTGGCCCAGGACTAGACACATTTTAGGTTTATTTTGTATGTGCGGTTTTGAGGGCTGTAACGTTTTTCTCATATGTCTCATTCAACTAATTTTTGCGTCTTTTTTTTCAGGGACATATAGGGCTTTATTTTTGTTTTTATTTCACATTTGTTTAAAAAAAAAATAAAAAATAATAATAATAATAATAATAATAATAATTCCTGTCCAAGATTCCCTGAGACCTGTTTCTGCCCCTGTCTGAATGTTAAGGGTCAGTGCACACTTTATTTATTTATTTTTTTTATGATGCTGAATCCGCCTCAAAATCGGCCTCCAAAAAAAGCCTCCCAATAGAGTTCTATTGGGAGGCTGATTTTGAGGTGGATTCTGCATCAAAATCAGTGGCAAAAAAACTGTGCATTGACCCTTCCTGTATATGGTGCTGTGTAAGGCCCTGTTCACATGGGGCAGGAGGGGACAGATTTTGGCACTGAATCCTCCTCAAAATCCACACCCTCAGAATAGAGGTCTGTGTAGACCACTAGCGGTCTTTTTTTCTGCTAGCGGTTTGTTCCCGCTAGTAGAAAAATCGAGCTGCCCTTTCTTGAAGCGGATTCCGCCTCAGGCAATCAATACAAGTGACGCTGGGTTCACACCTGCGTTTGGGGTCTCCGTTCTATGGTTTCCGTCTTCTGCATGCCAGAAGACGGAAACCATAGACCGGGTCCGGCCGTGCGCGGCGGTGAGCGTTTTAGGCTCTCCGCCGCGAAACCGGATTTTTTTTATCCGGACACAGAGTACTGCATGTCCGACTCTGTGTCCGGATTATAAAACCCGGTTTCGCGGCGGAGAGCCTAAAACGCTCACCGCCGCGCACGGCCGGACATCTCTCACCCATTCAAATGAATGGGTGAGAGAGACTCCTGCAGGTTTCCGTATCCTGCCTGTGTTTTAGGCAGGAAACGGAAACCTAAGTATGGAGTGCCGGGCCGCAGATGTGAACGAGCCCTTACGCGACGTGGCTTTTTTTTCTTTTTTTTTAAAAGGTCCATTCACTGTTCTGGAGGGAAAAACTGCCTGGCGGTTTTTAACAAAAACGGCCTCAATGTCAAAAACCGCTTCCTAATTCCTGAAGTGTTCCCCCCCCCCCCGGACTAAACTTCACCACACTCTATTCATGTGTGAACTAACCCCAATGTGTATAGAAAATGAGGTTAGGGGAGGGTCACTTCATCCGTTCCCTCTTGTACATTATAAAACGTTCAAACTTGCCTTTTGGTGGTACAAGAAAGAAGAGATTCTCTTTCATATGGCACTAAGGTTTCAGTTCTATGTAAAAAAAAAAAAAATTATTTTTGCAGAGATCACTGGTTGAAAAGGAAGTTAGGATTATCAGGATTATCATATATATATATATATATATATATATATATATATATATATATATATATATATATTATTTTACAGCTGCATATTAACATCCTAAAGGGATCTTCTGCACTGGAGTTCTGCTAAAGCTGCAGGTTGGCTCAGCAGTCTTGTGACGGATGAGGACAATCAGCAAAGGGCTTGTAAAGTCACTACATGTGACATCATGGGTCCGCTTCCTGAGGCCGCTGATTAGACCTGGAGAATCCACCAGAAGAACCTAATACTCTGGAAATCTCCCGTGCATTTGTGGGGTTTTGGGTTTTTTTTTTTTTTCCCCCTCCTGGCCCCAGCTAATTTAAATGCTAAAAAGGTGGTCCATTTTTGCCTGGACAACCGCTTTAAGTGTTTGACTGGTGGGGAACAGTGTATGTATTGGGTACCTATAGACTTAAAACTCGATAGGCATTGGTGGCAGGACATATATGTTGGGGTTGTAGGCTGTATTGGGTTGTGACTTATGCCCATTTTGCAACCTGAGTGTAGAGTAATTGTAGGTTTCAGTGAAAATAAACGCCTTACAGTTGCACCCATGTCACCTATTGACAGTGTGCACATGTTTTGTAAAATCCATTGTAAGACTGGGATATACCTGTGTTTTCTGGGATTAGTGGTTTAGGTCCGGTGTAACCTGTTATGTAAGTAGACTATCTTCATATCAACACCTTTCTTTTTGTTTAGCACATATGAAAACTGTCACTTCAAAAATGGTCATTAGATTTGTTGCCACATCCCCTTTATAGTCTGTAAATTCTTTAATCACCAGAATACTACGCACATTACATCTCTAGTCTCCCCCAGTCATGAGATTGGGGTCCCTGAAGTTAGGCCCTATACATATAATGGGGAAGTGTGAAAGTGCTGAGGGGTAAACAGTTGCCTGACAGGGATGGATTATAAAAAAAATAAATAAAAACAAAGACACCGAGCGCTCTAAGTGTATTACCACCAAATGAATGATATAACTTATAGAATAGATATAGGGATGGATTATAGCGACGGTGCCAAAGAGTCACTGCTAAAGGGGCTGCACCAACACACACATTTCACAGACTCCATATAAACAGCACACAGACACCAAATCACAAGCACAACACACCACACAAACACCAGACCACTCTAGACATACTCCATACAAACACCACAAGATCACCCCATAAATACCACATGAGTACCACACATATGCACACACTCAGATGGATGCACCCTACGCTAAAGGGCAAACAGAGCACGTGTACTCGTTACTGGAAAATTTCAAAAATTAAAATGGTCGGAGTTTTTGGGTGCAGTAGGTGATGGGGAAGGGGAGGGGGTGTTTTGGTTCTCTGTCTGGCCCTTCCCCAAGCTTGAGGACTGGGTTTTTTGGGGTTTTTTTTTTTGGTTTCCCCACCACCACCACGTGGAATTCAGCCTGGCTGAATATAGGGTATCTGCAGTGCTCCTATTAACCCCTTCCTGACAGAAGAGGAGCACTGCAGATACCCTATAGTCAGTAGACCGGGCACTGTCAGACACAGGGAAACCTGTTGTGTATGTGTTTCACAGTAATTTTCTACTCTATATGTATTCTAGGGAAAGGAGGGATTTAGAACTGTTATTTATTTTCATTTTTTTAAAGCTTTTTTTTTTTTTTTTTTTTTTTCTTCACTATTTTATGGGAGATTCTATACATTACTTTTTTTTTTTTTTTTTTTTTGCTTGACTCGAGGGGGGCTTTTCAGCACAACTGTGCTTAAAAATTCGGCTTATACTAGAGTATATACGGTAATATAGTCTACTTTTCTTTATATCATTTCCCATTAATATAATCATATTTAAATTTATAGACAATTTAAACTCTTTTTTTTTTGCGGTGTCTTTTAAATTTTCTCTCACGTTGACAGTGACAGTCTTGTCTCGCTAGGTTGCAGTGGAAACTGCCATGAGTGTAAAAACTTTATCAGAAACTGTCATGATTTTCTTGGTGTCCAGGTTATCACCTTGCTTGTTACGGCTCAAAAACATAATCTGGCCACAATACTGACCTCTTGAGTTTGTGAAAAATACTTGACCGTAGGAAGTTGCTGATCTTATGAGTTTTCACTGTCAACCTATCAAGACTGTTGCCACTAAGATTTTTAGAGAAAAATATCAAACTTTGCAACATAAACATCCCCCCCCCAATGAAAATATTTGCCTTCACATTTAAATACATTTTTTTGGAAACACCTTTAGGGTCCGGTTCACACCTGCGTTCGGGGGGTCCCCATAACTGAATACCGAACGTATTGGCAAGCAGTGAAAGCACATGGACCCCATAGACTATAGTGGGGTCTATGTGCTTTCCGTGTGCTGTCCACATGAGTCATGCAGAATTGAAAGTAGAAGTACTTTTTCTGTCTGCATGCTCTGTGCGGAAAGCACACAGACCCCATTTTAGTGCTATCGTAAGCTTTCTGCCTGCCAATGCATTTGGTATTCCATTCAGGGGGGTCCCCATGTGGACTTTCTGAACGCAGATGTGAACCAGGCCTTGCATCCTCCTGGCATTCACTAAACAAGATTTGTTTTTCGTCACGTCCTAGAAAATGCTTGCGGAGTCCCCTGGTATCTTTTCCTCACATTTAATTTTTGACATTGTACTTGGTGATATAAGGCTTGCATGCAGCTGCTCTTCAATGGACGTCTAGGACTCCAAGCTCCCAGTTTAAAGTTTGTATCTTCACACCAGCAAAGGTTTGGAACGCTGTGGTTGTGTTAGCAACTTCTATGTTCTATGTGCTGCATTACTTGGTTATCTCTTCTGCACCTATTTATAAAAAGCCTCTTTGTGACTAGGTTGGTGTGAATCCTTAACCCCATTCCTCTCTATAATGACACTTAACACAGTTCATCGGAAGGTCAAGAAGGAAGACATTTCACAAACTTACTTGGTGAAACGTTAGCATTCTTCAGTATGACACTGCCATGCTCAATTTCAGCAAGCTTTTTAGAGTTACTATTTACATATGTTTGGCATGGTGTGTTATGTTCTTAGATGAGTCTTGGGGGGAGGTGCGTTCACTCTACCATTGGTGTCCGCTCAGCAGTGTCTGTTGCTATTGTCCATACAAGACTTCAGCAACAGACACTAGCTGGTCCGTTTGCAATTTCAATGGGATTTTATCTTGTCCTCATGTCCATTTACAACCATGTCTGTTTTTTTTTTTCGAGCTGACAAAAAAATCCTACGTGCAGGACTTTTCTGTCCGTTTGAAAAAAACATACAGCAAGTTTTTGTTTTTACCATTGAGGTCTATGGGCAACGGACATATAACAAACAGTAACTGATAGCCGTCAGTTACTGTCTGTTTTGTGTCCGTTTATTTTCTGCACATGGCAGAAGGCATAAACAGGAAAAAAATGGACAGTATAAAAACACAAAAAAAACTTACTACTTTCTGTCCATTTCTTGTTTTGAGACTTATAAACAATCCTTAAAGACAGATTGCATGGCGAAGTGGCTGAATTTAATATGCGTGTGCAATGGGAGTGAATTTGGCGTTCGACATGTCCCAATACATTTGATTTGTTCTTAATCTTTACATGTTATAAAACTTATTCCTACTTTATAGTTAGTTTTTACTGTTATGCTTACGCCTTCAAAGTTCTCCTCTATGAACTTAGAGGCGAGAGCAAGTAACAGCAGACCTGGAAGTAGGATATGTTAAGTGTAAAATAGTTATTGAAGTTGAGTTGGGGAAGGAAGGGGCACATGTAAGAATCAGAGACTGACAAGCCAGAATATAATAGCTAGGAAATGGGCAGAATAGCAGGTTTTGTTGTCCAAGGAAGGATAACTGTTGAACCTACAAAAAACCTTTATATGCCACATGAACACCTGCATATTAAAGGGGCTCTATCATTGGGAAGTCACTTTTAAAGGATTATTCCCATGTCCCTTGCTCACCAGTCTTCGCTGCTGCAAAGACTTCTTTCTTCCTGGTTTTCGATGTGCATTGGTGGGCAGGGTTTCATATGCAAAGCCATACTGTTGGAATGCCTCCAGTTTAGCTCTGCCCCAAATTAGCATGTAGCCACGCCCACCACATAGCATGATTCTATGGGACGACTAAAGGGCCTGTGATGTCATCAAAGGTCCTATAACACTTGGATTTAGCTTGTTCTATATAGTCGGCTACATCCTAGTGGGCTAAGGGACCAGGTCCTTCTGCCCACTAGCTTTTCGCCTGCTCTATATAAGAAAGCTAAATCCTAGTGAGCAGAGGGACCAGGTCCTTTAGCTCACTAGGATTTAGACTTTTATATAAGAAAGCAGCACTCATTTCCCCTCTCCTTTATCTGAGAGCAGGAAGCTAGGTCATGTGTGGTGTAGACACAGGAACCGCTACAGACACAGGCTCACTCCCGTGCACTTAGCCCCACCCCTCCCCCCTGAGAGCAGGCAGCTACGTCACTTGACATTTGAGCAGATAATCCCAAGGGCCATAGAAACGCCGTGTCAACAGTGAAGTGAATGAATTAAGATAGTGGACAAACAAAGCAGTTTTGCTGAAGCAGTGTATTTAGGAAAAGTCTTAAATCCATATTAACAAGCAGTATAGATAGGATCCTTGTTATGGGACAACCCCTTTAACTAAGCACATACTTGATAGCCTTTAGCCACACCTTCCTTTTGTATGTAAAGTGCCTCAGTGGCTTTTGAATAAGTCCACTTTCATTCATATGCTAATTAGCTTTCAGCTAGCACAGGAAGTTCCCAGCAGCACTCATCTCTGCTATTCTCTCCTATCTGAGTGTGCAAACAGAAAGTCATAATCAGCAGCCTGTGCTGTACACATAGGAAAGAATGGGCAGAACGTGCACAATGAGACTTCTGGGGTGCACTGAGAGGCTAATTAGCATATGAATAAAAACTGGCGCATAAAAAAAAACCCACAGGCGATTTACATACAAAAGGTACGTGTGGAATAGACTTTCTAAACGCCATACAAGGATTTGCTTATCTAAAAATGACTTTTGCCAATGATAGAAACCCTTAAAGAGGACCTTTCACCATATCCGGGCACAGGCAGTTCTATACACTGCCAGAAAGCTGACAGTGCACTGAATTCAGCGCACTGTCGGCTTTCCCGATCTGTGCCCGGTGTGAAGAGCTTACGGCCCGGTACCGTAGCTCTTCTATGGTCAGAAGGGCGTTTCTGACCATTAGCCAGAGACGTCCTTCTGCCTCGCGGCACCAATCGCGCTGTGCTGTGGAGCCGGGAGGAACGCCCCCTCCCTCTGCTCACACAGCTTGTCTGTAGACGTGTATTATCAGGAGAGGGAGGGGGCGTTCCTCCCGGCTCCACAGCGCGATTAGCGCCGCGAGGCAGAAGGACGTCTCTGGCTAATGGTCAAACGCCCTTCTGACTGTAAAGCGCTACGGTACCGGGACCGATAGCGCTTTACACCGGGCACGGATCGGGAAAGCCGACAGTGCGCTGAATTCAGCGCACTGTCAGCTTTCTGGCAGTATATAACACTGCCTGTGCCCAGATATGGTGAAAGGTCCTCTTTAAGTTCACATTCTAGAACCTACTTTTCTAGATGGTATAAAGCCATTTGGAGTGACCACCCCACCTTTCGTAAATGATTCAGCTCTACATGCTACATTGAGTACAAGTGTAAGGGCAGAAGAACAGTCTTTCTGGCAATGCTTGGTTACAGCATTTTCAACGGTAACTTTTCAGCCTGATTTTTTTATAAAATGGACGTTTGATGGTAATTTCAGTATATTGCAAAAAAATGTTTACCATGCACACCCCCTGACAAAAATGGAGGGGGGAAGAAAGTTACACATTAATGCTGGCAATGATGGGGAAAAAAAAAGTTAGCACAGTGCATCAGTTTGCTGCAGAAGTGCCCATGCCAAAATGAATCACAAAGGTGGACTCCATAAAATAGACCTTCATCTGTGGATGTGCTGGAGAAACTGGGCTTATATTTGGAGGCTCCACCTTGCAATTTATGGGACTTGAAAGGCTATTCACACAATTTGCTTTAATCTTCTAATAAATGCATGTCCCACCTCTAGGATGCCTACCTTTCTCCATAACCTGGGCCCCCTGATACTCATTCTATATATGTATGCTGTAGGTATGCCATAAATATGAAATAAGAGAATATATCAGCAGCTAACCTCTAACAAATATAAGGTCCTGTGGAGTCTTGCCTTGGGTGAGAGCTAGCTTAGTGGCAAGCATTCTGTATGAGTTCCTGGTATGAACTAGCAAATATGTGAAATACATAGTCATCATTGTTATTAACAAAACTAGGCTGGTAGGTCTTGCTTGGCTCTAACTGGTTTTTGCTGACTTGAGCTAGATTATAATTTGCCATATCTAGTTGGGTGAATCTGAGATCATAGTAATGTGGATACACGTGCTGCGCTTCTCTGCAAATCTGTAAAATCTAATATTTTAGATCATTTATTTTAGATTTTATTTGCCTCTGGCCAAGTATAAATTAAGAGCCTCAAATGTTGGCACTCATTTCTTATACCTAGTATAACTAGTTTAGCAGCCTGACCCGCTACATATCACTAGATGGTGGAACTAGGCATCAGTACAGTAGAGCTTTGTTGTGGTTGTCTAAAGGAGTGTCAGATCACTTCTATACACTGTTGCAACTGAGTCTTGCTTTCAATGACTATTGTATTTTTATGGTATATTAGCCACAGAGGGCAGTTTCTCAAAATTATGCATTGGGTTTGGATATATATATATATCTATATCTCATTTCAGTGCCTGAATATATATATTGTGCCCAGAATATGCCACAGGAGGCATAAACCCTATAATTTATAATGTTGGTTCTCTGGGGGTACAGCAGTTTCCTACTTGTGGCTGTTATGTGATAAGCAAATATAGAAAAAAGTTTTTGGAGCTCACCATGTATGTGATAGAACTCTTCGGGGTGCACGAGACTTCTCCCTCGGACTCTGAGGGCTTCAACATAAGCTTAGGCTGTTATGTGATGCCTGGCTACATGGCTGGGCTCAGAAAGGAAAGACCAAAACTTGGAGCACTGGCACAACTGTATATATATATACACTTGGAGCATTGGCACATATATATATATATATATATATATATATATATATATATATATATCCTATTAATATTATAAATGTGAAAGTTTGTGAGTTTGGATGTTTGTGGGTTTGTGTGTTCGGATGTTTGTTAGTCAATCACGCAAAACCCGCTCGACCGATTTGGCTGAAATTTTCCACAAACATAGTTAATACACCCGATTAAACAATAGGCTACTTTTCGTCATAATAGCGCACATACGTTTTTCCCAGGACCCCCACAAACCCCAAACTCACATCACCATCTCTGCAATCTCACACACTTTGGACCATAGCAAGCCACAAAATTCCTATTACCCTCTGCAGCCTCGCCCCTAACCCCACACAATCACATATACATATACTTTACCACTTTGCCCCTCACCTTAACGATACTCCAGGAGGCTCTTTAACGCTCTGGAGCAGCCATGTTTGCCAACCCCCACCGCTATGACAATCCGTGACACCCCCCCACCCATGTCAATACCCCTAGGCGGTCTAATAAATGCAAAAAAAGTTAAAAAAAATATTAAAAACAAAAAAAAAGATTAAAAATTCAAATCACCCCCTTTCCCTAGAACTCATATAAAAGTAGTTAAAAACTGTGAAATACATACATAATGGGTATTCCCGCATCCAAAATCGCCCGCTCTACAAAGCTATACAAATATTTTTCCTGTTCGGTAAACGCCGTAGCGGGAAAAATGGTCAAAAGTGCCAAACCGCCATTTTTTTCACTGTTTTGATTCTGATAAAAATTTGAATAAAGTGATCAAAGCAATAACATTTCCTGAAAATGGTAGAACTACAAAGTACACCCGGTCCCGCAAAAAAGATGCCCTATGCATCCCCGTACACGCACGTATAAAAAAGTTACGGCTGTCGGAATGTGGCGACTTTTCAAAAAATAATTTAACAGTTTTAGATTTGTTTTTAAGGGGTCAAAATATAACTAAAACCATATAAATTTGGTATCCCCGGAATCGTAACGAAACACAGAATACAGGGGACATGTCATTTTGGTTGCACAGTGAACGCCGTAAAACCAAAGCCCGTAAGTCGCAGAAATGCATTTTTTTTCTTGAAATCCACCATCCTCCATTTTGAATTTTTTTTCCCTGCTTCCCAGTACATTATATAGAATAATTAATGGTGGCATTATGAAGAAAAATTTGTCCCGCAAAAATTAAGACCTCATGGCTCTGGGAGCGGAGAAATAAAAAAGTTATGGGGTTTAGAAGGAGGGGAGTCAAAAACGAAAATCAAAAAATGCCATTGGTGGGAAAGGGTTAACTTCAAATACTTCTGTCCCAAAGTCACTATGTAAAGTTTATACCAACACTGTATATATAGCAGCTCAAATACAAAGTAACTTCAACACAAAAGTCTCACGTATTCTCTGAATTACAGCAAAAACAAGATACAAAGTTACATTTCATATCCCATACCTTATACACAGTACGAAAGCCTTACCCGCGCCTGTATATACCCACTTCTACAATTAGTGTGTGTGTGTGTGTGTCAGGGAACCTACCATCACCCACCTACCCCCAGGAGTTATGGAAGCTTGGCAAGAGAGCAGCACCATGTATACCTGGATGGCTTCAGACCTCTCTGGGCAGTAGAAAACAATGGTAAGAAGAACGGAGGAGGGCTGTGATGAAGGACATTTGGGGCATTTTTTTTTTTTTTGTGGTTAATGGACAATCGTACTGATACAAGATACCAAACTATCAGCTGTGAGCAGGAGATCTCACCACCTACCAAAGGAACTGCCACATGTTATCATGATAGCTGCATATGTCCCCCACCTCTGCAAATGTTTTCTGCTTGTTATATCCACATGCTGTGACCCCTCCTCATGTCCTCCAACCACGGTCGGGCTGTATTATTATTAACACTCCACACAGAGAACTAAATGATCCTGCCGTGTCTGTTTCTTTCCTTTTTAGTTGCTCTGATTCCTAGGATTTCTCTATCTGCCATGAGCTTGTATGTGTTTCTCTCGTTATATACTACTGTACAATCTATGAAGCTATATCACTGAAATTTCCACATTGTGGGACTATTAAAGGATCATATATATATATATATATATATATATATATATATATATATATATATATATATATTTATATTATTAGAGGGAGGACCCGGCTTCGCACGGGTATATTACATTTTATGTTTGTGTACTGGCCCCATAAGAATTGTCCAATTTTGCACTGATGTATTTTGTATGTGGTTTGTGTGTATGTCCATAAGCGTCATGTGATTATGTGTATCTCATTTTGGATGTCAGTGAAAAACCTGTGATCAGTTGTTATGGATACCTGGAGTAAAGCTGTATCTAATCCTTCCCCGTGTAGTACTGTGTTTAGATGCAAGTGTCTAATTCTTGTTGGTGTGGTACTTTGTGCAGATGCACATATCTAATCCTCCCCATGTGATATTGTGTGCAGACGCGCGTATCTAATGACTCTGGCGTGTGGTACTGTGTGCAGATGCGCGTATCTAATCCTCCCCCATGTGGAACTGTGTGCTGAGACGCGTATCTAATTCTCTGGCATGTGGTACTGTGTGCAGAGGCCTGTATCTAATCCTCCCCTGTGTGGTATTGTGTGAAGAGGCGCGTATCTAATCCTTCCCCGTGTGATACTGTGTGCTGAGACTCGTATCTAATTCTCTGGCATGTGGTACTGTGTGCAGAGGCCTGTATCTAATCCTCCCCTGTGTGGTACTGTGTGAAGAGTCGCGTATCTAATCCTACTGCATGTGGTACTGTGTGCAGACGCGTGTATCTAATTCTATGGCGTGTGCAGATGCGCGTATCTAATCCTCTGGAGTGTGGAACTGTGTGTAGACGTGTGTATCTAATCCTACGGCATGTGGTACTCTGTGCAGACGTGTGTATCTAATCCTATGGCATGTACAACTGTGTGCAGACGCGCATATCTAATCCTCTGGAGTGTGGAACTGTGTAGACGTGCGTATCTAATTCTACGGCATGTGGTACTGTGTGCAGACGCGTGTATCTAATCCTATGGCGTGTACAACTGTGTGAAGACACGTGTATCTAATCCTCCCCTGTGTGGTATTATATGAAGAGGTGCGTATCTAATCCTACAGTGTGTGGAACTGTGTGTAGAAGCATGTATCCAATCCCCCGGCATGTGGTTCTGTGTGCAGACGTGCGTATATAATCCTATGGCATGTGGTACTGTGTGTAGATGAGCGTATCTAATCCTCCCCCGTGTGATACTGTGTGCTGAGACGCGTATCTAATTCTCTGGCTTGTGGTACTGTTTGCAGAGGCATGTATCTCATCCTCCAAAGTGTGGTACTGTGTGTGTGCACACACGTATCTAATCTTTCCCTGTGTGGTATTGTGTGAAGAGGCGCGTATCTAATCCTTCGGTATGTGCAACCGTGTGCAGACGCGTGTATCAAATCCTTCAGTGTGTGGAACTGTGTGCAGAAGTGCGTATTTAATTCTCTGGTTTGTGGGACTGTGTGCAGACCCGTGTATCTAATCCTCTGGTGTGTGATACTGTGTGCTGTTCTGTGTATCTAATCCTCTGATGCGTGTATCTCAGTTTGGATATCAGTGTTGTATTGTGCATGTGGAGTGACCGTGCGTATTGCAGTTGGAATATGAGTGAAAGTCTTGCAGGTTTGTATTGGCTAAGGGGGGGCACTGTGTTTGAAATGCTGTATCTCAGCAACGGTACGTCCGAGCGAGTTGGAGTCTCGTCTTAAACCTTCCCGGATATCTGAAGTGTCTCTGTACCAAATTTGGTGAAAATCGGTCCAGTCGTTTGGTTCACATTAGAGCACAGACAGACAGACAGATAGAAATTCATTTTTATAATATAGGGATATATATATATATATATATATATATATATATATATTATATATATTTTTTTTTAGTGTGTCTTCTCAGGTCTTCATTTATGGTCTGAAATCAATAAAGCTAAACTAGGTCATGTGGTTCACTTTTAGTATTCTCATATACATCCCTCAGTAGAATTTAGACCTCATTTACAAATATATATTTCTCATGCATGCAACCATGTGTTTCATGGGTTTGTATGGGGACTTAGTCTGGGCAGATACTTCTCCTTTCTGCAGTATAGAATAATATATATTTCCCATGGTAGCAGTTCTAGGAGTGTTTGCTAGAAATGTTTCTTGCCTGAACATGTTTGTAAAGAACCTATAACTCTGCCTGACCTGTTACCTCTCCTGACCTGTCTCCTCCCCTCACAATATATGGTACTGAATTTCAGTGAAGAGGCTGTCTAACAAATACTGCAGTCTCTTCACAGTCCCTGGTGTTACACCCCTGTGATCTTAGGTTAAAGAATTTTGCCCAGTCACCAGTCTTAAAAGGCAGCAAACCCCTTTAACTTTTCTAGTATTCACTTTTTTTTTATTGTAATGTGTAAGGGAGAGTTTACACCTGTGTCTGGTCTCTTTCAGGTTTCCATCTTCTGCCTGAGAAACTGGACAGGAGACAAACAGGCAGTCACTTTTCAAACACATTCATTTGAGTGGGTTTGCAAAGTGTCTGCCCATGAGCGTCTTCTGGTCTCCATGGCAAAACTGTGTGTCTAAATTGTACATGCAGGACTTTGGTCGGGTTAAAAAAAAAAAAAAAAAAAAAAAAATTTTGCCGCAGAGACCACAAAATGTTCACGGGCGGACACTGACTGACTGGTTTCCATCTCCTGTAGACAGAGGACAGGAACCCACAAAGTGGAGACCGGGCACAGGTGTGAGCCCGTCCTTATTGTGTTTTTGTCTGTTACTGTAATGCTGTAACATAACTTTATTCCACAAGGGTAAATGGGCTGTCTCTCCTTAAACTTTACAGGGAGACGACTTCCTTGCTTACACTAAGTGATATGGCCATTTTTTTATTCTCCAGACACTTTTGTTACTGAAATTTTGTATCTAAAGTTCATATTGATTTTATTTTTGACTGTGGCCCCATGAATGCTATGTAATGGAAAGTGTACGGATATATACAGGGCAAAATCGTGCTGTAGAATATAGTTTTGAATGGAATGTAGAATATATAACATGTAGTTATTTGGAAGTGAAGTCACTGGAAATACACTTACAAGGAAGACTGTAGGGTCGTACCGTAGTAGAAGTATGTTAAAAGTGCACCTCCAGTTATAAGCAACTTTTCAAAAATTGTGCTGGTTGACATATGAAACTTTGTAATATTAAAGAAGTATATTTTCTTCTCTACTTTTCAGACAGAATTATTTTTTCCATATTAGTCTATAAAGGTGAGAGGGGCCTAGAAAAAAATCATTAAATTTGTTTCTACTCTTTGTGCCTTCAACACTGCTAGGTTTGTAGAGAAGAGGCTACTAGTGCACAAAATGAGGCAATTACTCAACTAGCCAGCAGGAGAAACCCACTCCTCCCCCACCCCTCCATAGAGCTCTGCATTAGGCTAAATATGGAGACAAATATGATGTAAACAAGAAGTCAGATTGAAGATCCATAGCAGGAGGACAGCTTGAGCAATGGAGAAGGAAACAAATGTCTTTTACAAGATTACAAAGATTCTTCTAGTCACAAGTGTCCTGGAAGTGAATTTAGCTGAAGGAGGAAGTGTAAGCATTTCTTTTACAATAGGCACACTAGCGTTCTGGTTTCCATCCTTCTGCTAAGAAACAAAAGCAGAAAATTTAGGGTTTTTTTTTTTTCTCTATTAAATTTGTTTTATTTAACAATCTAACTGTAAATTAAATGTTTTGTAGGTAACTGGAAAAATCCTTAAAGTAAAAATTGTTGCTGCATTTGGACTGGCAAAGAAAGATCTTTTAGGAACGAGGTGAGCTACTTTTATGTGTCTTTATTTTGAGACTTTCCTGGTTTGGGTTACTTTTAATGTTGGTTAATAATGAGGCTGTTAATAACATGCATAAAATGTAAGTAATCCTTCCCCTCTTATTGTCTGGGTGTCCTATCTGGCAGTACACAGTATCTCCATTCCTGAAAAGTCTGTGGTGTGATGTTCCAGCGAGGCTGCTCAGGAAGTTTTGCATGTGACCTACTATGCAGAGACATGGCACACCTTTTCCCTGAAACAAGGAGGAATTAATACATGCTGTACATTACTCCATGTATAAAGTGGCCTTAGTTCAAACTGACTGCACAACTGTTCTCTCAATGAGATGTCAGACGTTTGAAGTTTTGTATCCATTATGGGTATGCTATCTAAACAGATGTTTACAGGGGTGTTTCAGTTAAAGGGGTATTCCCACCTCACATACTCGGCAGTCTTCACTCTTGTAACATCTTCTTTCTTCCTGGTTTCTTGCATCATTTGGTGGGCGGGGTTTCACAGGCAACCTGCCGTTTAGCTCCACCCCCAAATTCACATGTAGCTCCGCCCACCCACATTGGACTATGAAGTACAGGCAGCAGCAACTCCACTCTGTGTTACATACAGAGACTGCCTGTCTCTGCCATAATGAACACTACTGAATTAGCTAGCCTGATAACTGGGAGAACAGAAGAAATGAAAGCAGCTCCTCTATCTGAGTTCCGGTTCCTAGGTCACATGGTGTAGACATAGGATTAGCTAGATACACAGGCTCGCTCCCTGCACTTAGCCCCTCCTCCCTCCCCCCTGAGAGCAGCAGATACATCATTTGACTCAGGAGCAGCTAAGTCAGGGCTGTGGCCACAAAGAATTGAATAAAGTAAGATAGTGGACAAACAAAGCAGTTTTGCTGAAGCAGTGTATTTAGGAAAAGTCTTACATTCACATTAACAAGCAGTATAGATAGGATCCTTGTGATGGGACAACCCCTTTAATGTTCAGCCCCTCTGGAGTCTTAAAACGAACTGTAAATGCTCACCTCTCTATTCAGCTGGGGATCAAGTGGAGTCTTCGTTCAGGTATCTGTTTAATATTTGGCTGATGTGCTCGTTTGAACAGAATATCACTGATCCGCCCCTGATTGGCTGATTTGCTCTTGTTCAGGTCAAAGGTCAAGTAGACTGTGGTCTCGAACAAAGACTCTTCCTAGGCTTTTAAACTGTATTTACAAGCATACCAGTGATAAAAGCAGCATAAGAGTGCAGCAGCAATTATTTGTCTCCCTTCCAGAAGCCCCCTTTCATAGACTAATATATAACTCCACCTGAAGTGGAGAAAGCATTTCTTTAAGACATATCAGGTGTTTTTTTTTTTTTTTGTTTTTTTTTTTTTTTTATATTCACATGCACTATTCATTTATGCAAAGTTGTTCAGAGGTGGAGGCATGCTTTAAATAAATCAATCATTTTATTAGAATAATGGGTCACTGCTCTTCTCACAATTGGGCTAAGTGTATACTTGTATAATCCTACCCATAGTTGCTCCTACAACTGTGGGTTCTAAATGAGAATCAAGCATGCCACACATCACTGATTTAAGAAAACTTGCTCAAGCCTGTGATGAACACCATGTCAGTGAACGGACACCCCAAAGTATACACAAAAACTGCAGATGTGAATCCTAGCAGATGTCTGGCATAGCATATTCTCATCATTTATAGTGTTCAAGCCAGCCCCACTTAAAGTATAGAACTTTCCAGAAGCTGCATGTCTGCTGCTTATTTGGTTTGGATTTGACCTTAAAGCTTTTGTGCCAGACCATACCAGGACATTTGGGAAGTCACTTTTAGCTAAGTACATACTTGCATATCCTTTAGAAAGGCTATTCCACACATACCTTTTTATGTAAATTGCTTCAGTAGTCTTTGAATAAGCCCATCTTTATTAAGATGCTAATTCACTTCTCCGTGCACTCTGGAAGTGTCTGTCTGCTATTTTTTTGTGTGAGGGCAGGGCGATGAGTCATCAGCACAGCAGCCTCTGCTTTGTATACACATAGAGAATAGCAGAGAGGCGTGCATAGTGAGACTTCCAGTGCACGGAGAAGGCTAACTAACATATGAATAAAAGGACTTATTCAAAGACTACTGAGGCAATTTACATACAAAAGGTAGGTGTGGAATAACCTTTCTAAAGGCTATGCAAGGATGTGATTAGCTAAAAATGACTTTTCCCAATGATAGAGCCCCTGTAATACGAAGCTGAGTGGGTAGAAGTGTGAAAATAACTAAGTCATGTTAACCCTTTACAATACAGTATGTTATAGTATTAAATATTTAGGCTGCTATAGAATACTTGCGGCATTCTGGAAGCCACATGTTACAGGCTGAACATTCAGGTTTAGAATAAAAGCATGTATCTTGCAAAACTTACTACAAATTGTAGAAAACTGATGTTTTGGTTTTTTTTTTTGTTTTTTTTTTTAGTACTGCTCAATACCTGCTTCTCATCTTTGAGATCATAATTTATGAACTAGGTGCAATTCAAGTGACATTCTGACATGGAAGCAAGTGCGACTTTATCTTGGCTATGATGCAGTCCTCTTTATACTTTGCTCATCATTTAACAATAATTTAATAACTTTTTTCAGTGATCCTTACGTGAAATTGACACTTTATGATCCAGCAAGTGGACCATTAGCCAACTTCCAAACAAAAACAATTAAGAAGGTAAATTTACTAACAATTCAAATTGTTTTTAACGTGATGACTAAAGAGAACTCTTTTATTCCTGCATTTACATATACATGCAGTTTTTCTGAACTCTGCAGTCTGTCTTGTATCCTGACAAAGCTCAATAGCATATTGTTTAGGACAGTATAACTTGTAGGATTTTTTTTTTTTTTTTTTTTTTTTGCAATGAAAAGACTTTCACTATTTTCATGCCTCATGATTGTAATGGTTTGAGTCCAGATATTCTGAACAGTCACTGTATAACAGCCTGGTGTATAGGAAAAGATCTGAGTAGTTGGGAGTTTTTATTTATCTTTTTGTTCAACATTATAATTTTAGGCTTATTGTAAATGACAGTAGTAAATTTAATGGAAAACTCTTTGAAATAGGCTTTTTTTTTTTATGTTCAAACATTACTTGTATGTATTATGCTTTAATTTGAATTCTAGAGTGTGCTCAATTTTTGTTTGGAACCTTTAATACTGTAGACCAGTGTACCTTAACCTATTTAAGCAAGGTACTCCGTAATACCCAAAAAATTCCAACAGTGTAATCACAAGGAATAGATCAGTTAAAATTGGTAACTAATTGAAGCTTTCTTTAGGCTGAGGCCCTACATTGTTTTGTTGTGGTTTTTTTTGAGCCAAAGCCAGGAATGGATTATGAGAAGGTAGAAGTATAAGACCTTTCTAGACATTTCCCATTCATTTTGTAGCCATTCTGTGGCTCAAAGCAACAAAATCTACAACATAAAGCTGCATTTCTGAAACGTGTGGCCTCAGCCTTACACAGCTTTCAGAGCAAGCTTATTCAAACGACTTGCACATCAGAGCCCTAGCAGCAAGCAATTGCTGGGTGCTAGGACTTGCTTGGATTTGCCTTTTTTATGATTCTTGGCTAACTCCCTTATTCTTCAGTGAGTACCCCTTAGAGTATGCACACCACAGGTTGAGTTACTGCTATGGACTACTTACCACAGACCTAAGTTCAAAGGTGGAAGCTCAAATCTTCTAAAAAAAAAAAAAAAAAATTATATATATATATATATATATATATATATATATATATATATATATATATATATATATATATATATATATATATATTTTATTTTTTTTGTTCACAACTTTTTTATGAATGATTTCTTGTCTTTGTTTTAGAACATTAATCCAACTTGGGATGAGGAAGTAACACTCAGAGTAAGTACTTTGGTTTAACGTTTGATACGCATGTTTCAACTTCCTTCTGCTATTCTAAGTTAAACTGAAACCCAAATTTTATCTACTGTATATGACAGATGACTTTTCTCATATTCCTTTTCAATTTTCCCATACAAAAACCTCTTACATCCAAGTTTCCACAAGACTGATCATACACTGTGCAAGTAACCTTTTAAATGGCATGTTATACCTGCAGTACACTTTAAAGAGGACCTTTCATGTTGTCGGGCACCTGTGGTTTTTATATATTGCGAGAAAGCTGACAGCATGCTGAATTCAGCGCACTGCCTACTTTCCCGTTATGTGCCCTGGTGCAAGGGATATCTGTTCCTGAATTCTCTGTATTCAGAGCCTTGTTGGCTTTCAAGCAGTATATAAAGCCACAGGTGGCTGAGAACATAAGTCCTCTTTAAATACCTTTTTATCAGGGTTCAAAATCATCTTTGCACATTGGTCCCTTAGCCCAAACTTGCAATAAAATGCTGAAATAATGTACGGTAAACTAAATAGAAAGCTTATTTACTACTCTTTAAACTTTATTAAACACTTCAATGTAAGCGCAAGAGTTAAATGGTAGGGGGGAGGGGGTTGTGGTAGAAGCTCTTTAAGTAAACGAAAATATTACTGTATTATCACTGGCTGCATGGTAACCTTCAAAACTATGCATCCAGTAATGAGGGGAAGCAGGTAATCTTTTACTCCAATGAAAATATTGGCATGTGTGGTACTCATTGCAACTGCACAGTGGCTGGTATCCCATGTAGCACCACTGTTTATGCATAATAATTGAAACTATATATATATATATATATATATATATATATATATATATATATATATATATATATATATATATATATATATATTTCAAATTGGTCATTTTGCTAAATTAGCAAAGATTACATTTTTTATAAAGTGTAACAACCAAAATTTCACTCAAAAATATGCAATGGAGAGATTTATGAAGACTGGCATTAAAAATGCCAATCTTTATCTACATTGCTGGCAGAGGGTTTGTCCCAGTTATGATGAGGTGCATGTCTCCTCCATAAATGAGGTGCCTTATGCTGGGCTATGTCCCTTAAAAGATCTACACCAGCTCATGGCTGGAACAGACCTTGGCGTCCTTTACACCAGGTTTCAGGTGTAAATGACTGTTAATCTGGCAGGCCAATAGCTCCATCACTGCCCACTCTTGACATGCCTCCTATTCATGAAAGCTGCAATTGTGGCACAGAAAAGTCAATTTTATTTTTTTAATTGCCAAACCCAATTTGCACAAAAGTCTCTTTATTCCCTGTATGACAGAACTGGCTTACAAAAAAAAAATCTCAATTGCTTAAATGTGTACTTTTAAAATTCAGAGAGTGAAAGATGTTAGGTTTGAGAAATTGGGTATGAGTCTTAAAGTATAAACTAGACTGCATTCTTAAAGGGTTAAAATCAATAGAAAGTGTTGGATTTCATAGCTGAAAACCAAAAGTGCGTACCCTAATTTGCAATACATTTTAACTTTGCATTCACACCAGTACAGTTCTGTGAGGTACATGTGAATGTTGGTTATTTTAGACTGAAAAAGCCTTTGAGAAATGGTATAAAAGGCGGTGTTTTCTGTAGGCTGCTTCTGATTGTCACTAGATTGTAATACTTTAAGCCGAAAGTGCGTAACATTCTAGGGATAGCACTAGTTAGGTTTTGAAGTCCTTGAAACCTACAGGTTGGTGTTGGAGCCTTTCTAGAAGTGTGTCTAATATTTAGATTTTTTTTTTTTTTCCAGGTGTTTCCAAAGAAACACAGACTTCTCTTTGAAGTATTTGATGAAAACCGTTTGGTATGTCCCTTTACTATATTGACAGTTATTTTCATGTAGCAAATGCTTTTGCTGTGACTATGCCACAAAGGGGTTTTTAATCTGTATGCAATAAAACCTGAAGGACCTGTCATGAACACAGCACCTTTGTCCAGATCTCCTATTAGAGTGCATGGGTGTCATAATTGGGGGTTCTCTTGCTTAAGACCCGCCTTTTTAACCTCTTAACGCATTTTCGGGTATATGTAAGTTAGGGAATGTGGGTAGTTTGCATCTCCCCCCCAATGTGACTGTGATCGAGCGGGCTCAGAAGCAGAGCATGTGTCATCACTGAGGGAGCCTAGCTGTATGACAACCAGGCTCCTGCTGCAACAGCAAGGACGGTGATGACACAGATTTGCCTGCTATTTAACCCTTAAAATACCGTGGTCAATAGCAACTGAGGCGTCTTAGGGGTTTCTAAGTGAAATTGAAAGTAAGGGTCTGCATCATGAGCCGGTGTTAGCTGTAACTGACAGCTAATGCCCTGCTCCTTAACCCCCAATTGAAGCTGAGCATTTTCTGCAGCCTGGGGTCTGGCCAATGAAAGAAGAAAATATAGCCCAAAAATCACTGGGTGCAACAGGAAGGGAATGTACAAGCTGTGCAATTATATACCCCAAATTTACAACTTGCAAGGGAAGACTCCAGAAGTGCTTCCCTTTCCAATCTTAGGAGGTACTGGGGATATAGTGGGGAATTTGATGTTCCCAATGTACTCCGCACAGCTTACATATTCACCATTCACAATCTGCTGTGCATCCATGCCTGGGATACTACTGCTCACTACACCCCTTGATAAATTTCTTTAAGTGGTTTTCAAAATGATGGTGGGGGGTCACTCCTTTGATTACACTTTACTGCTGCTTTAGAGGTTCTGCAAACATGACATGGCTTGCAGATGCCAAACATCTAAATATGCGCTTCAAAAGCCGCATAGCGCTTTTTCCATTCTGTGCCGTGCAACCAAACTGAAATTCATGCTCACATGTATGACTGTTGTACCCAGGATAATGTACTTAATGTCATATGTGGGTATAAACTGCTGTTTGGGCAAATCAGGGAAGGAGCACTATTTTTAGTTTAGTGTTTTGTTTTGGTTTTTTTTCGCCAGTACACTATTGCAGAATCCTGAAATGCACTCTTGGTCTCAAAATATTACCCCTTGATAGATATCTTGAGCTGTGTAGTTTCCAAAATGGGGTCACTTTTGGGTGTCTATTTTATTGGTACTCGAGGGGCACTTCAAATGCGACGTGGCAACTGAAACCTATTCCAGTAAAATCTGCTCTCCAAAAGCCAAATGGTGCCCTTTCCACTCTGAGCCCCACCATGTACCCATACAGCAGTTTACAACCAGATATGGGGCATTGCTGTGTTAAGGAGCAATTGGGTAACAAAATTTGTGGCGCTTGTTCTTCACTATCCTGTTGTGGGGGAAAAAAATAAAAATTGGAACTAAATTGATTTATTGGAAAAGTAATTTTTCATTTTCACATCCCACTGTTAATAAAATCTGTGAAACGGCTGTTGGATAAAACTAATTTTATGCCTTTATATGTTCTGTGAGGGGTGTAGCTTCCAAAATGAGATCACTTTTGAGGGTTTCCAGTGTTTTGGTACTCTGAAAATGTGACATGGCACCCGAAAATTACTTCACCAAAATCTTCCCTCCAAAAGCCAAATGGTGCTCTTTCCATTCCAAGCCCTGCAATGTACCCCTATAGCAGATTATGACCACATATTGGGGTATTGCTGTGTTCAGGATAATTTGTTCAACAAACTGTGGTGGGCTCTTTCTCTGGATCACACTCCGTCTAACACTGCCCTTCTGTCATCACAGAGCCTAAGGGTAAGTTCAGAGTGGGTTTTTTTTGGTTAGGATTTTGAGGCCATATTCTCCTCAACCCTGACCAAAAAGACTGCTCCTATTGAAATCAATGGGAGCCGCTCACATGTTTTTTTCCAGGAGCTGTTTCTTCCAACTCCAGGTCGAAACAGCACCTCGCTTTTTTTTCCCCCGAAGACTCACCCTCCTCCGGACTAGGCCCATTCGTTGGACCTAATCTGGAGCAGAATGTGCGGCTGGATGCTGGTGCAGTGCACTGGCTTTGTCGCGGCTACTTGGTTTTTGGAGCGGAGCCTGAGGCGGCCTCCGCCTCAGTTTCCGATCCAAAAAACTCTGTGTGAACTTACCCTAAATGGTACACGGGCACCAAAACTAACTGCACTTGCTGCATGGGAATGGTAGGGGCTAGAGAGAAAATTTCAAGTGTTGGAATCGGTGAATTAGCACCTTTTAATAATCCTAATACTAAATGGTTTGCAGCAGGTATGTGGTTACTTGCAGGAAGATCTTTTCCTGTAAGACTTATATATACATGTTCTCTGAGAGGGCGAGTGATTTGTGTCACTAATGGGTTGTCAAAGTAATGCCTCTGTTTCACCACTAGATGGCACCTTTGTTTTTAAGTTTATAACAAATGTGCAGGTTTTTTTTTTGTACTTTAACCCTTTTGTGGGAGAAACATGGTTTTAAAAGTGCATTTGTACATTGCTCATACAATTGCAGGATTCTTGTATTTTTAACATGCATATTCATGCTGTAAAAACTTTTAAGGCATTAGTGAGTACTGGTGCAGGTTGGGTGCTCATAAATACATTACTGCAATCTAAGGCTAAATTATGATACACAAGGAATTAATGTTGGTGTCTTTCCTAACGGTAAATCTATAGTTAAGTGGTTAATACATGTACGGACAGCTGCAGGAATGCTAGTTTTTACATGCTGGACTTGACAGTTCTGATATATGGAAATAAGACTTCATAATATTTGCGTTAGTCTAAAAATATATTATATATATATATATATATATATATATATATATATATATATATATATATATATATATATATATATATATATATATATAATTTTTTTTTTTTTTTTTTTTTAATTTTCATGTTGCTAGCTACATGTGAAAGCATACATGAAGTAACTGAGTCTCTTGTCTTGTCTCTAGTATTAAATATGTCTTGCTGTAATGATGGTTTTTCTGTATACCCGAACTTAAAATTCAGATGAATACCAGTGGTTTCCTGCATAGCAGAATCTTCAATAGTTTCCTACTAGGGATAGTTTTTGGTAATTCAATCCTAACTTTGATACTCAATTATGTGGAACTCCATTCCCTGCTACTTCCTGTAATTCTATATGTATGGGTAAAAATATTAGAGCCTGTACGCTGTAGAGGAAAGTTTAGGCATATTGATTCAGCAAGGACATGTGTTCAGCCAGGGCGACTATAGCTAGAAAACCCAGCTAAGCTTCAAATGCAGACGCATTGTTGTTTTTGGGAAGGACTCATTCATGCATATTGGAGAAGGTATTATTAAATCAAGCTTGGCAGCGTGACAGCCAGTATGCAGCAGGAGAGCTGAGCTTAAATGTCGCTAGAAACCAAGTGCCTGGTAAGTGAATGCAGTTGGAGTACAAGCAATCCAAGACGCTTTAGAAACCGTGGAGTCAGGAATGGTCTGTTTGTTTCATGACGTGCATTGCTCTACCCTGTGGCTCATCATTTTCCTGTGTTTGGCTGGGACACATGAAGCAGATTTGTGGCTTTTCCTGCAGTTCAATACCAACGATCTACATGTTTTTCTGCTGCTTCTGGTCTGCGTGGGGAGTGAGAGAGAACTGCACATCTGAATTAGTAATATGGTCAGAAGGAACAAATGGCACGTCGGTTGAGACTTCACTTTGCCACCAGAAGAAGTAACACTGATCCACTGCCGGACAGCTCTGGAGATGGACTGGATAGCAATATTCACATGTGCTTCCAAAGCGGTTCCCATTCTTCTGCACCAAGTGTGATTCAGATGAGACTGTCTCCACGGCAAACTGTACAGTTGTCGTCTTCACCTGAAATTGTACAGTCCTATCAAGGTAATTCTGTTTCACCACCTAGCAAAAAAAGCACATCGCTGCAGATTTCTTTACAGCCCAGCCGGAATAGTAGATGTCATCAGTCTGGCAACGCAGACCTAGCGACAGAAGACATTTCATTCGTCAGTGATTACAAGGATGGGATTAATTCTAGTTATAACATGAGCAGGAATTATAGCTGTCACCCGGTTGTAAATGACAGCACTTTCCCAAATAACACCTTGGTCAAGAACGGGAGTACGAGTAGCATTGCTGCAAGTGACAATGGATCATTTAGTAGTAACAGCAGTGACTATGGATCTTGTACAAGTACTACAAGTGACACTGGTTCCTGTTCAAACAGTGTCTTAAGTGACAATAGTAGTTGTACCCTTTCTCTAGGTGATTTTAACAATGTGCTTGCTAGCAATGCAACCTATGCAAATGCTGAAGTGAATCCTCCCAGGCTAAATAACATTCGCCAGGTTTATTCTAGGTGTAAAAGTACATTTCCTTTTGACCAAGATGAACTAGACAAAGAAGCGATTATGAGAAATCTGCCATCAAGAAGGAGAACAAGGCTTCCTCTGAGACGATGTTCTTCTTTGGTCATTTTTCCTCGGAGTCCCTCTGAGACGCCGCCGACCTCTCCTACTACTCTGAGCCCCCCAATAAATAGAGGCCCTTATCAGACATCCTATCAGTTCATGCTTTGTTCTAATGAGCTTGCACAGAAGGAAGATCAGACCTCATCCAAGGGATTTCTTTCAACTGCAGTAAATGGAGTCCGTCTTTCCAAAAATAATTGCACTATTGGTGAAGTTCGAGATGTTAAACCACTTTACTTGAATGACTCTTTACAAGAGGCCTGTCCGTCACATGGTCTTCAGAACACAGATCCAGTTGTGGATGAATTTTCTAGGAGTTCATTGCATTTATCTCACCAGAGACCATTGTCAGCAAGCAGTGAATGTAATGACGTGAAGTCGCTCAGACCCAATGAATCCGAGCCCTGCAATGGAATCCAATCACATCGGCACATCCAGCTGTCACGTAGTACCTCTGCTTGCTCTCCTTCAAATAAAATTACCGAATATCAGATTAATATTAATGGAGACCAGGGTAGCAAAATTATTCCTAACAGGAAATCTAACCATCTTCTTCAAAGAAGTATATCGGAAGGACCACCCAACAAACTTAACTCTTCTAGTCTTAAGTATAATTACCCCAAATCGGGATCATCCCGTTTGCACATACAGTTTGCACCTGGAAGTGGAAGTAGGATATGTAGCTTTAAGAGCCAGTCAATAAGAAACCCCTCCACTGATGTGACTTCCAAATCCTCAGTGAAGCACCTCAAGGTGAGTGTTGCCTTTATTAGCATTAACTAGCACACTAGTTTTAGATTTACCTGTTTAGAATTTTTTTTTTTTTTTTTTCTTAGGAAGGTTTTACTTGTGATATTGAAATATATTCTTGAGACTATTTCTCAATGATTTTGAAAAGTACTTTTGCTCATATTTTGTATTTGGTTTCTGAAATCGCACTTTATTTAATTTGTCATGACTCCTAAGATCTCCAGTACTGTCAGTTAATATTGGACCTTCAGTGTGAATGCGTTCACCGCTCCATAGTACAACATTGTAGCCCAGTTAAAAATAAACAGCTCCTAAAATATTTCCCTTGACTCCAGTTAGTCTGGTCATGTATACTGATACGCTGTGTGCGGGTTCAAATTTAACAAGTTGATATTAGAGCAGCATTTAGTAATGCCAGCTATCTGTACACAGCAGTCATGAAATTAAATCAGTGCTTTGCTCGGGCTCTGCTATCACTGAAAGGTCTGTGCGTTCTTCATTTGTGTGCCCAAGTTTAAGCCTCTAGTAGCATAATATCAAATTCCCTGCTTCAATAGTCAACAGCTTGTTAAGGACGGCTTTCTGAAATTCATATTGAAAGGAGACTTGTAGGGCTTGACAACACTATTGTATTTTAACATCCAAACTGCAAAAATATAAACTAAAGCAACGTTTAATTTTCTAAAAGGCCTAGTAAACTGTGCTGTTTACAGAAAAGTACACAGTGTGAGATTGAAAGATTTAATGGAGGTCACACGGCAGCATTAAATTCTAGTTAATGTAGTGGACTGTAGGAATATAGAATGCTATAATTTGTGTAATGCATTGGAGATCCATGAAAACTGCTGCCCCTCAGGTGGTTTGAATGTAGCCCTAATATGCCATACAGTCTGCATTTATTTGTGTGGTGTTTTTTGTGGTCTACTGTAATGGCCAGTTAGCGGTTTGCAGTAGTGAAGTGGTTAATCTCTATCTTGGAATATGCCTCCTTTCTGTTGGTTGACTTTAAAGGAGGGGTGTTTATGTTCAATTCCAAGGTACAAATACAGTTTCAATAATCTTTGACCGGAAGCTGAGCATGCACATCATGTTGAGATTCTCTTCCTCCCCTGCACTGATCAGATGAGAACTTTGCTTGATCATAAAGAGACTCTCTGGCTGGGATTTGGTATTGCTGGGTACCTTCAAAAATTTATGCTCTCTCTCTCTCTCTCTCTCTCTCTCTCTCTATCTATCTATATATATATATATATATATATATATATATATATATATATATATATATAAATAAATTTTTTTTTAATATACTTTGAAGAAAACAAAGTTAATTAGCCGTTGGATAAGTATCATCATATGCAAACTTGGCTAATAACCCTTTTTCAAATGGTTTTGTGTTGGAGCAATTGGAAGGTGTACAGGTTAAAGAACTATGTATAGTATTTGTGCATAGCTCACTTATCCTGTGCTCTGTTACTTTACCTAATCGACTTAATGCGTTTTACAGAACCGCTTTTTGGTGGAATAGAACATGTAAATATATGGTTTAGCCCTAGTCTCTCACCTGTGGTCGTGATGCAGCTCAATATGACACCTCAAGTGTGAACTTCATCTTGCTGTGCCAAGTAATGTAGTGGTTTTTTTTTTTTGGTTTTTTTTTTTCAACCAATCCAGTGTAATAGCTGTATAGCTGATGGACCTGTAACTTTTAAACATGTTCCCAAATCTCTTTAACTGTAATTTCTCATAAATCCTATAAGTATCCTATGTAATGCTCCATAGAAAATACCATTGTGCAAACTATTAAATTACTCTAAATAGTTGTGTACTAAGATAACTTGGACATAAAACTAAATTGACATCACAAAAATAAAAAAGGGAAGGCGAGGGAGAGTCTGGCAAAGGTGGGTGCATTTCCCAGATTTTTAATGTCTCTACATTCCTTTACAATGTTGACAGGCCATTTTGATGTGTTAACAGAGTGTGACAATCTACAACTGCTCTTCATTGATGGCATTTTTTTTCTTTTTTTTTTTTTTGTGGTAGGAGGGGGACAAACTGTGCAGACAACTTAACCCTTTCCTGATTGGCACTTTAGTTGCAGAGGACGAATATAATATGTCCTTGCTGCTACTGTGAATTTCTCAGCCTTGGTTAGGGCTATGAAGATTATCGAAGATTCATTTTAAAGATGAGATTCTTATCTTTAAAATTACTATACCAAGATCATCATGATAGTCCTTACAAATTCTGAGCGATTTGCTGATGAGAACAATGTCCGGCATGGAGATCCCAATGTAGATCTCAATTTTAACAGTAAAGCACTCAATCAGTAAGGGCTCTCATGATGTTGAAATGAGATTCTCACCTTTTAAAATAAATCCAATGTTATCTTAGCCCCAATGGAGCCTGAGATATGGGGCTTTAAAGTGTACCCCCCAACCCCCCCCCCCCCTCCTCCAACCTCAGGTATCATCTTGTGTTCCATTCACACGGAGGGAAATGACAAGGAATTTGGTGTGGAATATTCCATGCTGAAAATAAAGCCTCCCATTGATTTATATGGGTTCAGGTAGCTTTTTTTTTTTTTTTTCTACTAGTGGGAAAAAAAGCTACCAGAACCATTGAAATCAATGGAAGCTTTACTTTCAGCGTGGAAAATTCCTCACAATTTTCCTCCATGTGATTGGACCCTCAGAGTGGCGGAAGGAGGGGGTGGAGCAGCCATGTTAACTGCAGAGCTAAATCATCTGTATGTGACCCTGGGGGGAAGGGGGCGAGGTAGCATGGTCTTCCATGTTATCTCCCGTTTTCAATCAGAGAGCATACTATACATTTGCTCTACCATACATAAGAATACCCCTGTGATTAGATGCAGAGGAGATTACTATATAATACCCTTCTGAGCATAAACCAGAAGTTTTTTGGTGCTGTGACTGAGATGTTAACCATTGTTGAGGTTGCAGCGCCAAGAGTTATACCAAACACTTACACGTCATCAATAAAGCTGTTTTTTTGTTTTTTTCCTTGTCCATACTTGATCCTTATAGAGTAAAATACACTGACCATCTTTCTAGCAATATGCATTACAAGCTAAAATAATATAAACTATTATAGAGATGAACATATAAAGCATTTGACAGGCAGAAAAGTTCCATCAGTCACAACACTGTTACTCACTGAATGTAACTCCATATAAAATCCCAGTTTTTGGCAGGTTTCAGATGGGTATAATTGCAGGTGGTGATGAAGGGGGGGGGGATGCCCACTCATAAAACCTTTGCACTGGACCCACCAATGTGTTAAAAGGACTTGTCTTACAACACACCATGGCATTTCATATTCCACCCAACATCCCATTTGTTTCACATATTTTTCAGTTGACTGCCAGACACTGCATACAACTAAGTCTGGTTCTGAGGCCATGTTCCACTAAAGACTTGAGTATTCTGATGGTCTCTTATAGTGCACAGTTGGATATTCCCTATAGAATATTCCAGGGTAAATCATGGCTGTCCAGGTTGCTGTACTGTCTGCAAAGAAAGATGCATGTAAGCAGAAGACTACAAAGGCTCTCCAGAACTAATTGGTTGAGGCATCTCAAAACCTTGGGCAAGTAGATCTCCCTTTGCTAGCAAAAATTAAAAGTAACACTTTTATAAGCAAAAAGTTTAACGAACACATCTGTGACTGTTACTAGGATGCTCTAGGATCTAGTACACATCTTTTCTAAGAACTTGTCTAACTTATTGGAGGGTTTAGATGACAGTTTCTATTCATATACGTTGCAGAGGACCTGTCGCCACTCCTGGCATATTCTTGAATCCCACAAATAGTAATTCTGGAGAATCTTTTCTCATAACTGTTAGTAACCTGCTGTCATCGGGTGGAAACACGGGAAAGTCAAAGGGGCATGTCTCTAAACAATTTGACACTGTGTCAGCGCTGATTGGGCAGTCATAAATCTGTATGTAGTGACTCCCTCTCCCCAGCCACCTGGTATGAGTTAATTGAGTCTTACATTTCTAGGAGGAATAACAGGGACAGCAGCACTATATGGAGTAATAAGAAAAGGTACCCCACAACTGAAATGGTGACACATCAGGGGAGATGACTCCTTTTAAAGGGAACCTGTATCCTGATTTTCACCACTAAACCAAAAGTGCTGTAAGGTAGGGTTAGAATATCTTTAGCTTCTGTCATGTGGCGAGAAAAAAAATCAACCTGTTTACTTATTAAAAATATATAATCTAACCTCAAATTTGTAAACTGGATGTCACGCTGGCCTGTTTAGAGTTGGTCAAATTAAGATGCAAGAGGAGGGAGTGATCACTTCAGGTGCCAATATGTTGGGTTCTGTAGAACATAAAACAATGTTTCTGGATTCAATTTGTTTGAAACAAAACCAAATTGTGTGTTTATGTGCTATGGAAGGAGCGCTTAATAGCAGTTGCACGCAGTTTAGAATGGGAACCACATTGTATGACAGAGCCCAGTATATCATCTTATGTGCTTGCCCCCTCCAGCCACTTGCTGAGGTTCTTCACCCTTAAACTAAAGACCAATTTGACTCTTCTCAGCTAAAAAGCATACAGATACCTAAGGTGTGGTGGTTTTTGCAAAAAAAAATTTCCTACCTTACAGGGCAGTTTTGTGGTGAAAATTGGGCTACAGGTTCCCTTTAACCTTTTCTTTGCCACGAACGTAGCTCTATTTCCTCCTAGGGTGGCACTTCTATAGCAGAGGACGTAGCTACTACATCTTTACTTCTAATGCTGATATCTCTAGACTTGTTTGGGCTATGGAAACTATTTTAGATTCGTTTTAAAGATGAAAAACGTTTCTTTAAAATGATACTAAGGTCTTCATGTAATCCCTGACAGTGCTGAAGCGATTCACTGTTAAACTCTATTTGGCATGAGATGCCATTGAAGATCTCAATTCTCGACAGCAGTTTTAACAGAAATTTGCTCCATTTATGTAAGGGTTATTATGAAGTTCTTGGTATCATTTGAAAGATGAGATTCTCAAGTTATCTTCATAGCCCAAATAAGTCCTGAGATACAGGACTTTAGTGTCTTCCCCTCCCCTCCTGTCACGGGACGCATGAAATTATGAATTTTAAGGGGCAGGAGGAGCCCTGCGGACTGCACAGAGATGAGGAATCCTTCTTATCTCTGTGCCTAACCTGTATGTGACCCCACCCTTAATTACCCCCCTCCCCAAGCCTTACTAGTGGGGTATTATGTAATACACTCTGAACATAACCAGGAAGTTTATTGGCACTGTCAGACATTTACCATTGTCTAGGTCGCAGCGCCAAAATAAGTTGCACCAAACACTTATACAACATATAAGATAAGATAATCCTTTAATAGTCCCACAATGGGGAAACTTCAGTGATAGTTTCATAGATGGTACAGTAGTATATAACAAGAGAGAAAAACACATACAAGCTCATGGCAGATAGAGAAATCCTAGGAATCATAGCAACTAAAAAGAAACACAGACACACTGCAGGATCATTTATTTCTCTGTGTGAAGTGATGTTAATAATACAGCCCGACCGTGGTTGGAGGACATGAGGAGGGGGGTCACAGCATGTAGATATAACAGGCAAAAACCGTTTTTTGCAGAGGTGGGAGACATATGCAGCTATCATGATAACATGTGGCAGTTCCTTTGGTAGGTGGTGAGATCTCATGCTCACAGCTGATGGTTCGGAATCTTGCATCAGCGCTATTGTCCATTAACCACAAAAAATGCCCAAATATCCTTCATCACAAGCCCTCCTCTTCCTTTCTTCTTACCACTGTGTTCTACTGCCCAGAGAGGTCTGAGGCCATCCAGGTAGACGGGGTGCTGCTCTCTTGCCAAGCTTCCATAAACACATGGGTAGGTGGGTGATGGTAGGTTCCCAGGTTGTAACAGAGTCCCACGTGTCCACAGTAAAAAGAAATACCAGTCAGCTGTAGGCATCTTCACACATCAGCAATAGACTCCAAAAATCATCTCCTTAAAAAGAAGTCCACACTTCCATGTAGGTTTCTCCTTCATGCCACATGGTGTCCATGCTGTCCTTAGCTCCTGGGGGGATGGTAACAGGCACATGTGCACATGTCCAGGTCTTGAGTCATTGTCCATGCTTAACAATAGAAACAAAAGGAACAAAATACTCCACAGGATCTTCCATTCTATTTATAGTTGCTAATTCATAGTGCTAGTTTGCTTGGTTACAGGATTCTTGAAGATACAGAGAAAAAGAGTGAAAAAGGAAAGATAAAGGTTGCTCCCAGCTTGGAGCACTGTATGAGGCAGCCAGCCACTCAGCCACAAAGTCGTGAATAAAGTTTACATTTCACTTACCCCTGTTCTCTCCATACCTGAGCTTTCTACAGTAAAATATGCCTCTAGCAATATCCATTACATGCTAAAATAGTAATTATCACTAGAGATGAACATATAGGTTGCTAAACTTTTTATAAGGGGATAGAAAATATTTAAAACTCCCCCCTCCTGCTCTTGATAATACTCGTCTATGGACGAGCATTATCAGGAGCGGGAGGGGGCGTTCCTCTCGGCTCCACAGCACAGCGCGATAGGTGCCGCGAGGCAGAAGGACGTCTCTGGCTAATGGTCAGAAACGCCCTTCTGACCATAGAGCACTACGGTACCGGCACCGTAAGCTCTGTACACCGGGCACAGATCGGGAAAGCCGACAGTGCGCTGAACTCAGCGCACTGTCAGCTTTCCAGCAGTATATAACACTGCATGTGCCCAAAAGTGGTGAAAGGTCCTCTTTAACACCTGCCCGTGTAAATATATACATGTGGTATGTATGAACTCTTCATATTGTGGGGTTTTTTTTTGTTTGGTTTTTTTTGTAAAGTACATTTTGTTTGCAGAAAGAGTGCTTGAGCCACACTTCTGTGGCAAATTTGAATTTTTGTGCAGTTTTTTTATAATCTGTTTGCTGCAAAGTTGCATGAAGGTAGTTGTGTATATGAATTATATTGCACAGCATACCATATATATGGAAAAAAAAATCCCAAATTAGGTTTGTCAATCTTAAAACTGTAAACTTTGCACCTCTGGTAGCCGGAGTTTTTTTTTCAGACCCTTTGCAGTTAAAGGTGTCAGCTCTCCTGACATGTCTTTGTAAAACCGTTCTGGGGCATCTTATGTTCTGTGTAGCGTTGCCCCTGTTTATTCTGCACAGTAGTGTCTTACTGTAGCTTCAGTTTATATCACACCATGCTCAATCTGTTTTTACATAAATTGACATGTACCCCAAAAATTGCCACTTCTTGGGTGCCAACTTTCTGTAAATGATTTGTAGTGATTAAATTCACTAGCTATTGAAACGTATCCCTGTTCAGGAATTTTTGCAGTGTCATGTCCCATTTTTGTTTACAGAGCAGTACTTGGATTCATTGCAACATTCATCTGGTCTTTGTGCCACGAGCTATTTTCACACTGTATTGACACACAACAAGTTTGTTACCATGTGCTACCAAAATATGAGATGCAACAGTTATAGAATTGAAATGGAAATAATGACTGCAGATTTTGCAGGGGGCTGTGGCATAATTGGGGTCCATTTTCTTTAGGTGTGTTTGATCAGATGCAAATGACTTCATATTTGTATGAACTCTCATTGCAGCAAACACATCAGAAGTCTCACCTACTCTGTGCCCAATGACTGCATGATTTTGAAGGTAATATTTGTTTTTCATGCATCATGGGACCATTGTGAATGAGCAGAGCTTTTGCCACATGTAGTTGCTGCTATGCATGTCCGCATCTTAAAATTGATCAAATGTACCATGTCATAAGTGAAAAATCACCTATTGCTCATTAATCATAAAATGATGCAAGTATTGAAGTCCATCTTTCCACTTAGTTTCGAAGGAATATATAGTTGTAACAGTACACTGCAGTAATTCAATATGTTCCCAGCAAAGATTTCTGGCCAATTGCTATTAATTGTATGATTATTATACATTGAGAACACTGTTAGGCATGTCTGTGACAAAATTATTGGCTCAGCTATGTCTGCTGGATTCCTCCAGCTTCTGGCACTTATTTGATGGGTGGGGGGTATTTTCGACAGCTTTGTTTGTGAAATTCGCAGTGACCACCAGGAACACCGTGACCAGCACCCACATCACTCTGAAACTGCTGATGAAGCTCTGAAATAACTACTACTTCTGAAACTTTAGCTGGATTAAGTTACCAATGTTTTGGGGTAACATTTAAGTATGTGTGTAGTGCAATTCTATACCCAGTACTTCAAGAAACTGGATCAGAAATTTTAAGGCTGTAGGCAGAAACACACACAGGCTGTGGCAGAATTGGCACAGGAACCATGATTCAATATGCAAACATGGCAGAAGGCTAAGGGTAAGTTCACACAGGGTTTTTTTGGTCAGGATTTTGAGGCCATATCCGCCTCAATCCTCACCAAAAAGACAGCTCCCATTTAAATTAGTGGGAGCCGGTCAGTTCTTTTTCCGGGAGCAGTTTATACCGGTTCCCGGAAAAAAGAAGCAACATGCTCATGCTTTCAGGCGGAGTCACCTCGCGACATCTTCCTGAGGACACTCCCTCCCGACTTGGGTCTAATCCGGAGCAGAGTGCGCAACTGGATGCTGCAGGCAGTACTCTTCAAATCCCACCTTGTGGACAAACTTATGGGACAGGACTTACTCACATTGGTTAGAAATATGACAAATCTTATGGGTATTGAAATTGGTTTGAGTTGGTAGTTATAAACACTGGTTTGGTTTGAACAATTGGTTTATCTGTAGGTTTTTGTTTTTTTTTTTTGTGAGCAAAGGTGATGTGAAATCTCTTGGTAAGTTCAGACAGAGTTTTTGGTCAGAACCTGAGGCGGATGCTGCATCAGCATCCAGCCGTGCACTCCGCTCCGGATTAGGCCCAATGAATGGGCCTAGTCCAGAGGAGGGTGTGTCTTCAGGTCGAACCACGAGGCGAAACAGCCTGAAGAATGAGCACCTCCCTGTTTTTTCCGGGCGCTAGAACAAGCCGGCTCCCATTGATTTCAATGGGAGCCGTCTTTTTGGTCAGCATTTTGAGGCGGATACGGCCTCAAAATCCTGACCAAAGTACTGTGTGAACTTACCCTTGCACTATAAAAGTTGAACTCTGTGGCCTGAAACGCAGAAGTAACTGACTTGCTGCTTGCTCAACATATCCTGCAAGACCCTTTGCGCAGTAGTGGATGCAATTTGGTTTAAAAAATGTTGTACAGTTTCTGACCAATATTGAGGGATAAACGTTTGTATAATGAGAAGTTGTACCATTTTCCAGTATTCCATATACTTTGTCAATTTCTCAGTTTTTTTTCTAGGTCTTGGCTCTTTATAAGATGAAAATCAGTCCATGATCATGTGATGTACACACAGGTGCACAACTCGGTTACAGCTCAGTAATTGGACATCTGCCTAGTAAGAGCTGTGCACCTGTCACTCACTTGATCATGGACTGATTTCCCCCCCCATTGAAGGTAAGAGGAGATCTAGAAAACTGAGGAATTAATACAGAAAGTATATTGCAAAATTGTATCTCTTCATTCTGCAAACAATAAGTTCTGTCAAAATAAATTGTCTGAAACTGGACCGTGCCTTTAAATCTCCACTGCACTTGGCAGAGGGTTAACTGCTGTAGCTAGTAGTCTACAAACTTGCAGCATGTGGCATTAATCTTGAGGTTTCTGGGCTAACTATAACCCATCCTTATGGATTGTTGATTTCAGATTGGTAGATGTCTGACACACAACACAGAGAATGGAGCAGGCAGCTCTGTTCTCTAGTGTCCAAACCAGGTGGCTGCAGATATGTTTTCTTTGTTTATAGAAGTAGTGAAGTGCTGTTTTCCAACAATCTCCTGGATATCTAGGAGATGGTTGGAAAATTCCATGATCCTATAATAAAGAGGTTTACAACAACCCCCCCCCCTCCTTTTCTAAACTTGCTATATTTCTCAGCTACTACTCCCTGCTGTTTGTGGGTATCAGTAGTAAAGTACACCATATTTCACATCTAGTGAACTTACTCTGAAGCCAATCTTATTGGCCAGTGACAGTTGACTTCTCAGTTTTATTCATAATTCTAATCTGCCCTTTAGTCTCATCCATTTTATAGTGTGTAGCTGGGGCTGTTCACTTACGTTTGTCCAGTCTTCTTTCCTTCAATTGTTTGTCTTGGTAGCACCCAACACATTACTAGATGGGGCATAGAAAGTACCTACACTCAGTGGCGTAACTAAAGTTTTGTGGGCTCAGGTGCAAACTTATCTGGGACCCCTACCCCCCCTTTCATAGAGCAAATTCTTGATGGTGGCTACAGGCACTGAAGAGATCTCAAATACTTGAAGGATCCAGCTTTCGTGCCCAAATCCACAATTATCAAAAATACAGTGAGCGAGCAGCGCAACATCCAGCATGTAAACAATACTGGCAGTATTACATGCTTCACAATGGATCCCAAACAGTATTATATGCTCCAGTGGACCCACACAGAATTATATGCTCACAGCGGCCCCCATACAGTATTATGTGCTCACAGTGCCATCCATGCCCCCCTGCTCATTTCCCCTCTTGCTCACACACAGCCTGCACTCCCATGTCCCCCTCTTGCTCACATGTTCTCTTCTTCCTTGCCTTCCATCAGTCTCTTCCTTGCATCTTGCCCACTGTCCTGTACAATCCTGAATAACTCCACCCGCACAAGTCTGTTAATATCCTTGTGAACTAAAAGACCTTTGATATCCTCAAAGGTCCTTTAGCCCACTAGGATTTGGCATCTACCGAAGGAAGGATCCCCGGAGCGGATGCCCCGTACTCCTCTGGTCATGGTCGCACCCCCTGCGACCATGATCATTATGCCACTGCCTGCACTTGAATTATAAACTCGTTTCACACATCACAATTTCTAAAACTCTGACCTTTGGATTCCTGGCTAAGCTGACTGGCTCAGAAATTTGTGTGCATTACCTGATAGTCCTGACAAAGATTCTGTGTCAGGACTGTGTATCGGCTGCTTGAAACTGGGTGCTAGGTGTCAGACTTCCACCAAAGTGATATTGATGAACTGTCCTTGGGATTGGCTAAGAAGCATGCTATGCTAATCCCTAAATTGCAGCCTTTTTGCCAAAAAAGTGTAGCTGGTTTATGATTGAGCGAATTAAATACAACTTGATGCACTGCTAGGGATTGTAAGTGTGTCCTTAAGTTAAAATGAGAGAATCTCGCTATATGCAGTCCTAACTTCCTTATGTCAGGCAGTAGCACATTGGCATGTCAACTAAACATATAAAAGATGCCTATTAAATAGTAAAGGAAAGTTTATTCTGTGCAATACCTGTAAGTCAGCTGTGCCAGATGCTGATATTTCAGTAGTGCGGCGTTTGGGCACAATTATTTTTAGAGGAAGCTCAAATGTTCAGTGTTCATTAAATTACTACTTGGTCACTCTTACCCAGTCTTTTGTATAGGCATTTATGCTGTGGAAATCCAGTATGTACAGTTATGTCTGGGACATTTTAGCAGAAAGAATGTTGGCCTAGAAAATAGGTGTATTGAGTCTGTATTTGTATAAGCTGCAGCAATAGCCTGGATCTGTTTATTTTTTTTTCTGTTGGAGCTGATATTTTATATTCCCTCCAATAAAATTCTTGTTCTCCTGTTCTACAACTGTAGACTTCTGTGTGAAGACTAACCCAACTTGCATCTGGACAAATCCTAAAATAGGTAGCCTGATGACCACATTACTTTTCATGTCCCTTGAAGTGGCACATTTAAATTTATTTTTTTTATTTTTTTTTTTTTATTAAAAAAAAAGCCTGAATGACCCTGCACATACCACTGTAGAATGGCACCTTGTTGAAGGCTCTAGTAGCGAACAGTCCCAGGTGTTTATACCTTGTGTTTTTCTTTCCACTCTTTAAGGCGGGAGGTTCTCCTCATTAGCAGGTAAACAGATTTGACGTTGGATACAAGGATAGTCTGATATACGGGACTGCTTGTACTTGAATACAGTGCCCTAAACATTTCAGATCACATTTCAGTTAGAAACCTAAAGAAATAGTTGACTCCGTTCCATTAGCAGTGAGGGGTTTATGGTCTCCTTCTTTTTAATAGAAAGCTATAATAGCTCAGCTCTGAAAGTGTACTATTTCCTATTTTAACATGGTATTACGGCATCACTGCCACATGTTCACTGGAATGTGGAGAATTATTAATAAACCAAATGCCATGCGTTCTATTTGACATTTTTCATAAGACATACCATAAATGTGTAATGGGTGGAGGCCTGACCGACAACTCCTGTGATCCTGAGAAGTGGTGGTGCATTTAGACAAAGCCCCACGTAGCGGGCCGCACAAAAAAAAAGCACTGCAGGAAAGAGCGTTGTGGGAACGCATCTAGTGTTTTGGGTTTTGTTTTTTTTTCCTGCAAAGTGTGAATGCAACTGGTTTCATATCTAACTTTTTTTTTTTTTTTTTTTTTTTTTTTTGGCCCAGGGAAGCCCTTTGAAGGCTAAGGCCCTGATGTTATGAAAAAAAACATAAGGCGCATTTCTACAAGGGAACTGAGTCAGCCAGCTTCTTTTAAAAACAAGTCTATCACATCCCCAAGCATATTCAACTGCCACCTGTTATCGTACACTAGTGATAAACATCATGTCTGTCACATTTGCAGAAATAAAATGTTGAAGTTTTATGCAAATGAGGTAACTGATGCAGTGTGGGATGGGGGGGCTTCATCCTTGAGTGCTGCTCAAGTATGATGGGTGACGTCATCATAATAGTGGGAGGATGAACTCCCTGCACAGGATGGAGGTGGTAGGGGTCTGAGTGCTCCAGGGAGCTGAAGGTCTTCCACATTGAACCACCTGCCTCATTTGCGTAAGACTTCAAAATCATTGTTAAAATTTAAAGTGACCTCTATAACAGAGGAATGAATATCACTAATGTGCTGTGTAACATGGTAGCAGATGAATATGCTTTCAGGAGGTTTTAGATTCTATTGTTATATTCTTCGTATCACAAGTGCTTACCTAACAAAGAAAACGTCTAAGCAATTGTGTGTTTTCTTTTAGCAGTGGACAAGTTGAGGAAGAGGCTTTCAATTGTATACTCTTTGCCAGGCAAGCTATGGATTTGCAATGCAAACTACTTTTTCAGCACATTTTAATCTTTGGTGCATGTATTTTTTGTATATTCTGACCAAACTCTGCAAAATTTTTCTTACATTTTCACCTACATTTGTAGAACAGCCTCTGGTAACACAGCACTTAGTAAATAGTTTAATTCTCCTAAATCAGTCCATTGATCTGTGATCTTTTTGGCCAGCGGTGCAGCAGCTGCTTCAAGTCTTCATTCTAAAGTAAGTACTAGTTCAGCAATTATTACAGGGCTGGGGTAGAATGAAGCTCTGCAGGTCAGATTCCAGCTTTCCAATAACATTTACTGCTCTTTCCTAATGCAGTCTAACCTTTGCATGACACGCCACAACACTACCAACCTAACACTAGCCTTTAAATAACAGGCTACACCCAGAGGAACATGAAGAAAGCACAGAAAAGCCTATGTTGTACCCAGTTTACAGAAGTTATGGTGCAGTATGTGACAGCTGCACCCATACAGTGCATCCAACAACCAGAGTTTCTTGTAAGAAAACAAAGCTTTTATTTATTACAGAATGTCAAATCTTCTTTGGACACAGGACTCTCACACTGAATATTGGATTTTTACGCTTTTCTAATATTGTATTTGTTCTTGCCATGATTTTCAATGCAGTTGTGATATTGTACTGCTGAACATGAAATGTGCGGTCCCTTGAAAACCTGGCAGAATCACATAGAGGTGTGACTCACAGCTCCAATCAGAGGCAACCAGTGTCAGAGTTAAGAATCTCACCCCTTTCCTGCTCCTGCCTGACACTGCCCTCCTGACAGTACAGAGCCTAAATGGTATATTGGGCAGCAAAACTAAGTGTGGATTTCTCAGGACCAGTGGGGGCTAGAGGAAAAATAACTACTGTGCTGGAATTGGTGAAGGGGGACATATTAAAAGATGTAAAGAGCTAAACTTGGAGGTGGTGAAAGGGCCTCTTTAAATGCAGCTTGTTTAGGCACAGGCACCATTCATGTTATGGTTTCCAAGGATCGTTGATGCATTTGAATCCTGACCAGACTACTTTTTGCATGAATGAGTTGAGTTTCTCAATTTTAAACCAGGTGGGGCTTTATTGTACACAATGTGGAACCATTTGGGCCTAATATGGGAGGAAACCTTCAGAGGCTTACCATTATACTGCAGCACCTTTTATACTTTAATTGTTGAGCTTTATTTTGGTTTTTCTCTTCGGGTAATGCTTGATATTTATATATATATATATATATATATATATATATATATATATATATATATATATATATATATATAATTTTTTTTATTTCCCCTACAATGTCCTGTACATATATCATAAGTACTTGTTACCGTTCATGATGTTACTATGGTTGGTGATCTTTGTGTAGGGAAACTGCAGGCACAGACAGTATTCATGTAGATATTCACTTTACTGCTGACTATTTGATAGTTTGCCTTACATCCTTGTGTTCTATGTTTTGGTAAAGATGTGTTCCTTTGCCATTTAAAGCCTACCTGTTAAAAATAGGAAAACTCTGTATTCACGGTATTTTTGGATTACTGATGTTGATGAACTTTAGCTTATATGTGAGTGATGCTGCTTGTGATTAGATTCCTATGAAAGTAAATGTGTAACAGTGTATGGAATTAAACAATACCAATAGTTGTATAGTATGACTAAAAGTAATCTTTTTATTTTGGAGGTAGTTGGTAACTTTTTATTTTGCCTACTCCAACAAAAATTGATCTCTACTCCCACTTCAAATCCACAGTCCTGCCAAAAATCTTTGTCATGTTTCACTGTTGGGTAAATAGGCCACAAGAGCCTAGCATTCAGCCATCACTTGTTATACCTGAAGAGCAGTAACCTGGGCATGCATTCTTAGCAAACATAGGGCCCTTATGTGTTATGCTAGGAATGAGGAGATGTTAATTTTGGGAAGATTGAGTTTAAGCAAGGATTAATAGATATCATTAAAATAGTGTTTTTAAATGTAACTAAAATTTATTTCAAGTATTCAAATGTTTCTGTAACCCTCCTTGAAGTGACTGCAGAGGGCAGTGCACATGTGCAGTCATCTCTCCATTCATCCCCTACCTGGATGCTATCCTCGACATTCTCATCTGATCTTATGGGATAAAATGTGCGCACAGGATCTATGCAAGAGCGGCTTCCAGGCATATGAAGGTGAAATGCAGGTGACTTGTTAGAGAAGCCACTTTTTGCACTTGAAAAAGGTCCATGTAAGGCCGAAATATGTCGTGCTGTTACCTACATCAAATAAACATTTAGAATTTTGTAATTCTGCATTTCTGTCTTCTATACACCAGGCAGTGCAGTTCTCCTATCACGGACCATTTGTCCTAGCTGTCATCTGTTCATTCTCAACTATCAGAGTAGGTGGTTGAAGGTTCTCTGGGACACTTATCAGATATAGATTTATAAATTTATTTTTTGTAGATATCCCATAAATGTATATGTTGCAATAGCCATGCCTTTTGCTTCATAGTTTGTGTATGATATATATTTATAACGTTTTCATTGAATGTAATAGATTTCACTAACTGCTGTTTTTTGTTTTTTATTTTAGACCAGAGATGCCTTTCTTGGTCAAGTGGATATGCCTCTTTTCCAGTTCCCGGTATGTGCTGTTCTTCTCCATGTATTGACGTTCTGTTCTGTTGTAAACCTAATCTGTTGATCACAAGCTAGCCTGCTTTTTTTCATTTGTCAAAGACCATTAAAGATATGTACCCTCGTTCACGTACAAAGCAAGCCTGCCAGAACAGTTGTTTGATGGTCTCTTAGTAAGAAGCTCCCGTTCAGTTGTGAATATACTGCAGGGGCTTTGTAAATTGGAAAGAGTTAACCTTTTGTTATCTTATGTAAGTTAATGTTTCTAAGTGGTTTGCAGCGTTCCATAGACACAGCCAGCCTGTGTGGTGAAGTGGTTAACTTACAGTAAGAGATGTAGACTGGATGTGCTGCCAGGCCGGAGTTTCACAGAGTGTTTATGACGGACTGCATTACAATCTACATTTTACAGCAGACCTCATAGTTTGGTTTACCCACAAACCTATCCACTTAGTTGACTTATCTAGCATATGTTACCATTTCAGTAACGATTTTTCTTTTGGCAGTGAAACACAGCTGATTTTTATTTTAATTTTTTTAGGCCGCTAGTGTTATCTTTACGTTTAACAAACTTTTCACCTTGGTTGATTCACATGTACCATGTTTATTCGGGATGCTGGGGGTTTGATAATGTCTGAACCTACAAAAACAGATGCATATTATGGCATTGTCAAAGTTGTGACATCTGCACATATGTGAACAGTGTTTATTAGTGGTGGGATTTATCTTTTTTTTTATTTATTTTTTTATTATAGTGGTTGTCTGGGACTATATTGACCACTGTGCTTCTAACTACTTGCCTAAGACAGCACACTAGTGGCTATACTTGGTATTGCAGCCCAGCCTGGTTTATTTGAATGGAACTAAGCTGCAAAGAGCCATGTGATCATTAAACCTGTCACTGTCATCAGGAAAGGAAGTGGAGCTCAGTATCACAGTCCCAGACAACCCCTATAAAGGAAGTCTACCATCTACCCCAAACATATTCAACTGTAACAGGCCATGTTCATACCTCTGTTAATGCATATTGCTATCCTCAGTCATAGGAAAAAACTTTCATTATGTATCTTTACATTGGGGTGAATGCAGACTGATACCTGGCAGAGGCGGTGTTCACCTGAATCTGTCATTTAATGTCCATAAAGCAACAAATATAAATAACTGTAGTGTGAACCTAGCCTTATAGGTCACATTACAGTGACCTATGTACATTTAGTATGTGTGGGACTCTTTAGACTTGGAATAAAACTTTGCAGTCTTATGCTATTTCACTGGAAGCATTGCTCTTGTTGCTAAAGTCCTGACCCCAGTAAACCAATAACCTAATTTGCATAAGACTTCAAAGCTGTTTTTCTACAAATGTGACTCGTATAGCAAAGAGATTTATCACTATAATGCACTCTGCATTGCAGTGAAAAGTTAAGTATACTAGGGGAGGGTTTGATATTTGTCACTATCTTATGAACTGATAACATGGGACTTTTTTGGACTATATTTTTGATTTATATACGCTGACTGATAATATAGGTCACGCCATCCACTAGTTACCATTCTGCTTCTCATCTCTTATTACAACATGGTCACAGTGTGATAACTTATAGATTTAACACTAATTGTCAAGATTTTTTTCAAATCTAATTTAAATGGTTATTCTCAGATTTTGTTGGGCCAATCCTTGGATATCCTGCAGATCAGCTGATTGAGATGAGCACTACTTCTGTTGATCACATGATCCTTCTGCTGCTCAGTCCGCATATAAATGGAACTGAAGCACTATATTAGACGTGACTGCTACGCTATGTATAGCGCTGTACCCTGTATGCAGAGGAAGCTTCAGCAGCAGATCAGTTTTCCAGGTTTCTGGATAGGGATAGGCTATTTTAACAATTCCAGAATCCTTTTAATCATTAGTCACGATTTGTTAGTTTGTAACATACTTTGTGCTTAGTTCCTTATTTGAGATTACGATTTTTATATGTGAATCGACCATACAGTTTTGAAGTGCTTTAGCTGAAAAATGAAGTGGGTCTTGGACACTGGCCACATGCAGCAGCTGAAGCATGTTTTCTTACTCATAAATACCTAAAAAAAAAAAAAAAATTAGGTATTTTTTAGTTTCATCTAGGGTTCGGGGGATATTGTCACTCCTTAGGGAGAGACCACCATATAGGTGTGTGGAGACTTGTTAAGCCTTTAGCACTCCACTTTGCAAGGAACTATGGGAAGAATATGCAAATCTGCCTTCCATGATGTAATTAGGAAGACAGTTGCTGCCTCATTGTTGCAAACCAATAGAGGGCGCTCACTGGAATGTGCAAGCCTGTCTTAAGACAGGATTCCAGTAAAATAACCCAATAATGGCTGCTCCCTTTAGCCTCATGCCCGACCTTCCAAGAGGCCTTTTTTAGCAATGACTCTGGGATTAATACCAGGTATAGTCTCTCAATCGAGGACAGCTGTTTCGATCTGGTTGGATCTCTTCAGCCCGATGTAGAGAGGACTATAACCTGGTAGAGGTGAGAGGCTTAGACAGGGTTCGGGGGACAATAAGGAGTGACAATGAGGCAGCAACTGTCTTCCTAATTACATCATGGAAGGCAGATTTGCATATTCTTCCCATAGTTGGTTTCATCTAGTGTAGGCAGTACTTCTATAATGCATCACTACAAAAATCCTTCTCCTGTCCTGTTAGATTACTACAATATAAGTATATGTAACTTTACCACCCTGGGTAATAGGCTGGATACTGTAAGAAATGATAAGCTCTGAAATGTTAGATCTGTATGGATATCAGCTTGTCTACTTACCCATGAAAGCTAGCAAACCGATCTTAAAGAGGGAGGGGAGTCTGCTTTCTTAATATGAATGGCAGTGACAGAAATCAGTTGATAATGTCATACTTCAGCACTCCTATGTGTAATCAGAAATAATTTTTTTTTTTTTTTTTTTCCCCCCCCTAGCAAGCTCATACCGGGTGGAAACGACCATATACATTTAAAGACTACCTCCTTCGTCAAAATCCAAGAAAGTAAGTGGTTTGTGTGTATTGTCAATTCTGTGTAGCTGGGAGGTTAAAAGTATACTCTTCAAATTCCTTTTTTTCCCCTTCTTTCCTGGTCAGGGGTATTACTTTAGCAATACACAATGGAATCCTATATATATATATATATATATATATATATATATATATATAATGACCATTTTGTCACAGAGTAAATTTAAAACATAACTTTTAATTTTTAAGATAAAAAAACAAAAAAAAGCCCCAATGTGCGCTAAAAATTGAGAAATGATACAAACTATACGGAATGATGGTGTCAGTGTGCGTTAATAAATTCCTCAATACATAACTGTAGTCACTGTATAGAAGGATAGTGACCCAATTAGGAGAATGTAGATAGGAGAGCCATGAGCCACTGCCCCTCAGATAGATATATATATATATATATATATATATATATATATATATATATTTTATATATATATATATATATATATATATATATATATATATATATATATATATATATAAAAATATATGAGCACCCTAACCTGTACTGGTTATAACAGTCACTCTAAACCCCTGGGGAAGGAAAGGGTATATGGATTTGGCATAAAATAGATATTGCTGCTCTCCTAGTCTGACCCAATGTGGGCTATGTACTCCTCATAGCTCCTCTACGCGTTTCACCAATGTATATTGCATGGCTCCTCAGGAGGACGATATTAAATATATACAGCCGCTATTGTTTGCAGTTAAAACTATATATATGAATATGACCAGGTGAAGAGAAATTTGTGCAGGACAGCTTTCAGCGCTCTACCTGCTGTGGAACTTAAATTCCCAGTAGGGTCCAATCACTTCTGTGGATGGCATCAAAAAGAGAAAAGCTACTGTGTATGTTGATGTAGTTCCTCTCCCCCCCCCCCCCCAACAGCTGAAGTGTCAAAGGTTGCTTTCCTCCTGCATTAGTGGTTATGTAGAGCAGTGTATGCCTGACTCGAGTATAAGCCGAGGGGAGCTTTTTCAGCATAAAAACTGTGCTGAGAATTTGGCTTATACTCGAGTGTATACGGTACATTTGTCCTACGATTTAAGCGTTTCATTGTTTTGATTTTTTTTTTTTGTTTACTTAACCTCTAAATACCTTCTATTTTAATGTTGCTTTTTATTTGAAGTCTTCAGTACATAAGGTGTTGTTGTTGTAGGCAGACACTAATGTACAGATTTTTTTTTTTTTTAAAACAAAAAACAGTAGGGGTATATTCTCCCATTGTAATGGAAAGCTCATCTGGACACTACAAAAATATGCATTTTAAAAATTGCTGTCCAAGTTGGGTATGCAGGAGGATGGCGAATGCATTTTTCAAACAGTTAAATGAATGTGAATTTGTGATGGCTAACTAGGAAACTAAAGTCAGGCATTAAGTTATGCAGAAAAATGATTTTACTGTCTGTTCAACTGCACATAAATACCAAGTAAAGTTCCCATGGCATACCTGGCAGCTCCACATACTTTAAGAGTTAAGTGAATATGTTCCAGAGAGAAAAGCAGAAGGATTTGGGTATGCCGTAAAGTGCCACCTGTTCTAATGAATTATCCTATTATCTCAGGCCTAGATGAATATTACATTCTGTTCCCAACATTGTTTATGCAGGAGTCGGCCAATGCCCATTCTAACCCCCTCTTTCAATAATAATACAGTTGGCTTAATGCTGTATTAAAGTTGGCTTTTGTTTAGTTGTATTTTAGGACTGCTCTTGCTTGGTTTAAATCATGGCAAGGTTCCCTTATTGTAACGGAGTAGGCTCACATATTTATAGCTGTATTATTGTGCTGTGTTCTTGTCCATTTATTTAAAGCCTGTGCTAATTGGATGATATTTGTATGAATGTGATTTTCAGAGAATGCTGTACACTGCCTCTTAAGTAACAAACAAGCCTGTAAATTCTTAGCACATTTTTGTCCAGATCCCAAACTTGAAAACCATAACACAAGTTTTCTTATTTCAGGCAGAGCTTCTAGTGTTTTATAACTCTGTTTTTTTGCTGGGCACGAAGATGGAATGTCTTTGCATACTTTCTGACCACATTCTAGAGAACTCTGAAAAATATGCTTGCTTAGGGTTTTCACCGTTTGATTCACATTCATTACATTTCATATTTTTATTTGGAAATTTATTAAAAGTATTTGGCTGTTTAGCATAATTTATGTTGGCCTAATGTGAAAACTGTAACCTAAAAGATCAGTTCTGAGTTTTTGCTTTAACTAGAATTGTAGTCAGAGAACCACAGGCCAGATTAGGAGATGCATATAAAATGACATGTATAATAAAGAAAAAAATTTAGTAACATTTAAAAAGTCAAATAAATTTAGTCAGCAGTAAACTGGTTAAAACCTAGATACAGTACCTTATATGGATGCTGTAGAATCACTCCTACATGTTCAGTAGTGGAGCCCTAGTGTGTGTGTTCTTCGCTCTAGATCCCCAGGCAGAGACTAAAGCCCTAGGCGAGCTAAGGTACCCCCCCAGTGATTTACATGTTAATTCTCCAAAGCTAAATAAGTGGCTTATATGGAACTCTACAATTGGGCTGATCCTACAGCACAAGCTGCTCCAGCCATTCTTATTCTACTCCTACACAAGAGTACTGTACAAGCGTGGTAGGCTTGTGCAGTTCCAAGGACTACTGGGCTACTGAACATGCTCAGTTTTCCTTAGAATAAAGATGGCCAGGGTACCATGGACTGTAGGCTTGGTCTGAACCCAAAGTGGCCAAGCCAACAGCACATGCATGGGATTTGAATCCCACTGAAGACAGCGTTGGCTGCTTACGCAGCAAAGATGTTGATCTGGACAGCTCATCTGCAAGAAAAGGGGTGATGCCATGGCTCAGGAGGCTGTATTTGGGGATCTGACAATGCTGTGCTCGGAGCACAGGCAGAACGTCCACTGTTCTCCCTGAGCTTCATTAACCTATATTAAAAAAAAAATATATATGTATTTCAAAAATGGCAGTGAGCATGACAAAAAAGAGTTAAGGCTATACCTACGTGTGTTTAATTAAAAAAAAAAAAAAAAAAAAAAAAAAAAAAAAAATCACAAATAATGACCTCCCTTAAAGGGGTTAAGGGTTATATGGTAGTTATATACCTTTTAGCTGTGCTTGGAATGATTTCTGGGTTTCTCTAGTTGCCGTTGGCATTCTGTTTACGTGGTGTTAGCTTCCTGCTGCGCAACTTCCTGTGTAGCTGCTACACTAGTTCCTCCCACCCTCCGTCTCACTATGCCCATTACTAGCGTGCGCTCTCCTTAGCTATCTATTTAGTAAATTTAGAAGTTGGGTGAGGGGATTTAAGGCTAAAACCTTAGGGTATGTTTTTGAGCAGGCTTTGAGGCTAAAAGTCCCATGTAGCATTTTTGCAATGTGGGACTCTGGCTTAAAGGGGTTTTCCCAGCCCAAATTATAAAAACAAAAAAAGATAAAAAAAAAAAATTGGTGCTATTAATGGGTTAATAAATGCCCCGTATACCTTTTTTAGTGTTTTGAATTATTTCTGGGTGTCTCTGGTTGCTCATGTGGCAACAAGGCTTCTTCACTGTAAAGTCTGTGGAATCGCCTACTCTGGGAGCAGGTGACAGCTGATGGCTTCAAAAAGTCTTGAGTGATTATTTGTGCAATTTTTTATGGAATCAGTGCTTGCTTCCTTCACTCTTCCCTTAGACATGCACTTTCCATCCCTTGAACTAGATGGTCATGTAACAATGTAATATAGGTTGCCTGCAGTGACTGATTTGGCTGATCTTTATCTGGGTGGATTACACCTGGAAAAATGGCTATGAAACAGTACACCGAAAATGAAAAAACTGTCATGCCACATGTTGCCATATAGTCCCATCATTAAGGATGGGTTGCTGGGTTAGTCTTTTTGTGCCTTTACAGAGTGCAGTATTAAAATGCCACATGTGCTTGTGACTTTTTAAAGGTCACTTATGCAAGATAGGCAACTTTTTGCCCCCCCTCCCCACGATGGCCACCTTCTACCTGCTTCACCTCTGACTTCTCCCTCTGTGCTTATTGAAAATCATCTCTGAAGCATGTGGTCAATGCAGCTAGGGCCTGCATCCCAGTGCTATGGAAGTATTCTACTTCACCCTTAACTCCTACATTGGCTTCATAAGGTGGAGGAAATCCAGAGCAAGGAGGATTTCTCTGCGTGACTCGGATGTGCATGGGTCCTTTATTGGCGCCTAGACGCCATGGATACTTTGCCAGAGCTCGCAAGACTAGAGGCTTTGTGTCTTACACTGGAATCCATGGTTACTGCCTCTGGAACTCCTGACTGGATACTCTCTACCTGCCATTCCTCTTTCACAATAATAAAAAAGCAACCTTTTTAACCCGAGAAAACTCTGGCATGTGGGGATGATAAATGACCCCAAATGTGTGTATTCCACTTTCTAAAGAATATAATAGAGTTGTATGTGTAGCCATTCTCTTACATGGATATTACCAGAAATTACCAAAAGAACTAGTGCTAATACACAAGGCTATGGATAAGTTTACATTTTTGCTGCCTTGTCCAATGGACTGCAGTTGTTCACAGCAGGTTTTCATAACATGGGACATGTTACAGGACTCATTCATGGGTTAACTGAGCCAAACTGAACATCATGTGACCTGCACGTGTCCTATTTATCCCTGTCCATATTGAAATCCAAAGTGGGCTAAAGTGAGAAGTCTGTCCCTTTTGTCACATCTTGAATATTGCACATTAATGCACAGATCTTCATTGCACAGCCATATACTAGATAGCTATAAAAAAAAAGTGTTTGTTTTTAACAGTTTTGTTTAAGCAATGGTCTTACCACATTTTTTTTTCCCCCCAACAGTCAGAAGACTAAAGTCAAGGGACATCTTAGATTAAAAATCGCCTATCCAGAAGCTAACGAACATATCCCAGACCCAGTTAAGGAGGTCAGTTTTCTCCTAAGGTTCTTTTCAAATGTTAATACTTTTAAGTTTATTGTAATACTAGCTGGTGCCCACAACTTCATCTGTGGTGATTGTAGAAGTGGGTAAGCAGGCGTGGGTAAGGTTTTCGTACTGTGTATAAGGTATGGGATATGAAATGTAACTTTGTATCTTGTGTTTGCTGTAATTCTGAGACTACATGAGACTTTTGTGTTGAAGTTAATTTGTATTTCAGCTGCTATACGGTGTTCTGAGAAACTGTACATAGTGTGTTTGGGACAGAGGTATTTCAAGTGAATATACTTCGATATACAACATTGTATGATTTGTTATTTTCCGCCAGTACATGTAAGTTTTGGGCACAGGATACTCTTGAGCAAGCAACATAAAGTTCGGCCCTGTGCATGACAGTTTAGTAACTCCATGTGCCTCTTATTAATAGCAATTAACCCCATCATGTCCCTCACATTAACCCTTGTGTAAGTTACTGATATGTGAGAGACTTGGAGGTAATAATTAAGTATTTTCATTATTGAGGTCTTTTTAGTACCTCCATATGTCTCACATATTAGTAACCTTTATATGGGGTACACAGGGGTTAATATGAGGTACACAGGGGTTAATATGAGGGACATGATGGGGTTTATTGCTATTAATGAGAGGCACATGGAGTTACTTAGACTAAACTAATAACCCCTGTGTTTTTCAGTTTCACTTTGCTAGCAGCTTCCTTTCCTCCTCGGGGAATCTTTGCAGGATGCAGACCACTATAGCAGGCACAGAGCTGAGAGATTAAGCTCCACCCCCTGGGTTTCCTGCACCCCTCTCAAAGAAGAGTGTCCTTATGCCTCAGCTCTAGCAGAGCACTGAAGGGACATCGGACTTCATTTAACTCTTGCAGGATCTGTGCTGCTGGTGTGCCAGTGAAATATGGCAGGAGTTCCACTCTTGACATGTGTGGCAGGGGTTGCTGACCTCTGCTGTAGAGGGTAATATGATTTTTGTGGCTTGCTATGGTCCAAAGTGTGTGAGATTGCAGAGATAGTGATGTGAGTTTGGGTTTTGTGGGGGTCCTGGGAAAAACGTATGTGCGCTATTGTGACGAAAAGTAGCCTATTGCGCAATCGATTGTAGTGACTGTTTGTGGAAAATTTCAGCCAAATCGGTGGAGCGGGTTTTGTGTGATTGAGGAACAAACATCCAAACACACAAACCCAAACTGCAAGATTATTTTATGATTTAGTACTTTCTTATAAGACGATAAGAAATACTCCTAACAGCAATTTCTTTGAAGAAAAAAGTAAACCATGTTGTAATTCTTTAGAGGATGCCTGTGGCTTAAAGGAATGTTATGTTCCCACCTTTTCAATGGACTTGGATTCAACCACCAACATGTCCTCATGCAACTACCCATATTTTAAACATTTTATTAATATTTAAGGTGCCTGAGATGTCTGGTACTACTCTCCTATAGCTCCAGGCATATATACATTGCACCATGGAAGCAAAGGACAGCACATCTCACTTTACATGCACATTTTGGAAGCTGAAGCTATCCACAGTACACTGTGCATTACTTGGAGCGACCTAAGAAGTGTTCTGAACTCTACTCTGGCAAGTTTATTTAAAGGGGTTTTCAGGGCTTTTTTTTTTCTGTGCTATTAATGGATTAATAAGTGCACCCAAATACCTTTTAGCAGTATTATGAGTGAGTTCTGGGTTTCTGTGGGACTCACAATCTACATTAAAAAGAAAAAATAATTTGACTGAATACAGCAACAGATGTTAATGATGGGGTTAACCGAGCCTTATAGAGGAAGTCCACGGTATTTTTAAGGCCAGTACTCACAGCTTTCTCTCGACTACCTCACCAGTTATTGACTATCGCCATCTTTACAGGCAGATATATTTTGAAGCCATCTGTCATTCTTTGGTCAGGGTGACTTCTATCTTAGATTGGATATGTATATATGTGTGTAAATTTTTGTGTATTTTTTTTTTTCAATTCCTTTTTTTCTTAGCCTCGTTTACCCTGGGTTATAGTGGACAAACATGATCCTTCATTTGATCTACCAGAAAACAATGTGTTGCCAATAGCTCCAGGGTGGGAAGAGAAACAGGATTATCTAGGCAGAACTTACTATGTCAACCATGAGTTTAGAAGAACACAGTGGAGGAGGCCTACCATTCAGTAAGTGACTGGCGTGAGTGTGAAAATTAGAATGTGACAAAGTGGTCTACTACAGCATTTCTCAACCTGTTCAAGTGAAGTACACGCCACGGAGTCCCCACAGAGTACCCTGAAAGTAGTGATGACTTATCAATATTAAAATAAGGCCTAATTTGGAACCACCATCAACAGTTTTCTAATGGCCCTTTCTGTGCCCCTACATGGTGTAATGACCCCCCAATGACAACTGAGTGTAAGTGGTGAGCTGTGTTTGTTACTAGCCAGTCTGCTACCCACATTACCTTTCTGCTCCTGGGCCTGCTGTAATATCAGCACTTGCTAGTCAATACAGCTCTTCACTTATTCCCCAGGGTGCCTCTAACTGCAATGAGCGCCTCCATCACTACTGATAGTAGTTCTTATGTCACTTCTAACCCAGGCTGGGAGCTTGTAGTTGAGTGTACATGTTCCTCCTGGGCGGTGGTGGGGCGATCGATGATTTTCAGCTATGGGAATACCACAGGTTGAGAACCACTGCTCTACAGTAGTTAACTGTATTGAAATTCATATGTAAAACATGCAAATGATACTGAGAGAGTTTTCATGGGCAATCAAGTCTACCAGATCTTCTAATATGACAGCATATGCTACAAGGAAAGTGCCAAAGGCAAGCCATTGTGGCAACTGCATCTTTTCATGGCAAAACAGACATGGCCCTAAGACTGTTCACACAACCAAGCTGTTTCCTGGTCATGGTTTTTCACTATTCAATGTTGGATTTATAGATAAATATCTCTCTCCTTTATGGCACTCTTTGTGGGTACAGTCACCAGTGGCACCTATAGAACTAGGTTTACAGATGAATAGTCAGAATTAGATTTATGTGTCACTATGTTGAAAATCTAAAGTAAAATAAAATGTGATATTTTCTCAGAGAAGGCACAGCTGGTCCAGAAAGTGGTAATACTCAGTTGGAGGCTCAAAATGCATTCACTGCTCGGAGACAAATTTCTGAGGAGACAGAAGTAACAGAAGCACCAGAAGCCAAAGATTCTTCAGAGGTGAATTGATGATGCCCTTGAATGAGTTGTATTACAAATATATTATAACCCATTGCACTCTTGTAAATGGTAAAGATACAGGAGTAGGTTCACAGCTCGCATTAGATGCGTCTTTTTATACACACAATAACTGATGCACTCTTGCTATTGGCTCCAAAATAGAATCAGGCATTTCAGGTTATTGAATAATATTGTATTCAGTCAATGTAATTTTCGTGTGTAAAATTTGGGCTACTGATTGTCAATGCAGATTTCAAATACTGCATTGTACAAGTATTACATAGCGCCCAATCTTAACACCTTTGGGTATGTCTCTTCTCTACAGTTTTGGGGTTTTTTTTGGAGGGGGGGGGTTTCCTTCAGATCTGTATGTTTGATACAGTTGTAAAAATTTTATGTTGATTCATTGACTTAAGGCATCCCAATGGAAGTGAAGAGACATGGCCAAAGCTACAAGCTAAATTACCTTTTTATAGTGAAAAGGATATATAGAAAAACTAATTTTTTAAAAAATTTTTTTATTTATTTATTTTTTTTTTTTTTTTTGGGGGGGGTTCTAAGGCTATTGCTGAACCCCACCTACTTGGCCTGAAGAAGACACCTGCCCGGCGTTAAACAGCATAACTATTTTAAGCTGTTCTTGTCCTTGGAACCACAAACAGAACCAATTTCTTAACCATCCACATTGCCTGTTTTTATGTTTATAATTTCCCAGTGCTTCTCTATATCCTTTCCATTTTGTGTCACCACCCACTGCGTGGGATGGTGTCCGGTTAAGAGCTGCAATTGGCCTGGTGGACTCCTGACTAGAGTCTATTATTTCCACCAGACGGGTGCCAGGTCACCATTTTTAAATTTCTCTTACCTTCTACAGTCCTATGAAAAAGTTTGGGCACCCCTATTAATCTTAATCATTTTTAGTTCTAAATATTTTGGTGTTTGCAGCAGCCATTTCAGTTTGATATATCTAATAACTGATGGACACAGTAATATTTCAGGATTGAAATGAGGTTTATTGTACTAACAGAAAATGCGCAATATGCATTAAACCAAAATTTGACCAGTGCAAAAATATGGGCACCTCAACAGAAAAGTGACATTAATATTTAGTAGAGCCTACTTTTGCAAAGATAACAGCCTCTAGTTGCTTCCTGTAGCTTTTAATTAGTTCCTGGATGAAGGTATTTTGGACCATTTCTTTCTACAAAACAATTCAAGTTAAGTTAGATGGTCGCCGAACATGGACAGCCCGCTCTCAAATGATCTGAAAACAAAGATTGTTCAACATAGTTGTTCAGGGGAAGGATACAAAACGTTGTCTCAGATTTAACCTGTCAGTTTCCACTGTGAGGAACATGGTAAGGAAATGGAAGACCACAGGGACAGTTCTTGTTAAGCCCAGAAGTGGCAGGCCAAAAAAAATATCAGAAAGGCAGAGAAGAAGAATGGTGAGAACAGTCAAGGACAATCCACAGACCACCTCCAAAGAGCTGCAGCATCATCTTGCTGCAGATGGTGTCACTGTGCATCAGTCAGCAATACAGCACACTTTGCACAAGGAGAAGCTGTATGGGAGAGTGATGAGAAAGAAGCCGTTTCTGCACGTACGCCACAAATAGAGTTGCCTGAGGTATGCAAAAGCACATTTGGAGAAGCCAACTTCATTTTGGAAACAAAGATTGAGTTGTTTGGTTATAAAAAAAAAAGGCGTTATGCATGGCGTCCAAAAAGAAACAGCATTCCAAGAAAAACACTTGCTACCCACTGTAAAATTTGGTGGAGGTTCCATCATGCTTTGGGGCTGTGTGGCCAATGCCGGCATCGGGAATCTTGTTAAAGTTGAGGGTCGCATGGATTCCACTCAGTATCAGCAGATTCTTGAGAATAATTTTCAAGAATCAGTGACGAAGTTGAAGTTACGCCGGGGATGGATATTTCAGCAAGACAATGATCCAAAACACTGCTCCAAATCAACTCAGGCATTCATGCAGAGGAACAATTACAATGTTCTGGAATGGCCATCCCAGTCCCCAGACCTGAATATCATTGAACATCTGTGGGATGATTTGAAGCGGACTGTCCATGCTCGGCGACCATCTAACTTAACTGAACTTGAATTGTTTGTCTAAAATACCTTCATCCAGGAACTGATTAAAAGCTACAGGAAGTGACTAGAGGCTGTTATCTTTGCAAAAGGAGGATCTACTAAATATTAATGTCACTTTTCTGTTGAGGTGCCCATACTTTTGCACCGGTCAAATTTTGGTTTAATGCATATTGCACATTTTCTGTTAGTACAAAAAACCTCATTTCAATCCTGAAATATTACTGTGTCCATCAGTTATTAGATATATCAAACTGAAATGGCTGTTGCAAATACCAAAATATTTAGAACTAAAAATGATTAAGATTAATAGGGGTGCCCAAACTTTTTCATAGGACTGTATATCAGGGGTAGGGAATGTGTGGCTCTCCAGCTGTTGCAAAACAACTCCCAGCATGCATACTTGCTCTGCTGTTCTTGGAACGCCCATGGAAGTGAATGGAGCATGATGAGAGTTGCAGTTTCATAGCAGTCTGAAAGCTGAAGGTGTTCCCTACCCCTGTTCTTTAGTGATATTCATTGCACCTAATACAATATTTGCATTGAATATCACTAATCCAAACACTCAACTTAAAATACATTGAGTTGTAGTACCAGGCATAGCCACGTTGGATGTGACACACTGCTTTGGTACACACAAACAAACTGATTTCTGCAGTTTGGATCATGTGTTAATGCTGTGAAATGTTCCTTTGGAGAAAGTGAAACCTGAAGTATATTCCTCATATCTGTTTTATGTGGGCAATCAGGTTATGAAATCTGAGAGGAAAATATATGGAGTTCTTAATTAACACTCTTTAAATCTCTCAACTGGTAATGTTAAAACAAGAACAGATGAAGACTTTCTGAAGATTCATGGTTTCATGTTTCTCCTTTTATTAGAGCTGGGAAGTTGTTCCTGGAGATGAGTCTATGGTATATACATTTTATAGAACCCATCCTATTCAACCCACTGCCGACAGTGACCTTCAAGAACAAGTCTCTGACGAGCTCACTTCTAATCTGCACATATCTGAAGAAGCCTCCGCTAGCGCTGTGAGTGATTCTTTTTGCTGTTATATAACATTTGTTTATTACCTTTCATGCATCATCCAAAGTCTATAAATCAATGATTGCCATTATTAAAAATGACTAAAAATATTGATGACCTATTCAGAGCACCCCCTCCTGATAAGCTTTTCTTAGCAGTTGATAGAGACTGTAGCAGGAAAGTGACAAGTCCATCCTCTGTATAGTTGGTAAACCGTCTCTGCAGCTTAGCCTCCCATTCAAGAAAAGGAGCATTGATCTGCAGTAGCCTGGTCACTACACAGGGAATGAAGCTAAGTGTAAGTTGCTGAGATAAAACTGTTCAATGGGGGTGCTGAGTGTAGGACACCCACTGATCTGTTATTGATGACTGCTCCATAGGTTAGATTTTGAATATTTTTAGCCAAGAGAACTCCTGTAAATTGGGTGTGCCATCAGACTATACTTTCATATGAGGGCAACATATATAGGGACAGGACTACTCTATTAGCCAAAACATCATAAAAAAGATAAACTAAAGCTCTCCAGACATAGCTGGTTGTTCTCACAATGATTGGCGGTGGCCTGCGGTTTCTATAGATGCACAGCAGTCAACCATTGCTCAACGCCAATACAGGCAGAGGATAAGTTTGTTCTTGGTGAATAACTCTTTGAAGCTAATTCCTTATTAATAAAGGGCTGTGTCATTAAGCAAAGTATTCCTACCACCCACATCACTTGATTGGGACTTTTCCAGTTCTCTAATACATCTGTTCCAAAAGCAATGCTATGTCACAAGTACACCACCCCACCACCAATAGTTCCTGGAATGATTGGTGATACCAGTGGGTATGGACCATTACCAATCATAAATTGATGATATATCCTATTCTCCGATGGAAACGTTTTCATTAACCATTCAATCCAGCTCCACTTTGCATACTATATATATACATTTTTGTTTCTTATATTTTGTGAAGGCCCATTCCAGCAGAAGAGAGAATCTGCAATCCTATACACAGGAAGAACTTCCCACACTACCTGTTGTAAGATTGGTTTTCCTTCTAATGCATGAAAACTTGGTTGTCTTACTAATCTTGACCCCTTTCCTGTGGTCTGTGTACAGCATGGATACATCTTGGGTTTGTGAAAGAGAAAATTTTTCACAAACTCAAGGTTTTGTTTTGACCTAGTGTAGGATTTGCTCGTATAGTGAGTTTGCATGCATGATTGATATTGAATGCCTATCCTTAGGACAAGTTGTCCAGCGCTCCTACCATTTAGCGTTGAAGAGGCCATAGCTGGGGTGAACAATTCTTCTCCCACACCCTCCTTCCTCCCTTTCCTTTAGTGATCTCACATCTACATGGCCTTGCTGCAGCTCAATATCTTTTAGGTAAGAGAACTGTGCTGCCATATCAAGCACACAGCCGCTATATGAAGTGCATCACTATGCCTGGTATACAATGAAGAGACTGGTGCACTTGTCTGAATGTCATGGCCTGTTCAAACAGCTGAACGGTATGGGACAGGGACTTAGCCATCACTGTTTTCATGTTGATGACTATTCCTAAGGGTAAGCCATCAACCGCATCGTCCTGGAGATCCCCTTGTAGCACCTTTTTAAATATCTGTGGAATTTTTTTTTTTTTTCAGCATTTAGTACCATAGGATGTGTTTGAATTAAAAAAAAAAAAAAACTTTTGTTTCAGTTGTTACCGACAACTTCAGGGTTACCACCTGGTTGGGAGGAAAGAAAAGATCCGAAAGGAAGGTCGTATTATATAGATCACAATACAAAAACTACAACGTGGGGAAGGCCTAAAGTTCAGGTACGAGTGTTTTCATGTCAGTAAATACTTTATTAAATAACATCTTTAACAATTCTATATTTGACATGCATTTTTTTGAGATTTGTTTTTTTTGATGTCTCCATTTATAGTTGCGTATATTGAAGTGCACTGGTTATCTATTCATCCCATCAGTTTTATTTCAGATGATACATAGGACATATGTTTTTAGTTGGTATACACAGGTTTTATACCACTCTGATGTATGGACTTGACTTGCAGTAGCATCCTTGTGAGTGTGCAGGGAAATGCCTAACTGGTAATACCCAGCTGTCAGTTCACTATTTATGTGCAAAGTTAAACCAGACATGACGGGAGAGCCATGATCCTGGGAATGAAGACAAACATTTGTGTAGTGCTGCATTCCCCCTTGCTGATTTCCCTGATTACTTTGATTTGCAAGGTCCTACACCTAGGTTCCATTGTTGTCATGGTTATGGGTCTGTACTCATTTTCTTTTGAGCTGAGTGGTTTATGGGTTGCTCAGTCTCATGGAGGACTTGGGTTTTGTTTTTTGGGGTGTGTTTTTTTTTTTTTTTCTTTTTTTTTTTTTTTTTTTTTTGTCCCTTACAGGGAATTGGGCAAGGGCATAGAGGAACAGAAGTCAAGTACTCCATTAGAGCAGTGTCCCAGAATTAAATATTATAGTTTTGCATTAGATTGTCTAAATGCTGCCATGTTTGTGACATAGCCATTTCTCTGAATAAGATCTGGGAGCAGCAATTGGTTAATATGGCAGCCCAGGGCCTAATGATGTAATACAGGCTGCCTTTGTGAATTTCACAATACACTGCAATGTGTTAGCAAAAAAAGTAAAATAAATAAAATACCACACTGTTTCACTTAAAATATTTAAATAAAAAGCGGTCAAAATATATCACATTCCCTAAAATGGTATAAATGGTGCATCCAGCCATCCAGAGAAGATACATTTTGCAGCCAGTGTGCAGAAATATAAAAATTGGCTACTAGTGTCAGTATAGGACAACTCTCAAGAAATCTTTTTTTCAATGTCTTGGGTTTTCTTTTTTTGAAAGGTATTAAGAGGACTAACACCTAAACAAATTTAGCATTGCTGTAATCGCAACAATGTGGAGAATATTGGAATAGTGTCAGTTGACTGCACAGTGAACGCTGTTAAAACAACTCTTAATGTGGTGCAAATGTACCGGTAGTTTTTTTTCTAATTCTACTCCATGCTGAATTTTCTTTCAGCTTTCCAGTACACTGCATTTCAGCATGGAACAATTTAATATGCCATACAATTTGTTCTGCAGAAATGAAGCCTTCAACAGTTCTGTGAATAGAAAAAATGTATGGTTTTTAAGACAGGGAGTAAAAAACTGCAGGTGGAATAGGTTAAAAATGCAATTATTTTTAAAAGGTGAACTCTTGAATTACACAAGTCAGAAACGTTGTGCTTATTTTGATAGTTAATGGTGTCAAGGAATCCACTATAGTTAATCTTGGTGTTCTGCATTGATCATTGGTGAAGCCCCAGCACTGACAGATTGGCAGATAAAAAAAAAAAAAAAAAAAAAAAAGTTTGAAGAGCCCTGTTTTAGTGGATACCTTTGACTTGGTTCTTAGGCTTCAAGAGTTGAAGTGCTTCTTGAAAAAATAACCTAGTCTTAAAGATTGTTGCAGGGCAAGTTCCTTACAAACCTAGTTCTTGGGGGAATGTTTTTGCTGTCTGTTTATGGAAAAAAATGTTACAGCATTTAGAGATTTTTGGGGGTAGGCTTTTCAGCTAATGTGTTGCTAACATTCACTCTCAGAAGCCTACAAATGTGGAAACGTCGCAGGCATCACCCGCTGAAAATGATCCTAGTGGTTCCTCTCAGCCGCCACCAGGAGAAGAAGCAGCCAAACCGAATGTGGACCAGGATCAGGAACCCCTTCCCCAAGGATGGGAAATGAGGCGAGCCCCAAGCGGACGACCTTTCTATGTCAATCACAACACAAAGTCTACTACATGGGTTCGTGAATCTTCCACTTTTATCAATGATCACGTTATTCTGTCTCTTTTAAAACAAATTCCTGTGCAAGCACTTTTTTTCTTTATTTTTCACTATAAAACTAGTAACAAAATGTAGTGTACCATGTTGGCCAAAAATGAGGTAAAACTGGAGTAATGGGGATGGGAGGGGTTTAGAGTACCAACAGAAGGGTACCCTTAGTGTGTACATATGACCTCGAACATCTTAAGGAAAATTGATGCTGACCTTACATCAGTACAGCAGGACTATAAAATTTCTGCAACATTTTCATGTAGATGCTCCAATGTGGTGGTCATGATACCATCTGTACAAGGTGCCCCAATAAAGGAATTTACATCGGGGAAACAGAACAATAATTGTAGGCCAGGATGATTGTACACAGGCATACACTACTGGATCCCCCTGTGGATAAACTCTTCTCTGGGCCAGATATAGCTGGTCATACTTAAACTGGCCCTTATTAAAAGACTTTAGACTCAGGACTTTTAAGACCATTTTGGCAAGGACCAAAAGTTAAAAGCGGGGCCCCAAATGCTGATAAACCAATAATGTCATATTTCCAGTGGCAGCCCCTTTAATGCCCCCTTTCTGCCCTAATCAGTAATAATCCCCTTCACAAATAGTGCTACCTTATAAATAATAGTTCACCTTATAAATAGTCCAGCTTATTTATTAATAGCCCTCATTCATAAGTCCATGTTATCAATGTTAGCCCTCTTGTAAATAGCTATCTTATAAATAATGGTTCACCTTATAAATAGCCTTTTTAACAATCTCCTTATAGCTTCCCTCTTAGAAACAAAAGCGACCACATCATAATAGCCGTGTGTGTGTGTTATATATAATATTGTATATAAAATATTCTCTCCTGTAGTAGTGGCACCTCCTGTGTGTTTTTAGGTCTTCCATGGCAGAGGAAGGACTTTTCAGCTCCCTGCTCTGATAGGATGAAATTGTATCGTACACAGCACGCTGATACCTCTGGACCTGCTCTTCACAAATGAGGGAGAAAATCATTGGCAAAAGGACTCTATTTAACTCCTGAATTTGAGCCCTTTCATTTACATAATACACCCGCACTTCTATCATACAAATTCCTAGATTAATACAAACCCCCCCCCAACTCCTTACCACTATAACCTCATTACCCTGCATTATGTAATGTTTCACCTCGTGAACAAATGGTCTTTGTGTAGCATCTTGCTAATGTTGTGTTCTCATTAAGGCCTGGTGCACAGCTGTGTTCGGTATTCCGTTCAGGGAGTCCACATGGGGACCTCCCAAACGGAATACCGAGCGCATTAGAGGTGAGCAGTGAAAGCAAACAGACCCCATAGACTATGATGGGTCCATGTTTTCCGTGCAGTGTCCACACAACATGCGGACAGAAAAGTACTTCATGAACTATTTTCCTGTCTGCATGACTTGTGCGGACTCTGCATGGAAAGCACAAGGACCCATTATAGTCTATGGGGTCCCTGTGCTTTCAGTTGTCATCTGCTTGTCTATGCGTTCGGTATTCTGTTCGGGGGGCTCCCTAAATGGAATAATGAATGCAGATGTGAACCAGGCCTCACTTGGAAATGCCTGAAGGAGCCTCTGTGCTTTGAAAGCTTGCCAACATACTTTTATTAGCTAACCAGAAAAACTATCGTGCCTACAACACTTTTTTTTTTTTTTTTTTTTTTTCTTTTTGACACAAGGTGAAAACTATTAAATCTAGTTGCTTATCTAGATGAATCTATACATCACTCATTCATGTGTGTGTGCACAATCTCACATTCTACAGAACTGTGTATAGCACAATTCTCTGTGATCCAGATACCAGTAAACATCTGAGTCACAGTTGACAGATGCGAAGAACGATTAGTTGTACAAGTGTTCATCTACTCACTTGTCTGGTAGAAAAAGCCCACCCCATCCTAACTGTGCCAGTCAGAGTGCATAGCATCTTTCTCCCTAGTGTCTCTTGTAGGTCCCCTCCCCCACACGCAGAACCAGGAAGTTAAATTTTTTTGTCCTTGGTGGGATTCAAACCAAGGACTTCAGTGCTGCAAGGCTGCAGTGTTAACCACTGAGCTACTGTGTGGCCCCAAAAGTTTGGACTCTAGACTTTTCAAAGGTCATCTACAATATCTGGTGCAATGGAAGGGTTATGGACCAGAAGAGAACTCATGGGAACCAGAAAGCAATGTTCATGCCTCTAGGCTTACAAGGACATTTCATCAAAGGTATCCAGCTCCTAAGATGTCCAGAGGCCATCCTGAAAGGAGGGGGCTACTGTCAGACACTGAAGTCCCTGGGTTCAAGTCCTGAGGCTGCAGCTCTTCCAACTGAGCTATTCAGCTTCCAACATTTTCTGAAATGCTTGTATTTTTGTATAAATATATATTTTCTAACTGACCAAAGGCAAAAATATTTTCAGCAATTGAGTTCTGTACTTTATCACAGTACGTGGCAAGTGCTGCATAAGGAGTACTCGCTAGTCACTAAGTCTGGGTTCGCACTAGCGTCGGTGTCTGACAGTTCATGTCCACAGCTAATGTCCACAGCTAATGTCCACAAGATTTTAGCATCGGACACTCGCTGTGTTCGTTTACAATTTTCATTATTTTAAATGGGATATTATGTTGTCCTTTAGTGTCCGTGTGTGTCCTTAAGTGTCTGTTTACAAAGATGTCCAATTTTTCAAGCGGACAGCTAAATTCTACATGTAGGATTTAGCTGTCCGCTTGAAAAATCGGACAACGTTGTAAATGGGCACTTAAGAACACACACTTGACACTAAAGGACACAACATATATCCCATTTAAAATAATGAAAATTGTTAAATGAACACAGCTAGTGTCCGCAGCGAAAATCTTGCGCGGACACTAGCTGTCGGACACAGATGCTAGAGTGAACCCAGCCTAACAAATTCAGCAGGTAAAAGCTGTCTGGAACTCCAGCCCCTTTTTCCTCTTCTGAATGATCGCCTCTCATTTGATCATGAATCAGATTAGGAGATAATTGCAGTATTTTAGGCTTCGGTCACACAGTCAGCAGATTTTACTAAGAATGGTATGTCCTACTCCAGGTAGTTCACTATTAAAGTGTGTGCATTGTATGGAACATCATGCTATGAACAATCATACCTTTTATTTAGTCCAGTAGAGGCACACTTTCCTTTTTAAGCAGGCTTCTTTTTTTTTTTTTTTTTTTTTTTTTAATGTAAGTATGCAATTGAAACTCTAGTTCTGTTTTGTTTTTTTTTCTTGCCACCTCTGTAGGAAGACCCAAGACTACGAGTTTCGGTACCCATACGGCCAAAGTATCCTATAGATTTGTCAGACCTGGGACCATTACCGGTAAGTGAGAAATAATGTAAGGCTGGGTGATCATAATTTAAACCAAAACTGTGATAGAAAGTTTTACATAGATTATGATTGGTTATTTTAGAGCACTGTATTTTGGTTTTTGTTTACTCAGATATCTGTTATTCACATATCATATAGCTAGTGATTAGAGATGAGCGAGTAGTACTCGATTAAGTAGGTATTCGATCGAATACTCGATCGAGTACCACTCGCTATTCGAATGTAAAAGTTCGATGCAGAACCAGCATTGATTGGTCGAATGCTACACAGTCGGCCAATCAACGCTGGTTCTTCTCCTACCTTTAGAAGTCTTCTCCGTGCAGCTTCCCCGTGGCGTCTTCCGGCTTTGAATTCATTCTTCCAGGCAGCGGCCCTGGGCAGAGCCGACTGCGCATGTCCGCTTGTAGTGGGGGCATGCACAGTCGGCTCTGCCCAGGCCTGATGCCTGGCAGAGTGAATTCAGAGCCAGAAGATGCCGCGGGGACGCTGCAAGGAGAAGACTTCTCGGAGGATCCAGCCCGACCCTCACTCGTGGACTTGGTAAGTATAATTTGATCGAATGTTGCCTACCCCTGAAACGAGCATTTTCCCCCCATAGACTATAATAGGGTTTGATATTCGATTTGAGTAGTCGAATATTGAGGGGCTACTCGAAACGAATATCGAACCTCGGACATTTTACTGTTCGCTCATCTTAGTGATATTTTCTTAACCAATGGCAGTGTGAGACAGGATGACATGGATGCCAAATTGAAATAGATTAAGGCAAGTTCACGTCGATTAAATGAGCTGACTTTAGATTTCAATCATTTTTCCACTAAATGTCCAATCCTAACATGAAGTATATAGTGTCAAATCCAGTTTTTTTGTGGTACATTTTTATGAATGGTTCTTTAGGGCTATCAAATGCTTGCTAGCTGTGATGTAAACATTCATGGATTTAACCAGAACTCCTATATGATCTGAAAAGCATGCAATTGACATTAAAGATAGTAAATATCAGTGACAGTGTGCTTCACATGTAGATCTAACATGTCATTGTATAAAATAAGAAAACTTATAAATAGCTAAAACTGAGAATGAAATTCGTAGACTTTTGCTTACCTAGTGCTAGGAGTTCCACCTTAGTCACCAGTAAAATCTTACAAATATGGCATATTTAATTTTGGATGCACAGTGGCCTAATGAATAAGTACCACTGCCTTGAAGGGTTTCTTCCACACTCCAGAAGAATATTAATAGGTGAATTGCCATTTGTGTAAGGTAGGAAAACTGTATTGAGCCAGAATGGGGGCAGATTAAAGTAATGACACAACCTTTATAGCACTGTTGAATATGTTGGTGCTATATAAGCTACAGGAGATAAATAATGGTGGGATTTCTACAAAGTCTAAGAACAAGGCACACAAATTACCACAACTAGACACTTCTGTACTTGAGGTCAAATATTCCAACTTCAGTTTGAGTCTTCCTAAATTAAGCTGGTAGCCAGTAGTCTCAGGATTTGGAGATTTGGTTATATATATATATATATATATATATATATATATATATATATATATATATATATATATAGATATAGAAGCTGCTTGCAAGAGTTTCTCAACTAACTTTTGAGAAATTTTGAACTGTTAAATAAGCTTGCTGAACTATTTTCAGAATTCCTATAATGATTGGAAATCACTGAACAGATCTGTGCATCCACTTACTGCAGCAACCCCCCTTTTTATGTTTAATCAATGTTTAGTAAAGATTTTCCAAATACAGGGGAAGAGGGGAAACGGGAATAAAGGAAACAACAATAAAGACGAGGCTCACAGGCTTCCCATGAACAATAGCCAGTCGGGGTATACCCGATCGGCCAAACATGTTGCAATGGAAAAACAAAAAACCTCGACATCAAACAAAGCTAATATGGAATGGTACACTGTAACTACCGGGGAAAACGCTAATAGGCAAAGAAAAACAAGGGACAATCATTGAGGGGAACACTAGGACACCACATACAAAGAAACTAGGACAGGAGAGACATAAGGGGAAGGAGAGGGTAGGAAGAGGACCAGACAAGCAAAGTCATGAGTAGGAGGAAGAGAACTTGGAGGCGTCTTGGAACGTAACCCAGGGCCGCCAGATGCTGTCAAACCTGGAGGGGACTGGAGAGTCCTCCACAACCAGGGCCTCCATTCTCCTGATAAGGAGCAGCTCCTGTGGAAATTCAAGCATAGTAGGCGGGATCGTACTGCCCAAATGTCTAGGGATGACAGCCCTGGCGGCCGAGAGGGAATGCCGCAAAAGGTCCTTTTTTGATCTGAGATCTTGCCAGGGAGAACAGAGAGTAGGGCCACCTGTGGCGACTGGGTGATAGAACGGTCACATACCTTAGAGTACAGGGAGAAAACTGCATCCCAGAAGGGTTGAATGGCATTGCCCTCCCACCATATGTGGAGCATAGTGTCACTCTCAGAACCACAGCACCAACACCTATCAGTCGGGAGGATGCGGTGGAGGAGGTCAGGACACCTGTACCAATGGGTGAGAATTTTGAAATTCCTCTTGCGCAGGAAGGACTTATTCCAATTGGCAGGCGGTAGACTACTGACAAGGTCAGAGTTCCAAGACCTAGCGTAGGGAGGAAGTCCAGGGGTGGCATCACTGAAAAGAGCATCATACAGAAGAGAACGCGCAGAGTAGGGTCAGCGCATGAAAGGACAGACTCCAAGGGAGAGGAGAGAAGGGGTGGCAAAGAGAACTTCCTCAAGAAGGAGGACAGATGGCCATACTCCAACCAGGACAGGTAGAGGTTCGGGTGAGCTAAGCACAGTTGGTCAAACAGGGGAGGGGGCAGGTCCCCGCCAACTTGACTGAGACGAGTGTCATCGCCTCTGCGCCAACAGAGAAAACCATCTACAGAACAACCCGGAGAACCTTCCCCCCCCCCCCCCCTTTTTTTTTTTTTTTTTTTTCCTTTAAAAAAAAAAAAAAAAAAAAAAAAAATAGGTGTAGGTTCCAGCAGCGCCATTGTAACATTGGAGGGCCCTGTGCAAAGGTTTCATAAGTGAATACAAAAAGTATTCTACGGTGAATTCAAAAGAAATCCCATTTTAAGCTGTATTTCCTTGTGTGGCCTTAGCCTTGGTCAGGAGCTGTAGAAATAACTTACGGTACATGTTGTTCTAAGTAAATGCATACAGTGTACTGGTCCAGTTGTATTTGGCAAATATTTCTTCTTGACCTATACTGACCTGTATATGATTTTCTCATGCAGCCTGGTTGGGAGGAGAGAACGCACTCTGATGGAAGAGTCTTTTATATTGACCACCGTAAGGAAATCTCGATTTCTAGATAACCATAAAGATTAGAGTAGTTTTTTTTTTTTTTTTTTTTTGTTTTTGTTTTTTTAAAATTGCGTTCTTATTTCTTCCAGACACAAAGAAAACTCAATGGGAGGATCCGCGCTTACAGACTGCGGCAATAACTGGACCGGTGAGATTATTTATTGTTTTGCCGACTGTTGGTTTTTATCCATCATTGCCAAGCACCTAAGAGCAAATCTATTCTGGAATCTCATACCACTGTTGCTATAACTTTGTGATGCATCTGTCAGCTCACCATATTTACAAGACAGCAGCTTGTTTAAGGTGTGAAAAGTATGTTAATATGGAGCCAGTGTAATAATATTTCACCTCACACCATCTGGGAAATTACCTTAAGCACTTCTATCCATAGCCACTGGCTACAGTGAGTGGGTGGGGATTGGGTTTCATTCTTGGCTGTCTGAACTCTTTATTTCACTGAGTCAGAATGAGCAGCACTTACAGTTAAGACGTGTTAGGTGAGTCCTTATTAGCAAGGAGATACTGACATGGCCATGTGATGTTCCTATTAGAAGGCAAAACATATCTGAGATGGCTTGAAGCACGTCCATATACATACTGCACTGTCATTTCTTGGGTCTGTCATTGCTGGTAAATCAGGCTGTGTAAGGGTGTGTGCTATAATACATGGCTTCTATCACAATACTGCCTGTTCAGCACACTTCACTATATCCTGCATGCAATAGAAATTCATGTTTGAAAATGGCGCTCAAGCAGAAAAATATTTTTGTGGCTTTCTGGTGTCAGTGCGGCTTATGAAGTGAAGGTGCCAAAAATTTGCAATAGTGCTAGCTTGGCTCGCAAACTACAAACTTGTATGTACGGGCAGGAGTGTATAGACAAAGCTGAGCTTTCTCCATATGGCACATATAAAAAAAAAAAAGTAAACACACACTTAAAATAAACCTGCGCTCCAAAATGCCCAACTATCAAAATATTAAAACATTTCTCTCATATGGTGAACGGGTTAGCGAGGAGAAAAACCTAAATGGCCAAACTAGCAGGTTTTTTCAACTTTCTTCCCTTAACCAAAAATGGAATAAAAAGTGATCAAACTCAGACCTCCCTCAAAATCTAGTCCTGCAAAAAAGTCACATATGGCAACACATTTTTTTCTATTTTGCAAAATAAATTAAGAGTTTTAATGTTTTCATACACTATACAAACTTGGTATCGCTGTGACTGTAATGACCCACAGAATAAAGATAACAGGTTTTTTTTTGTTTGTTTTTTTTACCACATAGTGAATGCTGTAAAAATTAAACCCTCAAGAAATTGGCGGAAATGCTTTTTTTTTTTTTTTTTCCTCCAGCTTCCCAGTACATTGTAGTGGCACCATTCAATAGCTTATACACAGTCCAATTTTTCGCAAACAGTAAGCTATTGTTTGACCCTATGAAATGAAAAATTTATGGTTTTTGGAATGGGGTGAGGGGAAAAACAGAACTGCAACAGTGAAAATTGACTGTGGTATGAAGGGGTTAAGAGGCCTGGATAGACTCCAGAGTATTGATTGGAGGCCCAGGGGATGTGATTAAATTGTTACTCGCCTTTCCAGGCCTCCAGTGTAGGTCTTCTGCCCTCTTCTGTTCACAGGGACTTCTGACATCAGAGACCACTAAGTTCCAATTACAGGCCAATCACATTGATGTCGTCACGCAACTTTAGGTTGTCATAATGTCGCGTGGCTACTGCAGATATAATTTTACATCATAACACTGATATGATTGGCCTGAGATTTGACCTTAACTGTCTTGGACATCATTAAAGTGGAACTTTCACGTCCTCAGGCACATGAAGTTTTATATACTGCTAGAAAGCCGACAGTGCGCTTAATTCGGCACGCTGTTGGCTTTCCTGTTATTTGCCCTGGGATGTGAGATCGTTACCCCAGCACTAGTCTATGGATTAGTAAAGTCGTGGGGGGGGCTGTGTTCCTCAGAGCTTGGCGTCATTGCTGAGTGTTAAGTAACGCCCCACTCTAACAATACAGTGCTATGGACAAATGCTGTCTGGGGAGGGTGTTCCTCACTGGAACTCTCTTCGGCACATAACAGGAAAGCTGACAGTGCATGGTCCTCTTTAATGATGTCTCTGTGAGCAGAAGAGGTTGAAAGACCCACACTGGAGCCCAAGTGAGTAACACTGTTTTATCATTTTCCCCTTGGCCTGTAATGAATATACTCTGGAGTCTGAAGAAACCCAAGAATAGAATAATGGTTTTTGGGTGGAAGCCCTAAAAATTTCAGGTTTGGAAAATTTGTAAAGTTGTATGGGCCACTATAGAACCTAATGTATAGAGGAGTCACTACACTGACATTATACTGTGTACATGGGCTACTGTGAGAGAATACTTTATGGAGGGGCTACTATGGGACATTATTCTTAAAGGGGTTGTCTAGGAATTGGTTCACAATATTTCCTACTTTCCTCCTCTAAAACCTATATGCATCTTTTCAGGTGCGTTTTATAAAGCGAAATATACATTTCTTATTTCAGTCATGATAAAGTGTGGGGGGTGGTTGTTTTTGTCCCCCCCCCCCTTCCCCCCCAACAATGCATTTGAGAAATTGCAAACTCGTGTTGATTTCTATCTCAATTGATCAAAACCAGTTGCAGAACAGAAATTCTACTAAAGAGGGCTCTCTCTTTTTTTGCAAAGAGGTAATTAAAATGTTATTTGCTAAATCTAATGGTGATTCTGTTTTGTAGAAGGCAGTAAAGGCAAGCAAACACTCAGGATGTGGCAAGACATATGTTCTCTAATAATAGTGTGCCCCCTAGTGCACAAAAGTTAATTAACATTTATGACCTTGAAAATGGGGAAAACATAACTATAAAATAATAGGTCTTTATTTTCTGTGACTTTGTTGGTAATTTATCATATTACTATGTTGGTAATTTATCATATTATGTGATTACTAACGGTTGAACTTTTTTTTTTTTTTTTTTGTAGGCTGTACCATATTCTCGAGATTACAAGAGAAAATATGAGTACTTCCGTAAAAAGTTGAAGAAACATGCAAGTGTAAGCTAAAGCACATTCTTAATATTTTTATTTATATGCGCTTCAAAGACTTGTAGATGTGTTAATAAATTATATAGGGGGGTGTATATAGGAAAATGTATGGGGTTTTTGTAATTCAGATGAGACGTTTGTTTCTACATTATCTATTAATTGTGGATCATAGATTGACAGTAATTCCAGAAGAGCTAGGCCTCTTCTTGTATCATAATTGGGGAGGAAACACACACTTTCATCTAATCAGATATGTGGCCTCTGTTTTGCACTTTCTGGATCAACCTGTTAGTCTGGTTGTCTGAAGCTGTTGCATTCTGCTTACACCTAGAAAGATGCTATGTTGCTCTCCATTAAACGTGCGTGCGTGCATACATACTTTTTGAAAAGGGCTAGATACATGACAGATCCACTGGGACTTCCTATTGAATAACTGCAAACCAAGAAAGATCTTGTATTTCTGTACACATCCCTTACAGTATTCATCAGAAAATATGTACCTACTTGAAGCAAGCTTTTGTCAAATGCCTATACTTATATGTATTGTCTTTGTAGGTTGATATTCCTAACAGGTTTGAAATGAAGTTACGTCGTTCAGCGATTTTTGAGGATTCTTACAGAAGGATAAATGCTGTGAAAAGACCAGAATTTCTTAAAGCACGCCTCTGGATTGAATTTGACAATGAAAAAGGCTTAGATTATGGTGGAGTTGCCAGAGAATGGTTCTTCCTGATCTCTAAAGAAATGTTCAATCCGTACTATGGTCTTTTTGAGTATTCTGCAACGTAAGTGCAATTTTAAGTTGAATCAGAACATATTTTGTAGGCTCCTATAGGGGGATCACACTTTTAATATGGATTAAGTTTTATATTTTAGTTTCTAATTCTTTTGGGTATTCATTCTGTGATTCAGTGATAGTTATTTAGTGGTATCACCTCCTGTGATGTATTTTGTAGAGACCCCTTATACCACTTCTAATGAGATGCTTTATATAGGTAGGGGAAAAAGTTCACTAGCACCGGATTCTGTCGTTTGGGTCCATTGAGGGGGTCCAAACAACAATCGAACTGCTACAATAGCGGTTCCATGTGGACCCCATTGACTGCGATTGAGTTGAATTGGCTGTCCATTGATTCAAAAACCAAAAGCAGCAGAGGAAAGTTCTCTATGCACGACTTTTCTCTTTGCTGATTTTAATCATCTCTGCAATGCACATGTGAACCAGGCCTGAATCAAAGCCACCCAGGCAAATTTTTTCCAAGTACCCAGCCCATTGTTTTGGGTTTTTAGAAACCTAATGGGGCCTGCACAACTTCTCTTCATAATGGAGTCTTGGTTTCATTTTTATTTTATTTTTTATTTTTTCTTCCTCGCTTGTATATCTTAATCATGCTGTGCCTTCCTGATGCTGTCGTCACTTATATCTTATTCCTGTGGTTGGGGCCATTGTGAAACTGACTTGTGTATTAATAAACTTGGTTAAAAGAAACAAGTGTTTGCTCTGCTGCAGGAAAAAAAAAGGATTTCAGGTATACAATGTGATATCTTTTGTGTTACGGGTACTAGATAGGCTTCTGTTTTTCTCCATAGTGACAATTACACTTTGCAGATCAATCCAAACTCTGGACTTTGCAATGAAGACCACATTTCATATTTTAAGTTTATTGGTCGTGTTGCCGGAATGGCAGTTTATCATGGAAAACTCCTGGATGGTAAGTGTGTGTGTGTGTGTGTGTGTGTGTGTGTGTGTGTGGCTTGCCACTACCTCACTGTTGGTTTTATAAGAAAGTTGCCAATTTCATGTGGTTATAGCTAAAACAGATTATACGTACAATAGGTATTTGTAACCTGTGTAGGATCAAGAAAAATATTGTGGTAGATGTGTAGTCTGTGGTTTACCACCATTACTGGACGTACCTCTGCCACATTCTGGGTAAGGTCACAAGTGATGCCTCCCGTGCTGCTGCTTTCTATTACACTGATTTATGGCTTGTTCATTTACAGCTGTGTAGCTTTACAGGGTTGGCCACAAAACTGCACAATAGTCAAAGTAAATTACAGTGGACAAATGCATCCATGGTAGGATACCCAAAATGGGATATTGAACCCTAAAATAATTCCATTATCTGTATGTAGAATGATGTGCTGTATAGAGATGAGCGAACACTAAAATGTTCGAGGTTCGAAATTCGATTCGAACAGCCGCTCACTGTTCGAGTGTTCGAATGGGTTTCGAACCCCATTATAGTCTATGGGGAACATAAACTCGTTAAGGGGGAAACCCAAATTCGTGTCTGGAGGGTCACCAAGTCCACTATGACACCCCAGGAAATGATACCAACACCCTGGAATGACACTGGGACAGCAGGGGAAGCATGTCTGGGGGCATAAAAGTCACTTTATTTCATGGAAATCCCTGTCAGTTTGCGATTTTCGCAAGCTAACTTTTCCCCATAGAAATGCATTGGCCAGTGCTGATTGGCCAGAGTACGGAACTCGACCAATCAGCGCTGGCTCTGCTGGAGGAGGCGGAGTCTAAGATAGCTCCACACCAGTCTCCATTCAGGTCCGACCTTAGACTCCGCCTCCTCCGGCAGAGCCAGCGCTGATTGGCCGAAGGCTGGCCAATGCATTCCTATGCGAATGCAGACTTAGCAGTGCTGAGTCAGTTTTGCTCAACTACACATCTGATGCACACTCGGCACTGCTACATCAGATGTAGCAATCTGATGTAGCAGAGCCGAGGGTGCACTAGAACCCCTGTGCAAACTCAGTTCACGCTAATAGAATGCATTGGCCAGCGCTGATTGGCCAATGCATTCTATTAGCCCGATGAAGTAGAGCTGAATGTGTGTGCTAAGCACACTCATTCAGCACTGCTTCATCACGCCAATACAATGCATTAGCCAGTGCTGATTGGCCAGAGTACGGATTTCGGCCAATCAGCGCTGGCCAATGCATTCTATTAGCCCGATGAAGTAGAGCTGAATGTGTGTGCTAAGCACACACATTCAGCACTGCTTCATCACGCCAATGCAATGCATTAGCCAGTGCTGATTGGCCAGAGTACGGAATTCGGCCAATCAGCGCTGGCTCTGCTGGAGGAGGCGGAGTCTAAGGTCGGACCTGAATGGAGACTGGTGTGGAGCGATCTTAGACTCCGCCTCCTCCAGCAGAGCCAGCGCTGATTGGCCGAATTCCGTACTCTGGCCAATCAGCGCTGGCCAATGCATTCTATTAGCTTGATGAAGCAGAGTGTGCACAAGGGTTCAAGCGCACCCTCGGCTCTGATGTAGCAGAGCTGAGGCTGCACAAGGGTTCAAGCGCACCCTCGGCTCTGATGTAGCAGAGCTGAGGCTGCACAAGGGTTCAAGCGCACACTCGGCTCTGATGTAGGAGAGCCGAGGGTGCACTTGAACCCTTGTGCACCCTCAGCTCTGCTACATCAGAGCCGAGGGTGCGCTTGAACCCTTGTGCACACTCTGCTTCATCAAGCTAATAGAATGCATTAGCCAGCGCTGATTGGCCAGAGTACGGAACTCGACCAATCAGCGCTGGCTCTGCTGGAGGAGGCGGAGTCTAAGATCGCTCCACACCAGTCTCCATTCAGGTCCGACCTTAGACTCCGCCTCCTCCAGCAGAGCCAGCGCTGATTGGCCGAATTCCGTACTCTGGCCAATCAGCACTGGCTAATGCATTGTATTGGCGTGATGAAGCAGTGCTGAATGTGTGTGCTTAGCACACACATTCAGCTCTACTTCATCGGGCTAATAGAATGCATTGGCCAATCAGCGCTGGCCAATGCATTCTATTAGCGTGAACTGAGTTTGCACAGGGGTTCTAGTGCACCCTCGGCTCTGCTACATCAGATTGCTACATCTGATGTAGCAGTGCCGAGTGTGCATCAGATGTGTAGTTGAGCAAAACTGACTCAGCACTGCTAAGTCTGCATTCGCATAGGAATGCATTGGCCAGCCTTCGGCCAATCAGCGCTGGCTCTGCCGGAGGAGGCGGAGTCTAAGGTCGGACCTGAATGGAGACTGGTGTGGAGCGATCTTAGACTCCGCCTCCTCCAGCAGAGCCAGCGCTGATTGGTCGAGTTCCGTACTCTGGCCAATCAGCGCTGGCCAATGCATTCTATTAGCCCGATGAAGTAGAGCTGAATGTGTGTGCTTAGCACACACATTCAGCTCTACTTCATCAGGCTAATAGAATACATTGGCCAATCAGCGCTGGCCAATGCATTCTATTAGCTTGATGAAGCAGAGTGTGCACAAGGGTTCAAGCGCACCCTCGGCTCTGATGTAGCAGAGCTGAGGGTGCACAAGGGTTCAAGTGCACCCTCGGCTCTCCTACATCAGAGCCGAGGGTGCGCTTGAACCCTTGTGCAGCCTCGGCTCTGCTACATCAGAGCCGAGGGTGCGCTTGAACCCTTGTGCACACTCTGCTTCATCAAGCTAATAGAATGCATTGGCCAGCACTGATTGGCCAGAGTACGGAATTCGGCCAATCAGCGCTGGCCAATGCATCCCTATGGGAAAAAGTTTATCTCACAAAAATCACAATTACACACCCGATAGAGCCCCAAAAAGTTATTTTTAATAACATTCCCCCCTAAATAAAGGTTATCCCTAGCTATCCCTGCCTGTACAGCTATCCCTGTCTCATAGTCACAAAGTTCACATTCTCATATGACCCGGATTTGAAATCCACTATTCGTCTAAAATGGAGGTCACCTGATTTCGGCAGCCAATGACTTTTTCCAATTTTTTTCAATGCCCCCGGTGTCGTAGTTCCTGTCCCACCTCCCCTGCACTGTTATTGGTGCAAAAAAGGCGCCAGGGAAGGTGGGAGGGGAATCGAATTTTGGCGCACTTTACCACGTGGTGTTCGATTCGATTCGAACATGGCGAACACCCTGATATCCGATCGAACATGTGTTCGATAGAACACTGTTCGCTCATCTCTAGTGCTGTACAGTTCAGTGGTCATACACTGGCACCGCAAATCTTTGTGTGTAATCCAGCACCACCTGGACCACACAAATGCTAGACTCCAAGAGTTTCACCATATAAAATCAGATGAATGTTGACCGAGCAGTATTATCTTCCGCATTCATTGGCACAGAGCAGATGTCAGTTGCCCAAAAGTATTTTTCCATTCTTACTGCTGAGCAAATTTCTTCCAACTCCCATTTTTACTACTTTTGTCCTGCAGCTTGAATATCCACCTCTGTTCCTACAGATTTTTGATTAAGTCATTCCCAACTTAAACCAATTTTTATATGGGACCTCAGGATTTCGTTTGTATCTCCTGTATTTTCAGACGGCCCCAGCACAGCTTACTGTGTCCATACACTTTAGATAAACCTATGCCAGACCTGACTACTGCATTTCAACATTCTGATTCTTTTGTACAGTTGTCATTAAGGACACTTTATTCCCCTATCCTTTAAGTAGGGAGAAGTGTCAGATTGTTGGGGGTTAAACCACCCAGCGATCAAGAGACTGGGAGACAGTCCCCCTAAACTAGGGGGTCTTTTGTCCTGGGGAATCCGGTGGTCAGACCCCCAGTGATATCCCCTATCCATTGCATAGCGGAATAAGTGTGAGAAGTGTCCTCAATGGCTCAACCCCTTTAAAGGGCTAGGATTTGGCTAACAACCAGCGTATGTAATGTATGTGACCAGCCTTACTCCCATAAGAGTGGGAGACGGTCAAGTATTGTCCATTAGCTGAACTCGCACATATTTGAAGCATTCGGCTATCTAATAAGTCTGTTACATTTTTTTTTTTTTTTTTTTTTTTTTTGGTACTATGGTTTTATTTGCTATTGATGATACCTACAACTTTTAAGTATTTGGCAACAGATGAGCCTCTTGAAGTTATACACATCTTCCTGTGACATCACCCCTGCGCTAATACAGAACACCAGTGACTTTCTGCTGTCTCATATCATGGCTTTGCTCTATCTGAAACTAACTTTAAGACTGAACTGCTACTGTTTCCACCATCTAATAGATCTGTCACTGATATATCCATTGCAGTCTCAAACCTTACTATAACTTTTAGGCAGCATGCCCACTACCTCAGGGTTGTTTGACTCAGACCTTTCCTTCACCCCCCCCATATCAATCACTTGTACGCTCATGTCACATCCACCTCATTACCACACACGATATGATGCAGTTTCAGGCAACTTTATATGTCCAGGCACTATCTGCACGTTAAAGGACGCAAGTGGTGACTGCTCATACAGTTTTCGTTTGTGTAATGATAGTAACCTTAATTACAAATTTGTCTGACCATTGTATAAGCAATACTACCTCGTGCCATCCCCTCTACCTCATAGATTTTAAGTTCTTGTGAGCAGGGCCCTCAGTCCCATTGATAGTCCCAGTCCCGCTATCTTTGTAATGTAGCTTTTCTTTGTCTATACCTTACAGATTATACAGTACTGTGGAATATGTTGGTGCTATATAAATGTATTGAAATGTCACCTGAGGCTGTAGCTTAATACAAAAGAATAGAAACCACACTACAGTATATTGCATGCTATAACATGCTGTATAGATATATAACGCTTATGTGTAAAATGTTGCTCCTGATCACTCTTGCAGGTTTTTTCATCCGACCATTTTATAGAATGATGCTACAGAAGTCGATAACTCTGAATGACATGGAGTCTGTGGTATGTTACTCTAATCCTTGTGTTGTATGTCCTCCAAAGAGTTAGATGTAATCTGAAATGGAGGAGCTGCAGTCGCCTAGAGAACCTTTTATTCCCTCCAACTCTTCTCATGCTTCAGTAGGGGCTGCGTTACTGATTCTGGCACAGTTAGAATTTATTACTCGAACACCCAAATTTCCTTGGCAAAACTGTGCTGAAACTAAAATGATTGCTATATGCTGCCTTGTGGGCACTCCTGATGTGTATGCTCCAGCGATAAGTCAGGGCTGGGTACACGTGGCTTGTTCTGCTGTCACAGAGACTTTATTACACCTGCTGTGTGACTGTACACCCAAGTTTTTTTTTTTTGTTTTTTCTGTAAATGTTGCAGAACAGGAAAGCGACTAGAATCTGTTATTTTTACAGAACAGAGCTAGTAGTCAGATATGCATTTATTGAAATGGATGCTTGTCACCAGTTTTATAGGATTTGCTAAGCATACAAAAGTGGTGGCAAGAAAGTGATAGTCACTAAGATTTTAGTTGGGTTATTAATCCTAAAATATTGTGATTTGTCTCATAGGACAGTGAATATTACAATTCTCTCCAGTGGATACTTGAAAACGATCCAACAGACCTAGACTTGCGATTCTGTGTGGATGAGGAACTATTCGGACAGGTAGAAGTTAGATCTTTCCTAGTATGGCACAGGTATGACCAGTAACAACTTGGCATATGCACAGATACTTTCCTTTTTCTTCCCCCCCCAGACAAATCAACATGATCTTAAGCCTGGTGGCTCAGAAATAATAGTCACCAACAAGAACAAGAAGGAGTACATACAGTAAGTTCACAAATCTAACCTAGACATTTGATTCTATGCCGGTACTTTGACTGCTACATAGGCTTATTTTCTTGGGTTTGTAAAAGCTACACTATACCTATGAATTGCATTACACTTACCTTATTGATTCAGTATGGTTCCTGTGCTGCCGGGGGCCAGTTCTTGTTTACCAGCTTTGGGGGTTTTTGTTATCCATATGAAGTCACATGATTACTGCAGCAAGTCAAGGCTTACCATTATGACTTTCAATGCTGTTTGTCAGTTCAAATGGAAGCAACTAATTTATGTTGTACAGCTGGCAAACAAGCTATAGCATAAGGGATCATACACACAGGCATTGCATGGAATCATTCCATGTACTTCAAATCATACAGTCTGAATTCAGTCTTCAACTAGTGGTACTTCTGATTGGGACGCCCACCCCCCCAGTCAGAACCAGCCAATGTGAATTTGCTAATCTCTTCCTTTAATGGCTTGGCTGACAGCAGTGGTTTCCTGCAGAAGAATGACCTGTCCCACCCTCACAGTTAAACGGCATATTCTCTGTAAGCTGTCAATATCTACATCAAGTATACAGTATTGCATTTTCCATTTAACTTTTTTTTTTTTTTTTTTTTTTTTTTTTGCCCTTAGTCTTGTCATACAGTGGAGATTTGTGAACAGGATCCAGAAACAGATGGCTTCTTTTAAAGAGGTATGTTTTAGGAGTTATATAGGGCTTTCATTGACCAACTTTTCTAATCGTGTTTTTAGTAAAATGTTGTTCAAAATCTACTTGCAAGCACAAATTTACATTTTGTATTTTTCTCCAAAGGGATTTTTTGAACTGATTCCTCAGGATCTTATTAAAATATTTGATGAAAATGAGTTGGAGGTACAGTATTTTAGTAATTTGTTACACAGTGAGGTGTCCTGATCATTAATTGAGAAATTTATTAAAAATCTCACTTTTTTATTTTCAGCTCCTCATGTGCGGTTTAGGTGATGTGGATGTCAATAACTGGAGAGACAATACAAAGTATAAGAATGGTTATTCTCTTGCACACCCAGTTATTCAGTGGTTTTGGAAGGTGAGGAGTCTAGTATGCTGTTATACACCCCCGTGTTTATGTAGTAGTACATACATGCTCTCTTATGCTTTATATAGTCCTGACTATGAATACGAACAGACTATGGTAATGAATACTGTTCTAATCCTCATACTCAAATACAAGTTCCCAAAATTGTTACCTATAGCCTTGAATCGCATTTAAATACATAAATGTATATCCAGTATAACATCAACTTTTGGTCTACCATCTTACCATCTTTAGGTTCTTGGTTGTATATTTAGTGTTAAAATAACAATGGAGTGTTGTGGGGTTTTTTTTTTTTTTTTTTTTAAAAAAACTGGTCTGGGGCAGACGTCACCTGATCATTATGTTTAAAATGGAATGTATGGAATTGAGCATTTTGCCATCACTTTCTAGAAGTGCATGGTGTTCACGTTTAATAAACATTCTTCCAATTCTGTTTTCTAGAAGAATATAAGTAGGTGTTTCATAGCCCTCAACAATACTATTTAATGCTTGCTTCAGATGCATAGTGAGACTCCATCTGGACCTGCCACTTTATTCCTCTAATTGCATCGTTAATTTCATCTTCCGAGAGGAGTTTTTACAATTCTACCACAAACTCAACTGTTCCTATTCTATCAGTCTGGCACTCTTAATGTCCATTGTTCTGTGATCAACCAGTGGACAACCTATTAAGAAATGTATACATAAAATTTGAAATCTTTTGTAACCGATGTCAATTGTTTTGCAACAAAAGGTTGTGAAGGTCTTGAGACAGCTCACTGGTTTTACCCATCATGAGATGTTTCTTGTGGGGCACCTTAGTGACCAATGTCAGCTGGTTCAACGAACTACCTATAAGTCTCCTTACTAAGTGGCAGGATTGCGTTCCAATAACTGATACATTTCAGCTGGTGTCAAGACTTTCCAGGGCTTGATACACCTTTATTTGTTCAATTGACATCTATGGTTTCATTGCTATGCCTTTTTGGATTGGATGTGGTGTTACCAACTTCCATTGAGAATTTCATGTCGTTAGCACCTTTAGAAATATTTACTTAGAAAATTGGTGACATTTTCAATACTTATTTCACCCAGTGTGTGTAAAAGTATTGTAGCTTATACGCTTCAGTAGGAAACTCCCTCTATCATAATTCATATTCATGAAATCACTTGACTTTGATCTCGTTGAATTCATTCTGTAGATAACATTTGTCTTAACCAAAATGTTGCATATAGCGATCTGATGCCATACACATATGAGATGGAAACAAAAATATTTATAGTATATTAGCATAAAACATACTGAACTCATGTTTAATAAAAGACAATAAACATGATCTGCTGGTTTCTGGAAACAAACATTGGTGAAATCAGATACTTAAGAACAACGAATGAATAATGCAGGCCCAAAGTCAGATTAAACATAAGAAGGTGATGCCCTTCGTGCTGAGAAGGTGATGAATTTCCAGATGAATTATATTTTTCTTACACCCTTCAGTTTCAACATTTGTCTAGTCAGGAGTGACTGGTCTTTTTACAGTTACTTGATATTCCCTCAATATTACTGTAAAGCAGCCACATTCCTGCGCTCTTGGTGTAGTGAGAGCAATAGAAATTGTAGTCAGATTTTATTGCTGTTCCTTGTAAACCTTTCTAACAGTCTCACTGTGAAATGATGGGGTAAAATGTTTACTGCAAAGAAAACCTGGATTTCTGTTGTCACCAAGCTTCCTTACATTTGATTTTAAAATATAATTTGTGATTGTCTTGTCTTTAGGCTGTATTAGTTATGGATGCAGAGAAGAGAACTCGCTTACTGCAGTTTGTGACTGGTACTTCAAGGGTACCAATGAATGGATTTGCAGAGCTATATGGTAGGTACATCTCTTATAAAAGTAATGGTATTTAAATAGTGTGTATAAAATGTCATCTAATGTAAAGATGGATAAATGCCGTATACAAACTGTCATATTGCTGTTCTTCTTGTGTAGGCGATCAGTTTATAAAGCGTTTCTAAAAGCGCTCCCTAGGCTGTGATGCTAGAGATCCAACACACACACACACACACACACACACACACACACACACACACACACACACACACACACACACACACACACCTTCCACCCGACAGTAATGCTAAAGTTGAAAAAAACCCTCCAGAAAATGTAACAGTTTTGAATGTCTACTTAGTGTTTAAGGGGGCGTTCACACTTGCGTTGCTGTCTGCCATTTGTGATTATGCCAAAAAGCCAGGAAAAACTGTTTGGGAGTTTTTTAACTGACCGCTAGCAAGCTGCCCCTATTCATTTCAATGGATTTTTAAGCAAACCCACTGTATCCATATGCAGCCTCTTCACCGTAAAACAGTTCTTTTGCACAGACACAGTTGGACAGTAGCGCAAGTGTGAACATTCCCTAAGCAAAGTACATTACAGTTAACCTTTTAGAGTTGTGAATCTCGGATTTAAAATAAGACTCAGATCATGCCTGTGGAGTAGTTGTACAGAAAAGTTTTAGTTTACAAATATATATATATATATATATATATATATATATATATATATATATATACATATATATACACATATATATATATATATATATATATATATATATATACACATGTGTGTATATATATATATACACACACACCAAAATATACACAAGGGTCGGTTCACACAAGCTTTCCAGGCCTTCATCTCCCATTCCACTTAAAATGGGCAGAAACTGTCTAGACCCCATATAGTTTTTGTATTTTTGGGTCCACTGAAGCAAACCTGAAGAACGGGAATACATTCTCGTATGAACCTAGCATAACTGGTGTTGCTAAATCCGTAGCAAACCTTAAAATATAAGTGGTACATTTCTTCTACATAATAAACTCCATAAACATAACATTCAGATTTGATGTGACTTTTTTTTTAAAAAAAAAAACCATATACCCATACAATACAAGGTATCTGAAAGCTACATTGAAATATGTAAAAAGTTGCTAAAGCTGGAACAGAGGGGCCACACGGTGGCTCAGTGGTTAGCACTGCAGCCTTGCAGCGCTGGAGTCCTGGTGTTCAAATCCCTCCAAGAGCAAAAAACCATCTGCAAGGAGTTTGTATGTTCTCCCCGTGTTTGCATGGATTTCCATCCCATATTCCAAAGACATACTGATAGGGGGGAAAAAAAGTACATTGTGAGCTGTATGTGGGGCTCACAATCTACATTAAAAAAAAAGAAAAAAAAAATGGAACAGGTAGGTTCACTGTCATTAACCACCCCTACGGTATATAAGTGAAGTAGAAGAGCTTTTGGTGGAGGTAATCTTCCTGGAGTGTTACATATATTTCTGGAAAATTGAGTTTATCTACTCTTCCATTTAAATCCTATTTTGTTTGCTTTCAGGCTCAAATGGACCACAGTTGTTTACAGTTGAAAAATGGGGCACGCCAGACAAACTTCCCAGAGCGCACACATGGTAACTTTTTTGTACTATAGAATTCCCTTCAAGTGGGTTGTTTTTAAATATATAATTTTAACAGCTTTACTAGAGCATCACACCCATATGAGCTTGTTGAACCTTTCCTTTCAAAAGAGACATTTAGCCACAAGAGTACTAGCCATATTGGGCCCTCTTCTAAGGGGCATTTGTTACTTCTGATCAATTATGCCCAAATAAGAAATAACCTTAAAGGAGTTATCCAGTTTCTAGTACTGATGGCCTCTCCTTAGGACAGGCCACCAATATTAGATTTGCAACCCCTGCAGATCATCTATACCATGACAGTGCAGTTGTAATGGACTTCTATGGGACAACGCTGCAGTACATACATTTTCTACTACAGTTTGAGTCAGTATTGAGGCTTGTGGTGTGTAAAGCTTACTGAGAGCTGTGCGGTCTAGTTGCAGATCTAATATTGATAGCCGATCATGATTTGGGCATCAGTACTAGAAACAGAATAACCCCTTTAAGTGAGAACAAAGGTTGTGTAGATTCTTGGCCATAGGTGCCCAAATTTTGAAGTTCCTAATGAATGGAAGGGCAGATGTTAGGCAAAAGGCAGTTCTTGGTTGCAAATAGTACTTTTGAATTGAACAGACAGATAGTAGGGTGTACATGTGTCATGTAGTATATAATAAGAACTTCAGCACTCTTGGTATGATGCAGAACAAGTACTTTTCAGTACAATCCACAGCACAAGAATTAAGTGATATTTCAGCCAGTCAAACTTTCATCAAAATTCTCCGAAATAAAGTGACTCATTGTGCACGTGGTGTATAAACACAAACCACATGAAATTGTAATATATACTTCATGCATAGATTTTCTTAGTCCCTGAACATGGTATAAAACACACAAAATTATTAACTCTTGTGCTAGTTGTAGAAAAGGACTACCACAAGACTTATTACTGGATGTCCTACAGTGACTTATAGATACAATACATATACTCTACATTATACTTGACATACATATTTCTTGTAGCATCTGATGAAGGCTTGCTTGACAGAAACGTTACCCTTATTTGGTACAATCCAGACACCACAAGATTTAAAGCTACTTGTTTTGCATCATACCAAAAGAGTGCTGAAGTTTTTATTATATATTGAGTCGCCCAGATTGAACTATCTTAGTGTCACATACAACTACTATTGATTGTGTGGTCATGTAGTGTTACATTGTCATGCTCAGCATTCATATGTAAAGCCTTCCACCTCTGACATGGCAAACACCACGTCTTCCAGTGGTTATGTTCAGTGGGAACTCCTAGTAGAAGAGGCATCGGAAATCTGAATACTGAGCTAGACTATTCATCAGTTAGGTAGCCACCCCTGTTTACTGGAGTGTTCTATGTACCTGTAATACCAGTATTTTTGAGGCACGTGACAGCATTGCCATGTTAAGTTTATTTTATTTTTATTTTTTCTAGTTTTAACCGCCTGGACTTGCCACCTTATGAGTCATTTGAGGACCTATGGGACAAGCTGCATATAGCAATAGAAAATGCTCAAGGTTTTGATGGGGTGGACTAAAGAGCACACGAAGTGTTGACACGTGCAACGTTTACAGCTGAAACTAGTCTTTTCCCCAGGAAATATTTTTATATAGTGTTTAGCAATTTTGTTCAGAAGTTCTTCTGTTTATAGAAGGAGATGGCCAGAAAGATATTCCTCTGCAATTGTACAGAGCAAGTGCATATATGTGTGCGCCTTACACAAGGATCATTTCCAAGTTCCTCCAGCATTTTACATGACTTGGCATTTCTGAGATCTAATGGTTACCTCTCACTCCTGACATTAATCTTTACTTGGTCATAAAAACTACTGAATTATAAGCTGTGAAATGAGCATAATCACAATGTGTTATGAGACTCTGGCCTTCATATGAAAATGAGTACTTCTTAGTCTAATGTTGCTAGCAAGTCCTCTATCAGATGAAGGCTTCTTGGACAATGTCAATTTTATTTCATTACCAAAAGTGTTGCTTAAACCACTCAGTGTTTTACTTTTTTTTTTTTTTTTTTTCTTTATTTGTATCGCTCCCAGCAGAGATGTACCATTAACTGCCCATCCAGGTAGTGGTGCTGCATAATGTGTCAGTAGGCTAATGCATTTAATTCTTGAAGGGTTTAGATGGGTTGGTAATTCTGTCACAAATGTAGGCCATGTTATGGTGTGAATACCCAGTTGATTTGAACATTCATCCTTTGGTGTGCCACAGGCATGGCATTTCTCAGGGTTAAGCCATTTGTTAATGGGGGCATTTTTTACAAGAGGGGTAGGAAGATGTTGGTCCATGGACACTTGTCTGTGGTCCTCTGTGTATAGATATGTATGTTAGAAGTAAAAGGGGTTGTATGGCCAGTTTCGTGAGCACATAAAGTGGAGTTGCCCTTTGAAGAGAAGCGGTCATCTCTTTACAATCCAGGTTTCGTACATTCTTGTATTCCTTATAATAGAATTCTAAGAAAAGCTTCAGAATTGTTGTGGTGTTCCTGTTTGTTCTACTAGTAATTGAGGAATAAATTGACAACTGGGTGTTAGCAATTGGGGTGGATCCATGCAAAGTCTGATGCTGTCAAATCTGTATAAGAATACGTAGGCTACATCACTTTGATTGGAGGAACAGTAATGCCCAGTTGTGAGTTTATTCAGAATTGTTGTTTAATGAGGAATACCATTCTAGACTGACAGGGAAGCTGACAGATTCACAATAAATGGGGTTTCCAGGCTTATTACTGATGACCTAAGTGGGGGGGGTCTAACACCTGGGACATAGCCTCAACACAAAACCAAACATGGTGCCATACGTTTGTCCAGCAGTTCTTTTTGTATCACAGCTCATCTCATATATTTAAATGAGACTGAGTTGTGACCAGGCAATGTGGCTGATGAACCTGTCGCCACATGGCTTCTGAAGCAGAGGTGGCACATGGAGCAGCCCACTGTTGCCTCAAACAGCTGATCAGCAGGGAGACCCGGGTGTCAAATCCCCACAGAACTTGGAAATCCCTTTTAAGACTTCTCATTGTGAAAATGAAGTCTCTGTACAGGTCATTTGCTTAACATTTACTTGTTCTACAATGATTTTTAGTAAATGGGAATCAGTCTCTCTGGATGGGAATACTAGGTAAACTCCTTGTGAGAATTTTGATAGTAGTAGCTAAAAGCGCTGCCATGCAACTCCCCAAAGTGTCTTCTAACATTTTTTTTTTTTTCTTTGTCAGATGTGCAGATGTTTTGTAACTCAAACAATGCTTCAAAAGTGAAAAGTCAATCTATCATTCTGAGAGAGATCCGACTGCTTTATTGCATGTAAAAGACGAAGATGGATCTCTACCTTCATTCATATTTAGACTTGCTACTGCTGCTTCAGGCTGTGTAATGGTCTTAATCACAATGTACTTCTACATCCCTCCCCGCACAAGGCTGTAATAGGTGGCACTGCCCCAGGATCTAGTAATCTTGTAGTGTTTTGTACTGTTTTTTTTTTCTCATGGATCGCTTTTTGTTTGTGTTTAAATTTTGGCCATAACTTTGAAAATCTTTTTCAGTTGAGGGGTGAGAAATGTGTCACTATGCCGAATACTTCCATTGGCCCCGAGTGTGTACACATTATGTTTGCAATGTTGCACAGTTACTCAGAACCAACATGTTTACAGAGTTTTCTACGTTTACAGTTAATCTACTTTGTAGTTGTTTATATGAACTCCTTCACTTTTAGTCTAGTTACCAAATAATGTATTAATATACAAAGTAACCAAAGTCACATGTAATGTGAGAAGTCATGTCACTTGCTCTTTTTTTTTCGTAACGCTGTGTCGCTATTTTTCTACTATTAAATTATTGTCCTGTTTGAAAATGTAAAAGATTTACTTTGATTTCGCCAATTTCCATTTCTAGTTTCAAAAGGATCTTTGAATCTTCCTTACAATGAATTGTTGTTTAATGGTATTCTTGATGTACATTCAGAAGGAGTAGTCATCTTGGGGCTGAACCCCATCAATTCTTTGGCAGCTACTGCCTTGATGGTAAAGCATACTGTGACCCAAGTCTTTGGTTGCAACAGAGTTGAAGACCTACATATTGTCCAGCTAACAAGATGGCTGCCAGATACATGTTAGCACCGCTTTTTATGCCTACGACACTTTACTTCTTCGTACCTTACAGACCCTTTGACAAACTTTGCATTTGATTGTATATGATCTTCTGATATATACATGCAAGCTTGGATTGGGGTTTTATTTGTTTCTATGCAAAAAATAACAAAATATGCAATTGTAAGAAAGATAGCTGTGACTGTCACTGGTCTTATGTCATTGTGAAAAGAAAATCCTTCACTTTGTGTTTGATGCAGTAATGAAACTGTACAGGTATGGCATCATCTATCTAGAACAATTGGATCTGATTTTCTTCACTTTTTCATACATAATTCATAGTTGTATGATTAAATCTGGTAAAATACATCTTACAATGTGTTTTGTGATGTTGCTGGAGACGGTGACTGCTTATATATTCAATAGACATATCAAACAACTTGCACTAAGATAAGAATTGATCCTTTTATTAGAAATACTTAGCAGTTATTCTTGAATAAACAGATAAACACATTTAAGTGTCTCCATGGCTACAGACGAGAAACAAACCATAATGTAGTCTGATCTCGTATTCGTGTATTTATCCCAGATACTCCTTCTTGCCAACTCTGCTAAATTGAGGAGAGTAACTCATTGCATATTATACATTGCAGATGATTTAGAGTAACAAGGAATATCTTAATTTTCAAGTACATTAGATTGTTGTCTATTTTGTGGTTGTCTGTCTCCTGTTTCTGGATATGTGACTTCATACCTGGACTAAGTTGAAGTGGTAGGTGGCTATCTAACTCCTTGCCACTTCTTCTCTTTTATATCTTTAGTTACCAGTGAGAGAAATTCTACTGCATATTACCAAGTGACATTAGAAACTGTATTGCTGCTTTTTGCCTTCTCCGCTGTTCTAGATGTCTGCCGTATATTCACATCTATACAATGCAGGTCACACTCTAGAGAAGGGTCAAGCACCTTACACTTACTACATTGTATAAATTAAAGTGACTTTATTCTGATTGGGGGGGGGTTTTGTATTTTCCCATTCATTGTGTTATTGATGTTTGTGGCTGCAACTGTATTCCTTGAAAGTATTACATGTAATAAAGTGCTAATTTATATGAAATTGTATAATGAAAGTCAGATATTTTGTACAAATGCATTACAATAGGAAAGCAAATGTATCATTGTAAATGTTGAAATATTTGTTTCATGAACTTTAGTTTAAGATGCTTACACGCAGTAAATAAAAGATTTGTTCTAATTTTCCATTGGTTTATTGAAGTCTGTGGAATTGACTGAAATATGTGAACAGTAGAAGTTGGCTTAAAACCTAGAAGAATCTGGAAGAATTTCTCTCTTGGTATGTTAACAGTTTCTGGGCAGTGGATTTTGACACGGAATCCACCTAAAAAGAAAAAAACTGCTCCCATTGACTTGAATGGGAGCTGCTCGCTTCTTTCTTCCACTAGCTAGTAGCAGGAAAAAGCGACATGCCCCATCTTACCGTGGATTCCACGGCTGAATTAGCTACGGCGTCCATGGCTTGATACACACTCCAGTGTAGGCCCGTTCATTCAGGCCTACGCAGGAGCGGGATGTATCGGCATTCGGTTGTGGCGAGCGGCACAGAATGTTGACAGGGCAGGAAAATGGTTCTGCGACAGGAGTAGTAGAATTGTGGGAGATTGCGGAGAGGGAAGAGAAACAACAAATGCTTGCAGGGTCGGACTGGCCCACTGGGGAATCCCCTGCTGGGCCCCGAGTATTAGTCCATCTGTTCCCAATGCACGATCAGGCCCCTAACATGACGATGCACCCCCATTCTCCCTCTTGCTCACATACATCCTGCACCCCAGATTCTCTTTTCTTGCTCACGGTCTGCACCCTACACATCACCCTCTTGCACACGCACAGCCTGCACCCCCATGTACTCCTCGTTCACTCACAGCCTGCTCCCCCGATTCCCTCCTCTTGCTCACACAGCCAGCACTCCCATTCCCCCTTTTGCTCATGCAAATCCTGCATCTCCTCACACATTGCCAGGGGCAAGTGGGGGTACAGGCTAAGCGTGAGCAAGAGGGGGCGTGGGGGAGCACTTTCTGTAAGAAATAGGCTGTACAATATTGAGAATTGGCGTTGCAACCTGCGTGATAAAACAGGTTCATTGAGGGTATAGGGGTGTGTGAGAAAGGAACATGGGGGTTCAGGCTGTGAGAGGCAGAGGTGCAGGATGTGTGACAAATGGGACAGTCTCTTGAAGGGAACACTTAAAATATGGGGGAGCAGTGTGCACTGTTAGTCGTGGGGCTTGTCTCTGCTGTCACATCAAATTCTGGAATTTTTGTTTTGTTTATGACTAAAAACCATCAAAACAATGTTTAACTAGGTTTTTTTTTTTTTGTTTCCTGGTTTATATGAGATTTCAGTGGTGTGAAGACTCCACTACAAGATCATTAGGTGCCAGTGCTTTAGACAAAGCGAAGTGCCCCCTAGTGATTAAATGTCTCAACTGGGCTCCTCCAAATAGCCATCACTTAAAAGGTTTATAAAATAAGGCTTTGGAGCCTTCATTAAGTTATTTGATGGCCCCCTCAGTGCCCCCATCCTCAATAGAATGTCTCCTTCAGTGTCTACATCTAATATAATGGCCCCACAGCAACCAACATGATATATAATGGCCCTTACTCTCCCTCTACATGTATGCAGCCTGCAGTAGAATTGCCAATATTTTGTAATGCATTCCATCTGCCACCAGTTTCATGACCCCTCCATCTCTGCCCCCAGATTCATGTCCCTCCATCTCTGCCCCCAGTGTCATGCTGTCCTCCACATCTTCATCTGCCCCCAGACTCGTGTCCTCCTCTCCTTCATCTGCCCCCAGACTCGTGTCCTCCTCTCCTTCATCTGCCCCCAGACTCGTGTCCTCCTCTCCTTCATCTGCCCCCAGACTCGTGTCCTCCTCTCCTTCATCTGCCCCCAGACTCGTGTCCTCCTCTCCTTCATCTGCCCCCAGACTCGTGTCCTCCTCCTCCTTCATCTGCCCCCAGACTCGTGTCCTCCTCTCCTTCATCTGCCCCCAGACTCGTGTTCCACCTCAGTGTACACATTACACTTACCTTCTCCTCGTTCCCCCGTTGCTCTGTGCGCCTCTCACTCGCACACAGTTGTAGATGCGATGTAACGTCATGACATCGCATCTACACAGCCAGTAGGTGGCGTGCAGCGGCGAAGCAAGGAGCTGAACTGTGACTGCTCCTTGTTTTAGCTGGGTATGTGTTCAACTCCGATCTACATCCTCTGGATGCAGATCTGAGTTGAAATCGGGACATACCTCCCCCCAATCGGGACCGTGGGACACGTCACCCAAATCGTGAATGTCCCGTGGAAATCGGGACGGTTGGGAGGTATGGCTGTGTGTAGGGGATACTCACCAGATGGTTGCGGATGCCTTCACAATCGAGATGTTTCCATGATCCTAAGAAGAAATAGAGACCTAGTAATTGGCAGGAGCAATGAGAATAAAATACAGGAGCGAGAAGACTATGGAGCAAGCCGCAAAAGGATATTCTCATGAACAGTGGCATAACTAGGCTCTGTGGCATACTTTTGACATGGGCCCCCGACCGACGCCGAAGACCTTGACTGACCCCTCCTACCCATTTCTGTCCGTTCTATTATCCCCCATAGTGGCCCCTGCACACAGTACACGCCACACACTCCATAAGACATGCAGGAGGGGAGGTAGGCTACTTACCTTCCCCATCTTCATAGCAGCGCTGGTGCTGCTGTTGATCGCGGCGGCAGAAGTGGTGGGCGGGGCTGAGCGAGGCTGCTGGCAGTTGCCAGGGAGCCTCACTTTGTGGGCATTGCAGCCACCTGAATGCTATGCACTGTGTTCCATGTGCACAGGAAAGCTGGCTGCTGCTGCTGTGGGATGAGCTGGGAGAGCCAACTCCCTGCAGCATATGCACAGCTGGCATCTCCCAGCTCATCCTACAGCAGGGACAGTGGTACAACCTACGGTATCACAGCAGAGGCAGCAGCCGGCTTTCCTGTGCACACAGAACATCGCACACAGTGTTCAGCAGGCTGCAATGGTTTTTGGGGGATGCCTTATTTTCAGGGGGAGGCAATATTAGGCAATTAAACAGAAACCTCCCCCATGCCTTATTTTCGTGGGATGACCTATTTTCAGGGAAACACGGTAGAAAGATCTCTGGGGCCAAATATCGTAAGGTACCCACCACTCCATGGATCTTATTGGAGGAGGTGACATCATCTTGGCCAAACCCCAGGTCAATAATGCGGATGTGACCATTCCCGTCCAGCAATGAAAGAAGACAAAGTGTAAATGAAAGAGAATGGGAAATCTGTCCAAAGTTGTAGTGATATAAAAGACATGGCATATACCTCAGCAAAACCAAGCATCATTCAGGACTCTGGAAAAACTGGGTACATTATTCCACCATTACGAATGACATCTGCTTACCTGTGGATGATGATCTGTCCATGGAGGAACTGGAGCCCGCATACCATCTCTGCTGTGTAGAATCTGAGAGAGAGGACAGAGTGTAGTATCAATGACATGAAATCATTCTCTAGCAATCCCCTAATATCCTGCTATTATCTAACCGCCACCAGCAGCAGGAGGCGCTGTATATGGTCATCTGTATTTCCTCCAGTATCTTCTATATCTGACCTGACATGTCACCATATATTTTCCCCTCTTCAGTCCACTTTCAAGCTTTTCCCACGTCATTCACGCACCTTGTAGTTTTGATGTTCAGACTGCCGCACCTTCTCAGTAAATCCTCCAGGCTGCCGCCAGACAGATACTCCATGATAAAGTAGGCTCTATCCTGAGACTGATTTGCGGCATATAAATGGCAGAGGAATGGGCAGTCTCGGACCTTGAGGAGTATCCGCCGCTCTCTCATAATTGCTGCATTGTCCCTTGTTTTGTTGACATTCTTGACAGCCATGAAGATATTTTGGCCGGGGACTGATACCAGGACCACCTGAAGAAAAAGATGGAAAAGTCATTGAAAGTGGTCACAGGAAATTTTTACATATTTATTACATGGGGGGTCAGCAGTCAGTTGGATCCAGACCGTACAGATCAGAAGAAGTGAGCAAATATAATGCACCATATACTGTACATAAGCATAACTAGAGGAAACTGTAGATAGGAACAGTGAAATAATGGTCAAGTATATTTACAGATCTAGGTGGACATTGGTTGTAATATGTGTACAGATATCAATATATACATTGTGTTCTTACTGCAGCCTACACAGACCAGGTCAGGTAAATAACAATGCACATTTCCTAATCTCTTCAGTCCCTGAGACCAGCACCCCATGAGAGTGAATATCCTTATCAGACTAGACTATGTGGAGGCTTATTACACTTACAGCTCTATAGAAGCAGCTGCTGATACCAGGCACACATATATATAGAAAATTATTAGAGGTCCTCAGCACTAGAGATATAAAGGACTTATCATGGAGGATGGGAACTTTCAGGATATCCTATCATTTACTTTATTAATGGAAAATGCAGTTTACCTAAGTGGCTGATAACAGGAAACAATAATTTTCCAAAAGGAAACAAAGAATTTGGTTCAATGTCTTATTAACAAAAAATAAAAAGTTTTAAAACTTACTTGGACAAATTTGCCCCTACCCAACTCTTGATGGATGAGGAAGCGGTTGATGTAAAAGTCAGGGTAGGGGCTGGATGTTCCGGGGTCCTGGCTGCTGCCTGGTCTTGAACTGTCATCCTTCAATATACTGGCCTCCCCTCCTCTCTTCTTCTTCACACATCCGCTCTCTCCATCCTCTTCTCTCTTCCTCTTTTCATCTTACCTCTTCTAATGTCCTCTCATCTTCTTCATCCTCTTCTTCATCTCTTCATCCTTTTCCTCTTCTCATTTTCCCTCTTCTCTCTTCCTATTGTCACTTCCTCTGTGTCCAATGAAAGGCACTTTCCGCAGTATCGCTGAGATCCAGTGGTACAGTCTAGTCGCCGACATCTTCAGTGGATACTAAATGACAGTTGAGACTAAATGACAATTGGTCATGTGCAGGTGACATGATGTCAGAGGTCACAGAATCCTCAGGTGTCACCTGCCTGCCCGTACTACATGTACCAGCTCTTCCATATGTGATGTGGGTATAATGACTGATAGTCTAATGTCCAGAGGAATGGAGGATGTCATGGCTGGTTCTGCTAGTGCTCTATCTGTAGATGGGCAGGAGATGTGACTCTATGGCTAGGTTTGTGGTGGTGTCCATAGTTCACCAAAATCTCAGCTGTTATTGTAGAATAAGTACAGTTGTGTAGAAATTAATTGATCCAGGTGAAGGAATAAACCATAAACTATACCTGTTAGGTGTGAGATGTTAGGAAGGGTCATCTAGAAATTATAGGAGTGGTTATAGCTGTAAAATGTTTCCGTCCAGTGGCGTAGCTAAAGTGTTGTGGGCCCCAGTGCAATCTGTGACTGTGGCCCCCTACCCCATCCCTAAGACATATTCTTGATAGCAGCAATTATGGGGGCTGCAGTGGTGTCCAATAGACTTGAAAGGGATACAGGTATAGTACCCACAACTAGTATTATCAAGAATACAGGGAGTGGGTAGCCAGTGCCCAGCATGTAAACATTGCTGGGAAACAGCTGATTTGCGGGAGTCCTAATAGTTTGGTCTCCACTGATCTAAAATATTAATGTTAGGCCATCAAGTTGTAAAAAGTGGATCACTGCTTTAAAGGGGTATTCCAGTAGATTTGTAATTGTGACCTATCCTTTTTGTGAATTTTAATTAATTAATTAAATTCAACCCTGACCCCCTCCTATAAGAAGGTAAGAGGAACCTCCTCCCCTTGTGTTTTTTTCTGTCCTGTGTGCAGGACAGGTGGAAGGAGGTTTCTCTTACCTCCTTATTTGTTTCTTTTTTCACTTTAAGGAACAGGTTTACCTGTCCCTGTGTCGGCTCCAGGCTTGTTGGTGCTCCGGCATCTTCCTGGCTGTTTTCCCCCGGGCCGGCGTCTCTCTCTCTCTGTTCGCGCTGTGCGCGAGCTCTCCCGGGCTCCGGCGGAGTTTTTTTCCTTCTGCGCATGCGCGGCTTCTCCGCTGGCGCATGCGCGGTCGGCTGGGAATGCCGGCGGCCGGCCGGATGGGGCGTCTCTGCTCCTCCGGCCGAGAATTAACCCTCTCCCTCCCTGTTGGAGGGAGAAGGGAAGATCTTGGGGGCTCTTTCTTCTGGCCCCTCTTCTCCTTAACCCCAGTTGGGGGAGGAAGTAGAGTCCTTTTGTTATAAAAGGAAAAGTATAAAAAGTACAAAAAAAAAAAAAAAAAAAAAAAAGGGAGAGAGAGGAGGACGTTAGGAGGGAGGTGGGAGGAGCTAGTTCCCTACTCCTCCCCTCCTCTTCCTCTTTTAGGTATTTAAATCTTGTCAGTGCAAGGGTGCAGTTGCTTGCTCTATTTCTGTGGATCAAGCTCCGCTACTCCTAGCGTCCTTTGGTGTTACCTTGCTACCCTTTTTTTCAAGGACTAGCACTTATTTCATACGGTACTGTTAACCCTAGCTAGGCTATGGTGTTGTTTTTCTGTAAAATACTTAGTGTATTTTCTTTTCTTTGCAGATGTCTTCCTCTCCAAAAGAGGATGAGCCTCCCAGGCATAAGGGGACGTCAAAACGCAAACATCTGGCGTGCAGAGAATGTAACATCCCGCTCCCTGATGGGTACGAGTACAACAGGTGCCGCCAATGCCGTGCCCCTCCGCCTGAAGAACCCGCTCTCCGCGACATGGTCGCGTGGGTGAAGGAATTTGTTACTGACTCCATGGAGGCCTTTGTCAGCTCGGCCAAAAGACCTCGCAGGGAACCACGGTCCTTATCGTATCCTTCGGAGGAAGGGTCTAATATCATGGACGATTCTTCTGCTGACGAAGAATCTGATGTTCCCAGGACTGCCTTTTCCGTGGAAAAAATGCCTAAGCTCCTCAGGTCCATCCACCCAGGCGGGCGTGATGTTGACGAGGGGGATGCCTCAGACTCCACCAATAGAAGGTCCAGGACCTTCCAAGTGGAGCCCGCCCTGGCCAAAGCAATGAAAGCGGAGTGGAAACGCCCTGAGAAGGCGTTCTTTCAATCAAAGAAATTTAAACTAATGTTTCCCCTGGAGGAAAGTGCCCAAACTAGCTGGATGCCTCCGCCGAAAGTTGATTTTGCAGTGGCCAAGCTGTCACGGCGCACTGTAGTTCCATCGGAGGATGGATCAAACCTGCCAGACGCCATGGACAGACGCGCTGAGTGCATTCTGAGGCGCATTCATACGGCCGCGGCCTCCCAGGCCTCCATCGGCATAGCCTCCTCTGAGGTCTGCAACCAGCTTCATGCCAATCTAGAAAGATTGCGGCAGGATATTGATGACGGGGTTCCCCGGGATGACCTCCTGAAATCTTTTTCCTCCTTGTGTCTGGCTACGGAGTTCTTAGCGGAAGCAGCCATTTACCAAGTGAAGGTAGCCGCAAAGGGCATAGCTTTGTCAGCTGCTGCCAGGAGACCTCTCTGGTTAAAACCATGGAAGGTTGATAATGCTTCCAAGTTCAATCTCTGTGCCCTCCCTTTTGAACCAGGAAGACTGTTTGGGAAACAGCTGGACGAGATCATGGAGGGGCTGGCGGACAGTAAGGGTAAATCCCTTCCGCAGTCTTATGGGAACAGACCAAGTACATCTCGTGGCAGAGGTTCCCAGCGCCAATCTTCATCTAGGCCTCAATACAGGAGGTCAGGGTTTCAGTCCAGAGGATCTGGCCGCCGTTTTTCCAGGGAGGGGCCAAAGAAGCCCTCCTTTTGACAATCAGAGTATCCCTCCAAGGGAGAAATCCCCACCTGTTGGAGGGCGCCTACAGAAGTTTCTTCCAGCCTGGCGTCAGAACATCAAGGACCCTTGGGTCCTACAACTAATTCAACACGGATATCACATAGATTTCGTGTCGCCTCCTCCCGCCAGGTATATCGTAACCCGCTCTTTTTCAAGTCGAAAGCAGGCGTGTCTGGAAGAAATGATTCAAGATTACCTAAACAAAGAGGCCCTGGAACCAGTCCCGATGGAAGAAAGAGGCGCAGGCGTATACTCTCCAGTCTTCCTGGTGCCAAAAGCATCAGGGGGCTGGAGAATGATCATCGATCTCAGGTTTCTGAACCGGTTTATCCAAAAAATGCACTTCCGGATGGAAACGATAAAATCTGTCATCGCCTTTCTCCAGCCCGGCGACGTTCTCGCAACTTTAGATCTCAAGGATGCCTACCTGCACATCCCGATTTTTCCTTCTCACAGGAAGTATCTAAGGATAGCCGTTTTAATGCACGGCCGACTGTGTCACCTTCAGTTTGCGGTTCTACCCTTCGGTATCACCTCGGCACCTTACATCTTCACGAAGGTAATAGCCCCTATCGCCGCCTGTCTCAGGCTTCAAGGGCTATTCATAGTCCCATACTTGGACGATTGGCTACTGAAAGCACACTCAGAGGAGTTGCTAAAAAGTCACTTGGATGTCACCACCAGCCTCTTACAAGACCTCGGCTGGATAATAAATTGGGACAAGTCAAACGTGGAACCCTCAACAGAAAAGAGTTTTCTGGGGTTCGTGTTGGATTCCGTTCAGATGACAGTAGCTCTTCCTCTTCCAAGGAAAGAGAAGATCAAGTTAGCTGCCAAACAGCTCTTCCAGAAACGCTGGCTCTCGATCCGAACGGCTATGAGAGTGCTGGGCCTTATGTCCGCCTCGGCGGAAGCAGTCCCATGGGCAATGTGGCACATGCGCCCTCTCCAGAGCGAGGTCCTCAAGAAATGGAACCGCAGCCCTCTGAGTCTGGATTCACGCATCCATTTATCCCTCAATACCCGTCAGTCACTCAGGTGGTGGTGCCATCTCAAAGACGGAAGGTCCATGGTCCAGCCGGTCTGGATCTTGTTGACAACAGACGCATCTCTTACCGGTTGGGGAGCCCATCTAGGCGAGATGTATGCAAGAGGGATTTGGAATCGGTCAGAAAGGACCAAGTCTCCAATTGGCGCGAAATCAGATCCATTTACCTAGCGCTTCTGCATTTCACCCCCTTCCTTCGGGGCAGGGCAGTGAAGATACGGTCAGACAACTCAACCGCAGTCCTCTACCTGAACAAGCAGGGAGGAACCCGGTCACTCGCCCTTCTGAGAGAGACGGAACTTATCTTCTCCTGGGCAGAGAAAAATGTTACCCATCTCATGGCAGTTCACATCAAGGGAGCCTTGAATGTAATAGCGGACCAGTTAAGCCGGGGTCTGACGGTGTCAGCCGAGTGGTCCCTGAACAAGGAAGTATTCCTCCAAATAACCGAGATGTGGGGAACTCCGGAAGTGGACCTGATGGCCACCAGATACAATGCCAAGGTAGAGAAATTTTGCTCCCTCTACCGGGAAGACAATCCCTTGGCAGTGGATGCCCTGTCGATTCCATGGAGGTTCAGGCTGGCATACATCTTCCCTCAGCTTTCCATGATACCAAGGGTATTGATGAAAGTCAGACAGGAGCAGGCATCCGTGATTGCAATAATTCCATTCTGGCCAAAGAGGGCATGGTTTACCCAGCTCATTCAGATGAGTCGAGGGACATATTGGAGGCTCCCCCCACACCACAACCTGGTCACTCAGGGTGCCAGAGTTTGCCAGGACCTCGGCAGGTTCAACTTGACAGCCTGGAAGTTGACAGGTCCATACCTGGACTAGAATTGCTACCCACAGCCATCAGGAATACCATAGCTCACTCTAGAGCTCCGGCAACTAACCAGGCCTACCGTAGGATCTGCACGATCTTCAAGACCTGGTGTACGAAGAAGCGGGTATCTCAGGATAGCCCTTCCATTCAAACCATTTTGGAATTCCTGCAGGATGGCTTGGACAAGGGCCTTACACCGGCCACGCTGAAAGTACATATAGCTGCTTTATCAGCATGTCTGAATAGGCGTCTAACCCAGGACACCTTCATATCCCGGTTTCTTAAAGGGGCAACCAGGTTAAGACCTTCCATAAGGTCACCAGTCCCCCAGTGGGACCTCTCCACCGTCCTATCGGGACTTTGTAACCCACCCTTTGAACCAATGCAGGAGGTGGACTTTAAGTTCATGTCCTTAAAAGTGTCTTTCCTTCTAGCTGTCACATCAGCCAAACGGGTGGGGGAACTTCAGGCCCTGTCGGCCCATGAGCCCTATACAATTTTTTATCCTGATCGGGTACAACTGAGGTTTTTACCGGGGTTTTTACCCAAAGTGCCTTCTTATACCAATTTAAATCAGGTCATTTCCTTACCTGTATTTTTTCCTTCTCCATCCTCTCCTGAGGAGGAGAAGTGGCACACTTTAGACCTAGTCAGGTGCTTACAGATTTACCTGCAACGCACTAACAGTTTCAGAAGAGAAGAAAACCTGCTGGTTTCTTTCTTCGGGCGCTCCAAAGGGTTAAAGGCCTCGAAGCCCACACTATCAAGGTGGATTAAGGAGGCGATAAGGTTATCCTTTGTCTATCAGGGGTTGTCTCCCCCTGAATTTGTTAGGGCCCATTCTACCAGGGCAATGTCCACTTCCTGGGCGGAAAAACATTCAGTATCTTTGGAGCATATTTGTACAGCTGCCACCTGGCAGTCCCATACTACTTTTGTTAAGCATTACCGTCTAGACCTTCAAAGGTCAGAGGCTACTGCCTTCGGCCAGACCATTTTATCATCTGTGTGCCGAGGGGGCCCTCCCTAGGGGTTATCTCGCTACATCCCCATCTGTTGTGCCGCGGTTTGGACGTGGGGGAATCGTGGGTTATGTAGATAACCTGTTTCCCATAGTCCAAACAGCGGCACAAGACTCCCTCCCTATTAAGTTTTTCTTTTTACTGCTAAATTTACTTTTTAACTAACACAAGGGGAGGAGGTTCCTCTTACCTTCTTATAGGAGGGGGTCAGGGTTGAATTTAATTAATTAATTAAAATTCCACCTGTCCTAAAACACGCACAGGGGCACAAATACCCCCATCTGTTGTGCCGCTGTTTGGACTATGGGAAACAGGTTATCTACATAACCCACGATTAGCAAAAGTAAACATAAATACATTAGGTATCCCTGTGCTCCAAAATGTCTGAACTATTAAAATATAAAAATATATCCCATACGGTGAATGGCGTAGCAGCGAAAAAAAATCAAAATAGCCAAATAGTGTTTTTCAACACTTTGCCTCCTATAAAAAAATAAATAAATAAATTTGAATAAAAAGTGATCAAACATCACATCTTTCCCTAAATGGTATCAATAAAATAATCTTATCCCACATAAAGACACCTTACCCAGCTTCATACATGTAAACATAAAAGTTACAGGTATCACAATATGGCAACATAATTTTTTCTATTTTGCAAAATTTTTCATTTTTAAAAGGTATCAAAACATTACAAACACTTTATAAATTTGGTATCGCCATGTTTGTACTGACCCACAGAATGCGGATAATGTCATTTTTACCACACAGTGAATGGCATAAAAATGGAACCCATATGAAATTGGCACAAATGCATTTTTTTTCTCCAACTGCATCTCATTCTGAATTTTTTGTTCTAGCTTCCCAGTACATTGCACAGCATATTGAATTGGTGCCATTGCAAAGCTATCATGTGACTCTGGGAACTGAAAAAGTTAGATCTCTTTAAGATGTGGGGAGGGAAAAATGAAAATGCAAGAACGAAAAATGGCCAGCCCTTAAAGGGGCTCTATCATTGGGAAGAGTCATTTTTAGCTAAGCGCATTCTTTCATACCCTTTAGAAAGGCTATTTCACATGTACCTTTTGTATGTAAATTGCCTCAGTAGTTTTTGAATGTCAGTTTTTATTTATATGCTAATTAGCCTTCTCCATGCACCCCGGAAATGTCTGTGATCACAGTCTGCTATTCTCTATGTATGAGGGCAGGGAGATGAGCCATCACCACAGCAGCCTCTCTGCTCTCATACACATAGAGAATAGCAGAGAGGGTGCACACAGACACTTCCGGAGTGCACGGAGAAGATAATTAGCATATGAATAAAAACAGAATTATTCAAAAACTGAGGCGATTTACATACTAAGGGCTCGTTCACATCTGCGCCCCGGGTCTCCGCTTTCAGGCATTTTTGAAAAGTGTCCGGCCGTGAGCGCTGGTGAGCGTTTTATGCTCTCTGCAGTGAAACTGTTTTTTGTTTTTTTTAACCAGACACAGAGTCGGACATGCAGTACTCGGTGTCCAGTTTAAAAAAAACACGGTTTCGCCGCGGAGAGCATAAAACACTCACCGGCACTCACGGCCGACTCGGCATGACAGGTTTCTGTCTTCTGCATGCAGAAGACGGAAACTGAAAGCGGAGATCTGAACGCTGATGTGAACCCAGCGTCAAAGTATGTGTGGAATAGCCTAAAGGCTATGCAAGTATGTGCTTAGCTAAAAATGAATTTTCCCAATTATAGAGCCCCTTTAAGGGGTTAATAGCTGAAGATGCAACTATTGTGCTGTGTGGATATAACTTATGATCTTCATAATACTTTGCTATACCAATGAAACAGATTACGGAACATTCTTATGGAGGGTGAGTGCGATTATTCATTTGGCCACTAGGTTGCAGCATTAAGCCACCAAGTAACTTTGCCTGATTGGTATGTCTGTAGGATTTCTCAATTATGTAGATGTTTATATTGTGATTCTATAATAATAATAATAAATTTTATTTATATAGCACCAACATATTCCGCAGCGCAGTACAATTTGTAGGGTTCAAATACAGACAGAAAGATGCATTACAAAGAAAGTCATTTCACACAATGGGACTGAGGGCCCTGCTTGCAAGAGCTTACAATCTATGAGGTAGAGGGGGTGACACAAGAGGTAGCAGAATATCCTAAAGGCTTTGTTAAATATGAGAGCAGTAAGATCACAATTTATAATATTCTGGAATTTTAGTAGAAAAATCTAAGCATGGAATGTGCTTCACATTATCACAATCCATCTGCACTATACTGATGTGCCTACAGTCTATATGCAGGAAGGTAGAGGGGTAAAGTGGTAACTGTCATTGGTACACAATACTGCACTGTTTATTCCTATGACCTAATGTAAAAGACAAATATTGATCATGGTATAAAACTATAGTGTCATGCCTTTGGCTATAAATGGCACAGTAGCTATGGTACTGATACGCCTAACTGGTTCCTTGTTGCTATGTTTTTTAATGCTTAAAGTAGATATGCCATGCTAATTGATGTGGAAAGTTAGGGAGCGTTCACACTACCGTCGGTGTCCGACATGTAGTGTCCGCTCCTAGTGTCCGCTCAAAATCTGTCACGGACACTAGGAGCGGACACTAGATGTGTCCGTGACACCTGTCATTCACTTGAATGGGCATCGGGTGCGTTCTTTTGCACTCCGTGCCCGTCCTTCCCTGTCCGCAAGAGAAGATGTCCGACTTCTCAAGCGGACAGAGGAACCCTGCATGCAGGGTTTGCATGCAGGGTTTTTCTGTCCGCTTGAGAAGTCGGACATCTTCTCTTGCGGACAGGGAAGGACGGGCACGGAGTGCAAAAGAACGCACCCGATGCCCATTCAAGTGAAAGACAGGTGTCACGGACACATCTAGTGTCCGCTCCTAGTGTCCGTGACAGATTTTGAGCGGACACTAGGAGCGGACACTACATGTCGGACACCGACGGTAGTGTGAACGCCCCCTTAGAGGATCTCTTTAATAGTCATCTGTTTTCTTTTGTCCCTTTTAAATGGTCACTAACTTTTCAGGCAACTTAGTTTAATTTCATAGAGAATGAGAGTCTGGGTCAATATTGTAAAGCACTTTATTAAAAATGTGGCTGTCTTTTGCCTGAAACACCTCTCTAAAGTTCCTGCCACTAGGTGTCACCCTTCTAGCAAATTTACAACTGATTTTTTTTTTTTTTTTTTTACTAGGGAAGCATGTCCTTAGATACATTAGATGAGTAAGACAGTGAGTTGGAGTTTTTTCACTTCACACAGTGAATGCAGATGGGAACTGCTGATTCTACTCACAGCCTCACACGTCTAGAAACAAGAACTGAGGATTCTGCATGCATCTCACAGCTTACAATGTACCAAAAAAAGTTTTCTATGTACTTGTGCATACTTTTGGCTGCTTATGTGGTTTCAGATGGAATATTATTCAGACTTCACAGCACTTTACTGACTGTTCCCCTGTGTTGCTCTTTCCTGTTTCATTTATGCATGGTAGATGATGCAATGTAGTTGATGTCTGCCTATACCTGCTGTATATTTGCAGTTCATATTCCTAGATATCTTATATGATGGTTACATGGGCTTTTCTCTATTTGTGCTTGTACAGTTTCTCCTGGCAAAATGGCATGTAAACAAACGCAAACCAGAACATAGATGTGAACCTAGCTAATGCCCTTCTACAGGCTATTCGAGCTGATTCAGCCTGTAGAAGCGCGTGTTAGTGTGAAACTGCCATTGCAGTGGTTTTTCTCCCAGCCATACCTATGTTAATCTGCATTTAAATAAAGACTTCTCTGGATGTGAGTGCTGCTGTCTGCCTTTTTTCTGCCACCATATATGAAGGCTTATATAGTAATAGAAGAGGAAGTCCAGCAAGACCCTGCATAGTTCAACTTTTCATGAAAACTTGGGTACTGTTTAATTGTTCCAAAAAAATGTAAATGCATAGCTCCCAAGTGTCCCACATTTAGCGGGAATTCCCCGCTTTTATATTCCTGTCCCACGCAGCAAACTGAATGTCCCACTATGTCCTTGAGGTGTTTTACTTATTAACAAACTCCCCTGCTCTTATAACCGATAAAATGTTGTAACTGCAATAAGAGTGGGGGGAAAGCTTGCACTACTGGAGGACCTGAGTGTTGTCAGATGTCTCGTGACTAGGTAGGCGTGTCTTAATAGCCCGTGCAGTGCTGGAAGAGATAGAGAGATGTGGTTGAAGGTACTGAGAGAGGAAGGGGGATCTGAGATGCAGGATGGAGTGTGTGCGTGTGGTGCAATTGAGAAGCAACAGTAACCTAGGGGCAGAGATGGAAGGGGAACATTATACTGGGGGTAGAGATGGAGGGGGGGCAGAGATGGAGGGGGACATGAAACTAGGGGCAGAGCTGGAAGGGGAAAATTATACTGGGGGCAGAGATGGAGGGGAGGACATGAAAATGGGGGCAGAGATGAGGGGGAGCATGAAACTGGGGCAGATGGAGGGAGGACATGAAACTGGGGGCAGATGGAGGGGGTCATGAAACTGGTGGCAGATGAAGGGGGTACTTAAACAGGGGGACATTAAACTGGAGACGACTGGGGGGGGGCATTAAACCATGAAGGTAGCTGGAGGGGACCTGTCTGCCTCTAGTTGCCCCCAGTTTAATGTCACCCTCCAGCTACCCCTACGGTTTAATGTATGCTTCTAGCTGCCTGAGTTTAATGTCGGACTTGACCTGCCATTAATTTATTGCCCCCCTCCAACTACCCCCACTGTTTAATGTCCCCTACGGTTTAATGTCCAGCTACTCCAGTTTCATGTCTCCTCTAGCTTCCACCAGTTTAAACTGCGGCACAGGAGAGGGACTTAATACTGTGGGGCAGTTGGAAGGGAACATTATAATGTGGGGACATATAATGTACGGGTGACTGTAGGAGGATTATACTTTGTGAGGGCGCATGGAAAATGCATGAGAATGGGCGGAGTCAACATAGAGGTGGGCGGAACTAAACTTGCCACGGCGCGCATAGTGCGCGACACATTTTGTCCCTCTTTCTGTTCTTCAAAAGTTGGGAGGTATGTAAATATAATAGCATTTTAAATCTTCATATAGTTTTGTGTCTACAGATGACAAGCTAATTTATGTCCCCATGGTTACAACTCTTATTCGCTAGTATTGGCAATTGGATGCCAAGAACAGGGGGGCAAAAAATGTGGCTGTAAGATTATACTGCTCAGTATTTGTTGTTTGGATCCCTGTTTTGTTTTTTGTTTTTTTCTGCTTTTCATTTAAATAATTATTGCAAAAGTGTACTGTATATACCTTTTATCATCAATGGATGGCAAATTAGACAAGTGATTGTGATGAGAGATTCAAGCAAGTATAATGGAAAAGTTAGCAATTTCTCATCCATCCTAATGATGGCAGCAAATAAAAGCTATTCAAGGCTTGGATTAACACACCATTGTGGGACTTAATAATTGTCCACTGGTAGAAGGTGACTGTCTAACATTAGAGATGAGCGAACAGTAAAATATTCGATGTTCATTATTCGTTTAGAATAGCATCTCAATATTCGACTATTCAAACGAATATCAAACCCCAATATAGTCTATGGGAGAAAAAGCTTTGTTTCAAGGGATCCCACCATTCGACTCAGGAGGGTCACCAAGTCCACTATGACACCCCAGCAAATGATGACAACACCTCTGGAATGCAACTGGGACAGCAGGGGAAGCATGTCTGGGGGCATCTAACACACCAAAGACCCTCTATTACCCCAACATCACAGCCTAACAACTACACACTTTCCACATTCAAAAAAAACCTCTATCAAAGTGGGAAAATACCTGGAAAGCTTCTTTACTCCCCAAATGGATGGACACAAACCCCAATTTAAGCTCAAAAAACATTAACAAGCACCCCTTTAAATCACGTTGCCCATGACAACCACATATGGAATAGACAATGGGAAATCCAAAAGCCCTCACCCTTAACTGTCATTTTGAGTGTGTGTGTGTGTGTGTGTGTGTGTGTGTGTGTGTGTGTGTGTGAGAGAGAGAGATGTGGTAAGACCTTCCAAAATTCACTTTTCTAGCCCTTAACGTGAGCCCTTCCAAGTTAAGTTACAGGCCCTTAAGCTGAGCTACCAGCAGAGATTGAGGCCCTTTAGGTGACTTCAGCCTTTTACCTGCAGAGCTTTTGGCCCTTTAACTTAGTTCAGCCTTGCACCAGCAGAGATTTGTTGGTCCTTTGGGTGAGTTGAGCCTTTAAACAGCAGAGATTCAGATTTTATCCCTTAGAGTGAGTAGAGCCTTTAAAATACACTGCTTTTGGCCCTTGGTGTGAGTAGAGCCTTTAAAAAGCAGTGTTTTTGGCCCTTGGAGTGAGTAGAGCCTTGCACCTGCAGTGTTTCTGGCCCTTGGAGTGAGTACAGTCTTTAAAAAGCAGAGTTTTTGGCCCTTGGCATTAGTAGAGCCTTGCACCAGCAGTGTTTTTGGCCCTTGGAGTGAGTACAGCCTTGCACCTGCAGTGTTGTATGCCCTTGGAGTGAGTAGAGCCTTGCACCTGCAGTGTTGTATGCCCTTTTGGTGACTATAGCCATGCAGCAGCAGTGTTTTATTTTTTGGCCCTTGGGGTGACTACAGCCATGCAGCAGCAGTGTTTTATTTTATTTTTTTCTGCCTTGCGGGGGTTTTGTTTGCTTATTGGTTTTCTTTTTGTTATTGTATTGTTTATAAATAAAGAATTTATAAAAAAAAACAAAAAAAACAGAAAATGTCCTCAAACTGCTGTTTAAAATACCTAAGAATATAAAATTTCTGGAGATGGACTCTTTACTTTAAGATTGATATTTTTCCACAATTTTGGATCTCAAGTCCTCAGACAGTTCTCTTCTCTTTCTGCTGTCCATGCTTAGTGTTGCGCGCGCGCACACACACACGCGTACACACACTGCAATGTGAGTCAACGTCTCTAGTTTTAATCTAATTTCAGGTGTGATTTTTTTTTTTTTTTTTTGTATTTAAAACATTGCCCACATCTGTTACTTGTCCCAAGTGAGTTTGTCCATCACATGCTTGAAACAGCTACCTTCAGGACACCACAGACCTACTAAATAAACTATCCACTATAGGTCCTCTCCCAGATAGAACCATCCTGGCCACCATGGATGTAGAATCCTTGTACTCCAACATCCCACACCAAGCTGGTGTAAATGCCTGCCAGTTTTTCATGGAAAAGCGAGGTATGAATGCTGAATCGGCGGTGAAACTCACAAAATTCATCCTCACCCACAATTTCTTTTCTTTTGGTGACTGCATCTATCTACAGCAGACCGGCACCGCAATGGGGAGCAAAATGGCGCCACAGTACGCTAATCTCTTCATGACCAAGCTGGAGAGTGACTTCCTATCCACCTGCACCACCAGGCCTCTGGCCTACTATCTCTTCATTGACGATATCCTAATCATTTGGACTGGGTCTGAACAACAGCTGAAAAAGTTCCATGAACAATTCAACCAGTTCCATCCCACCATCAACCTGACGCTCAATCACTCCTTCTCCGAAATAAACTTCCTGGACGCAGTCATCAAGATACAGGACAACAAAATTGAGACATCGCTGTATCGGAAACCAATTGACCGCCCTACTGAACTTAGACAGCCATAAAGATAAGAACCTGGGAATTGTTTACGTGTATACACCAATAAGCTTCTTCCCCCCCTCCCTCTTAAAATTCTATCCCTATGTGTCCTGTTCTACATAAATATGCAGCCTTCAGAAATTGTTTTTAGTTATATCTGAAGAAGAAGTCGGGAGCTTCGAAACGTTATAATCTGTCATCATTATGAGTTAACCATTAAAAAAAAGGTATCATCTACTGAAGACTCTCAAGTTTTTCGGGTTTTTTTATGCTTGAAACAGTTATTTACCCAGAATTTTGTGCCAACAGTTTTGTTTGGCCTGTTTTTGGAGTTTTGTGTGATACGTCCAATTAACCTCCTTTCTTTTTGTGTGTGTGTTCCAATACACTCAAACGAAATAAGTAATTGCAATAATTTTCTGGGAGAAATACTTAATTTTCTGTAAAAATAAATAAATAATAATAAAAAAAATTCAGGGGTGTAAACACTTACTGCCATAACTGTATGTATGTGTATTTATATGTATGTATGTTTGAATAAGACAAGTGTCCATCATTCGCTGTAATCACTGACTATTTCCATAGCTAGAATCATAGTCCTTTACGAATGGCTGACAGACATGGTCAGATAGAAACTGTAAAGATCCTCTAATTCTCAGAAAAAGCTACTGATTGAATTATGAATTGAGATGGAAAGTAAATATGCAACAAAATATGCATCCTTTAGGGTAGGGGGCATGTATCATGTGGTGGGCAAAATAAGGTTTTATATTATGTGGGGGCTAAATAAGGGGATTTTTTGATCTGCCAATGGGGAGTATCCTAATTAGGGGGGACACATCACGCAACCAAAGCAATTATTTTATTTGGTGGGGGGAGGAGGGAGTGGGCCCTTTGTTTTCTTGTTTACGGTAATGGATGTGGATTTGTCATATAACAGACGCAAAGGGATCTTTGTGGACCCATCAACTACCTATTAAATTGTATGTAATTTTGCCATAATGTAAGTCATCTGTAATTTTTGACAGGATATGCTACAGAGGCTCTTTACTTGTCTAACAAGGTAAGTCTGTAAAAACTGTCTGCAGTGTGTGTGTGTGTATATATATATATATATATATATATATATATATATATATATATATACTCAAATTTATATAAACTGAAAGATATACAAATATTATTTGCATTTATTTTTTTGCCTGTGCTATTCTGAATTTAACTGTATGAATGTGACTGAACTGGGGTTAATCCACATTGTAGAGACAGAGGACAAGGAAAGGATGACCCAATTAGACTGTGTTTTCTCTTCCAGAGAGATGTTCACCCAGTGCTTTCCTTGGGGTCTGGCTGTGCCATGTGATTTATGACACCGGTTGGGGGTTGGAATTTCCCTCTTTGTTATCTGCCTAATTTAGGAGGCAACTAACACACAATACTTAGAGCAAAGAGAATTCCAGCAGGATGCAACCAACAAAGCAAATCTCCATTCTCAATATGATAACAGGAATATATGTGACTGTTTTTCCTTTTACTCCAATTGTAAATCAAGTAAGAAAAATGCTATAGGGCTATATCATGAATTTATACAGGTTTGTTTTATTTATGACCTGTATAGAAGACCCTCCTAATTCCTACATCATACAATTCCTGATATAAGATAAAATAATCCTTTAATAGTCCCACAGTGGGGAAATTTCAGCATGTTACAGCAGCATAGTAATACAGATACAGGATAATACACAGTAATATATTACAGAAGTAGACACACACATGCTGAGAAGAGAAGATATACTAGGAGTCCATAGCAGCTAAGGAACAGAAGAAGAAAGAAGGAAGACTTCATAGTCATAATCATTAGATTTCTGTGCAGAATGATCTTCGCTTGGTCTGATGTAGATTATATAGCCTGGTCGCTATGACCGTCCTGTTCAGTCAATTTTCAAAGCAGTCATATATATTTGTCTTATATGGCATATTTCATTATGCGAAAAGTGGGGGGGGGATGTCACTAGTAAAGTGCATGGTCACAGAAACAAGATCAAGTTTCTATAGCTGTAGTGCAACACTTTGACAAATATAGGATCTAGGCCAAACATAAGGGGGCATGATGCCTATTGTGCATGGCATTGTATGGAGACCCTACTGTTCCTTTTGTACAGAATCACACTGGCTCTGTTTGGTGTTGTATAGGCTTCACTGGGTGCTGTACATACGTGCATTGCTTCAGATTCTCTCTGTGAAGGAAATCTGATGGAGAGGTTACAGTTTTAAATCCAACAGAAACCGTGTAGAGGGGCTTGCAAAAGTATTCATCCCCCTTGAACTTTTTCACATTTTGTTGCAACCACAAACATAAATGTATTTTATTGAGATTTAAAGTAATAGACCAACACAAAGCAGTAGATAATTGTGAAGTGGAAGAAAAATGATATGATCTTCAAAATTTTAATCAAATAAAAATCCCAAAAGTGTGACGTATACAATGAAAAAAATTTGTGAAATAAACTAAAACACAACTTTTAATACCTAAGTATGGTGGCCGCTCTGAAAATGAAAAATGTCTACGTCACATAAAGATTAAAAGTCAAGGTCCATAGTACCACGGATACTACACACAAAGTACATCTTTGGGTTCAGAGCATATAGCTATAAAATGGTTAGCTCTCACCGGCCTCTCCTGTGTAAACGTGCAACCACCAAGGATCTGGTCCATAAGCACTACATAAGTTTCGGGTACACAAACATAGATGTAGGTGCCTGTTCAAATGCATCAGGGTTCAGTTATCTCTTTTATCATGCCTTGTGTTGCCCTGGCAACCCTTCTTAACTCCTGTCCTTACCAGTTTCTTTGGAAATAGATGTACATGATAATACTGTACAAGAGTACTGGAGATTTGTGAACTTCTCAAGATTTATTTTATTTCAGGTCTGGGTGGCTTGGATCCCAGATTTGTTTTGGGTCGAACAAGTTTGGTATGAAACACACCTTAAATCACCACAGTACACTTTTCAGGTCATTCCCTCAATAACCTCACTCATCTTCCCTTCATTTGAGGCCCACACCATGGGACTATTCTGCCCATTCTCCATTCGCATAGCCATGAACTACCATCCACCTGATGCTAAGTTCACACCTGTGTCATGGTCTTCATTGTTCGGATCCACCAGGGGTCTACCATAAAGTGGTGGAGAAAAAAAGTCCTCTGTGCAGGACTCTTCTTCTGATTTTCAGTGGTTTCTGCAGACTCTGGTGCGGATATGAACTTATCCTGACTCACCCTACCAATTTCTGGACCACTTTGCTTCTTGGCTTCCCCTCTTTCTATCCTGTGAATTTCCTACCCTCTTCATGGCTTTTTTTTTTTTTATCATCCCCATTAATACCCCCATCTGTCCAGCTGCCTCACAGTTTCTCTTACTAACCCCTTCTTTTGGTCTTTCACAACTTTCCTTTACTTTCCACAATTGATCTGGACTTCCTCCTACTCCTTGCAATTTCTAAATGTATTAACTCTTCTCTTTCCACTTTCTGACTATAACTTTTTTTCTCACCATCAGTACTTTCCTTCACATAAGATACCAATCCATTATACATGTAGAAATTTCTGACCAATAACTTCCAGTATCTCTCAGAGACTCTGCAATCTTCACTGTCCTCAGTTTCTTCACTCAGACCGTTCCATTACCCCCATATCCATTCACTTGCATGCTTATGTTATCTCCACCTCAAAAACTTCTCCAGAATCCAGCCATTCCTTACCATGGAAACATTAAAGACCCTCACTTGACTACAGTAACGCCCACTTGACTACAGTAACGCCCACTTGACTACAGTAACTACTAACTGGTCTTCCACTTCCTAACATCTCCCCTCTACAATCTATCCAAGTCTTCCACTTACTAAAATCTCCTCTCTACAACTTGGCCAATGATCTAAGATTAACATCCTCTTAGTAGAGACAAGCAGGATTTTGTTTTATTTGAGCCTGAAGTGAAGGTTTATTTATTTTCCTGTTTTTTTCTAAATAAACCAGTTTGCTGCACATTTCGTGTCCCGGTCTTGACTGTTTGGGTCTGCGCCACTGCTGCTACCGAGCTACCTTTCCCACAATGTATATAATATGTAACTACTATCTGCTTAAAAAAATTATCAAATTAAATGGGCCCATCTTCTATCCCACATTGATGTATTGAAAAAGAAGTTGAGAACATATTAATGTTTGATGTCCTATAAATGAAATGACTGATGATCCTAATGGATACCTTTATAAATGGTTGATGAAACCTATGATAAAATGTGAACTTTAAGCCTTGAAATAGTAGTAAAATATAGAGCATCCCAGTCAGGTGATACTACAGATCACAGAAAAATTAGATTGTGAGAAAGGAGAAGTCCAGCTAGGTACATTGTTCATATCTCTTTGCATTTACCCTGGATTAGCCTGACATTACCATTTCTCCATAGTCTGCCGAGGGGAAAGACAGGAGAAAATATTCTAACCCCACCATTAGAATGAATCTGCAACAGAGTTACTGAGAGCCCCTCTAGGGAAACCTATTGCAATAAATGAAGGTATTCTGTCTTTGGGCATTGCTATTCAGTAGTCTAAGTTTGAGATTTTTGGCATGTGGGAAGAATCCGGGGTACCTGGAAGAAATCCACACAAACACTGGGAGAACATACAAACTCTCTGCAGATGTTGTCCTTGGTGGAATTATATGAAATAGATGAATTGTTTCCCTGCATCCCTTTGGCATCCTACCACCCTGACTTCTCTTCTCTACTACTCCAGATTATGGGGATAACGTCCATCTTTAGGGAAAGACAACCTTTTCAGGTGTGTGGAGACTTATACAGCTATAGTTGCTCCACTGCAAGGGAACATGGGAAGAATATGCAAATCTGCCTCCCAAGATGTAAACAGGGAGACAGTGCCTCTGTTATGCTGCCCTCTATAGCAAGCACCCTGAACATCATGCCCGACTTCCCAGAAGTCTTTACTGCATAATGCGGGGTTATATCCAACTCTGCTTCATTAATGCACTACAGTAAGCTTTATTCCATCAGATTCTTCCTAGCGAGCACTGCCGTACCATCATCTGTCTATGACAGTTCAGGCTTCACCAGAATTGGATAATCCACACTATGTGAAGGGTGTTTGTTAAATCTCATTCATTTACATGGTACTGTTGTTGCATTGTGCATGGGCCCGGGATTATTTCTTCATATAGTAGTAACACAAAACAATATGCATACATGAAAAATAGATAGATATGTGGATCCAGATTTATCATATCATTGCTACACTGCACATAGGCTGTAATGGACACTGCTGAAATCAATGTTCATATGTGTAAATCTTAGTGATCTAATGCACAGAGGCTGAATGTGAAATATAAATCCCCCACTCTTTACGCTAAATCTTCAGATTTATGGTTGGTTAGAAATGGTTATGCTATATACATGTAGTTGGCGTTGATCAATACTTTTAGTATTCAGAGTCTTCTGTTCATGTTTGCAGTAATATATATGACACAGACTGACAAAAAGTAGCCCTCGGTACTTGGCTGCGGTCAAATTACTTCACTTCTAAGGAGTCTTGCATTCTTTGCAAAGTGGTGGGACAAGATATACTAGTCCAAATGTACCAAGAAATCAGCAAGCTCATAGCAAGTTAAGAGTAAGGGCCCCCTACTGATCCTGGTTAAACGTACTAACATGCCATACTGCTTTAGTCTGTAAGAGGTGGTGCTTGCATCCCCTCCAACTTCATTTTTATGATACTTTGGCTCATGTCCCCACACCCCTTGTTTGTGCCAACATATGGAAGTCACCACTCACTAAGTTTATATTGTACATGGAATAAGGGTACGGGGCAGATTTATAAAGACTGGCATACAAGGCATATTAACTCAGAAAATATTTTTTAGAGGATTAGCTGCTGAATATGGACACACAACTGTCTACAGGAATTTCAAGTGACCTGCAGTGCTGAGATGTTCTCACTACATTGAGGATAGCTATAAGAACCAGCTTGTTTCCAGTACCAACCATACACGTGTATCACATTGAAAGCAATAGGGAAAAAAGCCTCCCATTAATTTCAATGGGTAACGTTCGTATGCCGGCACCCATTCAAGTCAATGGGAGCTGGTTTTTATGCACTCATTCTGAACAAGTTTTACGTTCCGAATGAGCGGAGCATAACTCCGTGTGAAGGCTCCCTAAGTATAATAGGGACAGAGAGTCCACAGAGGAAAACTTTGCAACTTTCTGTGAAAAGCGCTGCAGAGAAAAAACGTGATGAGTTTCTGCCGCTGTCTTGGTGGAGAAACTGGTGGCATTTCCATAGATATATTTGACATGCTGCAATTTTCAAAAATGCAACATTTTTGGAAATCGCAGCATTTCTGCTGCGGGTATTATCTGCAGTCAAACTGTGACATTTTTGCCACGTGTGGACCCGGCCTAAAGAGGTTTTCTGGGACATTTTAAATGGCCATCTGCCCTTCAATTAAATACCCAAGGGGGTCCGGCAGCCAGGCCTCCTATGTGTCAGCTAGTTGAAGCGGCAATAGCACTCCCTCTGTCTCATTTACTTCACAGGCCAAGTCACTGTCATATTCATTAGTCACATGGCTTGGACGTTTAGGTGATGAATCAGTAAATCCTGCAAAACCCCTTTAAGTATATGCCCCAAGTAGTGGGCCACAGCAAAAAAGCACTGCGGGAAAAAACATGGAAGAAATGCTTTGTGGTTTTTCTCGCACTGTGGTTTTTCACAGAAAGTGTGCAAAGGTTTTCTCTTCAGACTTTCTGCTTCAATTATACCTATACAGAAACCGCCAGCTTTTCCATAGGTAGAATTGACTTTCTGCGATTTCCAACACCGCAAGGGTTTTGGAAATTGCAGCGTGCCTATTGCGTGTATTTTTCCACAATGTGTGGATAGAATTCACTACATGGGACCTTAGCCTTACATTGGAAAAAGGAATAACGTGTATCCTTCAAGAGGGACAAGGCAAAAAGTAAGTGACACGTTATTTTCATAAGTATTTTAAGACACTATCCTGAACAATCTGCAATTTTCGAGATATCAGCAAGCTATTTCAAGTATGTCCTATGGAGATCCAGTACAGAGTTTTGCCAGTGGCTCTGAAGCAGTCAAGCTGTGAATTGTACAAATATGTGAACACATCTAGGACACTTATTAATTTTTCTAGGAGTTCAACGTGAATGCAAATCCTAAACTTTCTTGAGCGTGTGTTCTCATAACAGGTTCAGCCGCCTGACCAAATGATCTGCATTATTTTACTTAATCTTTTAATGACGCAGACACTTTTGACCTCAATAACTCTAAACAACATTTTGGAGAAATTTTCTTTCGTTTGAACTTTACAGGGTTGTACAGGATTTAAAACAAAGAGGCTGCCATTCCTGTGTATAGGTTGTGTGTCTTAAGACAGTTCAGTCCCTTTCACTGTAATTGAGATGCAACTCTACATTTGGACAAGTGTGGCATAGTTTGTGGACGAACGCAGTAATGTTTTTCTGGTATTTAAATGTATTTGTATACTCTGTATCAGAATATATTAGCAGCTATTTGGACCAAAGGCTTCATGTACATTGTAGTTTTTAGCTCCTTTTTTCCATAAGTTGTAGCAAATACTATGACACAGTGCGCTTAGTAGTGATCCACTGGAAGTGGAACTGGAACTTCCTGGCGCCGCCTTGTGTGTGGCTGCCTGATACAGTGCTGCAAGCTGGGAGCAACCTTTATCTTTCCTTTTTCACTCTTTTTCTCTGTATCTTCAAGAATCCTGTAACCAAGCAAACTAGTACTATGAATTAGCAACTATAAATCGAATGGAAGATCCTGTGGAGTATTTTGTTCCTTTTGTTTCTATTGTTAAGCATGGACAATGACTCAAGACCTGGAGTTTTTCCTGTGCACATGTGCCTGTTACCATCCCCCCAGGAGCTAAGGACAGCATGGACACCATGTGGCATGGAGGAGAAACCTACATGGAAGTGTGGCCTTCTTCTTTTCAAGGAGATGATTTTTGGAGTCTATTGCTGATGTGTGAAGATGCCTACAGCTGACTGGTATTTCTTTCTTTTACTGCGGACACGTGGGACTCTGTTACAACCTGGGAACCTACCATCACCCACCTACCCATGTGTTTATGGAACTTGGCAAGAGAGCAGCACCCTGTCTACCTGGATGGCTTCAGACCTCTCTGGGCAGTAGAACACAGTGGTAAGAAGAAAGGAAGAGGAGGGCTTGTGATGAGGGATATTTGTGGGCATTTTTTTGTGGTTAATGGACAATAGCGCTGATGCAAGATACCGAACTATCAGCTGTGAGCATGAGATCTCACCACCTACCAAAGGAACTGCCACATGTTATCATGATAGCTGCATATGTCCCCCACCTCTGCAAAAAAACGTTTTTTTGCCTGTTATATCTACATGCTGTGACCCCCCTCCTCATGTCCTCCAACCACATTCGGCTGTATTATTAACATCAATCCGCACAGAGAACTAAATGATCCTGCAGTGTGTCTGTATTTCTTTCTTTTTAGTTGCTATGATTCCTAGGATTTCTGCCATGAGCTTGTATGTGTTTTTCTCTTGTTATATGCTACTGTACCATCTATGAAACTGTATCACTGAAATTTCCCCATTGTGGGACTATTAAAGGATTATCTTATCTTATCTTATCTTATAGACATAGTCACATGCCCATTTATGTATACAGATCCTAAAGCCAGAGCACAGAGTAGAGAAGAAAATTGATCTGCTGTGTAAGTTAGGGGAGTATGTATTAATTTAGGGGGTCTGATCTGGGGTCTTTATTTAGGGGTTAGGGGTCTAGATTTATATAATGAGTCTGGTCTAGAAGGTTTATTTTTGTGTTTGTACATAATATAGGGGATATGTTTGGGTTTGTCTAATTTAGGGGATTTTTGTGTTTGAGTGCCTTCACACGGAGTTTACGCTCCGCTCATTCTGACAAGTAAACACATTCAGAGCGTAAAACGGATCCCATTGACTTCAATGGGTTCTGTCTTACGCGCGCTACCCATTGAAATCAATGGGAGTCGCTTTTTTTTACCTATTGCTTTTAATGTGATACGCGCATATCACATTGAAATCAATGGGTTAAAAAGCCTCCCATTGATTTCAATGGGTAGCGCGAGTAAGACAGAACCCATTGAAATCAATGGGATCTGTTTTACGCCGCTATTTCTGAACGTGTTTACATGTCAGAATGAGCGGAGCGTAAACTCCGTGTGAAGGATCCCTATCTCTGACTCTATTTTGTTTTTGGAAGGCAAAAAACAAACAACACCGAGCCGATCCTCGTGTATTACCACTGGAAGAAAATGTGATTTAAATGTAGAGACAAGTGCTTGCTCACCTGGGAGGGTTGTGAGGAAGTCACAACAACCCAAATAACCTTGAGAGCAAGCAAATCCAGGGTATGTAGAATAAGGTGGAGGGCAGCAGCTGCAGGACCATTACACGAACGGGAACATACAATGAAAAATTGGGGCCGGCCTGATACAATGCTCAGCCTGAAGAACAGCGCTCACCCAGAAGATGACAGAAACTTCTTTAATAACAAATGGAACAGCACAACGCGTTTCGGACATATGGTAGTTCTTCCTCAAGTGCACAGTCACTGGCCTGGATGGCTCCAAACAGTTTGGAGCCATCCAGGCCAGTGACTGTGCACTTGAGGAAGGACTACCATATGTCCGAAACGCGTTGTGCTGTTCCATTTGTTGTTAAAGAAGTTTCTGTCATCTTCTGGGTGAGCGCTGTTCTTCAGGCTGAGCATTGTATCAGGCCGGCCCCAATTTTTCGTTCTATTTTGTTTTAGGTCTTGGTTCTGAATTTATTTGCGTGTGGACTAGCCCAGTAAGGGGTCAAAGAAGTGTCAGGAGAAACTATTCTGCAATCACTGGATTTATAGAGTAGTAGTAGTAATAATATAGTAAATGCTTGTATTCTACTGTGTAGCTCATGACTATTTCTCCAGAAAATGAAATATTTCTTCCAGAAAATTATTGCAATTACACGTTTTGTTACACCTATGTTTATTTCCTTTAGGTATATTAGAACAACACAAAAAAATGGCAAATTGGACATAATTTCACACAAAACTCTCAAAATGGGCCGGACAAAATTGTTGGCACCTTTTCAAAGTTGTGGGAAAATAACTTTGTTTGAAGCTGTGATGCTCATTCGGGAATATAAAAAGGAGAGAAGTTTGCTCAATCTTTGCATTCAATGTCTGCGTGCCAGAACAGAAAGAGGAGAAGAAAACTGTCTGAGGTCCTGAGAACCAAAACTGTGCAAAAATATCAACAATCTCAAGGTTACAAGTCCATCTCCAGAGATCTTGTTGTACCCTTGTCCACAATGCGCAACATAATCAAGATGTTTACAACCCATGACACTGTAGCTAATGTCCCTGGATAAGGACAGAAGAGAAAAATTGCTGAAAGGTTGCAATGCAGGACACTTCAGATGGTGGATAAGTAGCTCCAATCATATTCCAAAGAAATTCAAGCAGTCTTGCAGGCTCAGGGTGCATCATTGCCAGCGCAAACTATCTGTCCACATTTGAATGAAATGAAACATAACGGCAGTAGAAACAGGAGGACCCCACTGCTGATACAGACACATAAAAGCCAGACTGCAGTTTACCAAAATGTACACGAGTAAGCCAAAATCCTTCTGGGAAAACGTCTTGAGGACAGATGAGACCAAGATAGAGCTTTTTGGTAAAGTATCATTCTACGGTTCACCAAAAACAGAATGAGGCCTACAAAGAAAAGGACACAGTAACCACAGTCAAATATGGTGGAGGTTCAAAAATGTTTAAGGGCTGTTTTGCTGCCTCTGGCACTGGGTGCCTTGACTGTTTGTAGGGCATCATGAAATCTGAAAACTACCAAAGGGTCTCAATGTAGGGTCCAGTGTCAGAAATCTGTATTGTATCCTGGGTCATGGGTCTTCCAGCAGGACAATGATTCCAAACATACTTCAAAAATCCCCCAGAAATGGATGGAAACAAAGTCCTGGAGAGATCTGAAGTGGCCAGCAATGAGTCTGGATCTAAATCCCACTGAAGTCCTGTGGAGAGATCTTAGATTTTCTGTTGGGAGAAGTCACCCTTCAAATATCAGAGAGCTGGAGCAGTGGTCCAAAATTCCAACTAAAAGGTGTAAGAAGTGATTGATGAATGATGTGCAGCCAAATATTAAGTTGAGGATGCCAGTAATTTTGTCCAGCCCATTTTTGGAGTTTTGTATGACGTAATAAGTTTCCTCTCCTGTTTACCACAAAGGAGGTAAACATGTGTATTTGCAATAACTTTCTTGGAGAAATACTTAATTTCCTGGAAATATTTCAGGGGTGCCTACAGTTACAGCGATGGCTGCATGTTTCATTATGCAGACTAATGCTGTTAGTGATGATTTGACACACATGTGAACAGCTCTTTGACAAGGAAAATGGTAATGCCCAGCTGTCAATCGTAGCACAGAAAGGTGATGTTGACTGTAGACATGGTTTGGCAGGAGGTGGTGAGAAAAGAAGGGCTCATGTTTTGAGAATACCCCAGTGACAATCATCTACTTAATCTGCCACTGTGTATATTTCTGTATGCTAATACACTGTCCTGTGTCATTATGACAAAAGTTGTTACTAGGGCAGCACATAGTATGACCTAACAGTAGGCTAGGGTTAAGCACAATCCTGGAATTCTTCTTCGGTCCCCAGGGCTAACATGAATGTAAGAGGTTATGGTGACAAGTTTCATGATTTGTTCTCAATTTGTATCACCTTATTCGGTACTATTCCGTTATCGGGCCAGCAGCAGCGCAGTTCAGCAGCAGCTTTCGGGACAGCAGTTCAGCAGCGGGAATTACAATGACATCCGAGGACTGCTGGCCCGATGCTTGTGCCCAGTAACCAGTACATCGATGACCCCCCTCCCCCATCCTTCTCCTCCTGCCAGTGCTGCCCCCCAGCTCTCCTTACATCTTCCCCGTACCCTCTCCCCGCCACACGACTAGGCCTCACCTCAGCGCTAGTACCGAGACCGAAAGGAAAGACACCGGGGCTCAATCCAGGCCCTGACAAGAAACACGCCGACTATAGGAACGGTGAGCTACAGCGAGCCGGAGGGACAAACTTTCTGCAGCGTCCGGCGGCTATCTAGTAGCATTCATTGCTCAAGATTTACGGTGAGGCCTATTACAGGGAGAGGGTACGGGGCAGATGTAAGAAGAGCTGGGGGGCAGCACTGGAAGGAAGAGGAGGATGAGGGCATCGATCGATGTACTGCCTACTACACACAAGCACGGCCTCTATCATCGGGCCAGCATCGGCTTAGTCATGTGGCGGGGAGAGGGTACGGGGTAGATGTAAGGAGAGCTGGGGGGCAGCACTGGAAGGAGGAGGAGATGGAGATGGAGGGGGGGTCATTGATGTACTGGCTACTGGGCACAAGCATCGGGCCAGCAGTCCTCGGATGTCATTGTAATTCCCGCTGCTGAACTGAACTGCTGTCCCGAAAGCTGGTGCTGAAATGCGCTGCTGCTGGCCCGATAACGGAATAGTACCCCTTATTCACTTGACTGAAATCATGATTTATGAGCATGTTCTAGTGAATGTGCAGTTTTTATGAGTTAAATAATTTTCTCTGTATTGGTAAAGTAACATTTTTGAAAGTCATGTATGTCAACTTTATAAGCCTACCCCACCATGGTTACCTCCTCTGCACTCTACTACAGAGTACCATGGTTGCCATCTCTGCAAAAATGGATCTGTACTTTGCTATCCATAACTGATGTCAGGTGCATGGTCAGTCATATTGTTAGGCTGAAGCCCCACATTGTGAAATCAGTGTGTGTGGGGGTTTTCCTGCGATGGAAAGATGCAACAAAAACTGCAGCATTTTACAATACCTGCAAAGTGAATGGGATTCTGGCTGACCCCATCCATACATTGCAGAAAAAAACAAAATCTACAGCAAAAAAGCTGCATTTTTTTCCACTTTTTTTTTTTTTCTGTTTCTCTACGCATGGGACCTTAGCCTTTAATATATTTGTATAGACCTGCGTACTGTGGTAGGCTGGACGTCAGTCAGTGTTGCGGCTGTCAGTTCTGTCATTTAAGCGAGTGAAAGTGCTAACAGATTAACCTGCATTCCCTTATAACTGGCAGTGTGGTTTTGCAGATCAGGCTACATTCATACTGCCATTAGTAATGTTCATTAGAGATGAGCGAACAGTGTTCTATCGAACTCATGTTCGATCGGATATTAGGCTGTTCGGCATGTTCGAATCGAATCGAACACCGCGTGGTAAAGTGCGCCATTACTCGATTCCCCTCCCACCTTCCCTGGCGCCTTTTTTGCTCCAATAACAGCGCAGGGTAGGTGGGACAGGAACTACGACACCGGTGACGTTGAGAAAAGTAGGCAAAACCCATTGGCTGCCGAAAACATGTGACCTCTAATTTAAAAGAACAGCGCCGCCCAGGTTCGCGTCATTCTGAGCTTGCAATTCACTGAGGACGGAGGTTTCCGTCCAGCTAGCTAGGGCTTAGATTCTGGGTAGGCAGGGACAGGCTAGGATAGGAAGGAGAAGACAACCACAACAGCTCTTGTAAGAGCTAAATTCCAGGGAGAAGCTTGTCAGTGTAACGTGGCACTGACGGGCTCAATCGCCGCAACCCAGCTTTCCCAGGATCCTGAATGGAATACACTGTCAGTGTATTCCCGTATACCCGATATATACCCCCGATACCCGTTCCAACGGTGTGCCCCCCCACCTTCACCCCAGAAATACCCTGCAAGTCCCCTAGCAATAGAATTGGGGCTATATACACCCACTATTTTTGCTACTGCCATATAGTGCCATTGTCTCACTGGGAATTCAAAGAATATATTGGGCTTACATATAACTTCAATTCCAGGGAGAAGCTTGTCAGTGTAACGTGGCACTGACGGGCTCAATCGCCGCAACCCAGCTTTCCCAGGATCCTGAATGGAACACACTGACAGTGTATTCCCGTATACCCCATATATACACCCCAAATCACCGTTCCAACGGTGTGCCCCCCCACCTTCACCTCAGAAATACCCTGCAAGTCCCCTAGCAATAGAATTGGGGCTATATACACCCACTATTTTTGCTACTGCCATATAGTGCCATTGTCTGACTGGGAATTCAAAGAATATATTGTGGTTATAAATACCCTCATTTCTTGCTACTGGTATATAGTGCCATTGTCTGACTGGGAATTCAAAGAATATATTGGGGTTATAAATACCCTCATTTCTTGCTACTGCCATATAGTGCCATTGTCTGACTGGGAATTCAAAGAATATATTGGGGTTACGTGCACCCACAATTTTTACTACTGGTATACAGTGCCAGTTTCTGACTGGGAATTCAAAGAATATATTGGGGTTATAAATACCCTCATTTCTTGCTACTGCCATATAGTGCCAGTTTCTGACTGGTAATTCAAAGAATATATTGGGGTTACGTGCACCCACAATTTTTACTACTGGTATACAGTGCCATTGTCTGACTGGGAATTCAAAGAATATATTGGGGTTATAAATACCCTCATTTCTTGCTACTGGTATATAGTGCCATTGTCTGACTGGGAATTCAAAGAATATATTGGGGTTACATGCACCCACAATTTTTACTACTGGTATACAGTGCCATTGTCTGACTGGGAATTCAAAGAATATATTGGGGTTATAAATACCCTCATTTCTTGCTACTGCCATATAGTGCCAGTTTCTGACTGGTAATTCAAAGAATATATTGGGGTTATAAATACCCTCATTTCTTGCTACTGGTATATAGTGCCATTGTCTGACTGGGAATTCAAAGAATATATTGGGGTTACGTGCACCCACAATTTTTACTACTGGTATACAGTGCCAGTTTCTGACTGGGAATTCAAAGAATATATTGGGGTTACAAATACCCTCATTTCTTGCTACTGCCATATAGTGCCAGTTTCTGACTGGTAATTCAAAGAATATATTGGGGTTACGTGCACCCACAATTTTTACTACTGGTATACAGTGCCATTGTCTGACTGGGAATTCAAAGAATATATTGGGGTTATAAATACCCTCATTTCTTGCTACTGCCATATAGTGCCAGTTTCTGACTGGTAATTCAAAGAATATATTGGGGTTACGTGCACCCACAATTTTTACTACTGGTATACAGTGCCAGTTTCTGACTGGGAATTCAAAGAATATATTGGGGTTACAAATACCCTCATTTCTTGCTACTGCCATATAGTGCCAGTTTCTGACTGGGAATTCAAAGAATATATTGGGGTTACGTGCACCCACAATTTTTACTACTGGTATACAGTGCCATTGTCTGACTGGGAATTCAAAGAATATATTGGGGTTATAAATACCCTCATTTCTTGCTACTGCCATATAGTGCCAGTTTCTGACTGGGAATTCAAAGAATATATTGGGGTTACGTGCACCCACAATTTTTACTACTGGTATACAGTGCCATTGTCTGACTGGGAATTCAAAGAATATATTGGGGTTATAAATACCCTCATTTCTTGCTACTGGTATATAGTGCCATTGTCTGACTGGGAATTCAAAGAATATATTGGGGTTACATGCACCCACAATTTTTACTACTGGTATACAGTGCCAGTTTCTGACTGGGAATTCAAAGAATATATTGGGGTTACAAATACCCTCATTTCTTGCTACTGCCATATAGTGCCAGTTTCTGACTGGTAATTCAAAGAATATATTGGGGTTACGTGCACCCACAATTTTTACTACTGGTATATAGTGCCAGTTTCTGACTGGGAATTCAAAGAATATATTGGGGTTACAAATACCCTCATTTCTTGCTACTGCCATATAGTGCCAGTTTCTGACTGGTAATTCAAAGAATATATTGGGGTTACGTGCACCCACAATTTTTACTACTGGTATACAGTGCCATTGTCTGACTGGGAATTCAAAGAATATATTGGGGTTATAAATACCCTCATTTCTTGCTACTGCCATATAGTGCCAGTTTCTGACTGGGAATTCAAAGAATATATTGGGGTTATAAATACCCTCATTTCTTGCTACTGCCATATAGTGCCAGTTTCTGACTGGGAATTCAAAGAATATATTGGGGTTATAAATACCCTCATTTCTTGCTACTGGTATATAGTGCCATTGTCTGACTGGGAATTCAAAGAATATATTGGGGTTACGTGCACCCACAATTTTTACTACTGGTATACAGTGCCAGTTTCTGACTGGGAATTCAAAGAATATATTGAGGTTACAAATACCCTCATTTCTTGCTACTGCCATATAGTGCCAGTTTCTGACTGGTAATTCAAAGAATATATTGGGCTTACGTGCACCCACAATTTTTACTACTGGTATACAGTGCCAGTTTCTGACTGGGAATTCAAAGAATATATTGGGGTTACGTGCACCCACAATTTTTACTACTGGTATACAGTGCCAGTTTCTGACTGGGAATTCAAAGAATATATTGGGGTTATAAATACCCTCATTTCTTGCTACTGCCATATAGTGCCAGTTTCTGACTGGTAATTCAAAGAATATATTGGGGTTACGTGCACCCACAATTTTTACTACTGGTATACAGTGCCATTGTCTGACTGGGAATTCAAAGAATATATTGGGGTTATAAATACCCTCATTTCTTGCTACTGGTATATAGTGCCATTGTCTGACTGGGAATTCAAAGAATATATTGGGGTTACGTGCACCCACAATTTTTACTACTGGTATACAGTGCCATTGTCTGACTGGGAATTCAAAGAATATATTGGGGTTATAAATACCCTCATTTCTTGCTACTGCCATATAGTGCCAGTTTCTGACTGGTAATTCAAAGAATATATTGGGGTTATAAATACCCTCATTTCTTGCTACTGGTATATAGTGCCATTGTCTGACTGGGAATTCAAAGAATATATTGGGGTTACGTGCACCCACAATTTTTACTACTGGTATACAGTGCCAGTTTCTGACTGGGAATTCAAAGAATATATTGGGGTTACAAATACCCTCATTTCTTGCTACTGCCATATAGTGCCAGTTTCTGACTGGTAATTCAAAGAATATATTGGGGTTACGTGCACCCACAATTTTTACTACTGGTATACAGTGCCATTGTCTGACTGGGAATTCAAAGAATATATTGGGGTTATAAATACCCTCATTTCTTGCTACTGCCATATAGTGCCAGTTTCTGACTGGTAATTCAAAGAATATATTGGGGTTACGTGCACCCACAATTTTTACTACTGGTATACAGTGCCAGTTTCTGACTGGGAATTCAAAGAATATATTGGGGTTACAAATACCCTCATTTCTTGCTACTGCCATATAGTGCCAGTTTCTGACTGGGAATTCAAAGAATATATTGGGGTTACGTGCACCCACAATTTTTACTACTGGTATACAGTGCCATTGTCTGACTGGGAATTCAAAGAATATATTGGGGTTATAAATACCCTCATTTCTTGCTACTGCCATATAGTGCCAGTTTCTGACTGGGAATTCAAAGAATATATTGGGGTTACGTGCACCCACAATTTTTACTACTGGTATACAGTGCCATTGTCTGACTGGGAATTCAAAGAATATATTGGGGTTATAAATACCCTCATTTCTTGCTACTGGTATATAGTGCCATTGTCTGACTGGGAATTCAAAGAATATATTGGGGTTACGTGCACCCACAATTTTTACTACTGGTATACAGTGCCAGTTTCTGACTGGGAATTCAAAGAATATATTGGGGTTACAAATACCCTCATTTCTTGCTACTGCCATATAGTGCCAGTTTCTGACTGGTAATTCAAAGAATATATTGGGGTTACGTGCACCCACAATTTTTACTACTGGTATATAGTGCCAGTTTCTGACTGGGAATTCAAAGAATATATTGGGGTTACAAATACCCTCATTTCTTGCTACTGCCATATAGTGCCAGTTTCTGACTGGTAATTCAAAGAATATATTGGGGTTACGTGCACCCACAATTTTTACTACTGGTATACAGTGCCATTGTCTGACTGGGAATTCAAAGAATATATTGGGGTTATAAATACCCTCATTTCTTGCTACTGCCATATAGTGCCAGTTTCTGACTGGGAATTCAAAGAATATATTGGGGTTATAAATACCCTCATTTCTTGCTACTGCCATATAGTGCCAGTTTCTGACTGGGAATTCAAAGAATATATTGGGGTTATAAATACCCTCATTTCTTGCTACTGGTATATAGTGCCATTGTCTGACTGGGAATTCAAAGAATATATTGGGGTTACGTGCACCCACAATTTTTACTACTGGTATACAGTGCCAGTTTCTGACTGGGAATTCAAAGAATATATTGGGGTTACAAATACCCTCATTTCTTGCTACTGCCATATAGTGCCAGTTTCTGACTGGTAATTCAAAGAATATATTGGGCTTACGTGCACCCACAATTTTTACTACTGGTATACAGTGCCAGTTTCTGACTGGGAATTCAAAGAATATATTGGGGTTACAAATACCCTCATTTCTTGCTACTGCCATATAGTGCCAGTTTCTGACTGGTAATTCAAAGAATATATTGGGGTTATAAATACCCTCATTTCTTGCTACTGGTATATAGTGCCATTGTCTGACTGGGAATTCAAAGAATATATTGGGGTTACGTGCACCCACAATTTTTACTACTGGTATACAGTGCCAGTTTCTGACTGGGAATTCAAAGAATATATTGGGGTTACAAATACCCTCATTTCTTGCTACTGCCATATAGTGCCAGTTTCTGACTGGTAATTCAAAGAATATATTGGGGTTATAAATACCCTCATTTCTTGCTACTGGTATATAGTGCCATTGTCTGACTGGGAATTCAAAGAATATATTGGGGTTACGTGCACCCACAATTTTTACTACTGGTATACAGTGCCAGTTTCTGACTGGGAATTCAAAGAATATATTGGGGTTACAAATACCCTCATTTCTTGCTACTGCCATATAGTGCCAGTTTCTGACTGGTAATTCAAAGAATATATTGGGGATACGTGCACCCACAATTTTTACTACTGGTATACAGTGCCATTGTCTGACTGGGAATTCAAAGAATATATTGGGGTTATAAATACCCTCATTTCTTGCTACTGCCATATAGTGCCAGTTTCTGACTGGGAATTCAAAGAATATATTGGGGTTATAAATACCCTCATTTCTTGCTACTGGTATATAGTGCCATTGTCTGACTGGGAATTCAAAGAATATATTGGGGTTACGTGCACCCACAATTTTTGCTACTGGTATATAGTGCCAATTTCTAACTGGGAATTCAAAATGCGCAAGGCTCCCGGAAAGGGACGTGGACGAGGCTGTGGGCGAGGTCGGGGGAATGGTTCTGGGGAGCAAGGTAGCAGTGAAGCCACAGGGCGTCCCGTGCCTACTCCTGTGGGGCAGCAAGCATTGCGCCACTCCACAGTGCCAGGGTTGCTTGCCACATTAACTAAACTGCAGGGTACAAACCTTAGTAGGCCCGAGAACCAGGAACAGGTCTTGCAATGGCTGTCAGAGAACGCTTACAGCACATTGTCCAGCAGCCAGTCAGACTCTGCCTCCTCTCCTCCTATTACCCAACAGTCTTGTCCTCCTTCCTCCCAAAATTCCCAAGCTTCACAGAACAATAACCCCAACTGTCCCTGCTCCCCAGAGCTGTTCTCCGCTCCTTTCATTGTCCCTCAACCTGCCTCTCCACGTCACGATTCCACGAACCTAACAGAGGAGCATCTGTGTCCAGATGCTCAAACACTAGAGTCTCCTCCATCTCCGTTCGATTTGGTGGTGGATGACCAGCAACCCACCCTCATCGACGATGATGTGACGCAGTTGCCGTCAGGGCATCCAGTTGACCGGCGCATTGTGCGGGAGGAGGAGATGAGACAGGAGTTGGAAGAGGAAGTGGTGGATGATGAGGACACTGACCCGACCTGGACAGGGGGGATGTCAAGCGGGGAAAGTAGTGTGGATGTTGAGGCAAGTGCAGCACCAAAAAAGGGTAGCTAGAGGCAGAGGCAGAGGTCAGCAGCTTAGGCGAAGCCAGGCCACACCCGGAATCTCCCAAGATGTTCCAGTTCGTACCCAGCCCCGAAAAACTCCCACCTCGAGGGCACGTTTCTCGAAGGTGTGGAGTTTTTTCAAGGAATGCGCCGAGGACAGATATAGTGTTGTCTGCACAATTTGCCTCTCGAAATTGATTAGGGGCTCTGAGAAGAGCAACCTGTCCACCACTTCAATGCGCCGTCATTTGGAATCCAAGCACTGGAATCAGTGGCAGGCAGCAACGGAAGGACAAAGGTCGCCTGCCGTTCACGCCACTGCCTCTGCCACTGCATCTGCCTCTGCCACTGCCACTGCTGACTGTGCTGGCGATGCACTCCAGAGGATGAGCCAGGACACCACTTCATCTGCCTCCGCCACTTTGTTGACTTCTCCCTCATCCTCCCCTGTTCCTGTCTTATCTCCTTCTCCTGCACCATCAAAGGCACCATCAGGCGCTTCTTTACAACAACCCACCATCTCTCAGACATTGGAGCGGCGGCAGAAATACACTGCTAACCACCCACACGCGCAAGCCTTGAACGCCAACATCGCTAAACTGCTGGCCCAGGAGATGTTGGCGTTCCGGCTTGTTGAAACTCCCGCCTTCCTGGACCTGATGGCAACTGCGGCACCTCGCTATGCCGTCCCTAGCCGTCACTACTTCTCCCGGTGTGCCGTCCCCGCCTTGCACCAGCACGTGTCACTCAACATCAGGCGGGCCCTTAGTTCCGCGCTTTGCACAAAGGTCCACTTGACCACCGACGCGTGGACAAGTGCATGCGGACAGGGACGCTACATTTCACTGACGGCACACTGGGTGAATGTAGTTGAGGCTGGGACTGCTTCCCAAACTGGCCCGGTGTACCTCGTCTCCCCGCCTAACATTCCTGGCAGGGACACGAGAAGAACACCCCCCTCCTCCTCCTCCTCTACCGCCTCCTCCTCCGCCACCGCCTCCTCCTCCGCCACCGCCTCCTCCTCCGCTGTTAGATTGACCCCAGCTACGAGTTGGAAACGTTGCAGCACTGGCGTTGGTAGACGTCAGCAGGCTGTGCTGAAGCTGATCAGCTTGGGGGACAGACAGCACACTGCCTCCGAGGTGAGGGATGCCCTCCTCGATGAGACGGCAATATGGTTTGAGCCGCTGCACCTGGGCCCAGGCATGGTCGTTTGTGATAACGGCCGGAACCTGGTAGCAGCTCTGGAGCTTGCCGGACTCCAACATGTTCCATGCCTGGCCCACGTCTTCAACCTAGTGGTGCAACGTTTCCTAAAGAGCTACCCCAATGTTCCAGAGCTACTGGTGAAAGTGCGGCGCATGTGCGCCCACTTTCGCAAGTCGACAGTAGCCGCTGCTAGCTTAAAATCTCTCCAGCAACGCCTGCATGTGCCACAACACCGGCTTTTGTGCGACGTCCCCACACGCTGGAACTCAACGTTTCAGATGTTGAATAGAGTGGTTGAGCAGCAGAGACCTTTGATGGAATACCAGCTACAAAACCCTAGGGTGCCACAAAGTCAGCTGCCTCAGTTTCACATCCATGAGTGGCCATGGATGAGAGACCTTTGTGACATCCTACGGGTCTTTGAGGAGTCCACAAGGAGGGTGAGCTCTGAGGATGCGATGGTGAGCCTTACAATCCCGCTCTTGTGTGTTCTGAGAGAATCCCTGATTGACATCAGGGATAACTCAGATCACACAGAGGAGTTAGGGATAGCATCCGATCCGTCACAGCTGGAGAGTAGGTCCACACATCTGTCCGCTTCACTGCGTTTAATGGAGGAGGAGGAGGAGGAGGAGGAAGAAGAGTTGTCCGATGATGTGATGGTGATACAGGAGGCTTCCGGGCAACTTCGAATCGTCCCATTGTTGCAGCGCGGATGGGTAGACATGGAGGATGAGGAGGAAATGGAGATTGAACTTTCCGGTGGGGCCAGAGGAGTCATGCCAACTAACACTGTGGCAGACATGGCTGAGTTCATGTTGGGGTGCTTTACAACCGACAAGCGTATTGTCAAAATCATGGAGGACAACCAGTACTGGATCTTTGCTATCCTTGACCCCCGGTATAAAAACAACATCTCGTCTTTTATTCCGGTAGAGGGGAGGGCCAATCGCATCAATGCTTGCCACAGGCAATTGGTGCAGAATATGATGGAGATGTTTCCAGCATGTGACGTTGGCGGCAGGGACGGCAGTTCCTCCAGTAGGCAACCAAGTTCTCACCGGTCCACACAAACGAGGGGCACACTGTCTAAGGTCTGGGACACCTTGATGGCACCCCCTCGCCAAAGTGCCGCCACGGAGGGTCCTAGTGTCACCAGGCGTGAGAAGTATAGGCGCATGTTGCGGGAATACCTTTCCGACCACAGCCCTGTCCTCTCCGACCCCTCTGCGCCCTACACGTATTGGGTGTCGAAGTTGGACCTGTGGCTTGAACTTGCCCTATATGCCTTGGAGGTGCTGTCCTGTCCTGCCGCCAGCGTCCTATCTGAGAGGGTGTTCAGTGCAGCCGGTGGCATCATCACTGACAAGCGCACCCGTCTGTCAGCTGAGAGTGCCGACCGGCTCACTTTGATAAAAATGAACCACCACTGGATAGAGCCTTCATTTTTGGGCCCACCTGTGTAAAGCACCCCAACATGAAACTCCATGTCTGTACTCAACCTCTCCAATTCCTCCGCATCCTCATACTCATCCACCATAAGCGTTGCACAATTCTGCTAATACTAGGCTCCCTCCACCCTGATTTCCCCCAACTCTGCTGGTTAGAGTCTCCCTCCACCCTGATTTCCACCAACTCTGCTGGTTAGAGGCTCCCTCCACCCTGCTTTCCCACAACTCTGCTGGTTAGAGGCTCCCTCCACCCTGCTTTCCCACAACTCTGCTGGTTAGAGGCTCCCTCCACCTTGCTTTCCCACAACTCTGCTGGTTAGAGGCTCCCTCCACCCTGCTTTCCCACAACTCTGCTGGTTAGAGGCTCCCTCCACCCTGATTTCCACCAACTCTGCTGGTTAGAGGCTCCCTCCACCCTGCTTTCCCACAACTCTGCTGGTTAGAGGCTCCCTCCACCCTGATTTCCACCAACTCTGCTGGTTAGAGGCTCCCTCCACCATGAATTGGTCCAAACTGGGCTGTTTAGCGGCTCCCTCCACCATGAATTGGTCCAAACTGGGCTGTTTAGAGGCTCCCTCCACCATGAATTGGTCCAAACTGGGGTTTTTAGAGGCTCCCTCCACCATGAATTGGTCCAAACTGGGGTTTTTAGAGGCTCCCTCCACCATGAATTGGTCCAAACTGGGCTGTTTAGAGGCTCCCTCCACCATGAATTGGTCCAAACTGGGGTTTTTAGAGGCTCCCTCCACCATGAATTGGTCCAAACTGGGCTGTTTAGAGGCTCCCTCCACCATGAATTGGTCCAAACTGGGGTTTTTAGAGGCTCCCTCCACCATGAATTGGTCCAAACTGGGCTGGTTAGAGGCTCCCTCCACCATGAATTTGCCCAAACTGGGCTGTTTAGAGGCTCCCTCCACCATGAATTTGCCCAAACTGGCCTGTTTAGAGGCTCCCTCCACCATGAATTGGTCCAAACTGGGGTTTTTAGAGGCTCTCTCCACCATGAATTGGTCCAAACTGGGCTGTTTAGAGGCTCCTTCCATCATGAATTGGTCCAAACTGGGGTTTTTAGAGGCTCCCTCCACCATGAATTGGTCCAAACTGGGGTTTTAGAGGCTCCCTCCACCATGAATTGGTCCAAACTGGGGTTTTTAGAGGCTCCCTCCACCATGAATTTGCCCAAACTGGGCTGTTTAGAGGCTCCCTCCACCATGAATTGGTCCAAACTGGGGTTTTTAGAGGCTCCCTCCACCATGAATTGGTCCAAACTGGGGTTTTTAGAGGCTCTCTCCACCATGAATTGGTCCAAACTGGGCTGTTTAGAGGCTCCCTCCATCATGAATTGGTCCAAACTGGGGTTTTTAGAGGCTCCCTCCACCATGAATTGGTCCAAACTGGGGTTTTTAGAGGCTCCCTCCACCATGAATTGGTCCAAACTGGGGTTTTTAGAGGCTCCCTCCACCATGAATTTGCCCAAACTGGGCTGTTTAGAGGCTCCCTCCACCATGAATTTTCCCAAACTGGGCTGTTTAGAGGCTCCCTCCACCATGAATTGGTCCAAACTGGGGTTTTTAGAGGCTCCCTCCACCATGAATTGGTCCAAACTGGGGGTTTTTAGAGGCTCCCTCCACCATGAATTTGCCCAAACTGGGCTGTTTAGAGGCTCCCTCCACCATGAATTGGTCCAAACTGGGGTTTTTAGAGGCTCCCTCCACCATGAATTGGTCCAAACTGGGGTTTTTAGAGGCTCCCTCCACCATGAATTGGTCCAAACTGGGGTTTTTAGAGGCTCCCTCCACCATGAATTGGTCCAAACTGGGCTGTTTAGAGGCTCCCTCCACCATGAATTTGCCCAAACTGGGCTGTTTAGAGGCTCCCTCCACCATGAATTGGTCCAAACTGGGGTTTTTAGAGGCTCCCTCCACCATGAATTGGTCCAAACTGGGGTTTTTAGAGGCTCCCTCCACCATGAATTGGTCCAAACTGGGCTGTTTAGAGGCTCCCTCCACCATGAATTTGCCCAAACTGGGCTGTTTAGAGGCTCCCTCCATCATGAATTGGTCCAAACTGGGGTTTTTAGAGGCTCCCTCCACCATGAATTGGTCCAAACTGGGGTTTTTAGAGGCTCCCTCCACCATGAATTGGTCCAAACTGGGGTTTTTAGAGGCTCCCTCCACCATGAATTTGCCCAAACTGAGCTGTTTAGAGGCTCCCTCCACCATGAATTGGTCCAAACTGGGGTTTTTAGAGGCTCCCTCCACCATGAATTGGTCCAAACTGGGGGTTTTTAGAGGCTCCCTCCACCATGAATTTGCCCAAACTGGGGTTTTTAGAGGCTCCCTCCATCATGAATTGGTCCAAACTGGGGTTTTTAGAGACTTCCTCCACCATGAATTGGTCCAAACTGGGGTTTTTAGAGGCTCCCTCCACCATGAATTGGTCCAAACTGGGCTGTTTAGAGGCTCCCTCCACCATGAATTGGTCCAAACTGGGGTTTTTAGAGGCTCCCTCCACCATGAATTGGTCCAAACTGGGCTGTTTAGAGGCTTCCTCCACCATGAATTGGTCCAAACTGGGGTTTTTAGAGGCTCCCTCCACCATGAATTGGTCCAAACTGGGGTTTTTAGAGGCTCCCTCCACCATGAATTGGTCCAAACTGGGGTTTTTAGAGGCTCCCTCCACCATGAATTTGCCCAAACTCTGCTGGTTAGAGGCTCAATCCACCCTGATTTTCAAAACAAATGTTGGTGCCAACCTCAACTTACTACAAGGGCCAAATTCACTGCTGGTGACAAGCTCTCCTCACTGCAAGTGCCAAATACACATGTTTCAAGGTGTTTTCCTACTGTCAGAGAGGTGGTATTGAGTGTGTAAAGTGTGTAGTTGTTAGGCTGTGATGTTGGGGTAATAGAGGGTCTTTGGTGTGTTAGATGCCCCCAGACATACTTCCCCTGCTGTCCCAGTGTCATTCCAGAGGTGTTGGTATCATTTCCTGGGGTGTCATAGTGGACTTGGTGACCCTCCAGACACGGATTTGGGTTTCCCCCTTAACGAGTATCTGTTCCCCATAGACTATAATGGGGTTCGAAACCCGTTCGAACACACGAACATTGAGCGGCTGTTCGAATCGAATTTCGAACCTCGAACATTTTAGTGTTCGCTCATCTCTAATGTTCATTGTTCTAATCTGTTCACATTAACTCTACTGTAAAACACAATGATGGACGCAGTCTTCCGCCATGTTCATTTACTTTTGCAATGGAAGAAAAGTCCTTCATGCAGGACTTTTTCGTCTTTTAGAAAAATAAAACATAATTTTTTTTTTTCATGGGGGTGAATGCAGAAAGACATATGACGGAGCGGGGCTCAATCTGCATCTTTGCATCTGTGACAGATGAGAGCAATGGACATTGAATAACGGTTGTGTGAACCTACCCTTACTGTGTGGCCAATAAGGGGAAAGCCAGTAAGGAGCTAGTACTTTCACTTAAGTGGAAACATCGGCTCTCTCCATTCTCACAGCTGTACTGCAAACGTTACCTGGTGTAGCCTCATCCAAGCACTAGAAAAGGCACTAAACGTTCCTAGCGATACAGTTGGAAGCAAAATTTGTTCAAATTTAAAAGGGACACTGGTTACACCACCTGGATGAGGCAGAAAGAGTTTTCCAGCTGTCACCAGATTCCTGAGTAGGCAGGTGGTCTGACTGTAGGAGACATGCAGCAAGATTTGATGGCAGCAGGCAGTGAGGTTTAAGTGTCCACAGCAGGGGTGTAACTTGAGGGGGTGCTCAGGAGCCTTAAGGGGCCTGTAAGCATTGGCATCAGTATTGAGATTGCAGGTTCTATCTGGCCCATAAGCTAAGAAGATCCACCGATTACTAACCACACTAAGGCTAATTAAACTCCCGTAACCATCACTATCAAGAATTTGCTGTAGGGATGAGGTAGGGGGCTCCGGATAGAAGATTGCACCATGGCCCACAAGACTTTAGTTACACCACTGGTCCACAGTAAAGCGCTTACTGTATACTGAAGGTCTCTGTTACAAAAACCTGGAACTTCTCAAGCCTATGGATTAGCAGTATGTCTGGAGGGAAAGAACACCTGAGCAAACACCATACCTTCTTTGAAGATGCTGAAGCTTGTGCCTTCCAACAGGACAATGATCTCAAGTATACCATGGTTTGTTTCAGAAAAAAAGCCTGTAAGATTCTCCAGTGGTTTTTATGGTTGCCTGACTTGAACACCATTGAAAATGTTTAGTGAGAGTTTAAAAAAAAAAAAGAAAAAGCAGTTGTAAAACTCAAATCCAAATGAACTGGAGGCCAAAGCCCATGAAGAACGGGCCAAGATATATCTCAGGAGCACTGCCCGAAGCTGGTGTCTGGTTGTACATTATGTATGCTACAGGTCATAACAACAAAAGGAGCTCTACTAAGTCCTGGCAATGCTCAGGAAGGGGTTGAATAAATAATCATTAAAACTTATTTTTTATTAGTTGAGATATTTAAATAGTTTTGTTTAACTGCAAACAGCTAAAAGTTTAGAAAATTTAGCAAATAAACCATACTGGTTATCACATCAGACAAGCATACAAAGACACTGCGGACATACACACAATTTTCCATCCCTATTATAACAGGAAATGCCAATAAATTGAATGACAAGAAAGTGAACTACTTCGTATTTTATTAAAATATGACAAAGACATGTGAGTATACTCGTTCACACTCATGTTTTTAAAATGGCCATCATGTGAATGCCGTGTGAATAAGTACAAATCCTCTCCTATATAGAAACCAAACCATGAGAAAGTATACACATACTATAACAAAGAGAAAAAGTGCACGTCTGAATTGTCAATGTACAGATGTACAAGAGTTAACCCAAACCTCTGCAATTGGTTTAACTCCTGCAATATGATCGATATCTTATCGCAGAAGACAACAAAAACCAGTGAAAAATCAATGAAAATATTTTTGCAACTATTTTTCATGGTTTTTTATTTGCTTTCTGTGATAAGATCTTACAACGCAGGAGGTCCAGAAACTCTACTACATCTGGATAATCAAGTTATAATGTTGATTGACACACACAAGACATCAAAGATCGATAAAATCAATTCAAACTCATACCCTTTATGGATATATTTTACCTTGACAATCCATGCAGATTCAACAATGCAAATTGGAAAATGCTTACATGGGACCCTGAAACTGAACTTATAAGTCTATGGGGTCCATGGACTTTTACAGCACAGCACTTGCAATTGCGTTTGTATTCCATTCGGGGGGTCTCCATGCGGACTCTAACCAGAGAGAGTACATATGGAGATGTGAACCAACCCTGAGCCCTCTGCCATGAATGAAAAGCAACCCCACACATGAATGGTCTCACAATGCTTATGCTTTATTATTGACATGGCACAGGACTCTTGGTAACGTTCACTTTTTCTTCCCTGGAGTATGATTCTTCTAGATCAGTGGTTCTTAACCTTGTTTGAGGTACCGAACAGAACCCTTCTTTAGTAAGAAATCAAATATGATTTTTCCCAAATTCAAGACATAGGTATATGTTTTTTTTACTGGTACACAAAATGAACCGTTCATATGGCCTAGGGTTCAATCGAACCCTGGTTAAGAACCACTATTCTATATGTTTCAAAAAGCTTGAAGGAGGCTTTATCAGATAACATAACTTTACACCCAGTTCACTGCAGTCCAATCCCTTTTCTTCCTACAGCATGTCAATCTGTCTTTGATGTTTTTTCTTGGAGGGAAGTGACTTCTGTTGGAATGAAAGAGGAGCAATTTGGTAAAGAACAATGCTTTTTCCAGCATGATGAATCACGGTGTCACAAGGCAAAAGTGGTAACTAAGTGGCACGAAGAACAAAACATTGAAATTTTGGGTCCATGGCCAGGAATCTCCTCAGATCTCAATCCCATCGAGAACCTGTGGTCAATCTGCAAAAAAGAGAGTGGACAAACAAGAACAAAGAAATTGTGATAAACTCCAAGCACAGAGTAGACAAGAATGGGTTACCATCTGTCAGGAATTGGCCCATATCCTGACATCCAGTATGCTAGGGTGAGTTGCAAATGTCTTGAAAAATAAGGGTCAGCACTATTGAATTAAATATTGAATCTTTACATAAGCACAATGTTGTTGGTTGGTTTGTTTTTCTTTTTTTTTTTTTAAAGTGTGAATATGTATTAAATGCTTATAATTGTACTTCAATATACCATAGAACAGTGGTTCTCAAGGCGCTGTATGCAAGGGGTACATCCAACTATTCCCAGGGGTATGCGTGATGAGAGTCTCCCAGACCTATTTGTAGTTTGTGGCGTTTGTCATTAATGAACTACAATTATACTTTGGGGTTTCTTTAGCCTAAGGGAGGTGATCAAACACAATAAACAATGGCATTTAACTCTCCTGGGCTCCTCAGAGATGGTGTTCGGGACTGCTGAGGAACTTGATTGGGCCTCAACAGTGGTGTAGGTTATGTAGCGCAATGACACTTTGACGATATGCATCATTATGCTATGCAACCAATAAGGCTGACGTGTTCTCTAGAGTGCAGAAGAACCCCAAAATAGCTGTCTACAGATGGGGACAATCTTCTATTTGGTGGTATCTCTTCATTGGATATTGATATGATAGACAGACTAGTCCTATTTATTTCAATGCCGCTGGCAAGGATGGCCCAATCGATTTCTCTACAGATATTAACCCCTTCCCGACATGCGCCGTAATAGTACGGCGCGTGTCGGGTCTGTAACTATGGCGACCGCCCGGGAGCCGGGCGGCCGTCATAGCCGCCGGGTGTCTACTGCTTCAAGCAGTAGACAACTGGCTCTAATGCCTCCGATCGGTCCCCAGACCGATCGGAGGCATTAACCCCTCCGGCGCTGCTGTCAAAGGCGCCGGAGGCGCCATTTTCCCGGCGGCGCATTGGCGCCGCCATTTTGGCAGGGATCGCCGGCTCCTGGAGCATGCTCCAGGGCCGACCCCCCGTTGCCATGACAGCCGGGAGCCTTGTTAAAGGCTCCCAGCCGGTCTGCAAACTCTCTCTTTTGCAGGCTGCTGTATACAGCCTGCAAAAGAGATGATGCTTTTTTTGCAATGCATTGCAATGCATTAGCATTGTAATGCATTGCATTAGTGATCAGACCCCCTGGGGTTCAACACCCCTAGGGGGTCTAATAAATGCAAAAAAAATATAAAAAAACAAGTAAAAAAAAATATAAAAAAATATAAAAAAATATAAAAAGTATTAAAAGTTCAAATCACCCCCCTTTCCCTAGAACAGATATAAAAGTAGTTAAAAACTGTGAAACATATACATGTTAGGTATCCCCACGTCCGAAATCGCCCGCTCTACAAATCTATACAAATATTTTTCCTGTTCGGTAAACGCTGTAGCAGGAAAAATAGTCAAAAGTGCCAAACCGCCGTTTTTTCACTGTTTTAATTCTGCTAAAAATTTGAATAAAAAGTGATCAAAGCAATAACATTTCCCGAAAATGGTAGAACTAAAAAGTACACCCGGCCCCGCAAAAAAAATACACCCTATGCATCCCTGTACACCTATGTATAAAAAAGTTACGGCCGTCGGAATATGGCGACTTTTAGAAAAAAAAATTTTTAACACCGTTTTGGAATTTTTTTTAGGGGTCAAAATGTAAATAAAACCATATAAATTTGGTATCCCTGGAACCGTACCGAAACACAGAATATAGGGGACATGTCATTTTGGCTGCACAGTGAACGCCGTAAAACCAAAGCCCGTAAGAAAGTCGCAGAAATGCATTTTTTCTTCAAATCCACCCCATTCTGAATTTTTTTCCTGCTTCCCAGTACATTATATAGAATAATTAATGGTGGCATCATGAAGAAAAAATTGTCCCGCAAAAATTAAGACCTCATATGACTCTGGGAGCAGAGAAATAAAAAAGTTATGGGGTTTAGAAGGAGGGGAGTCAAAAACGAAAAACGAAAATCAAAAAATGCCATCGGCGGGAAGGGGTTAATACAGTCCATCCATGATCATTTAATGACTATTGCAGGAAGTTGAGTATCACTGATTTCACAAAAATATCAGGGAACTGGTCAACTAGTTGTATGGCAATGTACTATATGTCAGCAGCATTAAACTCAATAGAGCTATACTGCCTGTCAGCTGCATTAAAATCAATGGGGCTGCACTGCCTGTCGGTTTGGAATATTCAGGTCGAACCCAGTTCTGTACAAGTCAATTGGTCTGAAGAGACCCCAGAGAATAGAGAATAAGAATAATTCATGGGTGGCAAACCTCCAATATGGCAGTAGGGCATGACTCCTTGACAGTGATTGGTCTGAATTTGCACATATGTAGTTAGCGCTGTTGTGGGACAGTCTGGGGGTGATTCTGACACTATTTTGAAACATATATTTAGGTATATTCCAGTACAGGCTTTTCTTTTTTCTTTTTACCTGATTCCAACAAGGGCTGCAGTGTCGTTGATAATTATGGTGTTCAGAATGCACAGGGGACGCTATTTCAGAACCTTGTTTTGAAAACGAAGATAGTGCTTTCTGGTATTTTGTCAGTAATTGACAGGAAGGTTTAACTGAGGCATGTATTGTGTGCTGTCATATATCCTCTACTGCATATTACTATATATAGGGTATTATTTGTCACCTTGGAGCCCTGTAACCAGTATAAAGGTCATCACAGGCCCTTGTGCTTTTATCCAATCACAGAGCTCTGAATTCTTTATATATCAGACTTCTTCTATATTTCCTAACACAGGGCTATGAAAGAGAAAGTAATAAAATGAAGGTACACAAGGTCAGGACCAAAGATTATTAAATGGCATTAAAAGGGTTTCCTGGGTTTAAAACACATAAAATTAACAGTGGCATATGCAAATGAGTTTGACATTTTGCATAGGAATTCCAAGACCATGATGACCTCACCAGAACAAGATGACATCACAATGATGGCAAAAGCATAACTAGACTTGACACTACCAGAGGTGTTCAGAGGATGGCAATAGACGAAGCTGTCCATGCTGAGGAGAGGACTACACCAAGTGTGTACAGTATAGATGATTTACCCCATTACCATAGGGGCATCCATGCTTGGGAGAATTTAGGATTCAGTGTAGCTGGATCTAACCTTTCTCTATGATTACATAACACAGCGCCCCTAAATGCCCCCTCTAGTTCTGTACAAATCGATTCAGTCATCTCAAGTATGGATGAAATCACATGCAGTTTTTAGGTCAGGTTTTTTTTTTTTTTTTTTTTTTTTTGCCACATCCAGTATATAGAAGAACTGTATGTCCTTCCTTTACCTTTCCGACTCCACTCCTGGTTTTGACTAAAAAAGAACTGCATCAAAACAGCATGTATGATTGCAGCCTAAATTCTGAGGCCCCACATTGCGGAAATGCAGCTTTTTTTTGTTGCAGATTTTGTTGCGTTTTTTTTGAGCCAAAGCCAAGAATGGCTACAAATGGAATTGGAAATATTTAGGAAGTCTTTATACTTCTAACTTCTGCTCAATCTAGTCCTGGATTTGGCTCAAAAAACGCAACAAAATCTGCAACAAAAAAAGCTGTGTTTCCGCAAGGTGGGGCCCTGGCCTTAAGCGGTAATTTTTAAAAGCGCCTCAACAGTCTCCTTGACTGAGGCCCCTGCCCTGGCATGTTGGCGCACCAATATCCCGGAGCTGATGGATGAGACGTTTCAGGATGCTCTGGAATCTTCTTTGTACATTTCACCCTCGGCCAATAATAAACTGATTCAAATCTTTATTTTACATCAGTGTTACCTGACCCTGGCCCATCTTTTTAGGATGAGTTGTCTACCTGGCCCGAATTGTCTCAGGTGTCCGTGTCCTCACGTGGACTTCTTGCACATGGTGTGGAGTTGCCCAGTTGTGCAGGCCTTCTGGAGAGGGGTGGTGGACCTTCTGGCCCATGTTTTGGGCTGTCCTGTTCCGCTCTCTCCCAAGGTTTGTCTGTTTGGTGTGCTTGAGGAGGAGTTGTGGCAACATCCTGTTCGGATCTTCCTTCAGGAACGTCTGTTTTATGCTAGGATGGCCATTGCCTTCCGGTGAATGGCCCCACAGTCTCCATCGGTATCTCAGTGGCGGAGACTCGTCAATTCAATACTTCCGTTTAATCAAATTATATACAAGGGTAGGGGCTGCCGCCAGAAATTCCTTAAGGTCTGGGGTGCGTGGTGTGCTTCTCCTGCTACTCAGTACTCTCCCCCTTCCATGCGCTCGGCCCTGGGCGCCTTTGCACCTTGAGTAGGAGTTGTCGTGTTGCTTTGCTCATTGCTGCATTTCCCTGTGTGTGTTCTGGTGGTAGACCGAGGTGGGTGGGTGCCGTGGCAGATCTTTGTTAGTTTGTTTGTTTGAAATTTTCTTTGTATTTTATTTTAATTTTGTACTTATTCGCTTTTTTTTTCCTGACTGCATCGTTTGTTATGTTACTTCTCCTTCAATAAAACGAGTTAAAAAAAAAAAAAAAAAGCGCCTCAACAAATCTATCTCTAAAGAGGAAGGACACAAATTCTACTAAATGTTTCAAAATCTACAGTGACTTTCCCAAGTGGCATGACAATTATTTGGCGTTTTAATTTTATAACGTACACTTGGGGAAAAAGAAGGGTAGGATTTATTAAGTTACTTTGTAAACCAAAAATGAATCCTTTTTTTGTTGCAACTCATAATAATGTGGTCCTTCTCCTGCTGATAAGCCCCATGTGTATAATGTCATGGAATATAAGAGGAGGGTCAGTGTGGGGGAAGGAGGGAGAGGCGAGAAATTGGAAGGAGTGCAGTGGGGAAATGAAGAGAAGGAGGAAGGTTTGGAGAGGAGAGGTGGTAGGGAATGAAGATTGGATGGCAGAAGAGTAGTAAAAAAATATTCAAGAGAGGACAGACCGGTTGACCGGCACTATCATCTGGCTTAAGTTCTGTGACCAGCTGCCGATAGCAGAAAAAAGAAAGCTAGTGGTCTCCATAGACCACCATTGAAAGGGGTGGATTATGACGTGGATTCCGCTGTCAAAATCCGCCCCTTTAGCCCCATGTGAACAAGCCCTTAAAAGGAATTGACATACATATGTTCAAATCAAAAACACAGTTCTAAAATAGTTTGTATGTCAGACTTCATTATGCACTAGATTATAATGTTGTTGTTATTATGCACTAAATTATCATGTAGGGTAGACTTCTCATGTCGCACAGAAGGTTATCTTTTACTAAAAAACAGACACCATACAACTTGGGAGCTATGTTTTTGATTTTTAGACAGGATTTTTTTTTTTACTTTCAGCTTTCGTAGTTAGACTTATCAAAGAAGCTAAAAGATGTGAAATCAGGAAAATGCTTGTGTGGGAAATAAACAGAATGCACTTTCACAGAGAAACAGCACATTCTTCCCACTATTATTTTTTATTTTCATTGTTCCAAACTGGGTCAGAATTTGTTACTGTCCTTTTATTACAGCTTGTTCCCTCCATGGCACTGCCTAATGTTCTATGCCATACCAATTCGACATTAGGGCATGATGGCTTTGCCTCTGTGCCCCATTATCTACCCCCTGCAAGTTTGGACACAGTAATGGGAAGAAAGAGGGGAAAGACCACCAATCCGTCGGCATTAGCTATGTAGATGCCATGGTCAATAGTAACTGTAAAATCTAACTGGTTTTAGAAGTAGTGGTCCCACTATTAGACATTGGTGTCCTAGCAAATGCAATCACAGGGTGGACATGGTAGCCAGAGGGCTAATGAACGTTCCCAGGTTTGCCTTCAATACATGCCTTTCAGATCGTGCTAGATATAGTGGTGTAACTACCGCCATAACAACTGTAGTGGCAGCTGGTGGGCCCCTGCTAACTTTTCTTTTTTTAATAGACCGTTATCTATTGGAGTAACCCCAGAAGGTAACAAGCCCTATTTACTTACCGATCCCTGTTCCTGCTTATAGCTGACTCTGATCCTCTTCTGACCTACAGGGGGCCGCGTGTCTCCCATATCACGTGCTGGCAGCGATGTGATATGGGATGCATGGGGCCATGTCATTTTTAATGCAGAGTGAGTCCCGTAAAAACAAAATGCAAAAAATTATGATAGAATTGTGTGTTATTTCACATACACCCCCAAATAATGTAAATAAAAGCAAATCAAAGCATTATATGTACCCCAAAATGGTGGAAAATAAAAATATAACTTGTCATGCACAGAATAAGCCCTCACATAGCTATGTAGACAGAAGAATTAAAAAGTTATGAATTTTGGAAAGGGGAAGAATATAAAAAAGTTGTTGAGTATTAACTTACAAATTATCCTGCAGCCTTAGAGAATTAAAACATCAGACAATACCCCAAATTATATAAATTAAAACTACAACTTGTCTCATGAATAAAGTTCAGGATTTTTGTTAAATTTGATATTGCCGTAATTTTACCAATCCGCACAATATAGCTGATGTCATTTTGGCTGTACAGTGTATGCAGTAAAAACAAAATCCAAAAATGGTGCAAATTCAGTGTTTTCTAATTCCACTCCCATTCTGAATTTTCTTTACAGCTTCTCAGTACAACACAAAAAATATTAAATTATACCATTGTGAAGTACAATTTGTCCTGCAGAATAAGTAAGCCTTTGTACAGCACTTTGAACTGAAAAATAAAAAAGCTACAGCTTTTGGATGGCGGGAGTAAAAAAAAATAAAAAAAAATAAAAAAATAATAATAATAATAATATATATATATATATATATATATATATATATATATATATACAGTCCTATGAAAAAGTTTGGGCACCCCTATTAATCTTAATCATTTTTAGTTCTAAATATTTTGGTGTTTGCAACAGCCATTTCAGTTTGATATATCTAATAACTGATGGACACAGTAATATTTCAGGATTGAAATGAGGTTTATTGTACTAACAGAAAATGCGCAATATGCATTAAACCAAAATTTGACCGGTGCAAAAATATGGGCACCTCAACAGAAAAGTGACATTAATATTTAGTACATCCTCCTTTTGCAAAGATAACAGCCTCTAGTCGCTTCCTGTAGCTTTTAATCAGTTCCTGGATCCTGGATGAAGGTATTTTGGACCATTTCTTTCTACAAAACAATTTAAGTTCAGTTAAGTTTGATGGTCGCCGAACATGGACAGCCCGCTCTCAAATGATCTGAAAACAAAGATTGTTCAACATAGTTGTTCAGGGGAAGGATACAAAACGTTGTCTCAGAGATTTAACCTGTCAGTTTCCACTGTGAGGAACATAGTAAGGAAATGGAAGACCACAGGGACAGTTCTTGTTAAGCCCAGAAGTGGCAGGCCAAGAAAAATATCAGAAAGGCAGAGAAGAAGAATGGTGAGAACAGTCAAGGACAAGCCACAGACCACCTCCAAAGAGCTGCAGCATCATCTTGCTGCAGATGGTGTCACTGTGCATCGGTAACAATACAGCGCACTTTGCACAAGAAGAAGTTGTTAGGGAGAGTGATGAGAAAGAAGCCGTTTCTGCACGTACGCCACAAATAGAGTTGCCTGAGGTATGCAAAAGCACATTTGGAGAAGCCAACTTCATTTTGGAAACAAAGATTGAGTTGTTTGGTTATAAAAAAAAAAGGCGTTATGCATGGCGTCCAAAAAGAAACAGCATTCCAAGAAAAACACTTGCTACCCACTGTAAAATTTGGTGGAGGTTCCATCATGCTTTGGGGCTGTGTAGCCAATGCCGGCACCGGGAATCTTGTTAAAGTTGAGGGTCGCATGGATTCCACTCAGTATCAGCAGATTCTTGAGAATAATGTTCAAGAATCAGTGACGAAGTTGAAGTTACGCCGGGGATGGATATTTCAGCAAGACAATGATCCAAAACACTGCTCCAAATCAACTCAGGCATTCATGCAGAGGAACAATTACAATGTTCTGGAATGGCCATCCCAGTCCCCAGACCTGAATATCATTGAACATCTGTGGGATGATTTGAAGCGGGCTGTCCATGCTCGGCGACCATCTAACTTAACTGAACTTGAATTGTTTGTCCAAAATACCTTTATCCAGGATCCAGGAACTGATTAAAAGCTACAGGAAGCGACTAGAGGATGTTATCTTTGCAAAAGGAGGATCTACTAAATATTAATGTCACTTTTCTGTTTAGGTGCCCATACTTTTGCACCAGTCAAATTTTGGTTTAATGCATATTGATGGGTTATGTAGATAACCTGTTTTCCCTAAGTCCCAACAGCGGCACAATATGGGGTATTTTCTGCCCCTGTGTGCTGGTAGGACAGGCGGAATTTTTAATTAGCCAGACTTAACACCTGGCTGGACCCTATATGAGGGCACCACACCCCTCCCCCTGCGTGTTAATATTAAGTAACCTATAATAGGCTCTGTACAATACAATATGTTTACAGCAAAGATATTGGTATTTTCCACATACATACAATCTTTACAGGTGCATATAAGCAACTTTTACATATTTTAGTCTGTTTTCCTCTACCAAATTATAGGGAGGGAGACTTGTGCCGCTGTTGGGACTTAGGGAAAACAGGTTATCTACATAACCCATCATTCCCTTGCGTCCCACCAGCGGCACAATATGGGGAGATAGCAAGCATAGTCCCTTTATTAGGGTGGGCGTTCTACAGAACTCAATACTGTACGGCCGAAAGCCGAAGCTTCCGCAGATTGGGTAGCCAGTCTATAATGCTTTACAAATGTGGAGTCTGAGCTCCACGACGCCGCCGCACAGATCTGGTCAAGCGGCAAGGCGCACCTTTCTGCCCATGAGGTAGAGACTGCCCTCGTGGAGTGCGCTGTTAAGAAGGCCGGAGGAGATAAGTCCTGTATCTCAAAAGCAATTTTAATAGTCTCCTTCACCCACCTAGAAATGGTGGGTTTCGAAGCCGCCCGGCCCTTTAACTTCCCGAAAAAGTTTACAAAGAGGTTTTCTGATCTTCTAAAAGAGCGCGTGCGCTCTAGATAAATCCTTAAACACCTTGACAAATCAAGAGAATGAAGTTTAACCTCCTCCGGAGTGGAGGGTGTTGGATAGAATACTGGAAGTGTGACCAGCTGGCATCTGTTGGTCACAGAGGGAACCTTGGGGGTAAATCCCGGTAGATATCTTAACTGGACTCTGTCCTCGTAGAAGCTGATGTACGGTTCTTCACAGGAGAACGCCTGTAATTCTCCTACCCTCTTGGCTGATGTTATTGCCAAGAGGAATGCTACCTTGTAGGAGAGGAACTTCAGCTCTACCGACTCCAGAGGTTCAAAGGGTTTACCACATAGCGCCGAAAGGACCGTGCTGAGATCCCACTTGTGGACTGGAGCAGATACTGCTGGTCTCAACCTCCCCGCCCCTTTAAGGAAGGAACTTACTAGGGGGTCTTAAGATAACTGCCTCCCCAGACAGGCGGACAGGGCGGCCATATGCACCTTCAAGGTGGCAACCGAGAGGCCCCTCTCAAGGCCGTCCTGAAGAAAGTCCAAGATCACCTCTACTGGAGGATCCACGGAGTCCACTTCGTGCTCCTGGCACCAAGTTTTAAAGATGTTACCAATCCTCTGGTAACTTCTATTTGTAGCTTCTGAACGGGCACAGGAAATCGTCTTTAGGACGGCCTTTGAAAGTCCTCTATTCCTTAATAGGGACTGGTTAACTTCCAGGCTGTCAAGTTGAACCTCCTCAGATCCTGGCAGAGTAGCTCTCCTTGAGTTACCAGGTCTGGGAGGGGGGGAAGCCTCCAATAAATGCCTTGACTCATCCTCATGAGCTGGGCAAACCAAGTCCTTTTTGGCCAGAACGGGATTATGGCGATGCCCGAGACTTGGTCCTGTCTTATCTTCATCAATACCCTGGGTATGATGGGAACTGGAGGGAAGATGTAAATCAGCCTGAACCTCCATGGGATGGACAGGGCATCCACTGCCAAGGGGTTGTCCTCCTGATACAGGGAACAGAAGGTCTGTACCTTGGCGTTGAGTCGGGTTGCCATAAGATCGACCTCTGGGAGACCCCATCTTTGGACGATCTGCTGGAATATTCCTGGATGAAGCGACCATTCTCCGGATACGGAAATACCCCGACTCAACTGATCCGCTACTATGTTCAGGGAGCCTCTGATGTGAACAGCGGATAGATGGGACAGGTTCTTTTCTGCCCATGAGAAGATTAGATTCGTGGTTCTTTGAAGGGCCCGGGATCTGGTACCGCCTTGTTTGTTTATATAGATGACCGTCGTCATATTGTCCGACCGGACTTTGACTGCCTTCCCCTTGAGGAGGGGGGCGAAGTGACACAAGGCAAGGTACACTGCCTGAAGTTCCTTCAGGTTGGATGACCCCTGTTCCGGATGAGCCCAAACGCCGTGTATAGTTTTGTCGTCCAAGTGGGCTCCCCATCCCTGATGGGATGCATCCGTTGTCAGCAGGACCCACTGTGGAGGGACCGTAGACCTTCCGTCTTTCAGGTGTATCCACCATCTGAGGGAAAGACGGGTAGCAGGAGAAAGGCAGATCTTCTTTTGCAGTCCCCGTGGCGACCTGTTCCAGGCGCTCAGCACTTCCCTCTGAAGGGGACGCAAATGCCATAAGGCCCAAGGAACCGCCCTGACTGAAGAGGACATCAGGCCTAGAACTCTCATGGCGGTCCGGATGGTTATTCGCCGAGTTCCAAATAGAAAGCGGGCAGCTGCCTCTATCTTGAGTTTCCTTGGGCCGGAAAGGTAGATCTGCATCTTCTGGGAATCCAGAATAAATCCGAGAAACTTCCTCCGGGTGGATGGCACCGTCTCGGATTTCTCCCAGTTGATCACCCATCCTAGTTTCTGAAGGAGGGATACAGCGATCTGAAGATGTTGGCGGAGTAAAGAAGTAGACTGAGCTTTTATGAGCCAGTCGTCTAAATATGGAACCACGAAGAGCCCCTCTAATCTTAGAGCGGCGGCGATGGGGGCGACCGTCTTGGTGAAGACGTACGGGGCTGACGATATGCCAAAGGGGAGGGCGGTAAACTGAAAATGCTCTCTGCGGCCGGCTATTTGAATAGCTATTCTTAGATATTTCCTGTGTGGGCAAAAAATAGGGACATGCAGGTAGGCATCCCTGAGATCTAGAGTCACCATTACTTCGTCCTGCTGGAGGAAGGATGTTACAGAATCTACGGTTTCCATACGGAATGGTTTTCCCCTTAGAAACCGATTGAGATACCTTAAATCTACTATCATTCTCCAGTCCCCAGATGGTTTGGGGACGAGGAAAACTGGAGAGTAGATACCGAGGCCTTCCTCCCGAGGGGGGACCCTCTCCAGGGCCCCCTTTGTCCTGTATTCCAAGACAGCTGCCTCTAGGATAGACTGCTGGGCAGCAGGCAGGATACGGGTGCTGGTGAAATGATCGCGGGGAGGCTGCTTGAAGTCCAAGGCGTAGCCCTGGGCCACCACCCGCAAAGCCCAAGGATCTCTGATGATCTGATCCCACACACCGGCAAAGTGAGCCAGACGCCCACCTACCGCAAGATTGGCCGCAGAGAGCTGCGCACCCTCAAAAGGTAGGTTTACCTTTTGAATCATCCCTGGCGCGCCCCCTGCCCATACCTCTAGGTCGTATCTTGGACCTCCTCTGAGGTTGCCTGGATTGAGCTCCTCGCCCCCTACCTGGGGGAGGCCTTCTGCTTCTGGAGGCCTGCGGCAAGGTTCTGCCCTTGTCTTCGGCCAGACCCTCCATTAGATCGTCGAGGCTGCGCCCGAACACCTTGCCCGGCTGGAAGGGTAGACCGCACAGGGCGTATTTGGATGGTAAGTCCGCCCTCCAGGGACGGAGCCACAGTGGTCTTCTTGCGGCTGTGGTCTGAGCCATGGTTTTTGCTGACAGACGTAACTGTTGTCTGGATGACTCTCCCAGGTAATCTGCTGCTAGCTGAATAGAGGACATAGATGATAAGATCTCGTCTCTATCGACGCCGGTATCTATGTCCCGCTCCAGTTGCGTCAGCCGGGCACGTAGAAAATCCGCTACTTCGGTGGAGGCAATGGCCACAGAGGTCTGAGCTGAAGCAGAAGAATACGCTTTTTTAAGTGTGGAGTCTATTCTTCTATCCAAGAGGTCCTGTAAGTTAGAGCCGTCTTCAAGAGGCACAATGGTACGTTTGGACATCCTGGCTACCGCCAGGTCTACTTTTGGGGGTGGCCCCCAGGAGGACAGCTGGACAGGATCCACCGGATTCAGATTCTTAAATACCCTGGAGGCCACATGAGTCTTCTCAGGAAATTTCCACTCCTGCTCCATAATGGCCATTAATGCCGCATCTACCTGAAAGGCCCTCTGCCCTTCAGCGGTAGAAGCGGAGGCTTCCCCCAAGTCATCCAGGCCCCTTGACCGGATGGCCTTCAGCAAACTGGTTGTTTTGTCCCATGAAAATATGGGTTTGCTGGCCACGCTCGACTGCACCACGGATGGGCAGGAGTCATCCTCCATCTGCAGTCTTTCCAGGGAGGGGGGAGAAGCAGAGCGCCCTTCTGTCCGCTGCTTCTTGGAGAGCTGGGTGATGGACACACGGATGTCCTTTAGCGACTCCTCCTACAAAAAAGGGAGGAGGAGCTTACCAGAAGTGGGGAAACCATCTTTCCTCTTGTTCTCTGCACTGTACTCACCATATACTCCTTCATCCATATTACCATGTCCCTGGGGGAGGGCTCATCAGCAGGAGGCCCTCTGCAGGACCGACAACGTGACCAATCGTATCCTGGAATATAGAGGTTAATTAGCAACCTCCTACTGCAGAGAGCCCCTACCCCAGATCACACTTACCATCAGGTAAGGGAATATCGCAATCCCGGCAGGAAAAATGCTTTCTTTTGGCCGAGGATTTCCTCCTCTCCTGGTCCCCAGGAGGGGTGGTGGAAGAGGACATGGTAGCGGAATAGCGACCGCTATGTTCACCTAAATAGATTTAGTGTATGAGAGGAGTAACATACATGAAACACAATAATGGTTTCTTACCAGGCGTTGGAAGAACGGCTTAGACCAGGATTTGTCAAAGGTCAGCTGCCACCAGCGAAGTGCAAACCAACTGCAAACTGCAAACTGCACCAACCCCACTAGTGGGAAACTAGGAAGGCAAGGACTGAGTGTCCTGCCCTCCCTTTTGAGCTGGCCGCCGAAAAAAGGGGGCGGGACCGCCCAAAACCCCGCCCCCTTCCCGCTTCCCAACCCCCCCAAAGCCCCTGAACAAGAATTGTTCTATCTAGGGGGGGGGGGGGGGGGTATTGGGGCCAGGGGACTGCCTTACCCTGCCCCAGACTAGCTCCTTTCCGGAGCTATAGTAAAATATTTTCGGCCGCCGCGAAACCGGAAGTGCGGCGCCGGAAGTGTGCGCAAGTTTTCCCTCCCCGTCCAGGAACGAGGGAGCCGGCCGAAGGTTCCGGCCCCTACCCGTTCGCAGAGCCGACGGCAGAAGCCTAAGCTTCCGCATGAAGCGCCGACCCTGCAAGTAAGTCAGTGGACGGGGAGGGGGGGGGAGGAGAAAGACCCTACTGACACCCCTGCCTTCTCTCCAGGTCAGGAGCCCCAGCGAGGGACAGGACTCAGGATCAGGTAAGTGATCCACAGAGCCCTATAGGAGGACACCAAGTCCTCCCCACCTGTCCACACACAGGACAGAAAAAAACACGCAGGGGGAGGGTTGTGGTGCCCTCATATAGGGTCCAGCCAGGTGTTAAGTCTGGCTAATTAAAAATTCCGCCTGTCCTACCAGCACACAGGGGCAGAAAATACCCCATATTGTGCCGCTGGTGGGACGCAAGGGAATGCACATTTTCTGTTAGTACAATAAACCTCATTTCAATCCTGAAATATTACTGTGTCCATCAGTTATTAGATATATCAAACTGAAATGGCTGTTGCAAATACCAAAATATTTAGAACTAAAAATTATTAAGATTAATAGGGGTGCCCAAACTTTTTCATAGGACTGTATATATATATATATATATATATATATATATATATATATAAATGGCTGAAGGCAAAAAGTTAAGGGACAAACAGGCTGGTCAGTCAGGGGTTAAGGGGAAAAAAGGAGACTATTAAATTAGTTCTACTGGGGCTTTATAATATGTATATATATATATATATATATATATATATATATATATGTATATTGTTATATATATATATATATAATTTGAATATAGAGCAATATTAGTATATTTTCCTTTGGCTTCTTGCAAAGCAATTGAAACCTATTGGTTGGCACTTAAAGGGTTAAAGGCTGTCCATGCATTGATGACTCATGCACGTATTTATCTGGCCTTGAATAAGAATGGAATCTTGGAAGACTTTTTAATCAAACTAGCCTTCTATCTCAGTCGCCTTGACAACATATCTATCCTGCTCTCCCTAGGAAGAGAGAGGATTGCGCAGAACAGTCTTCCACCACTGTCATTAAGGAATGCAGTACACTGGAAAAGTCTGGTTCAACAAGTGATCAAACATGGAAAAGTCAAGAGTGGCACATGTACAGTAGTTGCATCACAATTTCCTAGAAATCTATATGTAATGTCATAATGGGTATCATCAAGCCAGACGTTACTTTACAGAAAGCCCTTCACCAAACCCTTTAGTCATACCTGTCCATGTAATAGATTACACATGGATAAAACTATACAAAATCGGAGTTCTGTATGTTCACTTTTGAACAACATTCTCCAGGTTACGTAGATATAATATACCTAAGGGAGCGTTCACACTACCGTCGGTGTCCGACATGTAGTGTCCGCTCCTAGTGTCCGCTCAAAATCTGTCACGGACACTAGGAGCGGACACTAGATGTGTCCGTGACACCTGTCATTCACTTTAATGGGCATCGGGTGCGTTCTTTTGCACTCCGTGCCCGTCCTTCCCTGTCCGCAAGAGAAGATGTCCGACTTCCCTGCATGCAGGGTTCCTCTGTCCACTTGAGAAGTCGGACATCTTCTCTTGCGGACAGGAAAGGACGGACACGGATTGCAAATGAACGCACCCGATGCCCATTAAAGTGAATGACAGGTGTCAGGAGCGGAGGTGCCCATTGAAACGTCAGATCAACGTACTAATCGTGAGTTAAGACACAACCTGAAGCAAATTCTGCATCGGCGTACTAAATTATGGTGGAATAAGGCGTACTTAAGCAATTATATATCAAAACAACTTATACCTAGAGGCCTTAGGGTCCAAGTGTTCCCGTCTTTTGGTTTGGATAATGTTGAATTTATTAAGAGATGGGAGGAAATCTGTAATGCTTGTAGCCGTGACCTCATGCAACTTATTATTGATCAAAACACCAAATGTCTAGAAGAACTTGCATTGGAGGTAAAACGGCTGGAAACAGATCTACAGAAGAAACTTAGTACTGTTGAGTTCGATGGCCTCAAAAAAGAACTTGAGGAGGCTGCTTCCATGTGGGAAAAACAGATACAAGCCACAAAGACTAAAAAATATCAAAGAGACTTGAATGATGTACGGAACAACCGTGTATATAAATGGCAGTCTAAGGATGGCCCTCCCAGGTCACGATCTTCATCTATGTCTTCTACCGGCTCTCTTGGAGGCGATTCCATCTTACCTTTTAGACGTGAGAAGCACTTTACGCGACAAAACAAAAGGAAACAGGATTCGGTTGATGGTGGACAAAAGAAAAAGACAGCACATGTATTTGCTTCAGACGGCAATCGGTCGAGTGACACATTACAGGTAATTAACCTATCAAGTGTTAATTTAACTACACCTCAAATTGAGGTATTGCAATTTGGATTAAATTTTGTGCCGTCTAACAAATTTGATACTTTTACAGCGATAAAGGACTTACACCTTTTCGCTAGAAAGCTTCTCTTCAAAAAATTTTTTCACAAAGACGAATCGCAAGGTACACTTACTACTCCAGAGGAACAACAGGCTTTACGTACCTTACAGTCATTACTTGATGAACAAGAGAGTTCCCCTAAACAACTTTTTCCATCATCATTGATCCCTCCATCTACCAAATTTCCACCATTGAACTTGGTACACCATATTGATCTTTTTGTGCAGATGGTGAGTAGAGAATTTGAAAAGATTCCTTCCAAAATCTATGATCATAATATTTCATATGATCACAGAAAAGCTATACAAGAATTGTCATCGATGTCTGACATAGTCATTAAACAATCGGATAAGGGGGGGAATGTAGTATTGTGGCCAGTTCATATGTATAGAAAGGAAGCCTTGAGGCAATTAAAAAATCCAACTTGTTATAAAAAGATGACATACAACCCCATGCGACAATTTACATCAGAATTAACCCTCTTATTACAGGCAGCTGTTGAGGATGGGGTTATATCCCCAAAACAATCTTCCTATCTACTTCCTGAACATCCCACATGTGCTACTTTTTACATGCTTCCGAAGATCCACAAAAATCCGGTTTGTCCCCCAGGTAGGCCCATTGTCTCAGGGGTGGGTAGCCTTTGCGATCCAATATGTAAGTTTGTGGATTTTCATTTGAAGCCATTGGTTGAAATTCTTCCGTCCTTTATTAAGGATTCATCTGACATTTTGCTTAAGGTTGACGGCTTACATCTTGAAGAAGATATGTATCTGGTTATTTGCGACATTGAGGCATTGTACACGTCAATTCGACACGATGATGGGCTATTGGCTGTTAAGACGTTTATTGATATGTCTGCTATTGAGAAATCCCTAGGTGAGTTCCTGTTGAGATTGTTGCGGTTTATTTTAACACACAATTTTTTCCTTTTTGAGGGTTCGGTCTTCCTACAGCTCCAGGGAACTGCAATGGGGGCGTCATGTGCGCCCTCTTATGCAAATTTGTCCCTGGGGCTGTGGGAAAGAACTATTTTTCTTACTGACCCTATCCCTCTTATTGAACATGTCCAGAGTTGGTGGCGTTATATAGATGATGTCCTTTTTGTCTGGCAGGGTTCCATACAGGACCTTGAATGTTTTATGGGACATATTAATAACAATGATAAAAACATCAAAGTTACATGGTCGTATAGTCGCCAACAGGTTGAGTTCTTGGACATAAAAATCAAGGTAGATAATGAGGGTCATGTACATACTGACCTATATCGAAAGCCAACTGCAACTAATTCTTTATTACATTCTCGTTCTGCTCACCCAAAACAGCTTATACATAATATACCGACTGGACAATTTCTACGAGCCCGGCGGGTGTGCTCCACGGATGCATACTTTGAAGCGGCAGCACGGGATTTGGAACAACGTTTTGTAACCAGAGGTTATGACCGGGATGTGATTAAGAAAGCTTATGTCCGTGCTAGATCGTCGAATCGTGCTGAATTACTGAAGAAAAAGCAAAAATCTAAATCGACCGATTCTCAACTTGAACAGGTTCGGTACATTACTACGTTTAATTCCCAATGTAGCCAGCAGCGAGCAATCCTTAAAAAATTTTGGGGCTTGCTACTGTTGGATCCAGTTTTGAAATTATACTTGAATGGATCTCCGTCTATTACATATAGACGCTCCCGGAATCTTAGAGATTCGTTGGTCAGGAGCCATTTCTCAGGTAACTCCGGACAACAAATCTTAAGCATACATGGCCCTAAACCGGGATGCAAACCATGTGGCCAGTGCGTGGCCTGTGTAAATGTTGATACGGCCTGCACATTCTGGAATTCTGAACATAGTCGTACTTACCAGATCCGTCCTACTCTCAACTGTGTATCATCTGGAGTTATTTATTTTGCTGTTTGCCCTTGTAATCTTATTTATGTTGGCATGACCACCAGGGAGTTTCGCCGTCGGGTCAGGGAGCATGTTCTGGGCATCACCAAAGCCAGGGATGCTCAGGATATTGGATCACTTACCACCATCCCGAGACATTTCAAATTATGTCACAACAGTGATGCTTCACTCTTCAGGGTTAGGGCAATAGATCAAGTCATTCCAGGCCCAAGACTGGGTAACTGGAAGAAATTATTAGCCCAAAAAGAGAGTCGGTGGATTTATACTCTCAATACAGTGTATCCCATGGGTCTTAATGACAATATTAGCTTTACTCCTTTTTTGTAGTTTTGCTCTGGTTGTGTCTTCTCACTTTGTCTATTCATTTAGTTTATTCATTTTTGTACACATGTATTGCACGGGTATGTAATTTTTGCGTGCCCGTGCATATATATGTTTATATATATATATTTTTTTATATATATATTTTTAAAAAATTTTTTAATTGGTGTTGTCTGACTTTTTGTTGCTTCGGTTACTGTCTGTTTTTTTTATTTTTTTCTAGATCCGTATGACGCTTGCCATCCATCTTTTAGTGGTTCTGTTGGCTTTTCTTCTATCAAGAGATACCCATGTGGAATACCTTTTGTGGACATTTATTTATTATTTTTTAAAAAAATATTTAAAAATATTTAAAAAATATATATATATTTTTTTCACTTGTGTTATTTAAACCTGACATCTTATCCTTCTCTTCACCTTTCTCACTTCACCTCACACTTTTGTCCGTGTTTTCTTGCACGCACTTTCACTTCATCTTATATATGTGTTTTTCACTTACGTACATAATTATTTCTATAAGTGTATTCCTCTGATTTTATATTTATCTCATGAACCACTTCATATATACTGGTTGCAGTACCAGTTATTAGCATAGATCTGCTGTATGAGTGAATTCATATATATTTCTATTAGTTCGATATGAGCTCAAATATTTTGCTTTTATCTGTGCTTAGTGCAGATCTCTGTATTATGTGTTAGCTCTGCTCAAACATGCCCTGTGTTATTATATTGCGTATAGGCCCTTTACCTTACACTATTATCTTGTAGGTATACTTCTGCCCCCTTGTGGTGTACTCTTTCCTGCGTCGGCGCAGTGAGACGCCGTGGTTTCAAACTCGCCTGGCATTCACTATGCGCGAGATTTGTATTATCTTATATGAGGGCCATTTTGGTTGCCCCATAGGAAGTGGCCATCTTTGTATGGGCATATACATGCTGGGGCTTTGTAGTTTTTATGGCGCATGCGCCGTAGGCTCTTGGTCCGCCATTGTTCTGGGCGTTCATGCCAGTTAATTTATGCTTACGTGGCGGCGGCGCATGCGCTGTATGCGTCCGGTCCGCCATCTTTCTGGACGTGTGCTGCAGCTAACACGCTCTGTCTGATAAGCTGGTATGCCGGTATTTATTCTTTTTTTTATATATTTAATTTTTTGCACAGGTGTATCGGATTTGTACTGCTTAAATACCCACCATCTTGTGACCATCATTGTCCCTTGACGAAGCTCTTTTTGAGCGAAACGCGCGTCGGGCGTGGGCAGACTGTGTATGTGGTATAGGTAACAGCTTTACAGGGAGTTTCATGCATACCTTTATTATCCTACGTTTGGTATTCATTGGGTTTCACAGTAATTTATATCTTACCTCAGTGTTTTTTCACTTCTTCCATTTAGAGTTGCACGTTGCAGTTATGTGATATTCATTACCTTATTTTTCACATTCACTCAGGCATTTGTTGTTCACTCTTCTTTATATATATATGGGTTTATATATTTTTGCTGTTTTGGTATGTTTGGCACTTCAGCTGATTTAGTACATTTTTACATGCCACATTCTCACCTGCTCATTTAGTGTGGACACTTCAGCTCCTCCATTTATTATTATTTATGTTTACATGTTTGTGTATTATTATATTAATAAAATTTATATATTTTTGATATATTCTTTTTGGTCCGGGTTTTTTGTTTTTTAGTGTGAACGCCCCCTAAGAGGTTGAGTAACTTAGTAATGCTTTACATTACTTATATTGTACTGGTCCTCTGTTACACACTGTGTGTTACTGCCCAGAACTATGCTTGCAATTCCTTTAGTTGTTATAAGAAAACATGGCATGCTTTTTTTAACAGACACATGCCAAACACAGATTTTTATGAAATGTAGCAGGACAATCTTTCCTACAATATATCAGTCATGTCATTTGCCTATAAATTGGTTGAAGACATCACTTTATAGGTCCATTGTGTCACCTATCAGATACTGCAATGAACAGCAGTGGTGTAACTAGTAACAATTCCCCCCCCCCTCCCCTCACAGCATAGCGTCCCCTTTCCTGGCCCCCACACAGTATAACGCCACATTTACACATACTATAATGTCCCAAAGTGGCCTACAGACAGTATAATGTCCCATAGTGGCTCCTCCACACAGTATAATGTCCCACCATAGCCCTTGCTCACATTATGCCCCATAGGGGCCCCTGCACACAGCATTGTGGCCCCTGCACACAGTATTATGCCCCATAGTGGCCCCTACACGCAGTATTATGCCCCATAGTGAACCACCCATGAACAATAATGCACTGGGGCCCCCTAATGTCCTGGGCCCTGTGGCAGCAGCTATCGCTGCTACCCCAGTATTTATACCAAGGGTAAAAAGTGGGAGGAGACAGCAGGGGCTTTATATTTCTATGAAGCCTGGGTGACTATATCACAGATCTCAGTAAGCTAACCCAGGAAGAAAAACAACACAAAGGGATAGAGTGAGATATAGAGTTGCTGAGACTTTGATATTGAAGACCTTTAAATAACAGATCTGTAAATGTCTAACTCTCAAAACCGATACTCCCAATGATTGAAAGGACCATGGCATTCCCAGAAAAGGCAAAGCTCCCTTTAAAGAGTTGATAAATGGTGAAGCTAGGAGTCAGACCCTAACTGATACTAAGACCATCAATAGTATAGTTCTCCAAGAACCTCATATCTTCATGTCAATAAGTTCATAAATATAATAATAATAATAATAATAATAAAAGATCGACAAGTGAATAAAAGACTATGGAATTGGGCAGCCATGTCCTGAATTCTTCCATCGTGACAAGCACAGATGTGACTGCCGCAGCTCGAGGTCTATATTACTATATAAGTGGCACCTGTTTCACATTAGGAGCACAACATCTGCTATCAAATGTCACAGAGGATCCACTAGTTCTATAGAAAGCAATCTCAAGAAATAAAATAATATCGACACAAGGGGCAATGTATAGTGGATGTTATAGCCAGAAAGTCTCTTGGGTTTGCACTGATCAATGCTTTCAAGCTCTATTCAACGAATAATACTGGTTAAATTCATTCTCATTACTCATTGACTGCAGGGAGAAAGGAGGCAGACAATACTCCAGCAACTGTAGTGGGAAGAGACTTGTTTCTTCATGAATGCTGACTTCTAACATTATCACCATTTTATTTGGTTGGATGTATTTTGGTATGCTGTCTATATACTTGCAGTATAGCATTTTTTGACTTTTTAATTTTGTCATATACAAGTTGCATAGGCCCAGGGACGGGGCAATAAAAGAATATGCACAGTGCAAGGTAACATTTCAATGTTCTTGAAGCTTTACATAAATATTCACAATGTAGGTGTAGCTCGGCAATACATCAGTAGGTGCTCATGTTGTTACAGATATTTTACATTGATGTTTTGAACATCATAAATCTTGTCTCTAAAATAAAAATCCATCAATAATAACATCTGACACTATACAGATAGATGAAAAGATCACACATTCTAATAAAAAGCTCACCACTGAAGTATCTAGATTATGATAACTTATACTTAAAAATAAATGAAAGGAATAGTTTGTAGCATGAGAACAGACATCATCTAGGGAACAACCGATTACTGCTTAGAAATTGTTGCCACTAGAGATGAGCGAACACCGTTCGATCGAATAGATATTCGATCGAATATCAGGCCGTTTGAGGTATTCAATTACAATCGAATACCACGAGGCAAACACAGTAAAAATTCGTATCCCCTCCCACCTTCCATGGCACGTTTTTTGCACCAATAACTGCGCAGGGGAGGAGGGACAGGAACTACGACAACGGAGGCATTGAAAAAAAATCGGAAAAAGGAATTGGCGGCCAAAATCAGGTGACCTCCACTTTAGATGAATGGTGAATTTAACATTCGATTAATTTGAGTCTGTGAACTATGTGACTGTGAGACAGGGACAGATCTACAGGCAGGGTTAGCTAGGGATTACCTTTATTCAGGTGGGAATGTTACTCACCCAGCTCTTTGGGGCTCTATCTGGTCAGGATCCCTGTCAGCTTGCGATATGTGCGAGCTGACTTTTTCCCATAGGAATGCATTGACCACCGTTGATTGGCCAGTGTACAGCATTCGGCCAATCAACGCTGGTTCTGCCGGAGGAGGCAGAGTCTAAGATCAGCCCACAGCAGTTTCCATTGTGGTCCGATCTCACATGTAGCACTGCTGACACAGCACTGCTACATGGAGAAACGGCAGAGCTCAGCAAACACAGAGATGCAGCAGAGCTGAGTGTGCAGCATGGTTCAGCGCACACTCAGCACTGCTACATCAGATGCAGCAGAGCTGAGTGTGCAGCATGGTTCAATGCACACTCAGCACCGCTACATCAGATGCAGCAGAGCTGAGTGTGTAGCATGGTTCAACGCACACTCAGCACTGCTACATCAGATGCAGCAGAGCTGAGTGTGCAGCATGGTTCAATGCATACTCAGCTCTGCTGCATCTTATGTAGCAGTGCTGTCAGGAACGCCCCTCTGGCGGTGAAGAGCTACGGTACCGGCACCGATAGCTCTTCATCTGGGGCACAGATCGTGAAAGCAGGAAGTGCACTGAATTCAGCGCACTGTCAGCCTTCAGCGGGGACAGGTAAGATGGTTAAAATTGATGGGAAGATGGATGGAGCCAAATACAGCACCATTCTGGAAGAAAACCTTTTGGAGTCTGCAAAAGACCTGAGACTGGGACGGAGATTTATCTTCCAACAAGACAATGATCCAAAACATAAAGCAAAATCTACAATGGAATGGTTCACAAATAAATGTATCCAGGTGTTAGAATGGCCAAGTCAAAGTCCAGACCTGAATCCAATCGAGAATCTGTGGAAAGAGCTGAAAACTGCTGTTCACAAACGCTCTCCATCCAACCTCACTGAGCTCCAGCAGTTTTGCAAGGAAGAATGGGCAAGAATTTCAGTCTCTTGATGTGCAAAACTGATAGAAATATACCCCAAGTGACTTGCAGCTGTAATCGCAGCAAAAGGTGGCGCTAAAAAGTATTAACGCAAGGGGGCCGAATAATTTTGCACGCCCCACTTTTCAGGTTTTTATTTGTTAAGAAAGTTTATAATATTCAATAAATTTCATTCCACTTCACAATTGTATCCCACTTGTTGATTCTTCCCCCAAAATTTTTAATTTGATATCTTTATGTTTGAAGCCTGAAATGTGGCAAAAGGTTGAAAAGTTCAAGGGGGCTGAATACTTTCTCAAGGTACTGTATGTTCACATACATATGCCCATTGATATTAATCTTTGTAGCATTCCTTGCCAATGCTATTACATTTAATCGAATGTTCACAGGCAGTTATGTACTCAGCTGTGTGTGTTGCTGAGCAGGTGCTGTTTCGTTTTTTTTTCCTCCTAAAGTCTTTTAACCATTCCAGTGATGCACCCCCTCTCATTGCTCTCCATGTTTTGGATCTGTAGGAAAGTAACTGGTCTGGAAGACAAAAGTTGTATTTCTGAGAAAAGATGATTTTGTATTAAAATGTGTTTGCTGAACCAAAACTTACCACTTTCTTGAGTTGGTTCTTAAATCCCAGAAAGATAGGCTTATGGGAAGTATAACTAGTAGACAAGATGTAATTCAATGTCAGGTGGTGCTGCATTCCATTAGGTCAGTAATGTAGACCATGTAGTATTGCTATATTTCTTATATATTTAGTTGTCCCATATTGCTGCTCAGAAAATGTATGTTAAAATGCTCCCTACAATATAGTCCACTCATAGAAAAAAAAATGCGCCAAGAAGGAGTTATTGAAATTGAATGAAACTTTCTAAGTATGAATATAATGAAGATATATGTAAGTGATTACAATATCAGAGTGAATGGATACGTTTATTGAGGAGAACTGTACAAATAAAAAAGCTCAAGTACCCTGCTGGGCCTGAATGCAGGATATGCTACAGTAGGGCACAGAGGCATACGAGTTCTGTATTGTATTCTGTGGCACACTTTCCTACAGATGTTGTATCTGGGCCTGTAGGTCCTGCTTACTCTTAGGTTCCTAAAGCTAATGTTCCAGATGGTTCCATAAAAGTTTGATTAATGATAAATCTGGCTACTTGGAGGACCAAGGTAGTGTTGCAATCTAGTGGGGCCATTCCTGGGAAACTCTTGCAGTGTGTGGATAAGGGTTACCATACTAAAAATGCCAGTTAGAATTCCTGCCATATCACTGAGCTGTTAATATTTCAGATGGCTCCCTAGTTTATTACACCAGCATTGGGGGCAGTGTATCAAACCACTGCAAAAAAAAGAAATGGTGGCTGGTTTTCAATGGTAGGACACGTAATGATCAGGGCAGAAATGGGGTGTTTAATGAAGGTACCACCTGTGTCAAGATAGACAATGAGACCGTGGGGGCTGTTTTTACTTGTTGGCAGTTCAAACAATTCTGTGTATTGCTGATCTGTCTGGGCTGTCCGGAGCTCATTGGTTATGTGTGCATGCCCTCATGTAACCACTGCTCCCAACAACTCCTAACACCTAGGTCACAACAGTCTAAATGGCTGGCAATTTGTTGAAACAAGCATCCTGCCTCTCATTCCAGTGATGCACCCCCTCTCAAAGGCTATCAAATAGGTAAAATGTCTTTGAGTGCATCACAGAGGTATGTCTAGCAGTTGGTGATCTCTCCCCAAGACTTACACTACCCAAAAGTAGTGCCTGAGAGCCTTTTTATTGGGCAGTGGGGAAAGCACTTTACATCCTATGGGTGACACTAATAGCTCACCAGAGCTGTCAGCTTCCCATGAATGCCTCCACCAGATTGTACCACTTCCTTGGCTTGCTCAGTCACCAGGTTTATCCCATTTATTGCATTTAATAAAGCATTTATGGGATCAGTAGGGACTTCAACATTAGCAACCTAGATGCAGCTCAATAGGGTACTAGATTCTCCTTTCTATTGTACAGTTTTTTTCTAATAAACATATTATTTTGCTCTAATATTGTAATTGATTACATATATTTTATCATTACATTCACACAGTGTATTTATATACAAGGAAGAGCATTTTGTTACAGTTTACTCCTGTGTGACAAGCTGGGCCATATTAACCATATGGCAAGTGATGCAATTACATTGGGCCCTATGCTAGTGGGGGCCCCCTCAGCAGTCCCAGATCGAGGAGGACAGAATCTCATTTTATGTGCTATCCTGCTGTTCTGGGTAGTGGAAAACAATTAAACTCTCAGTCCTTATGACACAGATAAAGCCATCAGCTCTGTACTCCATGATTCTGTCTGTGGCAGGAAAGCACAATTACAGCCAAACTGGAGACAGCAATACAGCCAGAGCCTGCAGGTAGCTCCGTGGGAACAGGGCAAGGTGAGAATTGGGGAGACATTATATCATGTGGGCAGTGGCGTAACTACCGTGGTAGCAACAGTAGCAGCTGCCACAGGGCCCGGGCCATTAGGGGGCCCGGTGACAGCCGCTACCGCTGCGTTTTTTTTTCAATAGGCAGTTACGGGCCCTATTCACTTGCCGATCCTGGCTGGGCCGGGATCGGCAAGTGACACCGCGGGCCCCACAAGGGCTATCATTATACTCGGGGGTCTTTGCAGACCCCCGAGTATAATGATCGGCAGACCGGAGAGGTAAGGTAACATAAAAAACTGTTACTTACCTCTCCGCGATCCTGCCAGGCCTCCGTCCTACTGCTGTCTGACGTCACATGAACCCGGCATGCTTCCCGGGTCATGTGACGTCCGACGTCATTAACGAAGGACGCGAGAGGAGGACAGCACAGCACAGCACAGGAGCCGGGGAACAGGTAAGAAGCAACAGTGTTTTTTTTTTTTATGTTTTTATTTCCCGGGTCTCCGATTATTATACTCTGGGGTCTGAAAAGACCCCAGAGTATAATAATTGTTTATGGGTGTCCACAGAGGAACATAATACTGTGTACAGGGGACACTATTGGGGTTAATACTGTGTGTGCAGGGGCCACTATTGGGGTTAATACTATGTGTGCAGGGGACACTATTGGGGTTAATACTGTGTGTGCAGGGGCCACTATTGGGGTTAATACTGTGTGTGCAGGGGACACTATTGGGGTTAATACTGTGTGTGCAGGGGACACTATTGGGGTTAATACTGTGTGTGCAGGGGACACTATTGGGGTTAATACTGTGTGTGCATTGGACACTATAGGGGTTAACACTGTGTGTGCAGGGGACACTATTGGGGTTAATACTGTGTGTGCAGGGGACACTATTGGGGTTAACACTGTGTGTGCAGGGGACACTATTGGGGTTAATACTGTGTGTGCAGGGGACACTATTGGGGTTAATACTGTGTGTGCAGGGGACACTATTGGGGTTAATACTGTGTGCAGGGGCAAGTAAGGGACATAATAGAGTGTGGAGGAGGGGGTCGGTCGAGGTCTTCGGCGTCAGTTGGGATGGGGGGGGGGGGCCCCATGTCAAAAGTTCGCCACGGGGCCCCGCCATTCCTAGTTACGCCACTGTATGTGGGGACCACCAAGTGGACATTATATGATGTGAGGGGCCACTAGGCGGACATTATATTATGTGAGGTTCACTGAAGGGACATCACGATTTTATGTGAGGGCAAGTGAGGGGACATACAGTACAGGGGCATAATACTATCTAAGACCACTTGAGGATATCTGTGGTAAGAACTAAGGATTTATCATCACAGTTTGTTATACATTGAAGGGCATTATTACTGTGTTTTGGTACAAATAGACTTGGAAGTAATGGTTAGGTTAAAAAGGAGCAAATGGCAATGTTATGGCATGGCTTCACACAAGAGAATCTACCATTGTGTGCTGCTCTCCACCTCTTGTCTATCCTTGTGTCCACAGAGATTGTCCTGATGTCCAAAGAGCACAGTGTTTGAGTCAATGCAGCCCATTTCAACGCTTGGCATCCTAATGGACCATCCACCTGACATGGCAACATTGAAAATTGCTTGCCAAATTTAAATTTTGACAAACAGGTTATGTGTTGGACCTGTCAAAAAGTGTACATAACAAAACTGCCAAATTCCAACAATAGCCCACATCATAACATACTGAGTCTGTCAGTGGAGGATGGGGCTGAACGTCAGTTGGGCATAAACAAATGGCACTTGTACGAGATTCAGTTTCTGCATCTGATTTGGGTTCCACAAATTCTCTATCAGATATATACATGTATGTATGTCACATCATGCACTTTCTCCCATTTGAAAATAAGAGACTCTGTTCCAAGATAGCAGCTTTCAAAATGTCCAACGTGTTGGATACTACACCTCACACATTTGACCCCTTCCACTTGGCAACATTCCACATACAGGATGGTGTTCCCAACCACCCTTTTCCATTTATTTAGGTGTCTCCATACCTCTGGATCGCCTTGTACTTTCATTTTCCATAATATAATTGGAGAATCTCCTAATAATGCTGTGTTGTACTATTCATTATTCCTTCTTCATATATTAGAAAAACTATAAATCTATAAAATAATTACCAACTATTACCAGTTAAGGTATGTCCCTATAATTCTGACATTGCCTCATGAGTCGTGACAGTGTCAACCCTGGCAGCCTTCATTTACTTCTGATAGGGAAGAAAGATGGACAGCACAACACAAGTTCAAAAGAAAAATAAATGTTAGCATTTTATGAGGAATACTAGTGTTTACTATAACAGAAGTCGCAAGGGTGGTGACAGATTTTTTTTTAATTTTTTTAAGTTAAATCAGCCAAAAAAAAAACCTAGTGTAAATCCTTGGCCAACAAAGATGAAGACGTGGCTAATTGTGGCTGGTGTTTTGTTACAACAAATGTATATAATCACGTGCACATTAGGGAGAGTGTGTGCCTACATAGGCGTACGGAGACTTACAAGTCATTCCTGCTCCGCTAGGGATTCTGGGTAAAAAATATGCAAATCTACTCTCCAGGATGTAATTAGGCTTATTAACTGAGTCATGCATGATGTTAAGGGGGCTGCCCTCTAGAGGGCAGCATACAGAGGCACTGTTCTCCTAATTACATCCTGGAGAATAGATTTGCATATTTTTTACCCATAATCACGTGCACCAAATTAATAAATCACCCTAAAATAAAAACCCAACAGAATAAACAAGCACAAAGAAAGACAGAAATAGTAAATCTGCCCCATTATCTTTCTTTTACAAAAGCTTAGGGAACAGTACAATTTAACATGCCAGAGTAATGTGAAGCTTCCTATGATAACTGAGATCATTAGCCAATTGAAACAGCTTATCAGTCGCTGACTGCTGATACCACAAGGCCTCTCTAGCCATTACAGCTTGGTATATTTTACACTAATATATCATTTTGTCATTTTCAGAATGAGCTAATAGAGAAAGGAAGTCAAGGTGCTAAAAAAATCCCTAAAATGTATGAAATAGCTTCAGAAACATTGTGACACCATTTCTCAGCACAGACAGCATAAAAATGGCCCAGCTGCAGGTAATAAATGAAAAGACTATGATATATTTGCTGTGTGTTCACTAGGCGGTGATGGCTCTGCTGTATATTGCTCTTGTCTGTTGCCAGCAATTGAATATCTGCTTACACTTCACTGAGTGTCAATGTCTTATTAAATGTAAGTAATATTTGTAGAACCACGGGCATACTATTTGTTTAGTAAATGCATGTAGCTAAGATGCACAGAAAAGCTTATTTCTGCCAATTTCAAATAGAGATGTTATTCTTCAAATACAGTGAAGGTAAGACCTAACCTGGCATTCGTCCAGTCACGTCAAGAACATCTTGCCTAGTTAAACAGGAATTCAGGATAAAGCAGGACTTATCATTCACACATATAACAAGAAACAAAACAACAGACATATTATTAGTAAAAAGTTCACTTTAACCAAACTATGTGATCAAAGAAAGTGATGGCTGAAATGTAACTTTTATTTATTCTAGTTAAAAAGCAATTCTACAAAAATGAATAAAGATGAAAAAGTAAAAAAGTTTCAGCTTAGTTTGCTTGGACAAAAAACCCTAATATAAGTCTCATCAACGAATCATTAGGGGGGTAATTAACTAAATGCTCAAAGTTCAGAAAAGAAAATTCAGATATATCAGTATATGTAACATGTCAGTTAGACATTGTTCTCCAACCAGTAGTTAGGCAGCCACACGTGGTGTGAGGGGTAGTGTTATTAGGGGCTTTTACACAATACTCAGAGCTAATATCAGGATGACAAACAGTGACGGAACTGTTGTGCTTTTTAATAGTGTGTCACCTGCTGGAGTTTACTTAGTGATTCCTGCTCCTGCCCACGGCTGCCTCCACTTCCCCTTCAGCCCTCTAGGGAGTCCAGTGTGTCCCATATTATGTCGCCAACATTAAACAGTTTCAAGATGTTACTGACACAAGTGATATGATACATTCAGGGGGCCCCCTGGAGGGCTGAATGGGAAGCAGAGGCAGACGTGCACAGGAGTGGGCATTGGTAAGTAGAGCCACAGCAAGAGTATTTGGGGAGTAATGAGCAGAGGCCTAGATGAGGTGATTACTACTGAACCCAAAATTTTTGCAATATTTGCAATGAACACCATAGGAACAACTATGGGACATTACACTTTTTGAAGGGATCTCTGTGGGACATTATACTGTGTGGAGAAGCCACTGTGGGACACTATACTTGGCGAAGGTGTGACCGTGGGACGTAATAGTTTGTGTAAATTGTACCATGTGGGAATCAGAAAAGGGAGCATTTTACTGCATGGGCCCCAGTAAAAGTAGCGCCAGGATAGGGGGCACTATATTTGTGTGGCGGGCTTCAGTCAAAAGTTTGATATTGTTCCCAGTCTTTACTAGTTATGCCTCTGATGACAAGCATTCTAATGCTTGTATCTGATAATTGCCCTATGTAAGGGTATCTGCACATGACTGAGTTTCACCGGTGAAACTTGTCCATGAGTTAGCCAGATTTAATGGCTTGAACTCCATGCTGGGAGTGGGACTCAACACCATCTATAATATTTAAAAGTTAATAGCATCCTGTAAAATGTTGGGGTCCTCTGGTCTAAGACGTAACTAATAGAGATGAGCGAACAGTGTTCTATCGAACTCATGTTCGATCGGATATTAGGCTGTTCGGCATGTTCGAATCGAATCGAACACCGCGTGGTAAAGTGCGCCATTACTCGATTCCCCTCCCACCTTCCCTGGCGCCTTTTTTGCTCCAATAACAGCGCAGGGTAGGTGGAACAGGAACTACGACACCGGTGACGTTGAAAAAAGTAGGCAAAACCCATTGGCTGCCGAAAACATGTGACCTCTGATTTAAAAGAACAGCGACGCCCAGCTTCGCGTCATTCTGAGCTTGCAATTCACCGGGGACGGAGGTTTCCGTCCAGTTAGCTAGGGCTTAGATTCTGGGTAGGCAGGGACAGGCTAGGATAGGAAGGAGAAGACAACCAACAGCTCTTATAAGAGCTAAATTCCAGGGAGAAGCTTGTCAGTGTAACGTGGCACTGACGGGCTCAATCGCCACAACCCAGCTTTCCCAGGATCCTGAATGGAATACACTGACAGTGTATTCCCGTTTACCCCATATATACACCCCAAATCCCCGTTCCAACGGTGTGCCCCCCCACCTTCACCCCAGAAATACCCTGCAAGTCCCCTAGCAATAGAATTGGGGCTATATACACCCACTATTTTTGCTACTGCCATATAGTGCCATTGTCTGACTGGGAATTCAAAGAATATATTGGGGTTACGTGCACCCACAATTTTTGCTACTGGTATATAGTGCCATTGTCTGACTGGGAATTCAAAGAATATATTGGGGTTACAAATACCCTCATTTCTTGCTACTGGTATATAGTGCCATTGTCTGACTGGGAATTCAAAGAATATATTGGGGTTATAAATACCCTCATTTCTTGCTACTGGTATATAGTGCCATTGTCTGACTGGGAATTCAAAGAATATATTGGGGTTACAAATACCCTCATTTCTTGCTACTGCCATATAGTGCCAGTTTCTGACTGGGAATTCAAAGAATATATTGGGGTTACAAATACCTTCAAGTCCTGCCACTGACATATAGTGCCAGTTTCTGACTGGGAATTCAAAGAATATATTGGGGTTACAAATACCCTCATTTCTTGCTACTGCCATATAGTGCCATTGTCTGACTGGGAATTCAAAGAATATATTGGGGTTACAAATACCCTCATTTCTTGCTACTGCCATATAGTGCCAGTTTCTGACTGTGAATTCCAAGAATATATTGGGGTTACAAATACCCTCATTTCTTGCTACTGCCATATAGTGCCATTGTCTGACTGGGAATTCCAAGAATATATTGGGGTTACAAATACCCTCATTTCTTGCTACTGCCATATAGTGCCAGTTTCTGACTGGGAATTCAAAGAATATATTGGGGTTACAAATACCCTCATTTCTTGCTACTGCCATATAGTGCCATTGTCTGACTGGGAATTCAAAGAATATATTGGGGTTACAAATACCCTCATTTCTTGCTACTGCCATATAGTGCCATTGTCTGACTGGGAATTCCAAGAATATATTGGGGTTACAAATACCCTCATTTCTTGCTACTGCCATATAGTGCCAGTTTCTGACTGGGAATTCAAAGAATATATTGGGGTTACAAATACCCTCATTTCTTGCTACTGCCATATAGTGCCATTGTCTGACTGGGAATTCCAAGAATATATTGGGGTTACAAATACCCTCATTTCTTGCTACTGCCATATAGTGCCATTGTCTGACTGGGAATTCAAAGAATATATTGGGGTTACAAATACCCTCATTTCTTGCTACTGGTATATAGTGCCATTGTCTGACTGGGAATTCAAAGAATATATTGGGGTTACAAATACCCTCATTTCTTGCTACTGCCATATAGTGCCAGTTTCTGACTGGGAATTCAAAGAATATATTGGGGTTATAAATACCCTCATTTCTTGCTACTGGTATATAGTGCCATTGTCTGACTGGGAATTCAAAGAATATATTGGGGTTATAAATACCCAAATTTCTTGCTACTGGTATATAGTGCCATTGTCTGACTGGGAATTCAAAGAATATATTGGGGTTACAAATACCCTCATTTCTTGCTACTGGTATATAGTGCCATTGTCTGACTGGGAATTCAAAGAATATATTGGGGTTATAAATACCCTCATTTCTTGCTACTGGTATATAGTGCCATTGTCTGACTGGGAATTCAAAGAATATATTGGGGTTACAAATACCCTCATTTCTTGCTACTGCCATATAGTGCCAGTTTCTGACTGGTAATTAAAAGAATATATTGGGGTTATAAATACCCTCATTTCTTGCTACTGCCATATAGTGCCAGTTTCTGACTGGGAATTCAAAGAATATATTGGGGTTATAAATACCCTCATTTCTTGCTACTGGTATATAGTGCCATTGTCTGACTGGGAATTCAAAGAATATATTGGGGTTATAAATACCCTCATTTCTTGCTACTGGTATATAGTGCCATTGTCTGACTGGGAATTCAAAGAATATATTGGGGTTACAAATACCCTCATTTCTTGCTACTGCCATATAGTGCCAGTTTCTGACTGGTAATTCAAAGAATATATTGGGGTTACGTGCACCCACAATTTTTGCTACTGGTATATAGTGCCAGTTTCTAACTGGGAATTCAAAATGCGCAAGGCTCCCGGAAAGGGACGTGGACGAAGCCGTGGGCGAGGTCGGGGGAATGGTTCTGGGGAGCAAGGTAGCAGTGAAGCCACAGGGCGTCCCGTGCCTACTCCTGTGGGGCAGCAAGCATTGCGCCACTCCACAGTGCCAGGGTTGCTTGCCACATTAACTAAACTGCAGGGTACAAACCTTAGTAGGCCCGAGAACCAGGAACAGGTCTTGCAATGGCTGTCAGAGAACGCTTACAGCACATTGTCCAGCAGCCAGTCAGACTCTGCCTCCTCTCCTCCTATTACCCAACAGTCTTGTCCTCCTTCCTCCCAAAATTCCCAAGCTTCACAGAACAATAACCCCAACTGTCCCTGCTCCCCAGAGCTGTTCTCCGCTCCTTTCATTGTCCCTCAACCTGCCTCTCCACGTCACGATTCCACGAACCTAACAGAGGAGCATCTGTGTCCAGATGCTCAAACACTAGAGTCTCCTCCATCTCCGTTCGATTTGGTGGTGGATGACCAGCAACCCACCCTCATCGACGATGATGTGACGCAGTTGCCGTCAGGGCATCCAGTTGACCGGCGCATTGTGCGGGAGGAGGAGATGAGACAGGAGTTGGAAGAGGAAGTGGTGGATGATGAGGACACTGACCCGACCTGGACAGGGGGGATGTCAAGCGGGGAAAGTAGTGTGGATGTTGAGGCAGGTGCAGCACCAAAAAGGGTAGCTAGAGGCAGAGGCAGAGGTCAGCAGCTTAGGCGAAGCCAGGCCACACCCGGAATCTCCCAAGATGTTCCAGTTCGTACCCAGCCCCGAAAAACTCCCACCTCGAGGGCACGTTTCTCGAAGGTGTGGAGTTTTTTCAAGGAATGCGCCGAGGACAGATATAGTGTTGTCTGCACAATTTGCCTCTCGAAATTGATTAGGGGCTCTGAGAAGAGCAACCTGTCCACCACTTCAATGCGCCGTCATTTGGAATCCAAGCACTGGAATCAGTGGCAGGCAGCAACGGCAGGACAAAGGCCGCCTGCCGTTCACGCCACTGCCACTGCCTCTGCCACTGCCTCTGCCACTGCTGACTGTGCTGGCGATGCACTCCAGAGGACGAGCCAGGACACCACTTCATCTGCCTCCGCCACTTTGTTGACTTCTCCCTCATCCTCCCCTGTTCCTGTCTTATCTCCTTCTCCTGCACCATCAAAGGCACCATCAGGCGCTTCTTTACAACAACCCACCATCTCTCAGACATTGGAGCGGCGGCAGAAATACACTGCTAACCACCCACACGCGCAAGCCTTGAACGCCAACATCGCTAAACTGCTGGCCCAGGAGATGTTGGCGTTCCGGCTTGTTGAAACTCCCGCCTTCCTGGACCTGATGGCAACTGTGTCACCTCGCTATGCCGTCCCTAGCCGTCACTACTTCTCCCGGTGTGCCGTCCCCACCTTGCACCAGCACGTGTCACTCAACATCAGGCGGGCCCTTAGTTCCGCGCTTTGCACAAAGGTCCACTTGACCACCGACGCGTGGACAAGTGCATGCGGACAGGGACGCTACATTTCACTGACGGCACACTGGGTGAATGTAGTTGAGGCTGGGACTGCTTCCCAAACTGGCCCGGTGTACCTCGTCTCCCCGCCTAACATTCCTGGCAGGGACACGAGAAGAACACCCCCCTCCTCCTCCTCCTCCACCGCCTCCTCCTCCGCCACCGCCTCCTCCTCCGCTGTATGATTGACCCCAGCTACGAGTTGGAAACGTTGCAGCACTGGCGTTGGTAGACGTCAGCAGGCTGTGCTGAAGCTGAGCAGCTTGGGGGACAGACAGCACACTGCCTCCGAGGTGAGGGATGCCCTCCTCGATGAGACGGCAATATGGTTTGAGCCGCTGCACCTGGGCCCAGGCATGGTCGTTTGTGATAGCGGCCGGAACCTGGTAGCAGCTCTGGAGCTTGCCGGACTCCAACATGTTCCATGCCTGGCCCACGTCTTCAACCTAGTGGTGCAACGTTTCCTAAAGAGCTACCCCAATGTTCCAGAGCTACTGGTGAAAGTGCGGCGCATGTGCGCCCACTTTCGCAAGTCGACAGTAGCCGCTGCTAGCTTAAAATCTCTCCAGCAACGCCTGCATGTGCCACAACACCGGCTTTTGTGCGACATCCCCACACGCTGGAACTCAACGTTTCAGATGTTGAATAGAGTGGTTGAGCAGCAGAGACCTTTGATGGAATACCAGCTACAAAACCCTAGGGTGCCACAAAGTCAGTTGCCTCAGTTTCACATCCATGAGTGGCCATGGATGAGAGACCTTTGTGACATCCTACGGGTCTTTGAGGAGTCCACAAGGAGGGTGAGCTCTGAGGATGCGATGGTGAGCCTTACAATCCCGCTCTTGTGTGTTCTGAGAGAATCCCTGATTGACATCAGGGATAACTCAGATCACACAGAGGAGTTAGGGATAGCATCCGATCCGTCACAGCTGGAGAGTAGGTCCACACATCTGTCCGCTTCATCGCGTTTAATGGAGGAGGAGGAGGAGGAGGAAGAAGAGTTGTCCGATGATGTGATGGTGATACAGGAGGCTTCCGGGCAACTTCGAATCATCCCATTGTTGCAGCGCGGATGGGTAGACATGGAGGATGAGGAGGAAATGGAGATTGAACTTTCCGGTGGGGCCAGAGGAGTCATGCCAACTAACACTGTGGCAGACATGGCTGAGTTCATGTTGGGGTGCTTTACAACCGACAAGCGTATTGTCAAAATCATGGAGGACAACCAGTACTGGATCTTTGCTATCCTTGACCCCCGGTATAAAAACAACATCTCGTCTTTTATTCCGGTAGAGGGGAGGGCCAATCGCATCAATGCTTGCCACAGGCAATTGGTGCAGAATATGATGGAGATGTTTCCAGCATGTGACGTTGGCGGCAGGGAGGGCAGTTCCTCCAGTAGGCAACCAAGTTCTCACCGGTCCACACAAACGAGGGGCACACTGTCTAAGGTCTGGGACACCTTGATGGCACCCCCTCGCCAAAGTGCCGCCACGGAGGGTCCTAGTGTCACCAGGCATGAGAAGTATAGGCGCATGTTGCGGGAATACCTTTCCGACCACAGCTCTGTCCTCTCTGACCCCTCTGCGCCCTACACGTATTGGGTGTCGAAGTTGGACCTGTGGCTTGAACTTGCCCTATATGCCTTGGAGGTGCTGTCCTGTCCTGCCGCCAGCGTCCTATCAGAGAGGGTGTTCAGTGCAGCCGGTGGCATCATCACTGACAAGCGCACCCGTCTGTCAGCTGAGAGTGCCGACCGCCTCACTTTGATAAAAATGAACCACCACTGGATAGAGCCTTCATTTTTGTGCCCACCTGTGTAAAGCACCCCAACATGAAACTCCATGTCTGTACTCAACCTCTCCAATTCCTCCGCATCCTCATACTCATCCACCATAAGCGTTGCACAATTCTGCTAATACTAGGCTCCCTCCACCCTGATTTCCCCCAACTCTGCTGGTTAGAGGCTCCCTCCACCCTGATTTCCCCCAACTCTGCTGGTTAGAGGCTCCCTCCACCCTGCTTTCCCACAACTCTGCTGGTTAGAGGCTCCCTCCACCCTGCTTTCCCACAACTCTGCTGGTTAGAGGCTCCCTCCACCCTGCTTTCCCACAACTCTGCTGGTTAGAGGCTCCCTCCACCCTGATTTCCACCAACTCTGCTGGTTAGAGGCTCCCTCCACCCTGATTTCCACCAACTCTGCTGGTTAGAGGCTCCCTCCACCCTGATTTCCACCAACTCTGCTGGTTAGAGGCTCCCTCCACCCTGTTTTCCCACAACTCTGCTGGTTAGAGGCTCCCTCCACCATGAATTGGTCCAAACTGGGCTGTTTAGAGGCTCCCTCCACCATGAATTGGTCCAAACTGGGCTGTTTAGAGGCTCCCTCCACCATGAATTGGTCCAAACTGGGGTTTTTAGAGGCTCCCTCCACCATGAATTTGCCCAAACTGGGCTGTTTAGAGGCTCCCTCCATCATGAATTGGTCCAAACTGGGGTTTTAGAGGCTCCCTCCACCATGAATTGGTCCAAACTGGGGTTTTTAGAGGCTCCCTCCACCATGAATTTGCCCAAACTGGGGTGTTTAGAGGCTCCCTCCACCATGAATTTGCCCAAACTCTGCTGGTTAGAGGCTCAATCCACCCTGATTTTCAAAACAAATGTTGGTGCCAACCTCAACTTACTACAAGGGCCAAATTCACTGCTGGTGACAAGCTCTCCTCACTGCAAGTGCCAAATACACATGTTTCAAGGTGTTTTCCTACTGTCAGAGAGGTGGTATTGAGTGTGTAAAGTGTGTAGTTGTTAGGCTGTGATGTTGGGGTAATAGAGGGTCTTTGGTGTGTTAGATGCCCCCAGACATGCTTCCCCTGCTGTCCCAGTGTCATTCCAGAGGTGTTGGCATCATTTCCTGGGGTGTCATAGTGGACTTGGTGACCCTCCAGACACGGATTTGGGTTTCCCCCTTAACGAGTATCTGTTCCCCATAGACTATAATGGGGGTCGAAACCCGTTCGAACACACGAACATTGAGCGGCTGTTCGAATCGAATTTCGAACCTCGAACATTTTAGTGTTCGCTCATCTCTAGTAACTAACTCAATGATTAAAGCTGACAGAACTTACAAAAAGACTTCTAAATAATGTGTTCCTCTGATACCATGACATGGTATATATCTCACAAGAGTCATAAGGTTGAAATAGTGTGAACACTTCTGGCAAATTCAGTCAGTCCTTATAAAAATGAATTTAGGCTCACATCATCAGTAGAAGCTACTGGTAGTGCAGCAATTGTTGTGTCTGGGTTGCAAACTAATAAAAGGCTGATACAGACTCAGCTAAAACAAGTATCTTGCTAATAAAGTATTCTTTATTACATATAGACTGCAAAGGCTGCTTGTATTAGCGTGGTAGGTATAACTTTAGAACAAACCTATTTGGCTCTGAAACTCATATATGGAAGATATGACTGCCAATCTATCCTCTTATAAGTTAGACTGGTTATTAGGGATTGCAAAACCATTTAGCTCAGAAAAGTATAGTGTATTCTGTTGTCAAGACAGTTCTTTATTATATGCATCCTTAAATTGCTACATCCTTAAATTACTAGGGTAAGTAAATTGGTAAAAATTCCTATTTGACAGTGGTGATAGGGTGCATAAAATATACTGTACACTCCTGTTTGTAAGGGTTGTCATATTTATTGTAAGTCATCATAGACTAAATAACGTTTTAAGAACTATTATTCGAAAGGATGGACACACTAACATTTTACTAATTACGGAGAGCTGAAATGCCAGGTTCTGAGGAGATTCAACCTGACAGCCTGGTGGTTGACCAGTCCCTATTATAGCATAGAGGACTGTCAGAGGCCATCCTGAAGACTCTCGCCTGTGCTAGGGCAGAGATAACAAATAAGGCCTATAAAAGGATTGCTAAACAAAAAAGGGGAGGAGAGTCCACAGCTCATTCAATTGTATCCAATTGTAGCTCAGTGTGCCCGAAAAATATCCTCCGGTTGAGGTCAAAGGAATACAAAGTTAAAATAAAATTCTTCAGCACCACAGAGCCAATATTATCATTGTTGTAAAAAATAACTTTTATTTGAAACAACAAAATATAAAAAAAACACCTTCTTTTGTTTGTAGCACCAGACAAAAAACAGGTAAGTGAAATACAAAAATCAAAAAGTCTGAACATTTAAAGCCGTCATCACAGGTGACAACAATCATCATAATGAACAACAATACACAATTATTTTATTGAGGAAAAAAAAAAAATTTCTCTGGTTTTAATTTTGTATTGTTGTTCATTATGATGATTGTTGTCACCTGTGATGATGGCTTTAAATGTTCAGACTTGGGAGCACTTTGTTATCGCCATGAGTAAGGGATAGACATCCCGAAACGCGTAGGCTAGCTCTTTTGTCACACATGCACATGCCGTAAGTTTTTTGATTTTTGTATTTCACTTACCTGTTTTTTGTCTGGTGCTACAAACAAAAGAAGGTGTTTTTTTATATTTTGTTGTTTCAAATAAAAGTTATTTTTTACAACAATGATAATATTGGCTCTGTGGTGCTGAAGAATTTTATTGTAACTCTATAAAAGGATTGGTAACATCTTTAAGTCCTGGTGCCTGGACCGTGGTAAAAGTTCCTCCAATCCCCCAGTGGGGGTGATCCTGGATTTTCTTCAGGACGGTCTAGACAAAGGGCTATCTCCTGCTACCTTGAAGGTGCATGTGGCTGCTTTGTCCGCCTGTCTGGGGAGGCGGTTATCACAACACTCTCTGGTGAGTGGTTTTCTCAAAGGGGCTATGAAGATTAGGCCTGTGGTTGCCGCTCTGGTGCAGCAGTGGGACTTGGGCACGGTCCTTTCAGCGCTATGTGATGCGCCATTTGAACCCCTGGAGGAGTTTGACCTAAAATATTTAACATTCAAGACCATTTTCCTGCTGGCTGTTACCTCTGCCAAGAGAGTGGGAGAACTCCAGGCATTATCTTCCAAGGAACCCTATATCTCTTTCTTAAAACATAGGGTACAATTGAGATTTCTTGCAGGATTCAGGCAAAAAGTGCCTTCTTTGGCTAACATAGGTCAGCTAATTTCCCTTCCTGTTTTTTTTCCTGAGCCATCCTCCCCTGAGGAAAGGAGGCTCCATACTCTGAATTTAATAAGGTGTTTGCGTATCTATCTGGATCGCACTAGATCTTTTGGAAGATCGAAGAATCTCCTTATTAATTTAGCAGGGAGACACAGAGGTTTCAGGGCCTCTAAAGCTTCTATTACTAAATGGGTCAGGGAGGCCATCAAGATTTCTTTGTGTGGTCGAGGTATGTCTCCCCTGAGTTTTCTGAGAGCCCATTCAGCGAGAATAGGGCGCTTCCCTTAGACCAAATTTGTTCTGCAGCTTCTTGGTCTTCACATTTGACATTTGTAAAACACTACAGACTGAACTCCCGTGTCTCAGATGCCACCGCCTTTGGTTGGTAAGTTTTTGAATCTGTAAGGCGAGGAAACCCTCCCTGGGGGGATTACTTGCCATATCCCCGTATTGTGCTGCTGTGAGGACGTAAGGGAATTGTTGATTATGTAGATAATTTGTTTTCTCTTAGTCTTAATAGCAGCACAAGCTTCCCCTCCCTAGGTTAGGTTTTGAGTACTCTAGACCGGGGAGGTCTCTGTGCCCTCTTAAAGGGTCCCAATCATGCATATTCATTTTTGATGCTGATTAAAAATGAATGCTGCAAGAAAACTCATTTACATACCAAAGAAATCTGGGATATCTACAGAACGGCATTGAAGAGAAGACTTCTAAAGGTAGGAGAAGAATAGCCTTTCTTAAGGCTATTCCTACATATTAGGAAGAAAAAATGAGATTCAAATGATTGAATCCTTTTAATAACATAGAATAAATAATATATGATACTAGATTATATATAATAAAAATACAAGATCTTAGTCATGGGTCCAATTAAAAAAATACTGGATAAAGAGGGGCACAAACAGAAGAGCTATTGTATTGTTTTCTGCCAATCAGCCTAGTTACATAATTTCATTGCTTCTAGAAACAAAGATTATCTATGTGATCTCCATCTCCATCAGTGTTGTGTAGCGATTTAGAATTACATAAACATTACAAATAATTCATTCTATTTTCAATGGTGACTCCATTTGCATTGATCTGGTCTTGTAATGTCATGTGCATTTTTTTTTATAGCAGAGCAAAATGTGTGTTTTACTAACATTATCTGCTGTATGAATGTAAAGGTGTGCATACACATAAGAATAATGTCAGCTAAACTGGCCAGCTATCTTATGTACATGGAGGAGTCCTGACTATTGAAAACAAAGGTCAGACATGTTGATTTTCAACATGCCCAGTGCCATGTTCTTATGGGGTATAAGCCACTGGCAGATATGTCTGGCTTATTCTGCTCTCTATTTTGTTCATGTTTATGGGGGTGGAACAAAATTTTACAACATCCATTGCATTCACAATGTAGAAAATCTTTATTATAACATCAAAGACGAAAATTAAAAATATGTATAAATAAATACAAAAAAATTCATTAGTGATAGCAGCATTAGGACGGGTTAGTAGATTAGTATAAGTGATGCCATATGGAAGTTTTAGTCCTGTGTGGACTTTTTTTCAACAGACATCTAAAAATAAATAAAACATTAATGAGGTATTAGTATATATGTCTCATATCATCGCAATCATTTCTAGATTAACCTTCCACATATGAATCTGTAATAGCAGATGGTGATAATATATATATATATATATATATATATATATATATATATATATATATATATATATATTATCTATCACCATCCAGTTAGCTAATAGATGAATAATATATTAAATAATTCTACTTTATAATCCATCCAAAGATCAGCAATTGTCTATTGTAGTACACCTCACCACAGAATCATTCAGTTTAAAGTGTTAGAGGCAAGGAGCATAATTCACCCCAATTGGCATCAGCTTCCATAAGTATACATTTGCAGATTATTACCCAGTATATCAATTGTAACTCAGCCCCATTTGCTTAATAAAAAGTCACTACAATTGTAATGAAGATGTAATCACAATAAGAATATAAACCTAGTGTATCAACTCACCCTGAAGTGGTATCATACTTCTCATAGCTGCCTTAGTTCCTGTACTGGCGTTCCTTATGTTAAAGAGGACCTTTCACCATTTTTCACACAGGCAGTTCTATATACTGCCGGAAAGCTGACAGTGCGCTGAGTTCAGCGCACTGTCGGCTTTCCCGATGTGGGCCCGGTGTGAAGAGCTTACGGCCCGGTACCGTAGCTCTTCTATGGTCAGAAGGGCGTTTCTGACTGTTAGCCAGGAACGTCCTGCCTCGCGGCGCCAATCGCGCTGTACTGTGGAGCGGGGAGGAACTCCCCCCTCCCTCCCTGATAATGCTCGTCTATGGACGAGCTATGTAAGCAGAGGGAGGGGGCATTCCTCCCGGCTCTCACAGCACAGCGCGAATGGCGCCGCGAGGCAGAAGGACGTCTCTGGCTAACAGTCAGAAACGCCCTTCTGACCATAGAAGAGCTACGGTACCGGGCCGTAAGCTCTTCACACCGGGCCCACATCGGGAAAGCCGACATTGCGCTGAACTCAGCGCACTGTCAGCTTTCCGGCAGTATATAGAACTGCCTGTGTGAAAAATGGTGAAAGGTCCTCTTTAAGAAGACACCCATCGATGGGGGTGGGACAAACTAACAGTTCAACAAATGTTGAAGTTGTTCAGGCAATTATAAGAAATTTGGTAATATATTATCAGAGGAAAAAAATGTTTCTTTTATCAGGCAGTTTATATGCTCCCCTTCCTTCTGCTAAACTGAGTTTCACTCTAAATCTATATATTGCAAAATGGACTACAGAGTACATGACTAAGAATACAGATGCTTATAGATGTCTATGGACAGGGGAGGGAGAAGGATGAGCAGGAGCAGAGAGAGAAACACAGGTTTAGAGTGATGCTGCAGCTAAATAGGAGTTTTCTATCACAACAAAGGTGCTTTACTCACATCAGTACATGCAATTTTTTCTCTATCTATACCATGTATGGGGCTGATAGAGAATAGGAGGATGGAGAGGTGGGTATCATTCAGTGCAGAAAGCCCTGGACATTGTAAAAGAAACTTCTAAGCAGTTGGGACTGTGGCATCAGCGATATAAAAGTGTACATTACAAGGTCATGCTAGGTCTGCAAGACCATCACCCCAGGTATGACATGACCCATGATACTACTCTATATAGTCCTGAACAGAAGTGTAACTTGAAGCTCCTATACACCAACAGAAAATCTGTAATGGGGCCATTACCTACCTTTTGCCATTTAAAATAGTGGTATATTTTATGTGTCAGTGGGACCTATGGGGCTCCCTCAGAGACCAGGGCCCAGTGGCACTTGCCACCGCTGCAACCCCTATAGCTATGCCCCTTGTCCTGGTCTATTATGTCTCTATGTCCTCCATATGGCGTAGTCAGCAGTTTTGCAGGGTCAAAGCTACTAATGGCTCCTTTTAAATCATAATAAAATCATTCCTCAATTACACATACTCAGCTGAATTCACTAAATTAATGTCTTATTTCTGCATCTGGACACGGCAAACCTGGGCAACAGGGTAAATCTTTCTGTTTCAATTCTTGTGCCGAAACAGAATTACATATTTCCTGCATTACAAGATAAAATACTGTAACATGGAACTTTTCCCTTGATACAAAGCAAAGTTATTTCCTTTGACATTATAAACAGAGTAACTGGCGTTCACCATTGTATTCATCATAATTATTGATTGATATGTATCCAAGGACTACAATATGAGCTCTTCATCTCTCTGTGTGTTTGTAATTGATCAGAAGACATCTCCTTCTTTCTAGTGAAAACTCAAGGGAACATAATGTTATTACTATTGGACAAAACAGACTGGTTATATAGATTTATTCAGTAATAGTTTTATTTTTTTGTTTTTACATTACTTGAACTACAAGATAGAAAATAACATGCTGTGAAAAGGAGTAAAAAAATTTTTGTTTCTACCTGTATCTTTGCTTGGTCAAACAAAGGAACTTGCCACAGCTAAAAGGGGTTTTCTGTGCTAAACATATTGATGATCTACTTGTTCCATAATTATCAATATGAGATTGGTGGAGTCAGACACCCTGCACCCTCACTAATCAGCTAGTTGTTCTCAGCAGCCGCCAGGTCTAGAACTAATACAGAGCACAGAGTCAGAAGCAGTGCTCAGTTCTCTGGTGGTTGTGCTGGTTTACAGCAACATTGCGCCTCTTCAATTAAGTAGAAATAGCTCCTAAGCGAATATTATGATGTTAATCTGTTTCCCTTAGTCCCAGCAGCAGCAAAATAGTGGGGCATTTCTGCCCCTGTGTGTCGGTAGGACAGAATGGAATTTTTACTAAACCATTAAATGCTTAAATAATTAACCCTTCCCCCTCCTCAAAATAAGGAAGAAAGTACCAACCCCCAATGTGTAATTCTGAAGACAAATACATATATACATAGGAAGGGAGTCTTGTGCTACTGTTGGGACTAAGGAGTTGTCCCATGAAAAGCATCCTATCTATACTGCTAGTTTATGTGGATTTTAGACTTTTCCTAAATACATTGCTTTATCAAAACTGCTTTGTTTGGCCGCTATCTTAATTTATTCACTTCATTGTTGACACTGCGTTTCTATGGCCACTGGGCTTATCTTCTCATTCCCCATGTGATGTAGCTGCCTGCTCTCAGGGGGGAGGGAGGGGCTGACAAGCAACGGAGCTCCTCAGATAGGGTTGGGGGGCAGGTGAGAGCTCTGGGATTACTGTGCTGACTATCTTCAGCTTTTCCGCCAGTTTAATTGAATTTGGCTGATAAGGGCTGAGATAAGAAGTCTGGTATCTCTGTATGTAATGCAAGCTAACTCAAATCCAGCTCTGCTACATCAGTTTCCACATCAGTTTTATACTGTGGTAATGCATTTACAACCAATCTCTCATTACTGACTGCAAACATAGCAGATAGCAGAGCAAGTGAAACCCCGCCCACCAATGTGCTGAGAAATCCAGGAAGTGAAGAGAGCACAGAGCCCTGCAGGCTGCAGAACAAGAGTAATGGGAATACCCCTTTAACATCATAATCTTTACTTTCCTTCAGTCCAACCAGCAGAACAAGAACAATAGTGGGGATCTATCAGGAAGAATCCATACAGAAATGCCCTCTTGAATTTAAAATGTGATGGCCAAAGGTAGAGGCCTCCGAATCATGAATATTAAATCTATATTGATTTATAAAGGTTTGGTGCAAGTTCCAAGAAGCCACCGAACAAATCTGTTGCAGAGGCACAGTGTTTCTTTCAATCCAAGAAGTAGAAATGACTTTGGTGGAATGAGCCTCGACTAATTCATGGGGTTCCAACCCCTGGGATGTGAAAGCCAAATTTCTGGCTTCTTAAATCCAACGGGATTAGGACGGTTTACAAGCCTTAAACCTTTTTTTCTCCCTCTAAAGAAAGAAAAAAATTCTCTGACTGACTACAGGGTAGAGGTCTTCCAATATAAATCCTTAGGTATCTAGTGACATCCTAGGAGTAATCTTTAATCTCTTTGGGAGTAATTGGATCTGGGAAGGATACAGGCAGAGATATATTTACTGGTTCAAGATGGTCTAAGAAGGACCCTTGGGACCAAATCCTGGCATAAACCGTACCTGCATGGAAAGAGACATAAGGTTCCACAGAAGATAAGGCTAGAATAAAGAAAAAGGAATTACTATTTACCTTTAAAGGGGCTCTATCAGCAAAATTATGCTGATAGAGCCCCACGTATGCGTGAATAACCTTTAAAAAGGCTATTCAGGCACCGCTAATCTAATTTTAAACCCCCTGCCCGTTTTAAAATAAAACTATAAAAACAAATATGTAAATGATACTTGAATGTGCATGCTGGGCGGTCGTGCGCGATCCGACGTCATCTTCGGTCCCTCCTTCTTCCTCTTCTTTCTTCTTCCAGCGACGTCCTTCTCTTCTGGATCTTCTCCGCCTTCATCTTCTTTTCTTCCGGATATGAAGACGTTCACGAGCATTCTGCGCATGCTCGCGTAGCTCTAGGGATACTTAGAACAGCAAAAATGGTAGCGTCGCGTGTGCAGTAGCGCTCCGGAGGGAGCGCTACTGCGCACGCGCAGGATTTGAACACAACCCTCCGGAAAAACAGGAGATGAAGGCGTTCAAAACAGTAGCCTTTCATAGCTTTCTGTATCGGCCGGTATCTGTCATAATTGTTGGTGTCATGAAAAGCATTGACCTGTGACCTAAAAAGGTGTAGCCCTTGGAAGGAGATTGGAACGTCTTTGGTCATTCATATAGAACTCTCTTGCTTTTAGGACATAAATCTGCACAATGAAACCTGCACACAAAAAAAACTCAGAGCTGCCAAGCAAATAGACCTTAAATGGGTTTCCTAGTTTGTATAATGAAAAGTTTTCCAATTTTTCAATATACTTTTCTGTATCCTTCTGTATTGCTCACATTTTTCTAGCCCTCTGCTTGCTGTCACCCATTGTTCACATCCAGTGGCTAAAATCCAGCCCATGGCCATGTGATGGACACACAGGTGCACAGCTTGTTACAGTCACAGCACAACAATCAGACATCTACCCTGTAATGAACAGTGCACCTGTGTGGTCATCACATTATCATGGACTGGTCTTTATCCACTGGAAGTAAAAAATAGAACTTGATGGACATATGACTTTTTTTCGACTCTACTAACTATGTAACCATGACAGCAACCAGACATCTACAAATCTATCAGGAATTGAAAAGTGAAGTTTGTTGGAAAATTGCATAACTTTTCATTATAGATACAATAACATTTATCTGCTGAAACTGGACGATCCCTTTAATGTGCAGGTGCAGTTTGCCAAAGCTAAAATAGAAATATGAGTACAAAAAAATCCAACAGCACTCTGCGCCACAAACATTACTGTAAATACCTACTGTATGTAAAAATACATGGAAATTAGGTTCTTGGCCTACTTTTTGATCAAATTGTATAAGCCCATCTGTCATCAACAAGGCAACCACTTTAGATTATAACCTACACTGTAATAACTAATTTCTCTCTGGGCTTTGGCCTCCAATGGATTAAGTGCAAGTATATTTCAGACATATTATGCTTGATATACACTGCAAATAGTCTCCTGTCTATGGACTGGAATTAAGGGGGCTACCATTAGAAGCTAAGGTTTCTTTAAAATGTAACTGTTATTTTTTTTAATCACAAGTCAATAGTACAGTTATAAAAATCAGTTGCGCTGGGACTCGCGGTGAGGGATGGCTGCCCTGGTGCTGATTTGAACAGTCAATTAACACTTAGTTTACATTATATATTGAACTAGCCTCTGCCTGCAACTTCATCTGCATGTTGTTGGCGTTGATGATTTGCCTATTTTATGTAAATTGCTGCTGTCGATGGTTTGCCTGCTCCGGCATTTCGGCAGCTCTCACGCTGTCCTGCAGCTAAACTTGTTCCTTGTGCTGTGACTGTGATTGTTTTGGGATCTCAGCAGCTTGCTGGGACACCATATAATGAGCGTGTGGTTGGCATCAATGGTCCGCCTGTTTGGCGTTTCGGCACCTGTCAAGCTGGCCTGCCACTGAACTTGTTCCTCGTGCTGTGCCCGTGATTGTTCTGGCATCTCAGCAGCTTGCTGGGATGCCATATAATGAGTGTGTTGTTGGTGTTGATGATCCCCCTGAGCTCCGCTTGAGAACAACTCTGTTGACTTTTGGCTTCCTTCATAGCTCTCGTTGTTTTAGAATTTTGCGACAAATTAGATTTTCTTTTTCCCCCAGCATGTTTAAAATTGGCAAACTGCCAATTTGGATTAAAGGTGTTTTCCCATCCAGTGTGTCAGCACTACCTGGAGCAGATCAGATAATATGCAAATGCATGTACACAATAGACTGAAGGTTAGCTCTTTGTTTACACATAGAGATAACAGATCTGGCTTTTGTCAGAACCTGAGATAAGCTGCTGCCAAGAGCAGTTTAATATAGTATGTGTACATAAATTCATAACAGTCATGAAACCATGTAATTTACCGGGATAAAAGTAGCCTATGTTTTAATTGAGATTACATACTATCTATGTGCCAAATTTAATTCAAATCCATTTGGCCGTTTTTGCATGATTGAGTAACAAACATCCAAACACACAAACTTTCACGTTTATAATATTAGTAGGATTAGTAAGATAGGATTAGTAGGATAGGATTAGTAGAATAGGATAGGATGTTACAATCCTATGGCTGGTGCGTACAATACTCAACATCAACTTAGCCAGTCAGCAGAATGAGTGGAGGTAACATGAAGGAGAAGTGCTGGCCTTTTATAAATGCACATCTGTCAGCTACACATCTATCGTCGACCCCACCAACCCACCTCACTTTTTCCCCATAATGCAGGTCTTGTCCCTCCCTTACTATAGTTAATACAATAGAGGAGATGGAGCTTCCTCCTGCTGTTGTAGTGTAGCATAAAGTTTAGTAGTCTAAACCAGGAGGGAGGGAAAGGATATCCGCTAACACACTACAGGGCTGAAATCAAAGAGCGTATGGAAGGTGAACAGTCCTAGGTGTACCTTTCCTCTCCGGCTTCTATTTTCTTTTTTTAGGATGGGCAGGGGCATAATGGTGTCACAGATTATTTTCACTATACATAAGTAAGTGTATGTGTGCACTATATTTAATGTGTAATAGGTATGTGTGTAACATAACTGCCTCCACTGTTACAGGGCACATTACAGTGATAAACAACATACCTCTGTTATTTTAAGAAAAACAACTTTGAAGTTTTGTGCAAATGAGGCATTTGGTGCATTGCCTTCAGCTCTCAGAGCACTGCTTTTGCTGTTCAGGACTCCCCCATCTACTGTCCACGCCACACCCTGTGTAGAGAGTTGATCCTCCCATTGCTATGAAATCGCCCATCTTACTTGAGCAGCAATTGCAGTCCTACAGTGTCCCCCCCCAAGTGCACCAACAGTCTCATCTGTATAAGACATCAAAGTTGTTTTTCTCCAAATCTACAAAGTGACGTATAACAGAGGTATGATGTTTAATACTGTATTGTGCTCTGTAATGCAGTGGTGATAGTTGATTATACTTAAGGGAAGGTAGTACACTTCCTTTAACCTTTTCCCGACATCCGCTGTAATAGCATGGCGGATGCTGGGTCTTTAAAGATGGTGGCTACTCTCCTGCAGCACAGCTGCCATAGCATTCTAGTGAACTCTGATATTGGGCAATGTAGGGCAGGACCCCCACCAGTTGAAAAATAGCGGCAAATTCTCAGAAGCTGACCTGTTCTTCCATGCTTAGCCTCAATGGCTATGTAATAAATTGATTGCAAATGATTGCAGGTTCAAGTCCCCCAAAAGTTTTAAAGAATATAAAAAGAAACAATAAAAAAAAAAAAAAAAAAAAAAGTTCAAATCACCCCCCCTTTCCCTAGAATACATATAAAAGTAAAATATTACTATGAAACACATACACATTAGGTATCGTTGTGTCCAAAAACAACCTCAAACTTATAAAAATATTTTTCCCATATGGTAAATGCTGTAGTGGGGGGGGGGGATCAAAAGTGCCATTATGCTGTTTTTTTTACAGTTTTGCCTCTGATACAAATGTTAATAAAAAGTGATCAAAGCAACAGACATTCCCCATAATGGTATAACTAAAAAGTGCACCTGACCCTGCAAAATAGATGCCCTATGCATCCCCGTACACAAAAATATAAAAAGTTACAGGTGTCAGAATATGGTGACTTTTTGAAAAAATTTTTTTGCAAAGTTTTAGATTTTTATTAAGGGGTTAAAATGTAAATAAAACCATATAAATTTGATATCCCAGGAACTGTATTGATACATAGAATACATGTTGCTTTGGCCGTAGAGTGAACGCTGTAAAATTGAAGCCCGTAAGAAAGTAGCATGATTGCACTTTTTCTTCAAATCCACCTTATTTTGAATTTTTTTCCATGTTCCCAGTACATTGTAAAGAATAATAAATGGTAGCATCATGAAGAACAATTTGTCCCACAAACATTAAGCACTCATGGCTCTGTGAGCAGAAAAATAACAAGTCATGGGGCTTGGAAGTTCAAAAACGAAAATCAAAAAATGTCTCCAGCAGAAGGGGTAAGCAATGCCTCTTCCGCATTAGCTCTTATTGACTTATCAAAAAGCAATCCTCTCATTGGGTACTGCAATGTAACTGCCCAATCCTTATCCCCCTTTGTCTACTTTCAGGGGATAATTGGTAGGCCCACATACAGATTTAATGGTCAGCCAATTCCACCAAAAATTTGCTGGTTCAGTCAAAATACATCTGTGTACGGCCAGATTAAGGATGTCCTTACACCTTTGAGTAGAGCCACAGTAACTGAAGGCAGTTTACATCTAAGGGTGCATTCACATGGAGTAGCGTGCCGCGTGATGTGGCACGTATACGGCGTGTGAGACTTTGCGGGCCGTAAAAGCTCCCATTGATTTTAATGGGAGCCTGGATCGTATATGCCGCGTTATTTTGCAGCCGTGATAACGCGGCGTATACGATCCAGGCTCCCATTGAAATCAATGGGAGCTTTTACAACCCGCAAAGTCTCACACGCCGTATACGTTCCACATCACGCGGCACGTTACTCCGTGTGAATGCAGCCTAATTCATGTATTTAAATTGGACTTTCAAATTAAAACTATGGCAAGGACAGGTAAGGGCCTTTTACACATGCAAATGATTGACCGAATTATTAGAATGCTTTTCTTTGCTCAATGCTCTGGTAAAACAGGTCAGCAATGAGCTAACAATAAGTAATTGCTTGTTTGTTGGCTGATCACATTTTTTATGCCAGACTAAAACTTAAAATTGCAAGTCTGCCTGTATAAACAGTGGATGTGCTGCTAACTATAATGAAAATGAATGGCTACATAAATAAAAACAGAGTATCTAGATAGCTATGTGGTTTTTGTAGCTCCCATTTTTGTCTATTGATGTTACATCGACAGTGAGGAGCAGCAATGCTGCCATTAGTCCCTCCCTAGGAATTGGGGATGGGGAGCAGTTATTCCTATATTACCAGAAATTTGCTGTGATGGAAATAACCCTTTAAGATCCTTTTACACAGACACACACAGGAATATACACCAACTGACTTCATTCCAAATCTGTGCTCATTAGGGGTGAATAACATAATTGCTAAAGAGGACCTTTCACCAATAACACCAACTCTTTGCATCCTTCTGGTGCTGCTCCACTGATTCTGGCGCACTTGTAATTTTTTATTTAGCCCCCACCATTCCTGAGCAATTTTTGTTGTCATTTTCAGCACATTTATACTCTCTGCTGCCAGATGGGCTGTCTTGGACTGGAGCAGACAGCCTGAGCCCACCCCCTGACAGCAGATAGAATAATTGTGCTCAAACAATAATTTCTCAGAAATGGTGGGGCTAGAGAAAAATAATCCAACAGCACCAGAATTGGTGAAGCAGAGCTCATTGATAAAAGCAAAGAGCTGAATGTGGTGAACGGTCCTTTAAGGGTCGATTCACACGGAGGAAAATGGTGAGGAATTTGGTGTGGAATTTCAGTGCTGAAAAAAAAGCCTCCCATTTAAGTCAATGGGATCGCCGTTCCTTAGAAATACCGGTTTTAACCAGCGCTCAAACAGCGATGAGCTCACTCCAGCGACGCCTCCATCTTCAGCTGCAACCCCGCCTCTTCTGTCTTCCGTGTTGGCCAGCAGCCTCCCAAAAATGGCCGCCGGGCGCAGTAGGCTCCTGTATTGAACTAAAAGAGCAAAAGCGGCCTCCCAAAAATGGCCGCCGGTCATTTTTGGGAGGCCGCTCTTTCTCTTTTAGTTCAATACAGGAGCGTACTGCGCAGGCGTCGGAGGTTGGACTGACATGGAAGTCAGAAGAGGCGGGGTTGCAGCTGAAGATGGAGGCGTTGCTGGAGTGATCTATCGGGCAGCAGTGGGGATGCCCCCATTGCCGTTTGAGCGCTGGGGCCCGCCCTCATTGCTGCAGAGAACTAATCTGCATACTGGTTAAAACCGGAATTTCTAAGGAACGGCGCTGCGGAGACCACGTATAAAGGTAAGAGATGAATAGCCTTTCTTAATTAGATTAGTGGTAATTAGAAAAAATGTTGGTTTAGTGGTAGAATCTCTTTAATGTTAAAAAAAATACACTTGAAATCTGTCATAAGTCTGTTATTTTGAACAGAGCCAAAAGTCATGCAACATGCATTATTATCCCTGCAAAATTATGGATGTTTGATGGATTTAACGAACATGGATGCTAGTGGCGACAGAACAAATTCCTTTGAAATCAATGAGATTTTTAACGAATCTGTTAGTGTCTGTTGTTAATATTTTCTGACGGATGCTAGCAATGGACACTATCAATGTTAGTGTGAACGTCCCATTAGGCAAAAAAATCGGTAGAAATCTGCATGTGATTGCCGCAGTCTTGCCACAATCTGTGAGATCGCCCTAATAGTGACTACATGTTATTAATGCCTTACCTGATGTAATCATAAACAGCATACAGTCTCTATTTTCAAGTCTTATTTCCTCCTCTTCATACATGGCCAGTCCAGTCATATGGTCTGTTGCAATGAGCTAAAGCTAGATAGGGGGAATACAGCAAATGATTCTGACAGTTGGAAGCACTTATTATTGCACACAGATGTTAATACATTTTGGGAACCTGAAATGCAGATAACCCAGCCTTGTTTCCTAGAGGGGTAAAAAAAATGTTTATACATTGCGACTACAAGACAATTCTGAGCTGAGGTTTGGAAAGAAGTTGCAATGTCGATGCTAAATGACACTAGATAAAAAGTCTACAGTATCTTATTTATTTGTAAAGTGCTGCGGAATATGTTGGCGCTATATAAATAAAATATATTACTGACCTTCAGAGTGCTTATAATGTGCTGCTTTTAAAGTCACATTATTGTTATGCCCAGAGGGAGAACATGTACACAAGCAAGAACTTTAAGAAGTAAGTAATGCATTGCGAAAACGTTTGATCTACCGCTGTCATTGTACAGCCTCTTAAAACTGTAACACTTAATATATGAACCCACTGTATGTGGCCGTAATCTTATTCACAGCATTAGGATATGTTCACACATGGCAGATTTATTCACAAAATTTCTGCAACTGAAATCTCTCCCTTACAGCTGAATGGGGCAGTATATACTGTATGTAGCACCTTTATGAATACAGCAAAGCCCTAATCAGAAGTTTGGGAACATTACAGTAATTTCTGCAATAAACTTTCTGTGTGTGAACAGTGGGTGAATACTTATGTTGCATATTACCTATGGAATAACAAGGCAGATTTGCATGGGAAAATTTGCAGCATAATAAAGTACAAGCTAAATAAATGAAATTTACCCATGAATGATCTCGAATAAAGTGCATCACAGTTCACCTCGAGCAGGTTACATTCAGGGACACTGTCACTTTAACGTATCACAGTACAGTGTCCCGGGAAGAAAAAGATAAATAAATAAAAATGAACTTTTATTGATAAATCTAAAATCAAGTACTATCAGCCCAAACACTTGGTGTATGATATAAACACCAACCACATATATCATAGCAACCCCAGATCTAGGATATCCAGTGAATCAATCCATAAACATCCTCTTAATCTCTTAGGGAGCCTGCACACGGAGTTTACGCTCGCTCATTCTGAACGTAAAACTCGTTCAGAGTGAGCGGTGTAAAAACCAGATCCCATTGACTTGAATGGCTGCCGGCATACGCGCGTATCACTTTGAAAGCAATAGGTAAAAAAGCCTCCCATTGATTTCAATGGGGAGCGCGCGTATGCCGGCACCCATTCAAGTCAATGGGATCTGGTTTTTACGCCGCTCACTCTGAACGAGTTTACCACTACTTAAACATTCACAGCATAGGAACAAACCACACTATTCAGACCATAGGAACAGACCACACTATTCAGAGGATGACTACCAGGACGCCACACGTGGGACAGGGCATCTGGTTCTCTGTCCCACGTGTGGTGTCCTGGTAGTCATCCCCTGAATAGTGTGGTTTGTTCCTATGGTCTGAATAGTGTGGTCTGCTCCTATGCTGTGAATGTTTAATTAGTGGTGTCTATGTGATACTTAGGAAATAATCATTTATCACTTGGATCAGCTACTATTCTGCATAATATGTGTATGCTACCACTTGGACATTGTTTTTATTAGACAGTGTCTATACTTTATTATCTTTATTATTTATGTGAATATGTACACTTCACATATCCAGGGGCTACTTCCGGTCACCCATTAGTGGGAGGGTTGCGGTATTTGTCCGCCGAACATCTAGGTGGACCCTCCTTTGTTGTCCTCCATTGTTTTATATGTCCTTTATTGTTTTGGATATTTAATAAATATTTCTGTAATTTGTATGTGATTCTTTTGGTCCCTTTTTTGTTGTTTGTCCTCCAGGATATGTTGTTGTCAGTCTTTATTGTTATTCTTTTTTAATTCTATGATGGACCAGAAGAATTAAAGGGATTGTTCAGGCAAAAATGGCCAACCCTTTTAAATTAACTGAGGGCATTGAAAAAAAATAAAATTAAATGCATACTCACCTGTCCCCAATGCTGCAGTGTCCTCCTGGGTCTCTTCTGGATGTCCGCTAAAGCCGCTGATTGCCAATCAGTAAAGGGCCTCGGCAGTCAGATGACCACTGAGGCCAATCAGCGGCTTCAGTAGAACTCCAGAAAAAGCTGCCAGAGAAGAACCAGGATGCATGGGAGGACACCGGAGCATCGGGGACATATGAGTTTGCATTTAAAAAAAAAAATCTCTCTGCCCCTGACTGATTTAAACACTAAAAGGGTTGCCCATTTTTGCCTGGAGAACCCCTTTAATTCTTCTTGTCCATCATAGGATCAAAAAATAGATTAACAATAAAGCCACACATATAGATGGTAACACGATTGATCTAGTCTTCCATCGACTCCTCACAGTCTCTAAATTTACTAACTCTTCTCTGCCGCTCTCTGACCACAACCTTCTATCTCTCACCATCAGTGCTCTCTCCCCTTCACAAGACGCCCCTACCCATCACACATATAGGAACTTGCGTGCTATTGACACCCAGCACCTCTCAGATACTCTACAGTCCTCCCTGTCCCCCATCTCTTCAATCTCCTGTCCCAATCTGGCCACCAGTCACTATAATGAAACCCTCAAAAATGCATTGGATGAGGTTGCTCCCCCCTCCACTCGTAAAGTCCCACATAGGAGGCAGCAACCCTGGCACACGCCACAGACACGATTTCTCCAGCGATGCTCTAGGTGTGCCGAACGTCTATGGAGAAAATCACGCTCACCTGCAGATTTCCTCCACTTCAAGTTTATGCTTAAAACATATAGCTCTGCCCTTTACCTCGCCAAACAAGACTATTTCACCGCCCTCATCTCTTCTCTCTCCAGCAACCCTAAAAGGCTTTTTGAAACCTTTCACTCCTTACTCACACCCAAGGTACAGACGCCATTCACAGACCTTAGTGCTGATGACCTGGCCATGTATTTCCATGATAAAATTGATAAGATCCGTCAGGAAATTACTGCCCAAGCCCCAGGTGGCATTGACTCCCACACCTACGATAGTACTGATCCCCTCACCAGCCGCACCTCAGACTGTCCATTCTCATCTTTTGAACCTGTTACAGAAGAGGAAGTCTCCCAGCTACTTTCTTCATCTCGCCCCACAACCTGCAGTAGTGACCCCTTCCCCACACCTTCTCCAATCTCTGTCCCCTGCTGTCACTACTTACCTTACTAAAATATTTAACCGCTCTCTCTCTTCTGGAATCTTCCCATCCTCGTTCAAGCATGCTGTTATAACCCCGCTACTGAAAAAACCCTCCCTGGACCCATCCTGTGCTGCTATCGACCCATCTAACCTCCCCTTCATCTCTAAACTTTTGGAACGCCTAGTTTATTCTCGGTTAATCCGTTATCTCTCTGCTAACTCTATGCTTGACCCCTTACAATCTGGTTTCCGCGCTATGCACTCTACTGAAACAGCTCTCACAAAAGTCTCTAATGATCTACTAAAGGCTAAATCCAATGGTGACTTCTCTCTTCTTATTCTTCTGGACCTCTCTGCAGCTTTTGACACTGTTGACCATCAACTTCTCCTCACTATGCTCCGCTCAGTCGGCCTCATGGACACTGCGCTCTCCTGGTTCTCCTCTTATCTCTCAGACCGCACTTTCAGTGTATCATTCGCGGGCTCTGTTTCCGCCCCTCTTTCCCTTGCTGTTGGGGTTCCTCAGGGCTCGGTCCTCGGCCCCCTGCTCTTTTCTCTCTACACAGCCCCCATTGGACAAACCATCGCCAGATTTGGCTTCAGGTACCATCTTTATGCTGATGACACCCAATTATACACATCTTCCCGTGACATCACCCCTGCACTCATACAGAACACCAGTGACTGTCTCTCTGCTGTCTCTAATATCATGTCCTCGCTCTATCTGAAACTAAATCTCTCTAAGACTGAACTACTACTGTTTCCACCATCTAACAGATCTGTCCCTGATATATCCATTGCAGTCTCAGGCCTTACTATAACTCCTAGGCAGCATGCCCGCTGCCTCGGGGTCATATTTGACGCAGACCTTTCCTTCACCCCTCATATTGAATCACTCGCACGTTCATGTCACCTCCACCTCAAAAATATCTCCAGAATACGTCCTTTCCTTACCAGAGATACACTAAAGACACTTATTGTCTCTCTGATTCATTCTCGCCTTGACTACTGTAACTCCTTACTAATCGGTCTTCCCCTCACTAAACTCTCCCCTCTACAATCTATTCTGAAGGCAGCGGCCAGGCTCATCTATCAGGCTAGACGCTACAGCGATGCCTCTGGTCTGTGCCAGTCACTACATTGGCTGCCTATTCATTATAGAATAAAATATAAAGTTATTACTCTCATCCACAAGGCCCTCCATAATGCCGCACCTCCCTACATTTCTTCCCTCATCTCTGTCTACCGCCCAACCCGTGTTCTCCGCTCACTCAATGATCTAACACTTACATCCTCTATTATCAGAACCTCCCACACTCGTATACAAGACTTCTCCCGAGCTGCACCACTTCTCTGGAATGCTCTACCCCGGACAATAAGATTAACTCCCAACTTCTACAGTTTCAAACGCAAACTAAAGACACATCTTTTCAGACAAGCCTATCACAATTCCTAATGCTAACCCTTCCGGTCTTGATGCCTTTTCATCCTAACATAGTTGTCCAAGCTCTATCCACATGTTAAAGGACACGACTAGTGACGGCTCACAAAGTTTTGTTTGTGTAATGACTGTAACCTCTATTACAAAATTGTCTGAACACTGTATAAGCAATGCCGCCCCTGTTACCTCTTGTGTCACCCCCTCTACCTCATAGATTGTAAGCTCTTTTGAGCAGGGCCCTCAGTCCCATTGTGTGAAATGACGTTCTTTGTTATGTATGTCTGTATCTGAACCCTATAAATTGTACAGTGCTGCGGAATATGTTGGCGCTATATAAATAAAATGTATTATTATTATTAAGACTGATAACAACATATTCTGGAGGACCCCAGGAAAAAAAAAAAGTAGGATCAGTTGGGTGTCTGTTTTTTCCATCCTGACATTGCTAGATGACAAAGCTGTGTTTGCAGGACTTTTTGTCCACTATATCAGGCAGGTTATATGCTGGACAGACCCTAAAGCAGATGTGAGCATTAGTTCATAGTGTGTAAACTCCCCCATAGTAACATCATGCAGATTTTAGCCCACAACCACTGTTCCCTTTCCATACAGTATTTTTCCACACGTGTATGAGGGATTCTAATATCTCACCCACAATTCAGCTAATCCTTCAATGTATACATCTTATTTGGACAGTTGCATAAGTTGCAATTATTTCATATTTTCTTGAATTTGCGCTGTTACATCCCACAGATACTCCATAATCCCCCCTATGGCACATTCCATTTAACCCTATCAGACCTGAGCATTTACTACAAGTGACCGGCAGGATGTCAGGGAAATCTGACACTTTGTTACTTGCATTTAGGCTGCTAAACACGGAAACAATCAGAGATGGAAAATCTAAATTTCTTCTAATATTTTTTTCTAAAGTGATTTAGAGGATCCCATGTAACTAGAGGTATAAAAACATATCACTAGTAGTCGTATGGCACAGAAACCGGTGCGGTAACCTCTGTGCAGGCGAGCTCTTCAGACAATTGTTTCCTGCACATAAAAGAGGGGCATTTCAGGGCACCACAGGACAGCCCTTAATGATGTGAGAATAAGGGTGGGGGGTGCAGGAGACGAGCATGTGAGCTCCAGGCACACACAGCTCCCCCAGCCCCATGACCCTGTGCCCTATAGAGCCCAGTTGTGTGACACACACACTCTCCACATGCCTGAGCTCTGCTCCCCTCCCCCCTTCACAAGAGGATGCACTATTATGTAGTGCCGGCCACTCAAGGTTTGCCTGTGTCCAGCGCCCCCCACCTCAGTGCTCTCTCTCCCTCCGCCTCCTTCCACCTCGTGTGCCTGCGCAGGAGCTCTAGGAAAAAAAAGTCCCGGAGGGCTCTGAGGAGAACCTAGTGCGAGCTCCAAACACTAAGCAGCCAGTGAGAGAGCCCAGGCATGTGTGCCTGTCCCCGGTGATGGCAGCGTACTATGGAAGGATGGCCCGGCGGCTACTGCTCCTGTGGGCAGCGCTCCTCAGCTCTCCAGGTGAGTGCAGGGGGGAATTCTGACTGAAAACTTTAGTGTAGTGAGGACAAGCCGCGGTCTCCTGCTTGTTATGTATGGCTGCCGCAGGAGCGCACATAGCTCCACACTCAGCCATGGGAATACCCACCTTAGCTGCTGCTGCTGCCGCCGCTGGGATAAAGCTCTTATCTGCTGATATGGGAGCACAGGCATCATAGTGCAGCCTGGCAGCATGCATCGCCGGGAAGTGATGGCCTCTCAGGTGAAAGTTTGCCGGGTATTATATAATATTGTGCAGTAAGTGCAAATATTACAGGATGGTGCACAGAGAGAAAGTTGTATTGGCAGAGTCGGGATTCATATGGCTTCCTGTTGTCACTTAAGGTGGCCAATTTAGGATGACTGTATGCCATTTAAAGTGGTCACACTGATATAGATGTCACTGGTGCTCATAGGCGATCTAAGGTGGTCATACCAATACAGATGTTGTCATAGATGCTTATAGACAATCTAAAGTGGTCGTACCAATACAGATGTTGTCATAGATGCTTATAGACAATCTAAAGTGGTCGTACCAATACAGATGTTGTCATAGATGCTTATAGACAATCTAAAGTGGTCGTACCAATACAGATGTTGTCAAAGATGTTCATAGGCTGTCTAAGGCGGTCATACCAATACAGATGTTGTCATAGATGCTTATATTCAATCTAAGGCGGTCATACCAATACAGATGTTGTCATAGATGCTTATAGGCAATCTAAGGTGGTCATACCAATACAGATGTTGTCACTGGTGCTCATAGGCTAAGGTGGTCATACCAATACAGATGTTGTCATAGATGCTTATAGGAAATCTAAGGTGGTCATACCAATACAGATGTTGTCACTGGTGCTCATAGGCTAAGGTGGTCATACCAATACAGATGTTGTCATAGATGCTTATAGGCAATCTAAGGTGGTCATACCAATACAGATGTTGTCATAGATGCTTATAGGCTAAGGTGGTCATACCAATACAGATGTTGTCACTGGTGCTCATAGGCTAAGGTGGTCATACCAATACAGATGTTGTCATAGATGCTTATATTCAATCTAAGGCGGTCATACCAATACAGATGTTGTCATAGATGCTTATAGGCAATCTAAGGTGGTCATACCAATACAGATGTTGTGTCAAAGATGTTCATAGGCTGTTTAAGGTGATCATACCAATACAGATGTTGTCATTGATACTCATAGGCTGTTTTAGGTGGTCATACCAATACAGATGTTTTCACTGGTGGTCATACTGTTACAGATGTCATTGATACTAATAGGCAGTCTAAGATGGTCATACCAATACAGATGTTGTAATTGATGCCCATAAATTGTTCAAGGTGGTTGTACCAATACGGATGTTGTCATTGATACCCTTAAATAGTTTAATGTGGTCATACTCATACAAACCTTGTCATTGATCTCCATAACGAGTTGAAGGAATTCATACTGATACAGTTATTGTAATGAATGCCCATTAGAAGCTTAAGGTGGTCATATTAATACATATGTTGCTATTGATGCCCATGTCATACTGGTACCGTTTGCCGTTACCAGTGCAGATGCTGCCATTGAGGTTTTCTTACTTACACAGATATTGACATTTCTCTTCTTTGTGACTGCATTTTGTAGCCCTTTGGTTAAGCGGTTGTAATACAGCAGTTCAGAAGGAGCTTTACATGTCCTGTACAATATCTGACACATAAACTGCCATATACATTTCTCCTGGTACAATCCTGGAAGCAGGAGTTGATTTTCTCTGTTGGCTTCCAGCAAGGATAAGTGTTTCCTATTCTGAGTTGAAGGATTATGTCTCAACATTTGCAAAAAAAAATGCTAATGTACATCACCCATACATGTATAGATAAAAGAAACACATAGAAGTTTCTGAGCAAATGAGTGTAATGTCTAAAGACAGGGGCATATACTGTCTAAGCCTAATGGCATTAGTCTTAATGCAGAGCATATAATGATTATTACGCTTTGGTTACATAAATGATAAATCTATATACATTCCATACATTTATTAGTCTCCATTCCTTTCAGAATGACGTGACAGAGTAGTAAGGCAGCATAGTTTATTCAGCCTGGTATACAGTAGTTCTGCTAGAAGGTATATTTGCTAGCAAACTATTTCTACAGGACATTGTGTTTTTATTTGAAATATACATGACTAGCGTGTTATGTTTGTTTAGTTCACAAGTAACAAGCAGAACTATCAAGTGTGCTCCATTTATTGGGGCCCTTCATTTTATACAGTACAAATGACTGGTTATTGCTCATATACCCAGAGAAATTATTGTAATGAATTCATGTTATCATTGTGGTTTGCAGATGTCTCTGCTGATGTCAGTATGACTGATGCTGACCCATTACAATATCCTGGCACTCAGTTTTTAATGCTTTGTAATATCAGTATAAGAGCCTTGTTATGCATATGTTGGATCCTATATTGCTTGATCCCTGGATTTACACACTGTTTATGTACAGGTTTTGTCCTGCTGCTCTTCACACTACCTTGGCATTATAGCAGCTCTTAATGTTGCTGTCCGGGATCATTTAGGGCTATGTATTGTCAGGCAGATGAGCAAGCCATTATTCAGATGTGAAATCAGATAAAGCTTGTTTGATGGATTTCACACTTTTGGACCAAGAATGAAACAGCCTAAGATGTGTAAAATATATCAGATTACACAGTCCACTTATTGATCCTGATCTGAAAAATCAATTGTTAATGGGGAGTCCAAAACTATTTCTATACATCACCCTTAATGCCCTTAAAGACACAGCAAAGATTAAAGGGACTGATAAAGTGGCTTGCACAGAGATTGTGTCCTAAGGCTGGGGGCTCTTTGAATGGTCTGGCTTCTTTTTATCTCTGGCCCCTGATGGATGGAGAAAGCAGGCTTGTTGTGTTAGGTAAAGAAGGCATGTACTTCCTTGAGAGATCTGTTCTCCTTAGAAAATGTGTATTGGGTAATTAAGTAATCCCCACCGCATGAGACAGTAAGCAGCCAATTAGTTCCGCATTTCTGTAACAGTTGGCAATACACAAACGTGGAAAGAAAGTTTCCCTAATCCCTCTCCCACTGAGATCTAGCAGCAAGAGTCACAAATATTAGGAAGTTGCTTTGTCGTTCATTTAAACGCATCTGTTTAAAAAAAGGGGGTAAATCTAGCAAGTTAGCAGGTTGTGAGGAGTAATAATAAATGGCTAAAGTGTGGAGCATTAACAGACCCTAAACACCTTCTGACCTAGGACATACAATTATTTCGGAGAGAGGTTTACCATTCGCCTAAATGCAAAGAATAACTCAGCTCTCCAATAAAAGGTATTGCAGACTATATAAGTACAGTTATGGTTTTAACCCTAACCAGGATGGGTGTAGAAGTGCTAAATGTCCCCAGGGTGGAGAACCTGCTTGTATATAAAGAGGCCGCCGGGATGTTAATGATTTCTTGTAAAATCAAACTTTTATGACTTTCCTTGTTTAGGATCTCTGTGACAAGCTTGTAAAATTAGCAAACAGCTTTACCTCTTGTTTTCCTGTTAATGATGGCGAAACCTCACATTGTGAAGTCTCATTTTCTTGAAAGTGTCTTGGTTTATGAGTGTTTGGTAAATAAATATGGTAAAAAGTCAAGACAGCTTCTCTTTTTGCGAGTCTTCATTTAGGTATATTTAACGACTGTATCCATAACATGTTGAATCCTGGATGAGTAGACATTGAGGATCACCAGCAAAATAGTTTAAAAATAGTGTATAAAAAATGATTTTGTTGCATTAACCACCAGAGTCTATGTTCAATTACTGTAGTGTAGCTTAGGAAGTAAGAGCTATGGGAGGAAAGAACAGGTTTTATTGTTTTTGTTACATGAAATGACTCATTTCACAGTAGCAGAAAATTAAATAAAGATTTAAATGAGTTTTCCTGGGATTTTTTTTTTACGGACTTTCCTTACGACAGAATATCTGTTTCTTGAGGGTCAGCAGCCAGCCTGGCATGGATTAGCTGTTTGTGGCTGCACCGATTCCCATATTATATAGTCCATGGAGCCAGAGGTAAGGGGACTCTGTACACTGTATAGTGGCCTGGCAGCATTTCTGCAAATCAGTGGGAGCTGAGATGCAGTAACGCCTTTTGGCCACTATATGTTGAACAGAGTCTTCTGCTTCTGGCTCCATACTCTATATAGTATGGGGAGTGCATACAGGCCTGGACAGCTGGTCCTTGCAGAGTTGGGCTGTTGGTCCTCCATAGATCAGGTATTATGGACAATCTTAAGAATAGGCCATAAAAAATAAACCCCGGACATCCCCTTTAAACAAATCTACAGTTTTGTTTTTTATTTATAGCATGTTAATATATGCTAATGGTGTTCATTGCTTTGCATTTTGAAGGATGAAAGCAGTGGAGTACCTACAGTGGTTACACTATGAATTCTGCCACAAAACCTACACCTTTTGGTCATTGTTTGTGCTGCAGTGGAATTTGGTCAAATCCACTGCTGATTTTCTGCAATGCGAAATTGTTCCCATGTGGATTTACTCTAAAGCTAGTATTACATGGCCACTTTGGCTGCTATTCCTGTTGTGTGACCAAAGATCGACAGGTAACACTGCAAATCCTTCACTAATGTTAGTGAATGTAATCGTATTGGCACCCCAAGGGTTCAGTGACTACAACTTTTAGCCCCCCCCCCCCCAAAGAAAAAAAAAAAAAAAAAAATTGAGCACTTTTCAATCATGGCACCCTGGGGTCGTGATGCAACTCCAATTACTAGCATTAGTGAAGGAGTCACAGGGTGACATGGTGATCTTGTAATGGAAGTTGAGGCCAAAGTCGCCACGCAGTCCTAGCCTTTTTCTTGTTTTCAGGTCCACAGAATAGTCTAGACTGTTATAAGTGACAAGTGTTTGTGTGGTTTTAGAGGTAACATCTATTAGAATTTTAGTTCCTGCTAGTTATAAAGGGGAATTATACTTTTTTAACAGTAATAATTTTATCCGCCCATTATGGTAATATGATCTGTTATTACCATGGAAGACACAGCATAAAAGGGACTGCAAGGGATTGTGGAGACTGAAGGGAAATACGACTGTGTTCTTCCAGTGGAGGGCAGAATAATGTTTTTATGGTTTCCCTTATGTGTTGGAATACCTTTTATCATCTGTTTGGGAAGAAACATTGTAGACAGCTCTTTCCTATAGAATGGTTCAGCGCAAATCAAGTATTTCATACAGTATACACAGTTTTACACTGTTACCATATGGCCAACATATGCCACTTTATGCCTATACAGTTTTCTATGTCAACTCTTGCTATTGGAAGTATACTACGCTTTGCAAAAGCATCATTCATGTTGATTTTCGATACCTTGTTTTTTCTAGTTATTTTAGGCACTGCTATTTACTACTATACAAAACCAAACTGGTGTATAAAGTTTGTTTTTATAGAATTGACCAATGTGTGTGTAGTTAGCACCACCTTGTTTGGAACTAAAAAGATTCTCACAGCACAGCATTGCCCTGAGCACTGCTCTTTATACACCTATATTCTTCATAGTGGTTGAATGAATTGTACTTCTTAATTGATCCTGTCATTTCTTTTCCTTCCAGGATCTTGGTGTTTCAGCGACCTGTTGTTTGTAAAAGAACCTGTGGATGTAATAGTTTATCGGAAAGATTCAGCAATATTAGATTGCCTTGCTCAAGGGGAAGCTCCAGTCACAATCTCATGGCTGAAAAATGGAGCAAAGATTTCCGAGAATGAACGGATCTCAACTTTAAACAATGGCTCCTTGTACATCCAGGAGGTGGAGGGCAGGAAAGGAGATCAGTCTGATGAAGGATTTTACCAATGCTTGGCTCTGAACAAATATGGTGCCATTTTAAGTCAAAAGGCTCATCTTTCATTAGCAAGTAAGTTTGGTGTTTAGTTTCACTTGAGTTGTCAGTCTTGGTTTACTATGGACTTTGGAAAACAATTGAACTGTATTCACACAAAGTAAATACTCTGTCCATTGTAACACCCTTCAGTCTTTACGATGGGACAAGAATATTTCTAACAAACAGCTGCCATTTGTGTTAGAAGTCACATGTCTTAGCTTAGCTTTTGATCAAGAAGATGGCCATATTTACAATATCTCAGAAGTGGAAAAATACGATGGTAGCGGTGGTGAAAAATTTGTTGTGAGATAAAGAGGCATCAAATGCATTTTTAATATATGTGATGTAGGTCAGGTGTGCATTCTTTATATCAGCATTGAACAGATATTACTTTTTAATGAGATGTGTGAATACAGATCAAGGTTTGTTCCGTTCATTTATTTCACACCAGAGTCCATCAATTTACTAGTAGAAGGAGAATTTCCTAGTCAGTTACTGAACGTGTCTGATACATTAGAGACAAGTCCACAGGGTACAGACGTGACTGCAGACACCTTTGGAATAATCACACTCTCTTTGTAGTAAGATCACATGGTGGCAATATGTTGTGTTCCTGGCTCTGACGTAAGCCCTTTCCCTAAATGTAGCCAGATTATTTTTAATGGAATGTATACCACATTATTCCTTACCTTTCTGGTTAAACACTGCTTTTTCTTCATATCTATGTCATAACGGCTGATTCCTCTAATTGCTTGGTCTTGCGGTCCAGAGCATGTGTGATATGCCGCATATAATCCCTTTCATTCAGTTTTTTGAAGCATAATGGGTTCTCCTATTTGACACCTGTGTATAGAGTACCCTTAAGGATTAAACATTTATCTGTGGTTGTAAAAGCTAGGCTGTGAACCAATTGATTTTTCCATTAGGCTGTGTTTCCAAGGCAAGCTTTTTGCCTACCATTTCATATTTGTACCAGATAACATCTCTTTTCACATCCACTATTATTGTTCGCTATAAACAGTAGGGGGGGGGGGGGGGGTTTAAGATTGAAGACAAGCAATTCTCTTGCCAGTACTGTTTATTTCTACATATCACATGCGAAAGATTCTTTCTGGCCATCATGTGTCCTTTGGTTATGACTTACTTTATATGGTGCCTTCTAATGGCTTTGTGGACATTTTGTATCTATTAGTTCAGCATTAATTTAGCATACATTTGGCGGGTATAGTAAGCAGAGAAGAGACTTTTAAAATGTCCTTAAAGGCTCATGCACAGTGCTTCCTATGGCTCCTTATGAATAATTTAGAGTCATAGTGACTGTATACATCACTGCAGGGGTTGTCCATAGGATAGTGCATTATATATAGACCCATAAATTAAAAGGTTAGAAGTCAAAACGGTTAAGTGATCACTGTGAGTCTGCTATTAGAATTAAAGGTGGAACTAACCATAGCAATAATCGTTGAGGGACCAACACAGAAAGAGGCAGCCTTTCTTAGTGGCCGTCTGCTGTCTCTAATAGATTGTGAATTATGTGTACCCCCCTTCCCACATTACAATGCCCATGTGTCCGAATAAGCTACATAGAAAGGTGTTGTCTTGATTAAACTGTATGGTGAATGAGTCGTGTGGTTTGGATCTGTAAAATCAATAGGGCTGTTTGTTAATGGCAATTGAGGTGAACTAAAATGTGAACAGTTGCCAACAACCCAGTTTACCCCAACAAAATTTAATCCACTAATGAAAAAAGTGTCATTGTCTGTAAAAAAATAAAAAATAAAAAAAAATTTCAATTTTAATTCAATAGTCATCAGTCCATGAACAATCTTTTGTTCAAAGAATGTTTTCAGAACATTCCCAGAAAGATTGGAACATCCTCTGAATACAATGTCTCACCAACTCCAACTCCTAACATCCTTTGATATGTGCTCCTCCCCTGATGCCACTAGCGTTGAAATTTTTTCCTCTAGCACCCACTATTCCTGAGCACTTGATGCTGTTAGTTTCAGCAACCAATTTGTTAATTAGTCTCTCTATAGACAGGCCGACAGCCTGGAACCGCCCACTTACCACCAAATTAAACCCCAGGGATCCTATCATTAATACTCAATTTTTTTCTGCCTACCACGTAGAAATAGCCTTAAGAAACGCTATTCTTCTCCTACCTTTAGATGTCTTCTCTGTGCCGCCATTCAGTATATCATCCGGTTTTTGTCAGTATGCAAATGAGTTCTCTCGCAGCACTGGGGGCGGGCCTCAGCGCTCAAACAGCACTGGGGGAAATCCCCAATGCTGCGAGAGAACTCTCCAGCACCGCCTCCATCTTCTTCAAAACGGGTCTTTTTTGCGTCTTCTTCTGGCGGTGGCTTCAAACTTCTAGGCCTCGGGCAGATGACTGCACATGCCTGCCGGCCACAAGAAAATGGTTGCCTACAATACTGTGCAAGCGGCCATTTTCTTGTGGCCGGCGGGCATGCGCAGTCGGCTTTGCTCTAGGCCCAATGCCTAGAAGTTTGAAGCCACTGCCGGAAGAAGACCCGTTCCTGAACAAGATGGAGGCGGCGCTGGAGAGTTCTCTTGCAGCATTGGGGACGCCCCCAGTGCTGTTTGAGCGCTGGGGCCCACCCTCAATGCTGTGAGAGAACTCATTTGCATACTGACAGAAACCGGATTATATACTGAACGGTGGTGCAGAGAAGACCTCTAAAGGTAGGAGAAGAATAGCCTTTCTTAAGGCTATTCCTACGTGTTAGGCAGAAAAAATTGAGTTTTCATGATAGGATCCCTTTAATGAATATGAAGAGCTGGCATTTCTGATGAAAAGTCCTCTTTAACTGATGTCATTGAACATATATGGTAATTTTAAACTGCTACAATAGCTAATATGGACTGACTTCTTTAACAATTACCGAGCTTCTATCTAATATGTGTCAGTATGACTCCATCATATGAAGTGTCTGGCCTCAGACTGTAATATCCTAATCATCCTCTGGTGTGGAAATGAACATTATTAAATAAATTACTAGTAAAAATTGTGAATCGATAGAAGTGTTAGCCAGAACCAGTCTTATGTTAAACTTTATTTTGGCAAAAATTAGTGCTACGTGGAAATACAGTTCTGTCAAGTGTTATGTATACTGTTGATCTAGAATGTGGCTCTATATCTCCATATCTCTCTGGCTGCTGCTAGCCACGTCACCGACTATTCACGTTAGATAGTGTCTTCATTTTCTTCCAAGGCATTGACGGCTTAATGAGTCTAGACTCTCCAACAGTAAATGTAAAATGCTGGGCACAACGTGGTTCTGTGTGTAAGCAGATACATAAATTAGCATTGAAGATGATAATGGGCGCTGTATGGAATTAGCACACTGTTTAGAATATCAAATACACTGTTAATCACATCCCCTAATAGAGACATCAGTGGGTAGCTCTGAGAATATCCAAAAGCCTTTTTCACATGGGATAGAATAGTAAATAGGAGAAAAGGGGCAGTGTGTACTCAGGCTTAAGGCATTTTTCATTTTGTTTGCCCCATGTAAACTTTTCTTCAGAGTCGCCTAGAGACAACTGCAATAGAGCTGAACGCCTTAAATGAACATCTTCTAGATAAATACACACGCCTATGGAAATTGGTGTTGGGGTCAAATTTATCCTGGTGCAAAGCCTTATAAAAAATCTGTGAATGGCAGTGATTGCTTTATCAGCATGTGTCCTTTTGTGCTAGTCACCTACTTACTAGCTTAATATTTATGAGCTAATATATGCAGATGCAACTAAGGAAATGGAACCAAAAGCCTCTAATTCCTAAAGATCTTTTTACCACAAACAGTGTGTAATAGAATTATTAGCATACACAATGTGTGGATATTTAGAAGTGAATGCAAAGACTTAGCCTCAGTTTGTTTGGGTTTTTTAGGAAAGGTCCTGGAAACCCAGATGACTTTTTAGTATATTTTAGGGAAGCTATACATATTAAACAGGTGGAGAATAGGCATTAAATGGGCATTCTTTCTAGTCAAAGAGCAAGTACTATCTTAGTCAGTGGCAACAGCAGGGGGCAAGGATGTGCTTTTTCTGTGGCTAGCCAAAGCATTGACAAGTAAGGTTGCCTTTAGCTTTAGGATCACAATGCAGAGTTTTGCATTTGGAGATGTGTAGAGCTTTAGCCTGCGCTGTGGTTTTAGGGGCTGAACACACAAGTAGATGAGGACCAGGTTTCTAAAGTTTAAGAAGTGGAAACTGGAGGTTGCACTCCATACAGGAATGTCATTATGTCTGTGCAAATGAAGGCTTCACTGGGTTAAAAGGTTAGAAACTGGCCAGGGTGCGGCTTACCCTCCTGATAAAGGGCAGATGACCCTGATTCTTTGGACAATTCTTTCATGTCTGTCCTCTGCAAAGAGTGATTGCCAGGGATTGTTCTGTAGGAATGCACAGATTGGAAAGTAAGCAGACCTTTTTGTGGTGTCCCTTAGAACCTTATCTCCTGTTCCCAGCAGGTCCACCAGCAGGCTCTTCCTATAGACTTCTCTAGTTTATCATGCAGCTGAAGGGCTATCCATTAACCCTTCTTCTTCTAGGACATGCCAGTGAATTTACAAATGGCAAAAGTCTACTTTTCTCTAGTGCTTTTCATTTTATTACGCATGCCTTGGTTTATTCCACAGTGTTAGGGGGCTTTCACACTACCATTGTTAATGTTTGTTGTTAGCCTCTGTCAGAAAACACCGGACACTATCAAGCTGGCCTTACACGAACGTAAGTTAAGTCCTCAAACGATCCTCAATTGTGGGTTCTCAATTGCAGACCATTTGCGGACACATTGTATTCAGTGCGGCCTCTTACACCACCGGATATTTTACCCGTGGTGTGTCGTGCCGTGACCGGGGTCTGCACTGAATACCGCAGGTCCGCAAAGTTACGGACATCACGGCATGGACTGTCACTTTGTGAATGGACAGGGACGTCTGCAATATGACTGAAATAGTGTTGCTGATCAGCAAATTGCGGACCGCAAAAACCACTACTGTCGTGTAAAACCAGCCTAACAGATCCGTTAAAAATCCCATTGATTTCAATGGGATTTGATCTGTTGTCCATTAGTGTCCGTTTTCACCAACTCTATCACAGGCCTGTTATTTTGGCGGAAATAATAACGCAGGTTGTAAGACTTTGGCTTATGACGGATGTGAACTGCCCGTTCTTTTTAACATTAATGTCTATGGCCAACAGACATATGATGGATGGTAACGGACAGTCATCAGTTACACCGTCCATTATTTCTGTCTGCTTTTTTTTAAACCCCCAAAAAAGGGATAGTATAATAACAGACTGGATTCACACTGAGTTTTTTGGTCAGGAATTTGAGGTGGAATCCACCTCAAAATCTTCTACCAAAAAAGGCCTCAAAATAGTGTCCTATGTAATCTGCTAGCTTTTTTTTACCGCTAGTGGAAAAAAAGAAGCGACATGATGTTTCTTCAGGCAGATTTTGCCTGAAAAAACAACAGGAGTCAAAGGGAGGCGGAAAAACCCTGTCGCTGTTTTTGACACGGTTTTTTCAAGGTCCATACACTGTGCTGGAGGAAAAAAACCCAAAAATGCCTCTAAAAACGCCTCATGTCAAAAAACGCTTCAAAAAACCATTTCCTAATTCCTGAAGCGGATTTTTTTTACTAACCAATATCCTCAACACCTAACAACGTGTGAACTTACCCTAATGGACACTAACTGATGGTAATGCATCGTTTTTTTTAACTGATCCATTAGATGGTTAGTATTCGTTAATATCCATTAAGATAGATGTCCATTTTTCTTGTTTTATCAGACCCTATCATGATGGACTTCCAAAGGTAGTGTGAACCCACCCTTATTCCTTCAGTGTTGTGTTCATTTTATTGATGGATAGAACAGTGACATGAATGGGTCAATGTTCCGTCTGTGAGAAAAAACAGACCGAAAAATGGAGATACAGAACCGCTATGCTCATGGGCCAGAAGTTACTGTTGTTTCTTTCCTGTTGCTAATATATTGCTACTACATATTTCACAGGGTATTGAAAAAAGGGTTCCATTTTTTGGAGCAGATAGAGGAAATGCAACGTGTCGTTGCATTTCCTCCATCTGCTCCAAAAAAATGGAACTCTTTTTGTAAGGCTATGGAAATGCTTTAGTGGCTTTGCATTTTTTGATATTATATAGTACACATTCTGCTCAACATTTAATACATATTGTGTTCTGGTCCACAGCTGAATTCAGCAGGCAGGTAGGCATGCCTGGGGCATTCCTTTAGAAAGAAGCTGGCGCGCACAGATATGTAAAAAGTAGAAACCCCCTGTGTGCAACACTGCTGAGCTGGATACCTCCCTGGCTTCTCAGTACCTAGCCCATGGAGGTATTCAGCTTATTTCTTTTGTTTGCACCCCATGACTGTTAAAGAATGGTTTCTATCTCAAAACAGTTGCTTGGTCCAAAGTCTATTGTCATGTTTTCCCATTCTGCAGCTGTGCCTATTGTGCACAACGCAGAATAATTTATGGCCAACACTGAGATGGTTACCATTCAGTGAATACTTTTTAATAAATATCAGTGTTCACACACTTTATCATCCTATCTTGGTTTAATAAGTTGTTATTCATAAATGGACATCTATGATTTTATAGAACTTCCTTGGGCACTAAGGGTGATGCTACTTGTGCAAACAAAATAAATGTAGATATTACATATGTATGTATATATTTATATATAGTTATACAACATGGTGTATGTTCTTTCAAGGCAAAAATAAATGTGTGCTATATATATATATATATATATATATAGCTAAATGTGTTCTTTATGGCAGATATGGTAAATCTGCTAATACTAATATTGAAAGGTCTGGATGATGCGAATAATTATATCATTGTTGCTAGCTTTGCCTTGAAAACCTCTGATTTTCTCTCTCTCAAGTGATTTGATTCCTCTCTTCTTTCTAAAAGGAAAGTCTGACACTTTGAGTAATTTCTATTACAATTGGAAACAAAGAGACTATTTCTTTTTCCACAGATTTGCGTGTGACAATAGAAAGCAAGTCATAGGTTTCCCTGAACCACTTCAGGAAAAATGAGTCAAAGAAAAAAAATTATTTTTTTTAAGCATTATGTAGTTTTAGATCAGAGCTGGTCAGAAGTAGTGCATAACCCATTCTTTAGAATCTTCTCTGTAGAGCATGTATGTGACCTTCAGGATTCATAATGGATCCTTCATTTTATGAACAGCTTGTACATGGTATCCAGTGATAAACTCAACAGAAAAAGGGTTACAATGTCTTGATCTTTTATCTTTCAGGCTCCTTATCCAAAGGTGGATTTACAAAATAATAATAATAATAATAAAAAAAAAAACCCTGTAATAATGCAGTTACATGATAACAGTCTGCATAACTAAATATATGCTGAATAGTTGCTGGTCAAATTTATGTGTGAGATAGCCAAGATGATTGTCTATAAAATTCTGGTAGTCTCACGTTCGAAGCTGTAGTGGATGTGCGATATGGAGCCTGAAAGTCAAAAGTTCTAAACATTGTTACCTTTTTGCTAGGTGAAGTATAAAAAACATTGTACACAATAATAATGTTGTTAGTTCTAGTGAAAATACAGTTAGTAGTTTACACATGTAGGTAAGAAACAAGACTTTCAACGGGGCAACACGGCTCAGTGGTTAGCACTGCAGCCTTGCAGTGCTGGAGTCCTGGGTTCGAATCCCGCCAAGAACAACATCTGCAAGGAGTTTGTATGTTCTCCCCGTGTTTGCGTGGATTTCCTCCCAATCTACAAAGACATACTGATAGGAAAAATAAAAAATGTACATTGTAATCCCTATATGGGGCTCACAATCTACATAAAAAAAAGAAAGAAACAAGACTTTCACACCTTCAACCGAGTTTACTATCTTCAAAGTTTGGGGGATATTGTCACTCCTTAGGGAGAGACCACCATATAGGTGTGTGGAGACTTGTTAAGCCTTTAGCACTCCACTTTGCAAGGCTTGCACATTCCAGTGAGCGCCCTCTATTGGTTTGCAACAATGAGGCAGCAACTATCTTCCTAATTACATCATGGAAGGCAGATTTGCATATTCTTCCCATAGTATCTTCAAAGTGAAAATGTAGCCAACAGTACTGGCAACTTAGTGGCAAACATTGTGATCAATCTGTGAGCCAGTTCCCAACTCCATCTGCTTGCCACAGCGCAGATCATTGCCTATATCAGATTTCCAATGCAAAAGCCCCTCCCCCCCAAATTACCTACCTGTCTTACTAACACTCCAATTGGTTTGTACATCAATTGAGCCAGCAACAAACATAGCGATGAGTCCTGAACAGATCCTAGACACCAGTGTAAACAGAAACCATACAAGGTCTAGACCCAAGAATACATATTATTTACTGGTCATAGTGCCCACCCCTCTCTCCATCAGCTCTTTTGCAGAAGACTTCCCAGGAACACATTTCCCAGAAAGGTAAATGGGTATATATTTGTGCAATTATACAATTTCTGACTCAATTTCAGCTTCTGAATTCTTGCCCTCTTCCACAAAACCCCACGCGCTTTTATTGCCATTTTTGAAAAAGTCTAACTCATAATGGAAAAAAGTCTTAAATGTTTGTACAAATGTAACCTGAGCCAAAGTTTGCAACTTTTTTACACCATAAAACTGGTCTCCCAAATTATTTATCTGTTATCGTTGCTCCAAATCTGCTATGTGTGTGTCTAAAACCTGTCATTTGGGGTGATATTGGTGATGTCCGTAGCTGCTTTTACAATACATTTACATCACTAGTGCCATGAACATATCACAGAGTGATATGGTTTTTTTATATCCATAACCAAACTGAATAGTCTGAGTCTGTTTGAATATACTGTATACTGTGTTGCTTTAGGGCATAGCAGTATAACTACAATATTTTATCAAAATTTTGGTGAATCTTGGTAATCAAGCAATGGTATTTGATCACTCTTTATCACTCTTTGCAAGCCAGTTTACCATATTGTTTGACCTTTGGTGGTTGTTTAAATTCTAGCCAAGAAAGAGGCTTATACAGGGTGGGGGAGTATCGTGCATGTGAACATCAATACTGTTAACCTGGATACAGGGAACGGAAAATGGATTCCTGTCAAAGCAATCCACTATTTACAGTGCATGTGATACAGAAGTCCCCAATTAGTATTTACAAGACGTGATTTTTCTACTTACAATTGACCTATTGGACGGAGGTTTCAATAAAATGCAGTGAATACTTCCTGTACAGCAAGTACATTGTAATAAAGAAGACAAGGTAAATACCAGAACGGCTCTCATCTGTGCTGTTATTTAATAAAGTGCTTTCCACCTATTATAAAGACCTACTATTGGCCAACATTGCATCGGAGGCCCTGTGATTAAATAAGGCCAAATGTCTCTGGTTAGTCACTAAGATTCTAGAAAATCTGAAGACTTTGTGACTAAGGACCTAAGGACATAGTTCTGGGCCTTCAGTCACAATAAAAGAAGCAACTGGGAAAAAAAAAAATCAAATTCTCGAAACATTTCAAAGTATGGTTCTAGAAACCTGCATGGTATATATCACTATACATTACTCTTGAACAGGGACATGACGAACTCTAGCTATGACCTTGGACACTTGTGTACAACTGAGCCCAAGACTGCAAGCACAAAGTTTTCTTCTCATGTACAGTGGGGCAAAAAAGTATTTAGTCAGTCACCAATAGTGCAAGTTCCACCACTTAAAAAGATGAGAGGCGTCTGTAATTTACATCATAGGTAGACCTCAACTATGAGAGACAAAATGAGAAAACAAATCCAGAAAATCACATTGTCTGATTTTGTAAGAATTTATTTGCAAATTATGGCGGAAAATAAGTATTTGGTCACCTACAAGCAATCAAGATTTCTGGCTCTCACAGACCTGTAACTTCTTCTTTAAGAGTCTCCTCTTTCCTCCACTCATTACCTGTAGTAATGGCACCTGTTTAAACTTATCAGTATAAAAAGACACCTGTGCACACCCTCAAACAGTCAGACTCCAAACTCCACTATGGTGAAGACCAAAGAGCTGTCAAAGGACACCAGAAACAAAATTGTAGCCCTGCACCAGGCTGGGAAGACTGAATCTACAATAGGCAACCAGCTTGGATTGAAGAAATCAACTGTGGGAGCAATAATTAGAAAATGGAAGACATACAAGACCACTGATAATCTCCCTCGATCTGGGGCTCCACGCAAAATCTCACCCCGTGGGGTCAAAATGATCACAAGAACGGTGAGCAAAAATCCCAGAACCACGCGGGGGGACCTAGTGAATGAACTGCAGAGAGCTGGGACCAATGTAACAAAGCCTACCATCAGTAACACACTACGCCGCCAGGGACTCAGATCCTGCAGTGCCAGACGTGTCCCACTGCTTAAGCCAGTACATGTTCGGGCCCGTCTGAAGTTTGCTAGAGAGCATTTGGATGATCCAGAAGAGTATTGGGAGTATGTCCTATGGTCTGATGAAACCAAACTGGAACTGTTTGGTTGAAACACAACTTTTCGTGTTTGGAGGAAAAAGAATACTGAGTTGCATCCATCAAACACCATACCTACTGTAAAGCATGGGGGTGGAAACATCATGCTTTGGGGCTGTTTCTCTGCAAAGGGGCCAGGACAACTGATCCGGGTACATGAAAGAATGAATGGGGTCATGTATTGTGAGATTTTGAGTGCAAACCTCCTTCCATCAGCAAGGGCATTGAAGATGAAACGTGGCTGGGTCTTTCAACATGACAATGATCCAAAGCACACCGCCAGGGCAACGAAGGAGTGGCTATGTAAGAAGCATTTCAAGGTCCTGGAGTGGCCTAGCCAGTCTCCAGATCTCAACCCTATAGAAAACCTTTGGAGGGAGTTGAAAGTCTGTGTTGCCAAGCGACAGCCCCAAAACATCACTGCTCTAGAGGAGATCTGCATGGAGGAATGGGCCAACATACCAACAACAGTGTGTGCCAACCTTGTGAAGACTTACAGAAAACGTTTGACCTCTGTCATTGCCAACAAAGGATATATAACAAAGTATTGAGATGAAATTTTGTTATTGACCAAATACTTATTTTCCACCATAATTTGCAAATAAATTCTTACAAAATCAGACAATGTGATTTTCGGGATTTGTTTTCTCATTTTGTCTCTCATAGTAGAGGTCTACCTATGATGTAAATTACAGATGCCTCTCATCTTTTTAAGTGGTGGAACTTGCACGATCGGTGATTGACTAAATACTTTTTTGCCCCACTGTATTTCTTTTCTCAATATAGTAAAGAAAAAAAAAAAAAATAGTACTTATGGCCTCTATGAAGAAGCAAAAAAGGGGCCCTGCGCTGAGTTAATATATATCTTTATGTTGATGGGCCTGACTGGCTATTGATGACCGTTGTTTAGATGAAGAGGAAATGTGTATTTAGGTACGTCACATGTCCTGTGGTTTCCAGGTATGTGAATATTCTTTATTGAGGGGGCTTGTCAACATCATGATTTGTATATTCCTACATGGTTGTCCTATTAAACAGAATGGGGGAACTTAACAATCCCTTTTCTCCAGAAAAGTGGTGATATTGTGATACACAAGCAGGATGAACCAGGGACACATCAGCTTGACATATCTAACTAGCGTAGATCTCCATTCTGGGGTGCGGGTGTGTACCTGATTTATGGAGAGGCTCCAGCTTTGTGCCCTGTGCCTGTCAGGGCCTTTATCAAGACTTTCATGCGGGGCAACACGGTGGCTCAGTGGTTAGCACTGTAGCCTTGCAGCGCTGGAGTCCTGGGTTTGAATCCCACCAGGAACAACCTCTGCAAGGAGTTTGTATGTTCTCCCTGTGCTTTTGTGGATTTCCTCCCATTCTACAAAGACATACTGATAGGGGTAAAAAAGTACATTGTGATCCCTATATGGGGCTCACAATCTACAAAAAAAAAGACTTTCACGCCAACTTGGACCAGCCAAATGACCCACAGGGATACAAAGTGGCATAATATGTTGTCTGTGTGTCCCAGAAATTGTCAGGGGGTAACAGAACATTTCTGATCGAACCTTGGTGACATTCCCCATCGATGTGCTGACAGTAGCTTTGATAAGACCACTCTAAGCACTATGTACAAGATGCCTCTAGAAAGTTTTTTATTGGTATTGCTAATGCTCCTCCTAAAATTCACATCCTTCTATACAAAGTAAATGTAATGATCAGTAATTTATTATTCAGAATATGTTTCCTATAATTTTATTGCTTTATTTCCTCTTTGTTGACTTTTCTGCCTTTGAGATCACAAGTTTCTAGCTATTTGTGTCTGTAGACCATTTGATTTTCCTATAATAAAAGCCTAGCGATACAATTCATTAAACCGTTCTGCTTTGTAAAGTCATCTTTTTAGACGAAGCTTCATTACAGGACAACTGCCTGGGGTGTAATATATCCATAAATACTACCATAACTCTAGTACACAGTGTTTGGTAGGCTCCTGACAGATATTTATCATTCACTTCATTAAACTTGTCTTTGACATCCGGCAAATTAATGATGAAAATATTTTGGGGGAGTTTGGACATGACATTTTGCCTGAGGAATAAAACTTTTGAAGAACTTAGCACCTGCTGAAAATACATCATTGACAGCTCACAAGCTGCATAGGTCTGGCAATATAGAAAGTCAGTGTTTCTTATAATAGCGTGGTGATTTACATCAAAAATACAAAAATACAATTACAAATACATACAAAAATTGCTTGTCATTTCTTTGTTATATTATCATTTTTTATTGTCGGTAATGTTCCTTTAAATCTAAACAGTGGAGGTCTTTCTGTGGCTTTGCAGACCCGAAACACATTGCTTTGCTGTATGCTGCACAGCTGACTGGTAGTGATTCACTATAGAAGGGGAAATGGGCATCTCCTTTGTGCTGTGGACATATGCTGTCTTTTATCTTCATTCATTTCATGGTAATCTGCCTAAAGCTGCTCAATAGCCAGTGATATTTACTTTTCCCAATCTTTGTATGTCATGGAAATGCAAATAAATGCCATGCAAGCCCGTGCGAATGATTGGGTTTCTCTGACAGGATACGTCCTACTTTCCTCACTCTTTCTCATGACTGTGATCAGTGGGTCTAATAATAATAATACTGCCATACAAGATCCACTGTTCAATAAACAATTTCATTTCACACCATTACCACTCAATGCCCATGTTTAGACTGGGGGGAATTGTAGACCATCTTGCTGACCTCTTGAGTAGCAGGGGCGAAAAAAAAAGGCGGCCAGATTTAACCCATTATTCAGAACATTCAGTCACCATATTTAGCATTAGGGCAAAAAGGAATCTGATCATTAAAGACAAGTTAATTGTCTTCTCGTGATTTGTCTTTATATGTTTTATGGCCAGATTTACTATTTTGGTTAGGAATAGAGTCTGGAGTAAATGTGGTACATCTTGGCACATTTTAGGTGCAACTTGATGCATCCACTTGGAACTAAAATTTTTCCTACTTGATCGACATGTGGGTGTGGCTTCTAAGAAAAAGGGGGCACGACTTAAACGCACCAAGATGCTCCAAAAATATTCCATCCAGCATCAGTCGCTGTGATAAATATCTATATATGTAAATGTGTGCATGTATGTGTATAATATATATATATATATATATATATATATATATATATAAATACACACATACACACACACGTATAGATATATGTATATGTCCTTATTTAAACCATATTCAATAATAACAATTCCAAACCTGTTGGGGCCCCACAGGACGTAAACGCAGCGTTTTACAGTGCAAGCATCATTTTACAGTGCGAATCCCATGCCCACTTTGCGGAAAAAAATTCAGTGCAGACACGCTGCAATTTGCAAAGCCATTGCGGCTTTGCAAATCGCAGCATGTCAATTATATCTACGGAAACACCGGCGGCTTTCCCATAGATATAATTGTAGCAGAAAGTCCGCAGAGGAAAACTCTTTCCACAGCGCTTTAGCGCTGCGATTACGGCCCGTGGGGCCTTAGCCTTAAAGAGGTTAAATGGTAGATCTGTGAGCGTTTCACACCCAGGACCCTGGAGATCAGCCGCTCTGGGGCAGCACTGTAGTATTAGAAGTCTCTGCTACACTTTGTAAACATTACTGGGAACTGTGCTGGTCCAGAGCAGCTCATTTGTGAGGGTCCTGGCTTTCATACCCTCACAGATTTACTATTGATGACCTATAATACAGATAACCCATCAACATTAGAAAGTGGAAAACTCCTCACATTGCGGAAACACTGCTTTTCTTGTTGCGGTTTTTTGCTATGTTTTTTTTTTTTTTTTTTTTTTTTTTTGACAAAGCCAAGAATGTCTACAAAAGGAATGGGAAATATATAGTAAGCACTTATATTTCTACCTTCTGCTCAATCCATTCCTTGATTTGGCTGAAAAAAATGCAGCAAAATTTGCAAAAAAGCTGCATTTCATGGAACATGGGGCCTCAGCCTTAATGTGTCTAATAGTGATCTTTTCATTTTCATGATGTACAAAGTTATGTGGCCATTAGTGTAGTTTTGTGTGGCACACTTACAATGTATTGCGATTGGATTTTGTCCTTTTCCCACCCTATAACCCGGCCCTGCCTCTATGGATGCAACTATAGATTTTTAGTTGTAAATAGATAGATATTTATTTCTCTAGGAATATCAACCTTGAAAGTTAGTTGCTTGTGGAATAAGATTGAGCTCCGGTTTAGCATATTCCAATCCTCTTTCATTGGGTTTGGGTCAGTGTTGAGTGTATGCTCCATGTCAGCACATCCTGACCAGTATTGACCAGACTGTTTCACTCATTGATTCATTTCCATCAATTCATGCTATTTGTAAGATCATGGCTCTTTCATTCCATAGAAGTCATTAAAATCTGTTTTGTCTGGTTGAACATTAGAACAATGGATGCAAATATAAGGAAACCCCCAAATAGTCCTAGCTGGAGGACATCTGAGTAGAATGAATGTGTAGACCTTTGTAGGGGCATCTTCACTGACCCCGGGGTGACTGGTCTATTCAGAAGGTCTGCAGCTTTGCAAGAGCTTGACCACTGGTCAGTGAACCCTGACAGGCATTTTTGCTAACCATATAGGTCGCAGGCTAGCAGCTGGAGATTGATTTGTGTAACCATCCAGCCCCACATTCTTCAGAGAAGAGCTTGTCAAGAGACAAAACAGCTCTATGGAGAGCCATTCATTTCCTTAAAATGGAGGAGACGTATTATATGATTGAGTGGATTACTTTTGGGTCAGAAGACGTCTCTTTGCTGCTGGTTTTTAATTTGGCTAGCCATCAAAGACGGATTTAGGCATAAACTAGAAAATGCTCCAGGAGGGAGGGAATTATTACATTCTATCAGCACAATAACTTTCCAAATTGAGGAAACCATGTACAAAGCTTTAAAAAAAACTTTAAAGGTGTCTATTATATGTAGAAATATTGTTTAAGCATTTCCTGGTTGGTGTGTTTTATTTCTATCCTGTGGATAGGTCATCAGTATGAAAAAATTGATTTGGGGCTGGAAAACCCCTTTTATCTTGTAAATATATATTAAATGCAGCCCATCAACGTGATGTGAGCCCTAAGGTACTAATAAATATAATTTGACATAATGTTAATGTTTCACTACCATCATCTCGATGTATAAGGACTCACAGGCAACTACTTTAGATCACAAATCTTCTGGAGCACGACAGATTGAGATTGTAAGATGAGCCGATCGGTGTGGTGAATGCAATAGCTCATGGGTCTTACAATATAAAAGGAGGCGGCTGTACAGTAGCTAGGTGTAAAGAAGCTATGGTTAATGGAGTGGACAAATCTGTGAATTATGCGTTTTTGTATATACTTGAGCAGTTGCGTAGCTTTCCCTCATGCACATCTGCTGGCATTGGGATGGTTTTTATGGCATATACATGTTTACGTGTCAAACAAAAATCAGCATTGGAAAATTGCCCTTGTGAAGAAACCACATAAAGACACATTTGCTCCGCCGCGTCCCCTCTTGCTCATTTAAATATCAAGGTCAGTTTTTCAATAACCCGTTTAGTGTGTAAATGAGTTTTGTCATAATGACTTACAACCATCATTTCCAGGCAGTGTATTAATGGCAATACTTCTTGCTGTGGGTTTATCTCTATTCTTCCCCTTGGGGTATTCCCTGTCATAGTCCGCCTCACTGTAACAACTACAGTATTACGGCATAGAGGTCACTACATCACTTACCTCCAATATATATTATCTGATAGAATTTCTGATCTACTTAGTCCTGTTGTTTATGCAGTACCAAAATGAAAACCAAAAAATAGAAATAAAGCAATCCAAGCTGAATGTATCCAAATCTTGCCCTATTTTTGGTACTGAAGTGACTAATGGGTTAATGTTTCTTTATCCCCCAGTTTTAAGTAGCTTAAGGTACTCAGCGGTATTTCTAAATGATAGCAATAACCCTTTAATTTCTGAAATGACAGCCCCCTCTGCGGCCGCTTTCAGACCTATCCATTAACATCTCAGTCATGCTGTGTTAAAATGTAATTTAATTCCACAGCAGGCAAGTATTTGGGCACTACAAAGGCAGATTGCCTCCCCCAGGACTGGAAATTTGATAAATCCTAACATACAGTAACTTTAGGAGGGTTTGTTTGCCTCTAACCATGTTTTGCTGCAGTGGTCATTCTTCTCCCCCACAGAACTGTGCCTTTGTAAAGGTCACGTAATATTATCTTTAATAATTAAAGGCCTATTGTTGTTGATTTCCCCAGGTTACTACATCTGTACGTCTTTATATGGCATCTAGCGCATTCAGCATACCACCGTTACATGTATAGTTACAGTAATACATCTCAGAACCAGGACTCATAATAATAAAGACGTTTTATTTTTTTGTTTCAGTTCATATGAACGTTTATTTGTTACTATTATATACGTCTCCTTTTATTATAATTTTGGTATCACACATGGTCTTTGTGACTTTGATGCATTTTTTAGGACCAATTCCAGGAGCAGTTATGAAACAGAGTAGAAATCTCAATCTTTGCTTTACACTTTGTGTTATTCTTGTAGCCACTCCTGGTTTTATTTCATAAGGTTGGATCAAATACAGTCGTGAAAAGACAGTGTGCATTTCCAGCCTAAGAATGATTATAAAGCATCATGGCTTCCATTGAACGACAGGGCCATGACAGCTCTGCTGGATCCTGACAGACGCCATAGATTTATGTTTTCAATGCAAACTATGCTGCTTTTGCCATCAAAATACATGAAAGGCTGTTACCTTGACAGACCCCATTGACTTTAAAGTGCTTATGGGAGGAGGAAAATTTGTGGCAGTGTACATACTGCACCAAAAGGGTCAACTTACTAACGTAGGCGCCAGACCCCTCTGCACTCATTCTGATTGGAGATTTTCTATTTCAGTCTGACTCTTGTCAGCGGTCCCTGTTCTAGTCCTGCTGCGTCTGGTTCCTGGGCAGAAATGGTTCGAAATTGGTGCAATCCAAGATTGGTATCTATATTAATACGTTGACTCTTTTGGTACAGTATGTACACTGCCAGAACTTTTTCCTCCTCACGTTTAATGTAAACAGGGCGCTTTGACATACAGAAGTTCTCCTAAAGAAGTGATATGTTTGACTACATTTTGCTGCAGGCTGTTGGCTTGAATTTCTTTGTATCTTTGCCATAGTTTCTTTGTGACTCCCACGGTTAATGGACTTCATGAAGTGTTGAGAGAAGTTTCAAATGCACTAGAAAAAATAAACTGTGGGGTATAGATCTCACAGCTGACCTTCTGCTGTTGTTTAAGCATTCATAACCAGCCATCCACAGATGAAATATGACCTACATGTTGCTTTAACTTCACTCGTATAAACCACAAATTGTTTTGATATGGCTTATTCCAAGTATTATGCTTGATTTCCAGTTGGCTCGGGGCCAGATTGTCACACTTTGAGTCTTGTGTGTGACTGAGGTAAACCTGCTGCTGATTTTGCGGTTGCTCATTCATGCTGTACTCTGTGATAAATATGCTAGAATATGTAACAAATGAAGATGCCGTGTGGCTACGGGATGTGAAGTCCAGCGTTCATGTATATTATAGATTATTCCAACCTGCAGCCTAATTCACCAAGTGAACAGCAGGACTTATAACAAGATTACAATTTGACTATTTGGTATAGATAGAATACTGTCTAATTGGCATGAACTGGTCTCTTCTGCTAAAGTTAATCCTTTCTAAATCCCCCAAAACTTGCTCTTTTCTTTAGATGGAGATCTAATGGACCAGGCCATAATTTACTTATAAAGGTTGATATGTCGATTAAGCTTTATTCACATCTGTTTTAGTTATTTCCATTGTTCTGCTCTGAAATAGTGGTTAATAATTTAGACAGTTGTGGGGCAATAGCTATCTCTCCCAAAACCCCCATACACATGCACAATTGGGCTGCCCATACATTGAATGTCTACTGAATTTGTAGAAAGAACCAGGAGGCCTTTATACACAAGAAATACACCTGTTGACATCGACAGGTTCAACCAGGGGCGTAACTTAAGAGGGTGCAGTTGCACTGGCGCTCAGGAGCCTTAGGGGGCCCATAAGCACTGGTATCAGTATTGAGGTTGCCGTTTCCATCTGGCCCTTAAACCAAGGAGACTCACAGATTACCCTACTATACAGGTTGATTAAACTCCTTTCCACCCATAACCATCACTATCAAGAATTCACTGTAGGGATGTGGTAGGGGGCCCCAGACAAAAGCTTGCATCGGGGCCCACAAGACTGTAGTTACACCACAGGGTTCAACCTATATACATTAAATGCTAGGTTCACACTTGTACCTGGTATCTGTCCGCTGCCAAATAAAATAAAAAACGTATTGGCCCAAAAACTGATACTAAACAGTTACTCAGCAGATACCCGAATCTGTCTTCTTAGATGGATTAGCCAATGGGTTTCCATTGTTGACAAAACAGGTTTTGTTGTTTTTTTTTCCCTTCCTCACTCTGAGCATGCACTGGGGGAAAACCAGATTGCAAAACAGACACAAACAAATTACTATCCGCTGGTAATCTGTTTGTGTCCACCCTTCATAGACCTCAATGTAAAAAAAAAAAAAAAATTGTTGGTGTCCCTCTGGTATCCTTTTTTTGATGGAGAAAAAGTCCTGCAAGTGAAACTTTTTTCTCTGCCTAAAAGAGCAGATACCAGATGGAAATGCTCCAAACACACGCCTATGGATGGTTTTTACAACCCTTTGAAGTCAATGGGTTTTAAAGGGGTTGTCTCACGTCGCATACTTACCCGTCTTCGTTCCTCTAAAATCTTCTGTCTTCCGGCTTTGTCTCGTCATTGGTGGGCGGGGTCACATATGCAAAGCCAAGCAGCGAGATGCCGCTGGCTCATACACCAGTCTACCCTTCACAATGCGAATACAGACCCGACACCCTGCGGGTCTGTATTAGCATTGTGAAGGCTAGACTGGTGTATGAGCTTGCACGCAGGGCCGGCGGCATCTCGCCGCTTGGCTTTGCATATGTGACCCCGGAGCGGAACAGCATCGCTTCTGCCGCTGCTGTCTTCATGCAGGGCAGAAGCATAGCGATGTGCCTGTGCCGGCGTCTAACAGGCCCCGGCATCCGCCTATTACAGCGGATGCCGGGGAGTTAGATGCCAGCACAAGTGAAGCCAGCAACATCGCTATGTGCCTGCCCTGCATGAAGACAGCAGCGGCAGAAGCGATGCTGTTATTCCGCTCCTCCGACCCCCGCCCCGGAATAGCAGCATCGCTTCTGCTGCTGCTGTCTTCATGCAGGGCAGGCACATAGCGATGTTGCTGGCTTCACCTGTCCCCCAAAGGGTAAACTACCCCCCCCCCCCCTCCAGGCTCGCTCCCTCCCCCCTGAGAGCAGGCAGACACATCACTTGACTCAGGTCAGGGCTGTGGCCACAAAAAAATGAATAAAGTGAGATAGTGGCCAAACAAAGCAGTTTTGCTGAAGCAATGTATTTAGGAAAAGTCTTACATTCACATTTACAAGCAGTATAGATAGGATCCTTGTGACGGGACAACCCCTTTAATATGAACTGTTCGAAATCAGTTTTTGAGGATTTTGAGACAGATTCAAAAACTGATTTTGCACGAAGAGCTAAACGGTGATGTGAAGCCGGCCTTATGTGTATGGCCATCTTCAGTGTTCACTCTGCAACCACATACTTAACAGCCAGATGATAACGTATCCATGATTATTATTTGTTTTTGTATCACCATTAATTCCATGGTGATGTACACATGAAAAGAATTTACTTACTCAATGCAAAAACAAATACAGTAAACTAACTTGGTGTGTGTGTGTGTGGGGGGGGGACCCTGCCCAACAGTAGAACAAGCTCTCCATATATGTTAGTTTTAGGATTACATGCAGAGAAATGTCTGCTAATCTAGTTACTAGTATCCTTACTTGCTTGGCGTCCACATGGTGTGTGCAGAGGTCTAGAAAAATGCCACCTTGATGAACTTTGCAGAGAAAAGTTTTGTCTGGACATGTGTCAGGAAGTCCTAGCTCAGGAGAAGGTCTAGCTCTATATCCAGCTGGAAGAATAACACAGCTCTTTGAAGTATCCATGTGTAGGCAGCGCCATAGAGGGAACTTGTACCCCTAATTATAAGGAACAGCCGAAAATTTTGGCCCTCAAGGATTGCTGTGGACATATTTGAAATATAAAGGTCTTTAGACTGGTGAAGTGAAAAAACAGAAGTTACACTAAGGCCCCACATAGCGAGTCGTTGCGGAAAAGACTGTGGCAAAAACTCATTGCTCTTGGCTTTTCACAGAAAGTCCGCAGTTTTCCTTTCCTGACTTTCTGTCTCTGTTATACCTGTATGGAAAACACCAGCATTTTTGTAGGTATAATTGACATCCACAAATTACAAAAACACGTGTTTTTTTTTGTTTTTTTTAAATCGCTGCATTTCCGTTGCAGATTTTTTTTTCTGCAATGTGTGGGTGGAATTAGCCAGAATCCCATGCACTTTGCCAGTACTGTTTTATACATTGTTTTTACACAACATGGAGTCCCAGCCTTAATAGGAATTGTAGTTTTCCTTTTCACTTATTATGATAAGTGGCCGAAATCCAGCACCTTAGATTGTGTCATCTATCTACAGTATATGCTGGTAAGGGATTCCTTAGTGGCGGATTCATGTATGTATGCTAGTTCTTATGGCTGCAGACAGCCATATTACTTATACCTTAGGTTTACCCTGACAGAAAATCTCTGCTCTCATACACATCAGCTATTCCCCTCATAGTGCCTTTATTTTTGGAATCTGACAATAGAATTTGTATTAAAGTATAAGAACCCAAGTTTATATTTTGATATAAAGTAAACATATTTTCAGAACCATTAGTGATTTGCAAAACTGTTATCTCTGGTATATATTAAATAACATTTCTATTATTAGATTTGATATTAATAATACTTCCATATACACTGTTGCTGTTTATCATTTTCAAGATCTCTGTCTGTAGTCAGTGATGGACACATTTCTGTTGATATCCAAAAGCTGAAACTGGTGCAGATCTAAGGCCCTATTCACATCTGCGTTAGGGTTTCCATTTGGGAAGTCCACTTAGGGACCCCCTGAACGGAAACTATACGCATAAAAAAAGCGGTTACCTAAGGAAACTCATGGACTCCATAGACTATAATGAGGTCTTTGTGGTTTCCACTCGGTTTCCACATGAAACATGCTCAGAGAAAAGTGCTGCTTGCAGTCTCCAAGTGAAATCCCCAAACGGAAACCCGAACGCAGATGTGAATAGGGCCTAATATGTTTCTCGGCTGGGAGCGTCTGTGTGATAAACAGTCTGGATACATAGTGGCAAACATGACATGAGGTTTGTCCCCTTGATGTATTGAAATGATTTTTTAGATTTTCATTGGTCAGAGTGGTCACATGATCCACTTCACTTCCAGCGCAGCCAGTGCCTGCAGGGCTTGGAATGGAGGACTTGATGCCTGAATAGAAGACCAGGATAGGTGTATATTGCTTCTTTTTTTTTTTTTTTTTTTTTTGTTAGACCACCTCTGGCCTCCAATGAGTTTTTGACTTTGCCTAGAAAACCTTTTTAATTTCAAAAGAACTACATGGAGTGAATACAGTCATATCTATCTCTCAGCTGTGAGCAGGTCTACAGCTATACAGGTTTTCGAGATGTAGACAAGAATCTTTCCATTTGTTGGCTACAAGCGTACATTTTCTTTTATACAATTATAAAGTGTTATTTACAGAATGCCATAAAATTTCTTTATTAGGCCGGGGGCCCCATGTGGCGTAAACGCTCTGGTTTGGCCACGGCACAAACACCTTGCAATTCTGAATCCCATCCACACATTGTAGAAAAAAACGCACTGCGGAAATGCTGCAATTTCCTAAACCATCGCGATATTCAAAGTCCTGGATCCCCCTGTTTGAATGGAGAGGTAGTTGTGCATGTGCATATAGAATTGAATGGAGTGACACAGGACATGCACAACCTCCACTCTATTCATATATGGGACCTGGAACCTCTGTTGTAATTTCTGTAGGTACTTCTGGACGGACTCAGTCCGTTGGATAGGGGTTGATTTGTTATTAATGGATTACCCCTTTAATGACACTCCTGAATTAAGTTATTTACCGACTGCCTTGTTCAGGTAAAAGCTCACATGGTGGCTGTGGTGCAACTTCACCTATACAAACGTCTGCTTACCCATGTTACCATTGGTCACAGGATGTTGCATTATAAACAGCGGTATTACTTGAGTATCGTGCTGTTACCTGCACCATGACATCTATCTGTGCCGGGACTCCTATCAGATTGGAACTAGTAAGGAAATCAGATGACAACAGCAAGGGATGCCATTATAAAATAGTACTAGACACAATAGCATGAAGCTGTTGTTAGGTGTGTGCTGTCACATTGCCACAGATGAGAGGATTATTCCCATCATTTGCTCCTAATATTTAATTGCTTGCGAGCACTTGCTGGAATTCTGTGTGGTTTTCATGTGACTATTGATCTACTTACTAATGCTAATACCTTATGGAATGGAAGCATGCGCTGGGAAAAGGTATGTGTAGGATTAGTTAACAACGCAAGAAGCCAATCATTTGGCAAAGTGTCCAGAAAAAGCACCCCTGGCAAGGGGGAATCTATGTGCCCTTTGGCCCCTAAAAGCATTGTGGCCACACAAGATGAAGAGCTTTGAAGCTGTTTAATGTGGCTTGTTGCTTGCCTTCCTTGTACCGTTTTCTCCTTTGCTGAAAATTGAAGGGTTGAAGGGAAGCTACTTGATAAGTGTATTAACATTTATTGTGCATTTCTCTGGCCACACACCGCAGCCTGGATGATAGATAATCTGAGAAGAGGAAACCCATCTGGGTTGCTTTAAAAGTGAGGAGATCAAATCACACTTGCTAAGCTCGCAAAATCAAATACATTCTGTCAACAGCACTTGGAAGAAGCGATCGGACACACGATGCTCGCACTCTCACTGTTAATTACATTTGTTAACCCCTGTAATGCCAGAGGAACTGAAATGTGTCTAAAGTAGCAAACGACTATAGCCCACAGTATCAAGAGTACGCATAGGCGAGAATTCATCAAATGGTTTGTCAAGCAAATCATTTGCACTTAAATAAGTTCATATTTACTATACATGTTCATTACGTTATTTGCATCTGGCTTGTAAAAAGTGGGTGTGGCCTGCATATATGTTAAGAAATTTTTAAAAATTGCATGCATTTCAAAAGTCACATTTGATCCTGACGTATGCCTCTTACAAGATGCAGGGTTTATGAAATATATTTAACAAAAAAAAGTCACACCCAAGTGTAAAGCACCTCATACACAGTCCAGTCATATTATTGTGACCACCGCCTACTTTTGACATCAACGTTAAATAACCAGTCGCAGAAGGCACGTGTCATCAGCCATCTGGTGCACTCATCATTGTGGAAGGCTTGATGGATGTATGCATCTATCCTTGCAGACCATGTTCACCCCTATATGCGAATTGTTTTTCCTCAGGATGATGGCATCTACCAGCAGAACAATGTGACGTGTCATAAAGTTCACAGTGTACGTGCGTGGTTCGAGGAGCACCAGGATGAGTTTACCTTGGATGCTCAACCACGTAACCTAGCACAGCTGGACACAGCACTGAAGTTGGCATGGCTCAACATCCCAGTGAACATCATCACAACATCCCCTCTCTTCCTGCATGTCTCGCAGCGGTCCGCTCTGGGAAAGGTGGTTATTCTGGATTTTGACAGGTGATCACATCAATGTGACTGGACTGTGTATATAAGCATTGCAACCCACAAGGTCAAATGATAACTGATCAGAAGATAAACAAGATGAAGAGTTTTTAATCCCTCTTAACCTCTGGAGTTATGCACATTGCTACTGACTGGATACATTCGTTCAGTTTCCAAAATACCACCTTTTTTTTTTTTTAAAGAGGACCTTTCATTAGATTGGGCACAGGCAGTTCTATATACTGCTGGAAAGCTGACAGTGCGTTGAATTCAGCGCACTGTCGGCTTTCCCGATCTGTGCCCCGGATAAAGCGCTATTTGTCCCGGTACCGTAGCGCTTTACAGTCAGAAGGGCGTTCCTGACACTTAGCCAGGGACGCCCTTCTGCCCAGCAGCGCCTATCGCGCTGTATTGTGGAGGGGGGAGGAACGCCTCCCTCTGCTCACACAGCTCGTCCATAGACGAGTATTATCAGGCGAGTGAGGGGGGAGTTCCTCCCCGCTCACACAGTACAGCGCGATAGGCGCTGCTGGGCAGAAGGGCGTCCCTGGCTAAGTGTCAGAAACGCCCTTCTGACTGTAAAGCGCTACGGTACCGGGACCGATAGCGCTTTACCCGGGGCACAGATCTGGAAAGCCGACAGTGCGCTGAATTCAGCGCACTGTCAGCTTTCCAGCAGTATATAGAACTGCCTGTGCCCAATCTGATGAAAGGTCCTCTTTAAATTGTGACAAATTCATCAAGTGTTTGCAATTTGCGCCATGTAATTGATAGTCCATGGTAGTTAAGTGGTAAGTTAAGAGAATTTTGATGTATTCTCCCCACCGTATGACTGAATTTATTATTGTGCATGCATGTGTTGGGAGTTATTGTACACCAAATTTTTTTTAAATTGAGTATTGATAATCTTATATGTCAGGATATGAATTGAACACACAGTATTTGACAAAACAAAAACAGTTCTAGCCTATGGTCCAAGTTGCGGAAAAACAACTTTCTCTTGCAGATGTTGCTGCATTTTTTTGAGACAAACCCCGGAGTGTCTACAAAAGGAATGCAAAATCTAAAGAAAGCTCTTATACAGCTCCCTTCTGCTCATTCCATTCCTGGTTTTAGCTTAAAAAATGCTTTTAAACCTTTAACATTTTTCTGCAATATGGGCATTAGCCGTAAACAGGAAAGTAATCTGGGACCTCACCATTAAATCTCAAAAATCCTACTCCAACTGATATAGCCATGGCACATCTGGTTGGGGTAATGAAATTGTATGTCAGGAGCACTTGTCACATTTTGCGGATGTGTGATGTCTGTGATAATAATGGTCTGCATCTCTGTCCTGCTTATTTGCTGCTCATGTGGTGTCATTGGTTGAGCTGTTTTTCACATGAAAAAGATCAACTTTCAATGTCTCAGAGTCTGTGAAAAACAAATGACACATGGATGCCATCTGTTTATTTTTTTTCATGGACCTTTAGACTTGCATTGATGTAATGGATCTATATTAGGCACCATTCAGATCATGGTTTAGGAGATTCAAAGAAATGGACATAAATGATTAAGCGGATGTAAAAAACATGATGTGAATTTATACAATAAAATCAATAGATACGTATGCCATCTTTGAAAAATTGTAAATTCGCAAAATGTGAATAAGGCCTAAAAAGAAAAAGCTATACATGTGCACCACCAAGTTCATGCTCTGGCCAAATGCAGTACTCAGCTCAACATGGGGGTTGGGGGACCCCTCTTTTCCACATAGATGCAGGTCAAAGGTTGGAGCTGCTAAGCCTGAGGACTCAGAGTTGAGGCCAATTTTGGGTGGAGTCAGAATCAGAAAAAAATTATTGACTCCGGCTTCAAAATAAAATGGTTATTCTTAATTATGTTATACAATTATTGATTAATTTATAAGATCCATAATTTTTTACATATTTGCTTTCATAGGAATTAAATCACAGCATTTTGAATGAATTAGAGGATCTTTACTGCTTCTGACTGACCATGGCTTCAGCCATTTATGAAAGAGTTGGGCTATGGAAAAATAGGAATTGGAGTCAGTGGCTCGGCCTATCAACCTCACAGCTTTGGGATCTGCATCTCCTACACATTTATAGTATATACTGTGAATATATCCTAGTAGACTGTTAATGCATTATCAAAGGATTATGCACACAGACATGGTGGTTTCATTTTATATTGGTTTGTACTAGACACCACAGTGAATATTGTTATTACATACAGTGAAACCTGATCCAACCACCAAAAATTGCCTTAAATTTGTTCTTTAGGGGATTGACTATCTTCAGTATGTTAAGATATGGTAAAACTGAAAATTTGCAACACGAAATCTGGTGTGGGTCAGTGGGTGTTCTTCTCAAAGACCTAGGGAGGATTTGCTGTTGAGTATTTCCTATAAATAAGCGGAAAAGTAATCCCTCAATCCCATAAGGTATACGGTTCTTCTACCCAACAATGAATACTTCATTAGCCACCATCATTGGCAGAGCTGGTTATTCCGATTATTAGCTATGCTGATCCCCTGCTGATGCTCTTAACAGAGAGAAATCTGAGCTACCAACTGTGTACAAAGTCTGTCCTCACGCCCATTATACAGTGATGTCTCATTTCACTGCGCACAATAAAACTCTCTCCTGTAGTTATGTACACTGTTAATGAAAAGATGTAGCAGTGAAATACGTGTTATGGGAATGTCAGAAATGACATGGGATATTAAGTACATGTAGGACATAGTGTTACAGCACATTAGCCCTTAGACAACTGGAAGTTATACTCTTCCTATTTTATTTGATTTTATTCCCATTCCAGATGATCCTAAGCGAGATGTTTTATCTTTCCCTTTTATGACTAGATTTGTTCTCTGTTGAGGAAATTATTTGAGGGTTATTATTTGGGATTTTGCCCCTAAACGTTTTGCTGTTTGCTCCTTGACCTTTTAATTACTGCCATGTGGACGAGGGTGTTTAGATGGTCATTTGAAATGTTTTTCTGCTGTAATGGCTGCTGGGCACCTCCTCACATCCTGGACCCTGAAAGAATTTGGTGATTGATATAGCAAATGTGTATATAGCTTGTAGAGCTTCTGAATTCATAGCCTGTGATATAGGGAATAGAAAGTGTGCATTAGGCCTTATTCACTCAAACATCTCAAATGGCCGTGTGGTGATGGCCACTTTTGTAACAGCCTTAGTCACATTGATTCCATTGTCACTAATCACATGTATTGTTTTTGTCCTTTTTGCATGGTTTCCTCAATAGACTTAAGCCTTATCAGATACCTCACAAATGCAAAAGAGCTGTGAAGAAACAGACTGTTCATCTGTTTTTCAGGGCCGATTTTCAGTGTTCTTGTAAAGGTAGCCTTATTGTTTGCTATGTGCTGTATAAAATGGTATTTATTGTATATATTATTATAATTTATTTATTATACATTATTTATTAATATATATATATATATATATATATATATATATATATATAGTATATATTATTATTTATTATATCTTACACTTTACTCTTCTACTTCTTGATCGCTGTTTTGATAGCTCTAATACTTTGATGCATTTTGTACTGTATCCATCTGTATTTATTAAGGTTTTTGGTAAAATAGTGGGTTAGTCAAAGGTTGGAATGTATTTTGACATCTCTTTGGATTTTTATATGACATACTAGCTGGTACCTGCGACTTTGTCTGCGGTGATTGTAGAAGTGGGTATATACAGGCGTGGGTAAGGTTTTCGTACTGTGTATAAGGTATGGGATATGAAATGTAACTTTGTATCTTGTTTTTGTTATAATTCAGAGAATACGTGAGACTTTTGTGTTGAAGTTAATTTGTATTAGAGCCGCTATATATACGGTGTTGTGAGAAACTTTACATAGTGACTTTGGGACGGAAGTATTTGAAGTTAACCCTTTCCCGCCGATGGCATTTTTTGATTTTCGTTTTTGACTCTCCTCCTTATAAACCCCATAATGTTTTAATTTCTCTGCTTCCAGAGCCATATGAGGTGTTAATTTTTCCTGGGACAAATTTTTCTTCATGATGCCACCATTGTTTATTCTATATAATGTACTGGGAAGCAGGGAAAAAATTCAGAATGGGGTGGATTTGAAGAAAAAATGCATTTCTGCGACTTTCTTACGGGCTTTGGTTTTACGGCGTTCACTGTGCAACCAAAATGACATGTCCCCTGTATTCTGTGTTTCGTTACGATGCCGGGGATACCAAATTTATATGGTTTTATTTACATTTTGACCCCTTCAAAAAAAAATCCAAAACTGTGTTAAAAAATTTTTTTTTTTGAAAAGTCGCCATATTCTGACAGCCGTAACGTTTTTATACGTGCGTGTACGGGGATGTATAGGGCGTCTTTTTTTGCGGGACCGGGTGTACTTTGTAGTTCTACCATTTTCAGGAAATGCTATTGCTTTGATCACTTTTTATTCAAATTTTTATCAGAATCAAAACAGTGAAAAAATGGCGGTTTGGCACTTTTGACCATTTTTCCCGCTACGGCGTTTACCGAACAGGAAAAATATTTGTATAGCTTTGTAGAGCGGGCAATTTCGGACGTGGGGATACCTAACATGTATGTGTTTCACAGTTTTTAACTACTTTTATATGTGTTCTAGGGAAAGGGGGGTGATTTGAATTTTTAATCCTTTTTATTTTTTTTTTATATTTTTTTTTACTTTTTTTAAACTTTTTTTTTGCATTTATTAGACCGCCTAGGGGTATTTACATGGGTGGGTGGTGTCGCGGATTGTCAGAGCGGTGGGGGTCGGCAAACATGGCTGCTCCGGAGCGTTAAAGAGAGCCTCCTGGAGTATAGTTAAGGTGAGGGGCAAAGTGTTAAAGTATATGTATATGTGATTGTGTGGGGTTAGGGGCGAGGCTGTAGAGGGTAATATGAATTTTGTGGCTTGCTATGGTCCAAAGTGTGTGAGATTGCAGAGATGGTGGTGTGAATTTGGGTTTTGTGGGGGTCCTGGCACAAACGTATGTGCGCTATTGTGACGAAAAGTAGCCTATTATTTAATCGGGTGTATTAACTATGTTTGTGGAAAATTTCAGCCAAATCGGTGGAGCGGTTTTTCCGTGATTGAGGAACAAACATCCGAACATGCAAACATCCAAACACACAAACCCACAAACCCACGAACTCACAAACTTTCACATTTATAATATTAATAGGATATAATGGTTTCTGATTTGAATCTTTTTCATATGTCCTAATGCATCATGAGTTACATGATATATCCATTACATATGTTTAAGGATATGGATGATAGATATATTGATAGATACGTACACCTTGTATGTGTAACTTTGCTTTGATATGCAGACATTTTAAATAAGCTACAGATCATGGAAGTATAGAAATATGCCATTCTATATGCCACATATACACACAAATGTAGGCAGGGATTAACCAGTTTCCTTTAGGGAGTTTAGGTGACTATCCATTATCAGCGGACACTGCAAATGAATGTGAAATCTGATAAACTTTCATCTTGGACTCTCTCATTCCCTAAGGCCATGCTAGTGTTACATGGGGTCTGAACACACTTGATAGTAATAAAGTCTGACAGCTTAGGGAAGTAACAATAGTGTTCTAGGTTATTTGGATTTGTAAACCACAGAACAAATTATCTAGATGTGTCCAGGAAATGAAATATACCATGCCTTTAGTTTCCAGGATTGTAAGTAGCATCAAGCTGGCTATTCTCATACAGTACATGACAAATCTTTCAGAAAAGATACCCATGTGTAATATCTTCTCAGTTTCTCTCGGATTGTAAACTGTTTAAGTTCATCTATCTATCTATCTATCTATCTATCTATCTATCTATCTATCTATCTATCTATCTATCATCAGTCATTGGTATATGGTAGAGAATTACACTGAGATGGTATTTCTAGATGTGGTAGGATGTAAATCTATGATCGGATGCGATACAGTTCTTTTTGGTCTTGTTTGGTCCCTCATAATAGTTATGGGACAGATATGCTGCATATTATTTCCTGGCGAATTACAGGTGGAAAATCTACAAAATTTACCAAATTTCATCCTCCTGCTGGATAAAAACTAAGTGCCAATGTGCGTATTGACCTGCGCTACAGCAGAAGGTTGCAGCATCTCATTTTACACAGTGGATCTTACCCTTTGCAAGGCATACGGTGAAATCTGCAGCAAATACTCAGAACGTTTTCAAAAACCGTTGCAGTTTCTGGCTGTGGGTTTCTGGCAGATGTGCAATGGAAAATGCAAAGTGTATTTTTACTCACACTTCTGTCCTGAGTGGGGCAAACACAGTTGCTATGAGCATTATTTCACAAGGCTTGAGGTTGTGTGTATAACACAATAGCTGGTGTGGTTTTTGCCAGGTTGTAAACCTGAGAACTATCTACATACTAATAGAAAGGAGTGAACCTCTCATAAAAAGGCAATTACATTTATGGTGTTGTGGAGGGAGCTGTTTTCTGGAACAACAGAAGCCTCTCCCGGACTTTGATGTGGGGTCTTTTATGGCTTGTTCCTCCCATCACTGCATTGCTTTTACAATTTGGGCTTTAGATTGACATTAGCGCTGACTAAGAAGGTGCAGTAACAGATTGTGCTACTACAAAAGACGCCATTGTTCTGGAAATTACATTATAGCTGATGAGTCCTCAGTCCTAGGCAGGCAGGGATGTAGACAAACTGGAGCAGGAACAGGAAGATTCTACTTGTGCATGTTACGATTGTATAACTTGTCTCATCCAGAATGGAAAAAATCACCAGGGAATAAATGCCATATTTAATATTGTTTCCATTGGCCTACATGGTCAAGTCTGAGGATATGAACTGACAGGCGGGAACTTATGAAGTGACATCCCACATAGTGATCATCACTAGCAAAAACTTATGTCTGCTCATGTTAGGCATGGATTTTGTTTTGTCTTTAGGAAAGTCCAAGGTGCATAAAAAATAAATATGGCCCTTTCCATTCCATTGAACTTCTCTTTTAGATTTATGTATTCATCTACCTCAAGATGTTGATTCTAAGTAATATATGGGAATAAAGACCGTTTATATCAGTTGTGAACACGGAAAATAGTGTTTAAAGAATTCCTTGAGAGGCCTCATTTGTGCTTTTCCCTGATGACAGGATTTCCATTGGTCTTTTGTCTATTTCCAGGAATATCCATTATCCAAGGACTGTAGAAATACTTGTATGGAACCAAGACAAGCGATACATGACAACTAACAAGCTTGTGTATTGTGGCCTGCTGAATATATACGTGAAGGTCTTCTTTGTTATAAAGTGATTGTTCACGGTGCTTGTAAATTATGTTGCTATCTTACTTATATGCACTTTTCACCTTTCACCCGGGTACTCGCTATTGTGCATTGTAGGCAATATTCTAATTAGTATTTCTAACTGTTCCCATTTCCATCACAGTGGACTGAGTCAGACCTCACACTTATAGGTCAGATAATAAATTCAGAGATGACCAAAGCTGGCATTTTAAGTAATACAAATGAAATACCTCTTTAATACGCTTGTTCTGGGAATGGACCCGTGGTCACCATTGCTATATATGAATAATATATATGTATTTATAATAGTAGTCAATATTATAGTTGTGCTTTTTGGGGGTGCGGTATATACCATTAAGACTTGTTTTTATATTTTAGCTTTGTCATCCTTTGAAGAACAACCAGTTTCAATAAAGGTCCCAGAGGGAGGGATGGCACGTTTCTCTTGTAAGATAACAGGAAACCCTCCGGCCGTCATTACTTGGGAAGTAAACCGTACAGCTCTGCCTCTTGCCATGGACAGGTAAGCAACCAGTCCTTTGAAGAATGTATCTACACTCCGAGTTTGACATAATTGTACTGTTAAAGCTGACACGTCATAAATTTTTTCTTGAGATCGATGAGGCTGGCTATACACAGTACAATATTGAATATTGATATTAAAGGTTTTGCACTGTCAAAATCAATAATGTTTTTGTGATCTTACGATTAAAGATGGCCCCATCGACTTGCTCATGTGGTCGTTAACAGGCCATAGCATATTTTTCTCAAACTTGGGCTTCTTTTTAAGTGCCCACTTCGTACAGGAACTTATCAGTATCAAATTGGAATATGGTTATGGATGGATTCATCTGAAATTGGTTTTAAAAAGTAGTGACAAGCTCTTCTAATGTAATAACTGATATCTTCAATCAAGTATATGGAGTTAAGCTTTGTATTATTCTCATTTACTTGACCTATCTGTCAATACATGTAAAAGACCATCTGGCTACATGCCTGTCTATTGTTTAATCTACATATATAGACATTTTTGAATATACAGATATCCCATAAATGATTATTCTTAAGGATATGGACAGATTATATATAAAACTGCATGATGAGCTATCTAACATATACTTTTTATGTATCATTTAAAAAGGATTACTATGCTACCAAAAGGTGTTCTTCAGATTTATGGAATAACTAAGAAAGATACTGGAAATTACAGATGCATAGCCACCAACCAGTTTAGTCGACGGAAGAGCGCTGAAGCTACATTGACTGTTCTGTCAGGTATGTTCTACAATGCAACGTCCTTAAAGGAGTTTTCCCGACCAAAAATATTGATTGCTTATTCTAAGGATAGGTCATCATTATCAGATCAGTAGGGGTTCAACACTTGTGACCTCTGTTGATCTGCTGTTTTCAGCAGCTAATACAAATAAAATGTAGAAGGAAGCAGGGAGCTCTGTTCTGTACATAGTTGTCAGATCTGGTTACTGCTTATCTATTGTGGTTCTGTTCTGCCTCTATGCAGAGTATGAAGTTGTCTGCTTCCTGCTCCTTCCTCTATGTATTAGCTGCTGAGAACAGCACATTGGTGGAGGTGACAGGTATTGGACCCTTACTGATCTGATATTGATGTCCTATCCTTAGCATAAGTCATCTATACTTTTTGCCCAAAAAACCCTTTACGGCTCCCATACACATTAGCCTAAAGATGATAAAACCAATCAAAATAATCAGGTGAAGTTTCTCAATGATCAGTCATTCTAGCTGACCATTGACACAGTCATCCTCTAGAAAGAAGTTTTTTTTTTTTGTCTAATTAAAGATCTTTCATTCACAAACAATTTTTCTCCAAAAGAATGTTCTCAGAACGTTGCCAGAAAGAATGCCTAACCTTTGCTCAGTGTCAATGAACATGTATTAGTAACTCTCAATATGCAACATTGCAAATAGCTGCATCTGTGAAAGGAACGTTGACTGGATCTTCTTTTGTTCAGCAATTTAAAGAGGACCTGTCACCGATTTGGGCACAGGCGGTTCTATATACTGCTGGAAAGCCGACAGTGCACTGTATTCAGCACACTGTCGGCTTTCCCGATCTGTGCCTCGGGTAAAGAGCTATCGGTCCCGGTACTGTAGCTCTTTACAGTCATTAGGACGTTCCTGACAGTCAGTCAGGTACATCCTTCTTCAAAGCAGCGCCTATCACACTGTACAGTGTGAGCGGGGAGGAACGCCCCCTCCCTCTGCTCACAGTACTCGTCCATAGACGAGTATTATCAGGAGGGGAGGGGGCGTTCCTCCCCGCTCACACTGTACAGCACGATAAGCACTGCTGTGAAGAAGGACGTACCTGACAGACTGTCAGGAACGCCCTTCTGACTGTAAAGAGCTATGGTAACGGGACCGATAGCTCTTTACCCGGGGCACAGATCGGGAAAGCCGACAGTGCTTACTTTCAAGCTATGAATTGACTGTAAACTTTCAATCTACAATCACAGGCAACAGGTAAAGTCATGTATTATACAATTTGTATGATCTAATATGGATGTGGACATTTTAGCCTACATGCCACGGTCACATTAGTCACAAAGTGCAATATTCCATTGACTTCTATGTGGAAATAAAATCTGCAACTCAAAATGTTTAAAAGTCGCATCACATAGTTCTGTTCTAGTGTCCTGCTTGTATCTCATCTGTTATTTGTCAGCAAAAATGTGTATGTATTTTATTTTTTGATCTTTTCATAGCCACACAGGAGGAGTCTTTCCAGAAGCCAGTCATCATAGCGCCTCCTCAAAATACAACTACCTCTGTGCACCAAACTGTTACACTGGAATGTATTGCTAGGGGAAACCCCAAACCAATTGTATCCTGGAGCAGGCTTGGTAAGCATATGATTAAATAAGTAACTTGTAAGAGCATTTTACATCACATATATTGCAGAATTCATTTGATATTCGGCACTTCACTAAATATTACTTACTGCAAAAAATATTAATTATTGTTTTCTAGACCAAAAACCCATTGATGTCTTTAACACCCGAGTTGTGGGAAATGGAAATCTTGTTATATCTGATGTGAAGCTGCAACATGCTGGGATCTATATTTGCCGAGCAACTACACCAGGAACTCGTAACTTCACCGTAGCAATGTCTAATGTTATCGTGTTGGGTAAGGCATAGAATTGGTTCCTCATTATTGGTTTCTTGTGAACACCTGTCATGATGTAGTATCAAGAGGGACAGAAAATAATATATTTTATATGAATACTAGCAGTACCCGCGACTTAGTATTAGTAGGAAGTATAATATTAGTAGGAAGGAAGTAGCATAGGATTAGTAGGATAGGATAGGATCTATCTGGGGGGGGGTGTTTACAGTCAGCTTTGCTGGAGTTTGCAAATGACACATGATGTTTGGTTAATTTGCTGAGTGATGAACAAAAATGGAAAATACTAAATACTTAATGTATGCACAAATGAGCCCAAAAACTTTTTTGTGGTTGTTAATCTTATTCTTCTTATACAGTATTAGTGGTCTATATTTAAGATAAAAATCAGCCCCAGAATGTGTAAGCGGATGTTTAGTTATAACACTCAGCTATATTATAAAGGTTACAAGTATTACGTTTCATTGCATATATGGAATGTTGAAAGCTAGGTGCACAGAATACAGTGCATAACAGGGTTCTATATCTGTGTCTTTACAGCGCCACCATCATTCATTGAGCGACCAGAAAGTTTGACACGACCACGTGCAGGAACTGCTCGCTTTGTGTGCCAGACAGAAGGAATTCCAACCCCTAAAATCACCTGGCTGAAGAATGGCAGAAAAATGCATTCTAATGGGAGGATAAAAATGTACAGCAGGTATATAACATTCTGTGCCTTGACAAAATGTCTTTTGTGGCCCACAAGCACTATTTTTCAGTATCCAGCATTCAAATTGTCTATTGCAGGTAGTGTTGCAATGGAAAGGACAGTAAAACAATTACCGTACTATATATATACCTGATCAAAAAGATAATTTATTAACACTATCACTAAAGTAATGATATTTCACATCATGGTAGTATATAGTGTAACGTTATTGCATGTACTAGCTACTGGGAGCATAATAGTTATTAGAGTGTTTAATTATATACTGATCCTTTGTTTCTCTTCTAGTAAACTTGTAATCAATCAGATTATCCCTGAAGATGATGCAGTGTATCAGTGCATGGCCGAAAATAGCCAGGGCTCTGCTATGTCCCAGGCAAGGCTGACTGTTGTGATGTCTGAAGACAGGCCTAGTGCTCCCCGTAACCTCCGAGCAGAGACAATGTCCAGTTCAGCCATTATTCTATCGTGGGAAAGGCCTCTGTATAACTCTGAAAAAGTCATTGCTTATTCTGTGCATTACATGAAGGCGGAAGGTAAGAATAAGTGAATTGCAGAATGCGTTTTATGAAAAGCCTATAGATTTTTGACAGCTGCACAAGGCTTTTGTCCTTTTTATAAGATTTGCTTTTCCAGAAGTCCCTTCAATCTCACTCGAGAGTGCGCTATTTCATCAAATATTGATGTAAATGTCTCACATGTTGTTTTTTAACTAAGAAGTGAATTTTCCTTCAGCTTGTAATATAACTTCCACCATATTCATACCTTAACCTACATCTATCTTTAAGTATGGAAATTGAATGTTTGATCTGTCTATGCCAATAGTAACGTAGCGATATTCCGTATATACATGTATACAGAGTCTCTAGTTTTGTTACAATGCTTTTATCTGTTTCTTTAGATATGTATAAGGAAAAACAAACATCTTTTGTACCTCTGCTTAGCGAACTTGTGTATCACAATATTCTCTATAGAGAGGAATGCAACTTAACATATAAGTAGTTAGTGTGTAATAGAAAGAGATGCTGTTCACAGAAAACCAACAGGTGTTCTTTAAAAAAGACCGATCCTGCATGTAAATGAGCGGGTTAGTGCGCTGGGCAAACGAAAGGTCTGATGAGAGTACATGAGTGTATTAATTCCTTGTTAGCAATTTGGAAGCTCTACAAAGGGTGTAGTGATTCTGTTTGTAGGCTGGTCTCACCCCCTATTATGGCCATTTCATCAGGCCTCCACATGAGGCCCAGTGGCTCATTCACTACAAGAACAAGGCCTTTTAATTTGAGCTTAAGGATCTTGTTTAGTGGGTCAAAAATCGTGCCACGACATTCCTAATTAACAAACCATCAACGGCTCTGTTGTGAGTTGCCAGTAATCTTGTCTAATTAAAATGCTTTTTAGTCGATTCAGAAATGTGGGAAAGCTTAATAGCGGAATTTGGGCTTGGGTTTTGTTTATAAATTTAATGGTAATGGGCAGTGGGGGAGTTTTGATTAAGTTGACATGCATTTTGGTGTGAAATGGACTTGAACCACAACAGCCTTCAACAACCTTATTCCGCTTACCAGTTCCTATGTATAGGAATTAAGTCCCAACAAAGGGAATCACAGCAATGCAACCCTCTGCATATTTTAATATGAATTGCTGAAATTTTTCCTAAGCTCATTAAGACACAACACATTTATAGAGCGCATTCTCTTTCAGTGCCCCTTCCTTCATCTTATCCAATGTCCAGAATAGATTTCAACTATATAATCGCCCCCTTTTACAATGCAGCTTTTTGTGTAGTTGTTGTTTCCTATAAAACGGCTTGTTCTTGAATGGCGCGGCTCAGAAAACGTGGTTTGTTTTTCCCAACGTTTAATCACAAGGATTTAGGATGAAGGAATTATAAGTGGGTAAATGGTCCATCGATTAGCCGTGTTCCCCCCCCCCCCTCTTTAATGAAACAGTTTACTAAAACTTGTTGTGCCTAGTTGTGGAACACAAGTCGATTGTTACTTTTAATGCTCTTGAGTTAATCATAATTACAGATGGGCTATAAGAAGACACAAGTTTCTGTTACATAATACACATCCTGCGTGTGATGGTGATCCTTCTGTACAGCTGCTAAATTAAAAAGAAGCTTCATGTTATGAAAGGTTTTAGGCTATTTCTTTTAACACAATGTGGTTTTAGGCATTTATTGGCTTTTATCATCTCTTCCTGACAATTTTATATGATGAAAGTCAGGTGAAACAAACTAGAATTTTGCATTTTCAGATCTCTAAATGTAAGTAAAGTACTATGGTGATTACCTGGTGCATATATATTTGTTTTTATTCTGTAGATCATTCCATTAACCTGTAGTGGCTTCAGTTCCTCAACTTAGTACCACACATCGGACAGATGGTCTAGTTTAGAAAATAAAGTAAATAAGGAGGATCATCTGTTAATAGACCCTCATCTATCAGTCATAGCAACTCTAAACATGTCACACTATGGAGAGCCATGCACATCCACGGATAAGTCAGCTCATTGATTCGAATAGAACTGCGTGATGCTTTATTTTCACTGCAGAGGGACAGCAGGAAAACTGAACACCTTTCTGTATTCTCCCACTATTTACCACCGATCATTGGGATTTCCAGAAGTATGGCACCCTGTGATCAGCTCATCTTCAGTAGTGCTTTAGGCCAGGGCCCTACGCTGCAAATACACAGCGCCAAAACACACATTTTTTTTTTCATTATCTGCTAATCCCATCCACACATTGCAGAAAAAAATCTGCAGTGGAAAATGCACTTTCAAAAATGCCTGTGTTTTTAAAAATCACAACATGTCAATTATACTTACGGAAAAGTTGGCGTTTTCCATATAGGTGTAACAGGCAGAAAGTCAGCAGAGCAAAAAAAAACACAAAATGCATTTCTGTTGCTGTCTTTTCTTGCTGCTTTTTTGGCTGCAACTCACTACTTTGGGCCTTAGCCATAAAGGGGGTTTTCAGGATAGATTGAAAACTCAGGGGTGGCCTAGGGAGGCGTAAAATAGAAAAATAAGCTATACTCACCTACCCCCCACTTTTCCATTTGGGAAGTGTGTCTCCATTCCCTCCAATGCCAGACTGGGCTTGCTGAGGCTCATGTGAAATGTGGGGTACTGGTGACAGCTCCAGTCACCCCACATTGGTGACATCACCCGTACCATACATTTGACTCTTAAATCTAGAGATCGACCAAAGTGGTCATCTGAACCTCAGCACTTCCAGCTGTATCTGGCCCAGCTTTTATTTTATGTCTTCCCCTGCCTCTCATGGGTTTTCCATTTATCCTAAAAATACCAATTAAATCTAAAATAGATTTAACACGGACAGCCCCTTTAACTATCTGATTCGATTGTTTAGCCTGGAAATAAGGAACACTAAAGGTGTTTGACACTTATCATCTCCTCCATTTCCAGTCTTATAACATTCATTCTTGTGTGTTTTAATAGGGGAGGGGTAGAGGTTGGTAGCATCTAATATTGATGTAATTGGTGCTGAGTAATTTTCCAGTGTGTCACGTCATTGCTTAGCTATGAAATGCCAATTGCTAATGGAATTATTGATTTTGAGTCGATTTTTGTTTATGTAAATTAGAAGTTAGTATTTATCACTTCTATTCATAACTCATCTTTAGGAGACACTTTTACTTTAAAGCTATAAATGAAGGCAGAAATGAACATAACAATAAAATGTTAGAGAAACAGGCTGTCTTAGAGCAAGCCCTTATAAAGAGATATGAGAGATTACATGCACTGTTTACTTTGTCCTTTCATAGGATTAAATAATGAAGAATACCAGGTGGTTATTGGAAATGACACAAATCATTACATTATTGATGATTTGGAACCAGCCAGCAACTACACATTCTACATTGTTGCCTATATGCCAATGGGTGCAAGCCAGATGTCAGATCATGTGACGCAGAATACCCTTGAAGATGGTAAGAGATTTTACCTTGTCTGTTTAATATTAATCCCATGTTATGTTAACTTAAAGGGGTATTCCCATGACGCTTGTTCACTAACCTGCAGGCTGCTGTGCTCTCTTCACTTCCTGCTTTTCTCGGCACATAGGTGGGCGGGGTTTCACTTGCATGGAATTGGTTGTAAGTGTGAAGCTGATGTAGCAGAGCTGGATTTAAGTCAGTTTGCATTACATACAGAGGTAAAGGACTCCCTATCCCAGCCCTTATCAGCCAAATTCAATTAAACCGACTGATAAGAGCTCAGAAATCCCGCTCCGCTACTTAAAAGACACAAACAGCTCAGAGCTGCTCCCAGCCCCTCCCTTCCCCCCTGAGAGCAGGCAGCTACATCACTTGACAAATGAGCAGATAATGCCAAGGGCCATAGAAACTGAGTGTAAACAATGAAATGAATAAATTAAGATAAGGCCAAATAAAGCAGTTTTGATAAAGCAATGCAATTAGGAAAAGTCTTAAATCCACATAAACTAGCAGTATAGATAGGATCCTTGTGATGGGACAACCCCTTTAATACTAGCATATGTTTGTACAGATAAATATGCATGTAAACATTTGGGTGAATAAATCAGGTTAACTTTTTCATCATTTTCAGGTGTTGCCACCTTCTTTTTATTTGAGTTTTTGGTTATTACAGTCTGTAGCGCTGTTTATAGTTTTATATTGTTCTTGTCTGGCTATGTTAATTAGCCAGTCTTCTTACATTTTTTATACTAACTCTGGCTGCAAGTTATTTAGTTGTTTTTAAGTCTTAAACTGCCCAACTAATGCTAGATTCACACCAGTGTTCGGGTCTCTGAAAGACAGATAACCCATCTGCTTAAAAAGTGATTACCTACGGAAACTCGTGGACGCCTATACTACCTATACTATACCCCTAGAATATAATAGGGTTCACCAAGTATCTGTATAAATATTACAAGAATGTTTTTAGACTGGTGGTACACAATGTTTAAAAACATATGTTATTTTTTCAGTTCCTCTCCGTGCTCCAGAAATCAGTTTGACAAGTCGTAGTCCGACAGATGTCCTAATTTCGTGGCTTCCCATTCCATCAAAATTCCGTCGGGGAAAAATCATCCTTTATCGCTTATCTTTCCGAATGAGCACCGAAAACTCTATTCAAGTTCTAGAACTTCCAGGGACAACACTTGAGTACTTTTTGGAAGGTCTGAAATCTGACAGTGTTTATCTGGTTCGAATCGCAGCAGCTACTAAAGTAGGATGGGGAGAATCCTCAGTCTGGACCTCACACAGGACACCTAAAGCAAGCAGTATTAGAGGCAAGTACTTTGTTAAAACATATAGGTTAATTATATATACTGTATAATCAAAAAAATCACTCTGTAGATTCTGCATATGTCTTGTCACTAGATACATGATAGATCAGAAATCTCATTTCCTCCCACTCATGATGAGAACAATTTAATATAAGTGTACTTGGAGATTTCTGTGTGAACTTTTAATATTTTTTCTCAAACCTAAGGAACAGGAATAAAATTGACTTATTTTATGGAAACAATATGCCAAAATGGATAATGTAGACTATGAATACTTGACTATAACTTCTAAAGTTAAAAAAGTTCAAGTCAGGTAAACAAAACTGGGGTCTAAGGGACCACTGATAGCTGTCAGTAAGAGCAAACAAGACTGTAGCTTCAGTTTTGTGATTTTTTTTTTTTTTGTGGGTGTACAAAGTAGCCTATTAGTCGAGGGACTTGATATACCAGTTGGTCTCCTACCTTTAAGTACACGTTTAAATCTTATAGGAATGTAAACTCGATACGACTTAAGCTGTGTTTGTTTCAGTTCTGCTTTAGAAAGTAGGGAATGTCACCTATTTTTCCACAGATTCTGAAAGTTTTCCCATTGTTTTGGGATGTAATTATGTATCTAATTCTGGTTGTATGCCATCCAGGTTATTTGCAATGGTGGATAGTATCCCATTATATGTGGCACAGTTGCCACCAATAGTTGTAGTCTTTTGCAGTCCAACACCTGATAGAGCAAGATAACTCATAAGTGGCCAACCTGAGTATTTGTAGGTCCATTATGTTTTATCATATATTGTTACAATTTTCATGTTTTTACAATTAATACAAGAATAGGATAAAGAATAAAAAAGAATTCATACAAGACTTTTGACAAACTTATATCCTCAAGCCCATTTGGCATTTTAGAAAGAATTACTACATAAATAAAGGGAAAAATTTACAAATCTGTCTCCCAAGATTTAAATAGGGAGACAGTGCCTCAGTTATGCTGCCCACTAGGGGCTTAGTAAGACTCCACACACCTACATTGTGGTCTCTCCCTAAGGAGTGACACTATCCCCATAATCTGGTCTAGAAGCCTCTCACCTCTGCCAAATCAGTCTTCTCTACGCTGGGCTGAAGAGATACAATCAGATCGAAACAGCCAAGTGCAGCAAAGACCTCTAGGAAGGTCGGGCATGATGTTAAATTGAGCTCCCCCTAGTGGGCTGCATGACTGAGACACTGTCTCCCTACTTAAATCGTGGGAGGCAGATTTGCATATTCTTCCCATGAACCCCCCCACAGTGGAGCGACAATGGTTTGGTAAGACTCCACATACCTACATGGTGGTCTCTCCCTAAGGAGTGACAATATCCCCATTCATAAATAAATGAGTATTACTCAACATATCCCTATCCCCCCCCCCCCAAAAAAAAAAAAAAAAAACATTGTTAAAGGTCAATCCTGAAAGTATAACTGTTATTTTATAGCACCCAGATCCCCAGAATTACGCTTGGATCCACTGAATTGCACAACCATAGCTGTGAGATGGCAACAGGATCCTGAGGACACAGCAACAATCCAAGGCTACAAACTGTACTACAAGGAGGAAGGACAACATGAGAGTGGACCTATCCTTCTGGATGTCAAAGATTTTGATTACAACATTGGTGGTTTAGGTAAGTACATATATTGTACTTTGCTGGTAAACTTACATGTGTAATGTTTTGTCAATGGTCAATTCCATTGGTTTATATCTAATCTAATAAGAACTCGCTTTGAGTAGGAAAGGAAGAACGTGACATGGGAATAGGAAACTGTAGAGACTCCACCATTTTTGGATATTATCCTATAAGAATGTGCATAATAAGTTATTATTTTTCTATATTTCCAAAGATGCACGTAGGTATAGGTGGCACTACTCATACAGAGGTATATATCTGCACGGGAGACAAAAAAACGCTAAATGTGGTGGTGCTCTAAGTCCAGAGTAAAGAAATGTGAAAAAATGAATAAAAGGAATTACTTGGCACTCACCGAGAATAGCGTAAAAAGTTGAAACTTTATTGAAGAATGTCCATACAAAGTTTTAAAAGCGGGAGGAGGCACGCTCAGCAACCGGGCGACAGCTGTTTCGTATACAAAATATACTTTTTCAAGCTCGTTGGTCTCTAAGAGTGTGCTACCTTCTATTTATACTGGTGCAATCACATACACGTCAATCACATTTGTCTATTAACTCTTACATGTCTGTAACAATTTTAGATACATAGAATAACACCTCCATAATAAAAACACTTCCATGTGTGAACAAGACTCAAGTTTTCAGAATTACAACATTGAATAAAGTTGTGAACACTTTTAATAAACTTTTGAAAAACTTTCAATATTCAGAAAAAGAGCTAGAGATCCATGGAAAAATATCCATAGAACTCTATAGTGTCAAATCAACCAATGGTGAGCCTGCCGACAATAGGCTCCTCCCCTAGAGGCGTGTTTAACAAGTCGGACTTGAAGGAGAACTAAGGTTTTTTCTATCTTTATTGCTATCAACAAACACCCATAGAATCCTTTTAGGTTAAATAAACCAATAAGGAGCTCGCCGACAGCAGGCTCCACCCCTTATGGGTGTATCCATGTCACTGAGCTTGGGGGGGGAAAAAAAGAGAATTCTTTTACTATGGTCTAAATCCGACCGATGAGGGGACTGCCTACGTCTAGCCCCTCCTTTAAGGGTGTGTCCAAAAAGAGCCGGACCTGAAGGAAAACTTCACTAGTTTATTCTTATATCTGTACAACAGAGACTCCGTATTTTGTCTAACGGCAGCTGGCCAATGAGATTCCTGCCTACACTTCAAAGAAGAGCCGTCGACCAATGAAGCTAAGAGCTACACAATGTAAAAAAATCATAGCTCTAAAGCTCCTCCTCTTTTTATGTTGGAGAGCACGGACCTGAAAGAAAACTACTCTAAACAAAAAACCAGAGAGAGAATGTGCTGACACTCAAAAAATGAGGACCAATCGGAAAAGAGCCTACACATCAAAGTAAAACCGCTGTCCAATCAGCGGTTCACCTACTCTTTTAACAGGCTATAATACCTTTATAAGGAAGATTATGAAAAAATGATATGGTAAAGAAAGAAGGCAATAAAGTAAATATGAAATATCATGAAAAATACCAAAAAAACTAAATTATATATGAATATAAAAATAAATTAAACCATAAGAATGATCAATAAAACGGGGCCAATATAAACACTGTTCTACAAAAAAATACTCATATCTAATTTATCATTCAAGCCTAGCGGACCCATAGCATTGGTGGCTATAATAATTCTCGCTTCCTGTTGCAATAAATATTTACTTAAATCACCTCCTTTTGGTGAGGGGTTCAGTTTTAGCAGACCCATAAATTTTAAGCAGCTAATATCACCTCCATGTATTGAATTTATATGTTCTATAAATCTTTGCGATCCCTTTTTTGTCTGTACCGATCTAAAATGTTCTCTGATCCTAACAAATAAGTTCCTGATAGTTTTTCCAATGTAAAAAAAGCCACAAGGGCAAATAATAGTATAAACCACAAACTTGCTGCGACAATTAATAAACTGATTCACAAAGAACTCCTGTCCTCCTAATTTGCAATATTTAAGTTCTGAGTTAAACCGACAAAAAGAGCAAGATTGACACTTAAAGTTACCTTTAGGTCGATTTATATTGATCCAATTATCTTTGTTGGGGTTAAAGGTACTAGATGTTATACAGTCACCTATTGTTTTACTTTTTTTAAAAGTGACAATAGGAGGATTCTGACTTATTGATTTAAGTGCGGGATCACTTTCTATGATATGCCAATTTTTTCTTATTACTGATTTTATAATCTGTGACATGGGACTATGGCGAAAAGAAAAACAAAATCTAGGTTCTAAATTTCTATTTTTACTGTGTGTTAATAACCTTTCTCTATTTAAGTTTTCAGCCCTATCATATGCTGTTTCCACCAATCTTAGAGGGTATTTTCTTTCCAAAAACCGTTTTTTTAAGTCATCTGCTTGTTGTTTATAAGTACTACTCCTACTATTAATACGTTTAAGGCGTAAAAACTGACTATAAGGAAGGGCAGTCTTAACATGGGGAGGATGGTAGCTGTCAAAATGTAGTAAGGTATTTTTTGATGTAGGCTTACGAAAAACACTAGTCTGAACCTCATTGTCTTCAATTCTCAGAAGTACATCTAGAAATTCTAATTCTCTTTCATGAATTTTTGAAGTGAAAGTCATATTAAATGTATTATTATTCAGATAATATATAAATTCATTGAATTCTTCAGACGTTCCAGACCATACTAAAAACACATCATCGATGTATCTATAGTAGGCCTGTATAAATTTCGAAAAATAATTATTCATCGAAAAAACATATTCATCTTCAAAAATTCCTAGGAAAATGTTAGCAAAGGTGCAAGACACAGGCGTGCCCATTGCCGTCCCGGTTACTTGACTATACCACTGATTTCCGAAGACAAAAGCATTATTAGTTAGAACCAGATTAAGTCCTTCTATGATAAATTCTATCATGTGATTGTCAAATCTAGCATGTTTTAAAACTTTTTTAACCGCCTCAATACCTCTCTCATGCGGTATTCGGGAATACAAAGATTCCACATCTATTGAGGCTAATTTATATTCAGACTGCCATTTGATGTTTGTAAGTATTGCTGAGCGTGCCTCCTCCCGCTTTTAAAACTTTGTATGGACATTCTTCAATAAAGTTTCAACTTTTTACGCTATTCTCGGTGAGTGCCAAGTAATTCCTTTTATTCATTTTTTCACATTTCTTTACTCTGGACTTAGAGCACCACCACATTTAGCGTTTTTTTGTCTCCCGTGCAGATATATACCTCTGTATGAGTAGTGCCACCTATACCTACGTGCATCTTTGGAAGTTTTCTCTTAAAGCTATGTTTTAAGGTTGAGCACACTCAACAATCCGACTATCTGCCTTCTAACTTTTTGTGAAATAAATTCCTTCCAACATGGAAGGTAGTTTAGAAGGTAAAGAAGAATCTATGGATACTGGAGACAGCCAAACAGTCAATAAGGGGAGAGAGGACGCTCTAGTATTTTTTTCTATGTGTGATCAGAAAGACCAGTTGCAAGTTATGAGCGTTAAATCTTTAGAACAAAAAATATTTTCATTGGCAGAAAAAGAAATCCGAATTTTTTGGACTGTAAAATCATTACAATCATACAATTTCAATAACCGAGTACCAAGGGGACTGAGAGTTTATAAACCTCCTTCTGTGTTTAATAATGATCCTGAATTTGTCTCTGAGTGGCAAGATCTACATCTACAACATTCTGCTAATACTATGAGATTGATCCTGAAGCGGAATGAGAAGGAGTATGAACTTATCACTTCTGAATTATGCAAAGCAAAAACCGAGCTTAGGAAGAGAATAAAAGAAGACCATTTCAATACCATCATTAAGAGATTAGAGCGCAAACTAGCCTCGATCCAAGCTGACATTAAAGAACACAAAAGAGATAAGTTTATACGTGACAAATTGGATTTTGAAGAGGGCCGCATTTTCAATTGGGCTGACCTGAATACACCTAAAAAGAAAAACCCGATCAACAAAAATAAATTTAGAAGAAACCGCACCAGTAACGCAAGCAATGCCAACGGTGTTAAGCCCCGTATGAAGGAATACTGGACCACGGACACAGAGTCCAGTAATTCAGATGACCCAGAATTGTCGACAAGAAGGAAATTTAGAGGAATTGAAAGAAATGAAGAGAGTAAAAAACTCCCTTTATCCAAAAGCACGTCCGGCGAGGAAGAGGAAGAGTTAAGAATCGGAACAAAAAGGAAACAAGTGTCTTGGAGACAATAAATGAAGAAGTAGTTAATAAGGAAGGGATGGTCTCAGAACCTAATTCACATGTTGTTATGCATACGGTTTCCTCTGGTTTTGTCGATAATTCTGGGTCAAGTGTGAATGAAAATGCAACCAATGTCAATAACATAGTTAATCTTACAGAAGTGGTGTTAGATAAACACTGTATTTCTCTCTTGTCCAAAGGGTTAAACTTTGGTATGACAGAAAGTTTTGACCCAGTTGATTTTGAAGTTGACTTGTTTAAATGCATAAGAAGTTTAAATCTGAAAAGGCACTTTTCTCTTAAAAATGATATTCCAACTTACACAGCCAAAAAATCTAGTGCTGAAGGGAACACCTTAGTAGGGGAAAAACCTTGTAAAATAGGCCCTTTAGGGTTTTTTTGCTCTGACACATTTTCAAATGAAGAGCAACAAGCCATCTTGGATTTAGCTGATCTAGATGATACCAGAGATTATATCAGTGAAGAAGGTGCAGCAGAAGCTACACATGAATATTTTAATAATAATGATTTTACAGTCCAAAAAATTCGGATTTCTTTTTCTGCCAATGAAAATATTTTTTGTTCTAAAGATTTAACGCTCATAACTTGCAACTGGTCTTTCTGATCACACATAGAAAAAAATACTAGAGCGTCCTCTCTCCCCTTATTGACTGTTTGGCTGTCTCCAGTATCCATAGATTCTTCTTTACCTTCTAAACTACCTTCCATGTTGGAAGGAATTTATTTCACAAAAAGTTAGAAGGCAGATAGTCGGATTGTTGAGTGTGCTCAACCTTAAAACATAGCTTTAAGAGAAAACTTCCAAAGATGCACGTAGGTATAGGTGGCACTACTCATACAGAGGTATATATCTGCACGGGAGACAAAAAAACGCTAAATGTGGTGGTGCTCTAAGTCCAGAGTAAAGAAATGTGAAAAAATGAATAAAAGGAATTACTTGGCACTCACCGAGAATAGCGTAAAAAGTTGAAACTTTATTGAAGAATGTCCATACAAAGTTTTAAAAGCGGGAGGAGGCACGCTCAGCAATACTTACAAACATCAAATGGCAGTCTGAATATAAATTAGCCTCAATAGATGTGGAATCTTTGTATTCCCGAATACCGCATGAGAGAGGTATTGAGGCGGTTAAAAAAGTTTTAAAACATGCTAGATTTGACAATCACATGATAGAATTTATCATAGAAGGACTTAATCTGGTTCTAACTAATAATGCTTTTGTCTTCGGAAATCAGTGGTATAGTCAAGTAACCGGGACGGCAATGGGCACGCCTGTGTCTTGCACCTTTGCTAACATTTTCCTAGGAATTTTTGAAGATGAATATGTTTTTTCGATGAATAATTATTTTTCGAAATTTATACAGGCCTACTATAGATACATCGATGATGTGTTTTTAGTATGGTCTGGAACGTCTGAAGAATTCAATGAATTTATATATTATCTGAATAATAATACATTTAATATGACTTTCACTTCAAAAATTCATGAAAGAGAATTAGAATTTCTAGATGTACTTCTGAGAATTGAAGACAATGAGGTTCAGACTAGTGTTTTTCGTAAGCCTACATCAAAAAATACCTTACTACATTTTGACAGCTACCATCCTCCCCATGTTAAGACTGCCCTTCCTTATAGTCAGTTTTTACGCCTTAAACGTATTAATAGTAGGAGTAGTACTTATAAACAACAAGCAGATGACTTAAAAAAACGGTTTTTGGAAAGAAAATACCCTCTAAGATTGGTGGAAACAGCATATGATAGGGCTGAAAACTTAAATAGAGAAAGGTTATTAACACACAGTAAAAATAGAAATTTAGAACCTAGATTTTGTTTTTCTTTTCGCCATAGTCCCATGTCACAGATTATAAAATCAGTAATAAGAAAAAATTGGCATATCATAGAAAGTGATCCCGCACTTAAATCAATAAGTCAGAATCCTCCTATTGTCACTTTTAAAAAAAGTAAAACAATAGGTGACTGTATAACATCTAGTACCTTTAACCCCAACAAAGATAATTGGATCAATATAAATCGACCTAAAGGTAACTTTAAGTGTCAATCTTGCTCTTTTTGTCGGTTTAACTCAGAACTTAAATATTGCAAATTAGGAGGACAGGAGTTCTTTGTGAATCAGTTTATTAATTGTCGCAGCAAGTTTGTGGTTTATACTATTATTTGCCCTTGTGGCTTTTTTTACATTGGAAAAACTATCAGGAACTTATTTGTTAGGATCAGAGAACATTTTAGATCGGTACAGACAAAAAAGGGATCGCAAAGATTTATAGAACATATAAATTCAATACATGGAGGTGATATTAGCTGCTTAAAATTTATGGGTCTGCTAAAACTGAACCCCTCACCAAAAGGAGGTGATTTAAGTAAATATTTATTGCAACAGGAAGCGAGAATTATTATAGCCACCAATGCTATGGGTCCGCTAGGCTTGAATGATAAATTAGATATGAGTATTTTTTTGTAGAACAGTGTTTATATTGGCCCCGTTTTATTGATCATTCTTATGGTTTAATTTATTTTTATATTCATATATAATTTAGTTTTTTTGGTATTTTTCATGATATTTCATATTTACTTTATTGCCTTCTTTCTTTACCATATCATTTTTTCATAATCTTCCTTATAAAGGTATTATAGCCTGTTAAAAGAGTAGGTGAACCGCTGATTGGACAGCGGTTTTACTTTGATGTGTAGGCTCTTTTCCGATTGGTCCTCATTTTTTGAGTGTCAGCACATTCTCTCTCTGGTTTTTTGTTTAGAGTAGTTTTCTTTCAGGTCCGTGCTCTCCAACATAAAAAGAGGAGGAGCTTTAGAGCTATGATTTTTTTACATTGTGTAGCTCTTAGCTTCATTGGTCGACGGCTCTTCTTTGAAGTGTAGGCAGGAATCTCATTGGCCAGCTGCCGTTAGACAAAATACGGAGTCTCTGTTGTACAGATATAAGAATAAACTAGTGAAGTTTTCCTTCAGGTCCGGCTCTTTTTGGACACACCCTTAAAGGAGGGGCTAGACGTAGGCAGTCCCCTCATCGGTCGGATTTAGACCATAGTAAAAGAATTCTCTTTTTTTCCCCCCCCAAGCTCAGTGACATGGATACACCCATAAGGGGTGGAGCCTGCTGTCGGCGAGCTCCTTATTGGTTTATTTAACCTAAAAGGATTCTATGGGTGTTTGTTGATAGCAATAAAGATAGAAAAAACCTTAGTTCTCCTTCAAGTCCGACTTGTTAAACACGCCTCTAGGGGAGGAGCCTATTGTCGGCAGGCTCCCCATTGGTTGATTTGACACTATAGAGTTCTATGGATATTTTTCCATGGATCTCTAGCTCTTTTTCTGAATATTGAAAGTTTTTCAAAAGTTTATTAAAAGTGTTCACAACTTTATTCAATGTTGTAATTCTGAAAACTTGAGTCTTGTTCACACATGGAAGTGTTTTTATTATGGAGGTGTTATTCTATGTATCTAAAATTGTTACAGACATGTAAGAGTTAATAGACAAATGTGATTGACGTGTATGTGATTGCACCAGTATAAATAGAAGGTAGCACACTCTTAGAGACCAACGAGCTTGAAAAAGTATATTTTGTATACGAAACAGCTGTCGCCCGGTTGCTGAGCGTGCCTCCTCCCGCTTTTAAAACTTTGTATGGACATTCTTCAATAAAGTTTCAACTTTTTACGCTATTCTCGGTGAGTGCCAAGTAATTCCTTTTATTCATTTTTTCACATTTCTTTACTCTGGACTTAGAGCACCACCACATTTAGCGTTTTTTTGTCTCCCGTGAAGATATATACCTCTGTATGAGTAGTGCCACCTATACCTACGTGCATCTTTGGAAGTTTTCTCTTAAAGCTATTTTTTAAGGTTGAGCACACTCAACAATCCGACTATCTGCCTTCTAACTTTTTGTGAAATAAATTCCTTCCAACATGGAAGGTAGTTTAGAAGGTAAAGAAGAATCTATGGATACTGGAGACAGCCAAACAGTCAATAAGGGGAGAGAGGACGCTCTAGTATTTTTTTCTATGTGTGATCAGAAAGACCAGTTGCAAGTTATGAGCGTTAAATCTTTAGAACAAAAAATATTTTCATTGGCAGAAAAAGAAATCCGAATTTTTTGGACTGTAAAATCATTACAATCATACAATTTCAATAACCGAGTACCAAGGGGACTGAGAGTTTATAAACCTCCTTCTGTGTTTAATAATGATCCTGAATTTGTCTCTGAGTGGCAAGATCTACATCTACAACATTCTGCTAATACTATGAGATTGATCCTGAAGCGGAATGAGAAGGAGTATGAACTTATCACTTCTGAATTATGCAAAGCAAAAACCGAGCTTAGGAAGAGAATAAAAGAAGACCATTTCAATACCATCATTAAGAGATTAGAGCGCAAACTAGCCTCGATCCAAGCTGACATTAAAGAACACAAAAGAGATAAGTTTATACGTGACAAATTGGATTTTGAAGAGGGCCGCATTTTCAATTGGGCTGACCTGAATACACCTAAAAAGAAAAACCCGATCAACAAAAATAAATTTAGAAGAAACCGCACCAGTAACGCAAGCAATGCCAACGGTGTTAAGCCCCGTATGAAGGAATACTGGACCACGGACACAGAGTCCAGTAATTCAGATGACCCAGAATTGTCGACAAGAAGGAAATTTAGAGGAATTGAAAGAAATGAAGAGAGTAAAAAACTCCCTTTATCCAAAAGCACGTCCGGCGAGGAAGAGGAAGAGTTAAGAATCGGAACAAAAAGGAAACAAGTGTCTTGGAGACAATAAATGAAGAAGTAGTTAATAAGGAAGGGATGGTCTCAGAACCTAATTCACATGTTGTTATGCATACGGTTTCCTCTGGTTTTGTCGATAATTCTGGGTCAAGTGTGAATGAAAATGCAACCAATGTCAATAACATAGTTAATCTTACAGAAGTGGTGTTAGATAAACACTGTATTTCTCTCTTGTCCAAAGGGTTAAACTTTGGTATGACAGAAAGTTTTGACCCAGTTGATTTTGAAGTTGACTTGTTTAAATGCATAAGAAGTTTAAATCTGAAAAGGCACTTTTCTCTTAAAAATGATATTCCAACTTACACAGCCAAAAAATCTAGTGCTGAAGGGAACACCTTAGTAGGGGAAAAACCTTGTAAAATAGGCCCTTTAGGGTTTTTTTGCTCTGACACATTTTCAAATGAAGAGCAACAAGCCATCTTGGATTTAGCTGATCTAGATGATACCAGAGATTATATCAGTGAAGAAGGTGCAGCAGAAGCTACACATGAATATTTTAAAGGAGGAGTTAGTTCTAAATTCAACCCCCCTATCCCTCCAGGAAGTTCCATTGAGATCTTTCAGAAACAGACACTGAAAGATGTCAAAGCTTTGTTGTATAAGAAGGAACAATTTAATCTCACCCAATCGGAATCTAGAGCTTTAAATTGGTTAAAAAATAACAAAAGTTTAATCATTAAAAAATCGGACAAGGGGGGCAGTACAGTTGTGATGTCCCGTGACTATTATGAAAAAGAAGCCGCTCGTCAATTATCAGATACTCGTACTTATGTTAAACTTAAAAAATCTCCAGTCTTTTCAATCAATAATAAAATAAGAAGCTTTTTACGAAAAAATGTTGAAAAAAATGTGATTTCAAAAAGGCTTGCTGAAAAACTTTTCATTGAATACCCGAAAAACCCTTCATGGTACTTCTTACCAAAAATTCACAAATCACTTCAAAATCCTCCAGGACGTCCTATAATTGCCGGTATCGGGTCAGCCACAGAACCCCTCTCTCAGTATTTAGATTGGTTATTAAGACCTATGCTGACTAGTATTCCTTCTTACATTAAGGATACTAAAGATTTTTTATCAATACTTACAAACATCAAATGGCAGTCTGAATATAAATTAGCCTCAATAGATGTGGAATCTTTGTATTCCCGAATACCGCATGAGAGAGGTATTGAGGCGGTTAAAAAAGTTTTAAAACATGCTAGATTTGACAATCACATGATAGAATTTATCATAGAAGGACTTAATCTGGTTCTAACTAATAATGCTTTTGTCTTCGGAAATCAGTGGTATAGTCAAGTAACCGGGACGGCAATGGGCACGCCTGTGTCTTGCACCTTTGCTAACATTTTCCTAGGAATTTTTGAAGATGAATATGTTTTTTCGATGAATAATTATTTTTCGAAATTTATACAGGCCTACTATAGATACATCGATGATGTGTTTTTAGTATGGTCTGGAACGTCTGAAGAATTCAATGAATTTATATATTATCTGAATAATAATACATTTAATATGACTTTCACTTCAAAAATTCATGAAAGAGAATTAGAATTTCTAGATGTACTTCTGAGAATTGAAGACAATGAGGTTCAGACTAGTGTTTTTCGTAAGCCTACATCAAAAAATACCTTACTACATTTTGACAGCTACCATCCTCCCCATGTTAAGACTGCCCTTCCTTATAGTCAGTTTTTACGCCTTAAACGTATTAATAGTAGGAGTAGTACTTATAAACAACAAGCAGATGACTTAAAAAAACGGTTTTTGGAAAGAAAATACCCTCTAAGATTGGTGGAAACAGCATATGATAGGGCTGAAAACTTAAATAGAGAAAGGTTATTAACACACAGTAAAAATAGAAATTTAGAACCTAGATTTTGTTTTTCTTTTCGCCATAGTCCCATGTCACAGATTATAAAATCAGTAATAAGAAAAAATTGGCATATCATAGAAAGTGATCCCGCACTTAAATCAATAAGTCAGAATCCTCCTATTGTCACTTTTAAAAAAAGTAAAACAATAGGTGACTGTATAACATCTAGTACCTTTAACCCCAACAAAGATAATTGGATCAATATAAATCGACCTAAAGGTAACTTTAAGTGTCAATCTTGCTCTTTTTGTCGGTTTAACTCAGAACTTAAATATTGCAAATTAGGAGGACAGGAGTTCTTTGTGAATCAGTTTATTAATTGTCGCAGCAAGTTTGTGGTTTATACTATTATTTGCCCTTGTGGCTTTTTTTACATTGGAAAAACTATCAGGAACTTATTTGTTAGGATCAGAGAACATTTTAGATCGGTACAGACAAAAAAGGGATCGCAAAGATTTATAGAACATATAAATTCAATACATGGAGGTGATATTAGCTGCTTAAAATTTATGGGTCTGCTAAAACTGAACCCCTCACCAAAAGGAGGTGATTTAAGTAAATATTTATTGCAACAGGAAGCGAGAATTATTATAGCCACCAATGCTATGGGTCCGCTAGGCTTGAATGATAAATTAGATATGAGTATTTTTTTGTAGAACAGTGTTTATATTGGCCCCGTTTTATTGATCATTCTTATGGTTTAATTTATTTTTATATTCATATATAATTTAGTTTTTTTGGTATTTTTCATGATATTTCATATTTACTTTATTGCCTTCTTTCTTTACCATATCATTTTTTCATAATCTTCCTTATAAAGGTATTATAGCCTGTTAAAAGAGTAGGTGAACCGCTGATTGGACAGCGGTTTTACTTTGATGTGTAGGCTCTTTTCCGATTGGTCCTCATTTTTTGAGTGTCAGCACATTCTCTCTCTGGTTTTTTGTTTAGAGTAGTTTTCTTTCAGGTCCGTGCTCTCCAACATAAAAAGAGGAGGAGCTTTAGAGCTATGATTTTTTTACATTGTGTAGCTCTTAGCTTCATTGGTCGACGGCTCTTCTTTGAAGTGTAGGCAGGAATCTCATTGGCCAGCTGCCGTTAGACAAAATACGGAGTCTCTGTTGTACAGATATAAGAATAAACTAGTGAAGTTTTCCTTCAGGTCCGGCTCTTTTTGGACACACCCTTAAAGGAGGGGCTAGACGTAGGCAGTCCCCTCATCGGTCGGATTTAGACCATAGTAAAAGAATTCTCTTTTTTTCCCCCCCCAAGCTCAGTGACATGGATACACCCATAAGGGGTGGAGCCTGCTGTCGGCGAGCTCCTTATTGGTTTATTTAACCTAAAAGGATTCTATGGGTGTTTGTTGATAGCAATAAAGATAGAAAAAACCTTAGTTCTCCTTCAAGTCCGACTTGTTAAACACGCCTCTAGGGGAGGAGCCTATTGTCGGCAGGCTCCCCATTGGTTGATTTGACACTATAGAGTTCTATGGATATTTTTCCATGGATCTCTAGCTCTTTTTCTGAATATTGAAAGTTTTTCAAAAGTTTATTAAAAGTGTTCACAACTTTATTCAATGTTGTAATTCTGAAAACTTGAGTCTTGTTCACACATGGAAGTGTTTTTATTATGGAGGTGTTATTCTATGTATCTAAAATTGTTACAGACATGTAAGAGTTAATAGACAAATGTGATTGACGTGTATGTGATTGCACCAGTATAAATAGAAGGTAGCACACTCTTAGAGACCAACGAGCTTGAAAAAGTATATTTTGTATACGAAACAGCTGTCGCCCGGTTGCTGAGCGTGCCTCCTCCCGCTTTTAAAACTTTGTATGGACATTCTTCAATAAAGTTTCAACTTTTTACGCTATTCTCGGTGAGTGCCAAGTAATTCCTTTTATTCAATTTTTCTATATTTGACTGCAATTGGGAACTGCAATAAAGTGTCCTGAATGGGAAAGGGGAGTAAACTGCTGCCAGACTTCTTAGACAGGGACATGTCTTCCTAAGAACAAAAGGATTGGGTAGTTGAAATCAAACCCGAGTTCTTATCTTCTCTGACATCTGCCTGTAAGAATGACCCCATACAGATTAGATGCCTGCTAGTCTTATCGAAATTGCAGACAATCATCTAATGTGCATAAATGTCCATATATCAAAAAGCTAGGAGCTCACCGTGAAAATGTAAAGTTTCCTTCGGGGTGCACGATCAGCTTCCCGGACCGAGGAGCATGGAGGCAGCAGCAAAATAATAAAGATAGATCGACATTAGAGATGAGCGAACACTGCTCGGATCTGCCGATCCGAACAGCACGCTCCCATAGAAATGAATGGAAGCACCTGGCATGGTGACCGGCCGCCGGCAAAGTGTACGTGCCAGGTGCTTCCATTCATTTCTATGGGAGCGTGCTGTTCGGATCGGCTGATCCGAGCAGTGTTCGCTCATTTCTAATCGACATTGCTCTGAAAAGGATTTTTAAGATATAACTTTTAATCCATGTTAATCGTAAATACAAAAAGAAATACAGAAAAGAAATGAAAAAATAAAAAAAACGCTGGCGTTTTTTAATGTTTTTTTCTATTTTTTCATTTCTTTTCTGTATTTCTTTTTGTATTTTACGATCAACATGGATTAAAAGTTATATCTTAAAAATCCTTTTCGGAGCGATGCCGATCTATCTTTACTATTTAGCTGCTATCTAATGTGCATGGCTAGCTTTAGGATGGGGTTGGGCGGAATAGTTGTCGCTGACTACTACTGAAAAAGTGTAGTTAGCTTTAGATTTTGAGAGTGATTGTTTGTTTATTTCAATGCTCTGCGTGTTTTCAGCATTTTGGGAATTGCAGATCATACAAAGAAAAATTCTCCTAATAATGAGACTGCGTGGTTGTGAATCACAGATCTCTGTTTAAGGCTAATGGGGCAGTTGTAAATCCAGTCAATGGACATTACAAGAAAAATGGCTGCGCCAACACAAAATTGAGCTTGATGTATTGCTATCAGGGAAAATCTGTGCCTGCGATTAATCAGCTCAGCCCTCTTCCAGTCCGCTACAGGTCTCAAAGCTTTAATAAATGGGGAGGTGTACAGTTAATGTTTTGGGCTGCAGGTCTCCCACTAGGCTTTATTTCCAAAGCCAAAATTACTCTTTAGGTAGCTCACTGCTTCTTACGGTTATTGTACAATATGTCGGTTCAGTGCTCCATCGATCATGTGCATAGTAAGGGTCTCATGATCTGGATACTTGGAATTCTCGTATTTCCACATTAGATGAATTTCTGGTTTTCAATCACATTCTTAAGTTTTGATTGTTCTCTATAATTTAGTAATGTGGAGCCACTCCAGCTGTAAATTTTCAGGATTATGAGAGGTAAAGAAGAAATGGCTGTGCATTATGAATGAATGGATAGTATGGCAGGAATTCAGGGAGCAAGATTCTTTAGAATTGTTATTATTCAGAATCCTCCTTTTTGCTGTTTTGCTTGCTATGCCTGTGAAAGAGTAAGCATGTCTATTACACAAAGAATATATCCTTTCTTATCCTGTTTAGCATAGCCTTGAATTGTCTGAAGTCTGATTGTGCTCTTGTGTATATGTAGACCAAGTCAGATCTGTCAATTCCCTGTAATTGGCCTAGTTCAAAGCCAGAGATCCATGTTTTATTGACAATATCTGCACACGAAGCTGATATCAAAAGCATTTTGCCTTTTAATGTCACGAGTATGTGAATAATGAAAAACCTGATTTGCATGTACAGATTTTTTATGTCCTCAGTATGCAGTTCTGCTGAAAAGATAAAAGACAGGTATTTCATAGTAAGATAGATCATCAAAGAGAAAGGCAGTACTCCAAAACTATGTGAAAAAAAATTCGCAAGTGGTACTTATTCTAAGTGCAATGATCCAAATTCATATTAAGGAGCCTTTCTCAAGCTTTGGGAAGGCCTCCTGAATATGGAGCTGAAACACTGCACACAGAATAAATACCACTAAGTGAGCTTTTTTTCACATATTTTTGGAGTGCTGCCTTTTTATTTTGATTGTTTATGGTGGATCTTTTTTGTCAAAGATCTATGGCGTAGCAGCCATTTATTTTTTTGTGGTGCTCCTGTGGACTTTCTGTTTAGATAGATAGATAGATAGATAGATAGACAGATAGACAGATTGACTTTCTTATAAATGACCTATTGTATAAATCATCTTTTGATTTTTTGAGAATTTTTGAAAAAATCCTGAAATCTTGCAGTTTTCTTTATGAGCTTCATAATACCCTGAATCTTCCTGTTCTGCAGAGATCGTTTTTCAGCAGTACTGTCATAATCATCACAGGAAGGAATACAATGAATGATGAGACCAATATGATGATAACACAGGATCCACCATTCATACTAAGTGATAGTCACAGCTCACATCCATATTGAGTATGCCTAGAACTTTCTCCCATGATAGTCTCCAGTCTAAAGCTGCCCAAAAATATATAATTTTGAACAACTAGAAGACATGGGATCTAGTATCTGTGGGATTGTTTGTAGGAATTACACTTCTTCAGATGTGCATAAGGGGCAAACAATCATCGGAATTCAGTCTCTCATGCCATACAAGTGTAGTTTCTTAACCTTTCTCAGTAGACAGATGCCTAACATCTATAATTGTTATTTTTCAAGCTTCATTTTAAAACAAGGGGCAAAATCTGCCATTTCATACAACTTTATCTCATGTGTACAGGCATTGTAAAAGTTACTGTGGTCCATTTGGCTGTTGTAAAGCTTTATACAAGATGGCTGCCCCATCATAATGTACAGAAAATGCAATAAAAAATATCTACTGACGGAAAATAAAAACAGACTAAAGTAAAGGATAACTTGGCATGTGGTTTAGCCAGTAAATAAAATATAGGTGATGTCTTGCATTTAAAGATAATATTCCATAACCATAACATTTGTATTTGGTTCTCTTTGACTATATGGTGCCAACACATTTGCCGTTTCTTCACTTCCATAAACATACTAGTATGCAATCAAAATGATTTTATTTAGCAGAATATAAAGCAGATGTATAGTGTTGGCAATAATGTATGACAGGCTAAGCACTAGTTCCTTGCTAGAAGTGTGATGTGAAGTCTCCACTTGACGTACCAGAAACCTTTATTACAGATTCCGGAAGTTGTGTTTTTCATTCTTTCATTTCAATTTGAATGTGTCAGTGTTTTAATGGGTTTCTTTGTGAAAAGCACTTTGAAGATCGAGTTGTCCGGATTTCATTAAATGGTTTAGAGGAAAATGAATTATGTGGCTATTTTCATGAGGTTCAAGATAGCTTTTGTTGTTGGAGAATTTATGCAGAGTTCTTAGTGTCAGGTGGGAGTTTGGTGCAGAGGTCATGGAGTACTGCCTAGAGGAGGGAGACGAAAAAAGGCGGGTTGATGACCCCAGAAAAAGACTACTTTAATAATGAAACATTGGAGATTGCCTATTAAAAATGCAGTGTTCTTCAAGTGCTACTTAGTTGGATTAGGAGGAAAATGTTTTTTCTTGTGGCATTCATGTAGTGTTCTACATTATTTAGGCTCCATTGCTTGTCTGATTTATTATCTATCTGTTCATCTATCCATCCATCCATCCATCCATCCATCCATCCATCTCCACTGGTATACTGGGTTATCAGTTGGTTACTAGAAGAAGAGAAGACTGTATCACTAAACTTAGTTTCAGTGGCAGTGGTCACACATTAGGGAGCATTCAGCCAAACTATCTATTCTTACCCCACACACATGCATGCTTGGCCAAGCGTGATCTCTTAAGAGAGAAGCACTTCTAGACACCTTTGGCAGTGGCTTCCTTTTCTGACAACAAAAGCATCAGGCAGTTGAAATCCATTTTCGGAATAATGACGTTTGCCATTAGGTGAGTCAAGAGGTCTTCTACACATCAGTGGGTTCAACTACAGACAGTCTGGTAAAATCATAATGGAAAAAAACAAACTTATCTAGGAATTTATCACCTAGTTACTTCTTCTGAGATGTTGGGGACTTATTTTGGTGAGTAATGTGCAGTCATACTAAGAATTGCTAATCTGACTGTACAGGTTAGCAAACCAGGACATATTGCACAGTGCTCCTGTATTCCTGTGTTATTTTTTAAAAGTAGTCATTGTTAATCATTAGACCAGAAGAATAATTTGGATTTAATCTCTTTTAGCCTTGAACGTTTAGTTGAATTATGACTATGTTGTTTGCGGGCTGTGCTTCTGCTATGCTCCTGCTATGCTCTTTTGTGATTATAGAGGGGCCTTGGAAGCCCCCTCCTTTATTCCTTCAGGGTAGGAACAGATATTCAGCACATAGTTTAATGACATTTTTGTTAAAAGAAGGGTAAAATCTCCTGGGATTGAAGAGGCCAGTAGGTGAAAGGTGATGGGGAGGCAGTAAAGAAAAAGTGCAGCTTTGCTTCCTGACTCTTAAAGCATTCAGTCTTCCTCCTTTGCAGATGATAATCTCGGATATTGGCACACAGAAGACTTTTATGCCCCCTAAATATGGTTAAACTTAAAATACAGAACTTGTTTCACTTATAAACCATGTACGTCTTTACAAACAATCAATTCACAAAATGTCAAAACTAGTTTGTGTTATTGATATCTATGCCTTGAAATGCAAACAAGCAACAGCAACCCTGGTTAAAACAGACAGGTCCTCCACTGATTTTCACAGAATAATCTTAAGGGTGCATTCCTCCATTTGAATGGACCCTAATAGTGTAGAATGTGAATGTTGTTATAGTGCCATGCTCATTTAGGAGTAAATATCACATATGTGCACATTCTGTTGCTATGAGGGTGGTAAAAAAAACAAACAGTTGTAGGATATTTTCCTAGAATTGCTTCTTGCTATCAAACACACACATATGTGTTACTGCACGTGTGGCTTTTACCCTATTAAAGGCTTTACATGCTGTGATAATTTGTATAATTATCACTGTCGAGTAAACATTACCATGCAGCTGGTGAGGTAATCGAAAAATGTGATGACAACTCTTCTGGCATGCTAAAAATTAGTCTGTAAGATTATAAAATCGTGTGTTGGTGGTGGTTTAAAATCATGGTGTCTTGCTGGTGGTATAAAATCATGGTGTCTTCTTGGACTTAAATGGATAGTCTAATTGGTTAAAAAATATTTAGAGACCATCAGAGAAGTGTTGGGATGGTAATGGTGGTGTATAGATAAGGTATGACGTCTTCTATTTATTTTTTATTGTTTTTTTCTGACCTTATAATTTTCCTTTTCTTTGTCTCTCTCACTCTTTATAGTAACCTTTCCCCCACTCGCTTTTGCTCACTCACTTTTTTTCTAGTAATCCTTCACTCTCTCTTTCTCTTATCTCCATTCCTTTTTCTCCCTGTCAATCACTCTCATAATCCCTCTTGCTACACGGATGTCAAGGAGATAGGATATGTCACTTTGTATATGTAGTCATTTGAAAGATGATATTGGGCCTGGATATCCCAGGGTTAAATGTGGGTAGGATTACATCAATAACCATTACTATATATTAATAAGTTTTTCTTTCAGATAGCTAATATGGATATTTATGCTGAAGTTTTTAATTTCCATCTAACAAACAAGGCAGTAATCCAATTTGCTGTGAAATTTTCAATTAACTTTGGTGGGAATTTGAGCCTGTGGCACTTCTCTCTGGGAATGTAGGAATAGAGATTACTTAAAGGGAGTCTATCATTAGTATTATGTCATATAAACTAATCCCATCATTATATAGCCTTTAGAAAAGCTATTCTTGGCATACCTCCCCTAAGAAATCCATTTCTCTGTTTTTCAAAAAAAAGTTTTATCCTATATGTAAATGAATTTTCTTGGAGCACAGGGGGTGTTACCCCTGTGCTCCAAGCATCATTAGCAACAACCCTTCTTCACTGCCCCATCTTCAAATTGGGGCTCCTCCCCTTCACTGCTTTCATCATCAGCCTTTCGTGTCAGCTGAAACTAAATCTCGTGCTTGCACTGTACACTCAGCCCAAAACCAAAGTGGCCGAGTGTAGAGCACATGTGCAAGATTTAATTCCGTTACGTATGGAAATGCCAGCGGTTTCCCTATCGGTATAATTGAAGCCGAAAGTCAGCAGAGGAAACCTTGCACTGCTTAGAATTAAGAATGCAGCCATCTCTGTTTACAACTGCATTAGTACTTCCAGTTCTCTGTTGTGTTATGGAGAGCTGATGGCAGACACCAATGGCACTTAGAGGATTCCATTGTGTCATTTTTCCAAAAAATTGTAAGATTTGTGACTCCAAAGCAGATGTGAACATAGCCTAAAAATGTGCATATTCTTAAGGAAAAACATCACTTGCATATATTCGCATCTAATTCAGTCTTATTGACGAACTGCTTTTATTGAGTAAAATACGCTATAGTACAATATATAGCTTTGATATCCATGGACAGTACTCAAGGGAAAGACCTAAAATACAAAGCATTTACCAAAGACCATCATTTGTAGCTGAACATCTGGACTCTTAAAGCTAAAACTCAGCGCCCCCAGATGTAGAAAAATAGAAGATATAACACCCATCCGTTTAAAAGGTGTCCCTGATTTAGAATATATGAATATACACTCACCGGCCACTTTATTAGGTACACCATGCTAGTAACGGGTTGGACCCCCTTTTGCCTTCAGAACTGCCTCAATTCTTCGTGGCGTAGATTCAACAAGGTGCTGGAAGCATTCCTCAGAGATTTTGGTCCATATTGACATGATGGCATCACACAGTTGCCGCAGATTTGTCGGCTGCACATCCATGATGCGAATCTCCCGTTCCACCACATCCCAAAGATGCTCTATTGGATTGAGATCTGGTGACTGTGGAGGCCATTGGAGTACAGTGAACTCATTGTCATGTTCAAGAAACCAGTCTGAGATGATTCCAGCTTTATGACATGGCGCATTATCCTGCTGAAAGTAGCCATCAGATGTTGGGTACATTGTGGTCATAAAGGGATGGACATGGTCAGCAACAATACTCAGGTAGGCTTTGGCGTTGCAACGATGCTCAATTGGTACCAAGGGGCCAAAAGAGTGCCAAGACAATATTCCCCACACCATGACACCACCACCACCAGCCTGAACCGTTGATACAAGGCAGGATGGAACCATGCTTTCATGTTGTTAACGCCAAATTCTGACCCTACCATCCGAATGTCGCAGCAGAAATCGAGACTCATCAGACCAGGCAACGTTTTTCCAATCTTCAATTGTCCAATTTCGATGAGCTTGTGCAAATTGTAGCCTCAGTTTCCTGTTCTTAGCTGAAAGGAGTGGCACCCGGTGTGGTCTTCTGCTGCTGTAGCCCATCTGCTTCAAAGTTCGACGTACTGTGCGTTCAGAGATGCTCTTCTGGCTACCTTGGTTGTAATAGGTGGCTATTTGAGTTACTGTTGCCTTTCTATCAGCTCGAACCAGTCTGGCCATTCTCCTCTGACCTCTGGCATCAACAACGCATTTCCGCCCACAGAACTGCCGCTCACTGGATGTTTTTTCTTTTTCGGACCATTCTCTGTAAACCCTAGAGATGGTTGTGCGTGAAAATCCCAGTAGATCAGCAGTTTCTGAAATACTCAGATCAGCCCTTCTGGCAGCAACAACCATGCCACGTTCAAAGGCACTCAAATCACCTTTCTTCCCCATACTGATGCTCGGTTTGAACTTCAGGAGATTGTCTTGACCATGTCTACATGCCTAAATGCACTGAGTTGCCGCCATGTGATTGGCTGATTAGAAATTAAGTGTTAACGAGCAGTTGGACAGGTGTACCTAATAAAGTGGCCGGTGAGTGTATGTGTACCACATCTGAGATACTTGTACATGATGTGAAACACTAACTTTTTTTTGTCATATTTTTACCAAATTATACAAAGTTGCTATTTACTACCAGGGATAGCAATAGTCACTTAACCATTAACTTCCCAGTTAACGGTTAACTAAATACTATTGTCTTGTTCGCTTCCCACTTCAGTTTTATGCTTAGAAAGAAGTTTAAACCTTAAAGAAGAGGGCAAATATCTGAGCAGCCAAAGAAAATGAAAACAATTTGTATATACAGTGAAAACACTTTGTATCAGATCAGAATATCAGGGCTCTGAAAGGCAAGTCAGTATTAAGCCAGGTTTAGGCTGAGGCCCCATATTTCAGAAACTCAGCTTCTTTTTGTTACAGATTTTGCAGCAGTTTTTTTTTGAGCCAAAGCCAAGAATGGCATACCTCCCAACTTTTGAAGAAGTGAAAGAGGGACAAAATGTGCGGCGCGCCGCGACAAATTTAGCCCCCGCCCACTTTTGTGTTGACTCCGCCCACTCGTTAATTTTTCATGTGCCCGCACACAGTATAATCCTCCTACAGTCACCCGTAAATTATATGTCCCCCCTCTATCTCTCCCCCAGTTTCATATACACCCTTCATCTGCCCCCAGTTTCATGTCCCTCTTCCATCTCTGCCCCCAGTTTCATGTCCCCCATCTCTGCCCCCAGATTCATGTCCTCTCCATCTCTGCCCCCAGATTCCTGTCCCCCCATCTCTGCCTCCAGATTCATGTCCCCCATCTCTGCCCCCAGTGTCATGCCGTCCTCTTCTTCATCTGCCCCCAGATTCACGTTCCACCTCCACATTAAACTTACCTTCTCCTCCGCTCCCTCGCCGCTCTCTGCCCGCCTCTCTCGCTGACACATGCGGCTGAAGGAAGGAGCTGCCGCTTCGCCGCTGCCTGCCTCTCTCCCTGACACATGCGGCTGAAGCTGCTCGCGTGCTCGCTTCGCCGCTGCGTCTCTCTCTCGCTGACACATGCGGCTGAAGCGAGGAGCTGACCTGTGTCAGCTCCTCGCTTCGCCGCTGCCGCCGGCTCCTGGATTGTACATCGCGTCTACAAGCCAGGAGCCGGCGGCAGCAGCGAAGCGAGGAGCTGACACAGGTCAGCTCCTCGCTTCAGCCGCATGTGTCAGCGAGAGAGAGACGCAGCGGCGAAGCGAGCACGCGAGCAGCTTCAGCCGCATGTGTCAGGGAGAGAGGCGGCCAGTGGCGAAGCGAGGAGCTGACCTGTGTCAGCTCCTTGCTTCAGCCGCATATGTGTTCAACTCAGATCTGCGTCCTCTGGACGCAGATCTGAGTTGAAATCGGGACATACCTCCCTCCAACCGGGACCGCGGGACATGTCACCCAAATCGTGACTGTCCCGCGGAAATCGGGACAGTTGGGAGGTATGGAATGGTTACAAAAGGAATGAGGAATATATAGGAAGCTCTTATATTCCTACCTTCTGCTCAATCCACTCCTGGCTTTGGTTAAACAAACAAAAGAAAAAAGCAAAATCTGCAACAACAAAAAAGCTGCATTTCCACAATATGGGGCCTCAGCCTTACACGGGGCTTCTTAAATGCATTTAGCTACTAATTTGCTGGGATGTCAATTAAACCTGACATAAATTAAGCTAAGCTTAAATGCTAATGGGATATTTGTCATGGACTGGTTTCATATATGAAGCCCATTGTGAGATATCTCATAGCTTCTGTGATTAGTGAAACATTTGTTGATTCTCAGGCCTCACTTTGTGCTAGAAGTACACTAGGAATGTAGACTGAAATATTGATGAGATTTTCCAACATACTAAATCATTGCACAGATTTTGGTACATGAAATGGACAGGTTTAATAACCGTTTTAAAACAAATTTGTATGTACAAACCACAGATGTATAGTGACCTACTGATAACTCTGTATTATCAGCTCTGTGTGACCTCTTGATCTTTTAAGAAGTGGAGCCATGTATTGCTAAGAAAACAGAACTTCTAGATTGATAAAGTAGATCTCACAGGAAGATAGCACAGTTATCATGGCTGTGTCGGAAAGTCAGACATGCAGGACTTTGTGTCTGACCCAAAAAAATAAATGGTTTCCCCGCGGAGAGGCTGTATACGGACACCAGTGGTTTGCTTTTAAAACCTATTGAAATGAATGGGTTTTAAAACTGACCACTGGGAAGCCATCCCCTATGCAGTTTCTCTGTGGAATAGCATGGAGACTTGGTGGGCGGACATGGGCTCAAGTGTGAACGCCTCTTAAATCAATGGGTGTCAGTTAAAAAAAAAAAAAAACCTGACCGTTTGTATCCGTTTTTGACCAATCCGTTTTTTTTTTTCCTTACCCCTTCTTCATTCTGAGCATGTGCAGAGGGAAAAATTATTGCAAAATGGACACAAACTCATTGCTTTTCGTTTGTGATCCGTTTTCCATAGACCTCAATGTTAAAAAAACAAAAACAAAAAAAAAAAACTTGATTGGTTGCGGTCTGTCTGTAATCCTTATTTTTAGTACAGAGACCAAGTCCTGCATGTTCTACTTTTCTCTCCACACAAAAAAGCGGAAACCAGAGGGAAATGGCACAAACTGATACTTAAGGATTACTTTTAAAACCCTTTGAACTCAACGGGCTTTAATCCAGACAGTTCAAAATCAGTTTTTGAAGATTTCAAATACTGATTTCGAACGGATTTGCCGAACACTGATGTGAACTGGGCTTAAGGCGTATGGAGGCCTCTCGACTCTCTTTAAAAGCTGATGTTGGAGGAGAAGGATTGGGAAGTTTAATTTCAACATCCCTGGTCCTTTTATTCCATTCTACCATTTGAAAACATAGACTTTTCTACCTTTTTAGAACCTAGACTTCAGTGGGGCAGTGCTGCAATACATAAAGTTGCCAGTGCATTTTGTATGGTGAGTGAGCAATGTAACTCTGTCTTGTAAACATTACCAGCAGCCGCACTCTCCCAGAGCAGCTGATCTGTAGAGTCCTGGGTGTTGCTGGTTTAGTATTAATGACCTACCTAAGGATAAGTCATCAACTTCTGTAATGTCTATTGAACGCGTATGACGATCTTTAGGACATATATCTATGAGATGGAAGTAACTACATGACTGTCTATTTGCAAGAGTAACTATTTTGGAAACCACTATGCATAAAAATCTGTAGGCATGTTGAAAAAGATATGAAATAATTCTAACACCATAGAAAAGAATTCTGTTGTTAACAATGTTTATTTTGTTGCAGCAATTTGTACTGTGTCAGTGAAAACTGCATTATGCCTTACAGATATGTATAGGTGTATAAACCTATACTTACACGCACACACATGATAGCATTGCTGAGGCTTATCGGCTAGGTCAATTTTTAAATTACAGCTTAGTGGCTTTCCAATAATTTACTGGCTTAGATTGCAATCAGGTTTAGTAGGCATCTCTACAGGCAACATATCTGTGCTATATTGATCATGGGCTACACGTGACAAAACATGACAAACACTCTTAATAAAAAAAATTGAGTAAAGCTCTAGGCTTACTTGAATTAAATGCAGGGTCATGATTTTGCTAGCAAAATATGGAGCTTCTTGCCTAGCAGTGGCTGGAATATTAAACATTCATTACCCCCCCCCCCCATCCGATCCTCCACCAGTACTTCATCTCTCAATGAAATTTAATTAGTTTACGCTTGTTCTGCATATTCAGATGGACTACAAATTTATCTTGGTTATCTCATTTACTAAGATATCACATTGACTCCATATTACCTTTGAATGTTGAATTGCCACATGAAAGAAATGATTGATGGTTAGAAAGATTGATATTATATGTAGATAGATAAGATATGATAGGTATATTTCATTTTATTTTATTGACAACCACACTATATTACATTAAAGCTGCTTTTACTGTTCTTGTCTAATATTCATTGTTAAATGTTTTTTTTTAAGCTAGTCAGTATGTTAGGATAGGTCATCAATTAAAGATCAATGGAGGTCTGACACCGTGACCACTGCTGAGCAGTTGTTCGAAGAGACTGTAGCATTCAGGTGAGGACTCTTTACAAAAAATCAAGCACATCTGCCAACTCACTTGAATGGGACTGAGCTACAAACAGGTCACATGATCAATAAATGTGGTATCACATGACTTGTGCCACTTCCAAAAGCTGATCTATGTGGTCCCAAGTGTTGGACCCCCACTAATCTTCATTTAATGACCTATCCTAAGGATGTGTTAGCAACTCCACAGCTTTCAAACACTTGATATCCTTAGCAAACACTTGATTTTGCTAGGGGATGTCCCAGCGAGGACTGGTGATGTAGTATTAAATGGTGGTTAATCATTTAAATGGCCATCCATGTAATAAATATTTTTACATTTTTATGACGGGTACACCTTTAGTATAAAAATATACTATGTCTCAAATACAAATACAAAATTACCAAGTCAGTATTGGATAGTATTTGTATGTCATCCTCCATAGTAGCACACAGTGGAAATGCACAGACAATATATGTTGACAAGTAAACTATTGTATGGATGATGCAGCCCTTAAGATCCACTAAGGGCATTGTGATAGTATGTAACTTAATGGTCCTGTTGTTCAGGGATTATTCATCAGTTAGGTAACCCTATAATTAGTGCTCAAAATGAGGTTTTGGGGGGGAGAAATGTTAATGATAAGATTGTCCTGTTTTTGGCAATTAACATGCGGTATCTGTGAAAGTGAATTAAAGCTGTGAAATTCTCTTTGAGGCCTCAAAAGTTTATAATCCTCGTAAACATTAGATCAGGTAGTTACATTGTATCTAAGAAACGCTAGAAGAAGTAGTATTTGTACATTGCAGAACATATATTCTTTTTCAAATGTATCTTTATAAATAAATAGATAGACTTTATACATATAGAGAGAGAGAGAGAGAGAGAAAATAATTTATGTTCACAGCACACACTGCTGTTAAAATAGTTTTTTTTTTCTCTAGTTATTTATTTTTCTCCTGTATATTGTAAGCATAAATAAGATACATTTATGGATAACATTTAAGTGATGGCTATTTGTAAATGTGACCTTTTGTACAAAACTAGTTTAAGTACTTTTCAATGCAACCCCCTGTAGCTTAAAGCTTAGCATTTGGAGTGGGATAAAATAACTTATCACACCCAGGGGGTTAAGAATAATAGCTGGACTATGCACATTAGAAAAATAAAAATATATACATTTTATGATAACATTTAAAATACTTTTTGCCCAAGTTCATTTCACAGTGGGAAAACATATAAAACTCGAAATGGACCATAAAAAACCTAAGCAAAATAATGAATAGCAACTTGAGACATCTCTGGTGAAGACTTTTAACAAAAATCCCCTGAAGAAAATCAAATCAGTATTGTCCATTAATCATAGTGCATGCCAGACCTTAGGCCTTTATCAATTGTTCTCTGTGAATGGAAGTCGCCATTTAGATGTGTGGGGCCTTTCTAAGGTCCTGAAAAGTCAAAGGGGATGACTTGAAAAAACAGTACTATTACCACATGAAAGCCTGGAGAGTGGACAGCAGAAAACATTTACTGTGCTTGGGAAAGAGTAGTGTAGTCTTCCTGCATGATCTCATTGCGTCTATGACCTCAGTAATGGTCATCAAGAGATTATGTCACACCAGCTTAAGATCAGAAGGTTTTCGATTGCTAGAAAGTATACATCCTTGATATGACACATTCCTGCTGATGCAATCTTCATTATGCTAATATGCACAATAGAGCTATTTGCAGTCATGACATAATACACATGTTATTGGTCTCTGAAGATTGATCTACACATAGAAGACGGTTTATGCAGAGCGCTGCCTTGGTATTTGTGCTATAAAGTTATTAGTACAACTATATCACAAATGTGTAGAAAGTTATTAGGAGTTTTACATTGAACAACCTTTATTTAAAGCAACTACATTTGGGGGATTTGAGAGGGTATCTGGAATTGTAGGAATACTCCATGTATTCTAGTACAGGCTACAATCTCTGATCTTGGGTTATCTACTGTTGAAACTCTGTCATGTTTTCCATCATATGACAGCATGACTAGACAACCGTTCCATCAGTTTTATATAAGCTTGTCACCTAATAAAAAAAAATGGTTACAAGTTCTCAAACCCTTGAACCTTCTGAATAACATTATATTGGTGTAAACCATGTAGCATGCTGACAGCTGTATCTGCTCAGTCGGTCACTTAGATTCTGACTAAAATTGATTTTCAGTTGTAATCTAAACTTTTACGGTTCTGTTATCTTATTTACCGTATATACTCGAGTATAAGCCGACCCGAATATAAGCCGACCCCCCTAATTTTACCACAAAAAACTGTGAAAACTTATTGACTTGAGTATAAGCCGAGGGGGGGGGGGGGGGACTGCAGCAGCTACTGGAAAATTTCAAAAATTAAAATGGTCAGAGTTTTTGGGTGCAGTAGTTGCTGGGTGCTGGAAAAGGTGAGGGGGTGTTTTGGTTGTCTGTCTGTCCCTTCCTTGAACTTGAGGATTGTTTTTTCTTCTCCCACTTGGAATTCAGTCTGGCTGAATATAGGGTATCTGCAGTGCTCCTATTAACCCCTACCCGACGGAACAGGAGCACTGCAGACACCCTATATTCAGTAGACTGGGCACTTTCAGACACGGGGATATGGATATGTGCTTCACAGTCATTTTCTACTTTTGTATGTATTCTAGGGAAAGGAGTGATTTAGAACTTTTATTTTTTTAAAAACTTTTTTTTTTTTGCACTATTTTATGTGAGATTCTATACATTGATATTGTGGCTGGTCATAGATCCCCCTCACCCTCCTAAAAAAAAAAAAAAAAAAAAAAAAAAAAAAAAAAATTTCTGACTCGAGTATAAGCCGAGGGAGGCTTTTTCAGCACAAAAACTGGGCTGAAAAATTCGGCTTATACTCGAGTATATACGGTATATACTAAAGAGGACATTTTACTACCTCCAGCCGACTTTAACTCATTGCATCCTTCAGTAGATGACACTCCACTGTTTCTGGTACAGAAGATTTTTTTTCTTTAGCCCCCCTACACACACACCAATCCCGACCAATTGGTGCTGTTAGTTTCTGTACCCATTATGCTAATTAGGCTTTTTACTGTCGGGGGCGGTTCCTGAAAGTCTACTCCACACGAGGCCCCTCCCATCTGACAGTGAAGAGCCTAATTAGCATATTGGGTATTGAAACGAACAGCACCAATTACTCACTATTGATAGAAGTTAGAAAAAAAATTCCAACTGCAGTGGTATCAGTGGAGCAGCAGCTATTGAAGGTTGTAAGGATTTGCAGATGCTGGAAGTGGTGAAAGGTCCTCTTTAACATAAAGACAAGACATGTTTGTCACATATTGGGTCTTCTGGGGTGTCTTGTCACAGTGTTAGTTTTGACATGCTCAAAAAAGTTGAGGTAATTTGAGGTAAAACTGCAGTCACACGTCAGAATGTGCATGCATCCAATGGCGGATTTATATCTAATGTTCATCACCACCATGAAGCTACTCACACACAATAAATAATTGATCAAGGTAACTGATACGTCCTGATTTCAGCTAGCTATATGGATACTTTGCACACCCAAGAGACGTCTTCAGAACAAGACATTTTTTACATTTTGTTTTTACCTTTTTCCATTCATCATCTGCAGTGGTGTGTGTGTGTGGCAATGTGGACTGATCACATGTTAGATGCTCACAAACACATTAATTTATTCATTTTTATTAACTACCAATTGACTGAAAAGAAGATACAAGTCTGCTTTTTTTTTTTTTTTTTTTTTTTAAAGCAAGTGTTACATAAAGCACACCTATGTAGCAGAATGCACACAGCTATAGTACATCCCTTTTATACAAAACATGTTCCAGCCAGAGATGCTGAGCTAGCCATGAGTCTAATGACCTAAACTAGCAGTTGGATTCCCCACATTGAGCCATGATTGGAAATGGGTTTGTGCCTATAATACAAACATGTAAATCCAGCCTATGAGTTTTCACACAGTTGGCATCATGTAACCATCAGAATATGGCACAGAATGATGGAAGTACATATGTAAATGTTGCAGTCAGTGAATGAAATGTTGGCCTGTCCCTCTTTGAGTGCATTAAATACTTCCCAGTGATTCTCCAGTTTGGAATAAATTGACCATATTCACAAACATCCTTTTCTTAGCGATTTCAAGATTAGAACTGCAGTCACATTGCTGTATTGTTTGTATGCAATCAAGTGACAAACTATCTACTGGGTTGAAATTTGGGAAAGAAAAGATTTGTGTTGATTTACATATGATTTGCATCTATTTCTTTCTGTCACGGTCAAAATACTAATTTCTGCTTATACGGTATAAACCATATGTAGACTATTACATGTGCAGCTGTTATAGACAACGTTCACGTTCCCAATAAACATTTTTATAGAAAAAAGTGTTGGCCCGGGATATGTGTTCTCCAAAAATAAAATTCATATATTCCAAGCGTGCAGTGTCATCGCCATGCAGTGAGTATGTGACCATATGCTTTTTGTATTATAACACAAAAATATTGGGGTGCGTTAAACAGCACCAAATGACAATCGCTTCAAACAGCAGTTGGTGAAAGTTAGAAATGCTGGATCAGTTCTTCTCAGACATCCCCATAAGAAGGGCAGTTCATTACAATGCAGTGGCAGCTGCTGATTGTACCTGTGTAAGCTGCTGTAATGGCAGCATCTGCCGCTCCATTGAGATCCTGGAAAGCAAAACATATTCTGAAAAAGAGTCTTAGAAGACCCGATTCTTTGAGTTACATGGGAACCATTGAGAACAAACTGGAGATTAACATAATGATGATGAGAATTTACTTTGGCTAGTGTAGTATTATAATATTAACTAATTGCTGTGGCATTTGTCTTCCTGATGTCATGCCCCCCAAGAAAAAAGCCCTTATTTTAAGGAACCACAGGAAATCAGAGAACTATCATAAATATTCACTAGCTGCCAGCAGCCAGGCCTTACAATTGTGGGATCTGACTAGCAGTCATTTGAACCTTTTCATGGAATTGCTTTATTTTTACCAAAATTTTGGAAGATAAAATCCTCTTGACAAATTTTAGTGGCGGTGAATTTAAGTAAACTGCAATATTTTACTTTTTTGTGAAAAATTTAACATTGTAACACTATTTATTTAGCAGTTTGTAAAGACTAGAAGGAAGATATTACTACATTAAATACAATTTCCAGATTTTTTTTTTTTTTTATGTGGTCCTATATCAAGGCAATGCTTTGGAATAGTCCCATGCATACAGGTCAACTACAAAATTTCAGCTAATCTGTGTCATAAATATTAGACCAAAACACCATTGAGTATTTCCATTAGATGATATCCTGTTCGAACAGTAGACATGGTCAGGGAAATCTTACCAAATACGCTGTTGATCTTCTGTCTGAATTAGTATGCAGGAAAATCTGCCGTGTATTTGTAGTACAGATTTAACAAATTTCTTCCACATGCAAGGAAAAATATTCACACGGTAATTGTCCTGCTGTGAAGATTTTAAATCCATAGCATCTCAGTGTTAGGGCGTATTCACACAGCCATGAATAATGGTTGTATGATGGCCATTTTGAGAACACATTGAATTCAATGGTGCATATAAACAATAAAAAAAACTGGTGTACATGCGTAATGCTTCATTTTGTGTGTGTTTTTGACACTTTCTAATAGTTTGTCTGCCTCGTGCAACATTTGGGTGGTGCATGTTGATAAGGGATGTGGCTTAATAGGCTGACCTGAGTGACAGAAATTGCACCAAAATAGTAAAAATTCTAAAAATTTCAGTCATTGTGCTAGCATCAAAATTGTGTCGTAGTCTAAGCCAATAAGTGGTGCAAAGATAAATTAAATCACAGGTGTCAAATAGAAGCACTGGTAGGGAAAGGGAGGTGTCCCCAAAAACAAACAATTAAAATGTAACTTTTATTTGGGATCTTTAAAAACTTATGTCCCTAAAAAACATCAGCCACACTGTCAATACTAGGTGACCTCCTCCATGAAATATGATTGGGGAAACAACAAATACATATTTAAGGAGTCAATATCTTCATGCAGTGTGGTCCACCTGTATTAACATCTAAATATCAAAGGGTGGGGTGGAATTCACTCTGGTGTATGTTTAAATCTCCCCATACACTACATTACACCTATAGGAAACAAACGTGGGCTCGCTGTTCAAACAATTCCACAGGTAGGTATTGGGGGCCACGTAGTCGCTTTACAGGGGCCGAATCAACAATGCCTGACCTCTCTGTCCATCAATAAATCTGGGTCGACTGGACAATCATTTCTAGTGAGGCCATATATAAAATACATCTTTCCTATGCGATTCATAGGTTCCCTGTATTAAAGCCATTGGCCCTAATAGTATCCAAAGCCTAATAAGATTGCATTGGGTGTTCTATGCGTTTCGCCTCCTAACTTCTAGAGGCTCATCAGGAAAAAAAAATCTACCCTATGTGGATTAGATGCGGAAAAAAACGCAGTTCCCAGAGGCCAGATGGTATCTTCCAGTACTTCAGCATGGTCGACCATGATAATCATCACCTTAGTGTTAAGAATGGACTGATCTATAAATATGAAAGATTCAGCAGCTTTCATGGAACGGTAAGCTACATCAACAGTGTTTGTACCATATACAAATGGCTGTCTGCATTGGGTTAAATAGATGTTAGCTCCTGTGATTCATTATTTACACCTATATTTATTACACCTTATACTCTTTAGACCAGACACTTTTAGCTAAATATCCATGTAAAGTATCCTGTTAAGAAACTGATGGTTTAGATAATTACAGATCAGGAGCAAATTCTCTCCTCTTTCTGTGAAGTCAGTTTTTCTGAGAGCATAATTACATGTCACTCCCATGTTACATAGCAACTGCAGAGGGTTAGTGAATCACTTCCAATAAATCTAGTCACTGGCAGTTGTGTTTATTTCTTTAATCATCTGTGAGAGTCACCTTCACATCACTCTCTTCTTATGCATCAAAGGCATAGATACCGAGAAACATTCCATCTAAAGTATGTTTCTAGTATTTGAGAAGGAGAACTATAGAAAAGTTTAAAGGGATTCTATCATTAAAATCACTTTTTTTTTCTCGATCACATGAAGGAATAGCTTTAAGAAGAGCTATTCTTCTCCTACCTTTAGATGTCTTCTCCGTGCCGCCGTTCAGTAGAAATCGGTTTACGTCTGTATGCAAATTAGTTCTCTTGCAGCACTGGGGGCAGTCTGCAGCACTCAAACAGCACTGGTGGCGTCCCCAATGCTGCGAGAGAAATATCCAGTGCTGCCTCCATATTCTTCGGGAATGGCCACTCTGTGTGTCTGCTTCCGGAGCTGGGTTCAAACTTCTACGCATGCGCAGTCGGCTCTGCCATCGGGATTTGGGTAGAGCTGACTGCACATGCATGCGACCATTTTTTTTTGTGGCCACTCAACCTAGAAAGAAAATGGCCGCTTACACCAAGCGAGCATGCGCAGTTGGCTCTGCTCGATGCCCGACGGCAGAGCTGACTGAACATTCGTAGAAGTTTGAATCCAGCTCCAGAAGAAGACACAGGGAGAGGCTGTTCCAGAAGAAGATAGAGACGGTGCTGGAGATTTCTCTTGCAGCATTGGGGCCACACGTACCCAACACTGATGAGCAGTACTGGTCAACCTCTGGTGCAGGACAATATACAGTAGACCAGGGGTGCCCAATACGTCGATCGCGATCTACTGGTAGATCACAAAGGACGTATGGGTTGATTGCGGGATGCAGGGATCCCCGGTGTCTGCTTGCTCACAGTGCAGGCTGAGAGTCATCTCCTGACACTGGCAGGTGGGGCTGCTGCAGCCCCAGCCTGCCAGTGTCCAGAGATAACTCTCAGCCTGCACTGTGAACAGACACGGGGGATCCCTGGGCGGCCACAGAATGCCGCTGTCTCCTGCTCTCACGATCCGTTTGGCCCGCCCACATGCCAGGCCATGCCCATAAGCCCACCCAGTCCCGCCCACAGGCCCGCCCCGGCCCTGCCCTAGTAGATCTTTTGCCTTGGTCAGCTAACAAAGCTCACACGCTGAAAAAGTGTGAGCACCCCTGCAGTAGACGGAGCTGGAAGCAGTAGGCATCATTTATTGCACAGTGGCACTGCAGGAGTAGGAAGCGTTACTTGAATAAGAGTAGACCTGCAGCACTCCAGTAGTGCCATTCTACAATGGAAGGTGCTTTTTTTTTCTGTTTGCTGTACATTGTCCAAAGGCAACGGCAGACAGGTACAACTTATTAGTGGAGGGCTCGGGTTCAGACCCTCACTGATATAATATTATTAATCCATCCGGTGTATAGGTCATTGGTATCAAAAATGTCACAAAGCTCAGGCAACCCCTTTACTGCAAAAAATCTTAATTTAGCCCATGATGTGGAGTAGGTTAAATTATGTAACAACCTGAAAAAATAAATTTCCCCTTCATTTTTTCATGATGATGTACATGTTCAAGAAATACTCAACAGTGAATATTTTCACATTTACAAATGTAATACGATATGCAGTAGTATTCATATATGTAACAAACGTGACCGCTTCTGCAGCATTAATAATCATTAAAATAGAAAGATGGGTTCGCTTATGGGCTACCAATTTTACCTTTTAATAACATAGTATATAAATGTGCCTACAAATAACATGACATTTTAATCCTGCATTTGACCTCACAGAATATTGTGGTGTAGGATTAATGGTGTATTGGGAGTCAGATTATGCCACTAAATCAGTAAACTAACACATCCTATTTCTTTGTATTTGTACCTTACAATGCCCCAGGCTTACACAATATATTAAGCCAACCTCTAGGCACAGTTCTTTATTGCAAGCATAAACCTGAGAATAAAAATATTGATCTGTTATGCATGCGAGTTCCCTCTGGCACTGGAGAGGTTAAATGTATTCTAGAGAGGTGTGTTATTTGCACCTCGCCAAATACAAGACAGGGTCATATAAATAGCCAGGTTTCTTTCTTCTTCTAGTTGATGAAACACTAGTAAGTAATTTGCTTTTATGACAGAAAATGTGTTAAATGGGCCCTTGGGGCAATCCAAAGTTACAGTGGCCCCAGCCAATTTCTAGTGACTACCTTTTTGATAACAAAACAATTGAGGTTCTGGTTGTAAAATGTGGTTTCACCATGGCATTTTCCCTGATGACCTAAAAATAGTCACAGACTAGAGGATTTAATGTGATACTAGAGATCTTTCTATGGTCTCTAGTATAATACAGTATGCAGACTTCTCTTATCTAATTTCTGAGACAAAACCCTACTACGTTTGTTGTTTTTGTTTGCGTTTTTTACATTTTGGTGCCAGCAGTGTTTCAGTTTTCCCACCCATCCCCCTACATCAGTTTCACTGTGCATCAATTGCTCCAAGCACACTTTGGTCAACCCCAGGTTTTATGGCAAAGGTCTTGACCCAGATGTCACACTGGCCTACACTGCTGCCCCTTTGGTTGAATGATGATGTAGACTTTATTGTGTTGGGAGGTTGGTCTTGAGGGCAGTGCACTCACCCTAGAAATCGGGACCAATGAGCTTTCCAGTCGGACTCTTTGAGAACAATAGGTTGGTAAGATATACAAAAACTGCACAATACAAAAGAGCTTGTAAAAAATGTACATTTGACCACACCATACGTCTGACCTTAGCACCTCAATTCAACTCTTCAACTTCTCTTAAAGTTCTATATATAAACAGCACTCTCCTGGGCCTTAGACCAAAGAGCTAGGTAAATAAGAAAATCTAAAAACCACCACAATTGCATGTAAGGAGTAAGGAGTACTGTTACCTACAGTGTAGTACATATACAGTGAAGGAAATAATTATTTGATTCCTGAAACTCCATTTTATCTGTTTTATATATAATTTTGTAAGTTCACCCACTGACAAAGACATGAACAGTCTATAATTTTAAGGGAAGGTTAATTTTAACAGTGAGAGATAGAATATCAAAAATAAAATCCAGAAAAACACATTGTATAAATTTTATAAATGTATTTGCATTTTGCATAAAGGAAATAAGTATTTCATCCCTTTGGCAAACAAGACTTAATACTTGGTGGTAAAACCCTTGTTGGTGAGCACAGCAGTCAGACGTTTTTTGTAGTTGATGATGAGATTTGCGCACATGTCAGGAGGAATTTTGGTCCACTCCTCTTTGCAGAACATCTCTAAATCATTAAGATTTTGAGGCTGTCGCTTGGTAACTCGGAGCTTCAGCTCCCTCCATAAGTTTTCTATGGGATTATGGTTTGGAGACTGGCTAGGCCACTCCATCACCTTAATGTGCTTTTTTTAAGCCACTCCTTTGTTGCCTTGGCGGTATGTTTTGGGTCATTGTCCTGTGGGAAGACCCAGCCACGACCCATTTTTAATGTCCTGGTGGAGGGAAGGAGGTTGTCACTCAGGATTTTATGGTACATGGCTCCATCCATTCTCCCATTGATGCAGTGAAGTAGTCCTGTGCCCTTAGCAGAGACACACCCACAAAACATAATGTTTCCACCTCCATGCTTGACAGTGGGAACAGAGTTCTTTGGGTCATAGGCAGCATTTATCTTCCTCCAAACACAGCAAGTTGAGTTAATGCCAAAAAGCTCAATTTTTATCTCATCTGACAAATCTGAATGATTCTGAGAGTCATTTGGAGAAGGTGCTGTGATTAGATGAGACAAAAATTTAAAGGAAAAACTGGAAACAGCAGGAAGAATAAGGAAACCTCTACTGGACTTTCTACATTTGTGACATCGCAAACACCTGCCATCTTTGTTTTGTCTTTTTATATACATGGGGTGCTACTTGCAAGGGTTTATCTACATACTTTGTATAGCTTACCATGTGTCTACTTACCTATATGGCATAAAGACTAATAAATGAGGACTACAGCTATATGTAGAACTGGTTATTTATAATCCAGATTGAAATTATGAGTAATTGACACTCCCCCTTTCACTTGCCACGCCCTCTATTTATATGCCAGGGAATTTTAGCTTCCGTTACTCATGTAAAAGCAATGCTGATTGGATAGTGTACAGTCAGTAACACATCCTTTAGCCAATGGCTGTGTAAGACAGGATGGCATGAAGGCAAAAGAATGGAAATAATCGACGTGGGCAGATTCACAACAATTGAACTGTCTTCCAATTTCAATTATTTTTCAATGAATTGCCCTGCCCTAGTGCTACCTAATATCTATACATGGACTTTTAACTTGGCTGCATTATACCTTTCTCCCCCTGGACACATGAATGTGTTGACTATTTCTTTTGTAGTCTCCACAGCAGTATCTTTTGCTATATGTTCTAAACAAATGGAATCAGAAAAATACAGCACAGAACTTTTGCTTTGGCAGTGCTTTTGGATTTCAACAGTTGCTATATACTGATCATAAAACTTAGCTTATAAAGTACAATAAATGTTAATCATTGGATACCAAGTAGTTGTTGTCATAGAAGGGGACACCGACTCATAAGTACGTATTTTTAGAATAATTTCACTTGGTTCATCAATTGAACAGAAATGATGGATCAGTACATTTATATAAACTAGATATATGTATTAGGTTAGCGTCAAGTGATCCATTACCATTTGTGTTTAAAGTCGTAACCATACCATACCAATTTCCATAGAGTCTTTAGCTTTAATAGTTGAGTCATCAGAGAGGCTAAATGTTCATATTAAGTATTTAGTTATACTTTGGTTCACATTAGAGTGTGACAAAATGCCATTGAAAGCTAATAATCTAGCCGTACATGTTGTTCTTTGTATATCAATCTAGCAAACCAGATTAATTATGATATACTCACTGCAGCACCAGAGTACTTGGAAATGAAGCTGTCTTTATATTTTTCACTAAAAGACCTTCTGCTTTTTTCCTTGAAACAGGAAGAGCTATAAAGAAAAAAATTAGAATGCTATGAATTATGGATTAGATATATAATTATTTATGACTCTATCCCAAGGCATTGTAGGGCTTATAGGTCTGAAGTGAAGTGTTTACATTTGAAAGTACATTGCTTTATGAATGGAGAATTAGCCCTGTCCAGTATTGTATATAAATGAATGTAGAACATCCTTGATTCCAGTTATTGTAGCCACAGTGATATATTAGAATTTACAATTAGAAATTGCTTTTTCGAGTGCTGAAAACCTTCGTGGTCCTGTACTTGAGATACTTTAACTGTACAACATTGCTAATGGCTTTATGCCAAGCAATATATTTGTCAACACAGTAAGCATTTCATATCCGTTGACTCTGAAGCAGAAGTAACTATCTACTTCAGTGAGGTCAAGAGCTTTAATAGTGTTATTCATTATTGGCACTAAAGTATCCCACTTCTTACCTTAAGCACTGACTGAATGTCCTTTGAACGGTGTGTGTGCAGTGACATCTGGTGGTAGTCACATGCCTGTGGCCATAGGCCACCCTATTTGTCTTCCTTTCCATCATTTGACTACCATATCTTCAAAGAGAAATCATTGTGTAGTTACTAAGAAATGTATAGGCTTTATTATGCTTATAAATGTAGCTGTTGTAATGAAATATCTGAATGAAACATGGATTATTATTAGTTTTTGTTTGTAATATCGTCATTCTGTGTTGTAATATTGTAATTCTGTGACATTTTTTTAGCCAGTTATGAGGTATTTTGAAGAGCATTGGTGTTAATATTAATCATTTCTGTCATTTTCCATCGTAAGCTGATTGACTCTTGCTCACCCCAGGGGAGATCTTTAAAGAAAAGTATGGCATTTGGTATTCTGTACAATTACCTTCAGCTGTCATCCTCAATCTGAACTGAGCTGCTTGTTTGGAGAGAAGTCCAGAAAACCAAGCAGTGAACCGTTTACAGATTTCTATCAATGCTATATACGCAGGGGGTTTCAGATAAGTGGGACCCTGGGTGTCTCTACATTTCAGAGATACCATGACTAAACCTGTGGTAATGATGAGCCACTCAACTGGAACTCATAAATAAGGATTGATTTTACAGCGAGTCTTGAGGTTCACTGCTGTGCAACATGGCATACACCTTGAAACAGCACAACTGGGTTCCCGTTCTGTTTGTCAGATTTGCAGAAAGTTAATCTGTATCTTCAAGCTTGGTCTCTTAAAGATCTGATAAGTGATAAAACCATTACTTGTCTTTGGTAACATATTAAAGCTGTTGATAGATGTAACAATTCTAATGGAACATCATCCAGCTATAACAAATTGTCCAGTTAACAGAATAATTGTTTGTATCAATCAGATTGATTTGCAGCATACTTGGTCATTCAATGAGATTTAACCTCGAGGATGCTCAAGGCACCTCACTGGGAAATATTATTGAAAATGCAGGATGATTATGCCATATGCTGAAGCACTGTGGGTATTGAAGTAAGATATGTAGATACTGCAGAGATCTCCAAGGGAGGTTGGAATGATATAGTGGAGTGGAATGATAGAGGACATAGCAATAACTAAGAATGTGTTATGTGTCATGCAGCTGTATGGCTAGCTAACATGCAAAGTGTTGATAAATGGGCATCAAAAGGTTAAGAAAACATCTTACTCCACACTATGGTCTTGGTGTGGGTTACAGACACTCCTTATGAATGTGGAGGCAGCATGATTAATCCTTCTCCAGTTCTAAACACACATTAGGAGAAACAGAGTCAGTTTCTCAGCCGTGATTGAATGTGAAGAAATGTCTGTCTTCATGATACATTGTCTTATCAGTGGCATGATGGAGTATGATTGTGGTGCTAAGGATATTATTCTGTAATCCAGTAATCTGCTTTGCAGATACACCACATATACAATATCCATTTGGGCCAGTACTCTACATCCCTGTGCTTTGTATTCTTGTTTTTCAAGCTGATTCCATATAATCAACACATACTGTATTCTCCCCTAGAAGTACTGTACCCAGAGGATAATATAGTGTCTCACCAAAAGCATTGCAGTTGCCATATGTATGAGGCCTAAGGGCTTGTATATTCCTATATTTGTAACCCATGTGCTATTCCGTATTATTATGCTCAGGAACTGGGACAGATTACAGCAGAAATCCAATTCCTCTTAAGTGGGGTCAAAGAATTTACTGTAAATACAGACATGTCTGTACTCAAATAACCAGATATGTAGTAATATAATCAGTGGTTTTAAAATTGATCTGTTTTTCAGTGTTCGTGACTTCAGTTTTTATGTTGATGTTGTATTTGCTTTACCCTTAGATCCCAGAAGAAAATATCATGTGAGGTTGCTTGCTTATAACAATATGGATGAAGGATATCAAGCAGACCAAACAGTCAGCACACCAGTCTGTATTGGTAAGTAACTTTAAAATATCTTTACTAGAAAGTTATAATAAATCATGCACATCATCAGGAGTCAATAGAGGTAGTTATTCTATGGGCTGTCCATTTTTCCAAGTAGGGAAATGCAGGAAATACAGTGGGCTGGAACACAAAATGGTAGCATTGGCATTGACTAGGATGAGATAATACACAAGTCAGTTGATTATGTTGATGTAACCGGTATCAAGGCTTTTGTGCTTATAGTTGTCTCATCTATAATAGCAAAAACCTGCTTTTGATAGAAATTAATTATAAACCTTAATGCCGTTTGTCAGATAAGCATATAGCCTTTTTTAATTGGTTTTATTGTATCTGCCAATTCTCCCTCTTGGGGAAGGACATTCCATAGTTATACTCTGTAACTGTAAGGGTGAAGACACACACTACAGCTTTGGCCACATGCTTGAGATTGGCATTGGTGTCTTCAATTAGATTATTACTCTCATACTTATTGTTCCTTGTGCCCCTGTTAGTGTCCCTGTGGTTTTTCCACCAATAAAGTGCAGCTAATAACGGGGAAACAAGAAATAATCACTAAATGATTAACAATCTGAGTGGAGACATCAGCAGCCAGGCGTGTATTCAGCTACATTATGTGTTTTCAAACTAAAGAACCCTTTTCTGTATTGATGGTTTAAAAGCCTTAGCTCCACATATAAAAATTGTCCAATGGTTCTCTGTAAAGCCCTTAGAAAGAACAAATCCTATGACTGACTCTATGTATCAATCACTCATTTAGTCCTATTAATATTATAAATGTGAAAGTTTGTGGGTTTGTGAGTTTGGATGTTCGGATGTTTGTTCCTCAATCACGCAAAACCCGCTCGACCGATTTGGCTGAAAATTTCCACAAACATAGTTAATACACCTGATTGCGCAATAGGCTACTTTTCGTCACAATAGCGCACATACGTTTGTGCCAGGACCCCCACAAAACCCAATCTCACACACTTTGGACCATAGCAAGCCACAAAATTCATATTGCCCTCTGCAGCCTCGCCCCTAACCCCTCACAATCTCATATACATATACTTTACCACTCTGCCCCTCACCTTAACGATACTCCAGGAGGCGCTCTATAACGCTCCGGAGCAGCCATGTTTGCCGACGCCCACCGCTCTAACAATCCGCGACACCGCCCACCCATGTCAATACCTCTAGGCGGTCTAATAAATGCAAAAAAAAAGTTTAAAAAAAAGTTAAAAAAATATAAAAACAAATAAAAAGGATTAAAAATTCAAATCACCCCCCTTTCCCTAGAACACATATAAAAGTAGTTAAAAACTGTGAAACAAATACATGTTAGGTATCCCCGCGTCCGAAATTGCCCGCTCTACAAAGCTATACAAATATTTTTCCTGTTTGGTAAACGCCGTAGCGGGAAAAATGGTCAAAAGTGCCAAACCGCCGTTTTTTCACTGTTTTGATTCGGATAAAAATTTGAATAAAAAGTGATCAAAGCAATAACATTTCCCAAAAATGGTCGAACTACAAAGTACACCCGGTCCCGCAAAAAAAGACGCCCTATGCATCCCCGTACACGGATGTATAAAAAAGTTACGGCTGTCGGAATATGGCGACTTTTCAAAAAAAAAATTTTTAACATAGTTTTGGATTTTTTTAAGGGGTCAAAATATAAATAAAACCATATAAATTTGGTATCCCCGGAATCGTAACGAAACACAGAATACAGGGGACAGGTCATTGTGGCTGCACAGTGAACGCCGTAAAACCAAAGCCCGTAAGAAAGTCGCAGAAATGCATTTTTTCTTCAAATCCACCCCATTCTGAATTTTTTACCTGCTTCCCAGTACATTATATATAATAAATAATGGAGGCATCAGGAAGAAAAATTTGTCCCAGAAAAATTAAGACCTCATATGGCTCTGGGAGCGGAGAAATAAAAACGTTATGGGGTTTAGAAGGAGGGGAGTCAAAAACTAAAAACCAAAAACACAAAAATGCCATCGGCGGGAAAGGGTTAACTTCAAATACCTCTGTCCCAAAGTCACTATGTAAAATTTCTCACAACACCGTATATATAGCAGCTCTAATACAAAGTAACTTCAACACAAAAGTCTCACGTATTGTCTGAATTACAGCAAAAACAAGATACAAAGTTGCATTTCATATCCCATCCCTTATACACAGTACGAAAACCTTACCCGCGCCTGTATATACCCACTTCTACAATCACCGCAGACGAAGTCGCGGGTACCAGCTAGTAAGACATATAGTAAGACATGTAAATAGGATTACCTCTAACTCATCCCAAGGTGTACATGCCCAATTTTTGTAGTCTTTTATTATAAGATAGATCCATCTATTTAATAATGTACTTGCCCTTCTTCAAACCCTCTCCACTATTCTATATTTTCTTTATAATTCAGCACCCAAAATCGAAGAGGTTCAGGGGATAATCATACACATTAGGGAGAGTGTGTGCCTCCCTAATGTGTATGATTATCCCCTGACCCTGGTCTATAGTCTCTCACTCTGCCAAATCAGTATCCCTGCGCTATGCTGAGGAGGTCCAAAAGACCGAAACAGCGCTGTCCATAGCTGGGAATCTGTTCCTTTTGGGATAGAAATACTAATTTGGCAATAAACTCCGCATCATGTTAGTAGGCTTATTAACTGGGTCATGCATGAGGGCGGCGTACAGAGTGCACTGTTCTCCTAATTACATCCTGGAGAATAGATTTGCATATTTTTTACCCAAAATCAAAGAGGGATAATATTACATTTAATCACAGCTTCTTCGCTTTGAGGTCTGCTGCTTGACTTGCTTGGAACCAGAATACCCAAGCCCTCGTCTAGTTCTTCTAATGTTTATGTATATACATTTACTAGAGCCTAAGTGCATTATTTTACATGTATCCGCATGATATTTCCCTGCCATGTTCTTGACCATGTTGCCAGGCTGAAAGCTTATCAAGGTCTGTAATATAATATTAAATTATGTTATATTATAATTATACAATTATATTCTTCAGTTCCCAGTGCTGGACAATACAAATGATGTAATGCTTTAAGATGTGTGTGTGCCAGAATGAAGGTTCCCAAAATGTATATAACGTTGTAGCATTTGTCACATTTTGTTTTTTTGTGTATGTTTTACTAGTTAGTCAATACTACCAATATGGTAGAAATAGATAATCTACTACGACTTAAAGGAAGGTGGTGAAGGTTGTAGCAGTGTGTATGTGTAGCATTTTATTCACTCTGTCAGGCTAAGTTCACATCTGCACCAGGGGACCTTTCTCTCCACTGCTTTCAGTTTGAAAATGGCGGTGTCCATGTTTAACTGCTGTTTTAGCAGTCCGGCTCTCCATTGTTCGGGTCCCCTGGTGGAGCCAAATGGCGGAGAGCCCAGTGCAGATGTATTAAAGGGGTTTTCCAGTATTTTAAAACTGATATCCCATCCATTGGATAGGACATCTATTTTATATCCAACTGGCAGACAGCTGTATTTCCCTGTGCTGGAGTAAGATACAGTGCTCACTTGCCATACTGTTAATAGCGGCAACCACTGCAGTCCTCACCCATTATTACACATACGACAGGTGATACTGCATAGATGGTCGGTGCCCCTGTGCTCTTTAGTGTTTGGTTATCTGTGGAGGATGGAGAGATTGTGTATGCCGTCAATAAATTGCAATACAGGCACATGCCATTTATACCAGTTGCACTGTATGTATTCTCTGTTCCAAAATTGGAAAATATTTTTAGTTGGTTGTTTTAATAAAAAACAATACGATTTAAAAAAAAAGAAATAGGTGAGCATTGTGGCTTGTGTCGGCACTGGGAAATAGTTGATTTGCAGGGGTCCTGTAAGTTAGACACCCACTGATCTAAAATTTTAATTGTGTGTGTGTATATGTGTGTGTGTATATATATATATATATATATATATATATATATATATATATATATATATATAGAAAAAAAAAAAAAAATATATATATATATATATATATATATATATATATATATATATATATATATAATGTGTAAAAAAAAATGTATAAGATTCCTGTAAAGAAAGAGAGGGATCATATAAGATTTCAGAATCTTCTGTTTGGAATTTAGTGACATCCAATACGAGAATAATTTTTCAAATTTTTTTCTTCTGAAACAGCTGTTCCTGATCACATGGTTCCCCCTCCTCCTCCACCTCATCATCTCTATGCCAAAGCAAACAGCTCTTCTTCCATCTACCTATATTGGGGGCGACCTGCATTTTCTTCTGGACAAGCTATTAACTATACTGTACGCTGTAATCCTGTTGGTCTGCAGAATGCTTCTTTAGTGCTTTACCTCCAAACGTAAGTAAAGTACAGAAATAGTTCATGTAATCTTCCTGTAGACACTTTCTGCATTTATTTTATAATCACTATAAATATGGTTTGATGCCTTAATATTAAGCAATAACATATTTATATTACAGCACTTAAATGTATATTAGATTTGCGATTTGTTATCTGACTGATATCATGTGCTGAAAAGTCAGAAGCCCCAGTTTGGTTGCCATGTCAGAGACTATAAAAAAGTGATACAAATACACAGGCTTGTAATGTGATTTTCCACTTCACCACCAGTTATAACAAAATATATTCTGTCCTTTTTATCCACAGGTCTGAGCCTCATATTTTAGTTCAAGATCTTGAAGCAAATACTAAGTATGAGTTTGCTGTGAGGCTGCATGTGGACCAGTTGTCAAGTCCCTGGAGTCCCGTGGTTTACCATTCCACTCTTCCAGAAGGTATGAATTATGGAATCCATTTACTTATAGAGCGGCTGAATAGTCCCACAGGCCTTGTAAAATAGTGACTACATTGGCTGCTGGCTACATTGTACAGTTATTTTAGGTACTAGTGTGTGATGTGGGGATCAGGAGGTTTCCATATGTAAAAACAGGGGTCTCTTTTTACTTGAATTGCATAGCATGACTTGGCATTTTGCCATTTATTAATGGTAATAGATTCAATAAAGATTATAGACAGTTGCAATGCCAATCCATCACAGACCACAGTTGGACTATAGGGTAGCCTTTCAGGAAACCAAATGTGAATTAGAATTTTCCTTGGTCTTGTTATATAAGTTAGGGACTTATACAGTGTATTATGGAGTAGCTATTTATGTAATTTCTCAATATATAAAGGGCAAAATAGGTGAACCTACATCTGAAATGCCTTTTCTACTAGCACTTGTCTGTCTTATAATGAAGCACTGAAATCACTGTGCAACTGAAGTGTGTGTATCTGTGCGGCACTAGAGAGCACCATGGGTATGTGCCAGTATCTTCTGTAAGGAACGTATCATTGAACAAGACTGTGAGTGATCCACATGTTTACATTGCACAATACCTAAGTGCTTCATATTCTTATTTTCATTCAGCTCCAAGTAGTCCGCCTGTCAGTGTCAAGGTGACACTGATTGAAGAAAACACTGCTTTGGTCTCCTGGAAACCCCCTGAAGAGCTGGAGTCCGCTGTCACCCGTTACACTATATTATATGCTTCTAGAAAAGACTGGGCTAGTGGCCACTGGCAGATTATGCACAGAGATGGTAATTTACTTGTTGTTTTCTTTACGTTTGTGTTATTTCAATTTTATATACTTGTATAGGTCCTGTTCGTTTACCTAAGTTCAGTATGTACAACAGTATGTCCATGTACACTCAGTAGTATCAGTCATGATCCTGGGGAAGTGTTGAGATTCACTGTTGTTCATTTTCTGCTCTGACATTTTCTACATAGTGAAGGAAAGCATATATAACACCTCATTAGAAAGAGGTTTTATTACACCAATTATTAAATATTTATTACTTTGCTACTTCTCTTGGCTTTGGTCTGAACTACCTTACTTGAAGTCATTAGGATGTGAGGTCATTTAGAGCCATTATCGCTGGGGCGGTGAATTCATTAATGAATTAATGGACTCCTGTGGATTGAACCACTCGGGAGGTTTGCACACACACGTGGGTCTTTATTCATTTAGAAGTTATGAAGGGCTAGCCCTAAATCTGACTTCACTGAAAGTCAATCAGACTTGCAGTCTCTTTACTGGTTTTTGATCAGTGTTTTATAGTGTGAAAGCCTGTGAAGTATTCAGAACCCTGACAGCTTTATAACTTTATAGCAAAGGTTATGTCACAAAGGACAAGACACAGCTGCTACAAAGAAAGCCACGATCAGCTAACACCTCATAATATGGTGACGTCTCTGGTCAGTTCCCATTCCATGAAGCACTTGCTTATTTCTTTGATGCAGACTAGCTGCACAAAAACTTCAATTCTGAATTCATACTTAAAAAACTCATGGAAAAAATGCATTATAGTAGACATATTAGGGCTTGTGTATCAGTCATCATGGAAAAATGGCTCTATTAGGCACTGTCCACATCTGCGTCATGGTCTGTGTTAGGGTGCATTCACACGGAGGAAAACGGTGCTGAATTTGGTGTGGAATCTGCCTCAGATTCAGCGCTGAGAAAAAAGCCTCCTATTAACTTCAATGGGTTTCTGCAGAAAAGGAACCCATTGAAGTCAATGGGAGGCTTTTTTTCAGCACTAAAATTCCACACCAAATTCCTCACCATTTTCCTCCATGTGAATGCACCTTAATAACAGAAAAACATGATGCTTTGTCTGATCTGATGCATGACACTAGTGGTGAAGAGCTATCGGGTAAAGAGCTATCAGTCCCGGTACCATAGCTCTTTACAGTCAGAAGGGTGTTTCTGACAGTCAGTCAGGAATGTCCTTCTCCACAGCAGCGCCTATTGCGCTGTACAGTGTGAGTAGGGAGGAACGTCCCCCTCCCTCTGCTCACAGTGCTCACCCATAGACGAGTATTATCAGGAGGGGAGGGGGCGTTCCTCCCCGCTCACACTGTACAGCACGATAGGCACTGCTGTGGAGAAGGACGTATCTGACTGACTGTCAGGAACACCCTTCTGACTGTAAAGAGCTACGGTACTGGGAACGATAGCTCTTTACCCGGGGCACAGATCGCGGAATCCGACAGTGCGCTCAATTCAGCGCAGTCGGCTTTCCAGCAGTATATAGAACTGCCTGTGCCGAAATCGATGAAAGGTCCTCTTTAAGATGGGTTATATTAGGTTTTGCTGAGCGTTCCATCATTTTATGGGATAAAAAGTGCTGTGTGCAGCTCTCCAAAATAAAATAAAAAATCTATATATATTGGGACAGATCATGCAGATTTTCAGTGCACTTTAATCTGCTGCAAATGTATAAACAAACTACCAGTTTGAAAAGGGTTACAAAGCCATTTCTAAGACCGTGATATGTCATTGAACCACCATTAGAAGCGAAATGGAGAAGACTTGAGGAAGTTGTGCTCTAGATCCTTTTTAACTAGATCCTTTTTCCAGCATTCTAATTGATACATTAGAGCAGGAAAACATGTGTTAAATATCATACATTTTTCAGATTTTCTCACATGCCCTTTCATGTATTATTGATGCGTTCCTGTTCGTGGATACTTGTGTCTGTGCATGTGATTGAAAGCTGCATTATTGTGAATGTTTATTAATGATACACATGATAATGTTTGTCATGAATAAATGTATTAAGGAACTGCATAAATAGGAGTTTGCTTGCATAGCATATTATTAGACACACCTCTGTTAGCAATGGGAGAATTTCCAGACAGTAGAAGCCTGAAGTCAGTGTCCCATCAAAAGACTATAATGAAGAGCTAGGTATGGAGCCAAGGGTGGACATATGGCATCACCTTGGTGAAACAAATTACCAGTGGCAAGAGTAAAGTTGTGCTACCCTAAAGGCATTGTGCTTAAGACCTTGTAGTAATGGCAGATCTGCAGCCTGGAGTCTGACAGAGTCATCAGCTACGCAGAACATAATAATAAAATGGAATGAAATAACTGGATTATGCTTGTGAACCATAGATGAAAAAACTTGAGGATTTTAAAGCTTCATTTAATTGAAGTGCTCTTCAATAATGCCTTGAAAACCCCTAAGGCTTGAGGCCCCACGTTAAGGAAATGCTGCTTTGTTTGTTGCAGATTTTGCTGCAGTTATTTTTGCCAAATCCAGGAGTGGCTACAAAAGGAATGGGAAATATACAGTAAGCGCTTATACATCTCCCTTCTGCTCAATCCACTCCTGACTTTGGCTCAAAAAACTGCAACAAAATAAGCTGTGTTTCTGCAATGTGGGGCTTCAGTCTATCAGTACTTTGGCAAGGTTTGTCCCTCAATGCTTTGCAAGTTATTTTTATCAACTGCATCATAGTAGCAGTAATCTAAGGTTGTAGAAAGTGGTGTTTGGACATCTATTTATAGAATATGGTCTTTAGACGTCTAACTCTGACTACCATATTGGCTGGATTTTTATATAGGACTGCTGATGTCAGCTGTCTGGTGTAACAAGATTACTATATGTTGTATAATAACCCACTGGCTTGCATAGTGTTAAGCTTCTGTGATCACTGATAGTATGATTTTCAGGACTTTGTGTGCTGCTCCTGAGAATGCGTGAACCCATTGGCCCATAGAATAATACAACTACCTTAGTGTTTGCTACTTATCTTTATTGTTAGGCAAACATTAATTCTTGAATAACAAGCTAATTATTGACCAATGTCAGAGGTCGACTGAATTTATATGCAGTCCAATGATATAAAATCTCACTATTATAACAACATAGGGATTCTGTACTTCAGACATGAGGGGGCATTTATAAAGTAATTTATACTGTAAACTTGCAAATGTTGGAGTACCCCAGTTTTACTCGTACTTTCCACTTTGTGCCTTCAATGACTTTAATGTTCATAGCTACTTCATGAACTTAAAAATGTTTGTACAAAAAAGTAGAAAAAGCCAGGGCACTCACCAGACAACAGGTATTTAAGATCAATAGACTTTATTTCATCTCTTTAAAACAGCATCAGTGCATGGGAATGGAGTTTGATGGAAAGCGGCGATTGTTTTATGCAGTATGCATTTCATCAGGCTTGCATGAAATGATCGTTGCTTGAACTATATGTCTTTCCATCAAACTCCATTCCCATGCACTGATGCTGTTTTAAAGAGATGAAATAAAGTCTATTGATTTTAAATACCCGTTGTCTGGTGAGTGCCTTGGCTTTTTCTACTTTTTTTGTATTTTTCTATGGACTTTATATACAGAGGGCACGACCTAGGAGGCGTATTAGTTGCCTATTTTGACAACGTGGATATCCGTAAATTGCGCCACATATTGCAATTGTTTTTGATATGCCTCTGAACAGTTTAAAAACTTCTCAGTAGTTCCGCTTGCTTGTTCTCCATTCTTTCTTTAAAAATGCTTGTGTAAAAAAAAATCTAGTATCTCAGTAGAGCCTAAGGTCCCGGTTCAAGTGCTTCACAGGCTTATACAATTAAATATTTTTGTAAGAACAGTGTTTTAAACATCCTAATAGGCACCAAGTTTACTAAGGGGTGCATGCTTCCTATTAAATTTGGAGCATTTTCAGCTGTTTTAATTGCAAAAAAATTACATCTGCACGAGAACAGGCGTAGATTTTCACTAAGTTTTTGGAATCAGGTAAAAACAAATGGCGGCTCTTCCCCTTCTGGTTAACTCCAGACAATTTTCTAGTGAGACGTGCAAAAAGTCAGAAATCATAGCACAAAATTTACAAAAATGTCTATGTTACACAAGGTGGGCAAAGCTGTTAATAATTTTCTGCTATGGAATAAATTGCAGATTTTCATACTATGTTCTCATTTATATGAGTGCATGCCTAAAGTACAGAATCCCTTTAAAACATGTAATGAAGCACATTTGAGTTTGAAGTTGTGAATGACTTGTGCAACGTTTCTCTTGTCTATGTGATATAAACTGAATGCTAATCCATAGGGGCGATAACTATGGCTCTGCTGGAAAATCTTGTGACTGGAGATATCTATTTGGTCAAGATCTCGGCTTCCAATGAAGTAGGAGAGGGCCCATTCTCAAATGCCGTAGAGCTGGCTGTCGAACCCAAGGAGACTGTGCGCAGCAGCATGAAGTCAAAGCAGTTAAATTCTGCCAACAGTCAAGGTCAGTTTGGGAATACTTACAGTAAACAAAGCGAAACCGTTTCATTATTTACTTGGAAGCGTGCATTCTCTTAGACACCCATCTGTGGCTTTGTGTCTGCAAAGCAGTACTCTGTTCTGCAAAGACAAATGACCCCAGACTGAGAAGAAGCACACAGCCTCAGAATTACTCTATGGAGGTGATACGCTGTCATTGTAATAAACTTAAAATAAACAAATTAATGACAGTGATTTATTTGTAGATGAAAGTGCAAGTCTGAATCGTATATCACACAATTTGCAGTTCTCAGCAAGACGTCACAGATCAGCAGTAGTGAATGGAGAGCTATTTAATTTATTCCACGCTTTATTGATTTTATACACTTTTCGGGTTTTGTTCTTTTGTTCAAAATTTTTAGATTAATAATTTGCAACCTTCTATTCTTTCAGAATGTATGGTATTGTGAAACTCACAGTCTTGCACAGCTAAAATCCTTGCTAAAATCACTGTTGTCTAGTAGCAGTAATTCTGTTCTTGCTTAGTCTTGATCTTAAAGGGGCTCTATCAGCAAAATCATGCTGATAGAGCCCCACATATGCGTGAATAGCCTTTAAAAAGGCTATTCAGCCACCGTAAATGTTATATTAAACTACCCCCCCGTTTTAAAATAATAACCTAAAAAAGAATGTGCTCTACTTACGGAACGTGCACCCTGGGCGGGCATACTGGGTGTGTCTTCATCTTCTTCCCCGCCTCTTCTTCCTCCAATGTCTTCGGGTCCCGTCTTCCTCCGGCGCTTGCTCGCGGACACTGATTAAAAAAAATAGCCTGGGCGCATGCGCAGTAGCCGTAGTAGAAGCCGCGTGCTACTGCGTATGCGCCCAAGCTATTTTTTTTTTATCAGTGTCCGCGAGCAAAGGCCGGAGGAGGACGGGACCCGAAGACATCGGAGGAAGAAGAGGCGGAGAAGAAGATCAAGACACACCCAGAATGCCTGCCCAGGGTGCACGTTCCGTAAGTAGAGCACATTCTTTTATAGGTTATTATTTTAAAACGGGGGGGTAGTTTAATATAACATTTACGGTGGCTGAATAGCCTTTTTAAAGGCTTTAGGGTAGGGATAAGTAGATGTCCGTGTTAGGCAGGCTGGCTGGCTGTTCTGTTGGTTTAAGGGGAGTCCATCACCTCCACCAGGCATGTTCAATTGCCTTCAGCATGTTACAGAACACATTACAGTGCTAAACAATATACCTTTGTTATCTATGTCACATTTAGAGAATTGGAAAAAACAAGTTTGAAGACTTATGCAAATGAGGCAGTTGGTGCACTGGGGGCAGGCCTTTAACTCTCTGGAGCACTGCTTTTGGCACTCAGACCCCTACCATCTTCTGCCTGCGCCACCCCCTGCAGTGTGAGTTGACCTTTCCATTTCTAGGACATCAACTATCTTACTTCTGCTGCAGAAGCAGGGCACCAAATGGTGAAGGCCGACCCCCCAGTGCACCAGCTGCCTCATTTGCATAATACTTTAAAGTTGTTTTTCAAATCTACAAAAGTGACATACAGAACAGAGATTTGTTATATATCATTGTAAGGTGCTCTGCAATGCGGTGATGGCTGTGGGATATAGTAAAAGTGTAACACCCCCCCCCCCCCATTATTGTGTCGAGGGTATATGGTGACCAGTTTTGTTATATACTTTATTCCTCTATCTAATTTCCTTTATATTATTTAAACAGGCTGTAACATTCTCCTTTACAACTGTCTAACTGAGCTGTTGCTAGGGAAAGCCTGTACACAGTTGTATTGCAAATATGCAGAGCGGAAGCATTTACCAAAAGGTGGGTATGGTCACTTCAAATGGATGTATCTTTGGTTTTATACCACCCAGAAAAATGGTTTTGGTATCATATGCAGCTAAGAATGATGCCAGAACCATTGTTCTAGGTGGTATAAAACAGAAGATACATCCATTTGAAATCACCCCCCTTCACTTTGGTATATGCTTCATCTCTATGTCACTACATTGAATACATGTATACAATCAGTCTGCTAGCATTGCTTAGTTACAACTTTGCTAATGGGAACTTTACAGCCTGTTTTCTGTTAGAAGGAGGTTTTATAGATTAATAAAGTATATTAAAATAAAAATAAATGAAAGAGGAGTTGCACTTTAGGGAAGGTGGTAGATTCCGTTTTAAAAACAGAAATGGAGAACGGTCTTTATATCAATTCATGTTTTGTTGTGCCTATCATCACCTTATCTAGTGACATGCTAACTGTAGATTCAGACAGGGAAAGGATTAGAGGATATATTAAAAGCTAACATATCCCCTAATAGAACAGCAAAGAGTAGGAGGAGCATAGGCATGTATAAGCATACAGCGGCAGCCGTCGCCTGTAGGCGTTCTTGTTGAAAAAAGTATATGAGTTGTTTTGTCTCTCAACGCAATATCTCAGCTTCTAAAAAAGGAATATCAACATATACGCACCCAACAGAGGCCAAAAGGACTCTTCCTTCGGGCCAATAGGTACTTTTGATGTATGCCCTAGGAGTGTGAAAGCACGCTTAGTTTATTGGAATGCATATGTTTCTATTCATATGCTAAGATATACCATAATACGATCTATTATACTACACTTTCGGGGGTATCTTTTTGTCATCAGCTTTTGTGCAAAACATAACAGTAGACATTTTACACATGTGCACTACCACTTTACATTTGCTTGATGTTAAGACTTTTTATGATATTTTCCTTTCAGATTATTTTTATCACCTGGACCAGAAATCAATGACTGGGATTGTTGTGGGAGTCTGCATCGCACTGACTTGTATTCTCATTTGTGTGCTTATACTGATATATCATAGCAAAGCCAGGTTTGTACAAGAAATACTGAAGAATGACTTTATTTGGATGGCATGAGTATTATGTATAGGTTCATGCCCCACTATTTAGCGGCAGCCGTCTCCTGTAGGCGCTCTTGTTGAAATAGTATATGAGTTATTATGTCTCTCAACGCAATATCTCAGCTTCTAAAAAGGAATATCAACATATACAGTGGCAGAACCCTGTAAGTCATGTATAAGAACAAAGCAGCTGGTTAGATCGAGGGTTTCTTAGCCTTTTTTGTGCTGTGGACCCTTTAAATTTCATTTAAAGCCTGCTTTTGACCACCTTCCAAAAGTTCTTAATATGGATGTAGTCTTGAATACTCATTATGCTTTCTGAGATCTCATTATTGTCATACAAAAAGAATTGTGAACTGTCTTGGGGTATGTTACCTACATGTTGCCACATTTCCACTAGAGAAGAAAAAATACAAGATCCGAGTTGCAAAAATAGACACACATTTAGACGTTGTTCTTTGTGAAGTCTTTTAATATTCTTTCAGCCATGTCAACTTGTAGTCAATCTACTTATTCTGGTAACCAACTCACGTCTGTAGAAAGTTTTAAAGACAACATCTATGGTGGCCACTAGTGATTATCATTCAGCATCTGTTAAGTTTGTTGAAGATCAGTTTAACTTGGAAGTAACTGTATAAAGTATTATAGGGATCATGCCATTAATGACACTTATCCCCTAGCCAAAGTGGAGATGGCTGGAGATATTTCCCCAGGACTCCCAGCGATCAAGAGAACAGAAACCCAAAATAATACCTGAATGCTCCATGAGAATGAGATGCTGGTTTGTGGCAACAGTTTCATTTGTTTTTATGGGGCTGTTGTGACTGCAATCTCTGGCAACTGCAAGGAGGTACATGGAGCATTGGTCATGCCTGCGCAAATGCATTCCCTTCATAGGGGGATTTTTGGCTCCCATTGAGAGACCCAGGGGCAGTCCTCCGGCCATCTGACACTTATCACCAATCCTTGCATATAGGGCAGGGGTGAATGAAACAACCAGTGCAGCTGCAGAGGGGCATCTTCATCTAATCCTCTAGATTGAGGGTAAAAACCCAAATTATTGAACATCATGGCTCACAATTATTGGTGCACTGTAAGAGAAACCTAATTGGGGTGCTCTATGCTAAGATATTAGAAAACAAGGGGCCCATAGCTGGAGGCAAAGTTTTTTTTATGTAAAATGATTTTCTTCACATGGAACTTAGAATCCACATATAATACTATTGTTATAGCTATCCTTTGTGGTGAAAATAGCCTTCACAGGTGGAATACAAGAATACAACACAATTTTGATCTTCCCTTAAGAATATCCTTTTCACCTGCAGGAAAGCATCCATTGCAAAGATTGCTCAGCAAGGAACTAATGGCATACCTAATTCGGCTACTTTAATTTCTCACGAGACTCAAGAAAGGAAGGCCATGAATCAAATGGAAGAAAATGCAGATCCCTTAATCCCTACTGTTCAAGTAAATCACTACTTAGATACAAAGGTAAAGTTCTGCAGAGCTATAGCTGGATTCTCTTCAGATTATTATTAAGACTGTAGATTTTCACCATGGACAAATTTCTAAAAATGTTGAGAAACTGTTGGCAAGATATTAAGAAGATGTAAATAAATTCCTATAGGGAAGAGATAATCCTTTTCAGAATGGACCCTGAGTTCTACTCCATGCATCCTGACAATGTAAGCTGCACCTGCCAAGCATTTTGGTTTTGTTTAGTTACTGCAGGGAAAATGTAGTATTACATGCTGGACATTCAGATGAAGGGCTGTAATAGAAGGAAAGCTTAAGATCTTCAGAATGAGCTCATAAAGGGAATTTCCAATTAGGGGGGCCCTCCTGTGATGTGCATATGACTAACTTCATATGAACTGGGGTTGTTTTCATGAGACAACCACTTTAACTTACCAATGGCCAAAAATTTATAAGGCAGTTATAGTTCCTTTTGAGCAGAGACTCGCAGAGTCCATTATACAAAGAGAATGAAAAATCATAATATTGCAACCATTTTCAGATATTTTATGTTAAGGAGGTCCTTTCACCAGCTCCACCAATTCAAGTTTTTAGCATCTGTTAATAGGTGCCGCTGATTTTGATGCAGTTGGAATTTTCTTTCTAGCCCCCACCATTCCTGAGCAACAAGCACAGTTATTTTTGATGCCATGGGCTATTTAAGCTCTGTAATTTCAAACGGGCTGTGTCAGTCAGAGGGGTGTGATTCAGAGCTCTAGTCAGAGGCAGCCAGTGTCAGAGCTCAGAATCTCACCCCATGCCTGCTCCCGCCTGACATTACCCTCCTAAATAGCATATCAGGCACCAAAACTAAAGCCACTGATTGCTCAGGAATGGTGAGGTGCTAGAGAACGAGAATCAGTGGAGCAGCAGCTATTGATGTAAAGAGATGAATTTGTCAGGGGTGGTGAGAGGTCCTCTTTATATTTGACAAATTGGTAATATACCATTCAAGGGTATCGGTACATGTGAAATATTGCCAAAGTTAATGCTGTATTGAAACCAGTGTATGTGGCCATAACTGTGGTTTAAATCATTCATCACATGTTCATACTGTATCTTGTAAAAATTAATCTGCTTAAATAATAATGTAACATACATATTAAAATTATACATATTATACATATTATTATACATATTAAAATATTATACATATTAAAATTATGTTAAATTGTATATTGCTTTTTATTCTAGGGTGGATCTGATCTTATTATAAATGGATATGGGCCAATTGTAAAAAAAAACACAAAGAAAAAATGGCTGTTTTTCAAGGACAATGCCATAAACAATACAGGACAGGTAAACAACTATGGTGTCAATGCGTTTTCCTGTTGTGTGAAAAAAATACAATAGTTTCTAGAAAATGCTGCCCCTAACATGCCATCTGGGTGCCACCAGTCTGTCCCCTTTATGTCTTCATTGTCCCCTAGGTATCCCAACACCAGAGTGCTCCCTTTGAGCCCATTGTGCAAAAAATACATTGGGCTATAGATATCCAGAGATAATAATTTGCAACTTAGCCTCGAGTACACACTGCTGGCAACTGAAACCAGGAAGTAGAGAGCAGAAGAAACCCTTTAATGGAAGAAACCCTTTATGCAAAACTATTTTCCAACATATGCACCCATATTTTGGCACATTTTTTGTTGGAGAGTAAGCCCCCTAATAAGTGGTGTAAAATTAGACTATACAGTGTAAAAGTGCGTAAGCTATAACAAACCGCATTAAATACTTCAAAAAATCTGGCGTATACTATCTATTCTGAGTTTGCACTTGGATTAGAAGAGGTACCATGTCTCCTTACGCTAGGTTCACACTAGCATTCGGGTCTCCGTTCTCAGCTTTCCATCTTCTGCAGGCAGAAGACAGAAAGCTGTCAGAGCCGGTCCGGCCGTGAGTGGTGATGAGCGTTTTATGCTCTCTGCCGTGAAACCGTTTTTTTTAAAACCGGACACAGAGTACTGCATGTCCGACTCTGTGTCCGATTTTTTTAAAAAAAATGGTTTCGCGCCGAAGAGCATAAAACGCTCATCGGCGCTCACGGCCGGACATCTTTCAAACCCATTCAAATGAATGGGTGAGAGAGTCCTGCAGGTTTCTGTCTGCTGCCTCTGTTTTGTGCAGGAAACGGAAACCTGCATAACGGAGACCCAGGCGCAGATGTGAATGAGCCCTTAGGGAGACTGCCTTTGCAGGCCACCTGATGAATTGTAGAATGTTAATAGATCATACTTGCGTTACTAGGGATTCTAGGAAAGGAATATGAAAATACGTTCTTATTGATGAAAAAAAGCTAAACTTGCTATAGTACAACCTTTTGGAAGTTGGTTCCCTATACATCAATGCTTGGTTTTCTAAGAAATCTAGTGACATGGTCTGCGATTAAAGCCAACCAGTACATTAGACTCCATGGGGCAGAAGGCAACTGTCCATATCCACTGGTAGAGGGTGCAGCTCATTTATGAGAATGCACAAGTCTTTTCATAAATGAGCTGAACTCTGTATGGGGCGTTATGCTTGTAGCTGGCATAGATTTCAGGGATGATTTACATCAGTAAACTGGTGTAAATGATCATAAATTCAACAGAGCCAGTGGCCCTTACACACCACTCACAAAACAGAAAAGAGTTGTACATTTTTGTCCAAAAATCCCATTTGCAAGGAAGTTTTGAAAAGTTTTCCTGCCCTGTATCCCAGAAAACTGGTGTACAACTCATAATAAATCTGTCCATGTGTCCACTACAACCTACCACTAATTGATGGTGTAGACATCAAGTGAACGCTGCAGCCAATCAAAGTTAGTCCCTGTCAAAACAGCTCACCTTTTATGTATTAGTATACTGACACCCTAATGTTTTTCGTTTGCTTTCTTTTCACAGTCCAAAAGAAGAATAGCTAAGTCTTGTTCTTATCGTCCTGGCGCAACGGTATTGAGGGGGGAAGATGGGTCTCCTACTTCACCTGGTCATCCTGGCACTTTCCAGATGCGACATAGTATAGCAACAGATACAGAGCATTCTGGGAACAGCGAGGAGAGCCATGAAACCAATGATTCTGGGCGGTATTCTCACGAGTCAACTGATGAAATTCACCTTTACTCTGTTATCAGTACCTCACCGCCAACATCAGACCCATACCATGTTCAAGAATGTGGGAAGGACTCTGCCTTAAGCAAACATGAAAGGCCTCCCAGTGTGTGTTCCTGAGGAGGTCATTTCAGCTATACCTCATATTCCCTAAACATTTCAAGAAGAAAAAATTCCATCAAGCCAGATACTCCGGCCATTGTGTCTGTTCGAAGGACAATGACAGAGCAAAAAAAAAATGTTTGTGAAATCTGGTTTCTCCCATCAAATCTATCACTTTTCTGCAGAATGTTCCACTGGGTAAATCTATTGACAGTGAAGGCTGGTTTGCAGGATGGTGAATGGCTTTGAAACTCTCCAGGTTTTCTGCCATTTGTCTTTGTTGTAAAGGGACGTCAAGCAGTCTCTTTGATTTATGTCTACCTCAGCTGGTCACATTATGAACTCCATTTCGCTGCTTTACCTACATTTGTGTGTGTTTGTCTCCCCTTAACCCTTATCCAAAGTACTTCCTAAGTGTTTGTTTGCTGTTTTTTTATTATTGCTTTTTATGTGTGATGAATGTGTTACTTAAGGAGTTGTAAAGGCAACACGGATACATGACATTTTCTATTGCTTTTTTAACATGTCCACGGTATCATGCGATGAACGCTTTCTACCTGACTGCATAAATGACTACCTCTACATATCGGTCTTTAGGGAGAGCAACTTTCTCGTGAACAATCCTCCCACGGTAACACTTACTACCTTGCAACAACTGTGCCTTCAAATATCTCCGTTATACAAAACTGCCTTACTGCAAGGAATTCAGGACATCACTCAGGACAATGACAAAATGCCTTAAATCCCAGAAATGCATTGGACAATTTTCAATCCAACCATAAATTTCTGTTTACAGATGCTTATTGAGGCAGGGATCTACCTGTACCCTAATGTACAGAGTTCACATTCTTATTATTTCTATTACTCTAAAAGTATTGCTAACAAATCCTCTACCATGAGGCCAGCCTTGCTGATGGGTTCAGTAACCTGGACAACTACCTGCGATCCCCACAATGACAGTAGAAACAAGTCAATGGATTTTATTACATTTTGTTGTTTAAAATATGAAAAGTTGATATTTTTTCTGAATCTCAGGATGACCAGTGGTGGTCAGTTTTTACAATAACCCTTTCACTTCTATTCCGTGAATAATGTAAAAATCTGGAATAGACTGTTCATCGCTGATCCAATGTTAAACAGAGCATATAGAAATGGCCTATGACATGGCTATTCCTGCCTGCTGCCTTTACAATTCCTGTTTTATACTACCTCTTTTTTAAATTGATGTACGTGTTCATTTCCTGTACTCAGGGAATAATGTTTTTGTGTCTATATCCCATGAATATATGGGGCAAATGTGACAGGGTATCATGCTCATATTTGATATTGAAAGGAAATGAAGTAGATCAGTTATTTAGCTACAATATAAAAGGTTACCTATCACCTACAATGCACTGACAGCAGGGACAGTCGGTCATAGACAATGAATAATTGGAGGCCAACAGTTTAGATGGTTGATTCTTCCTTCGTCTAAGGCCCTGTGTAGCAGAACACAGTAAAAAAACACTGCAGGAAAAAACACAACAGAAACACACTGCTTTTTTTCTGCAGAGTTTTTCATTGCGGAAATGAAACTGACTTTCTGCTCTTATTATACCTATATTTTATACCTTTTCCCCTGCAGAAGTTGTCTGCAGTATGTGGAATTCCTTTCACTTTTCACATACTGTAAAATTCAGCATTTTTTGCCTTGGTGCTTCTGCCTCAGCAAAAATGCAGCTTTTCTGCAACGCGGGGCTTCAGCCTTAATGTGTATGTTTCAATGAGCTAAATTTACATTTCAGTAGGGGAGAATACAACTATAGCGAAGGCCTGCAGAAGTTATACTATTGATCCTGCAGGAGCAGGTTGGTCTGCCGGCAATTATTTATGTCTATAAGCAACTTCTCACCTGAACATTAAGATGTGGGTGTAGAAAATCTCTTTCACCTTCATCCAAACCACATATTTACAGAAGTTCAGGAAGCTGAGACTTAGCATCGGCTGTGTCTTTACACTGCGTAGCTCCTTTGTCTCTGTGCCTGTAGAACTTATATTGTGAGGATCAGGGTGATCAAGAGTTATTCTGTGTCAAGATTATGATCTTATTTTCTCTTGACCTCCTTGTTTCCTTACTGCCAGTTTTCAGAGACAAATAAACCAACTCTCCAGTGTAAAGATCCTGCAGAAAAACACCCAAAATCTCAGCTTCCAGGACTCCCATAGGGATAACTTGTTTAGTGGGTAGTCACTCATCTGATTTGCAGATTATATGTGAAGTAAGCTTTTTTCAGTTCCCTAGGAACACCAGCGAACTTTAGTTAACTCTTTATTTCCTATTGAATTGAAGACTGCTTTGTCACAAATAATACGCTGTCATATGGCTCCTTACTGCGTACGTGACCGGTAAACTTCAATGCAGTCTTTAAAAACTGTGTTTTTTCATACCAAAGATTGTTCTTTATATTTTAAGGGATAAAATTTTTTTTTTTTTCCAAAAGAAAAAAAATCTACTATTCTGTTGTTGGCATAGCTGCCAAGTAGTAGTAGTGATTGTATTAGTGCAGAGCTGAAGAATACGATCTGCATGTTAAACTACCTTAGACTTTAAATAGTCATGTCCAAAATCTTCCAAGTTCCAAGTTTAGTATTTAGCTTTTAGCTCTTTATTATTATTACAGTATTAGATGACCTATTTTTGAACAAATTGATTTATATGCTAAGTGAAAAAAAAAGTGTAACCAAAGATTTATTTTTGGGTCTTGTCAGTTCTTACTATATTGTTAGATGCTTCGTGTGTAATTGTTCATATCTTGTGATCATGCATGCTAAGCATATAATATGTAGGGGTAACCAAAAAACTATAAACCTTTACTTTGTTAATTTTTGAGATAGGTATGCTACTGGGAAGTATGCACGAAATATAATAATACAGGTGACCAATCTGTGACGTATATCTGGCAAATAGATAAGTTATATGTGTCAGCTCATCTTATGAAAATGGATGGATGGAAAAAAAATTACAGCGGGAAAACAATGGCCAGAGGGTATTGGAAAATATATATCATTTGTTCTGGCCGCATCTCTACCCTGAATATGTGCTATGGTATTACATCAGTGTCATCTAGTAGTGTCTTCAAGGGCCATTGGTCCACTGAGTCCTATATTTGTCAGATCACAAGCAATTTTTCATAGTTTTGCTGAATAAATCACTTAACAAGTATTTTGGCATATGTCGCCCCAAACTTCTGAGCTCATCGTACACTTTCAGAGACAATATTTGGGCGGTATTGGGACAAAAAAACTCAAAATTAAACTGAATTTATCAGAAATGTGATTATTATGGTGTTTCTCTGCTGCACCATCCCATCCATTGGGGTTAAATAGATGATATATCGCTGCTATATGTTGTGCTAATAATTCCCATGAGCATTTCTTTCCTCTGTTAACAATTTATACCAAAGATATTTATGGTACCCCTGCATATTTAGCAGATGATAAGGCTTTAAAAGTATGTTATTCTCGCTGGTACGTTGCCCAAATGTGTCGTTTATATTCTCAAGATCCATGTTTTGCGGGAACAGACCCTTTATCTAGTTTTAAGATAGCGCTGGGCACCTCAGGCATATTTTCTACCAGTATTTCAATGACTGTAACCAAAACTTCAATAGACAAGCTGCTGAGAGTATAAAAGTATGTACTGTATCTCTAGACCATACATCCAGACACTCTTACGTTTTTTGGGTTTTATCCCATACTCCTGCATTTGTAACTGGAGCAGACTTTTGTCCACTGCTATGATGACAGCTGTATCGTGTTCTGTTGCGTCTCCCATCTCTTGAAGGACTGTGGTATTTCTGTGTTACATACTTACTGTTATATCATTTTACTTGCAGTATTGTATTATTTTTTTCCATTGTATTTGTGAAGGTTACAAGTTTGCTATATATATATATATATATATATATATATATATATATATATATATATGTAAATATTTAATGTACACTAGCTTATGTAGGCTCTTCTACGAGGGTGTCTGTCTATGGCAGGACTTTTCCTTATACTGTTTACTGTGACATCCACCCAACCAACTTGGCTTATTATGGTAATTCAACTCTTGTATATGAGGAAATCAATGTATAATTATTTTGATGCCTTAGGGCCCCTTCATATGGCATAAACGCGCTGCTCATTTAGACCCGTACACGCGAGCGCTTCAAAACACATCCCATTCACTTCAATGGGAGTGCGCGTAAAGCCGGCTTTACACGCACTCCCATTGAACTGAATGGGATGTGTTTTGAAGCGCTCGCGTGTACGGGTCTAAATGAGCGGCGCACTTACGCCACGTGAAGGGGCCCTTAATCTAAGTTCACATTGGCGTCAGTTATCTGTTTTTCTGGTCCATTGGAGGACCATAATGGGGACCGCTGGGTGTCCGTTGCTTTAAACTGAAACCAGTGTGTGATTTCAGGCAGACATTGTGACGGATTATCCAACGGAGACTCCAGTGCAAATGTGAACGTAGCCTTATACTGCAGTGAAATCTATTGGGAATCAATCATCTCTGACAGAAAGTGTTGTCCTTTAATACTTTGACATAATCAGTCATGAGGTACGTATTCATAAGATAGTAAGGAATTACATAAGAACAGTTTTTCATTAAAGAAACCGCTATCTCCATGTCCAGCTGTTAGCATTATCTGATAGCTGCTGCTCCACTGTTTCGGGCTTAGTTCAAACTTTTTCTCTGGCCCCCACCATTCCTGAGTGATATGTGTTGTTATTTTTGGTGCCTGATATGTATTTAATCTGTACTGTTGGGTAGTGCCAGACAGAAGCCGGCAAGGGGGTGATTCTGACACTATTTGCCTCTGAATCACACCTTACACCACACATGTGACAGTACAGAACCTAAATAACTGCACCGATTTCTTGAGAACAATGGGAGCTAGAGAAAATATTCCAACTTTGTTGGAATAACTGGAGTGGCCACTATTCAGAGATGAAAATATCTGTAGAGGTGGAGGTAGTGAAAGATCTTCTTTAACAAATTGTTAAAAATGTCTCCCAATGGCAATGAGACTGAAAATACAGTCCAGCAGCCATAAAGAAAATACAGTGCTCAGCCTGCTGTCTTGTGCTTTGGAATCTTGAATTGTATGTACCTATAGACTAGCCCTGCTTTGCTGAATCTATTGCTATTACTTTTGTTACAAAGATATTAGTACCACTACTTTATCACTAATCTGCTACCAATAAAAATGTCAAGTGCACATTCTCCACTGCTTAGCTTTATAACTGTGTAGAAGAGGATCACCTACTTGATGGTACACTTGTATCAGCAGCGATAATAGAGTCACTAATATCTTTGGAATACAATGGTTCTAGCAAGACAAATAATAAGAGGGGGATTCGGTGGAGCTGCAACATTCTACAGGTATATGCAGCTGATTTCTCAAGACGCCAGAGTATGTGCGCTGCTGCTCCAGTCATTTTTATGGGACTGTCAGAGAGGCAGCAGAGTACAGCGCGTCTATATATTTGGGAGTCCCACAGAGATGAATAGAGTGAAAGTATACATGCTCAACCTACTGCTCCATTCATATAGTGATACAGGATCCCTGATCTTGAGATCGGTGGGGCTCTCAGTGGTCAGAACATCACTGATCAAACATTTATCACCTTTGCTATGAATAGTTTACAAGGTGAAAACATGGAACAAAATCTTTAATGTTACAGTTCTGCCACATCAAGTAGTTACAAGCAGTAAGGGGGGAGGTTGAGAGGAGCTTTGTTTCTCTGTAGCCTTACTGATAGGTTTACTATTACGTATTATGGCAACTGGCCCTCCTTTAAATCTCTCGTCTGACCTAGGGTCCTGTTGGTAGTCTGTAAGCTACTATTACAGCATATTTGACAGTCAACTTCAGTTGTGTAGACAAAAGTATCTTATTACATATTCAGATTTCTGAGGCGAACAAATTTGAAATAACAGTGATTTGCTTTAATGCAGTTCCCTGGTATTTTATACAAAGTCCTTTACAAATGATATACAGTGGAAAGTCCAAAAGAGCATTTGGAAGATAGAACATCTCATCTATCTTAGGCTAGGTTGATATCTGCGTGGGAGACTCTGCATCAGAAACCAATGCAAATTAGCAGAGAGAAAAGTCCTGCACAAAGGTCTTTTACCTGCCGGTTTCAGTATAAAAACAGCGGAAACCCAATGGATGGAGATCTGGACCTCTAAAGCGGCGGTTGCCCGCGAACCCCTTAGACTATAATGGGATCCATTGGGTGTCCATCAGGTTTCCACCTTTATACTGAAAACAGCAGAGCGTAAAGTTCTCTCTCCAGGACATTTCTCTCTGCCGGTTTTCAGTAGTTTCTGCAGCAGGAGACTTGGACACAGATGTGTACCTAGTCTTAGCGGTCTGGATCTCTGTCGCTTAGGTCCCCAGCACCGGTATGACCCTAGCCAGGGTAAATACAAACAGAATACTTCATTTGTGTCACTCTTAACCTTGTAATGAACTTTCAGTGGATTAGCTGAGAATTGTCTGGACAAATCCAAACTATTATTTTGTATATATACAGGCATCCTCACCAAACCAGTGTCCTTGGATTCTGGTCTGTATGTAAAACATGTTATGTCTACAAAGAGTAACTAGTTGTTTTTACTGGAAAATATTTTTCAGGGACATTGTTTTACAATAGTTGTGAAGATAAGATGCTCTCATGTGAACAAACTCTTACGTTGTCCTCTATAGTTGAGCTGCATAATCAGTTTATGAAATCCTGCTAAATATTTCTATGGTTGTATACTTTTACGTATAGGGAACATTTTCTACTATTAACTGTAATTTTGTATGTCCATATGAGGTCAAGCTGCAAGGCATGTTAAAATAATACAGTTTGTACCATAAAAAAGTATTGAGGAAACCGCTGTCCTAGGGTTTCTAATGTATTATGTTGGTAAGTAAGTAATATCGCCAGTTATGGTTATATGTTCTTTCACTGCTATAGTTATACTTTATAGAGTTGCTTTGGGTCTAAGAGAGACATCCAATATACTAGATCATACCTATTGGGTGCTTCTGCATACTTACATACATACATTTATATTTACATTCCTTTAGGCTAAGGCCCCACGTTGCGGAAACGCAGCAAAATCTGCAACACAAAAGGCTGTGTTTCCACAACGTGAAGCCTCAACTTTAAACTTGCTTTAGGATGTGTGTTATGGAAGAAGTGTTCATTTAGGTCCCTTAGAGTGATGTTACCATGCCCAAAGATTACCAATGCCAACAGGTTGTACCAGCCATTAAAATGAAAATAGTGTAGCATTATATATATACAATTTATATAGCAGCTTCAAATATTTCAGTAAATGTATACCTTGGAATGTATTTTTGTCTGTGATTATTTTTTTTTTTGCCTCCTGTTCTCACTCTATCTTTCCTTATGTAAAGGTGATACTGGTAGTTTGTGGTAGATAGCAGAGCTGGTTAAGTATGGACTCTTCTCAGGGGATCTTCTCTGACAATCTACCTCATTCTAGCCATACTTCTCCTTGAATTGTGAATGTAACTTGTTTTTTGCTTTACTGTAATTCTTTAAGTAGTGTGTTGTTCAGTGTTTTTTTTGTACATTGTTTTTATATAAACATAGAGAATGTGTTTTTTTTTATTTTGACTTTAGTTTAATTATTCATGTCATTGGAGAAAGTACTTGCTCCTCAAGTTTTGCCAAAAAGTATAACTGTTGAATGCCAAATGTTTCTGCTGTGAGAAGTCCAAAATATCAGTGAGTTGCACAGTCCTAATAAAGGTTTTCTTAAGTAATGTCTGGTTCGTTGTGTTACTACTTATATTATTATATTCCCATACCAACAACAGGACCAACAACTCGGCCTTCAAAACCAAATGCCTATTAACTATATTATACAATTACTAGTATCATATACTTCTTTAGATGCATAGTTTATTATATATCTACTTTCAGATGAATTCACGATCTTCACTGCTTCTGACTGACCATGGCTGTCAGCCATTTATGAAGGAGTTCAAGTCAGATTGTGGAAAAATAGGAGTAAGTGCTTTGGTCTACCAACTCCACAGCCATGTAGTTTTATTTCTAACTTTAGGAATCACTCGAACCTCTTGATGCGGATTTATAAATTGTGTTGAAGAGAGCAAATGGCTATATTACACCAACTTGTGGCTAGTGTACATTGCTATCAGTACCGCGTGCCTAGAAATGTTACATGTCACACACTTCCCTTTTTTGCAAAACACTTTTCAAACTATGGAGATACCATGAGTCTAAAAAGGAGTCTAAAACAATTTGTGAATTATGCAGTATTTTGATTTGTAAGTTTAAGGGTGCATTCACACTGAGTATACGCTAAGCTCTTTCTGAACGTAAAACACGTTCAGAATGAGCGCGTACAAAGCAGATCCCATTCATTTCTATGGGAGCCAACATACTTGTGCTCCCCATTGAAATGAATGGGCTGCTTTTTTCCCTATTCCTTTCAATGTGATACACGCAATGTCAATTGGCAATTGTCCAAACTCCATGGCCTCCTCAAACAGCTGATTGATCTGGTATTGAGGATGCCAAGGACAGATCATACATTTTAGGGTCCTGGAAAACCCCTTTAATAAGTAAGGATACTGGCATGAAGGACTCCTGGACAATTCCTGTGTCTATCTTGCATGGTGTCTTATAGTTGAAACACAAATACATTACAAAGAGAGAACATATATGCATATTGCATATTTACTCAAAGCTGTAGACTTTTAAGAACCGATTAAGTAGTTTATTACATCATATTTGCATAATATGAACACATTGAGAGGTTGTATGTACTTTAGACTATAGTAGATAATTTAAAGGGGTTGTCCAAGACTTCATACTGATGGCCTATCATTATGATAGGTTATCAATATGAGATTGGTGGGGGTTTGAGACCCAGGTTATATATGCACAGTGTACAGAGTTAGAAACAGATGGACTCATATGGTGTGTAGTCCCTGTGGCTGAACTGCAGTATGTAGAAATGGCCGCTACACAGTGTACAGTCCTGTCTGCTTCTGACTCTGTACACTGTGCAGAAACTGGGTGTCGGACCTCCAGCAATCCTATATTGATGTCCAACCCTAGCGAACAGTTATCAAAATAAAGCATTGGACAACCCCTTTAACTCATAATTTCTGCCATAGTTTAGGTATACCATAAGTCAAAGAAGTAGTAAGACTGTTTCTTACCCCTTGAAGATGACCTTTACCGGAGGTGCCAAACTTCGTCCCTGGACTTGTAGGGAGCATACAGCAATAGAAGCAAACACTTGAGAGAAGTGAAGTTCGCAGCGCTCCAGGGTCTTCAATTTATATTAGTATTTCCGCATCATATAAAAAACAAATAGTACACAACATAGTTTAGGTATACCACGATTTTGTTATATATATATTAATGACAGCAAAGGAAGGAAGGACTATGCATTCACTGACATGCAGACAGAAACATAACTGGGATATATAGATCTCGATAACTGAAGAATAACACACATATATCATAGTAAAAGCTCAAGAACAGGTAATGGGTGCGGCTGAAGAAAGAGACTTTTATATATACAAGCAGACCGGGATTTACAGAGGAAAGCTAAGTAGGTGAACACACAAATCCTTAAAGAAACAGGAGCACTCTCACAGAGGTAGCCAGGCCGCTAGGTCTGCTGGGAAAGGTAATGCACCAGAAAGTGCAGAGCTTCCATAGTACTTATCTTTCACCTGATTTAATGGTTTAACTATTGATGAGTCAGATTGAAAAATAGCACCCCACTGAATCCTGTAACAAGATTATTTCAAAGTAGCAGCCGGGGGATGTAATATCCTGATATCCCTTGTAGTGCAATAAAGTGTTTTATGAATGTAAGTCACATAGCTGTAAATGTGCCTAGAGCAGACTATAATCAAATGGTAAGAGACTGGAAGGAAGATATTAATAAGAAAGGCTACCAGTAGCCCCCTTTATAAGACAGTGCTGGTACATAGGTCACAAATGGTCTGAGAAGACAAGATGAAGAACAGAATATCCCTATAACCTTAAAACAATTATATTTAAAAAAAGCACTCTGGCAAAAAAAAATATCTTGCCCATATAGTGCAGAATAGACTGTTAAAAGATAATAAAATGTTCTACTGTGTGCTTTGTGTATACCTGCTTGGGTTTATGCGCCCTTTATGGATTACCTGCTATCTCAGGCCTCGTTCACATCTGCGTTGGTAATCCGTTCGGGATGGTCCCAAATAGACTATATATCACAATTAGAGATGAGCGAACACTATTCGAAACAGCCGTTTCGAATAGCATGCTCCCATAGAAATGGATGGACATAGCCGGCACGTGGGGGGTTAAGCGACTGACCGCCGGTAAAGTCTGCGTGCCGGCCGCTTCCATTCATTTCTATGGGAGTGTGCTATTCAGACGGCTGTTCCGAGTAGTGTTCGCTCATCTTTAATTACGATCTACTTTTCTGTCGGCATGTTCCGTGCGGAGACCACATGGTCCCCATTATAGTCTATGGGGTCTGTGTGCTTTCACTGCACACCACTTATCAGTGCGTTTGGCATTCTGTTTGGGGGGGTCCCCATGCGGACTCACCTGAACGAATTACCAAACGTAGATGTGAACTAAGGGTTAGTTCTAGAGATGAGCGAACACTGTTCGGATCAGCCGATCTGAACAGCACACTCCCATAGAAATGAATGGAAGCACATGGCACGCAGACTTAGCCGGCGGCCGGCCGCTTAACCCCCCGCGTGCCGGCCGCTTCCACTCATTTCTATGGGAGCATGCTGTGAGCGTGCTGTTCGGAACGGCTGTTCCGAACAGTGTTCGCTCATCTCTAGTTAGTTCCTTCTTTCATTATATGGTATTCCTAATGCAAACTGCATTTCCCATTATGCCTCTAGAACACTTCACTTGCACTGCACTGAGTTTTATATAAGAACAAGAAGTGCTAGATCAGGGACTTAAACTTTCTGTCCCCTAACTTAAGCTGCTGAGTGTAAGTGTTACGGGACTCACTGCACTCCCTAGTCCCCACTTCAGGGTCTCAGGAAGCAGGCTGGAACTTCCGCAGTGATGTGTGTGTGTGTGTGTGTGGGGGGGGGTTTGCCGGACGCGTAGCCAGTTGGGGGGCTTCCAGTTTCGGCCTAGCAGCATGCTTGTGCCTATTTAGGGAAAGGCTCTGACTCTGGACCGCTGCTGTCTATTCAGTTGTACTTGTGTCCTGGTAGTAAGCATTCTCTAGTTATCCGATTGCCTGTGTTTCTGACCCCTTGCCTGACCTTTGACCTTGCCTTTGCCTCTTGATTTTGTTCTCTGCCTGCTCCTGTTTATGACCCTGGCTTACCTTTAGATCTCTGCTTCCTGAACACCGTTTTATACTATGCTACCGTTCCTGTTACCGACTACTGACTGACGTTCCCTTTGGATTTCCCACTGTACTGCATTGCCCCCTTGTTGACGACCCGGACCATACGAATACAATTTACTCTCTGTTGCCACATTCTGTTCACCCGCTTCAGCGTTCTGGATCCTTGGATCTACACCGCAACCCGAAACATCTGCTCGTAAGAGATCTCAGTGTCTGGTTTGCCATGATTTGTGTTGCGCAGTATGTTTAGCGTTTCCCGACCCATGCCGCTCTGCCCAGCAGTGCAGTCAAGTCCATCCCCACCATCTGGGGCTCTGGTGAACACCATTGTGGGGTTGGAGTTGGTGCTGCCCTGGATGGTGTTGACCATTTAAATCAGTGTATCTAGTACTGGTTTTCACTTTAGCTCTGAACTGCATGTTATCCTAAAAGTAAGTATATTCTTATGAGACAAGGCTTCAATCTGTCTCCATTCTCCTTCCATTGATATGTTTGTCTGACAACTCTTCCAAGCTGGAAACAAGGTAGAGTATTGTGATAGAGATGCTGATAGAAATCCACTGAAGATTCTGCACACAGAACACAGAGAAAAATATAAACATTGTGAGTTGTTTAGTTAGTGTCTAGATTTGTAGTTAGGCTAGGTACACACAGTGGAAAATGAAGAGAAATTCCTCATTTTCCCCCACTACATTCAGCCGTGGAATTGCATGGGCATTCTGTTGCAGCTTTCCTCTGCTGATTAGGCCGAGATGAATGGGTCTAATAGGCAGGGAGTTCCAAGCCGCAGAATCCGTGGCAAGATGGAGCAGGACATTAATTTTTTCTGCATCCTGCTACAATCTCTGCCTCCCATTGAAAGCAATGGGAGGCAGATTTTGGCATGGAATCTACAACGCATTTGGGGGCAGAAGTAATATAAGTAGCAGATGTTGCTAAAATCTGCACATGATCAAATTTTCAAGCCCAGATTCCAGTCTGTGGCATGTGGGAGGGGTATAAATGCCAAATTGAAGGCAAAGTAACCACCTCAAAAATTGGATCAAGTGGTGTGAGATGATCATGCAATGCCTCCTGTTTGTTGACATGCCAGTTATCACCATTAGTCGCAAACTGAGAGGGACAGAATCCTTGAACTGGAAGATTTTGGTTAATTTTTCTGGCAGACTGCTATGTGCCTAGGCCTTTCAACACTGCATTTAACAGTGCTTAAAGGGACTCTATCATTGGTGTGAGTGGTTTTGAGATAAACACATGCCTGAATAAAAAGTCTATTCTACTACTATCTTCTCTTTTTAGATTCTCAACACCATTCCATTGTAATTCTGGTTAATAATTTTATGCAAATGAACACACGGAGCACCCTGAGCGTTCCCCAGGGCCTCCAAGCACCCCCTGCGTCATACCTTTCATTCTGCCCTCTCCAGTGCTTGTGCTTCGTTTTCCCTTCTCCTCCCCGCGTACTGTGCTGTCCTCTTTTCTCCAATATGCTCAGTTCTCCAGCAAACTACACCAAAATGGCTGTTGGACATGCGCTCCCAGAGTCAGATTGGAGAAAAGAGAAGAATGGCGCATAGTGATCCATTCTGTGCAGCAAGTGAAGTGGACGTCACATCCCAAGACTAGTGTAGCTAACATTATCAACAAAAATTATTAGAAGGCATTTGTATGACAATGGGCTACAAGCCAGACATACAGCTACAGGCTATCATGGTGTAGAGCAAGACAGCAGTGGAGGCTGGAATGGAGGTCTATCCTCTTCTATGATGAGTTGTAGGATGTATTGCTAGCCGGAGATTAGTCTGGAGTAGTGATGAGCGAGTAGTATTCGAGTATTCCATCGAATACCTCGCCGGCATAGGAATGCGTGTAATCAGCGAATATTCAATGCATTTAACCCCTTGGTGTTCGGCTGATTACACGCATTCCTATGCCGACGAGGTATTCAATCGAATACTACTCGCTCATCACTAGTCTGGAGAACATGTAGGCCATGAAAAGGCCTTTATATGAGAATGTCACACCCATCCTACTTCTGGGATCATGGAGTGGATTGGCATACGATAGCCAGTCCCCTTTAGTCTTGGTGTCATGTTGATTTGGTCAGTGATGGCCACTTCTCTAAAGTGTCCCACAGGCTCTTTTTCAACACTAGGCTGAATGTTGCTCGTGCTACTATGAGCAGCCTAAGTGGCCTAAATGTGCTACCAAGCCCATAACAAGAGGAAGAGACAGTTAATCCAACAATAAGGTCTTATTCATACAAATGTCAAAAACAGCCATGTAACATCCAGTTGCAGACTGAGGTGGTGCTGAGGACCAAGTGGCGGCACTTTGTCACAAAATGTCATCAAGTTCTTGCTCTTCAAGTATCCTGTTGTCTCATCTGACAGGGTTGTAACCACCAAATTTATTGTCTCCCTTTCAGTAAAGATCTCCATTTAACCTCTATGTCCAGTGGTAGGTCATTATGACTCATAATATGGTTGGATTGGACAGACACCAGAGGAGGCCAAAATGTCCACAATCTTAAAAGTTGCCCTAAGTACAAATGAAAGCAGCTATAACAGACTGCATTCCCAGAAGGATCTGGGCGGATAGAAGGCGGCCCTGTCTGGAGCAGAAGTCATGTCAGTCATATGTGCAGTGACTGCTGATGTTAGGCAGTGGGTGCCAGGCAGCTCTTACAAATCAGTCGCCTGCATCTGGTGATGCAACTTGTCTCTGTGACTGGGATTTCTTCCTGTGGGAGGCAGTTTTAGTCCTCTGAGGCTGAATGTCCTCCATCATCAGAACCTGTTGTCTGTATCAGCAAGGCCTGCAGTTTATGGACAGTGTGACACTTATGATAGCAGTCTGTTACAGTGTGATTGACGTTTGCTTGCTTTGCTGTTTGACTCTGTTCTGACACCTGCTGCAGTACAGACTTCAAACCATTGCCCCTCCATGGAGGGTAACTGCTAATGCAGGAAAGTCTGGTGGGAACAGATCTGAGCAGTGGGTAAGGGGTGCAGAAGTAGCAGTTCTCTGTATGAGGAGGCCCCAAAGCTCCCTCTACCACATATAATATACCGCTATACAGGCCCATAGTACTTAGGGGCCCCATTACAAATATTACAATGGGGCCCAGGAGCTGCAGGTTATGCTTCTGGATCGGGGTATCAGACTGCAGTGGTCATCTGCCATTGTTTATAGCATACATAGGCGGTATGACAGAGGCAAAATTGTGTCAACTTGTAGCCATTCCACCGCCAACGGTTATTAGCTGTTATGTACTTTATTTAAAGGGGCACACCATCCCAACTTCCTCACCAAACCTGTTTTCCTCACAATTGTAGTAAATGAGACCTTAATTAATTTCAGATATAATGGCTTGTGTGCCAATGACAACCAATCAGATTACTGTTTTCGTTCCTCCTGAACATGTTACAAGATAAAACCTGGGCTCTGATTGGTTGTTGTGAGCACCAGTATATAGACTGTGTTTAGTATGTTCATCAATAGGTAGCGCTCCCTGGTGACTTCATCGCGCTGTGTGAGCAGCAGATGGCGCAGTCTCCGCTCTGTTCTTACATGAGGTGTGTGACAGCTCTGGCACTACATAGTCTGCGTGTATGTGCGCTCCATTACCGGGCCGCCTCCAGGACAACTTCCCGGTAGCGCAGCTTGGTTGTGACTACAGTCCCGTCCCCGTGTTCCGCTCCACAAGTTATGACAAGAGCCGGGGCAATCTCTGAAACTTTACCCAAAGTGTCCGGAGAAGGAGGGGAGGCAGTGACACTCACTCCCGGCCAGGTCTCCGCTCTTCCGGCTCCATGTGTTTGTTATGTCCGCAGGACAGGAACAGAAACCCTTTAAGAGAGATCGCTGTAGCCGGCCTGGGCTCTACATGTGCAGGGAGGGCAGGTCTGGGGCCTAGGACGTAACCCAGGGACAGTCACATGGACAAGTCACTGTGGGACAAAGCAGGTTTGTGTACTTGTGTGTGTATATAGTTGTGGTGATTGAGGGACCCCACCATGATGGGGGAGGGGGTATACAAGGCTCCACCTGGTGCACTATATAGCTGCCATACTTCACTTAAAGATAATATCATAGGATTTCTATATATAGCATGTACACTGCTTTATTACATTCACTTTACAGGGCTTCTTGCACACTGCCTTATTACACCCTGTTCACATTAAGTGGTTCCTGAGCTAGAAGGATCATACTAACCATATGCCCAGCTATATATATTCTTCTAGGGGAGAGGGGGGTAGTTTGTTTTACTGTGTGATATGTGAATGGCCTAAGCTATATTGACCAGTCCCATGTGCGTCCATTAATCCTATAGTCCTTATTTAGCTGTATCTGGGCTTCTCTTCATTATTAAATAGTGAATGCGGTTGAACTTTATGCATTGACTAGACCAGGGCTGTGGTGTCGGTAGGCCAAACCACTGACACCTTGATTTTTCCATAAATGGCTGACAGCTGGGATCTATCAGAAACCACAAAGAGTCTCCAAGTCATTAAAAAGCTAAAGACTGAATTTCTAGTGACTTAAATATGTAACAGAGTTTATCTATTTCTGCAATCATAAGAATTGTATAGTATGTTTCATCATTTTAAGCAGCGTTCACACTACCGCCTCTGTCCACTCAGAGGTTTCCGCCCTAAACGCCAGGGAAACTGGACAGGGGACGGCTTACCTGCGGTCAGCTTTAAAACCTATTAATTTGATGCGTATGCGGCCTCTCTGCCTGGAAACTTTTTTTTTTTTTTTTCCAGACTAAAAGTAATGCATGTCAAACCCAAAGCAATCTCAATACTAGATAAAAAAAAACAGATACCCGCAAAAACTCAAAGCACCAACTAAGTATCAATGTATAAATAACACAAAAAATTCTTTTGATTTTAAATCTAAATTTATTGTTACAAAAATGTTTTTAATTGTAAAAAATATTGGTATCAGGAAAACACAAACACATAAAAACATTTAAAAACACACAACAAGAGTGGAGGTCGCACTGGACTGAGCAGCTCCAGCAGGTGTATAATCTGCTAGTGGTGTAGGGGATGAGAATAACGGACCGTTTCGCCCCTGCTTCTTCAGGGGGCTCAGGCTGAAGAAGCAGGGGCGAAACGGTCCGTTAGGGCTCAGAGTGGAGGTCGCAGCTGGTGAGCAGTGGTTTATGTATATGCTTCACATTTTGTCCTATGTAGGTTGGCTTATGTAATACTGGTATGTGTGTGTAACTTTACATTGGTTCTGTTACCTTATATGCTCTTACTATATAGTGGTGATGTGGGTATGATCTTTGCAATGCTACAGATATTTTTCAATTAAGTGCCCTGATCTTGTGATATTGTGGGCAATAGGAGCCTATTTACACTTATATATACAAAATACTGGGCCTCTCTATACACACATTTATTGTGGCTGTTCTCATCCCCTACACCACTAGCAGATTATACAGCTGCTGGAGCTGCTCAGTCCAGTGCGACCTCCACTCTTGTTGTGTGCTTTTAAATGTTTTTATGTGTTTGTGTTTTCCTGATACCAATATTTTTTACAATTAAAAACATTTTTGTAACAATAAATTTAGATTTAAAATCAAAAGAATTTTTTGTTATTTATACATTGATACTTAGTTGGTGCAAAAAGTAATGCATGCACGACCGCCGGCAAGCCATCCCTTGTCCAGTTTCCCTGGGATTTAGGTCGGAAACCCTGGGGCGGACAGCAGCGGTAGTGTGAACCCAGCTTTATCTGCAAACTAAAGTTAGTAACTTTTTTTTTTTTTTTTTTTCTTCTCACTGCAAATCCACCCAAAATTGGTTCTGACTCCACAGCCCCTGAATAGAGCCCACTGCCATTTTTATAAGGGTCGTCCAACCTAATGCTTTTTAAAAACTTAGAGGACCTTTCACCATTTTGCACACAGGCAGTTCTATATACTGCCGGAAAGCTGACAGTGCGCTGAGTTCAGCGCACTGTCGGCTTTCCCGATGTGTGCCCGGTGTGAAGAGCTTACGGTCCCGGTACCGTAGCTCTTCTATGGTCAGAAGGGCGTTTCTGACAGTCAGTCAGAGACGTCCTTCTTCACAGCACAGCCAATCGCGCTGTACAGTGAGAGCCGGGAGGAACTCCCCCCTCCCTCCCTGATAATGCTCGTCTATGGACGAGCTGTGTGAGCAGATGGAGGGGGCGTTCCTCCCGACTCTCACAGCACAGCGCGATTGGCTGTGCTGTGAAGAAGGACGTCTCTGGCTAACTGTCAGAAACGCCCTTCTGACCATAGAAGAGCTACGGTACCGGGACCGGAAGCTCTTCACACCGGGCACACATCGGGAAAGCCGACAGTGCGCTGAACTCAGCGCACTGTCAGCTTTCCGGCAGTATATAGAACTGCCTGTGGGCAAAATGGTGAAAGGTCCTCTTTAACTAAAAGAATATTACATATGAATATGCTGGTTTCTTTCCAAATGTCCTGCTGCGTAAGCAATTTCAGTGTGAGGCTTGGTTCACATCTACACACGGGTTTCCATTTGGTGGTTCTGCTTGGGGATGCCCGTATGGAGACCGGGTGCAGATGTGAACAGAGCCTGAGATGTTGCAAATATTACCTGTCACCCCTTTCCTAGACCTACCTTTTCTAGCTTTGTTACCAAGAACCTGTGAAATGCCCTGTTTACATCTGATTTTGTATTCCGTCTGAGGAGAGTCCGCATGGAAGCCTCCTGAATGGAATACAAATGCAATTGCAAGCACTGTGCTGTAAAAGCACACAGACCCCATAGACTATAATGGGGTCCGTGTGCTTGCTGAGCACTGCCCGCACCAATCATGTTTGCTTGCAATTGCGTTTGTATTCTGTTCAGGGGGTCTCCATGCGGATTCTCACCGGACGGAATACGAAAGGAGATGTGAACAGGGCAACAGATTTCACTTCATTTCTTCTGACCTCTTCCAGCAGAAGTCAGGGGTAGTCCTTAATCTTCACAGTGATAGGTTGAATGTTGCTAAAATGACATAGCAGCAATGAATGTTCTGTATTTGTAGTATATACTGGGGCAATTAAACTAATACAGTTGTAAATCTTAAGTTAAGTTTACATCTGTGTGAACTGCACGGAGGACTTTTCTCTCTGGCGGTTTGCTTTGAAACACCAGACGCTGTTATAGTCAATGGGGTCCACCGGTGTCCGTCTGTAACGACTAAAACGGGTCCATTTCTGTCACTGGGCTATTTATTAGACTACTGTACTCCTTGTTATCTTCACTCACATACTGTTATCTCTAACAGCACACTGAAGTCTATGGCAAGGGTAGGGGGAAATTAATTGATTTATTGCCCCATTCCAGTGCTTTGGTAGTTTTATCTTGAAAATGTCAGTGTTAAAAGTTTTCCCAATCTGTCACTGTAGCAGCTGTAGCTTTTTGTGTGTCTTCCAGCAAAACTATAAAACCTATTTACACTTCAGGTAAAATTCTGTCACTAATATATGCTGCCCTAAGAGAACGTAAATGAAACTGGCTGACAGGTTCCCTTTAGATAAATACCTAAAGGGTACAATAAAAAGAGATCCACGAATACCTGAACATGGTGATGGTCACATGTTTGTCATATTTGTCATATATTTGTATAATACATCCATGGTCTAACTGAATACGACATAATATGGCATCACTCCAGTCATTGTTATGCCACTCCCCCTTACCCAACAAAATTCATGAATCTTTGAAATGGAATGGTGCCTCCCACCATGTGTACTGACATTAATGTGAATCTTTACATCCCCAGTATTTACTAGCTCATGTCATTTGTTATTTTTATGCTTCTCAGGGGTTTCTATGTTGTAGACCAAGTTATGATGTAGAACATAGAGAGAGTCCTCATGAAGGGCATTAGTACAGTCAGTTTTGCTGGAGACCACATTACCTTTATTTGCAAAATTATGAAATCTTGCAAAATGATTATATAGGTGCATCTTTCATAGCCTAGAATCGCCACCCAACTCTTGATCCAGTCCAGAACAGCTACTCAATTGCTGATATGTGCACAAAAATAGAAAAAAGTTTTCAGCTCACCCTTTTATATGAAGATGTCGGCTTGCAGCAATAATAAGTTCGGGGTGCACGGCACGCTTTATTCCTAGAGCGTAACTGAATCCAATGGACGAAGAAGAATTTGCCGGCAGCTCTCCGTAAATAAAATATAACTTTTATTTTGAATACATCATAAAATGACAAAAACTTTGATGTAAATGATAAATCAGAAAAAAGAAAAATCCCCCTAAAAAAACGCAGACGCGTTTCGGAACGTCTGTTCCTTCCACATCGCTCTGAGGAAGGAACAGACGTTCCGAAACGCGTCTACGTTTTTTTAGGGGGATTTTTCTTTTTTCTGATTTATCATTTACATCAAAGTTTTTGTCATTTTATGATGTATTCAAAATAAAAGTTATATTTTATTTACGGAGAGCTGCCGGCAAATTCTTTTTCGTCCATTGGATTCAATTGCTGATAGCCTGTTCAGCATATCTGGTGCAGAAATGAATGGCACTTCATTACTCAGGAATGGTGGGGGCTATGGAAAAAAATTCCAAGTGAGTTGGAATCAGTGGAGCAGTGACTATTAACAGGTGGTAAAAGGTCCCCATTAAGTCTTAATATTTCTGTTCAGAGATGTTGCTGTACTTTCTATGTACCCCATCCCCTACTGGAATGAGATTGTAACAATTTTTGTACATGTAAACCAGTGGCGTAACTAGGAATGGCATGGCACCGTGGCGAACTTTTGACGTGGGGCCCCACCCAAAGAGGGGTACATGGGTGTGCAGGCTGTGTGTGAGAAAGGAAGGAGTGGGGGTGCAGACTTTCTCACACACGGCCTGCACACCCATGTACCCCTCTTGCTGACAGTCTACACCCCCACATTCCCTCCTCTTTCTCACAGCCTGCACACCCATGTACCCCTCTTCCTCATAGCCTTTAACCCATTCCCCTTCATTGTACCCTGACCTTAAAAAAACCCGCGTTGCTATTTTTTGCCAAAAAACGCGACACTCTTTCCACCTCCCATTCACTTCTATTGAGTTCCTGACGCAGAATCTGCCTCAAGAAGATAAGATAATCCTTTAATAGTCCAACATTGGGGAAATTTCAGAAAAGAAAGGTCATGTTGAACGTTAACGGTCTCCATAGACCATCATTGTGAGGGGGCAGATTATGACATGGATTCCATGCCATAATCCGCCCCCTCTGTGCCGTGTGAACGGGCCCTAACAATGACCGACTGGCACAGTGGGATGGAGTGTCCTGCCGACAAGGGCTTACAATCTATGAGGAAAAAGAGATACAGACAATAGGCGAGGGGAGAGTGGAAGATGCTGCAAATTCACTGCAGTTAAGTATTAAATGTATGATGTTTCTCATATTGTGCCTGGTTTTTGCCTAACAGGAGATGTTGGAGGTTTGGATGGGTTAATCCGATCAGGATCACAGTTGGGAATCCCTGAAAAGAAGAAGCGCAAATCAAATGTGCAGGTAAATCTCACATAGAGGAACAGGTTATTTATATCCTTCTCACCCAGTCTAAACTATCCTGTGACAAAGAAAGCTGAATGTTTGACAAACTAGAAATCTTATGAAAATTATGTTTTGTTTATTTCCCATTATACTGTAACTGGTGTAAATGACTACTTCCAGAATTTTACACATTGCTGATGATCTATTTAAGGCTCTGTATACATTGCAGTTGTCTGTTTTCAGGCGTATACTTTCAGGATGTGTATTTGTATAATGCCAGAGACATCTCTGGTCGCAGGCCCTTTAACCCCTCAGATACATTACAGTAGTACTGCAGTTTATGGCATAAGCAATCTAATAATCGCAGGTGCGATTTCCCCCTCCCCCTGAGTGTTTAAAAAAAAAAAGTCCAAATTGCCTCTTCCTCCTTCAATCGATCACATATAAAAATAAACGCATTATGCACCCCCATAGGTTTGTCTAGAAGAGATCAGTGGGGGTCCAACATCTGAGATGCCATTGATTCGCAGTTTGAAGAAGCCATATCGCTTGTGCAAGAACCATGATCTCTTCATTATTTACATCACATGCCATCGGTTTTGTAGTGGCCGTGCAGTGAAATGACAGCCTCGTCCCATAGACGTAATCACAGCTTCATTACATTCACGTGGCACAACTGCTCTGAAAGCAGGCAGTGTGCAATATAAATAGTGAAGACCTCATGGTGCTCATATCTGTATAGGTCCCCTTCAAATAGTTCATCAGCAGGTATACTAAGGGTGGGTCATCAATAACAATGAACTTGGCAACCCTTTAATTTGCTCTCTAGTTTCACGCTATCAGTCTATATAATTTTTTTTGCTTGTGATAACAGGAAAATATAATTTAATGTAAAGTTATTATCTACTTTTAGGTGTCCACTATTTCTCCTGTCTCAGAATATGCTCCACCAGTGAAGACGAGCTCAGACCATCTCATTGCATCCAATCCTTTTGATGATGCGCATAATGCTTCCTCTATATCAGGGTACACCTACTTTGGAAAACCAGCATATGGCAACATTGGGGATTTTACCACTTTTAAGATGCCACCTAATTCATCATCAAAAAGATCTTCTCGTATTGGTGGCTTCCATAACTATAGAGACCAGCTACTGCCTTTCTCAAAAGAAATAAAGAGCATGTCCCTGGGGAGATCATACCCCTACATGCATATGCCAGAAAAATCACCTTTTGAAAATGAATGGAACATTGGACTTGGGCAGACCATTACTATGCCTGGGCAGCACTTTAGGCCTAACCATACTCAAGATGTTTTTAACATGACAAGCCTCAACTCTGGCCACCGAAACACATTGCAGCCTTTGTCTAATAGGGCTCAAAGTAGCAAAGCCCACTTGAATCAGCAACCTGTGGACGTTGACCTATATGAGATGGTACAGCCTCACTTTTCGCATCCAAAAATTCTTAACTATAAGCAAGAATCTGTATCTGCATCCGCATCCAACACACATTCTAACCCAACTTCAGCTGAAGACCAAACTAATTCGGATGATTTTACTCAGCCTACTACTGACCCACTGGGCTCCAAGAAGCACACAGCTAATTCTAGAAGTTTCCAGCCTGAAACCATAGACCTAACCAATTGTGGCCCTGGTAATGACGCCCACAGCAACATTTCACTTTCTAAACTTTCAAAGAATGATGTGACGCCGAGTGAAAAATGCAATAGATGGCTTCTCCAGACCAGTTTCTGTGGTCCTTTATCCACTGACACCGTGCACCCGTGTGGTATTTGTTCTCTTGAAGTTAATAATATTGGCGATGCCATAATGTGTGAAGTTTCTTGTCGGAAGTGGTTTCATCGAGCATGCACTGGGATGACAGAGATTGCTTATGCGCTACTTACAGCAGAGCCCTCAGCGATTTGGGGTTGCGATGCTTGTATGGCAAAGAAGGATGTGCAGCTGGTGTGCATACGTAAATAAGACATCCTCTGGGCTGTTGGTTTTTGTGTGTTTTTCAGTGGATTTTAAGCCATATCCTTTGTAACATTCTCAATCGATGCCCTATGAATCCTCCACCAAATCCCTGTTTTAGTCTTTATTGAAACCTCTTTCTGCAGCAATATTAATAGCACCGTAGGACTGAGCACCATGAATTAAGTGTTTATTTTTCTTTTCTTCCCCAAATTCTCAATCTAAATCCTATTAATACAAACAAGATTTTTTTTAATTTTTTGCAAGGTTTTTGTTCACCTGTCAGATTATCTGAACAATTTATGCTGCTTGGAATTTTTTTGCACTATTTAGAATAATATTTTTAATACAGATCAAATTTTTGGGGGCAGAAAAAAAGTGTAACCCTAAGTGAGAAAAGACATTAGATTGTGAGAATTGCACTAGACTACCTGTAGTGAGGACTTGCCTGTTGTTCTGGGTGGGAGGTTATTATTAGAAATTGTGTATATTGAATCACAGCACTTATCCCTTTCAATGTGATTTAGCCAGAATCTCTTGAATATTTATATAACTAGCACTGTGAAGTCTGGGAATTAGGGTGTGTGGCCTGGAGTTTTGTTTGCTTTACTTCTGTGTGCAGGTAACAGGGCTGTCACTGAGGGGCAGTATGCAATTTTGATGTCTAGTTAGGTGATCTCAGAAGGGGCACTTGATGCGAACCTGTCGGATGATTTCTGCTGCCCCTATCTGAAACCAAGGTATGGTGGAGCCCTGTGATCTGTAGGTTTATAAGCAGGAAACCCTGACAGGACTCCTAGGAGAGACAGTGAGAGTCCGGATTACCCCGCGCATACAGGATGCAACAACTCTAAACACATTGACAAATGTCCCTGTATTTAAAGGGGCTCTATCATTGGGAAAAGTCATTTTTAACTAATCACATGCTTGCATAGCCTTTAGAAAGGCTATTCCACACCTACGTTTAGTATGTGAATTGCCTAAGTGGTTTCTGAATAAGTCCGTTTTTATTAATATGCTAATGAGCTTCCAGCCAGCACAGGAAGTTCCCAGCAGCCTCCTCTCTTCTATTATCTCCTATATGTGTGAGGCAAACAGGAAGCTGCATCATCATCATCAGCAGCCTCCTATAGGAAACAGGAGAGGAGTTAACGATGTATCGTGCACCAGTCTAATTAGCATATGAATAAAAATGGACTTATTCAGAAACCACTGAGGCAATCTACATACTAAAGGTAGGTGTGGAATAGACTTTCTAAAGGCTATGCAAAGGTGTGATTAGTTAAAAATGACTTTTCCCAGTGATAGAGCCCCTTTAAATCACTGTGTGTAGGCAGGGTTAGCAGGATTCGCTGTAGCATACTAGGACTGCTGTCAGGATTTACCCTCCACAAGGTTCACTTTAACTACATATCAGTTGCTTTGGGGCAGATGGTATATTAAAGATTGCTGGAAATAATACACGGTTAGAACCTCATTCTCATCTGTTGCTTTCATTCTGACATTCCACACACCGTGACCTCACAATATGATTCATAAAGAAATGTAAAGATTGGACATATTGGAATAAAAGCAACCTTTTACAAGTGAGGAGATTAGTGGTCTTTTAGCTTTACTACATATAAAATATAACGGTTTTGTTGCCTTTAAATACTACTATGTCGTTCACCTGCAGAACAATATTTATGATGATTTTACCCTGTACTAAGGGCTTTATCTTTTTTTGAAAGATTTTTATTTTAATTATTGTATACCTACTTTGAAGCAAATGTTTTCTGGTAAGTAGGAGATAAAGTACCATGCACCTTGAGACCAGCAAAATGTTATTCTCTACCAATAAACAGTGTAATAATAAAGGCTAACCAAACCGCCTCCTGTTTTCATGATGCTTCAGTATGTGGCCCCTGCCATTTTTTTTTATTACAATCTTCTATCTTGCTATACACAAAAGTAAATAAGAATTAAGGTGTTAATCTGGGCAGACTTTATATTACATGTAAAAAGATTAGGTCCGCACTCCTGTGACAGAAGTGCGGACCTAATCTTTTTACATGTGATTGGACTTACTGTGCTCCAGGAGTCCGGGGCCATTTGGCCGTGCACCCAGTGGATTATACTTACAAACCAACAGAAGCGGTGAGCTACAATCTTTCCTTATAATCTTTGAAATTAGATTTTATATTAATGATGGAGGCCACCAATGGCAGTAGGACCAGCTACATATCTAATGTATGGTGACCTCAACCTCCTTACCCGCAGTGACAAATGTGGAAGTAGTTAAAGGGGCTGGCCACTTTCAGACCAATATTGAGAGACAAATGTTATTGTTTGTGTAATAAAAAGTTGTACAATTTTCCAATATACTTTCTGTATCAATTCCTCACGGTTTTCTAGATCTCTGCTTGCTGTCATTCATTCTGTTACTTCTAGTGGATAAAACTCTGACCATGGTCATGTGATTTACGGTCCATGGTCATGTGATGAGAACACAGGTGGCGCTCGTTATAGCACAGTAATCAGACATCTGCCTGGTAATCAGCTGTGCACCTGTGTGCTCATCACATGACCATGGACCGGAAATCACATGACCATGGACTGTAAATCACATGACCATGGTCAGAGTTTTATCCTCTAGAAGTAACAAAATGAATGACAGCAAGCAGAGATCTAGAAAACTGTGAGGCGCTGATACACAATTTTCCAATATACTTTCTGTATCTTTTTATTGTACAAATAATATCTTTCTCAATATTGTTCTGAAAGTGGCCAACCACTTTAAAGGAACTCTTCAAGAATTGGGGGGAGGGGGCTTACCGCAACACTTTAGACAAAAAAATTTCAGAGGTTTCCTCTGCGGACCAGCGTTTCTGTAGGTATAATCGTCCTGCTGTGATTTCCTAAACCGCAGCGTGTCTGCACCGTGATTTTTACCGCTGAGTGGTCATGGCATTCGCTTGCCTTGACTGTAAAACACTGATTTTTCTTTTGATTTTTTTTTTTTTTTTTTTGCCTGCTGCGTTTTCCCATTGGCAAATCACAGCGTTTACGCCTCGTGGGGACTTAGCCTTACACTCTTATATGCCCTGAAGATCTATGCAATAACACCTTCTTAATAATCAAAAGTGACTGCGGCTTCTCCTATCTAAGGCAGAGGCCCCACGTTGCGGAACTGCAGCTTTTTTTTTTTTTTTTGTTGCGGGTTTTGCTGCTTTTTTTTTTTTTTTTTTGAGCCAAAGGTAGAAGTGAATTGATTGGTAGGTAGAAGTATAAGAACTTCATATATATTACCCATTCTTTTTGTAGCCATTCTTGGCTTTGGCTCAAAAAAATCGCAGCAAAATCTGCAACAAAACAAGTTGCGTTTCCACAACATGGGGCCTAAGACTACAGTCACACCTGTGTTGGGTGATAGTTTGGGGATTCTGTCCCCTATTCCACTTGAAAAACGCAGAGGACCTTTCTCTGTTTTTTTTGGGTGTAAACACCAGCAGACCCCATTATAGTCCATGGGAAACCACTTTTTAAGCAGGATGGGTTTTCATTTGTTGGGTCCCCAAATGGACCCAAAGAACAGAAACCCCCAACGCAGGTGTGAACCTAGCACAAGTAGATCTGAAGAAGCAAAATGCCTTCCTGCAAGGGAGGAGATTTTGTTATGAATCTTTTTTTTTACAAAGCTTGTTTTCTGGGATAACTTCTTTATGAGACCACTGCAACTAGCCACGAGCCTCAGTGGTCACATGCTGTAAAGGCAAGCCTTAGCACTGTGACCAGTAATTTGCAGCAGTGGTCCCGTGAATGTCTGATATCATCACTGTAGGAGCAACATTGCATATAGCTTGTAACTACCGTATAAGTTTTTGTTTTTTGTTCTTTTCAATCCCAGACTACTTCTTTAATAGTACATTTTCAAAAATAACCTGTGAAAAAGATTCATAACCAATCTCCTCTAGTAGTTAAGGATCCCTTTAATCCAAGATGTAGTATTGAGAACCTGCAAACACAGGCTGTATGTCTTAGGGCTGGTTCACACATGCTGATGTGTTCCGTGCGGAAGGAGTCCGCATGAGGACCTTCCCAGATGGAATACTAGCGCAACTGCAAGCGCTGTGCTGTTCAAGCGCCCGGACCCTATAGACCATGGGTAGGGAACGTACGGCTCTCCAGCTGTTGCAAAACTACAACTCCCAGCATGCATACTGGCTCTGCTGTTCTTGGAACTCCCATGGAAGTGAATGGAGCATACTGGGAGTTGTAGTTTCACAGCAGCTGGAGAGCCGAAGGTTCCCTACCCCTGCTATAGACTATAATGGGGTCCGTCTGCTTGCCGCGCACTGTCCGCATGAATCATTCGTGCGCGGCAAGCAGGCGGACCCCATTATAGTCTATGGGGTCCGAGTGCTTGAACTGCACAGCAATTGCGCTTGTGTTCTGTCCGTAGGGGGTCCTCATGCGGACTCTTACGGACGGAACACATCAGCATGTGTGAACCGGGCATTCCATTCCATATTGTGACAGCAGTACCACCCCACGGTTCACCTGATCTGACCTTCCACAATATAATTATATGGTAATCTGTGCTCAGTGTAATAGAACTGGAGAGTCCTGCGGCCAAGAATAAGTATGAGAAACTGTCTTTAGGGTGAATTCACACTGAGTAAACGCTAGCTTATTCTGAACGTAAAACACGTTCAGAATAAGCGGCGTCTAAAGCAGCTCCATTCATTTCTATGGGAGCGGGGATACGAGCGCTCCCCATAGAAATGAATGGGCTGCTTCTTTCACTCCGTGCAGTCCCATTGAAGTGAATGGGGAGTGCCGGCGTATACGGCAAGCTCTGCTCATGCCGGAGCGTACACGCCGGCACTCCCCATTCACTTCAATGGGACTGCACGGAGTGAAAGAAGCAGCCCATTCATTTCTATGGGGAGCGCTCGTATCCCCGCTCCCATAGAAATGAATGGAGCTGCTTTAGACGCCGCTTATTCTGAACGTGTTTTACGTTCAGAATAAGCTAGCGTTTACTCAGTGTGAATGCACCCTAAGGGTGCATTCAGACTACGTAACGCCGGGCGTGTATGAGAGCCGTACACGCCGGCATTACGGCAGACTGCCGAACACTTCCCATTCACTTCAATGGGAGCGCTCGTAAACGCCGCTGTTACGAGCGCTCCCATTGAAGTGAATGGGAAGTGTTCGGCAGTCTGCCGTAATGCCGGCGTGTACGGCTCTCATACACGCCCGGCGTTACGTAGTCTGAATGCACCCTAAGGGTGATATGAGCTATTCCTACAGTCATGTGCGTTAACCCTTATACAAGGTTGGTTTTTTTTTTAAATGAAAACTCTTGTGTAAGGTAATTCTCATCTGTATGACTCCACAATAAATGGAAAATTACAGCGACGTACAAGATAATTATCGCTCAGTTTGGATATGAACCTTTATTTGACGGCTGTGTTCTTGATCTTGCTTGCTAGGCATTTGCATAGAATTCATTCAACAGCCACCCTTGACACTGAACTCCTTGCCAACAACAGCGTGTTGCTATGCGACATAATGGGACAGGATATTAAGGGCATTATCTTTAGAGCCGGCTGCTCTCTAAGGAATACATTGTTTATCTGACACAAAAATAACTAGGTAATTGCAAAGTAGTAACATCCAGTAACCGTCTGTATCAATGAACCCTCGTGTGAATGTCGGCAATTACTGGAGACCCTGGCTACAATCCCACTGGAGTCATTATTTCCTCCATATGTCCTGCGGTTCAGATACTGTGCTCGTGTCGGGATACTGGAGTGTTGGACCGGTGTAGAGTTTTCATTTTTGTATTAAACAATTGAGAAATAGGTCAGATATTGGTTTCCATTTCTCATTTAGGCATATGGTTTTAAAATGTACTTTTAAAGGGGAACCATCACCAGGAAATTGCAGTGCAATCTGCAGGCAGCATGTTACATAGCAGACTGATGTATAGTTTACTGGGAAAAGATACAGTATAACCTGTCATTTATTCATTGGAATATTTGCACCATCTCTGTTATAATGTCAGTCACTGATAGGACCACCTCCTCGACTCCATAGCATGGAGCAGAAATTTCAATGAATAATAATGAAGGGTTCTACCATATTATTTACTAATAAACTATAGATCAATCTGCTCAGCATCTCCTGCTCTGGACAATGCTGCCTGTAGATTGCACTGTAGTTTTCTGGTGACAGGATCCCTTTAAGCCTCCTCATGTTGCAGTCACAATGCATCGTCTATTATTCCTTCATTTGCACTAGCTGCAAGGTTGCATTGCAAGTGTACATTAGATTGCTGTGTATCCATACCATGGTGTGTGGGCTGCAGTACAAAGCCTTAGCAGCTGTTACGGGGCCCATTACCTAACCCCACATTCACATGACTGAGTTTCAGCCATTTGTTGGCTGGGTTTACCGGTCTGAACACTATGCTGGGATAGCTATATAGTTATTTATACTGCTAGGAGCCGCTGCCTCTCAGTGACATACTGTCCTGTACTATAAACTGTACACAATAGTATGTTGCTGGGAGACAGGGACTCCTAGTATAATAGATAACTATACTGCTATACTCCCTCTCCCAGAATACCAATCAGGCCAATACACAGATTAAGTTTCACAGTTGAAACTCTGTGGAGCGGATGTGCAGTACATGGGTGGGGGGCTTGGGGTTAGTTTCTTCTCAAACATAAGATGCAGTTAGTGATGACTATATACTTTACATATGTCCTCATGGTGTACATTATGTACCTTGACATAACTTTGTATTATTTGTGTGTTGTAACATCACTGAGTAGATTAACCCCATACTTAGGCCTAGTTCACATCTTCAATATTCCATTCGGGAAGTTCGCTTGGGGACCAACCGGACAGAATACCAAACGCGTTAGAAAGCGGTTAGCCACATGGACCCCATAGACTATAATGAGGTCCATGTGGTTTCCGCACGAATCATGCAGAAAGAAAAGTACTGCAAGCAGCACTTATCTCTCCACGTGATTCATATAGACCCCATTATAGTTTATGGGGTCCATGTGCTTTCTTAGCTAACCGCTTTTTAATGTGTGGGGTATTCCATTCAGCGGTCCGCAAGCCAAATACCAAACACAACTGTGAACCAGGCCTGAGACATCACGGTGAATATTATCTTTATTCTGTAATATTTTTTTGTAACTCTGTCTATACATTAGAGAGACTAAATAACCATAATTGTTTTCTGAACTTACTGTTGAAGCTGGTCATGATGGAGTAGCACTGTGTTACATCAACCATATGTTGTTTTGTTTTTATTTATATATATCATATTTATTTTTATAATTTCTGGAGATAACCCCAGTTGAAAACACAGTTGGAATTTGGAACAGTTGCATATAGATTTGCCAATTCCAACTGTGTTTTCAACTGGAGATCTCATGAAATAATACAGGCAGATCTGGGTGTCATATGAAAGATAATTCTCATATTTTATATGGCACTAGAATCAGTTATACATTTTAGAATGCCTGAGAATCAGCTTCCCTGCATTATATAAGAGCCCCTTACACCCACACTCCAGTGAGAATCCGTGAGAGAAATAATGCATCTTTGGAAAAATGGTTCCCATACATCCCACCAGTAGCACAATGTGGGGTATTTCTGCCTCTGTGTGCTGGTAGGACAGCCAGAACTTTTAATCAACATAAATTGAATATGTATGACTACAACCCTATAAGACGGCACAGAGACCTCCCCCCGTGTGTTTTTTTTTTTTCTAGTGGGACAGGTGGAGGAGGCTCTATGGTTTGGAAGACATTTTTTTTTTTTTTTTTACTTCTAAGATCTAGTTTTTTAGTCTTCTTTTTCTTCTTTCCCTATTAAAGTTTCTTTTTCCATTCAGGGGTTAACTCCCCCTGAATTTCTTAGGGCCCATTCCACTAGGGCGGTTTCTACTTCCTGGGCGGAGAATAGTGCTGTGCCCCTGGATCAGATCTGCTCTGAGGCCTCCTGGTCTTCACAAGTTACCTTTGTCAAGCACTACAGGTTGAGCTCCCGTGCTTCAGAGGCTACCGCCTTTAGGCATTCTGTGATGAACGCTGTAAGGCCAGGAAACCCTACCTAGGGGGATTACTTGCTACATCCCCACATTGCGCTGCTGGTAGGACGTAAGGGAATTGTTGATTATGTAGATAATCTGTTTTCCCTTATTCCTATAAGCAGCACAAGTTTCTCTCCCTGAAGACACACTTTTATTGTACTCTTGTATTAACACAAGGTCTCTGTGCCCTCTTATAGTGTTGTAGTCCTACATATTCAATTTATGTTGATTAAAAGTTCCACCTGTCCTACCAGCACACAGGGGCAGAAATACCCCGCATTGTGCTGCTGTTAAGACGACAGGGAAAACAGATTATCTACATAATCAATGAATTTCAGCAAAGTAGTTCACAAAAATGAGACAATATATGCGTAATTCCCTGCCACATGTGAACACGTAAGCCAATCACTACCTGTGATGTCTCTGGGTCCCTTCCTTAGGCCATTGATTGGGCCTCAGCAGAAAGGACCCGGGACATCACAGGTAGCAAGGAAGTCCACTTCAAGAAGACAACTGAGCAGGAGGACAACAGAGCATCGGGGCCAGGTGAGCATCTTGTTTTTTTTTGTTTTTTTTTTATCTCCCCCAGCCTAATTAAAAAAATAAATAAATTGTCCCTGGGTGAGACTAAATCTACTTGTCCACGTACAAAATAAATAATTTCTCCAAATTAACAAAGTAATAATAGTCAGAAAGTGATATATCCTCCCCTTGTGGAATATTTTCCAACATAAAGAGAGAAAGGTATTGCAATGTGGGCAATAATGTGGACAACTATATTTACTCTCCTCTAGGGACGGACGGCTGTTTTAGGACACTAGTACGGTTTTATGAATTTCCAATAAAAGTTTTATATTTTAGTTTTTTCCCTCACTTTGGCTTTAGTATTTTCATGCGTGACAGGGAATTCACCCAATTGAGTTTATTTTGGGGGCAAAGTTGAGTTTTTGTAACAGTTGATTTTAGTTGATATTTGCTCTAAAGAGTAATTCCAATGGACAAAAGTATTGGGACACACCTCAGACCTCAATCATTTAATGCTGGTGTTTCAGTCAGTCTTATTGCCAAAGGTACCGTATTTTTCGGACTATAAGATGCACTTTTTTTCCCCAAAATTTTTGGGGAAAAGAAGGGTGCGTCTTATAGTCTGAAGGTGGCGCCTGGCATCCGCTGTAATAGAGAGGCGGAAGCCGGTAAGTGATAGACGCCATTACAGGTGCCGGGGCCTGCGACATCGCTGCGCTCCTCTGCCCCGCATGAAGCCAGCAGCGGCAGGGGCTCCTCCGTGCCCCCGCCGCTGGCTTCATGCAGGGAAGAGGATCGTAGCGATGTCTCAGGCCCCGGCGTCTATCCCTCCCCGGCATCCGCCTCTCTAGTACAGCGGATGCCGGGTCAGTATCGGTGGCCCCTTCTCCCCCGGGGCCGGTCCCCACCGGCCCCGTACCTGTAAAGTTGCAGGCCGGCTCCTGCGCGGCAATATCGCAGGAGCCGACCTGTTCGGGTGACAGCCGGGAGCCTAATGAGGCTCCCGGGTCTGTCACTGCTATATATTAGTATTGCGGCTGGGTCTATGCCGTCTATGCGAAGTGACCGCAGGTTCAAGCCCCCGGGGGGGAATAAAATAGTAAAAAAAAAAAAAGCTTTAAAAATATGAAATAAATAAAAGTTCTAAATCACCTCCTCTTTTTTTTTCAATACAAGGTGATCTAAGCAATAGATATCCCCCAAAATGGTATAACTAAAAAGTACAGCTGGCCCCGCAAAAAAAACGCTCTATGCATCCCCGTACAGCTGCAGGGTCACCTGTCAATGTGGCCTTGCAGCTGTTGCAAAACTACAACTCCCATATATTAAATATTTTACCAGTTTTTGCTTCAAAATTTTTTTTCCCTATTTTCCTCCTCTAAAACCTAGGTGCGTCTTATAGTCCGAAAAATACGGTATATAAAATCCAGCCCACCATGCAGTCTGACTTTAGGCCTGTTACCTTTCCTAACATAAAAAGCAAAGGTAACCTCTCAGATGCTGTGGTCGCATTTCACCATTGCACCTGAGTGGTAAAATGCCCATGATTTAGTCATATCTGATCAAGGGCAATGCTGCGGAGTCCAAACCTGGCGGCTAGTGCATCCACTCTGAAGCCAGCAATCGGTGGCCGTCTCAGAATTCAGTCCAAAAAAAGTCTAGCCACGACTGGATGCCGATGCAGTGCATACAGTGTAGTGGCATTCTATTCCGGATTAGGCCCAAATGAATAGATTTAGTCGGGAGGGAGTGTCCTGAGGCGGACATCCATGGCTGAATTAGCTACGGAATCTGCCTAAAGAAAGGGCGTGTCGTTTCTTTTTTTCGCAAGCGGGAACAGGAAAATAACGTCTCCCATTGATTTCAAAGGGAGGTGTTTTTTTTAGCTGGATTTTTGATGCAGATTCTGCAACAAAATCCTGACAAAAAAACTCCCGTGTGAACTTAGTTTTTCTCCAATTCCAGCACATTCTAAACTTTTCCAGGTTCCCAATAAATCATACAGAATATTAAATCCTACCACTACGATGTACAATTTGCCTCACAAAAATTATGCCCTGATATCGCTGTGGATGGAACAATAAAAAAAAGTTATAGCTTTTGGATAGCGGAGAGTTAAAAATGCCCGTGACAGGAAGGGGTTAAAGCTGTTTTAGCATTTAACTAACAAATAATATTTAGAACTAAAATATATCGCCGAAAAGGATAATGGCTCTTTAAAATGTCACTTTTAATCCATATTTTGTTTAAAAATAGACAGCAGCCATCTATGCTATGAATTAGGGACATTTAGCGACTGCGGTTTTTAGTCACGTTTTCTTTCTTTTTCACAATGGTTTTTGTACATTTACTGTTTATTTTTAAACGAAATATGGATTTAATTAAAAGTGAGATTTTAAAGAGCTCTCAAGTGTTGTAGACCCATCTATCCTTACTGATAGAGACAAGGGTTAATAACATGGCCGCTCTCTGGGTGTCTCCAGTATCTACTACAAGTTCCACCAACATGAGCACAACACTCAGGGCTTCTTCACCGAACAAGCAGCCGCGTGCGCGGGGGTGGCTGGAGCTTGTAGTTCCCCAATCAGTTGGGTGACGGTGAGACAGGAAGTGCTCTCAGTCTGGACAGGATGTTGTCTGTTGCTACTAGTAACAAGTGTTAAGCGTGTCCCCTGAGCGGTGAAGATGCCGATTATAGTGAAGGACTACACATGGCAGCAGACCGACAAGGAGATCTTTGTATCTGTGCCGCTGAAGGGAGCCGCGGCGGGTGCCAGCAGTGTAATGTGCACGGAGGCTTATATCAAGGTAAGACGCAGGTAGCTTCCCTGTATCTCACTAGTGCAGGATATACTGATATCGCACTTGTGCTCAGATTCATTTGCTCTTGTTGAGAGCTCATGGATTTCCACTCTTTCCTACCTGTAAAACATAACAGGTATCATATTTCCCTTTTGCTTACTATAGCACCAGCATACTCAGTAGCGCAGTACACACCTTGTACCAATCCCTGCCCCAATGTTTCGAGGAATCTCAAAGGGACTTCACCAGGTTGTAATAGATGTATGGTCACTTTGGTGTGATGGCTTATGACACTAGCGGCCACCTCCATAGTGTCTCCTATCTGTTTCCATGTATATTTATAGCACAAGGGACCTCCAATAGAGCTAGCTGCTTCCAGGTCCTGCTATGGAAAAGTAATGTATGAGCTTTGACTTTGTGTAATGAAAATGGTCACCCTGTTACCCCCTCAATACCAAAAGTCATGCATGTACATCATGTAGTTCCTGTATGATGAGATATACACACGTCATCACGGTCAGGAGTGACTGACAGCTGAACTACTATAGTAATGCCTGGGATTAGAGACAATTCTGGTCTGGCCGAGACACCTCTATCAATCACAGTACAAAAAAAGAGAGGTGAGTCCAATGGACCTGTAAGTGTCAGCCCTCCAGAGCTGTGTAGTTATAGTGTATGTACCTTAAAGGGGTTGTCCAGGATAAATCTATATCTTAAACCTAAGGCAACATGTTTTCCCCCTCTAACTTTCTAAATAACATTTATTAACAATTGTTCTAGTTTTAGTGTAATATATGTAGGTCATTCTGCTGACATTGCGGGGTCTTGATCTAATGGATATCCGCACCCCAGAATGTTAGTGGAAAGTACCTGGCTCACCATTTCTCTTGTGGATATCCAGACCCTGAGATCTCAAAGCTGGAAGGCCAACTCTTCATTGCCTGTGCCAGTCGCCCACACATGCGCAATACAGTGGGTGGCCAGCACATGTCACAAAGAAGAGGTGCCATCCGGCTATGACATCCTGGTTCCAAAGCTGAAAAGAAGCAAAGTTAAGCGTAATGGGGCTGGGAGATGGGTCATAGAGGAAAATGGGGGAATTGCTTATTCATACATTACCCATACTAATACAATAATATAGATTAAACACTGCCATATATTTACCAAAAATCAGACTGTTGTGTGTGGCAAGAAAAGAGCATTGTTGTTGGTATTCATAAGAAGAAATGTATAATTGCAATGGAACAAGAATTAACCCTTTGGTTTGATCTTTCCAAAATAGGTGAATTTCCCACCTTTCCTGTTTGAAGTTTTTCTCTTTGCACCAATTGATGTAGACAGAAGCATCACAAAGATTGGAAATGGAGTCATTCTGTTCACTCTTTATAAGCAAGAGCTAGCTCTTTGGGATTCACTATCCCTGACTAATGGTAAGTGCCAATAATTGCTGTTAGATAAATTTGCCTTGTTGACCTACTGGATAGTGGCCCTAAAGATGGTGCAGGGGTAGCATTTGCTTCAGACCTGTATGCCCCTGCAGTTGCTTAGTCCAGTCATGGTGTTGTTGAGAAACAGACAATTCCAGTAAGTTTCTATATAACAAATATTTTTAAAGAGGACCTTTCATCACTTGGGGCACATGTGGTTTTATATACCGCTAGAAAGCCGACAGCGTGCAGAATTCAGCTTTCACGATCTGTGCCCCAGGTGACAAGTACTGTGAGTAGAGGGAGGAGGCGTTCCTCCCCGCTCTCACAGTACAGCGCTATTCAGTGCACTGGCGGCTTTCACGATCTGTGCCCCAGGTGACAAGTACTGTGAGTAGAGGGAGGAGGCATTCCTCCCCGCTCTCACAGTACAGCGCTATTCAGTGCACTGGCGGCTTTCTAGCGGTATATAAAACCGCATGTGCCCCAAGTGATGAAAGGTCCTCTTTAAAGGAGAATTTTACTTGTAAACACGGGATTAATAGAGTAAACTTCGACAAGTTTTGCATCCAAAGGTGACAGTTTGGTTCTACCTGCATTGCATGTAATAACACCAAATTCCGTCACTTCGCCACTCACAAGTTACTGTGACAGCATTATGACGGTTGCAAGAAAGCATAACCTGACTGATTTCTTGAGACCAATGTGTCACGTTAACCTATCCTAAGGATAGGTCATCAATTAAAAAATTCCAGAAAACCCTGTCAATCAACTAATTCTGAGGTATATACTGTACAGTATAATGCATTTCAGTGTATATTGTGGGGAAGTTAGGGGTGCAGTGATGCAGACCCAAACAGACAAAGACAGGGACACAAAGCGTGCAGCAAACTGGTTTATTTAGAAAAAAACAGGAAAATAAATAAACCTTGACTTCAGACACAAAATAAACAAAACAAAATACAGCCTTAAATTCAGGCAAAAACTAAATAAAAAACCTGCTCGTCTGAGCAACTAACTAAACAGAAGTGATAACCTAACTATACATGTGGCTTACTTCCAGCCACACGAACAAAACAGGAGCAATATTGTCTCACCGAACTCAGGGTTACAGGACAGACCCATATACCTCCTTTCACCTCATGGAACTGCCATGAACTGCAGACTCTGCAGCCTTTTCTGAGTCAGTAATGAGTGCAGGATCTACACCTGGTCTGAGGCCTACTCCAGATCCGCCCTGGACCACACATATCAGAAACCTGGGGCTGATATATCTGGGCTCCAGCACTCTGCTTGTCACCTTCTCACAATATACAATATAGTAATGTTCAGCTGGAATAAATAATAACTGTGGCAAAGAAATATTTTTGTATTACCAGTTTGCCTTATGTGAAATATTACCACAATTAAATTTAGCATTTTCTACTTGGTAAACGTCTTCTGTAATGAGGCACATATCCAACAATAATAACTTGCAGTGAAACCTGACTCATACTGTCACTTTTTTTTTGGTTCTATTTTAGTGGATAAGGAGACGATGCGTAAACTTAGAGAGAATGCCATTGTCAGAGTACAGGAGAAAGCCAAGGAAGATATTCAGTCCAAAGCTGCAAGTAAAAGAGAAAATCAGAAATACTCTTTAGAGGTCATGCTGAAGGTAAAACTAAAATAAAATGATGTGACCAACTCTGCAAGTATCCCCTGTCTGTTCCTCTAGCAGGTTACATTGTATGAAACAATATTGTGTAGTACTATTGTGGATTAGAGATAGAAGAACATATTCTGTAGTATCCTATGGTCTATCCAGTAACATCTGTACATCAAGATCATTTATCATAAATTGGATCATTTTGATTTCCACATAATGCTATGATGATCATTTATACTTTAAGGGGTTCTCTACTTGTTAGAAGGGCCCTTTAACAATAAGCAGATCACAGAGTGGCCCTTAGCAATCCACTTTGATCTGTGGGAAAACCCAACAGCAAGTGTTCATTTTCCCTGCAGCTCTACTAGTGGGGAGAATTGTGCATTACACAGTGCACATTCAGTTAGATGGGTTGTCTTTCAGGACTAGGTTTACATGGTAGCTTTGGCTGCAAGATCTGTGGCATGGCCTACGATTCCAGAGTATCTTTAGGTTCTTCACACCTAATGAAAGTTTACGTGCTCACAAGTTGCCACCGCTGCAACATGATGCTGCAGTGAATGCAGCGATACTGTGCAATTTTTGGACACGTAATGGCTGCTGCAGCCCAATTCTCCTTGTAGCTCTAGCCTTATGCAGAACAGCCTTACAGAGCATGAGACACTATTTGTACTAGAAAAGATAAATGCCACAGTCTACAATAAAACATATAACTTTATTATTCGAAAAAAGTAAACTTTATCCAGATCAACATATAGAAGGGTGTGAAGGGTGTGAACTCCTGACACATTTCAGGCAAAAAAAGCCCTCCATAACAACATACAGATGATAGACCTAACAAGATATTTAACCCCTTAGCGACCCTTGACGTAACTGTACGTCATGGGTCGCATGGGGATGTATAGAGCGAGCTCACACGCTGAGCTCGCTCCATACACGGCAGATGCCGGCTGTATCATACAGCCAGGACCTGCCAATAACAGCAGCGGTCGGTGCCCGAGCCGATCGCTGCTGTTAACCCTTTACACACTGCGGTCAAACGCGACCGCAGCGTGTAAACAGCGCAGGCGGCATGGGCGCCGCCATGTTTCCCCGATCGCCGCCCTCCTGAACGTCACATGAGGGCGGTGATCGGTTGCTATGACAGCCGGAAGCCTATTGAAGGCTTCCAGGCTTGTCTCTGCATGAGATCTATTAGACGATGCCAGAGGCATCGTCTAATAGAAGTGCTGCGATTTTGCTATTCACTGCAATACTGTAGTATTGCAGTGAATAGTATGAGCGATCAGACTCCCTAGGTTTCAAGGTACCTAAGGGGTCTGATCATAAATGTAACAGAAGAAAAAAAAAAGTTTTTAAAAGTATTAAAAAAATAAAAAAAATATAAAAGTTCAAATCACCCCCCTTTCCCTAGATTAGCTATAAAAGTAATTAAAGAACATTAAACATAAACATATTAGGTATCCCCGCACTCCAAAATGCCCGAACTATTAGAATATTAAAACATTTATCCCGTACTGCGAACAACGTAGCGGCAAAAAAAATAAAAACAGCCAAAAAGCGTTTTTTTCAACACTTTGCCTCTTATAAAAAATTGAATAAAAAGTGATCAAACCATCAGATCTTTCCCCAAATGGTATCAATAGAAACGTCATCTTGTCCCGCATAAAAAGACACCACAACCAGCTCCATACATGGAAATATGAAAAAGTTACAGGTGTTAGAACATGATGACACAAATTTTTTTTTCTATTTTGCAAAGTTTATCATTTTTTTAAAAGTATCAAAACATTTCAAATACTATATAGATTTGGTATCACCGCGTTCGTACTGACACGTAGAACACAGGTAACATGTCATTTGTACCAAACAGTGAACGCTGTAAAAATTAAACCCATAAGAAAATGGCGCAAATGCATTTTTTCTCCAATTGCACCTCATTCTGAATTTTTTTCCAGCTTCCCAGTACATTGCACAGCATATTAGATGGTGCCACTACAAAGTACAATTTGTCCCGCAAACAATAAGCCATCATGTGACTCTGTGAACTGAAAAATGAAAAAGTTATGGCTCTTGAAATGTGAGGAGGGAAAAACGAAAATGCGAAACCAAAAAATGGCCTGGTCCTTAAGGGGTTAAAGGGGCTCTATCAGCAAAATCATGCTGATAGAGCCCCACATATGCGTGAATAGCCTTTAAAAAGGCTATTTAGGCACCGCTAAAGTTATATTAAACTACACCCCCGTTTTAAAATAATACCCTAAAAAAGAATGTGATCTACTTATGCATCGTGCACGGTGGGCGGGCATTGAGGGTTCGACGTCTTCTTCATCCACGCCTCCTCTTCTTGCGATATCCTCGGGTTCCGTCTTCCTCCGGCGCTCGCAAACTGACATTGCTTAAAAGAAATGGCCTGGGCGCATGCGCAGTAGCCGTAGTAGAAGCAGCATGCTACTGCGCATGCGCCCAGGCCATTTTTTTTTAAGAAATGTCAGGTCGCGAACACCGGAGGAAGACGGGACCCGAGGACATCGCAAGAAGAGGAGGCGTGGATGAAGAAGATGGCGGACCCTTAATGCCCGCCCACCGTGCACGATGCATAAGTAGATCACATTCTTTTTTTAGGGTATTATTTTAAAACGGGGGTGTAGTTTAATATAACTTTAGCGGTGCCTAAATAGCCTTTTTAAAGGCTATTCACGCATATGTGGGGCTCTATCAGCATGATTTTGCTGATAGAGCCCCTTTAAAGGGAGTCTGTCGGCAGGAAAATCAGTATTAACATTTTGACAGTACCTTGTAGGGCAGCTTATACGCTTTCCAAAGATGTCTTTTCTATTCTGCATTGCAGCTCCATTTTCATGAAAATCTATGTTTTATTCTTATGCAGATTAAATGAAACGGGCTTTAGGGGTGTTTCTTCTCCTTCTTGGGTTTTATTCTCTGCTCTAGATAACCACCCTCAACTACTGTCCAGCTCTGTCTCCCATTGCTTGAGTGACACCTTCCACCTTGTCTGCAGTTAGGAGAAGTTATCTAGAGCGGAGAGCAAAACCCTGTCATGAAAAGAATCGCACTAAAACCCTTTCCAGCTCATTTGAATAAAAATAAAACAATGATTTCCTTGTTCATATATACAGGGATGACTCTCTAGTCCAGTGATATACCCCCCGCTTAAGGGCCGTTTAAAGGGTATTGGTGCACACAATAATTTTTGTACAACAGGTCAGGGGTGGAATTGCCACCATAGCAGCTGCTGTGGGAACTATTAAATTAGGGGTCCGGCCTACTGCTGCTTTTTAAAACTTTCTTCTCACTTCCATCTTTGCTTTGCCTTCAATACTACTCAACGCTAAACATCACCCCATCATTAAGTCCTTTACGTTGCGGTACTGTTTGGCATTGGGATGTAACATGCAGCAAGAGGCTGAGAGGTGAAGGTGAGCAGGAACGGGGATGGGTAAGTGAATATCTGCCATTACTTGCTTGAATAATTCAGTTGGTAAAGTCACTCGGTGGGGACCAGTATGGAGGTCTGTACTGTATGGGGGCAGTATACTATGTTAGGGCTACTAAAGGGGTTACTATACTGTGAGGGAACCGGTGTGTGTGCAGTCAGGACATCTGCCATTTGAGGAGGGGTCAGAAGGCCACATGGTTGGCTGGTCCTGCTGCAATCGGTGGGTTCACCAACATTAGTGTGATTTGACCAGCTTTCCGGTAATTTCAGTGTAGACCTTCAAACTATTTACTTATCACTCACTTAGATTGATGAAGAAGAACGAAAACGAATAGAGCATTGTAAAGAGGAGGAGAGACGGAAAGCAAGTGAAGAGTTAGAGAAGTTTAAAGAGCTGCAACGAATAGAAGAGGAACGAAGGAAAATCCAAAAGGAGCAAAAGAGGAAGGAGGAAGAAAAGAGGAGAAATGCTTTAAATAAACCCGTGATCTCAGATGTTCCAAAACCCTGCATACAAGGTATATTTAAAACATGGAGCCGAAAATACAAAAGGGTAGAAGCATTCATCTTTCTGCCAGTGGAATAAGATAGTCCATAAGAGAATACAAAAAAAACAATGTGCAGGTGACAGATGTCACCAGAATAGCTATTTTTAATTTTTCTGTTTTCAGTTTTAGCCCATGAAATTGTAGGTTTCTTTAGCTTGTTTTGGTTTGTGTTCGCCCCCTTGTGGTAAAACGTGAATTAGCAGACAGCACTGAATATTCCTAGTAAAGCATGGATAGTCACCCTTAGGGTGAATTCACACTGAGTAAACGCTAGCTTATTCTGAACGTAAAACACGTTCAGAATAAGCGGCGTCTAAAGCAGCTCCATTCATTTCTATGGGAGCGGGGATACGAGCGCTCCCCATAGAAATGAATGGGCTGCTTCTTTCACTCCGTGCAGTCCCATTGAAGTGAATGGGGAGTGCCGGCGTATACGGCAAGCTCTGCTCATGCCGGAGCGTACACGCCGGCACTCCCCATTCACTTCAATGGGACTGCACGGAGTGAAAGAAGCAGCCCATTCATTTCTATGGGGAGCGCTCGTATCCCCGCTCCCATAGAAATGAATGGAGCTGCTTTAGACGCCGCTTATTCTGAACGTGTTTTACGTTCAGAATAAGCTAGCGTTTACTCAGTGTGAATGCACCCTTAGTTATAATCATATCTATAAAAAAAATAAGTAAATTGTCTGGAAGCAAATAATTCACATTGCTTCACTGTTTTGGAAAGGCCAAAGACACCATCATTTCAGCATTTGTCCTTCATATGGGATGATATAAATGGATCACATTCTTTTTTAGTACATCAATTAAAATGGATCTACTAAGTGTATGATATCAACAGGGTCAAAGCCTTATTTAGCAATAGTTTGAATAGGATAAGTCTATCCATGTACCCATAGGTAATTGATTTGAATGATCCTAGGCTGACTAGGATGTCAGTGTATGGAGAGATGCACAATAAGTGCACAATGATTATAAAGTAGCGTCTTTTAAACCAGTGGTTCTCGATCTGTGTTATGGGTACCACAAGGGGTACGCTCAGGTGATGCATCTAAAAACCACTGGTCTATATTGCCATAGGCGCCATCCTTACCTTAAAGATGAAATGGACACTTCCATCAGTACAGATGGAGGCGCTCATTGCAGTTAGTGGTGCCTTGTATGTATCACGCGCTACTCTGCTCCTGACTTCATTTCCGCTCTGTGTGCTGAAGCAAGCTAGGTACATAGTGATCAGTGATGGATATAGCTCACCACTCGCTCTCGGAGCACCAGTAACTGCAATGAGCACCTTTCTCAGTACTGATAAAAGTGCTTATTGTGCTTCAAAAGTGCGGATGGTGTCTGTGACCATGTGCAGTCGTCATTCCTGAGCAGGGGGGACCTGTATGCAGTGCAGCATATAATATAAACCTATATACATGATACATAATATAAACATCTCTGGTCCAATCATGGAGGCCATTATATAAGATAAGATAATCCTTTAAGGGAGCCTTCACATGGAGTAAACGCGCGTGTATTTTTGCAAAATACACGTGTAAAAATACACATATAAAAATAATACGCCTGCAAAAATACGCCTGTAAAATGTCATTGAAGTCAATGGAAGTCTTATTTTTACACGTGTATTTTGCAAAAATACACGCGTGTTTACTCCGTGTGAAGGCTCCCTAATAGTCCCACAGTGGGGAAATTTCAGAACATTATTACATATTACATGTGGAGGCAGAGTGGGAACCATTATGTTTCAATGCAGGTACAGTGGGAGCCATTACATAACTGCTATCGGTCATTTATAAGAGATCACTACTTTGAGGGTACTCGGTTGGACTTTTTCTCATTAGAGGGTACTTTACTTGAAAGAGTTGAGAAATATTGTACTAAACCACCAATGGCAGGTAATTGACAGAAATATGGTGAAGGGAACGAGCCATAGTAAGGGGGACATGGAGAGTCACTTTAATAATTTACCAATAACTAAATATTTCTTATATGACTCAAGGTAAAATATGTTCGACAAAAACATTTGAGGCCAAGGCCCCACAGGCTGGAAACGCTGTGATTTGCCCATGGCAGAAACGTCGAGGGAAAAATAGCAGCGTTTTACAGTATCTGCAAAGTGGATGGGATTCATGTGAATCCTGTGCCCACTTTGCAAGAAAAACCGCATCACAGACACGCTGTGATTTCCAAAACTGGTGCGGTTTTGGAAATTGCAGCATATCAATTATATCCACAGAAACGCCAGCAGCTTTCAATAGATATAATGTTAACAGAAAGTCCGTGGAGAAAAACTCAGTGAACTTTCTGTTCAAAGCGCTGCGGGAAGAACCGTGATGCGTTCCCACTGCGGTTTTTCCCGCAGCGCTTTATAGCTGTGAATTGTCCCATGGGGCCTTAGCCTAAAGGGGTTTTCCACTAAAAATTCTTACGCCCTATCCATAGCATAGGGGATATGTGTCTGATCACTGGGGCATCCAACAATCTCAAGAATGGAGCTGAATGAAATGGAGCAGTGATGGGTGCTTAGAGACCCCTTTCTCATCATTGTTGGGATCCAGTAATCAGATATTTATCCCTTGTCTTGTGGATAGGGGCTAAGTACTTGTGGGAAAACACCGTTAAGGCTACATTCACATTTACATTGTGACATTTGTCTAGGACAGAAGCCACAAAATTCTGCTAGATCCATTGCATGATATAGACGACACCAACCCAACAACCACCATCGACTTTGAATTGGGTCTGTAGGGTTCTGCTGAGATATCTTACTTTTGACGGAAAAATAAGCAGAGCACACGTCTACAGAGGTTATTTTACTCCTCAAATCGACAGATCTGATGATGATGAAAGCAGCGCCTTATAGACCTATTGTCTCCTCTACTGTTTATTGCTACATTTGTTATTGGTAACAACCTTGGTGTTAAATAAGACGTTGTTCCTCAGGTGTAACACTGACATGCTTTTGTACTTAAGAATTACAACAACGTTCTCAGTATATCTGTATAACCTTCAGAGGGTATATTAAGCTTTTATTAGTTTTTCTTCAGTGTTCTCTTCTTGCCATATTTGTTTGTTCTTTATACTATTCTCCACTTCATACAATTGATACAATTGTCAATGGAAAAAGGAAAGAAACACTTCATTTATAGTTAATGATTACGACTAATGTAAAATGATGGACCCATACAAATAAACTGATTTAATGTAATCTTTAAGAGTGAAAAATTCAGCTTATTTTATATATCATCTGCAGAAAAACAAAAGACTGAAAAAACTATCCCTCCCACCAGGAAGTCTGGCAGCATCTTAATCCAATTTACTCCTAGGGTCTTCCCTACCGCTCTCAGAGAATCTCGAATGGCAGAGGAGGAAGAGGTAAGTAAATACAAGTATGCTACAATTCCTTAAAGTGAGCTGATATCTACATAGTTGATGATCTTGTAAGTGGATAGCATCTTTAGTAGTTCAGTGTCTCAATGTTTAACCCCTACCCTCCTGCTTATCATAAAGTAACCCTTTAACAGTCACATGTAAATTGCAAAAACCTTCAGAACAATGTTCCTTTTTGTATTGCAGATTTTCAATTTGTGGAGCAATTTCATGTGATATACAGTCCATGGTCATGTAATATACAGTCCGTGGTCATGTGATGGACACACAGGTGCACAGCTTGGTATAGTCACAGCACAGTAGTCAGACAGCCGCTCGGTAACGAGCTGTGCACCTGTGTGTACATCACACGACAATGGGGCATATGTCACATGACCATGGACTGATTTTTATCCACTGGAAGTAAGCAGAATAAATAACAGCAAGCAGAGATCTAGAAAACTGTGAGGAATTGATACAGAAATTTTATTTTATTATTAGAAATGAGCGAATAGTATTCGATCGAGTAGGTATTTGATCGAATACTACGTTATTCAAAATATTCGTACTTGATCGAATACTACTAGCTATTCGCAGTAAATATTCGATTCAGAGCCAGCGTTCATTGGCGAAATGCTATACAGTGTATAGCATTCGGCAAATCAACGCTGGTTCTGCAGCAGGCTCGTCCTTCCTAGTCAGGAGAGCTGGCAGCTTGCTGTTACGAGGGAGCGGACTTTTTCTCATAGGAATGAATAGACCAGCGTTGATTGGCCAGTGTACAGCATTCGGCCAATCAACACTGGTTCTGCCGGAGGCTCGTCCGTGAGGAGGTGGAGTCTAAAATCGGATCACAATGGAGACTGCTGTGGTCCGATCTTAGACTCCGCCTCCTCACAGACGAGCCTCCGGCAGGGCCAGCGTTGATTGGCCGAATGCTGTACACTGGCCAATCAACACTGGTCAATTCATTCCTATGAGAAAGAGAGTCAGCTCCCTCATAACAGCAAGCTGCCAGCTCTCCTGACTAGCAAGAACGAGCCTGATGTAGAACCAGCGTTGATTTGCCGCAGGCTCGTCTTTGCTAGCCGGGAGAGCTGGCAGCTTGCTGTTATGAGGGAGCTTACTTTTTCTCATAGGAATGAATAGACCAGCGTTGATTGGCCAGTGTACAGCATTTGGCCAATCAATATTGGTTCTGCCGGAGGCTCGTCTGTAAGGAGGTGGAGTCTAAAATCGGACCACAATGGAGACTGCTGTGGTCTGATCTTAGACTCCGCCTCCTCACAGACAAGCCTCCGGCAGAACCAGCGTTGATTGGCCGAATGCTGTACACTGGCCAATCAACGCTGGTCTATTCATTCCTATGAGAAAACGTAAGCTCGCTTGTAAGAGCAAGCTGCCAGCTCTCCTGACTAGCATGGACGAGCCTGCGGCAAATCAACGTTGGTTCTGCAGCAGGCTCGTCCTTGCTAGTCAGGAGAGCTGGCAGCTTGCGGTTATGAGGGAGCTTACTTTTTATCAGTGCAACTGCAAGCGCTGTGCAGTTAAAGCACATGGTCCCCGTAGACTATAATGGGGTCCGTGCGCTTTAACTGCACAGCGCTCCTCCTAAACACTCTTCTCCTGCTATTCATGGACTTGGTTACTCTCCTTTAGTCGGATAGTGGTCTCCCCTGAAACGAGCATTTTTTCCCATAGTCTAAAATAGGATTCGATATTCGATCGAGTAGTCGAATATTGAGGCTCTACTCGAAACGAATATCGAATCTCGAATATATCACTGTTCGCTCATCTCTATTTATTATACAAAACACTATTTGTCTGTCAATATTTGGTCTGAAAGTAGCCAACACCTTTATTGTTACATTTGTAGATCTGTAACTCTGGCAAGGTTTTACTTTAGCTTGTACTATAATAGGTTTCAATTGCATGTTTACTGTATCCTACTAATATTATGTTTGGATGTTTGTTCCTCAATCACGCTAAAACGGCTGGACGGATTTCCCTAAAATTTTCCAGAAACATAGTTATTCCTTGCGATTGAAACCTAGGCTACTTTTCGTGCCGCTAAACAACATGGCTCCTTAGCAGGACAGTCCCAAAAGTAGGACTCCTAGCCCCACACATACACTTCCTTGCATTTCCGGCCCCAAAATACCTCCACACTCCATATTGTTGCCTCTACGGTAGCCCTAACCCCACTCCATCACATTTACATGTATTTCCACACCTTACACACTCACATAACCCCAAAAACAAAGGTCCCGCTCTGCCACCGCCATCTTCTCTCATCAGCCGCATGCCACCGCCATCTTCTCTTATCAGCCACGCGCCACCGCTTGGCCACTCACACCAACTGCACTTCACTGATGACGCCACACGCACAGTTCCCTTTCAGAGCCCTCACACAGTCTGGCCCGCACGGCACACATCAGACCGCAGAGCGCACACACAGTCTGGCCCGCACCGCCACTCAGCCCCGACCCGGCAACTTTCCTTCACTGTCTGCACACTCACCGGGAAGTTCGCAGCACACACATAAGCTGCCCTGCTCTTCCTCCTCTGTCCTTCACCACAGTCGCCCGGCCATCCGGCACATCACATCACCTCCGGCCTACAACACCACTTCCCCCCCCTCAAAAATAAAAAAAAACACCTCACAAGCTCTTCCACAGTGCCCCACGGCGTACGGGACGACCATCTCAACCATCACGGCCCACCGCCACATCCCAATAACAAATCCTACATATATAGAAGTATATTAACTTGAAAATCCACGCTCACGAATACAGTATGTACATTTCAAGTTTACCATCTACCACCTGACCTAAAAAAAAAAAAATAAAAAAAAATCCAAAAATACAAAGATTTCTATAGCAAGATTTCTCAAATGCTCTGACAGTTTCACACGTCTGTCTCCACCCAATTCTCCAAACACCGCAGACGAAGTCGCGGGTAAAAGCTAGTATTATATAAGGCATACAGATGTAGCAGGTTTAATCTGACTTTCTGCAGCAGGGTAAGCTACTGTAGCATGATAGTTTATCACAGAAAGCAACAAAAGCCTATAAAAAGTCATTGAAAAATCTTTCTTTAATGACGTTTCATTGGATTTTGTTGTTTTGTGTGATAAGATATCTTGCTGCAGCAGTTTATCCACAACAGGAAGTTGAGTTCATTCTGCTACATCTGTATGCAGGCTTTCTAGCTGCTGTACATTTCCTCTAGGTGAGATGATATATTCTAATATAGGCTTACCATCTAGTCTCTAGGGAACGATAACAGCTGATGGTTTTCAGTAGACACCACTTATATAGAAAGTTAGCATTTTGCATAGCAACAATCTGAAAAGTAAAGGAAATGTAGTCATACAAGTCTTTGGCCAATAATAGCCATTTCTGTTCCAGCTCATACTGTTCTAATAGATACCATGTATGGTTAATAGGAAGAATAAGTGGCTGTAAAGAATTAATTATCAGACCCATTATTCTTTTCCAATGTGCATTCAGTGGTTACAGAAACAGGCAGAAGCCCGCAGAGCCATTAACATTGACAATCTTGACCTTCAAGACTTAAAAGAAGAAGAGAAGAGCCCAGAGTGGCTAAAGGACAAAGGAAAGTAAGTGGATTATGTAGTGTCCTAGAGAACTGTATACATTTATTTATTGTATTATATATAAAGCCCATATATAAATCCCTGTTCATTTCACCATGTCAGTCTGGATACACTGGGGAGAGCTCCTGATGTACACCTCCATATCTGTGATGTATTCAATGATTGAGTCATATATGATGGGATAGGTCACCAATAAAGTACCATTGTAAAATGAAACAAAAGCGTATATGTAAAAAATGTGTATTCTCAAATTAGCATAGATTCTTCTAGTCCATAAAAGAACAAAATGATCTTTGGCCTCTGCTGGGCGAATGGAGCACTTTAGCTACAATTGGCTTGTATGCTGGAAACTTTTCTCGGTGTATTTGGCAAGTGTAGATCCATAAAGTGATGTGAACAGGCCCTTATTGATTTTTTTCCCTTACTTAAATAGGACCCTTCACCACCTCCACCGACTTCAGTTCTTTGCATCCGTTAATAGGCCTACCTCATGTGATGCTGGCACAGCTGGAAATCTTTTCTCTAGCCCCCATTGTTCCTCAGCAATCGTTGCTGTTAATTTTGGTGCCTGATATGCTAATTAGGTTTTCTGTTGTCAAGTGGGTTATATTGCAACAGAGCAGATTAAGACTGTCCGTCTTGCTTGCTCCTAGATGAGACCACTCACTCGACACTAGAAAGCCTACTTAGCATATCCGGTACCAGCTCATTTTACTTGGGGATAGTTGCAGCACAAGAAAATATTTCTACCTTTTTTTTGTTCTTGTTTTTTTCATTGTATATAAAACACACTGGAGAAGATCTGTAAAGCAGTGCAGCAGAATTCTGGTATACTTTGTGCCCAAAAATATGTCTACCACAGTGTGGCTCATGTGAAAAGGGGCGGAATTTAGGATGTCCTGCCATGTACCTAAATATGCTCCAAATATGCATCAAAATTTAATTTTTTACATTTTTAATAAGTGGTGTAATGTTAGACTAGACACTAATAATACACCAGATATAGCAAACAGCATTCCTTTGATAAATCTGGCATAGTTTAAGACTGTCCGAATTTATACTGTCTAAAACTTAAAAACTTAGTAAATCTGTCTCAGTATTTCCAAGTTTTCCTAAAGCAATGCTCTCTTCTCAACCACAGTAAGCTCTTTGCGGCTGGTGACTATTTAGCAGCTGTGAATGCCTTGAACCTAGCAATCCGACTAAATGACAAGATGCCAACCCTATATCTCAATCGATCAGCCTGCCATCTTAAATTAAGAAACCTCCATAAAGCTATTGAAGATGCCTCCAAGGTACTACCTAAAAGATATACTGTATAATTCTCTGTCTATAATTATTTCATGCACTTGGACACTGTTGTAGACTTTTCTTACAGCTCAAACCACTTAGCGCATAAACTTTTCATGACCTTGCTAATATTGATTTTTATAGCGTGGCATTATGAACTGCTGCTTAGTCTCCGAAGAGTTTTCTACCGGCTTGTTTATTTGCTAATGATTTTATCATTACGTAGGGATGTATGTGTTCATTTGCCTTGCTTTAAGAAGTTGAATCTTAAAGTTTTCTTGTTACAAACTGTTCTTGTGTATTCTGCGTGTAATAATATGCTATTGTACGGTATGTTTGTGGCCATAGTTGTGTGAAAAATGCAGTTACTTTGATGTTCTAGACAATATTGTATAATTTACCACAGGGGTGCACCTGCCATGAGGCAACCTGAGGCGTCAGCTGGCATAAACTGAGCGATGGCGTTTTTTTTTAATCGGCCGCTTCTGCCTCAGGGTGCGGTCGCTAAAGAGCGCTGCGGTGCCCTCTGGTGGAAGGAGCAAAGGCCTGAGTGGACAGGAGCAAAGATCTGTGAGTAAAACACTGGCCGCTACCTGTTGGAGTAATCCAATAAGTTACATTTGAACTTGGTTGGCATCAGCAGAGTAAAAGCATCAGACAGTTCTACTCACCTCTCCTGGTCCTCAGGGTCACCACTGGTCGTTGGCTGATGTCACACACCTCAGGGTCACCACTGAGGCTTGTAATTGGCGGCCATGTGAGTAATGTCAACATTGTGACGCTTTTACCCTGTATCAAAATTCTGATCATACACATGCATTGGTATCAAACTAATGGCAGTATCTTGTAGGGCTGCTTCTACACTTTCTAAAGATGCATTTCTCATAAAGGTTTAGAGGTCCATTTTAAGAGTATTTTCTCACCTCCTAGGGTTTTGTTTTCCACTCTAAATAATTCCCCCTAACTACAGACAAAATGGGAGATGTCACTCAAGCTATGACAGTGGAGCTTGCTGGTAATTAAAGGGGTTGTCTAGGCTAAAATTTTATTAATTAATTAGGCTGTGGGAGGAAAAAAATAAAGGAAAACCATACTGTTCCAGTGCTTTGGTGCCTCCCTGCACGGTCCAGTCCTGCAGCTGCATTGTTGTCTTCTGGCAGAAGTACCTGCCGCACGTGACAGCTGAGGCCAGTCAGCAACCTCAAGAAGGGAACTGGGGACGTCACTACCTGTTATGATCCTAGTTCCCTTGCTGAGGCCGCTGATTGGTTTCAGCAGTCATGTGACCACTGAGGCAAATCAGCAGCCTCAGCGAAAGGGAACCGGGATGTCACAGCTGGCAAAATTCAGCAGCAAGAAGGCAGCCTTTCTGCAGGACTGGACCGCCCTGGGAGGACAATAGAATGTCAGGGGCAGGTGAATATGTTTTTAATGTATTTTTTTAAAACTTTTTTCACATCCCCCGCCTAATTAGAAATGATTGTTTAGCCTTGACAACCTCTTTAAGGGCAGTTATCTAACATGCAGAGCGAAGCCCCAACAGGAGAAGAAACTCCTCTAAAGTCCTTTTCAGCTAATTTGCATAATAATTAAATGCAGATCTTCCTGAAAATGAAGCTACCATATCAAATGAGAAAGACATCTTTGGAAAGTGTAGAAGCAACCCTACAGGGTACTCTCATTAGTTTGACACTAATTTTCCTGCTGACCGACTCCTTTTAACAGATGGAGCAGGTGCAGCGCAAAAATTTACATTAGGATATGAGTGTCCAAAGAATGGTGTACTTGTGTAGCTTAAACTAGTGAAGTGGACAGTCACATGATGCATAGGACTACCCACCCTTTCCATTTTATACTGAAAATATAATGGAGCTTTGGGGTCAGATCTTGGAAGAAAAGGCAGAAGTAGTTTTGGTTAATGTGCAAATGCTAATGGTTTTGAATAAAGTTGTATGATGGGAGAACCCCTGAAAGTTTTCGATAGATCTGCCAGCAAGGCTTGAGCTAATAAGTGATGTAGGGAACACAATCATCAGCTTGCAGCTTATCAAAAGTGGCTTCAATTCAATGAGATGCCATAGCTCTGATGTGGTGTGCCATGGCATCACTGGCAGGAAATCGTAGGCAACAAACATGTCAAGACTATAACAGGGTCTGCCGGGTTTCTGCCTGAGAAATTTGGAGAGAAAAGTCCCGGATTTTTCAAGCGGAATGGGGAAGGGAATCCCTGAATGTAGAGCGAGCGCTAATGTGAACCTAGCTTTAGTGATAAAGTTGATTCTACTGAAAACTAGTTATTTGTAATGATGGCTCTTATTTGTGGTTTTCTATATAGGCATTGGACCTGCTCACACCACCAGTTCCAGACAATGCGGCAGCCAGGCTGAAGGCTTATGTAAGACGTGGCACTGCCTTCTGTGAACTAGAACTCTATGTGGAAGGTAGGTAAAGATTTTGTTTAAAAAAAACCCCTAAAAAAACGAATAGTCAAACTTCAGGAGATTAACTGGTTGGTACCTCTCAGAGTGGTCCCAGTATAGGTTACAGCTGGCCAAAAGCAGTGGCCCAGTGTAGGTTGCAGCTGGCCAAAGGCCAGAGAGACACTGGTGCAAAGCAAATACAAGGCTGAGTTTGTTGGCTGATGGAATCTGTTCATATTCATAAACAAGCAAGAGGTCTGGGGGGGGACATCAGAGGCAAACCGAGGATGGTAATGGGTATCAGGCAGGTCAGGATGAACAGAATACAGGCCAATTGTCTAAACATAGGAAAATTGTCAGAATGGAGGACAAGCTAGCAGATACTCTCATAGGAACATGCTAAGCTTGAAGCTATATTCCTCAGAAAGCGTGTCTAAAGGAGAGGATTTAAATAGAATGGGTGTTGTTTTTACAGTGTTCACTGTGCAGCCAAAATGACATGTAACTGTATTGTAAACCGTTTTTTTTTAGCTGGACACAAAGTCAAACATGCAGGACTTTGTGTCCGGTTAAAAAACTCAGTTTCCCCGCGGACAGGCAGAAGACGCACAAGTGAATGTGTTTGAAAGCTGACCGCCGGGTTTCCATCTCCTGTCCAGTTTCGCAAGGCAGAAGAAGGAAACGGGACAGTTGACTAAACCGGAGACCAGGCGCAGTTGTGTACCTGCCCTAAGTTATATCATCTTGGGGAATGTCTGATATTTTGCTCGCTTTTTATTCAAATTTTTATGGGAGGAAAAACGAAAAACAAAAAATGGCTCTTGGCAAGCATGCTGGGGGTTGCTGACCCCTGAACTAGGGGATATAATACAAATGGATAGAAGTAATTGTGCAATGGTGTTACACATTTTGGTACACTGGCAAAGGAGTTTTCTCCTGACCTGCTTGTGACTAGTTACTTTCTGCGTGTTGTGACATTTGGAGAACTTTTCACAATATTGCACTTTTGCTCAATAGTTTTTCTTGATCAATATTTGTCCCTTTCTTTTTTTCTCTTTATATATAAATGCTTTGATGTTCGAGTATTTTAACTGAAGCAGCGGAACTTGTAAAGGCAGGAATGTATGGAAGGCCTTTAAAGCAAACTAAAAAGATTTATTGTTCACTTGCTCCCCATATTCTCCCAAAGGTCATCTTTATTAATCCTTGTCTTTTGCAATTACATCTTATGAAAAGTGCAGATGCAAGGAACAGTTTTTTCTCAAGGGCTTCTGACATTGAATAGAACAAAATAAAACTATTCAAGGTTTTCCTGAATAAAGCAATTTTCTTTGTATTGTTTGAGATGTTTGTGCAACGGACCAGTGTCAGTAGACAGCAAAATAACTACAGTAAAGAAAATTGCAATAAGTCACTGACAATAGAAGTAAACTCTAACCTGGCCACTTTATATAATGCTTGAAATTTCTGGTAATGTACTGGTTACAGAGAAATGAATCGTGGCATGAAACTTCAACAAAGAAGACTAAGAAAACAATAGCTATTCTTCAGAGTCACTAGTAGACAATTACTCATTCTCAACTCTTCACTTTTTCCATTGTGCCAAGACATTAAAGATGATTCACTGAAACTGAGTTCAGTTCACACTACCATTGTTAAAGGGGTTGTCCTGTCACAAGGATCCTATCTATAATGCTTGTAAATGTGAATGTAAGACTTTTCCTAAATACACTGCTTCAGCAAAACTGCTTTGTTTGGCCATTATCTCACTTTATTCATTTTTTTGTGGCCACAGCCCTGACCTAGCTGCTCCTGAGTCAAGTGATGTGTCTGCCTGCTCTCAGGGGGAGGGAGGAGGGGCTAAGCACGGGAGCGAGCCTGGAGGGGGGGTAGTTTACCCTTTGGGGGACAGGTGAAGCCAGCAACATCGCTATGCTTCTGCCCTGCATGAAGACAGCAGCGGCAGAAGCGATGCTGCTATTCCGGGGCGGGGGGCGGAGGAGCGGAATAACAGCATCGCTTCTGCCGCTGCTGTCTTCATGCAGGGCAGGCACATAGCGATGTTTCTGGCTTCACCTGTGCCGGCATCTAACTGTCCCCGGCATCCGCTGTAATAGGCGGATGCTGGGTTCTGTTAGACGCCGGCACAGGCACATCGATATGCTTCTGCCCTGCATGAAGACAGCAGCGGCAGAAGCGATGCTGTTCCGCTCCGGGGTCACATATGCAAAGCCAAGCGGCGAGATGCCGCCGGCCCTGCGTGCAAGCTCATACACCAGTCTAACCTTCACAATGCTAATACAGACCCGCAGGGTGTCGGGTCTGTATTTGCATTGTGAAGGGTAGGCTGGTGTATGAGCGCGCACGCAGGGCCGGCGACATCTCGCCGCTTGGCTTTGCATATGTGACCCCGCCCACCAATGACGAGACAAAGCCGGAAGACAGAAGATTTTAGAGGAACGAAGACGGGTAAGTATGCGACGTGGGAGTACCCCTTTAATGTCAGTTGCTGCCTTTCATCATAGGACTGATTCTGTGTCCGTTCCCATTGACACTAATGTAAACAAAGCTTCTGTCATGTTTCTTTACTTTTGTAACAGAAGATGAAGTTGTGCATGGAATTTATTCCTGTGGATTAAGGTTTGGTTTACACCTGCGCATGGCTCTCCATTGTTTGGGTCCACCGGGAGACCTGAACGACGGAGAACTGGACCGCTAAAACATCCAAATATATTCAGGGTAGTGTTCTCATGATTTTATGCTATAATGTGATTGAACAGCATTCTGATTATTTTATATATTCTCTGACACACAGGCCTACAGGACTATGAAGCAGCACTTAAGATTGACCCTGCCAACATAACTGTGAAATCTGATGCAGAAAAAATTAGAAGACTCATTCAAGGCACCAGTTCCTGAGTAGCTGACCAGATGCATGTCTCCTTACCATGTTCCCTTCATCTGTACATTCATACCCAGAGTCCAATATGTGTATATTTTGTAACTACTTTTCTTTTTTTTTTTTTTTACTATACATAATGCTTTATTGCTAGGACAGGAAACTATTGCAGTAAATGAACTCATTTCTTTCATCTCTATTTGACCTCAAGACATTGGATTATTTATGGGAGATTTAGTCACAATTTTACAAATAATCTTCTTAGGATCAATATTTCTTTTTTGGTTGTTTCCACAATTACCAGTATAAATACTTGAATACTTTTGATCTCAAGGATGATCATGTAAGCAGAATTTAATACATATATATATATAAAAAAAATAGGGTTCACTGACTGTTACCCGCGACATTCTTTTAATACCTTTCACCTCAGTTGCAAACATTCACAGGCTTCTGGAAATAAAGATGTAAGGATCAGTACTCACACTGCACAATTGCTGTATTGTCCCTATGCCTGCCCTTGACATGTGTAGTTATTAGGGATTTTTATCTCTTTTACTAAGAAAGCAGCAGCTCTGCAGGGGCAAGGAGCCAAAACAGATATTTATTCGCTCCTGCAGAGCTGCTGTTCTGTAGGTCAGTAAAAGGAAGAAATTTACCAGTGACCACAAGGTTCCCTGCTTGACAGAGACAAAAATCGGATCTTTAACTCTTTTAGGACCAGGATTATTTTCGTTTTTATGCTTCCACATTTTACTCCCCACCTTCCAAAACCCATAACTTTTTTGGTTTTTTGGCTGACAGTTATATGAGGGTTTGAATTTTTGCGGGACAAAATATATTTCACAATGGTACCATTTATTTTTCTGTATGATCTACTGGAAAGCTGAAAAAAAAATCAGAAGAGGGTGAAAGTGTGAAAAAAATGCAATTGCACCGTATGTTTTTTTTTTTAAAAAAAAATTCTTCAGTTTTTGTTTTTGCTGCATTCACTATGTGGAAGTGATAGGTTATCTCAATTCTGTACAGTCACGCCAATGCCAAGTTTCTATAGTTTTTGTTGTTTTAACATCTTAAAAAATACATAAATAAGTTAAAAATAAAAAAATAAAAATCTTCTTGTTGCCAACTTCTGACACCCTTTAACTTTTTTTTTTATTCTTTTGTATAAGGAACAGTGGGAGTTGTCTTTTGTTTTTGTTTGGTTGCATAGCATGTTGCTATTTTTATATAATTTGAGAAATGTCTGACTTGTTCAGATCACTTTTTGTGAAGGGAAAACAAATTTTGGGAATGGTAAAAAATTAGCAATTTTTTTTTTTTTGCTCTTTAGCCCTTCCCATTGGGGGTTTGAACTAGCAATCATCAGATTACTTATGCCATAAACTTCAATACTACAGTATTACAAGCTGTGGGAAATTAGCTATGTTACTATTCAGCCCTGCCACTGAAGCAGCAAACTTTGTAAAAGTCAAACTTTGTGTCAGTTTCAAGCCTTTTGGCCACTGTGCATTATCAGCTCAGGAAAAAGGCATGTAAAAGCCAATACTACCTGGTTCACACCTGCGTTCAGGGTTTCCGTTCTGTGGTTTCCGTCTTCTGCATGCCAGAAGACAGAAACCACAGACCGGGTCCGGCCGTGAGCGGCGGTGAGCGTTTTATGCTCTCTGCCGCGAAACCGTTTTTTTTAAAATCCGGACACAGAGTACTGCATGTCCGACTCTGTGTCCGGATTATAAAACCCAGTTTCACGGCGGAGAGCATAAAACGCTCAACGCCACTCACGGCTGGACAGCTTTCTCACCCATTCAAATGAATGGGTGAGAGACTCCTGCAGGTTTCCGTCTCCTGCTCTGTTTTATGCAGGGAACGGAAACCTGCAGTATGGAGAGGAGAACGCAGATGTGAACGAGCCCTGAGAGCTGTCTGCTCATACATTATGCCATACCTATGGTGCTAAGGTTTGATTTCTTTTTTAAAAATACTAGAAGTGTGTTGGTTTTGAAGAAATTTAATTTATTGCACTTTCCATTGCAGTTTATTCATGGCTGCAGAACAATAACTGAAAATACAAATCTAGCCAGACATAACAATATAATAGGTTCTCCAAGTTGGTAAACACAGGATTATAATGTATTGTGGAGGTTTACACAGTCACACACCCTGCTCTTGTCAACCACAGTATTCAAAGAATGATTTCTGTACATGCCACAAGTTCCCAGGTGTTCTGAAAACTGCTGAGAAACAGGGTAGTGGTAACATGGTGCCATCTCATAGGATGGCCGCACTGCACCATATTCACTGGAGGTTGTTCTGAACAGGATACTTCCTTGTCTGGCCTGAAATATGTTGCTTGGGGAAGTGCTGGGATTCATGGTACAGGAAAACACAGGGTTGCCAAGGATCATGCAGTGAGATTCAGTATTGTCCTGCTTCTTTTCTGGTTCAGGAACAACAGATGATCCTTGAAATGAAGACATTTTCTTCACCTGGGTAGTAAAGGAAGGTATTTCAACGTCTGCAGTATACGTTTTACCTGCAAGAACCAAATGTATTGCATGTAAGATCTAAAAACACAATGGAATAAATATCCTGTGGAGTATAAAGATACAGTACAGGCCTTGTACATGAGGAGCGTGCCCACAAGGAGTTGGCCATGATAACATAAGTTCTTTGGTATGTATTTATTTATACAGTGCTGTACCCATTACCACAATTCTTTTGGGGTCCTTCAGTTAAAGGGATCCTATCATACAAACGCTTTTTTTTTTCCTGAGTAACACGTTGGAATAGCCTTAAGAAAGGCTATTCGTCTCCTACTTTTCGTCGTCTTCTCCGCCCTGTCGTTCGCCTGAAATCCCGTTTTTTGACGGTATGCAAATTAGTTCTCTCACAGCACTGGGGGCGTCCCCAATGCTGCGAAAGAGCTCTCTCCAGCGCCGCCTCCATCTTCGTCAGCAACGTCCTTTTCATCCTCTTCTTCCAGGGCAGGTTTCAGACTTCTAGGCCTCGGGCAGAGCAGACTGCGCATGCCCACAGGCCACGAGAACGGCCTACTGTGTAAGCGGCCATTTTCTCGTCCATAGAAATGCATCCTATTGAATGGACTAAATATGACATCAATCATTTGACCGCTGGTATTTATTTACCACTCTAGGTACCTCACAGATAAATAGTAGCTTACTCAGGAGCAGAAGATGTACAGTCTTACTACAGCACCTCATCATGTCTGTCAATGTATATATAATATTACTACAGCACCTCATCATGTCTGTCAATGTATATACAATATTACTACAGCACCTCATCATGTCTGGGGAAGCAGCCCCATTCTTCTCCCTGCCTCCTCTCTGTGTGCCTTTTTTTATTTTTACTTTATTAACAAAATTACATCATTACCCACAGACTGATGTGTGTTTTATTAAAGTTAATTAAAATTACATGGAGACAGTAATGTTATGATATCCATGGTAATGGATAACACTGCTGCTTATTGAATGCCACAAGTCATATGAGAATGGAGAGTGAGTGTGAGGGTTATATGACAGCCACAATGTTTAGTCCTATCAAGTTAGTTAATGGATGCATTAGGCCTCACGAACAAGGCAGTCTGAGGGAGGTTCTGCTGCTGTTCCGTTCCAATAATTATGAAACAAGTCGTATTCAGAACATAACCCACCATTGAAAACAGTGTAACAAGGAAGGCACTCAGTTGTCATCAGAGTGTCATCCAAGTGCCTTCCATTAAAACATTAGAACCCCCTCAATCTGCATACTCAGTCATGTGCATGAGGCCTTATACAGGGATGATTAGTCCATGAGCTATACCATTCTACAGTGCAGGGACAGGTATTACTAACTGGTATAAGTTATATGAGCAGAATTTTAAATACATGTATACAAAGTGAATGAACATAAACCTGCTAGGACTTCAATATAGGTGGTGTGGTTGAGTACTTGTGATTTCTTGTGCAAATACAGCTCAAACTGTATTAAGGGATTCTACCATTGAAATGAATTTTTTTGGCGATCACAAGTCGGAATAGCCTTTAGAAAGGCTATTCGTCTCTTACCTTTAGACATGGTCTCCGCTGTGCCGTTCCTTAGAAATACAGTTTTTTACCGGTATAAAAATTAGTTCTCTTGCAGCAATGGGGGCGGGCCCTAGCGCTGAAAATGCGATGGGGGCGTCCCCACTGCTGCTCAAAAACACGCTCCAGCGACGCCTCTATCTTCAGCTGGATCCTCCCTTTCGTCGTTTTCCTTTGCGCCACCTCCAAAGCCTGCGCAGTTGGCTCTGCCAGTGAGACACCCGCAGAGCCGAGTGCGCATGCCGGCCGGCGGCCATTTTAGGGAAGCCGCTCTTGCAGTTCAATACAGTATTTTTCCATAGCCTTGTAACAGTGGGTGGTGGTGTCCACACAATCTGCTGATGACACTAGGCTTTAAGGCCAATCTTTCTGATGTTGGGGAGATACCGATGCCAAAACTAATGGCACCAATATCTCCAGGACTAGGGCACATACAGGGTAGCTGAAGGTGTGGTGAATTCAGCACACTGTCCACTTTTTAGTGGTATATAATACTGCACATCTATGAGGACGTGAAGGTCCTCATTAAGTGGCGCGCAGTCTGGCACGTATACGCATGTTAGCAGTTTGCGTGCTCAAAAAGATCCTATTGATTTCAATGGGAGTTACGATCGTATACAGCGCGTAATTTTGCACAATCGTAACTCCCATTGAAATCGATAAGGATCTTTTTGAGTGCGCAAACTGCTGACACGCGTATACATGCCAAATTGCGCGCCACTTTACACCGTGTGAACTCCCCCTCAGGGCTCGTTCACATCTGCGTCGTCGGTCCTTATTGCAGGTTTCCGTTTCCTGCATAAAACAGATGCAGGAGACGGAAGCCTGCAGGAGACTTTCTCACCCATTCATTTGAATGGGTGAGAAAGCTGTCCGCCCGTGCGCGGCAGTGAGCGTTTTGCGCTCTCCGCCGCGAAACCGGGTTTTATAATCCGGACACAGAGTCGGACATGCAGTACTCTGTGTCCGGATAAAAAAATCCGGTTTCGCGGCGGAGAGCCTAAAACGCTCACTGCCGCGCACGGCTGGACCCGGTCTGTGGTTTCCGTCTTCTGGCATGCAGAAGACGGAAACCACAGAACGGAGACCCCAGACGCAGGTGTGAACCCAGCGTAAGACTGGCGTATCATAGACTAGTCTGAATAGACACCCAACTGGTGCAGGGACTGAGAGATTTATGACCAGGATGCCACGTGTTCATTAATTTGTCTTCCACCCCTGCATCTCAATAGAAATCTATGCCAGTTGACGGCGCTCCTAGATCCCCACCCAAATTGGCATAATGTGGTAGGTGAGGTGTGAACAGGGGCATGAGCTGCACATTTGGTGTAAGAAAGTGCCGTGCATCATATGTGTGCTTTATATCATCCTTCTAAGTCAGTTTTCTGATACATTTGCCCCATTGTGTCTGTCCATATGGCCATTTTTATTGACTGTTTTTAACAGCCATAAAAAACTGACAATTTCTATCTTTGTCCAAAAGGACATAGCTGGCGCAGTGAGAATCCCCCCAATGACATCCTGATCTGTTCAGTAGGCAGTATGTGACGCTGAAACTACATACATGGCCGCCTACAGCCAGACACAACACATGGCTTCATATCAGAACATATCAGAGAAACAATACACAGCGAAGGAAAGCCGCCGCTATGTACTAACCGCTTCCATGTACTACCTGCTCCAGTAGCGCTCACCGGACCTCCAGCAATGTGTGCACCTATGTTGCTATAGTAACCGTGCCGGGGACGTCCCCGCCTCTAGGCCTCGCCTCTTTGTTGACAACTACCACTCGGCCGCTGTGCTTTCTGGGAAATGTAGTTTCACCTCAGAGATACCGCTCTCTTACTGCGACCTGGTGAACTACAATTCCCAGCATTGAGCGCCTGCAGACCCCGCCCCCTGTTGAAGCAGCTGCTTTTGGTCCTCTCCCAGCGCTGTTATTTTGTAGAGACGTCACTGGGGGACTGGAAGTGACAATAACCGAGCAGCAGGCGGAGGAGCGCAGTCCATGTAAACAGCGGGAGTGGGGGTCCCCAGGGCCTGCCTTCTCCTCAGCGGTAAATGACAAGTGGTGGGGTGTCATGTCTGCTTGGGGGGTTGCGGTGCGGGTCCCTGGTGACATTGGCCTGAGAGTGGGGGCAGTCCTGATAATTGGGTGACTTGCTGGCTGCTTGTTATTGTTCTGATTCTGAACAGAGGGAACAATAGAGTAGCGTTTCTTCAGGCGCCTGCCTCATAAGGAGACTTGTCAGTATTAGTGTGCATGTCCTGAGGATAAGCGAGCTGCTGGCCATATGTTGCGGGCGATAACTGCTTGCATATTCATTATAGTGCCCTGTTATGGTCGCAGCAGCCGTATCTTGCAGGTCGTTGCATCACATATGAAGTCGTGACGAGTTTTCAGAGGTAACCACCATCATGTGACAGGAATCCAGGGTGTATGCAGGATGTTCTCCCTGGGCGTCTGCTCCACACTGGCACACAAGCTCATGACATGGTGATTTATGGAAAGTACCACAGGCTGCAAGCGACCAATCAGGATACAGCTCTCATTTCTCTGAAGCAGGTGGCAATACGAGCTCTGGAATCTGATTGGTTGCCCTCAGCATAGCCATGTCTGCTGTAAATATATGTACATTATGCCCACATTGTACCAAGGCTAAGGCCACACAAAGCAAATCGCAGCTCAAAAACACTGCAAAAATTTAGTGGAAAAAAAATGCATCAAAACCATTTGTGTTTCACTGCTTTTTTTTTAAAAAAAAAAAATTCCATAGATTTTTTTTCTGAGACTGTAAAATGCAGCGTTTTCTGACCTTTGTTTCTGCAAAGGCCCAAAACACTGCTTTCTAGAATTTGTGACCTCAGCCTTAGGGCAGTTTCATACATGAGGTTTGTCAGGAAAAACTTCCCTCTTTCAGTAGAGATTGCAGAAAAGCAGCTTTTTATTGCAGATTTTGCTGCTGTGCTTTGAACCAAAGCCAGGAGTGGATTTAGCAAAATGAAGTATAAAAGCCTTTTATTTTATTGTTTTTGAAGCAATTCTTGGCTTTGTCTCAAAAACCAGAAAAAAATCAGCAACAAAAAAAAACATGTGATGTGTTTTTCCTAGTGTTCTTTCCACTTTTTTGTGGTAGAAAATGCAGCAGATGTTGACTGTAATAGGAAATAATAAAATGCACTACAAACCCTGACAGATAACAAACGTCTATGCTGCTGGTAGAAAGTGGTACAGTCAGTTCTTCTAAAAAGTAGGATATTTACTGGGCTGTTAGATTGTGAATCAGAGAGCCATTGATAAATGAATATGGAAAACATTATTTTAGAACATTGTGTTTTGTGTCTGAGGCTAGGTTCACACTGGCGTTAGGCAGTGCTATAACAGCAGTTACATCCGGAGCCTGTTGGACCCCATTATAGAGGATCTTTCACCACCTCCACCGATTCAAGTTTGTTAAAGAGGACCTTTCACCATATCTGGGCACATGCAGTGTTATATACTGCCAGAAAGCTGACAGTGCGCTGAATTCAGCGCACTGTCGGCTTTCCCGATCCGTGCCCGGTGTAAAGCACTATCGGTCCCGGTACCGTAGCGCTTTACAGTCAGAAGGGCGTTTCTGACCATTAGCCAGGAACGTCCTTCTGCCTCGCGGCGCCAATCGCGCTGTGCTGTGGAGCCGGGAGGAACGCCCCCTCCCTCTCCTGATAATACTTGTCTATGGACGAGCCCTGTGAGCAGAGGGAGGGGGCGTTCCTCCCCGCTCCACAGCACAGCGCGATAGGCGCCGCGAGGCAGAAGGACGTTCCTGGCTAATGGTCAGAAACGCCCTTCTGACCATAGAAGAGCTACGGTACCGGGCCGTAAGCTCTTCACACCGGGCACAGATCGGGAAAGCCGACAATGCGCTGAATTCAGCGCACTGTCAGCTTTCTGGCAGTATATAGAACTGCCTGTGCCCGGATATGGTGAAAGGTCCTCTTTAATAGGCACCACTCCACTGATTCTGAGTTGTAATTTTTTCCTCTAGCCCCCACAGTTAGTTCTTGGTACATGATGTGCCATTTAAGCCCTGTAATGTCAGAAGTGCACTGTTAGGCAGGGGATGTGAATCAGAGGCAGCCAGTGCCAAAATACAGACTCGCACCCCTTGTCTGCTCCTGTCTGACACCCACTGCTGACAGTACAGAGACTAAATAGTATATCAGGCACCAAAACTAACAGCACTGATTGCTCGGGAATGGTGAGGGCTATGGAAAAACTTCCAACTGTGCCAGAATCAGTGGAGCAGCAGATAGTAATTGGTGTAAAGAAGTGGACTTGGAGGTGATGAAAGGTCTTCTTTATCTTTAATGGGATCCGTTGGGTGTCCACTTTTTTAAAGTGAAACCATTAAACAATAAATTTGGACTTGCAGGACTTTTTTTTGCCTGGGAATTTTGTATTTACACAGTGGTGGTGTCTCCAACCTGAGACTGTGACGCAGATGTGAATGTAGCCTAACTTGTGACACTATCTCAGGTTGAGGCTCTACAACATGGTATAAAGGACAGTTCTTTGCAGGGCATTATGGGAATTGTAGTTCTGCAACAGCTGTAAAGCCACAGGATAAAGTTCACGGCCCAAAGGAATTAGCAGAAATGGTTATTAAACGGGTATTTTTATCTCACACATTTATGGCAAATACACAGGCTCGCTGCGTTCTGAAAAGAGGCAAGGCTGCATGCTTGGCTGTTTTCAGAATTTCCTTTAATATGAATGGAGAGAGCCGGCATATATACACAAATAAGATATGGGGATCAGGGGACTCCTCAATGCATAGATAGCTGTTATCCTTGAGGTGGGACCTGTAATCTATTACACATTTATGGTATACTCTTTGTGAGATGTAAATACCCCTCCCGAGTTGTAAATACCCGTTTAATGTAAACTTGACTGTAATACAGGTTATAAATCATTATCCATGTAAAATAATGGAATCCATTTACAGTGTTATTCAGCATTCTGCTGTATGTAGAATGATTCTATATGTAAACTGTAGGAACAGTCTTCTACGATGTATATACCGTGTGTATTTACAATCTCTATATTGCCTGGGCTTGTTCTGCTTTCTGAAAACGTCTGTGTGTCAGCACTCATAGTTTTTCCCCTCTAGTAAAGTCACTTCTAACACATTGAAGTAGTCTATATTTGCAGGGACAAATGTGAGAGGTTCCTCCCCAGTACAGAGTCAGTGCTGTTCCTGTTTACTTGTAATATTGCTGCTTCATTTGCATTTAAAGCTGCACAGCCTTGGCCAGATTTACTAATAGAGGCAGTGTGACAATACACCAGATTTATCACTGGCTGGATGATAAATCTGGTGTATCTTTAGACTCTAGTTTACATTTATACCACCTTCTAGTTAACTTACTTTGAGACAGCATTGTATAACACAGTTTTGACACATTCTGGCATGTTTTAAGCCGCATACCTTTCTCTCAGAAGCCACGCCCACATGTCTAGCATGTCAAGCAAAAACTTTTACCCAAACTACATGTGCCACACTGGACTGAAGATGTACCAAGTTGACATCCGTTTCTAGTCCTAACCATAATAATAAAACTGGGCCACTGTATGTTGTTTGGAACATGTAGCTTATCGCGTCTATACAGCATGTTATGTCCAACAACTCTGATTATACTGCACCATGATCTATTGCGTATAGTGTGAATTAAAGGGGTTGTCCAGGATAAACTAAGATTTAACCCTAAACTAAACCCCCTGCCTAACTTCTAATTTACTTCAATTTAAAAAAAAAATATAATTAGTAGAGATGAGCGAGTACTGTTCGGATCAGCCGATCTGAACAGCACGCTCGCATAGAAATGAATGAACGTAGCTGGCACGCGAGGGGTTAAGCGGCCGGCTGCCGTCAAAGCGGAAGTACCAGGTGCATCCATTAATTTCTATGGAGCGTGCTGTTCGGATCGGCTGATCCGAACAGTACTCGCTCATCTCTAATAATTAGCCATATCCCTGCAGCGGTCATGTGACCGCCCCAGGGACACTTTCTGATAATCTGTTGATGTTCCGTTTCACTGCTTTCGAAACGGAACATCACCATTAATCTCTCCCCATCCCCATCAGTACTTACCAAGCCTTCCTGTGTCCTCCCCTTTTCCACTCTGCTAGTAGTGGGTGGAATAGTTTAGCTAGATGGGAAGTCTGGACAGTAAGACGGGTAAGTACGTTGGGGTGGGAGTATTGGTGATGTTCCATTCACTAGATAATCAAAAAATGTGCCTGGGGTGGTCATGTGACTGTCCCAGGGATATGGATAAATATACATTTTTGCTAAAGTATGTAACTTAGAAAGTAGGCAGGGTGTTTAGATTAGTGTAGAAAATGCATTTTATCACGAGCAACCCCTTTAAAGGGGTTATCCAGTTTCCAAAAATTATCTGCAAATCCATCCACAGCAGTGCTCAATACTCCCAGCAGTACTGTTCTCTTGTGCAGCCTATTCTTGTCTTTGTTTAGTTTCTGCCTTGTTGTATCCCTGTTATTAACATGTAGTGAATCTATAGACAAACTACATGTCCCAAGAATTATCTGCCTGCTTTAACTCTCTACTGAGGCTTAGGCAGTAAACCTTCCAGTATGAGTCCCTGATGTCCCTTTGAGTTTAATACCTATTAACATGTCTAATGGACAGTACACCTCTCTTCACCAGTACAACTCAGCTGTCTCCAGCAGTTCCGTTGCTTCATTCAGACAAGGGTATATGTGACACCTGTTCTTGTAACCTAGTTATGCTTAGAATATGCTACATAAAGAGAGCCCACGCCACGACAGCAATGTGGTTACAATAAGTAATATTCTGCTGTTTGCTTCCTGCTGACTTCCACCTACTCCACAGGAAGCTATATTGCATCTTGTGTTATGTTACTGCTAAATTGTATTTCTGTGCTATCTGTCTATGTCAAGGAGGCTTGAGTGGAGTTAATAATAAAGTAGGACATGAACCCATGCAGAAGTCTGGACACAGTGTACGTTGGTGTACAAATCAGTTAACTCTGAGTGCTATTTAATTTTGTACTGAATTTTTATGAGCTTTTTATGTTTTGTTTTGTTTTTGTTTTTTTAGCAAAAATGTCGGGAAACTCAAGTGACAGTGAATCATCATGTGGATGGACAATTATCAACCATGAGGTAAGGAATTTTTCTCTATACTTTAGTTACAGTGTTTAGGCTTTTTCCAATTTTTACCAGGGTACTTAAAGAGGACCTTTCACCACCTGGGGCTTGTGGTTTAATACACCCTGCTAGAAAGTCGACAGTGCGCTGAATTCAGCGCACTATCGGCTTTCCCATTCTGTGCCCCCAGTGAAGAGCTGTCGGTGCTGGTACCACAGCTCTTCACTGTCAGAAGGGCATTTCTGACAGTCAGTCAGAAACGCCCTTCCTCACAGAAACGTCTATTGTGCTGTACTGTGAGAGTGGTGAGGAGGCGTTCCCCACCGCTCAACGTCATGGATGTGCTGTGAGAGGGGGAGCGTTCCTTACCGCCCAGTGAGGAACACCCCCCCCAGTACTCATCTATGGAGGAGTATTATGAGAAGGGGAGGGAAGCATTCCTCACCACTCTCACAGTACAGTGCTATATGGTGCTATGAGGAAGGGCGTTGATGACTGACTGATTGATTATGATCATCATTAGGGGTATATGTTGTGATAATCACAGCCTATAAGACATATATGGTATAGTCATATATACTCTTTGACAAATAAAAAAAAACAAACAAAAAACGCACCCAGATAGAAATGTTGGATTACAAAACTCAAGATGTAGTAATGTCTGAGGCAGATATGTAAAGGATTACAGGTGTGATCTGATTAGACTCTGAGTTTCGCCACAAGAGTGTGTAAAAGCGCTTCTCCCACTTCCCTATAAAAGGCTTTCATAGGCTACTTTTGGGTAGTGAACCTCTTAACTGCTAGACATTTCTCCACAATGCTTTGAAAGACATTTTTCCCAGTTGACAGACTTTGAGAGGGGGTGCATCATTGGACTGAGAGAAGCAGGAAGGATGCTAGTTTTGACAAAATGCCTGTCATCTAGGCTTTCTAACCCAGCTGTTAGGAGGTATTGGGAGCAGTACTTATAAGTGGGCATGCATGCAGAAATGACAGACTCTCAACGTCCCAGGCAGACCACCAGGAGAGGATCATTTGATTTGCTGACAAGTACAAGCAACTCTCACCATCCAGATATAGGTGGCAACTTCATTATGCATCCCTGTCTCTGCCCAGCTCATTTCCAGGCACTTAGCAGAAGGAAATTTGGTGTCATGGCTCCTATTGTATGTCCTGCCATTGACAACCAGCCACCATTACCTTTGTTTGCAGTGGTGTCATGAGTGAGAAACTTGGGACTGCTACAGATTGGAACTATATATTGTCTTCAGCAAATAATACAGACTCTTTTTGGGATTCCAATATGGAGGACTTTTGGTGAGCGCTTCAATCTTGCCTTTGTTGTGGAGAAACACACAATTACTGGTGTGATGATCTGGGAAGCCATCACACACCACAGTCGGTCACTTCTAGTAGTAGTACAGGAACTCTACAAGCTTAGCAATATGTGCAGGACATCCTGTGGCCATATTTGTTGCCTCTCATGGTAGGGCTTCCAACTTGGATTTCTCTGCAGGGTAATGCTCATCCATACACAACAGGGTTTACTACAAATGTCTGTGCCTGATTGTGATACTGTGTTGGCTCACTCAGTTACCAGATTTATTGCCAATCACTCATTTATGGAACCAGCATCGGCAAACTACAAGTGTTCAGGACCTACAGGCTCAGGTGCAACATCTGTTGGCAAATGTGCCACAGAACACCATATGGAACTTGTATGCCACTATACCCAACTGTATCTCATCTTGTATCTAGACTAAGGGTGGCCCAACACGGTACTTGAGCTTCCTTTCACTTGTAAACTTATCCTTTTGTTATAATATTGTGATCACTACCGTGTATCCTTATTACATTGACACATAGAAAGTTTAATTTTATTCTAACAACTTCTTGGTGCGTAATTGTTTTGACTTTTAGTGTATATATTTAGTGCCCCTAGCTGTTACCTGGGTATCAGTGTAAACCTATTTGGTCAAGGTGTATGGGAGTAATATATCTTTTAATCCGTGTTCCAGTGGTCGTAACCCACTTGGCAAAACCTGCAACTAATACTGCTCTACCATAGGTATTTTGATTACATTGAACTGTAACAAACACTGTACGTTGGGCACCATGCTATACATAAAAGGTCATAAGTACAAATGCTAGAATGTGCCATTTAATCACGGAATTGTGCTATACTGAAATAGTTGTACTACAGTAATAGCTGACATGTGGTTGTATGGTTCTATAGTAGAGGCTATACACAGAATGCTGTGTGAACAGGGCTTTAAAAGGTATGGTACATCTTCTAATAGAGCACTGATGCAGTTTTCATATATTGCTTTTCTGAATTATTCCTGCCACCAGCAATTACCCAACTTATACTTCATAGTGTTTGAGCGCAGCCACTTGCATTTTAGAGCAGTGTAAATGAATAATTTATTGGATGAGCTGTTTTTAGATTCTGTGTCATTTGTAGCTCAGTTAACATTGAAAAGGATTTTCCACCTTTTAAAGGGAACCTGTTGCATTAAAAATGCAGTGTAACGTGCAGCAAGCATGTTATAGAGCAGGGGTAGGGAACGTACGGCTCTCCAGCTGCTGCAAAACTACAACTCCCAGCATGCATACTGGCTCTGCTGTTCTTGGAACTCCCATGGAAGTGAATGGAGCATGCTGGGAGTTGTAGTTTCACAGCAGCTGGAGAGCCGAAGGTTCCCTACCCCGGTTATAGAGCAAGGGAAGCCGAGCCTACTGACATATAGTTTTGTGGGAAAAGATTCAGCATAATCTGTCATTTATCAATTAAAATCTCTGCTCTTTCTATATATTGAAGTCAAAGAGGCGGTCATGTCAGTCTCCCCTATGACTTTGCATACAGAGGTAGCTGGTAATCGCTGATAGAACCGCCTCCTTGACATTTCAAGATAGAAAGAGTAGAGATGTCAATGGATAAATGACAGATTATAATGAATCTTTTCCCACAAAATTATACCTCAATCCGATCTGCATCCTTTTCTTAGCCATGCAAGTCTATGGGGCCAAGAAAAAAAACTGACTCCACACATGTCATCTGTGTACTGTCCTAGTTTTATCCGGTTTTTTTTTTTTTTTTTTTTTTTTTTTTTTACAGATTTATTGCTAGGTGATTCTAGCACATAAAGAATGCAAGCCTGATGCATCCAATTCCTGTTCATGTCCACCAAAGCACCCTCTACTGTCAAATTTATCCATATGCTTTGATTAATCTGATAGAAGCCATAAACTGTGTACTCATTATACCTTCCTTTTACGTATAGAGTAGTGCAGAAGACTGCACTAGTCTAAAAATATATGGTAAAAGATGTGGCGTTTTACAGTCGCTGCAATCCCGTGCACACATTGCAGAAAATACACGCAGCGGAAACACTCTGATTTTCAAAATCGTGGTTTTGGAAATCGCAGTATGTCAATTATAACTACAGAAACACTGGCGGTTTCCCTGTAGTTGATGGAATCAGGAGCCTTCTCTGAAAAGCGATGTGGGGAAAAGCCGTAATGGGTTTTAATGGCTTTTGCTGTCTTCTGATATTGGCTATCAAGCTGCAGAAAGTCGAGTTAAACAGTTCTACATTTATATATACTATATAATACACACACACCATGTTCCCACCACAGGAGTTAGCAATCTTGCTGAGGTTGACACTTCAGGCATGTTTATTCGGCACAGGGATCTCTCTAATGTTTAATACACTGAGGGTCAGAAGACAACAATTGACTCTGCATTTTCATTTATGTACCTTGAAGCAGGTGCAAAAGTATAATATGGTAGTTGAGTACGCTAAAGTACAGATTTGTTCATTTCAACAAGGCTGGATAGATTTGTATGGGTTTATACAACAAAAAAAGACCAGGCTATGTGAGTCCTCTGCCCCTACAAACCTGGATTACTACAGATCACTCAATTCTGTGGTGAGCCAAAAGTCATATATACCTAAGAAGAATCATCTTTGTACAAAAAAAGTCACCGGATTATCAGAAAATGTCCCTGGGGTGGTCACATGACTGCTCCAGGGCTATGGGTAATTATAGATTTATTTTTTTTTAGTTGAAGTAAATTGGAAGTTTAGTTTAGGGGTTCATTATCACTTTTTTATGTAGATTGTGAGCCCCATATAGGGATCACAATGTACATTTTTCCCTATTAGTATGCCTTTATAGATTGGGAGGAAATCCACACAAACACGGGGAGAACATACAAACTCCTTGCAGATGTTGTTCCTGACGGGATTTGAGCCCAGGACTCCAGCGCTGCAAGGCTGTAGTGCTAACCACTGAGCCGCTGCGTTGCTCTTGGGTTCATTCTCACTTTATCCTGGACAACCCTTTTAAGCAGACATTGCGACATGCAGCGTGAAAGTACCTTTAATGGGTTTAGTATAGGTAACCAGTTAATTGACAATTCCAGAGTGGCATTTAATAGCCTTCATACAATTGTACTGAAGATGCAAAACCCTCTATTAATTTACTAATAATTTACCCAGACGTCTCCTAATGTACTCATTTTCTTGTATGTTTATTAGGGCTCAGATATAGAGACTCTTCACTCTGAAGTCGAACCTTGTCCAGAACTTGCTTTAGAACAAAGTACGATTGCTGAAAATGTTCATCCAGATTCTTCGGCTGGATTCGCAGGTAATAGCATATGAACATGGTTTATAGAGAGTACATTGTGAAACATAACATGTACCTATTGACGCTGTTATATTCAATGCAGATGTCTCCAGCAATGTGGTTACTATATCAAATGTGGAAAATATTCACTTAGAAGATCACCCAGAAGCTTCTGAGGTACTGCAATCATCTTGGGATATTAATATCAAATTTGCTAGCATATCTGTAAATTATAAGCACATTACAAATGATAATGTAAATTTTAAGGCTCGGGTCACATTTTTCTGTCAGGTTTACCGTTTTTTTTTTTTTTTTTTAAATAATTTGTTTGTTTATGTAGTTATCGATAGACTATTGTGTGTTATTTATTGTGAACTTCCCAAATTCAATTCAATTCTAGTGAATGAGTCTGAGCTGCAGTACCATTCACAACCACTATTCAGTGAATAGCGCTGTCCCCATTTCCAAAGCAGCAGGGAATCATCAGTCAGCTCAGTGGCATAACTACCAGGGTAGCAGGGGTAGCGGCTGCCACAGAGCCCGGAACATTAGGGGCATGGCGACAGCCGCTACCCCTGCAGGTTTTTTTCCTTAATAGGCTGTTACCGGTTGGAATTAAACCAGGCCCCAGGGCTGGCGGTGGGGGTGGGGGGTGGTTGGGGAAGCAAACTGGGCAATTGCCCAGGGGCCCCATCCTTTCCCTACCATAAGGACAAGATCGGCAGCAGAGAAATCATCTGCAGGTGCCGCCCCTCCCCCTCTTCAGCATCGAAGTGTGAGAGGAGAAGTCGATGTAGCTGCCCTCTTCACTGCCAGATAGCTGCACAGAAGTTTCCACCCTGTCCTGGGCACCCAGGACACCACTGAGTCAGCTGATATGGATGACTTATCAAAAGATAGGTTATCAGTATTAAAGGGAGTCTACTACCATCAAAATCTCTTCTAGACTACTTATAGGCTCTTGGAGGAGCTGTTAGTGGTATAGTGCACATACCGAGGTGTGAAAAAAAAATCAATTTGTAATCCATATGCAAATGAGCTGATTGGTGCACATTGGACAATGCCATGTCGGCCAAAGAACCCCTTTTAGACTTGTAATCGCCACACATTGGGACTTGTCAGGCTTTGTTAGGGGACAATGCTGGGTAGCAACCACAGCTGAAAACTTCAAAAAAACTCAGCCATACCCTGGGTACACCAAACAACTCATTTTCATATGCAATGAAAGTTATAACAGCATTTAAAAGGTGTAGAAGCTTTATTGATTGTGGTAGGCTTCCTGTAGTGTTCTGAAAATTCTTACCCTTTGGAAGCTAAGTAGTGGAAAGGCATAGGAAATGTAAGAATCATTATAAATGTAAAAATGCAGCGGTCACTGTAATATATGCGCTTGGTCACTGTTCCCATGATGTCTTAGAGGTTAATAAAGGAACAACTGTTTTATTCCCTTCAGCTGTGTTTCACGTGTTACATGTTTTCTTAAGCCTGTCATATGATGAGATCTCATGCAGAATGTCTTTGTTATCACTGCTTGTCAACCTTGGAATAACTATTTATAATATACTGCAGATATATAGTCACTTTTTAGATTGCTGACAATTGACTGAGCTATTATATGTGGGGGTTTTTTTTGGACTATGTTTACTAGGGATTTTAAAGGGACCCTTTTTAGGTAAATTTGGAACACAGGATCACCAGAAGGATTTGTGTAGACTAATATTTTAGCTTTTGAAATATCCATATTGAAAGTTTGTCAGTGCCGGGGGTAAAAAAAAAAAAAAAAGTATATAGTTACCTGATTATAACTGATTGTTAGCACATAAGCAGTTTTTCAGTGAAGCTTGGACAATACATTTCTGCTTCATTACGCATGTTCCCAGTGTCTGTGTACTTTTCTATTTATTCTGGACACAGACAGGCTTTTTATTCGGGATATTTAAGAGATTAAACCACTGGTTCATAAGGACTTGTTTGTGGTTTAGTGTCCTTTATTTACTAGGCTGGAGATTTTGGATAGCCTAGTTAGACTATTTTTTGCTGGCTGCTGACAACTTTATTAACATAAATGATTCAAACACATGCAAACCAAAGGCAGGTATTTTTGGAAAAGTTGATCTGCTGATTTTTTTTTTTTTTTTTTTGAGGGGGGGTTGTCATTGTTGAGTGCGTGCTCCAATTAATTGTAAGCCCTTGAAATTTATGTTAATGAAATTATTAATTATTGGAGTTGTGCTTGTCCACATGGAAAATGCCAATACTGTTCTAAATGACTACAGCTCATCCTAAGCCTATTTGTAGGGAGAAGCTTATTAATAGCAGCTACAACTTCTCCTGCTAGCTCAGACCAACAAGAGGTAAAATAAAGCATGGCAAAGTATTGTTAAGGAATTCTCTGCCCAAATTAGAGTGCCCCCTCGCCCCTGCACCATGTCCTATTCAGTAATAAAATCTTCTGCACTTGTGACATAGGGGTCATGGGCCAACTATATTTACTTAAGATGGAAATTCAAAATCTCCAATAAAAGGTGACATTTTTTTTGATTTTTTTTTTTTGATTTTTTTTTTTGTGGTTGTTAGAACAAAATTTTGTTCTTATTATAATTTTCATCATAGTGGTCAGAGCTTTCTTTTTCTGATACAAAGCTCCAGATTGTCCTGTATAGACACACAGTAGATATAAAAGTTAAGCTACTTGCAGCTACCACTAGAGGGAACCTAGAAGGCAGTGTGTAGTAAGCTTTTATAGCTGTCCTGATAGCAGAAAGTGGCTGGCTAGCTCACTGTAGCTACCCCTAGAAAAATTAGATACTTGTTGGAGGATCCAGTAGGTTAAACTAATTAAATATGTGGAGATGACTTATTTTACAACTATTTTTATTATTTATCTTGCAGCAATTGCCTTCTTACAGATCATACACAAAACCAAAAAATGTACCTGTGCATGCTGAACATGATAATGAGAGAGGTGCTTTGGGTGAGGATACACACTGCGAGGCCATTAGTGATGACTCCGACATTGTTACCTTGGAAACTCCCAAAGTGGATGAAGTTGGGCCTGTGGAGGAGGAGATTACAGGGGATCTGTCTGGAATCAATGATCTTAACATGAGCTTTTCTTCTAGTAGCCAGTATACATTCAACCAACCAGAAGCTGGTAAGTTGCTGCACATTTTTAGTCCGTTAGGTAAATGGATTGCTACAAAGGTAGAGATGAGCAGGGCCTAAAGAGCTTATCCCAGAACACACTTATCACTTACTTACACCTATCCACCACTGGGGCCCCCACAGATCAAGAGAACGAGGGCCCCTTGTCCACAGTTTGAATGAAGTATCACTCAAGTATTTGTACTGATGCCACTCGATTCAGATGGGGGCATAGAACTTGTGCTCCTATAAGAATACTAGTGGAGGGACCACCAACCATCACACACTTCATTGTGTTAATTCCGAGACATCACATTTAAGTTTTGTTCACTGCATACTTTTGTCATGGCTCTGAAATACCACTATAGTCGTTACTATGCTAGATGTGAGCAAATGCAACAAAATCCTGGCAGCTTTCCGGTTTTTTTTTTTACAATAGTAGGACAGCAGAGTACAATTTTTGTTGTCAGAAATAATAGAAAACAATACCAATAATGTTCTTCATAAATACACGCTTCACGAGTTTCTTCCCTTTTATTTTTTTAAACATTCCTGGCATCCTCCCATAGCAAACATTCATTACCATCCTTAAATAGAAACTGTAATTACTGTTTTCTCAGAATTTCCAGATTAAAGATTCATTATATTCAGAATTTTTATTTCCTTCACTTTTCAGATACTTGATATTAAACAGAAACATTACTACCAACTGACTTTTTAAGGTTGGTTGTATATTTAATGCCATTAGTCTGGCAGCCTTTCATATTTTAATATTGAAGTCAGCTCCACTTCTAACTATAGCTTTAGCTACATGAAGACATTCATACAGCTAACCTAAAGCATACCTTCATTTATATTATAGCTTACTAATAGTACAGGTGAGTTTAAGAAACTTTGTATTATACCTTATTAAAGAAAAATAGAAGTCTAAGGAGAAGGGTGGTGGAGGCAGCACCCCCCATGTCATGCCTGTCCACTGACCCTTACATGCTTGTGCTCCGTCCCCGCCTCCTCTTCTCTAGAACTTGTGCCTTGCACAAGACGCTGCGCTGTGCCTATCTAAAGTTTTGGACATGCACAATCTGCTCTGCCGCTCTGGGTTCAGGCAGAGCTGACTGTGCATGCTCGTGCTGCCATTTTTTTTTTTATGTAGATTGTGAGCCCCACATAAGGCTCACAATGTACATTTTTGCCTATCAGTATGTCTTTTTTTTTTGGGCGGGGGGTATGGGATGGAAATCCATGCAAACACGGGGAGAACATACAAACTCCTTGCAGTTGTTTTTTTTTGCCCTTGGCAGGATTTGAACCAAGGACTCCAGCGCTGCAAGGCTGCAGTGCTAACCACTGAGCCACCGTGTGGCCCCTTCTCGCGCTGCCATTTTGTGGTGGTCTGCTACACGAGCGTACGGCACTCGTGTGCTCAGTTCTCCAGACCACTAGAAATTGGTGGTCTGATGTAGCAGACCACCAAAAAATGGCCGCTCGAGAATGCGCAGTTAGGTCTACCTAAACCTGCAGTGGCAGACCAGATTGCGTATGCAGCATGGTGTCAGAGGCCAGTGCAAGGCACAAGTTCCAGAGAAGAGGAGGAGGGGATGAAGCACGAGCATGAAAGGGTCAGTGGACAGGTATGACATGGGGGGTGCTCGGAATGCTGGAGGAATGCCTGTGGTGTTCCGTGATCGTCATTAGTATACCAAAAGAAACCGAATTTTGAAGAAACGTCAGGAAGAATCAAAAGAGTAAAGGTAAGAGTAGAATAGCCTTTTTAAAGGCTATTCCATCGTGCCTTTAGTTGAAAATGAGTTTTTCAAATGATAGACTACCTTTAATAAGATATACTACAAAGTTTCTTGCAATATTAATTTATGAGAAGTTATTTTATGATTCTAGGTACACCTTAATTCATAACCCTTTCCTTTTTGTAACGCCCTAAATAGGGCTACATAATGTATCTTGATATATCCATATCCTAGTACTAGTTTTATTTCACTTTAACAGGAACTCAGCTGCAATAACCAGGGACAGCCACTGTACATCGTACATTTATGGCTCCATATACTGTGATCATCAATATCTATAGCCCATAAAACCCCTTTAAAGAGGACCTTTCACCACTTTTGGGAACAGGCAGTGTTATATACTGCTGGAAAGCTGACAGTGCGCTGAATTCAGCGCACTGTCGGCTTTCCCGATCTGTGCCCGGTGTAAAGAGCTTACGGTGCCGGTACCGTAGTGCTCTATGGTCAGAAGGGCGTTTCTGACCATTAGCCAGGAACGTCCTTCTGCCTCGCGGCGCCAATCGTGCTGTGCTGTGGAGCGGGGAGGAACTCCCCCCTCCCGCTCCTGATAATGCTCGTCTATGGACGAGCTGTGTGAGCAGAGGGAGGGGGCGTTCCTCCCCGCTCCACAGCACAGCGCGATTGGTGCCGCGAGGCAGAAGGACGTTCCTGGCTAATGGTCAGAAACGCCCTTCTGACCATAGAGCACTACGGTACCGGCACCGTAAGCTCTTTACACCGGGCACAGATCGGGAAAGCCGACAGTGCGCTGAATTCAGCGCACTGTCAGCTTTCCAGCAGTATATAACACTGCCTGTGCCCAAAAGTGGTGAAAGGTCCTCTTTAAATTATTGTTTAGTTTCAAAGTCTACATTATAAGACTGCCTGAAGCTATTTCGAGGTTTGGTGGCCACAAGCTACCTACCTGCCAGTTATATGTTTGATATAAGGAATAAGAATTATTTATACTATGTACAATATTTTTAATTATGTTGTTGCTTTGTAATTTAAGGGGAACCTGTCACATGAAAAATACAGTCTGTTCTGTAGATGGCATGTTATAGAGCAGGAGGAGCTGAGCAGATGTAGAAGTTTGTAGGAAAACATTCAGTATAACCTGTATGTATCCAATGAACTCTCTGCTCTTTCTAAGTTAGGAAGGTGGTCCTATTAGTGATTGACAGCTATCTTTGTATGTACAGTCATAGAGGGGAGCCTGTCAATCATTGATAGTACTGACTCCTTGACATTATAGCAAAGAGTGAGCACAGATATAAATGACCAGTTATACTGAGTCTATTCCCATAAAGCTATAGTCTGCTTCTCCTGCTCTATAACATGCTGTCTACAGATTCAGCAGCATTTTCCATGTGACATGTTTCCTTTAATGTGTATCTTTCTTTTTCCTTGTTTTTCCACCCTTGGCTTTTCTTTCCATATGTTTCACCTCAGTGTGCTCTGGAGCAGTGAGGAAGATGGCAGATAATGTAAGGGCGGTGGCATGCTCCTGTCTTGATTTTGTGACATTATCTTAAGATAAACCTGCTAACACCAGTAATGCACAAACTCTGCCGCCACTACTAACCGATGTACCGTACATGTTTTTCATATGTATCTTCTACGTGTTAGAAGTAAAAATGATGGAATACAGCCGACCAGTGGAGTCAGCAGGCACCAGCTATAATTTATTAGTCTTTATTGCATCAATGAGTACATTGTATAATGAGGATTTGTAATGTGCTCCACACTTCGTACATAAAAAGGATTGAACTAGCAAATCATGCTGAGAGTGGTTTTAATAGATTCCACCAAGTGCAGTATATTTAGTATGTCATAATGATAAAAACAGAGCAACATTCAAGCCATATATTACACAGCTATATAATTGGAGAAACTCTGTACTGTAGCTAATATACACTATTCTTGGTGCTTGTTTTTAAGCATGTTAGTACTCTAACCAATATGTGTTCATTGGCCTGTCTGTTGTAAACATTTCTTCATGTTCTTAACATTTCTAGCCACATAACTTTTCTATATAGAGAGTTTTGATATATATAGTCTGTGAATTCTGTATAAAGTAACATCGGAGATTAAAGGAGATCTGTATTTTCAGTTAAAATTTTACTTTTCACACAACCATTCTGTTTTAAACCCATATTTTGTGGGGCTTACTATGCTTTTTATTTGCAGTTGTAGGCATGTAGTAGCTACAGTGGTATGCCTATGCTGCTGTATCTAAGCAGTGACAAATAACTAATATTTTGTGAAAAAAAGGAAAGAAAATGATCACGATAGTTCTAACCAAATGTGAAATATCCATGTAAAATAATAGGTGCACGGTTTACCAGTGTGTTTGAATATATAGTTTTTGGGATGAACTTTGGGCACAGGAATCATACAGTTGTGATGGAATACTATATATATATATATATCGCCATTTAAGTGAATGACAAGTGTCACAGACACAGCTAGTGTCCGCTCCTAATGTCCGTGCGAGATTTTGAACAGACAGTAGGAACGGACACTACCTGTTGGACACTGACGGTAGTGTGAACTTCCCCTTACTTATGGTAAAATATTGGTTATGTAATGGTAGCAAGACCAAGCAAACATTGCAGACTAGCGTACTGTTGATAATTCAGTAATTGTAGAACAGGGTGTTCTTTCCAAATATACTACATTATTGGTACATGTATTGTTATATTAGAGTTAGTGTATAGCTGTTGGTGAATGTGAGGTCACACGATAGGCCTGGCATTGGTCAGCATGTAGACAAAAGAGCAGAGGAATGAAGCATTTACCTGCCACATCTTTATGTCAACAGGGACCAGGAAGTCCAGAGGCTCATAGTTATTTAGTCAACAACTTACTTGCTGGATATTCCTTTTAAAGTGTACCTTTAGCTTAAACAATATTTGGCATTTTGATATGGCTGAGTGTAATAATCAGGGCTGTATCATAGTTAGCATTTATTTTGGGTGGAATCGGGGAAAAAAGTTACAGACTTTGGCTTAAAAATAAAATTATTTTATTTTAATATTGTATAATTAATTACATGGGTAGTTTGTTACATAATACTTTTATAGGACCTCGGTCACTGATAGAACAGAGGGAGGGCTAAGCATGAGCTCCATTTCCTTGGATTCTCTAGATAGTATGGGAGATTCTGCAGCTAAGATCCTTTTCTTCTTAATAGGATTCCCAGAGGAAGCTTCTGTACTGTGTAAAGTGATCTTTAATATCTCTAGTCTTGTTTGTAGGCAGGTATAATTTGGATTGGTAAAAGTTTCATGGAACTGCTTGAGATTTGTGTTATGGTTTCTCTCGACAGTGTTTTCATCCCAGGCTAGTGGAGAAGACTCAAGTAATGATGAAGCAAGTGATGATTCTGCTCCTATTCTGCGACGCCGGCGTTCTAAGAAGTCTAATTCAGAATGTGAGAATAGAGGACCTGCTGAACAACCCGCTGCTCCTGCTCCAAGGACCCTGGGGTGGATGAGTAGCAGCTTAAACAAGTGCATTATCCTTGCCCTAGTAATAGCGATAAGCATGGGCTTTGGACATTTTTATGGTAAGTGTTTTTGCTATAAGATGTTCCCAGATCGCCTCCCATTTGATCCTCTGAACCAGAGTCTGCTCATAAACTTGCTTTGGAATCATCTCAATACAGGTTTAGACTTGGGCTACAAGATGACTTTGGTTGTGATACATGTCCTGTGGTCAGAAATCTCAGTGTAGCGCTGTCTTTATTGCAAATAATGAAAGTGAATGCAGTCTTTTTGCAAGTTACCATGAAACTAAAATTGGATTGGATTTCTTGCAACTGCTGTGGTGCATTTGTGGTAACATTTGAGCCACAGTGCTGCTGTCTTCAATTTTACAGCTTGCAGTGAAAACGGTACCACAATGTGATATTTTTCCAAAGTCGCACTGTAGTCCTTACCCAAATATTAATCATTTTTTTTTATAGTTCATCACGTTTAGTACCTTTATATTTTAGGAATAGTCACGAGATATCCTATCTAATTCTGTAAATGTGTTAAGCAGCTGTTGTGGAATGCAAATTAAAAGACACCCCCCCCCCTTTTTTTTTTTTATCAAAAAAGGTACTATCCAGATATTAGAACGGCAAAAATATGTAGACAAAATCCATGAGAGTGAACTTAATGAAATGAAGGATGATCTAGTTCAGTGTCAAAGGGACCAAGAAGCCACAGTTGAACAGAAGGTGAGTAACTCTAGCTACTATTGTTTGAGGAGCTACAGATGTTTTTGAATAGTTTAACTGTAGTCGTAAAATGGCATCTTAATTATAAAGAAAAAAAACTGAGTATCCAGTAGACTTAGGTACCCAAAGCTGGGCCGGTGATAGCTGGTGTCGATAATGTAAAGCCGAATTTGCCAGAAGCGTAGATGACCAAGTAGTCAGTAAACTGAGGTCAAGCAGGGTTAGACTACAGTGAAGAATCCAAATGAGTAGTCAGGAAAACAGGTCAGCAGTTCAAGTTCAGATAGCAAACACAAACCAAATAGTCCATTTGTGCTGCGTTATATGTGCTGTCCAGCATACCTACCCACCCTACTGCAAGATGTACAGGGAGAAAACATGGCACTGGAGTGCATACAGGTTGTGTGGCAAGTTTGTTACAGAAAAGAAAATTGGAAGACACAATGATGAAATGCTCTATAAGCTCCCCTATGTATATATTTTGGATTCACTTTTCAGGATTAATCCCATGATTTAAAAGAATCCTATCATTAAAACGCAATTTTTTGTGACTAACACGTAGGAATAGCCTTAAGAAAGGCTATTCTTCTCCTACCTTTAGATGTCTTCTCCGCGCCGCCGTTCGGTAGAAATCCCGGTTTAACCCCCAGCACCAGAAGAAGACGCATGAAGAGTCTGTTCCTGAAGAAGATGGAGGCGGTGCTGGAGAGTTCTCTCGCAGCATTGGGGACGCCCCCTGTTCTGTTTGAGTGCTGGGGATTGCTCCCAAGGCTGCGAGAGAACTCTTTTGCATACCGACGAAAACCGCGATTTCTACCAAATGTCGGCGCGGAGAAGACATCTAAAAGTAGGAGAAGAATAGCCTTTCTTAAGGCTATTCCTACGTGTTAGTCACAAAAAATTGTGTTTTAATGATAGGATCCCTTTAAGCAAGGAAACTTTTTCATTCATGTTCTTTGTGTAAATCTTTGCAAACTGATGGCTACAAAATTTGGGGTTGTCAAAGAATTCTGGATAATCTTGACCTTTTTGTGAATTTGTTTTGTATTTTCAGGAAGTTGTGGAACAGCTTACAGAAGACCTTGAAGAGAGACAAGATTTAGTACTATCCCTTGAAGACCTAATGGATAAAATCACCAAAGAAAACCATGTACTAAAACAAAAACACAATGACCTAAAGGTGATTGCTATGTTGTTTCCATACATTGCAACTAGCAAACCTACAAAATGTATTGTTTTTTCTGTAATCTAGAAGAGACCAGATAAAATCATAAACTTTAGTGGGTTTCTGTTTAATTGTATTTTCTGATAATAAGAACATTTCTCATCCCAAAAGTTGTGCACCACAGTCAGAACAGGTTAGATAAAAAGAATTGGCTTCATATCTCTGAGAAGACCTCTGAGATGCATTTTGTCACAGGCTACGGCACTAAGTGAAGGGAAGAGCACATTATGTATTAGGGATGGGCACTAAGAATCACAGATAGGTATAACTTAAAAAGCAGTTTTAAAAAACAATACAGGAATCTGCCAGCAATACCTCTTGCACCTATAAACAAATATTTTTTTTCATGAAATGGTTTGCATAAACTTTAAACTTAAAAGGATTTTTTCAGGCAAAAAAAAACGTTTTTTTTGTTAGTGCTATTAATGGGTTAATAAGCACACCCAAATACGTTTAGCAGTGTTTCAAGTGATTTTTGGATTTCTCTGGGAGCGCTTAGCATCTTCTGCATTTGTTTACTTGGTGTAACATCCTGCTCTCTTACCTAATGCAATGCATTCTGGTAGTTGAAGGCATTCACACTATCCCCCTCTCACTCCTCCCCCCTCCCTGTCTCCCTAGCTACCTTGTCCACTACTAGCTCTTCTCAACTAATTCAGCCCAACCCCTTTATATCTACCTGGCGTCTTCCTGCCCAGACTTCCTTCTGTGGGGAACAGATCCTCCTCTTTTGTGACTACCAGTGCGAAGAACTCCCGTCACTGTGCTGTAGCCTTCACTCCATCTCTACTGTGCAGGCGTGGGCAGCTACTTCGGGCTCCCATGCTTGCGCAATAGAGATGGAGTTTCGGCTTCAGCTTAACAGCAGACGTCTCAAGAGGAGGAGGAGAGGTTCCCTGCAGAAGGAAATCTGGACAGGAATAAGATAGGTACGGAGGATTGGGGGGGTGGAGAGTAGTAGTGACCTACTCTTTCTGGAAACAGGGAAATGGATTGTCACCAGATAATCAGAATATGTCCGTGGGTCAGTCACATGATTGTCCCAGCAATATGGGTAAATATACATTTTTGCTTACTTATGTCATTTAGAAAATAGGTGGACGGAGGGTGTTTAGATTAGTTACGCAAAACAACCGTAACCAAAAAATCCAAACCCACTGAATTTCAGTTGCACAGACATCAATGTATGTCATCAACGACTATGTCTAACTTGTAACATGTCCACTTTTTTTTTTACTATTTTTTGGGATGTCTGATAGGTGTTGCTAACTCTAAACTGCATACGGCTAGCAAACAAATTGAACTTACAACATCAAGTAACACACAAACGAAACACATTGTTTAGCATCACATGATCTCATGTGACCAAAGTTGTTGTGTAGCCCTAGCCTAATTATTTCAATAATCCCCTCTTCCCACTCAATAAGCTGCAGCTTACAACTCACCTATGAATTTGCCAGTCTAGAAACAATATAGCTAATACCATTATAGCTGCTGCTTCGATTTTTGTTTGTATCTTGTTATACTTCTTTCATGAGTTGTAATCCCCTATTACCATTATTCACATTATTTATATATTCTGTGGGAAATGGACAGATAACATTTTGCAGCTTTAGATCGAACAGCAGTGTCTTATAGGCTTCCAGTAACCGAGTTAGAGAGGGATTCCCTCATTGAGATTGTTACCTCGGTTAATAATTCATCTCTAAACGCCGTACCTAAGAGGCAGCACTGAATTATTCACGCAGCAGAACATGAACAATTTATCACAGGTTCTAAAATCCAGTAGCAACATGTATACTGTTTTGGGGTTTGCATATTGTAGGCCAGTTTATTCAGTGTGTTATTATGAAGATGAAATACAAATAACATGAATAAAACATGAAATACCTCCACATGTATATAGAGGAAAACAAACTACGGTAGTCATTACTATTGAGATGTCAAAATTTTATTACGGATTACTTATTTATACTTAATAGGAGTCAGCCTTTTGACCTCTTTGATGTTTCAGAGCAAGCTGGGTATTGGTCAAAAATGTTCCTATGGCATAGGTAACAAATTTGACGGGTTATGCAAAAATCCTTCCCTTTCTTCAATGCTTAAAGTGGGGGAAAAAAATGAAGATCCATCAAAAAACTTTGGCTCAAATTTATCATTGTATTTGCACTTGTTTTTCTGTAACATTTTTCTCCATAATAGCTTCTAATCTGCTGTGGGGTATATTTATTAACCAGTTAATCATATTTTAGTCTGGAAAACAACATAATTGGTTACTATGGGCAACAAAGTTTTTTTGGTTTTTTTCTTTCAGCAATTATGGTAGGTATAGATATGAAGATCGAATATGATATAACCCCTACTGAGAACTAACACCCCTTCTGCATGAGCCATCCCCACACAAACTAGATCAAATTAGTAATACCTGTAATATATAAGGAACAATTGTGTTTACTGGTTACTTTCTGCAGCTTTGGTGGTTCCTTTGTTGTGAAATTTTAATTTCTACAAATGGAAAGTAAAATAGGTTCAGGAGATTATGCAGTGAGTAAGGGTATTGAGAGACCTCATGGATTGGAAAAACAGCCTTCCAAATGTGCTAAGATCAGATAATCCTTTTAATAGTCCCACCATGGGGAAATTCAATGTGTTGCAGCAGCATGATAATACAGTAATATATGTTACAAAAGCACTCATACAAGCTCATAGCAGATAAAAAAAGATACTAGGAGTCATAGCAACTAAGAAGAAAAAGAAAGACTTCAGGATCATTTAGTTCTCTGTGCGGAGTGATCTCCACTTAGCCTGATGTTGATTATACAGCCTGACTGTGGTTGGGAGGAAGGCTCTTCAATAACCCTCTTTCTCACACTTGGGGTGAAGCAGTCGGTCCCTGACAGTACTGCCCAGTGCTGTCAGGTCTCATACATGGGATGGGAGTTGTTCTCCAGCATGGACAGTATCCTTCTGTCACCCAGCAATTGTACTGGGTCCAGGAGGCTTCCTAGGACAGAGCCGCAAACATTTCAAGGTCATATAAGCTTAAATTGAGGCCATGTTCACACTAGTGCTTTAACATTCTTTTTTTTTTTTTTTTTTTTATAAATGTAGATTGTGAGCCCCACATAGAGCTCACAATGTACATTTTTCCCTATCAGTATGTCTTTGAAATATGGGATGGAAATCCATGCAAACACGGGGAGAACATACAAACTCCTTGCAGATGGTTTTATGCCCTTGGCGGGATTTGAACACCAGGACTCTAGCGCTGCAAGGCTGCAGTGCTAACCACTGAGCCACCGTGTGGCCCCTACTAGTGCTTTAACATTCTATCGTGGTTTATGTCACTTTTGTCATAAAGAAAAGTGCAGCATGGTGAGCTATGTTAGCCACCACAATTTCATTTCATATTTGCCATAAGATGAATTCTGCACAGCACACGGTTTCTCTTGTAAAAGATAGCTGTGACAGCAGAGTGAGCAGCACCGTTATTGTCTGCTTCCTTTTATATAATAATAATTTAGACTTAAGAACAAGAAGTAGAAAACAATTAATACTTCAATAAGTAATCCTTGTTTATTCTAATATTTCAGTTAGAAGCAGAAGACCTTGTAACCAGCCTTAAAACTACTGAGGTACAAAAGAAAAACCTTGCACTGGAAAACCAACATCTAAGGGAGTCTTTGGAGAAAGAAGAACAAGCGTTATCCTCTCTGAAAGAGGAGCTCAGGAAACTAAGAGAGCAGATCAGAAACCTTGATGAAAAGGGAAGGCATGAGATCATACTGTTAGAGAACCAAAAGCTAAAAGAACATCTGAAAGAGGAAAGGCAGAAGATTCGTAACTTCCGAACACAGAAGGAGACTCTGTTAAATGAAGCCCAGTTGCTAAGACAAGAGTTGGATAATGAGCGAAGAATTACTGACTCTCTAAGGGTAGAACTGGAGGAAATAAGTAAGAGGAGATCATCTGCAGCCTCCTTCGAAAGTGACCATGAGATAGAAGACTTGAAGGGCCGCCTTTCAGAGTTAGAGAAAAAACTAAATTTTGAGCAACAAAGGTCAGATTTGTGGGAAAGGCTTTACATTGAGACCAAGGAAGAAAATGAGAAACTGGAATCTAGGAAATCTCATCAAGAAAGTGGTCATTCTAGGGAGGGAAAATCTAATGGTAAGACAAAAAGGAAAACAAAAGATACATTCTTTAATTCAGTAAAAGATACATTTGATGCCATGAAGAATTCTACCAAGGAATTTGTGAGACATCACAAGGAAAAGATCAAACAAGCAAAAGAAGCTGTGAAGGAGAATTTGAAGAAGTTCTCAGATTCTGTGAAAAATACTTTCAGGCACTTCAAAGACACCACTAGAGGTATGTTTGATAAAAACCGCAATAGGAAACATGGCGAAAGGAGAAGGGAAGAAACCAAGGGAGCTCGCACAGTGCGCCGTGAGTACAAAACTGATACTGAGAAAATGTATACTAAGAAAGCAACAGCCAGTCACCATGAATACGAAGATCCACAAGATGACCAAAGTAATGAACGCTTTGAAGGTACAGCTGCCTGGGACTCAGACGGTGAAGAGAAGATCAAGAACTACCCCAATAAAAAGGGCTGCTCCGGAGTATACGACTGTGCTCATCAGGAATCCATCAGCCTCTTCAACAAGGTTCTGGACCCCGTGAGAGTAGAAGAGTTCAATGACCTAATGCAAGTATATTTACAGGAACAAGTAGATAATTTCCAACATTGGGAAGAACTAGAAGAGTTCATCAATAGATTTTTCCCAAATGGTATTTTCATTCATGATCAGATGCTTTTCACAGATTTTGTAAAAAATGTTGAGGATTATCTTGAAGACATGAAAGAATATCAAACCAACACTGGAGGGGTGTTTGAAGATCTGGATGAATTTGTGTACAGGCATTACTTTGGGAATTCATATTCTATACCTTACGGACCAAGGTTGGTGGATATTCTCCAGAACTCTGTGTCTTAAAGGGGTTTTCCCATGAACATAACCATATTTAAATTTGTAGACTGTTATACAAGCAATTTTGTAAATTGAAATAAATCAATTAAAATTTTTCAGAGTTTTAAGATTATTTATAATCATTAGAGATGAGCGAGTACTGTTCGGATCAGCCGATCCAAACAGCACGCACACATTGAAATGAATGGAAGCACCTGGTGCTTCCGGTTTGACGGCAGCCGGCCGCTTAACCCGCCGCGTGCGTGCGTGCTCGACTGATCCGAACAGTACTCGCTCAACTCTAATAATCATCTTATTGGTGGCAATCTGTTGTCTTGATCAGTTGCCAACAAATACGACCACAAAAGCAGGAAGTTTCTATGGTCTATGTTACTTGTCAGAAACTCAGGTATCAGGCAGGAATACTACATGAATTAGACAATAACCTGGCCACAGTAAGGAAACAAGACTGGGTTTCTAACAAGTGGAAGAACATTGATGGTTCATGGTTGTATTCATTGGCAACTGGTCAAGAAAGACTTGTCACCACGAGAGGAAAACTTTAAAACTCTGCAAAATGTTTCATTATTTGAATTTCAATTTTTTCTTATTTAAATATTGTTTTTTTGCCGGAAAATCGCTTTAAATAACAGTTGCTCCTGTAGACAAGGCAGCGTGCTTATGTAAAATGTATGGGTTTTTACATATACGTTATTTGGTTTGACACTTAAACTTTGCACAATGAATTCAACTGCACTTGCAATGGATTTTTAGCCCCTAACAACAACCACAAAATGATACTGTTACCATGATGTTAAGACTTGAATGAAAAGAGAAGGAAATTAGGACATTTAGTAAGAGCAGATGACTGATATTGGGGGGGAGTTGCTACTAGCTATTCATTTTACTACAGGGGAAATGTAATAAGGATTATTCTATAATATTTTTGTATAGCTACCAGTATCATTTATAATCAGACCCTGACATCTGTGCATTACATGAATCCCATTTTCCAGGCAGTTCTGCTGCTGCTATCAACTAGTTGTTGGACATTAGTTATAGGATTGTCATGAAGAACAGCATAAACGCCTTATATTAATTATGTATGATTTTATCAATGTGAACCATTCCAGATTGTAATTTTAACATTATTCTTTTGTAGAAAGCCAGAAAGAGTAACTTCTTACAGGAACACAGAAAATAAAAATCACAGAAAGGAGGAAGAAAAGAACCAGGCACGATATAAGAGAGAAGGTAAATGGAATAAGCATGGACGTGCCAATGGACGACAGATGGCAAATGTTGAAATAGAATTAGGGCAGTTGCCCTTTGATCCTAAATATTGACCAGCATGGATCACTTTCAGATCTTAAAGGCATAGGTATAAGATTAGAGGTGGGATAAGTACCACATGGCTCTGTAACTGCTGATGCTGTAGTCACAGATGTCTTATCCTAGAGATACATGTCTGGTGTTTTCTGTTGTGCAATCTAAGCTTTGATAGTGTCTTATTTTGTAATGGGTTCCTTTCCATTTGCTTGCACGATTCAATGTCATCTATTATCTTTGAATCCCAAGTAATTCCGTCTAATGTTTGTTGTGCTGTTACACGTGCAGTGTTCACTTTCTTTTTCTATTGGAATACTGGTTACTTAAACTAAAGTTCTTACTTCTCTCTGGCATCTTCCTTGCAGTTCAAAAAAGTTATTCTCTTTTATTTGTAAGATAATGGAGACTTAATTAAAAAAAAGAAACTTTATTTAAAATCATCTTTGTCGTCTGTAAGGTTATTTACACATATATACACAGAGCTGGCGCGGAGCCGTTGGCATCATTTCTGCTTTCCTCTTATTGTAGGTGCAGCTGGATTGCTTTAAAAAATCACACTGAATCTACGAATTAGAAGCAGTCACGGTCTTTAAGGAATGGCATTGGCACAGTAATAACAATCCTTCATCCTTTCCAGTGGTCCCCCCTTCACATAATCATAAACCCATCATTAGTCTAAAGACTTCAGGTCTTTATTTCACTTGCCGTTCATACAAGTATATGTGACTTCCAATTCGACCTTCTGGTAGATGAGTATGGAACACAGACGCTGTCCTCACATAATGGTTTGTTACCAAAAATGGGGTTATTTCCTGGCAAGAAAATAGGAAATCAGATAAAGATTCAGTAGCTGCATCATTTTTAAACATCATCCCCACAATTTAACCAAACTTTCACTAAAATGTAGGATTATAAAGACTGTGACACTTTACAAAAAATATTTTAAGAGGGTCTCAGTTGTAAGTTTTATGCATATAGCAAAGCATTATATGCAAGTTTCTAATGATTGTAACAAGCAGATATCTTGAAAGCGGTGAGGGTTTTTACATCCTATATAGAGGTGGACACTGAGAAGTGCTGTCTATCAATCACCTGTCTGTCTACACTTACATGTTAACTACACTGGACGCTTTGCACAAAGAAGGACGTTGTGATGTATATAGCTAACAGGACTGCCTGGACTGGATACAGATTGACAAACTGTTAACATCTGTGATCATTATAAAGCCATTTTCACACGGCCTGTGTTTCATCAGTATTTAGCATCAGTACTTGTAAGCTAAATTAAGGAATGCTTCCAGAACAAAGAGGAGACGTGGATCGTTCCAGTTACTTTTTCTCTGTGTAGTCTCCTTTCATAGTTTTGGCTCATAAATATTGATGCAAAATGCAGACATTGAAGTGACTTACATCTATATGGATTTAGTCTTTGGAAACAAACAAGATTTTTCTATTGATTTATTGACAATAAACATGTCTTAAATGGTGAAGTTTTCTAAGAGATGCTACCCTGGAGCATCATGATAGTAACCTATAACCCAGTATCCGTATCTATGAGGCAGCAAGTTTACAGGGCAAGTTACAATTTTAGCTCTCTCTTGCTTCCAGTTTCTACTTGGTCATTTGTAATATTCATATTAAAACTTTGTAAAAATCAGTAGAAAGAAAAGTCCTGCATGGAGTGTTTGCGGGTAAACACTGTTTTAGTGGTCCCGATCTCCATAGTTCAGCTCCCCCCAGCGGACCCAACAATGGAAAGCCCAGGACAGATGTGAACCCAGCCTCAAGTATATAGTTTTCTTATCTTTGGCTTATTCACGGACTGAAACCTATGGAGTGCTGCATATATGGACACCCATCTTTACTCTTGAGATTTTGACTCAACAATTCCAGAGGCCCCTTAAATTAGTTGGAAAATGACCACCAGATTGTTCTTGGGTTTACTATACTCACCTTTTCTAGAACGCTAAACATAACTAAGTGCGTTGGTAATCGTTTGGAATCATAAAACTCTGCATTGAGCCAAGCCAGGGGGCTTAAGTAAAATAGATCAGCTTCATCAACATATGTGTCATGGTCTTCTAAGTCTGGAGGACACTCAAGGAAACTCATCTTAATGGGACAATGAACATGACTGAAAAAAAGGAAGAAAATTAGATCTCTGTTGTACTATAGATGATCATGTACAAAACAAAACACAATAAGGACAATTTGCTATAGAATGATGTGGAAAAGAGTATATAGCTTTAGGAGGTAAAATTACAACAGGTGCAAAGCCAGCAGTTAAAGCTATGGCGATATGTCCATATGTGATGTATAAGGATGTCAAATACTGGCGTCCCCCTGTATAAGCCAGAGTAGAGGGGCTTCTGAGAGTGTGGCCCCTGCTTAGTCTAGTCATATATTACACACTAACCTATTTATTTGAATAGGCAAATATAATGCAACCTTTTCCTTCCAGGAGCTGCTGAAAGAATGGGTGACCAACCAACATTTCCCTCAGGGATAAGAGATGACCGGGGTTTTAGGAGTCATCCTGCTACATCAACTGACTGCCAGGTTGGCAACCACTTCAATTACACAAGCCTAAAGGCGCCCCATACATATTAGATTATGATGGCACCTGCCAACCATCTATTGTGTATGAGGTTGTTACGACTCTTTCCTGTTGGGTTAACCATTAAGTACTATCAATGTGTCTATCATACACCACTATCATAAACATATCATTATGATAGACACCATGATAGTATTTAAGGGTTAAAGTGAACTTGTGATCAGGAGCAAGAGGTTCTATCTGCAGGCAGCATAGTATAGGGAAGGAGGAGTTGAGCAGATTGATAAATAATTTTATGGGAAAACCTTAATTTATACCTTTGCTAGAAATAATCATGGGGGCTGGCTGACCACTCCCATTATACAGATACAACTTACAATCACTAATAGGCCCACCCCCATGACTAGGTGACTGTTTATAAACCTAGAAACAGTAAAGATAAGAATAACTACTTATACAGAATTTTTTCCTACCAACCTATGTATCAAATTACTCTATAACATTACAAATTGTACAGCATTTTTACATGACAGTTTCTTTAAACAAGGATTGGGCTCATTTTCACTGAACATTAGCCAACATCAGAGGGGGCTGTTTCTCCCTCCTTATTGAAAATATATGCACATTTGGCTGATGTGTATAATGACGGGAAGTCAGGAGGAACAGTTTGACAATCAGTTGTCTAAGGTGCATGGAGGAATGCAACTACGGGATAAACCGCTACTCACCTGTAATATGGAATAGAGTGACAAGGCATCAGAGTTAATAGGGAAGAATTCTCCTTGTTGCATAACTGTTGAATGTTGCTCATTATGTCTAGTGCTCCTCTCTGGTGAATCAACCCAGTGTAGAGGGCAAGGGGTACATTTAATAAAACCAAAAGTGCAATGGCTGGTTTCTTCCAACGTTTAATATTTGATAATGAATAACCTAAAAGCAGAATTATTTGGGTAAGAATATGGAAATCCACACCAGAATACCAGAAGCATCCATGGAAACAACAAAAACGTCTGAGGAATGCTTTGTACACATTGATCTCCCTGATAACAAGCTTTTCTGAAAGGTACATTTGTTTAAATACTGTCATTTCATTTTTTATGTTTTAATAGTTCAGGTGACTATAATATGTTTTATTGCGGTTTTATAGCAGTTACCAGCACACTGAGCACTATAGATGTGAATAAAGCTCTGGTGAGATAAAAATCTTACTATACCTGCCCATGATTTACAGTATGTGTCTTTCTGCTTCTCACTCCTCTTCCTCGTCTCTGCTACATAGACTTCTATGAACTACAGCCTGTCTTCAGCAAAGACAGGTCTAAGCAGTGAACTGAGCAGGATAACAGGCAGGAGAGAAGCTGATAAGAGTAATGAAAAGCATATGACAAATTTTCTTACAAGTCACCTGAACTATTCATTCAAAAAAAAAATTTGAAACAGCAATTTGGAGCCAAAAATTAAGAGGAATTTGATTCCATCTCAGATTCCTTTTCATTCCCCCCCCCCCCAGCTTTTCGCCATTGAATGTTTCGCGATGTGGACTCTGCATCTGCAGCACCAGATTCTCCCGTGTGAACATACCCTAATTCTTTAAAGGTAGTCTGTCTCCGGGTTGAAGCATATTAAACCAGGAAAAGAGCAAGATAGATCAGGTTCATCTGAAAGTAATTTATTTCAGAATATGCAAATGAGCAGTCTGGAGAACCAAGGATGACTCTGTGCCTACAGACTGCTATAATACTCCAGCGTGAACGCAAGAACACAGGGGTGGGTGATTTCAGCATAGTTCCCTGACTCTGTCACAAAGGAGGGGGAAGTTGGGTGTATTACAGCACTTTGGAGTAACAGAGCTGTCCTTATTTGCATATTCATGGGGAAAAAGGCATTGCATTTAGGAGTGTCTGACCTATGTAACTGTGTTGCTGGCTTAATATACTTCTCCTAGGTAAGAGACTCCCTTTAAAGCTTGTTCATGCTTTGGTGAGAGATGCCATAGTGTAAAACGGGAGTGTTCAGTTAGGAAATATTTCTAAAATAAGGGAAGACTGCAAAAGAATTATTTTTTTTAGAAATGTGACGTATTAATCAGCTGTTAAGGAACGTGTAATTGAAAGTTAGTAAAATAAGAGTGCTCCAAAGAGAAGAAATAAAAAAAGCAACTCTTACCACAGAAGATCATGCAGAGCGGGAGTATTGGATAGATAAATCGAAATTCCTTATGACTCAAAGTGCTACAAAATTAAACAGATATTACAGCTGAGATTAAATCTTTCTATCCCATAGTCTGGGACACATTATACATCAATAGCAGAATCCTTCATTTGGTTTATAGATTATCTGTATTACAACCTAGCTGTACAGTGCAGCATAAGAAGCCAGATGGGGCTGGCGTGAGTAGCCCTCCATGTTGCATCAATGACAAAACTACTGCCGGATGACGGGAAAGTTCAGTAATTGGCTGCAGCAGATATGTAGCACCAGGGAGGACATCACAGAAGAGGAGAGCAATTTTTTTTTTTTTTTTACCATTCCTTGCACTCAGTTTCATTACATTATAGTTGTTCTTCTGCAGATTTCTGCATTTTGACATGAAGTATACATAGTATTGCTTACCTGTATATTAATACAGTCCAAACTATGGCGACTAATAGAACACGATATCTTCTTGGTGCCACTACACAGCCATGTACAAAAAATGGCAAGTGTATACCAATAATGACTGGAAATCCCTGAGTGATGTACCAGTGCCAAGGGTGAGACCCATAGAATGAGCCAATATTTTGGAGCACATTAAACTTCAAAAAATTCCATTGAACAACTGTCCACTGTAAGAGAAGAAAAAAACGCCACATTTATATACAAGAGTATCGGAAAGATTGTTTCTGGCAGTTTCCTTGTCAGCAGACACAGGGCAGCCGACAGGTTTACACAGCAAAAGAAGGGGATCTGTGACATGCTGCACCAAACCATACATTGCAACAAAAACACTAAATTATCACGCATGTTATATGTCTATAATGGCAGCAGTTTATGTTAAAGGGGTTTTGCAGAGAAAGATAAAACTTTCCAGTGCATTGTCTGAACTGGAAAGCTTTATTGCTAATATATGTCCAGGTAACCTAGAGCCCTGATCCTTTTTTCCCTTTCCAATTTATTTTTCCCTGCATGTGATATTATTGGTCATGTACTGAATCCACAATGTGGATAACCGTATCACAGGATATGTTTGTTTGTTTTAAAGAAACAGGAATTAGAGATTCATGACCTATGCCTTAGCATAGGTCAGCAATATCAAATTAGTCAGAATGGGATGAGCTGCCAATTAACTGCTTAATGGGATTGCGGTGCTGATGATCCATAACTAAATCCCATTCAATCTGAGCTGCATTACCACTCCCAGCCACCACACAAGGTATGGGGCTGTGGCTACTTCAAGAGTTCCTCTTCCTCTTCAGTCAGCTGACATGGATGACATGCCCTAAACATAGGTTATAAATTGTCAAGGGAGTCTGTCATCAGAACCCAGCATATCAACCTAGCTCAGTAGAGAGGCTATGATCACCTAAATAAAACAGTGTTTTCCCCATGTGAATAGATGCCTCCTTTGTAACATTATCACTGTTTTTGCCAATATGCAAACAAGATCTTTGGAGCAACTAGGGTGCTGTCATTGTTCCAAAAGTGCGAAGATCCGCATTGCTCCAAAAAACTGATATCTCGCCAAAAGGGGAAACCGACTGATTTAGGTGACCATTGCCTATCTGCAGGGCTGGGATAATATGCAGAGTTCGAGTTACAGCATTCCTTTAAAGCCAGGGAAAACATTTTTATTAACTTTCAATAAGCTTACTTGGTCTTACCCTGCCAAAGTATATCCAGTCAATTATCACTGAGCCTCCAAGGGTTAACAGGCTGCAAAAAAGAACAGCGTTTATGACCCTCAACTAATTGAAAATAAACCCTTGTGCATTGAAACACATTACTGCATGGTACTATTATTGGATACAAATCAGTACTAGTCATATGAGGGAAACACCGTCAGAAATTCCAGTTAATAATAAAGATTCCCTTTGAATGATGGGAACCATAATGCGTTGATCCAAAAAGTATATTCGAAGACGGTGTAACTTTATCTTAGGGCTGAGCGGTTTAGCAGGCAGGTAAGGAGCTGATAGAGAGATAGAATGAAGCTCTCAGGTTGAGAATGGCCACATCTTGAGCATAACTAAAACCAGGAAAATTTGTTTTTGGGAAGATGAGATTGGATGTTTCTCCAGTCAGCATCGAGGGTCAGGATGCGGAACAGGCTAGGTCCTATAAATACTTATGGATGACAAACTAGACTGGAGACTGAGTGCTGGTAAGGTGTGTAAAAGAGGGGAGAAAGTAGGTTGTTCTTCCTTCAAGAATTATGGCCGTTTGATGTGTGCAACAAGCTACTTGGAGTATTTTACCAATTGGTGGTAGCTGTGTTCTTATTCTATGCGGGTCCAGCATGGGAATAAACAATGCCAGGGCAAGTTAAGAAGATTGATAAGTTGATTAAAGAGCGGGGTCAGTAGCAGGGCTACAATTTGACCACTGGGAGTGAGGAGGAAGACCATGGGGATATTTAAATCGATTAGAGAAAAGACCTCTCACCCTCCACATAGGGTCCTTGTGGGTCAACAAAGCTTTGTCAGCAGAAGATACAACATTGTTACAGTAGTTAGAGGTCTAAAAGGTTAACTCTGGGGGGGATCTCTCTGCAACGACAGGGTGGAACCATAATGGGGGGGGGGTCAGAGGTATTAATTGTATTATCGCTGACACAATGGATGACTCTGTATTAGCCGGTATACTACCTGATTGTATTATGATTGTACTATATACGCTGTTATTTGTGATGGTTTGTTTTGTATTGTTGACTGTGTACCAAGAAGCTGTTGGAAAACCCAATGGGAATCAATACAATATACTATTTTATTCTACATCAGGAAATTCTCTAATCTGTTATAATACAAAGTTTCTTATATTTACCTGAACTATTCATTTACAAAAAATTTCTGACATGAGAGGATCCTTTCTTATGGCAGAAAGTGAAGAAGGAGGCAGGCTTCTTCCTTAAAGTCTCCACATTCTGACCTTCAGCTTCCTGTGGCGGAAAGCTGAAGTAGAGCTTAGACTTTCTGATGCGGCTTTTACTCACTGATCAGCCCCAGATGAGTCAGATGAGTAGGACTATGCAGTAGATGGTCTCCAGCTAGGGGTTCTATGGCTAAATCAATGGTAAGATTGAGTAGGACACATATTTTCAGCGTTTTGATTCAGTCTCTCCATCCAATTGAATAACATGATTCAGGTAGCAGCTGATACTGAGACAGAATCCACCTCAAAATCAGCTCCAAATTCCATAGTCTTACTCTTTCAGTTTAAGCAATTTCAGTCTTTAGCAATGTATTTTTTATCGTTGTGCTATCATATTGACTTTACCATGATGCTACCATGCAGTTTTCCCTTGCTACTTACCCGACTGGTAAACACTGATGAATTATTAAGTCTAATTTCTTCTGTTCTTTGGAAAAATGGTATAGAAGCAATGGAATCCAAAGAATTAGTGCAGTTGGCCGGACTAGAAAGGCCAGAGCCACGAAGAGTAAGTACTTGGTGCTGAAAAACAAGAAAAGTGACATTCTTAATATGTAAGCTAAATGGAGAAGGAGGAGTATTTTCAGATGACTATGAGGATGTCATACCTGTTCTTTGTATGTGAACCTTCCAGAGGGTAGTAATACAAAGCCAGGGTGCCAAGCACTGTTTCCATTGTGTTTGTAAGGGTTCTGGAGGAGCAGTACCATGTAAACCAGGAGCAGAGCTGACTGAAGTACTGGAATAAAATTAACACTAATGCTTATCTTCCCCCTTTATATATACACATACAGAATAGTCACTCTAAACACTAGGCCACATTTACAGTGACATAGAGTTGCCTGAGATTTGTGGTACAATTGCAGTGTTACTGTGATTTCAGTGATTCACCAAGGGAAAAAATACTCGTAACTACGACTGTGTATTGGCTGTGAAATATAAAAATAATATAAATGGTCTACTCTTCATACTAGGAATTCACTCACTTACAGATATTGTGTACTTCCAATTACAAAAGTTTCACTGGAGGGAATTTTCCCAAAGGAGTACAAAAATAAAAATAAAACTTCACCTTTATTGATAATGTCGATAAAAACCATAAGGTTTTTATCGACATTATCAATAAAGGTGAAGTTTTATTTTTATTTTTGTACTCCTTTGGAAAAATTCCCTCCAGTGAAACTACTCTTGATACTAGCATCAAGACTGTCACATAAGAGATATGACGGACACATTCTTAAATAGACCACAACAGGCTTTAGGTATCTTTGACAGCCAGAATAGTGCTGCAGAAAGCAAAGTGCAGTGTGAATACAGCCTTAGTAATTACTACAGCCATTACATGTAGCAGGGAAAGCCTTAATATATTTTTTTGTATTAACACATACCACCCATTTTGCCACGCTTGAATTTTCTATTCGCCTTATTAAACTGTACAGTTTTACATCTGCAATGCTGGAGAACACAGCCTGAATGAGCCTTGGAAGCCAAATCTGGAGAAAACACAAAAAAAACACAAGTGAGTTATATATGTAATTTAGTAACCAAGATACAAGCCATCAATGAGACTATTTGAGGAATATAGAAAAATATTATATATATATATATATATATATATATATATATATATATATATATATACACACAGACAGTTACATTTTATAGAAAGTAATGGAGCCGAGATGCTGAAATGCAGAGGGGATGAAACTTTCTTGCACATACCACAGATGTATAGGCAAGCAGTATCTTCTACAGAAAGGGTGTATTAAGATGAAGCAGTCATGGTGCAGTCCTTGGCACATGCATGCAGTTTTACCACTTACTGGAGAGATACCAAAGTTAAAAGTGAAACGCACTTAAACCACAAAACTGCAGATTTGCTGCAAGACCTCACACCATGACTATACTCAGACTACATCTGAATGGATAAGTGTTCAACTGCTGGGGCCACATGGGATGAACATTGTGCAGACATTTTTTTCTGCAAAAACCAGCTCATATCGGATGTTTTTTGATTTGGATAAACTACAGGCATTCTCTATGGGCCCCCTGCAACTGCAATGCAAAGCTTGAAAGACGACCAAAAACTGTACCAATAACTGACAAGCTGCAGGTTTAAAGTCCATAGTACAGGTCACTTTGCATTGAGGGTTTTAGTTGCACCATGTGAATGAGATTTGATTTCAGCCATTAAGCTGCCTCTGTAGATGGAAGAAGGTTAGCGGCTGGAGAGTTTGCAGCAACTAACCCACTGTTATTACTGTCCGTGTGACCCCAGCTCTAGGTCATTGTTCATGATGATCCAATTATTAGAAAACTGTATGTATGGCAACTCATAAATACTATCCTGGCATCTCATGGGGAAGAACACTTACCAGAAAGGAGACATCATCCTTGCCAATCCAGTATAAAACTTTGTAAACAATGGCAAACAGAAGGGGGTATGTGAACCCCCTCAAACCTTCATTCCACTCCCATGTTAAATAGCCATAATTACCACCATTAAGGTAAATACAGAATGAATTTACATTTGCGAATATTTTACAGAACTTCACCTATAAAAGTTCCCTATGATAAGAAGTCACAAGAAAGATAAGAGAAGTGGCAGGGAAGTGCTTGGCTGCATCAAACCTAAATGAAGATTGTGGACATCATAGCATGTCAATTATACCTAAGGAAACACTGGTGCTTTCTGTATAGGTATAACAGTGAGAGAAACTTTCTATGAAAAGCACTGCAGAAAAAACTGGGATGCATTTCTGCCGCCACCTTTTTCTCAGTGCTATTTGGCAGCGGCATGCAGTTTTTTCCCTACATATAGTCGTCAACGTGCAAGCACTGGTGCAATGTACAACTAAGTTGCTATGGAACAGCAGTGACTACTTGCCCATAAACTTAAGTAGGTGATATATAAGACATATATTGGTTCAGGTGATAAATAATACTGCTACTACAGTAAAGGATATTTAAAAGTCATATTATGCGCCACTTCAAGGGACTGCCAGTATTCATCGGGGACAAAGCTGGTCTGTACCAAACCGCAGTTAACAATCCGAAAGGCAACTGTGAATAAGACAAAGTAAACATTTTCTCCGAACAGGCCTGTGGGAACAACACAAGAGAGACCGGTTATAACCAAATACAAGACATTACCTAAATAACCTTATTATTACCATTTATGTCTTCAAGAAAGCAAACACAAGACCTGGCCGCTGGCATGACAGTGATATGAGGGAGCTGCTATGTCTAGCTAATACAGCCCTGATAGTCGAGGGCACTATATGTCCCCCAGTTACCACTAATCTGAACCTGTCCCAAAGATAGCGCCAGTTCCCCATCTAGCTCCAAGGATAGCGCCAGTTCTACACCTAGCTCCAAGGATAGCGCCAGTTCTACACCTAGCTCCAAGGATAGCGCCAGTTCTACACCTAGCTCCAAGGATAGCGCCAGTTCTACACCTAGCTCCAAGGATAGCGCCAGTTCCGTACCTAGCTCCAAGGATAGCGCCAGTTCCGCACCTAGCTCCAAGGGTTGTTACCAGGTCACTGAATGTCTAATAAGTATTTGATTCCTGCTGTGATCAGGACAATAAATCCTGTGTACTCTGGATGGAGTAAAGGTCAGGCAGCAGCACTACTGCTCCATTCTAAGTCTATGGGGCTGCCAAGCATTGTGCTCAGCAGTCAGCCCCACAGATAAAATGTAGGGGCGTCCACAGGTCTGAGCAGCACTCCATTCAGGTAACAGGACCCTTCATAGTCAGTGGGACCTCCAGCGAACCAACAGTTATCCTGTCACTAAGTGTCGATCTTGGGACAATTCCTTAAAGTCTAAGGATTTTAGGTTTTGCATTTTACAGGGTCAATTTCATTTTGTATGGCTTTACATAAGGCATGGGCATGTTACTGTCCATATTGCAGTACATAAAACACAGGAATCCTTGCTTGCGTTTTCCACCTATTGTACAGAACCGCAGAGTGTGTGTTCTGTCCTATCAAACACCCCACTATTCAGACTGCACACAACCAGAACCTGACAGAACTGCTCATTCTCTATGGCCGTAGATGTGATCCAGGCTGAGCTCTGGCCCATGTAGTAAGGCTGGCCATTCATCCCCCGGCTGCAGTTACCTGCACCCACAGCCGCCTCCTCCCCCTCCTTGCTGTACAGCTTGGATCTCCTCTTCCTGAGCTGCACAGAGCCCTCCGTGTTCGGCCTCCTGATGGCTGGCAGTGCCCGGCTCCTGATCACCTCCATGGCTCTGCACGCTCTGTTGTCATGGCTTACCACGCCCGCTGTCACTTAGTCAGGTTAAACTAGAGAACCAACCAGTTTCGTCCATAACATTGGTCAAATCACTGGAGGTAAGGTTGTGTGTTACAGCGGGCTCCAACAAAATGGCTGCTTACATCAGTTATACAACAGTGTAGGTCTTGTTCCTGTATGTAGCGTGTGATCACCAGCAATATGGCTGCCCACACAGCTTTAATACATGACGGGAGACAGGCTCAGTGAGAAGAAGGTCATCTGTATCCAGTTGTCATTGCTCGGTGCGGGGCTACACTGGGAGCTGAGACAGCAGAGGTAGGCAGTGTGGAGCTATGCTTGTAGTACCACAAGTCTCAGAATGGCTCCCAGATTATGAGGCTGTGTATAATATCACGAATGGAATATGCTATCTTATCCCATGATTTTATAGTGTGGGGACCCCAGCAATGTTGGGAATGACAGGGCCTGCAGTCCTGATATAACCCTTCATCCAGTTCTAAACCAGCGCCATTCACCTGAATAAGGCTGTTCTGCAGTTTCCTAAACAACAGGTGGCTTGGGCACCACTGGGCAAGAAAGTCAGTAAACTTGTGTGTGGCTAGTTATACCATGGGTGGAATTTATTAAACCATCTATGCCAGTTTTCTGAGCGGAACACCACAGAGACGCCTTGGCGCAGCAATTATACTTCCATAGGAAATCTATAGCAGTACCTGACTTGCATAGACTTCTATTCTGACAGACAGCTGTGCATCTGATTTATTAAGAGGTCAGAGGCTGCTAATAATCCAGACACGGCTCACATCAGTCAGTGACTTTATTAAGACTGGCGTAACATGTTCGTATAATTATATAGTGACACAGGGCCACTTTAACCATAGGGCAAACGGTGCACTTGTACCAGGCCATATGGTTGTGGCAGGCACCAGAGTTTCTGCCTGGGAGAGTCCCACTTACATCTGTTACAGAGCAGGGAGGTGTAAAGCCCTTCCTCTGCCAAGAGAGACTTAAAGTGATGTACAGGACGTCTTAGGAAAGGTGGTGACGTCACTGCATCGCGTCACCTGTGCCAGGCCTGGAATTGTACCACAGTGCAACAACAGGAGAAGGAGTCATCTGCTCCACTCATCAGGGGATCACGGTGAGGTGAGTATTAGATTAGCTGTTTGTTTTTATAGTAAAAGGGAGCAATTGCTGTTGAGGGGACACATTTCTGAACATGAACATATTATTTATAGTGAGGGGAACTATTATATTTAAGGAGAGATAGTATAAGGGAGGAACTATTATTTATAAGGGGGCTATGTGGCAATATTTTAAGTATTAGCCCCCCCTCTTTATAATAGTTACCCTCTTTTATAAATAATAATTCCCCTCCTTATAAATAAAGTAGAACTATTATTTATAAGAGGGAACTAGTTATAAGCAGAAATATTATTGATAAGGAGGACTATTTTTAAGGACTATTATTTAGAAGAGGACATTATTATTTATAAGGGAATTATTAGCCCCTCCCTATAAACAGTATAAAAGTTGTCTGATCAAGGTCGTTGAGCACTGAGTGAACACAAGACTAGTGCAATTGGAATCATGTAAAATATGTTTTTCCATGTGAAAACCTTCATTGACTTTTTTTTTTCTTTAATTTGCTACAGGAGTTCAGATTTTGTGAGTTTTCCATTTGGGAAGAAGATTACGCTGCACATTGAGGATGATAAGCAGACTTCCCTCTGGCCAGGTAGTTCTGGCTGTGCTGTTAGGATTTGCTGGTGGTGTGTACATCTACAGGCCCCTTTTAGAGAAGTACATGTTGGAGAGGAAAGCATTACAAGCTGATGTCACCAAAACTGAAGCTGAGAAGAAAGAAAATGATTGAAGCATTTGTTAAATTGTTGACATGAATTTGCTTAGGTTTATAATAACGGCTGTTCTTCATATATTTTACAATTTGTAATAACATGTCTAAGAAAAATCTGTTTATCTGTTCTATTATTTTATTATTATATACCAATAATATAGATAAAGGAAAATGGTGCTAGTGTGAGCCACTATTGTAGCTAGGAGGACTTTTACAACAAGGGATCGTTGAATTCAGTCCACCTCCTTGTTATCTTCTAAGTTGCATCAATAGCAGCTTCTGACATAGTTGCAATCCAAATCTTGCGAATGTGCTGTACGCTTGGCCGCTTCGGGTTCGGGCCTAGAGTACAGAGAATGCTTTATGCTCCAACTTCATTCTGGGAGTGAACAGGTGTACAGCGCATGCACGAGAGTTGGTTCTCATCTATGTCAGAATCTGCTATTGATGCAGCTAAGAAGATAACAAGATGGAAAGATTTTACAGCAAGGTGGAAGGAGATATTCAAATTAGGATGACACGGCTGTTTTCGGAGTATAGGGATATCGTTCCCTGTGCTCCATAGAGCTTATTTACATATTGGGAAAATAAGAGATTTACAACAAAACCGCTTGGAGGATTATCAAACAAAAGGTGTGCCTGATTTTAGCCTTCATAAAGGCTATTTGACTATATGTTTATCTCAAAATGTTGCCAAGTTAGGAACTCTGTAGTTATTGAGTCAGAAGAAAGTTAGCAACTTTTATGCACTATGTGCCTCTGCATTCAGCAACCCCACTTTAAGGGTAAGTTCACATGGGGTTTTTTGGACCGAATTTTGATGTGGAATCCGGCTTCAAAAAATGCCTCCCATTGACTTCAATGGGAGCCGTTCACTTCTTTTTTCTGCAAGCGGTTTGTTCCTGCTCGCGGAAAAAGAAGCAAGCTGCCCTGTCTTGCCGTGATTCTGTGGCGCGACACTCCCTCCCGACTAGGCCCATTCATTTGGTCCTAATCCAGTCATGGCTAGCCACAGGAAGTGTTTTTTGGTCCGGATTCTGAGGCAGCTTCCCACGTCAAAATCCGTTCCAAAAAACCCCGTGTGAACTTGCCCTAAAACTTTATGTGAACTGCCATTTTGTGGTCGAGTTGCTGTGGTTCTTAAATACTTCCATTTTTCAATAATGCCACTCAAAGTTGATGGTGGAACATCGAGCAGTAAAGCCTGAATTTAAAGGGATCCTATCATTAAAACTCAAATTTTACTGCCTCCCACTTAGGAATAGCCTTAAGAAAGGCTATTCTTCTCCTACCTTTAGATGTCTTCTCCATGCCGCTGTTCGGTATATAATCCGGTTTTCGTTGGTATGCAAATGAGTTCTCTCGCAGCACTGGGGGTGGGCCCCAGCGCTCAAACAGCACTGGGAGCATCCCTAATGCTGCAAGAGAACTCTCCAGTGCCGCCTCCATCTTCTTCTCGGAACGGGTCTTCTTTGCGTCTTTTTCCGGCAGTGGCTTCAAACTTCTAGGCCTCGGGCAGCTGACTGCGCGTGCCTGCCAGCCACAAGAAAATGGCCGCTTACAATACTGTGTAAGTGGCCATTTTCTTGTGGCCGGCGGGCATTCGCAGTCAACTTTGTCCTAGGCCCGAGGCCTAGAAGTTAGAAGCCACCGCCGGAAGAAGACGCAAAGAAGACCTGTTCCTGAAGAAGATGGAGATGGCGCTGGAGAGTTCTTTCGTAGCATTGGGGACGCCCCAACTGCTGCGAGAGAACTCATTTACATACTGACGAAAACCAGATTATACACTGAACGGCGGGGCGGAGAAGATATCTAAAGGTAGGAGAAGAATAGCCTTTCTTAAGGCTATTCCTATGTGGTAGGCAGAAAAAAATTTGAGTTTTAGTGATAGGATCCCTTTAATGATTATGAGCAGTGTCTAATATATTCTATATACAGTGTGTTCTGGATAGAACAGGGCACACACAAACTTGTCACACACCTATTGGATTTAAACATTTAGAACAGATGTAGCCAAAGAGTCATGACTTGGTAGTTTCATGCGTTTGTGCAGTGCGCATTTGAAGCTTGCACGGAAAAGCATGCTATGCTGTCTGAAGATTCAAGATGTGTCTGAAGCTCCTGGAGATGAGTCTATCTATCTATCTATCTATCTATCTATCTATCTATCTATCTATCTATCTATCTATCATTCAGCACATTTGGAGAGTGTGCCCCAGAATGGGCATTGTTTACAGGTGTCTAACATTATGACAGATTTATGAAACCACAAAGAACAAATATGGTGCAAATTTTCTTGTGCAGATTTACACTTTCTCGCTGTTGACATTTTTCAATGTTTGTTTTTGGTCCCCGCCTTCCAAACCTCATAACTTTTTTTATTTTTATATTCACAGAGCCAGATGAGTGTTTAAAGGGGTTTTCTGGCATAAAAACTAATTACTACACTAATCTAAACAGCCCCCCGCCTACTTTCTACGTTACATAATTTAACAAAAATGTATATTTGTCCATATCCTTGGGGCGGTCCCAGGGACAATGCCTGGTTATCTGGTGAAGATCCGTTTCCCTTTTTTTTTGGAAACGGAACATTACTACTGCTCCCTATCCACCCTATCATACTTACTTCTCTTCCGTCCAGACTTTCTCCTGTGGGACGGCTTCTCCCTTTCTTCTGACTGCCGGCGCACGCTTTAGTCCCAGCACTGCTTTGTCACTGCAGCCGTGTGACCTGGAAAGTAGGGTTGGGTGATTAATTAAAAAATAACCAAATCTGAACATCAGCCCAAATGTAACCGATGGAATTGTGTTCACGACGCTTATTTCAGTTCGGTTATTACAATATTTGCAAGGTTCTGCCTGCAGCTTCATTCAGACAGAATATGTCCAAACTGAAACTGTTATTACTATACAGAGTATAATATGCTGAGGTCCATAAAAAAAAAAAAAAATAGTGTTATTCACCTCTCCTGGGCTCTGGCATGTCTAACTGCTGTCTTCGGGTCTTCTCACTAACGTCAGGGACTGCTGAGGCCTGTGATTTGGACTTGGTGGGTCATGTGGCATTATGCCGTATAGACGTAAAGCATCACAACTCTGCGTGACCCATGTGACCGCTGAGGCTGACACTTATGCTCAATCACTGCCGGCAATCCGCATATGGTCATGTGCAGCGGGCCTAAGGGCACATATTCAAGTATGTTGATACACTTTTTGAAACCAGAGGTAGGTAGTTTCTCTTCAATAGATGCATCAAAAAACCTGAACTTGTGTTCTTACATTGGCTGTTGTCAAATGGTCTATTTGTGGTAGTCAGAAGTGAATCCAGCAGAAAGGAAAAGTTTTCATTACACTTCTTATTCCCTTTCAATCCACTTTCAGTCAAAAACTTGCATATAAAGGACTTTTTGTAAAATCAACCTCAAGGTATATGGAAAAATATGTTTCAAAGCAATATTTTTTTGCTATATAAAAACTAGCTAGGTCTGGCACTGTGATAAATGCATTAAAGGGGTTGTCCCATAACAAGGATCCTATCTATACTGCTAGTTTATGTGGATTTAAGACTTTTCCTAAATACATTGCTTTATCAAAACTGCTTTGTTTGGCCACTATCTTAATTTATTCACTTCATTGTTGACACTGGCCAGGGGCGTAACTACCGTGGTAGCAGCAGTAGCAGCTGCCACAGGGCCCGGGCCATTAGGGGGCCCGGTGACAGCCGCTACCGCTGCGTTTTTTTTTTGTTTTTTTTTAAATAGTCCGTTACGGGCCCCATTCACTTGCCGATCCTGGCTGGGCCGGGATCAGCAAGTGACACCGCGGGCCCCACAAACACTATCATTATACTCGGGGGTCTTTGCAGACCCCCGAGTATAATGATCAGCGGACCGGGAGACGTAAGGAACATAACAAACAGTGTTACTTACCTCTCCACGATCGTGCCTCCGGCCTCCCTCATTCGTGTCTGACGTCTCAGACGTCACATGACCCGGGTCTGCTTCCCGGGTCATGTGACGTCCGACGTCATTAATGCAGGACAAGAGCGGCAGCCGACAGCCTAGGAGCCGGGCACAGGTAAGCAACTGTTTTTTTTTTTTTAAATGTTTTTATTCCCCCGGGTCTCCGATTATTATACTCTGGGGTCTGAAAAGACCCCAGAGTATAATAATTGTTTATGGATGTCCACAGTGGGACATAATACTGTGTGCAGGGGTCACTATTGGGGTTAATTCTGTGTGAAGGGGCCACTATTGGGGTTAATACTGTGTGCAGGGGCCACTGTTGGGGTTAATTCTGTGTGCAGGGGCCACTGTTGGGGTTAATACTGTGTGCAGGGGCCACTGTTGGGGTTAATTCTGTGTGCAGGGGCCACTGTTGGGGTTAATACTGTGTGCAGGGGACACTATTGGGGTTAATACTGTGTGCAGGGAACACTATTGGGGTTAATACTGTGTGCAGGGGCCACTGTTGGGGTTAATACTGTGTGCAGGGGACACTATTGGGGTTAATACTGTGTGCAGGGGACACTATTGGGGTTAATACTGTGTGCAGGGGACACTATTGGGGTTAATACTGTGTGTGCAGGGGACACTATTGGGGTTAATACTGTGTGCAGGGGACACTATTGGGGTTAATACTGTGTGCAGGGGACACTATTGGGGTTAATACTGTGTGCAGGGGACACTAATGGACATAATAGAGTTCTGAGGAGGGGGTCGGTTGAGGTCTTCGGCGTCGGCTTGGGGGGGGGGGGGGGGCATGTCAAAAGTTTGCCACGGGGCCCCGCCATTCCTAGTTTTGCCACTGACACTGGCCCTTGGGATTATCTGCTCATTTGTCAAGTGATGTAGCTGCCTGCTCTCAGGGGGGAGGAAGGGGCTGATAAGCAACGGAGTGCCTCATATAGGGGAGGGGAAGGTGAGAGCTCCGGGATTAGTGTGCTGTCTGTCTTCAGCTTTTCCACTTATCAGCCGGTTTAATTGAATTTGACTGATCAGGGCTCGTTCACATCTGCGCCCGGTCTCCGTTCATACAGGTTTCCGTTTCCTGCACAAAACAGCAGGAGACGGAAAGCTGCAGGACTTGTTCAAACCCATTAATTTGAATGGGTTTGAAAGGTGTCCGGCCGTGAGCGCCGGTGAGCGTTTTATGCTCTCCGCCGTGAAACCTTTTTTTTTAAACCAGACACAGAGTCGGACATGCAGTACTCTGTGTCAGGTTTAAAACAAACGGTTTCGCGGCGGAGAGCATAAAACGCTCACCGGTGCTCACAGCCGGACCCAGTCTGATAGCTTTCCGCCTTCTGCATGCAGAACGGAGTCCGGGTGCTAGTGTGAACCCAGCATACAGGCTGAGATAAGGAGTCCGTTACCTCTGTATGTAATGCAAACTGACTCAAATCCAGCTCTGCTACATCAGTTTCCACATCAGCGTCATACTGTGGATCATAGCAGAGCAAGTGAAACCCTGCCCACCAATGTGCGAGAAATCCAGGAAGTGAAGAGAGTACAGAGCCTTCAGGCTGCAGAACAAGAGTTATGGGAATACCCCTTTAAGTGGTCTGCCAATGTACCCCATGGATTTTAATTGATGGAATGAAAGTGAAGTTTTAAGTCATTTGTTGTGTTTTTTAGTATAGTCAGCCCTGGAGCTCTAGGGATTGTCTCTGCACCGTTTTGTTATGTTGCTGTGACCAGTTTCATCTGGCTGGATGAGTGGTATCAATTTATTTTTTGGCTATAAGTGGATCTTGAAAAATGTATATTTCTGTATTTTTGTTTGACCAGTAGATGGCAGTGTAATATAAACTTTTATAGTGTTACAGTGCACTCACCTCCAAGCGTAAGGCTGGATTCATGTCTCCATAAGAGACTCCGTCGCAGATTCCACTTAAAATCATGTCAATTATACCTACAGAAACGCTGGCGTTTTCCGTATAGGTATAATAGAAGCAGAAAGTCTGCAGTGGAAAACTGTACATACTTTCCGTGAAAAACACTGTTTCTGCCATAGTCTTTTCCGCAGCCTTATTTGGGTGTGGATCGGTACGTGGGGCATTAGCGTTAGCCTAAAGCCCGTCGGTGTAGTACCTGCAAAGTGAATGGGATTTTGGTTAATCCCAACCACACATTACATAAAAAAATAAATTCTGAAATACATCCGCGTTTTTTGAAAATCACTCTATGTCAATTATACCTGTGGAAATGCTGGCATTTTCCGTATACGTATAATAGAGGCAGAAAGCTCAGTGAAAACGCAATGAAAAATGCTTAATGACTAGATATATTTTTAAGTAGTTATACTTCGGCATTCTGATAACATTCTTCACACAATACCACACAGGGAAGGATTAGATACATACATCTGTACACAGTTCAACACACTGGAGGATTAGATATGCATGTCTTCACATAGTACCATCACCAGAGGATTAGAAACGCGAGTCTACACAGCATGCGTAGTCAGCCCTGCCCTAGAAGTTTGACCGCCTGCGCCGGAAGAAGACATGTGAAGAAACCATTCCTGAAGAAGATGTAGGCGGCGCTGAAGAGTTCTCTCACAGCATTGGGGACGCCTGCAGTGCTGTTTGAGCGCTGGCGCCCGCCCCCAGTGCTGCGAGAGAACTCATTTGCATACCGACGAAAACCAGGATTTATACCGAACGGCGGCGCAGTGAAGACATCTAAAGGTAGGAGAAGAATAGCCTTTCTCAAGGCTATTCCTATGTGTCAACGAGAAACAATTCGATTTTAATGGTAGAATCCCTTTAAAGGTGACTGCAGGTGTCCGTATGTGGCCTCTCCGCCTACAAACCGTTTTTTATTTTTTCTACATGATACTCTGATATGAACCGATCCCACCATTCCTTTTATAAACCTTACTGGGTACCCACTGGTTTTGTCTTGACGATTTTAATCCTTAGAAACATGATATACAGAAACAAAGAATTAGGCTAGGGCTACATGGGAAATTTTACCATAACCCATGTCATGTGACAAAAGGTTGCCAGGTCACCCTGTGACTCCTTCACTAATGTAAGGCTCCATGAACGCAACTGTAGTCTTTATCTGCAATTGTGGACTGATTCATTTCTATGGGCCCATAACACAGCTAGAGTTTTTGGGGTTGTCTGTCTGGGCTATAGTGAAGCGCTGCAATGTACCTGTCCTTATATGTGGCTCAGTCCATTCAAAGCAATGTGTGGGTCAGTGAAAATCACGGATGACACACAAATACCAGTCTGCTGTTTTCACTGACCTGTATACCACACATGGCCGTGTGCATAAGGCCGTAGTGAATGGAGTCACATAGCAGCCCCTAGTGTGCCACCATTTTGAGTCTAACCTTGCTCGTAATTTTTGTGACTAGATGCGGCACATTAGGGGTCCCTCTCACAGCATCCTTCTGCATGATAGGCACATCACAGTCCAAAAAAATGAACTTCAATAGCAGTGGATTGTGGTCAAAATCAGACCAAAATAATGGCATCTACCAAACTGGGTTGCTCACTGTTCTAGTTGTTACATATCACAAACTATCAATGTATCAAGTGCTGTTTATTGATACAATGAGATAAAACATTGATAAACACCAGGCCTCAAAGTTTAGCAAAATTCTGTTTAGCATGCTTAAACCCATAGCAAGCCCTATATTTTGTATACATTCACAGTGCATTTCACCAATTCTTACTCATGTGAAGATGTGGATTTTTATACAGATTTTCCAATTAGTTCCACAATGTCTAGACAAACCGTTTTATTGTAGATTAATATTCATCTGATTTGTGGCGAGTATATTGCGAGTTTCGTTTCAGAGTTGAATGAGAAAGTCAAATGCTACAACAAAACCCAATAGTTGCAGATTAAGAGCTTATTCACATGACCTAGTTTCTCGGCTGTGTGGTGCTTACGATCCGTTATGAAAATAAGATATGTTCTATTTTTTCACAGATCAATCTGTTGGCTATGTATTCACGGACCCAACTCAACCACAAATGTGAATAGGTTCGTATAAACAGAGAACAGACCAGGGGAGAACTGCAATGGGAGCACCAACAGTAAAGCATCATGAGACTATTCATAGGGTTGCTTTTCATTCAGGGGAGTGGGCTCACTAACAAGACTACTCAAGAATAAAGAATGGTATCTACAATCCTCCAAGAGCAGTGGCGTAACTACTGGGGTAGCGGCTGCCACAGAGCCCGGGACATTAGGGGCCCGGCGACAACCGCTACGCCTGTGTTTTTTGTTTTTTTCTTAATCAGCCGAGTTACTCCAGTCGGTAACGGGTCTTATTTGCTTACTGATCCTGGCAAAGGCCGGGATTAGTAAGTGATTCCACGGGCCCCACAAGCACTATCATTATACTCGGGGGTCTTTTCAGACCCCCGAGTATAAGGATCGGAGGCCCCGGAAAGGTAAAGGAACATAATAAACGTGTTACTTACCTTTCCACACTCCGCTTGCGAGAAAGGAGAAAGTCGCTGCTGGACTCCTCTTAAAGACACAAGAACATAAGGATTGGACAACCGAAATCGATAGGTTTAGCATACTATACAGTGATCCTTCAATTTATTCCCCCAGGATACAATATTTTCAATATACAATGCAATACATACATCCAGTGCTTAGCGGAAGGTTCCAACAAATCATCTTGGTTATTTCTCTGCTAAAACCCCTGCAATACTGAAGTGCATGCACTGACTGGATGAGTAGCGCCCATCTACACTATAGTGCAGTGCTACATGTTCTGGATTTCTTTTTGCCAGTGCCAGGATATCACTCCTTTGGACACCATATAAGGGTCAGTTCACATGTGCACCATCCGTGCGGGTTTTGACACAGAGAGAGACGCAGCTAGCCGCGTCTCTCTCTGGTGAAAACCCGCCTGCCGCGACCATTGCGGCTTTCCCCTCCTATGTCGGCTCAAATGAATGAGCCGACATAGGAGGGTGCTGCCGGTAGGCGGAAGCCGCGGCCCAGCGTGCCGCGGTTTCCACCTGAAGATAGGACATGTCGCTTCTTTTCTCTGCTAGCAGAAGCCCGCTGCTAGCGGAAAAAAGAAGCCCAGCGGTCTGCATAGACCACCATTGTAAAGGGGCGGATTTTGAAGCGAAATCCACTGTCAAAATCCGCCCCTTTGCCCACGTGTTAATGAGCCCTAAGAATGGCTCAGTGTTATTTTATGGCTTCGTTGTTTATGCTTTTCAGGACTGTGAAAAAGCGCCTGTCCAGGGGTGACCATGGTCTCTCTGCTGCTATAGGCAAAATATAGAAAGGAGCCCCCAAAAAGATGCCCAACCCGGCTATCTTTGGTTGTTTAATGGTGCCCGCTAAATAACACCTTCCCGCTGGTGATTATATTTCGATTTTCGTTTTTGACTCCCTGCCTTCAAACTCCATAACTTTTTTATTTTTTCATTTACAGAGCCATATGAGCGCTTAATGTTTGTGGGACAAATTGTTCTTCATAATGGTGCCATTTATTATTCTATACAATGTACTGGAAAGCTGGAAGAAAATTCAGAATGGGGTGGAATTGAAGAGAAAGTGCATTTGTGCGACTTTCTTACAGGCTTCGTTTTTACGGTGTTCACTATGCAGACATGACATGTCACTTGTATTCTATGCTTCGTATGTATCTATTCAAGGGATACCAAAATGATATTATTTTATTTATATTTTACATCCTTATTCCTTAACAAAAATCTAAAACTTTGCAACAGTATATGTTAGGCCATTGCCTATTGCAATAGGTATTGACCAATAATTTACTGCTCAGTCCAGCCTCCATTAGTGCCTCTTCACGTATGTCACAACGCTGAAGAACGCCATGACACGGCCCCTCCACACAGTATAATATTCTACAGCGCCTCTGCACATAGTGTAATGAGTAACTCTAGCAGGTAATGGCCTTTAAAAAAAAAAAAAAAGCAGCAGCGGCCCACCGGCTGCTATGGCAGTAGTTTCACCACTGTTCATGTCTGTGCTATTCTACTATGGAAGGGCACATGCACGCAGTCACATGCATGGGCAAAGGAGGAACACCATAGAAAACTTTTGACTTGGAGTCCTGCACCCCACAGCATAGCGCTCCCTTTCCTGGCATCCACACAGTATAACGCCCCATTTACACACAGACTAATGTCCCAAAGTGGCCTCCAGACCATATAATGTCCCATAGTAGCCCCTGCCCACAATATAATGTCACATAAACGATCCTCTACACCAGGGGTAGGCAATTAATTTTCCCATGGGGCCGCATAAGAAATTGAAACTATGCTAGAGGGCCGTGCCACGTCAAATTTAGCTCCACCTACTTCTACGTTGACAATGCCCATTCCCAATAATCTTTCCATGTGCCCCCACACACCCTCCTACAGTCACCCGTACATTATATGTCCCCACATTATAATATTCCCTTCCAACTGCCCCTCAGTATTAAGTCCCTCTCCTGGTGCCCCAGTATAAACTGGGAGAAACTAGAGGAGACACGAAACTGGAGCAGCTGGAGGGGGACATTAAACAGTGGGGGTAGTTGGATGGGGGCAATAAATTGACAGCTGGAGTGGGATATGAAACTGGGGGCAACTAGAGGGGGACATTAAAATCGGGAAGCTGGAAGCAGACATTAAACTGTAGGGGTAGCTGGAGGGTGACATTAAACTGGGGGCAACTAGAGGCAGAAAGGTCCCCCTACAGCTTCCTCCACGGTTTAATGCCCCCTCCAGCTGTCCCTAGTTTAATGTCCCCCCAGTTTAAGTGCCCTCTTCATATACCCCCAGTTTCATGTCCCCCCTCCATTTCTCCCTCAGTTTCACATCCCCCTTTATTTTCCCCATTTCATGTCCCCCCCCCGTGTATAATAATAGGAGTATTTATTGGAGTTCGCCTTACTTTCCGATCCCCGCAACTGCTCACGGCCGCTCCAGGCAGCCCCAGCAACGTAATATGAGAGGGCAGGAAGAGAAGTGGAGACGGCCGTGAGCAGGAAAGGAGATTGGTAAGTAATTAGGGCCTGCTGCCCATCGGAACCCCTAAGATCATGGGCTCTGTGGCAGCCACTACGGCTACTACAATGGTACTTACGCCACTGGTCACATGCATGGAGCCTAAGCGCTCATTCACACGACAGGGCCGCATGCTTGGCTGTGAGAAAGTAGGTTTTTCATGTCTGAGAATAGACCTTTGAGGACATCTGAGCACTACTGTTTTTGTGGGGAGGCTGATTTCCCCTATAACTGGGACTCATACATTTAGCCCCACTCCCACTGGATAAAACTCAGTTCATGGTCATGTGATGGACACAGGTGCACAGCTCGTTACCAGGCAGATGTCTGATTACTGACCTGCGCACCTATGTCCATCACATGACCATAGACTATATATCACATGACCATAGACTATATATCACATGACCATGGTCAGCCTATTGTCCCCTAGAAGTAAGCAGGTTCAATGACAGCGAGCAGAAATTTAGAAAACTACAGAAGTTATATTAGAAAATTGTATAACTGGTCAGAAACTGGACAACCCCTTTAAGTTTTCTTTCTTCCTGGTGTCAGTGTAGAGGGTCACGTGTACTATTGATGAGCTATCTTATTGTGTAGGTCATCCCCCTGATGTGGCTAGCTGTACAATCTATACTTATATCACTGTAATGACTATAAGGCCTGGCTTCTGCCAGGTAAGGGGCCACGTCCTGTCTTTTCCCTCCACATCGTCTATGGCTGTAGTAGTGGCAGGAGCCGGGGACTCCCCCATAGCTATAGAGACCACCTCTGTGGGCGGGGCCGGGAGCAGCTGTGGCAGTGATGATGTGCTCTAATGTAATGCGCTCAGCAGAGCCTAATAAGGTAGCGGCGCTGTGCGGAGCCCGGGATGTGGACGGCGCTGGCGGGGACACAGGTGAGAGGCGGCAGCACCTGCACGATACTAGTATACAAGTGTGACTGCACCTAGTGCAGGAGGCGGGCTGCTGAATACAAGTGCCGGCAACTTCATTACTGCTCCGGCAGCGCTGCCTGTGGTGAAGGCACTACAACTGCCAGCGTGCTCCATTACTAGTCAGCAGGTAGAGGGCAGTGGTGTACAGTCTGTGCTGGAGATGGATGTGTTCTAGTCTGCTGTGTTTCCTGCTTGTTGAGGTGTTTAGTTTACAGTGGGGAAGTTACTATACAGAGTATAAATTTGCAATATAAACATACCATGCCATAGGGACCTTACCTCAATAGGGGTTAGAGGGCTTCATGTAAGTGCAGTCACTCGCCAGTCCAGGAATTCTTGTCACAGCCCATAGACAATAATGCTACTCTTCCAGAAATGTAAACCAGGCCTATCCATAGCGGTAATACTTTATACATACTATACCCTTGGCAAACATGTACTATAGACACAGGACATTGGCTCACCTCCATGGTAAGGACAACCAGCTTAAAGGGCATGCACACTTAATGGCAGGCGGTTGCATTGAGGGGAATTTATTACAGGGGCTCCATCAGCAAAATTATGGTGTATGAGCCCCACATATGCCTGAACATCCTTTAAAAGAGCTATTCAGGCACAGCTAATCTTATTTTAACCCCCCCATCCCCCCCATTTTAAAATAATACTCTAAAGCCAAATATGCAAAGATACTTACCGTGCACGGTGGGCGGTCCTGCACTCTCCGACGTCATCTTGCTGTCACGCCTTCCTCTTCTTACAGCAACACCCTCCTGTCCTGGCTCTTCCATGCCTTGATCTTCTGTTCTTCCGGAATGAAGAGGTTCGCGAGCGTACAGTATGCTCACGTAGTTCTATGAACTGCAACGAAAATGGCGCCGGAGCGTGCGCAGAAGCGCTCTGAACCAAACCCGCCGGAAGAACAGAAGATCAAGGCGGGAAGAGCCAGGACCGAAGGATGTCGCTGAAAGAAGAGGAAGGCGTGACAGCAGATGACGTCCACCAGTGCATGACCGCGCACGGTAAGTATAATTTGCAAATTTGTTCTTAGGTATTATTTCAAAACGGGGGGGGGGGTTAAAATAAGATTAGCGGCGTCTGAGTAGCCTTTTTAAAGGCTATTCAGGCATATGTGGGACTCGTACAGCATAATTTTGCTGATAGAGCCCCTTTAAGACTAATGTTTTTTGTACACCTGCTGGTTCTAGATTTATTTATGCTTTCTTATTTATTATGCTAATATAGTGCCATCATATTCCACAGCGCTTTGCAGACATTGTCAGTCACTGTCCCATATAGGGTTCACAATCTATGTTCCCTATCAGTATGTCTTTGTAGCGTGGGAGGAAGTCAGAGTACCTGGAGGATACCCACGCAAACACAGGGAGAACATATAAACTCCTTGCAGATGTTGTCCTTGGTAGAATTCGAACCCAGGACTCCAGTGCTGCAAGGCTACAGTGCTAACCACTAGATACTGGTGTTAGCCCACATGCAGATGTTCATATGCTTTCTCAGCATGCTAGCTGCATTCTTAATGGCCACTGCATTGACATGTTTTTTTTTTTTTTTTTATGGCTCCATACACACAACCGTGTATTATCATGGGTTCATGCAGTTAGCCAGGAGCAAAACTCAGGACAAGCTCTATTCCTTTCCTTTTTACATCTTGCGCTCATTTTAATGAAATCTATGAGTCTGTAGAGGTCACGGACAGCACTCGGATGTTATCCATGTGTTATCTGCAACGGTCCTTTGTCTGCAACATGTCAGTTACTGCTGCAGGTTTTGGCCTATGGCTTTAAACTTTTGCTATGTAATCCTGAAGGTGAACCAATGCAAAATTTTTGGTGTTTTTTTTCCCATGGTGCTTTTCGTCCAGTGGAGTCCGCATGAGAAAACCCCCCCCCCCCCAATGGAATACTGAAAGCAACTGCAAGCGGTGTACCAGTGAAAGCGCACGGATCCCATAGACTATAATGGGGTCCATGTGCTTGCCGCCAGATCTCCAGAGGGATCCTGCGGACAGGAAAGTAGTTCACAATCTACTTTCCTGTCTGCATGATTCGTGTGGGCAGCGCACCGCCAGCACACGGTCCCCATTATAGTCTATGGGGTCAGTGTGCTTTTACTGCACAGCGCTTGCAGTTGTGTTTTATATTCCATTCGGGGGGTTCTTATGCGGATTCCCCCGGACATAATACCAACACAGATGTGAACCAAGCGTTACAGAGAAACCTGCTTCAGAATTTCCCTGATGGAAATTCTGCATCCAGTTTCTCCAATTTAGTAGAGATTTAGCATCTTGTTCCTGGTCAATATATTGGACCAATGTTTAAGAGCCCATAGTTAGCATTCTTAAATCATGGATGAATAAGCATGATCTTCATTTTTGTTATCTATATTTCTATTGCATTTTGATGAGATTATTTTTTTTTTATCATCTTGGTGTATAGATCTTTTTGTTGGAATTTGATTCCATTTAGATAATTGTCTTGAGGAAATGCTTACGTGTTCAGTGTTTTTGCTGTGAAATGAATGTGCTGAGCTAGGAAACCAGATAAATCAAGCTAAAAGAGTTGTCTTTACTCTGTAAATTGTGGTCTCTGTGATATTGGAGAATAATGAAGTAGTTGTGTTGCCATAGGACCCTGATTCCTAAGGAACTTGTAGCATTTCCTTTGAATTATACATTTCCCATGACATCGGCTATTTGATATGAACCTTTGTTTGGTGGCATTAGCAATATGAGTAAAAATTAGTAAATCAATATCTCCCCATTGAAGTAAGTAGTAATTCTTTATTTCCTCTTGAGATCTATTACTTATAAGTAGTTGGACTAATAAGGTACGTAGGTGGTTTGTGATTCCGCGTGTGTAAGACCACATCTACTATATGGCCATTTTATATTACATCCCATACAGAGCCAAAAATACTGGAAAAATGTTCTGGCCTTTACGTCATAGTGTGACATATTTATTTTGTTTGATATTATTATTACTTTAATTTTCAGAATATTGCAAAAGAAGGTCTTCTCACCATGCTGAGGCTGTTTGTAAGGTCCAGCATTGTGGTAATGTGTGAACAGTGGTCTTGGTATGATTTCAGTGAAGATTTAGTCAAAGCCTGGAATGGATCTAAGGAAGAGTATAAAGGAAAAACTGAAAAATCTATTTTTATGTTCACTCCTGGCTTTGGATCTAAAAACTTCATAAAAAGCATCAGGGGAAGGGGAGGGAGCATAAAACGTGCGATAAGTCGCAATATTTGGTGCAGCGCCAAATGGCCCACCATTTTTCTGAAAAGTGAGTGTGTTTGGGCAGGGCTTAGCAGATTTACTATAATTTACACGCAAAACTCTTAATTTATAGCTTAATAGCTATCATAGATTTGAGATTCTGGCGCCTGGAGTGTAGGAGATACACCTAGAAGTGTAATGGGTACGCCAGTCTTGATAAATCTTACCCTGTGTGTGATTCTAGTCTAAATTGGGTATTCCTGTAATTGCACTGAGCAACAGAATAACGTTATGTCATTTAGGCCTGTTTTGCATTCTATTATTTTGATTTGTGAGATAACCAGAACTATGGACTGTAAGGGTTAGTTCACACGGAGGCAAGGAGGCGGATTTAGTCTCAAAATCCACCTCCATACAATGATGGTCTATGGAGACCACTATCATTCATTTTTCCGCTAGCGGTATGTTGCCACTAGTGGAAAAAAGAAGCAAGCTGCCCTTTCTTTAGGCGGATTCCGCGACCCGCTGAGCCGCAGCTTCCGCCTGGCGGTAATAACCTCCAGAGTCGGCCCATTCATTTGAGCCGACTCTAGAGGGGGAAGCCGTGACTGCGACGGTCGTGGCAGGTGGGTTTTGACCCGAGAGTGACTAAAACTATCCAAATGACACTTCCCATTTGTGTCAATCTTGAAGAGCATTCCCTCACTAAGCCCAAGGGTGCCCTGAGTCTGAAAGGGTTGGTAAAACATTGATTTAGGACATACTTTTGTATACGCACATTTCTGAAAACGCAAAGCAAGGACACAAAAGCACTTGTTGTGATGCAGATTATTCAGATATAATGCCATCTCTTTACTAATAGGTTTATTATGTTTCCTCATTTGCCATAACAAAGCTTTTCACTGTCAGTTGCTTAAAAGTTAACAAATCAGATGTTCCCGACAGCTTTGTGAGCCTTGAATTTTATCACTTCAAACCGCCTGTGGCGTAACAGGAAACTGTGACTGTGAAGGGACAAGTGTGTGTGCTTGGTTGTGACAAAGTGGCTGCAGCATATGCGCCCTGAGACTTGTCACTAGCAACAGACTTCCTTGTGCCTACAAGAGAGAGGGTAATGACCAGCTTTCCTAAAGATATTCAGAGCAGTAAGTGAAAAACTTTCTCTTTGGTTTAGCACTGAAAACATTTGAATATAAAAGTCAGCGGAGTCTGTCACCAGAATCCAGCCCTGCAGATAGATGGCTTAGGGTCACCTGAATCAAATAGTGTTGCCCTTGTGAATTCCTTTCCAAGATATTATTTTTGTCTGTGAAAATAAGCTCTTTTGATCAATGAGGGTATTGCCGCTTTCCTCTTTGGAGCAACAGCAATGCTCTTCTTGCTAACTAATTTGCATATTGAAAGAGCAATATCATTTGCAACAAAGGAAACAATTCACAAGAGATAAACAGGATTTGATTCACATCAATCTATCTTTGGAGCAAGTATCTTACAGCTTGTCTGCTCCTGCCTGACATGACCCTGATGACAGTACAGGGTCTACATGGCTTATCGGGCTCCAAAACTAAGCATTGATTGCTCAGGAACAGTGGGGGCTAGAGAAAAAAAAATTCCAACTGTACCAAAATCAGTGAAGCTGTACCTGTTAGATTATGTAAAAACTAGACTTATTGGAGGTGATGAGAGGTCCTCTAAGGCTATTTAGGTGCTGCCACTAGTTTTTCAATATGCTAATGATGCTCACCAAGCACCCCCCTGCGTCACACCTCTTTCACGCCCCCTCCATTGCTTATGCTCCATTATGCCCTCCTCCTCACTTGCTGTAACTGCCTCCATCCAGTCTTTCAAATCCCTGGGCATGCACAGTAACTCTCCATTCTGAGCACTACTGTGCATGCTTGAGTGCCATTTTCTTTGAGCACACTATAGAACAGCATACTGCTCAGTCTGCTGAGTTCTATAGAGAGCTAGAAGAAAATGGTGCTCGGGCATGCACAGTAGTGCTCAGAACAGAGCGTTCCTGAGCATGCCCAGGATTTGAAAGCGCAGGAGTGAGACCGGATGGAGGCGGTTACAGCAATTGAGGAGGAGGGCATAATGGAGCATAAGCAACAGAGGGGGCGTGAAAGAGGTATGACGCAGAGGGGGGGCTCGCTGGCCCTGAGGAAAACCCAGGGTGCTCGGTGAGCATCATTTGCATATCGGTTTTAGGGGCTGTTCACACAGAGTAACGCGCCGCGCATTCAGGCACGTATACACGTGTCAGAGCGCGGCGCTTCAAAACAGATCCCATTCATTTCGATGTGTGCCGGCATACGCGCGATACACATTGAAATCAATGGGAGGCTTTGTAACACATTGATTTCAATGTGTATCGCGCATATACCGGCACACATCGAAATGAATGGGATCTGTTTTGAAGCGCCGCGCTCTGACACGTGTATACGTGCCTGAATGCGTGGAGCGTTACTCTGTGTGAACGGCCCCTTACCGATATTTAAGAAAAACAGGGGGGAAGGATCTTTTGAAAAACTAGTGGCAGCACGTGAATAGTCTTTTTAAAAGCTATTCGGACATATCCATATCTCAAAACATATTTTGGCAATGATAGAGCCCCTTTAAGAAGAATACTTATTGATATACCGTAGTAGTATAGTAGCTTGTATTCTGTTCTCCACGGTCTGTGCCTACCCTGGCATCCCACTTTCTTCCTTGTCATGCCTAGTGGAGCGCTCACTGGAGTGTGCTATTCTAACTATGCCTGCCTGTGCCCGGGAGGGAAAATGGTGATTATTGGCGGATTGCTTTTACTGACAAATATAACAGTTGCTCTGCAGGCCTGAAAAAGATTTAAAAAAAAAAAAAAAAAAAAAAAATCCATTTGTCCAATGATTATCACACCCCTGACATACATAAAATTGCAATAATATTATTAATAATAATTTATTTTTTAAACTGTTCAACCACTAGCTCTTCTTTGTGCAACATTCCTATACACAAAGGCACTCTGATCCGCCCCTACTGGTGTCCAGGGACGTAACTACCGGAGTAGCAGCTGCCACAGGGCCCGGGACATTAGGGGCCCAGTGACAGCTGCTACCGCTGTGTTTTTGTTTTTTTTCTTAATAGGCCGTTACCGGCTGAAGTTACTTCAGACAGTAACGGGCCCTATTTACCTACCGATCCTGGCAGGGGCCGGGATTGGTAAGTGATGCTGCGGGCCCCACAAATACTATTATTATACTTGGGGGTGGGGGTGTCTTTTCAGACCCCCGAGTATAATGATCGGAGGCCCGGGAGAGGTAAGGGAACATAAAAAACAGTGTTAGGCTGTATTCACACTGAGTAACGCTGGCGTTTTTTGTGCTTATTTTTGCACATAGCGCCGCATATACGCCGCGTTAACGCCGGGCAACGCCACAGCAAAATAGCGCGGCGTTAACGCGGCGCTATGTGCAAAAATAAGCACAAAAAAAGCCAGCGTTACTCAGTGTGAATACAGCCTAACTTACCTCTCCGGGCTCCAGACAGGCTTCAGGCCTACTTCTGTGACGTCCCTGACATCACATGACTGGGGCCTGCGTCCTAGGTCATGTGACATCCCGGACGTCATAGAAGATGGCCAACACCACCGAGGACTGCAGCGGAGCCGGGGATAGCTGTAAGTAAGTGGGTTGTTTTTTTTATGTTGGTATCCCCTGGGTCTCTGATTATTATACTCTGAGGTCTAAAAAGACCCCAGAGTATAATAATTGTTCATGGGTGTTCACAATGGGGCATAATACTGTGTGTACAGGCCTCTATGGGGAATAATAGTGTGTGCAGGGGCCACTATGGGGAATAATACTGTGTACAGGGGCCGCTATGGGGCACAATAGAGCGGGCTGGAGTGCGGGGGTTGAGGGGGGTGGGGTGGTCGGTTGAAGTCTCTGGTGTCAGTTGGGGAGGGGGGGGGGTCCCATGTCAAAAGTTTGCCACGGAGCCCCGCTATTCCTAGTTACACCACTGCTGGTGTCATTCACCTCGTAGGGTATACTCGTGGCTATACTCATCCTATCTAGATGTAAAGGCACAGTTGGGTTGTATTAAAAAACTAAATATAAATATATATATATATATATATATATATATATATATATATATATATATATATATATATATATATTAGTGTGTGTGTGTGTGTGTATCTGGGTATAAAAACAGAGGATGTATTGTCCTGGATACAGAAAGTGTATCACATGTCCTGTGCATTGGTTGTATCATTAGCATTTACCCTCTAAGTTTCTCCTCCATTAACCAGCCGTTCCACCCACACTGAAGTGTACACACAGTACATCTAGACATAAAAGTGCAAAGCAGAGCTCCGACTTAATGGCTGGCATGTATCTTCTGTGTCATCTTCCAGATGATAAGGGCCTGTACTTTGGCCATCCTACTTAGCTGTCGACTTTTATTTAAAAAAATAAAATAAAACAAAATAAAAATCTAAGTTCTCTATTGTATATTCAGTTTTACATTTTCAATACCTTCTCCAAATGTCACTGTTGAATCAGTGTGATTTAATGGTTTGGCATTGGTCATCTTTTCCCACGCCTTGTCTGCTTTGTTCTGTCAAATTTCTTAATCCCTTCCTCATTGAATGAGAAAATGTGAATAGAACAATAACCATCTAAAATAAATAAATTTATCTCTGTATACCAAATACCTTGTCCTTTAAGGGCATACAATGTGAGTTCACTGTGACCTGGAACAGTAGGAACATCTGTCTGAGTTTACACACCTAATAGTGGCTCATGTGTCTATCACTACTAGCACATTGGTGAGGCCTTGTTAAAGGGGCTCTATCACTAGATATACGTGTTATGCGCTAAAGATATGCCTTAATAGGCTATTCAGGTGCTGCTATTAGTTTGTAAAAAGACCCCCCCCCCCCCTGTTTTTGTTAATTACCTTGGTAATTGATATTCAAATGAGCTTGATCGTGCACTGTGGGCGTTCCGTGCACCCCTTAGCGTCATATCTTCTGGATACCCACCGTTCTTCCTTGTGCCTCCAAGCCCCCCTCCTCCTGCTTCTTCACTGCCTCCATCGTCGGCGGTTTCTATTGAAATAATGTGCGTGCGCAGTAGCGCTCCCTCCGGCACGCTACTGCGTATGCTCCAGTATGACTATGTCCAAGAAGGGACAGAAGCAACACAATAAATAAAATGACAATTTTTATTAAGTGATAAATATGAAAACATAAATTACACATAAACAACAGGGGTAAATTCACAAAGAGGCGGGTGGTGTGTGGTAATAAATAGTATATAGGTCTAGGGTGAAAAAGTATGTATATGACAGTCAAATAATAAGGGTTCACATGTTGCAAGTGTGGCAGTTCCAAAGCAGATAAAAATATAGCATCAGTAAGAATGCACAACAGAGACGTATGTGAAAATTGCATACATAGAAGGTAAAGAACCAACCCTAAGACCATAGTTACAGTGTAAAGCACCTATCACCCATACCGCGCCCGACGCGCGTTTCGCCCAACGGCTTCGTCAGGGGGACGAAGTTCACAATGTTTTCTACGGGAAAATGGCGCTGAAGCGTGCGCAGTAGCGTGCCAGAGGGAGTGCTACTGCGCACGTGCGTTATTTCAACAGAAACCGCTGACGATGGAGGTGGTGAAGAAGCAGGAGGAGGAGGGCTTGGAGGCAGCGGTGGGCGTCATGACGCTAAGGGGTGCACGGAATGCCGTGCACAATCAAGCTCATTTGCATATCGAATTCCGAGGTAAATAAAAATGGGGGGGTCTTTTTACAAATTAATAGCAGCACCTGAATAGCCTTTTTAAAGGCTATTCAAGCATATCTTTAGCACATAATATGTATATCTAGTGATAGAGCCCCTTTAAGTGGCTTTTGGGTATGTATAAAATGTTTTTCCATTGTGTAAGTTTTAAGGAGTTGTGGAGAACGTTTGATGGAATTGTAGAAGATGTTCTTTTCTGTTCTCCGATTATAGGGGATTATTTAGATTAGAATTGATAATATGTGGCTATTTTGACTTGTCATACTAATGTTACTCAGTCTGTTATGGATTGTTTTCAGAATTAGTGTTTTATAAAGCACTTGTAGATGGTGTGGCCACTGCTTTGCATTGGTGGTATTTTTACTTGCTGTAAATCAGACCATAAATGTGATGAAGTTCGTGTAGTCGTATACTTGACATGTTCTATTGCTAATATTTATCTGTACTGATAGTCTGGCCATACTAGGTGTGATGGGGGGCTCGACCAATTCTGTTACTATCTAAGGGGGCGTTCACACTAGCGTCCGACAGCTAGTGTCCAATACTAATGTCCGCGGAAGATTTTAGCATCGGACACTAGCTGCGTCTGTTTGCATGATTTTAAATGGGACATTGTGTAGTGTCCTTTAGTGTCCATGGGTGTCCTTAAGTGTCCTATAAATTTAGCTGTCCGCTTGAAAAATCGGACATCTTTGTAAAAATCTTCCGCGGACATTGGCTATGGACACTAACTGTCTGACACCGACACTAGTGTGGACCCTGCTTAAGAGGAACTTGTCACATTGAATATACAGTCCAGTTTGCCGGCAGCATGGTATAGAGCTGGAGAATCTGAGAGAATTGATATATAGGTTTGTAAGTAGGGTTTAAAGGGGTATTCCCACCTCACATACTCATCAGTCTTTACTGCTGTAAAATCTTCTTTCTTCCTGGTTTCTTGCATCATTTGGTGGGCGGGGTTTCACATGCAACCTGTCATTTAGCTCCGCCCCAAATCTGTGTAGCTCCGCCTACCCATATTGGACTATGAAGTACAGGCAGCAGCAACTTCATTCTGTGTTACATCCAGAGACTGCCTGTCTCTGCCATAATGAACACAATTGAATTAGCTAGCCTGATAACTGGGAGAACAGAAGAAATGAAAGCAGCTCCTCTATCTGCTAACAGGAAGCTAGGTCACATGGTGCAGACACAGGAATAGCTAGATACACAGGCTCGCTCCCTGCACTTAGCCCCTCCTCCCTCCCCCCTGAGAGCAGCAGATACATCACTTGACTCATGAGCAGATAAGTCAGGGCTGTGGCCACAAAGAATTGAATAAAGTAAGATAGTGGACAAACAAAGCAGTTTTGCTGAAGCAGTGTATTTAGGAAAAGTCTTACATCCACATTAACAAGCAGTATAGATATGATCCTTGTGAAGGGACAACCCCTTTAATATAACTTTATAAAAAGGTCTTTTCACCACATCCAACAAGTCTAGCGCTTTGCATAATTTAATAGGTGTTTCTCCATTGAGTCTTGTGCAGTTTGAGTCTTCTCTCTAACCCCAACTATTCCTAAGGCTGCGTTCACACGGAGCTTTTTGGTCAGGAAACTGACTCAAATTCCTCCTCCAAAAAAATGCCTCCCCATACAGTCCTATGGTGAGGCGTTTTTAGGAGGAGGAATTTGATTCAGTTTCCTGACCAAATTTATGACCAAAAAACTGTGTGAACGCAGCCTAAGTAATGAGTGCTGTGTACTGTCAGGAGGGCGGTGTCGGACAGGATCAGGCAACAGGGCGTGATTCTTAGCTCTGACTATCCTGCCTCTAGTGCTCTGAATCCCACCTCTCTGCCTGCTCCTGTGTGCATGGATTTCTTGGGAATGGGGATAGAAAGAAAATTCCAACTGTGCTGGAATCAGTGGATTCTAAGAATTGGAGTTGATAGAGATGGTGAAATGTTGCACTTCTTGGGCTAAGGATTCAAGGTGTACTAACTTTTTTTTTTTTTGACAAAACAAAAAAACCTGTATGTTCAATGCCTACATGAAGAACATCAACAGTGTCCATTAACCACTTCAGTACTGGGTCAATTTGTGGTCCAGGACCAGACACATTTTAGGTTCATTTTGTATGTGTGGTTTTGAGGGATGTAACATTTTTCTCGTATGTCTCAGTCAACTAATTTTTGCGTCTTTTTTTCGGGGACACATAGGGCTTTATTTTTATGTTTTTTATTTTCAAATGTGTTTTCATTTTTTTTATATCCGGGAAAATATAAACATAATAGGAGGGATATTGTGTCTGGTTTTCAATTTATTTATTTTTTTAATTTTTTTATTTAATAACACAAAGTACAACTGAAAAACTTTATAATATAGTTTTTCCTCTCCGTTACGGTAACATTTTATTTTGTATGGTGTCGTCGGGGGTGGGGCTATAACCTTTAATAACGACGTTTTATTAGTGTATTATTAATTTTTATTATTATTTGTTACATTTTTTTAAAAACCTTTGGGGACCGCTGATCACTTTTTTTTTTTTTTTTTTTGTACTGGAGGCTGATTTCTCCTATAACTGGGGCTGTTACATTTAACCCCAGATGCAGGAGGAATCCAGCCTCCTGCACACTGTATACACAGCTTACTGAGCTGATCTGGGTCCTGTATGACCCAGCAGCTCTTGCAAGACGCTGCTCCCGGCAGATCACGTGGCCATCGGGTCAGAGGGCAGCTGAATTATGGCAGCGTCCATAGCGATTGAGAAGGCAGGGGAGGTAATAAATCTTCCCTGCCATCTCTCTGGGAGCTCCGGCTCCCAGCTTCAGCAGCTGCATGATCTCTGTGCAGCTACTGTGTTCTGACTGGGCGTACCGGTACATCCTGTCAGAACTAGGCAACCACTATCCGGGCGTATATAGTCTATGGGCGGTCCAGAAGTGGTTAACTTTATTGGCATCATTGAGTTCCTATCATGGTGCCTGTCATTTTAAGGCCTCCTAGACATGACATGTTTTTCACAGCTAGCACACCAACCCATTCATTTCTATGGCCCTGTACATGCAACTGTGTATTTTCATGGTCTGGTATATGGGGCTGTGAGCCGGAAGGAAAACTCAGGACAGGTCATATTTCTTTCCTTTTTGCGGATCATGCACACTGGCCCCAATGAATGGCGCTGTGGAAGCATGGGTGGCACAGGGACGACCCAGCGACACTCACCCATTTGTGTGCATGTTGCCTAACAGACAGAATGGCACAGCATGCTGAGATTTTGGTGCTGTGTGTAACACAGGCTCCTAGCAGATGTATTTGGAGAACAGACCGACTTGGCTTTCTGTGCTTTTCAATGTTTTTAACATCCTTTTAAATATGTGACAAAGTGGGAAACCTTTCTAATACAATACAAAAAGCTGAATACAGACTTTTCAGTCCATAAATAGACCCTAACATCCTTTTTCTACCATCAAATAGAATGGTTATAATGAGTATTTCTCTAACCTCTCTATCCAGCGAGCCCAATTTGTTCTTGAACTTGTGGCATTGTTAGTGGAGCCATTTCATAGCGTAGGCTGGGAGTTGGCTCCACCATGGAGGAATAAAGAGCTATGTTGCTAAGCTTGTCAAAAGAAAATCATTTGATCAGTCAGCAAGAACACATGACAAACAGCTGAGAGGAATTAGATGGTCTTTGCAGTGCGAATGCCATTGTGAGCGGCCGTGCACTTCCTGCAGACTCTTACATCAGATGTTCTCTATATGATGTGCTTTCACTCTTTTTTTTACCAGCAGCACAGAATTCCCACTTTTGGTTGCTGATATGTGACTTGAATAAGGACTTGTGAGCAGTGGTGTGTACTGGATCCTTCCAGCAGAAAATACAAGTCATTTCCTTCCTAAAAGGTATGGCACCTTCTACTTTATATAATTCCTAACTCTCTGCACATATTATATTGTTGTTTAACAGATACCCAGAACATCCCTGTGACTTTCTTCTTACTTAATCATGGATTAAGGTGAGAAGATTGTCTAGGACGATCGCTTTGAATAGCTCTGCTTGGACATTTTTGTTGGTCCGGTAGAATGATGATGCTGTATTGTCCCTTTTTATTCATCAGCACTTCATAGTTCTTCTCTTATTCCTAGATAACAGTCATAATGTGGGTCACAGAGGCCTACTTTAGAGGTGTCCTCCTAGTCAAAATTTTGTTTCACAGTCTTGCGTCTTCAATAACTGGAAAATGTTATATAATATTGCAATGTAAAAATGATCTACGTTACATTATACATGGTATTACATCAAACAAATGGCTACATTTTAGTGACTTGGTATTTAAAATCTCCTAAATACATCTTTTCCGAGACTTTATATAAATCTTTCCCTCCCTGAGAATTGCATTCAATGTGATTTTGGAGTAATGTATTGTTCCAGACATGTCAATGTATTTGGCTTAGCGATTACAGATGAAATTTCAATATGTCTTTACATTGCCAATTTTTTTTTTTATTTTTTTTTTTACTGATATATTTTTATTATTGTCTCTCCTCACTAGTAGCAAAGTTTGACACTCTTGGATAAATGTTAAAAGGGGTTTTCCAGCTATTTAAAATGTAATGTTCTATCATTTTAAGATTGGCAAGGGACCGACTTACAGGATCTCTGCAGATCAGATATTAACCAATGTTGGTGCGAGCTGCAGTGCTTCCTCACTGTACTTTTAGGTGCAGCTGTAGTGAATACTGCACAGTTGGGGAATTGTTGCCCTATCCTCTGCTTTGGACATTAGGTTTAAAAAGTTGGATAACTCCTTTACCTCACTTAAGACAATCCTTCCTAATGAAGAACTAAAATTTATACTAGAGTGGACTAAGATGATTTTGTAATACAATTCCACTGTTCTTCACATTGAGGACATTTTTGTTTGGTAGTCAAAAACATGGCATACTTGCTTCACACTTCATTGGGGAGGGGGCATTATGAAAAGGCATGGAGCTTAGTATGCAGCAATGTATAAAGTTAAAGGGGTTGTTCCATCACAAGGATCCTATCTATACTGCTAGTGTATGTGGATTTAAGACTTTTCCTAAATGCATTGCTTTATCAAAACTGCTTTGTTTGGCCGCTATCTTAATTTATTCACTTCATTGTTTACACTCCGTTTCTATGGCCCTTGGGATTATCTGCTCATTTGTTAAGTGATGTAGCTGCCAGCTCTCAGGGGGGAGGGAGGGGCTGGGAGCAGCTCTGAGCTGTTTGTGTCTTTTAAGTAGCGGAGCTTCTCAGAGAGCTCCGGGATTTCTGAGCTCTTATCAGTTGCCTTAATTGAATTTGGCTGATAAGGGCTGAGATAGGGAGTTCTTTACCTCTGTATGTAATGCAAGCTGACTCAAATCCAGCTCTGCTACATCAGCTTCACACTGTGGTAATTCATTTACAACCAATCCTGTGCAAGTGAAACCCCGCCCACTTATGTGCCGAGAAAAGCAGGAAGTGAAGAGAGCACAACAGCCTGCAGGTTAGTGAACAAGCATCATGGGAATACCCCTTTAAGACTAGACCGTCAAACTACACCAAATTTTCCAAAGTGTTTAATGGCGTTTGAAAATCTGGCATGTGTTTTTAAAGACTGTCTACTCTAAAGGTTGCACTGTCTCAATCTTGGACAGCATTACTTTTTCAGTGTTATAAGAAATTGTCTTGAATTTCTGTTCCTTTTATCCATAGACTTACTTACACATTGATTCCTTTTTTATCTGACCTTAAACAGGCCATAACTGTAGAGGATACATTTGTACACTCCTCTCTTTCTCTCTGGGCTCTTGAGTGGGTTTGAAGGATCAGAAAACACGGCTATTATACTGTATATGACAAATAAGTGGTAGGGACCTCGTTACAATGGATTTAGTAGAGCTCAGGTCCTACATGTTAGTATTGTGATTAAGAATATTAATCTTTTTTGTGTTATGATTTATGGACAATTGATTTTAGTTTAATGATCCAGTCTTATTTTTATCCTTTTAAAATTCTAATGTTTTTGTCTATAGCCCTTCATAAAGCCCTTCATAAAATCATGACCCTTCTCCTATCCATCACATGCAACCATTGCATCACTATCACATGACTGCACAGGTCACTGCCTTCCACGAGATTAGCCAGCTTGTCTTCTACTTCAGAACATCCAAAGTATTCCACCTGACCTCAACGACCCTACCAGACAACTTCCCGTTCTTCAGTTTGTTTGTTTTTTTGTCTTTAGTGCATGACATGGAAAAATTGAATATTAGTGGATAACTTCAAGTTTGCAGTTGCAGTCAACACCAGAAGTGGAGTGATAAAAAGTCCCATTTACTTCCTTCACTCCTTTCATGATCACACCTGCTGCAAACCTGACTGTGTACACCCACCCATGGATTACAGATTGGATTTAATGGGGTGTTCTGTTTCTTTAAAAAAAAATAAAAAATTTAAAACACCATAATAGTTTTCACAGGACTCTGCCTATTTAACAATTTTTGAAGGAACGGGCATGCACATCTTCAATATGATGTGTGTGTGTGTGTGTGTGTGTGTGTGTGTGTTTTTTTTTGTTTTTTTTTAAATTCTTCCTTGGAGGCAAATATCAGAAGAAAAGAGGATTTGGTATGTTAATTTCAGGTGCCCAAACCTTTATTGTGAGAGAGTGCCACATAGCCTATAAGAAGCTTAAGGGCTCGTTCATATGGAGTAAACGCGTGTGTATTATGGCAAAATACACATGGAAAAATACCCATTGACTTCAATGACATTTTTTTACACATGTAAAAAAAACACGTCAAAATACACATGTAAAATGTCATTGAAGTCAAAGGGAGTCTTAGTTTTACACGCGTCTGTATTTTGGCAAAATACACGTTTACTCTGTGTGAACGGGCCCTAAGAGTCACACTCTGTAATGGCAGAGTTGCGATTCAGGAAGAATAGTTTTAATGGTGTGCACGCTCCTTTATTACAGAGGGGAGCAATGGGGCATATACCATTTTGGCTAGGCCTATATGATGCTTTTGGTTGTGTGTTTGGATCCGTTTTGGGCTATTTCACACGTAAAAACCGCCTGGCTTATTTTGGTCCTGAAAAAAAACGCTTCCTAATTAGGAAGCTGTTTTTTGACCTTGAGGCATTTTTTGGAGCGTTTTCCCCTCCCCTAAAGTGAATGGACTGTAAAAAAAAAAAAAAAAAAAAAAAAAAAAAAAAGCTAGGCGTTTTCAATCGCGTTTTTTTGCAAAATATCGCTAGGCGTTTTTCGCCTTCCATTCACTTCTATTGCTTTCCTCAGGCGGAATCCTCCTGAATAAAGGTCATGTCGCTTCCTTTTTCTGCTAGCAGAAAAACAAAGTTAGCGGTCTTTATAGACCACCATTGTATGGAAGCAGATTTTGACGCGAAATCCGCTGTCAAAATCTGCCTCATTGCCCCCGTGTGAACTAGCCCTTAGGCTGTTGCCCACATACAGCTGATGTCAATAGAAGCTAATGTCAATTAGCTAGGAAGTGGTGGTGGGGCAGACTAGACCCAGAGCACTTGCCGGGAATAGGACTGTCCTTATGGCACTTGCAAGTTAATTTGTCAATACAAGTTTTTCACTGCAATTTGGTTGCTCTCAAGGGAAGGAAAGGTAAGCGTGGGCATGTAGAAGTACAGGGAATTGACATTCTCTCTACAACAATTACTTTCAATGTAACATTGTGATTTTAATGTCGCATAATTAATAGAGATGAGCGAACACTAAAATGTTCGAGGTTCGAAATTCGATTCGAACAGCCACTCAATGTTCGTGTGTTCGAATGGGTTTCGAACCCCATTATAGTCTATGGGGAACAGATACTCGTTAAGGGGGAAACCCAAATCCGTGTCTGGAGGGTCACCAAGTCCACTATGACACCCCAGGAAATGATGCCAACACCTCTGGAATGACACTGGGACAGCAGGGGAAGCATGTCTGGGGGCATCTAACACACCAAAGACCCTCTATTACCCCAACATCACAGCCTAACAACTACACACTTTACACACTCAATACCACCTCTCTGACAGTAGGAAAACACCTTGAAACATGTGTATTTGGCACTTGCAGTGAGGAGAGCTTGTCACCAGCAGTGAATTTGGCCCTTGTAGTAAGTTGAGGTTGGCACCAACATTTGTTTTGAAAATCAGGGTGGATTGAGCCTCTAACCAGCAGAGTTTGGGCAAATTCATGGTGGAGGGAGCCTCTAAACACCCCAGTTTGGGCAAATTCATGGTGGAGGGAGCCTCTAAAAACCCCAGTTTGGACCAATTCATGGTGGAGGGAGCCTCTAACCAGCCCAGTGTGGGCAAATTCATGGTGGAGGGAGCCTCTAAAAAACCCAGTTTGGACCAATTCATGGTGGAGGGAGCCTCTAACCAGCCCAGTTTGGGCAAATTCATGGTGGAGGGAGCCTCTAACCAGCCCAGTTTGGACCAATTCATGGTGGAGGGAGCCTCTAACCAGCCCAGTTTGGACCAATTAATGGTGGAGGGAGCCTCTAAACAGCCCAGTTTGGGCAAATTCATGGTGGAGGGAGCCTCTAACCAGCCCAGTTTGGACCAATTAATGGTGGAGGGAGCCGCTAAACAGCCCAGTTTGGGCAAATTCATGGTGGAGGGAGCCTCTAAACAGCCCAGTTTGGACCAATTCATGGTGGAGGGAGCCTCTAAAAAACCCAGTTTGGACCAATTCATGGTGGAGGGAGCCTCTAAACAGCCCAGTTTGGGCAAATTCATGGTGGAGGGAGCCTCTAACCAGCCCAGTTTGGACCAATTAATGGTGGAGGGAGCCTCTAACCAGCCCAGTTTGGACCAATTAATGGTGGAGGGAGCCTCTAACCAGCCCAGTTTGGACCAATTAATGGTGGAGGGAGCCTCTAACCACCCCAGTTTGGACCAATTCATGGTGGAGGGAGCCTCTAAACAGCCAAGTTTGGACCAATTCATGGTGGAGGGAGCCTCTAAAAACCCCAGTTTGGACCAATTCATGGTGGAGGGAGCCTCTAACCAGCCCAGTTTGGGCAAATTCATGGTGGAGGGAGCCTCTAAACAGCCCAGTTTGGACCAATTCATGGTGGAGGGAGCCTCTAAACAGCCAAGTTTTGGGAAATTCATGGTGGAGGGAGCCTCTAACCAGCCCAGTTTGGACCAATTAATGGTGGAGGGAGCCTCTAAACAGCCCAGTTTGGGCAAATTCATGGTGGAGGGAGCCTCTAAAAAACCCAGTTTGGACCAATTCATGGTGGAGGGAGCCTCTAACCAGCCCAGTTTGGGCAAATTCATGGTGGAGGGAGCCTCTAAACAGCCCAGTTTGGGCAAATTCATGGTGGAGGGAGCCTCTAACCAGCCCAGTTTGGACCAATTAATGGTGGAGGGAGCCTCTAAACAGCCCAGTTTGGGCAAATTCATGGTGGAGGGAGCCTCTAAACAGCCCAGTTTGGACCAATTCATGGTGGAGGGAGCCTCTAAAAAACCCAGTTTGGACCAATTCATGGTGGAGGGAGCCTCTAACCAGCCCAGTTTGGACCAATTAATGGTGGAGGGAGCCTCTAAACAGCCAAGTTTGGACCAATTCATGGTGGAGGGAGCCTCTAAAAACCCCAGTTTGGACCAATTCATGGTGGAGGGAGCCTCTAACCAGCCCAGTTTGGGCAAATTCATGGTGGAGGGAGCCTCTAAACAGCCCAGTTTGGGCAAATTCATGGTGGAGGGAGCCTCTAACCAGCCCAGTTTGGACCAATTAATGGTGGAGGGAGCCGCTAAACAGCCCAGTTTGGACCAATTCATGGTGGAGGGAGCCTCTAAAAACCCCAGTTTGGACCAATTCATGGTGGAGGGAGCCTCTAAAAAACCCAGTTTGGACCAATTCATGGTGGAGGGAGCCTCTAACCAGCAGAGTTGTGGGAAAGCAGGGTGGAGGGAGCCTCTAACCAGCAGAGTTGGTGGAAATCAGGGTGGAGGGAGCCTCTAACCAGCAGAGTTGGGGGAAATCATGTTGGAGGGAGCCTAGTATTAGCAGAATTGTGCAACGCTTATGGTGGATGAGTATGAGGATGCGGAGGAATTGGAGAGGTTGAGTACAGACATGGAGTTTCATGTTGGGGTGCTTTACACAGGTGGGCACAAAAATGAAGGCTCTATCCAGTGGTGGTTCATTTTTATCAAAGTGAGCCGGTCGGCACTCTCAGCTGACAGACGGGTGCGCTTGTCAGTGATGATGCCACCGGCTGCACTGAACACCCTCTCAGATAGGACGCTGGCGGCAGGACAGGACAGCACCTCCAAGGCATATAGGGCAAGTTCAAGCCACAGGTCCAACTTCGACACCCAATACGTGTAGGGCGCAGAGGGGTTGGAGAGGACAGGGCTGTGGTCGGAAAGGTATTCCCGCAACATGCGCCTATACTTCTCACGCCTAGTGACACTAGGACCCTCCGTGGCGGCACTTTGGCGAGGGGGTGCCATCAAGGTGTCCCAGACCTTAGACAGTGTGCCCCTCGTTTGTGTGGACCGGTGAGAACTTGGTTGCCTACTGGAGGAACTGCCCTCCCTGCCGCCAACGTCACATGCTGGAAACATCTCCATCATATTCTGCACCAATTGCCTGTGGCAAGCATTGATGCGATTGGCCCTCCCCTCTACCGGAATAAAAGACGAGATGTTGTTTTTATACCGGGGGTCAAGGATAGCAAAGATCCAGTACTGGTTGTCCTCCATGATTTTGACAATACGCTTGTCGGTTGTAAAGCACCCCAACATGAACTCAGCCATGTCTGCCACAGTGTTAGTTGGCATGACTCCTCTGGCCCCACCGGAAAGTTCAATCTCCATTTCCTCCTCATCCTCCATGTCTACCCATCCGCGCTGCAACAATGGGACGATTCGAAGTTGCCTGGAAGCCTCCTGTATCACCATCACATCATCGGACAACTCTTCTTCCTCCTCCTCCTCCTCCTCCATTAAACGCAGTGAAGCGGACAGATGTGTGGACCTACTCTCCAGCTGTGACGGATCGGATGCTATCCCTAACTCCTCTGTGTGATCTGAGTTATCCCTGATGTCAATCAGGGATTCTCTCAGAACACACAAGAGCGGGATTGTAAGGCTCACCATCGCATCCTCAGAGCTCACCCTCCTTGTGGACTCCTCAAAGACCCGTAGGATGTCACAAAGGTCTCTCATCCATGGCCACTCATGGATGTGAAACTGAGGCAGCTGACTTTGTGGCACCCTAGGGTTTTGTAGCTGGTATTCCATCAAAGGTCTCTGCTGCTCAACCACTCTATTCAACATCTGAAACGTTGAGTTCCAGCGTGTGGGGACGTCGCACAAAAGCCGGTGTTGTGGCACATGCAGGCGTTGCTGGAGAGATTTTAAGCTAGCAGCGGCTACTGTCGACTTGCGAAAGTGGGCGCACATGCGCCGCACTTTCACCAGTAGCTCTGGAACATTGGGGTAGCTCTTTAGGAAACGTTGCACCACTAGGTTGAAGACGTGGGCCAGGCATGGAACATGTTGGAGTCCGGCAAGCTCCAGAGCTGCTACCAGGTTCCGGCCGTTATCACAAACGACCATGCCTGGGCCCAGGTGCAGCGGCTCAAACCATATTGCCGTCTCATCGAGGAGGGCATCCCTCACCTCGGAGGCAGTGTGCTGTCTGTCCCCCAAGCTGATCAGCTTCAGCACAGCCTGCTGACGTCTACCAACGCCAGTGCTGCAACATTTCCAACTCGTAGCTGGGGTCAATCTAACAGCGGAGGAGGAGGCGGTGGCGGAGGAGGAGGCGGTGGCGGAGGAGGAGGCGGTAGAGGAGGAGGAGGAGGAGGGGGGTGTTCTTCTCGTGTCCCTGCCAGGAATGTTAGGCGGGGAGACGAGGTACACCGGGCCAGTTTGGGAAGCAGTCCCAGCCTCAACTACATTCACCCAGTGTGCCGTCAGTGAAATGTAGCGTCCCTGTCCGCATGCACTTGTCCACGCGTCGGTGGTCAAGTGGACCTTTGTGCAAAGCGCGGAACTAAGGGCCCGCCTGATGTTGAGTGACACGTGCTGGTGCAAGGCGGGGACGGCACACCGGGAGAAGTAGTGACGGCTAGGGACGGCATAGCGAGGTGCCGCAGTTGCCATCAGGTCCAGGAAGGCGGGAGTTTCAACAAGCCGGAACGCCAACATCTCCTGGGCCAGCAGTTTAGCGATGTTGGCGTTCAAGGCTTGCGCGTGTGGGTGGTTAGCAGTGTATTTCTGCCGCCGCTCCAATGTCTGAGAGATGGTGGGTTGTTGTAAAGAAACGCCTGATGGTGCCTTTGATGGTGCAGGAGAAGGAGATAAGACAGGACCAGGGGAGGATGAGGTAGAAGTCAACAAAGTGGCGGAGGCAGATGAAGTGGTGTCCTGGCTCGTCCTCTGGAGTGCATCGCCAGCACAGTCAGCAGTGGCAGTGGCAGAGGCAGTGGCAGTGGCGTGAACGGCAGGCGGCCTTTGTCCTGCCGTTGCTGCCTGCCACTGATTCCAGTGCTTGGATTCCAAATGACGGCGCATTGAAGTGGTGGACAGGTTGCTCTTCTCAGAGCCCCTAATCAATTTCGAGAGGCAAATTGTGCAGACAACACTATATCTGTCCTCGGCGCATTCCTTGAAAAAACTCCACACCTTCGAGAAACGTGCCCTCGAGGTGGGAGTTTTTCGGGGCTGGGTACGAACTGGAACATCTTGGGAGATTCCGGGTGTGGCCTGGCTTCGCCTAAGCTGCTGACCTCTGCCTCTGCCTCTAGCTACCCTTTTTGGTGCTGCACTTGCCTCAACATCCACACTACTTTCCCCGCTTGACATCCCCCCTGTCCAGGTCGGGTCAGTGTCCTCATCATCCACCACTTCCTCTTCCAACTCCTGTCTCATCTCCTCCTCCCGCACAATGCGCCGGTCAACTGGATGCCCTGACGGCAACTGCGTCACATCATCGTCGATGAGGGTGGGTTGCTGGTCATCCACCACCAAATCGAACGGAGATGGAGGAGACTCTAGTGTTTGAGCATCTGGACACAGATGCTCCTCTGTTAGGTTCGTGGAATCGTGACGTGGAGAGGCAGGTTGAGGGACAATGAAAGGAGCGGAGAACAGCTCTGGGGAGCAGGGACAGTTTGGGTTATTGTTCTGTAAAGCTTCGGAATTTTGGGAGGAAGGAAGACTAGACTGTTGGGTAATAGGAGGAGAGGAAGCAGAGTCTGACTGGCTGCTGGACAATGTGCTGTAAGCGTTCTCTGACAGCCATTGCAAGACCTGTTCCTGGTTCTCGGGCCTACTAAGGTTTGTACCCTGCAGTTTAGTTAATGTGGCAAGCAACCCTGGCACTGTGGAGTGGCGCAATGCTTGCTGCCCCACAGGAGTAGGCACGGGACGCCCTGTGGCTTCACTGCTACCTTGCTCCCCAGAACCATTCCCCCGACCTCGCCCACGGCCTCGTCCACGTCCCTTTCCGGGAGCCTTGCGCATTTTGAATTCCTAGTTAGAAATTGGCACTGTATACCAGTAGTAAAAATTGTGGGTGCACGTAACCCCAATATATTCTTTGAATTACCAGTCAGAAACTGGCACTATATGGCAGTAGCAAGAAATGAGGGTATTTGTATTCCCAATATATTCTTTGAATTCCCAGTCAGACACTGGCACTATATGGCAGTAGCAAGAAATGAGGGTATTTGTATTCCCAATATATTCTTTGAATTCCCAGTCAGACAATGGCACTGTATACCAGTAGTAAAAATTGTGGGTGCACGTAACCCCAATATATTCTTTGAATTACCAGTCAGAAACTGGCACTATATGGCAGTAGCAAGAAATGAGGGTATTTGTATTCCCAATATATTCTTTGAATTCCCAGTCAGACAATGGCACTGTATACCAGTAGTAAAAATTGTGGGTGCACGTAACCACAATATATTCTTTGAATTACCAGTCAGAAACTGGCACTATATGGCAGTAGCAAGAAATGAGGGTATTTATAACCCCAATATATTCTTTGAATTCCCAGTCAGACAATGGCACTGTATACCAGTAGAAAAAATTGTGGGTGCACGTAACCCCAATATATTCTTTGAATTACCAGTCAGAAACTGGCACTATATGGCAGTAGCAAGAAATGAGGGTATTTGTATTCCCAATATATTCTTTGAATTCCCAGTCAGACAATGGCACTGTATACCAGTAGTAAAAATTGTGGGTGCACGTAACCCCAATATATTCTTTGAATTCCCAGTCAGACACTGGCACTATATGGCAGTAGCAAGAAATGAGGGTATTTGTATTCCCAATATATTCTTTGAATTCCCAGTCAGACAATGGCACTGTATACCAGTAGTAAAAATTGTGGGTGCACGTAACCCCAATATATTCTTTGAATTACCAGTCAGACACTGGCACTATATGGCAGTAGCAAGAAATGAGGGTATTTATAACCCCAATATATTCTTTGAATTCCCAGTCAGACAATGGCACTGTATACCAGTAGTAAAAATTGTGGGTGCACGTAACCCCAATATATTCTTTGAATTACCAGTCAGAAACTGGCACTATATGGCAGTAGCAAGAAATGAGGGTATTTGTATTCCCAATATATTCTTTGAATTCCCAGTCAGACAATGGCACTGTATACCAGTAGTAAAAATTGTGGGTGCACGTAACCCCAATATATTCTTTGAATTCCCAGTCAGACACTGGCACTATATGGCAGTAGCAAGAAATGAGGGTATTTGTATTCCCAATATATTCTTTGAATTCCCAGTCAGACAATGGCACTGTATACCAGTAGTAAAAATTGTGGGTGCACGTAACCCCAATATATTCTTTGAATTACCAGTCAGAAACTGGCACTATATGGCAGTAGCAAGAAATGAGGGTATTTATAACCCCAATATATTCTTTGAATTCCCAGTCAGACAATGGCACTGTATACCAGTAGTAAAAATTGTGGGTGCACGTAACCCCAATATATTCTTTGAATTCCCAGTCAGACACTGGCACTATATGGCAGTAGCAAGAAATGAGGGTATTTGTATTCCCAATATATTCTTTGAATTCCCAGTCAGACAATGGCACTGTATACCAGTAGTAAAAATTGTGGGTGCACGTAACCCCAATATATTCTTTGAATTCCCAGTCAGACACTGGCACTATATGGCAGTAGCAAGAAATGAGGGTATTTGTATTCCCAATATATTCTTTGAATTCCCAGTCAGACAATGGCACTGTATACCAGTAGTAAAAATTGTGGGTGCACGTAACCCCAATATATTCTTTGAATTCCCAGTCAGACACTGGCACTATATGGCAGTAGCAAGAAATGAGGGTATTTGTATTCCCAATATATTCTTTGAATTCCCAGTCAGACAATGGCACTGTATACCAGTAGTAAAAATTGTGGGTGCACGTAACCCCAATATATTCTTTGAATTACCAGTCAGAAACTGGCACTATATGGCAGTAGCAAGAAATGAGGGTATTTGTATTCCCAATATATTCTTTGAATTCCCAGTCAGACAATGGCACTGTATACCAGTAGTAAAAATTGTGGGTGTATATAGCCCCAATTCTATTGCTAGGGGACTTGCAGGGTATTTCTGGGGTGAAGGTGGGGGGGCACACCGTTGGAACGGGTATCGGGGTATATATCGGGTATACGGGAATACACTGACAGTGTATTCCATTCAGGATCCTGGGAAAGCTGGGTTGCGGCGATTGAGCCCGTCAGTGCCACGTTACACTGACAAGCTTCTCCCTGGAATTTAGCTCTTACAAGAGCTGTTGTGGTTGTCTTCTCCTTCCTATCCTAGCCTGTCCCTGCCTACCCAGAATCTAAGCCCTAGCTAGCTGGACGGAAACCTCCGTCCTCGGTGAATTGCAAGCTCAGAATGACGCGAACCTGGGCGGCGCTGTTCTTTTAAATTAGAGGTCACATGTTTTCGGCAGCCAATGGGTTTTGCCTACTTTTCTCAACGTCACCGGTGTCGTAGTTCCTGTCCCACCTACCCTGCGCTGTTATTGGAGCAAAAAAGGCGCCAGGGAAGGTGGGAGGGGAATCGAGTAATGGCGCACTTTACCACGCGGTGTTCGATTCGATTCGAACATGCCGAACAGCCTAATATCCGATCGAACATGAGTTCGATAGAACACTGTTCGCTCATCTCTAATAATTAAAGGTGCCATTGTAGTCCTCGCCTTACTTCAATATAAATCTTCAGCCAATAGTAGCTGATTCACAGAAGTGAATTTCTGTGAACAAGTCCCATTAGAGTTCTTGTTAGATAATCCTGCCCATACATTTTAGGCGTTCCTGCAGACTGGGGACATTAGCCAGGGAGATTAGTCTAATGGTAATTGCTGCTGTCTGACAAATCCTTCCCTGCCAAGCTGCTCATCTGAGGACAGTCTGCAACAATGACAGTCTTATAGCATAGAGAGGGAAAACCTCTTGAAACAAATTTGGCCTTAAGCTTGTGAAGTTTGATTACATTAGATACCATGTTTTAGTACCAATATATATTGGCGGCCATTTTTGGGTAGCCGCTCTTGCAGTTCAATACAGGAGCCGGCCGGCGGCCATTTTGGGGTGGCCTCTCTATGCTCCTGTATCAAACTACAAGAGCAAGAGAAGCCAGAAGAGGCGGAGTTGCTGCAGAAGAAGGAGGTGGCGCAGGAAAGAGCTCTGGGCAGCAATGGGGATGCGCTCATCGGTGTTTCAGCGCTGGGGCCCACCCTCATTGCTCCGGAGAGCTCATTTGCATACCGGTTAAAACCGGTATTTCTACAGAACGGCGCGGTGGAGACCACGTCTAAAGGTAGGAGACGAATAGCCTTTCTTAAGGCTATTCCGACGTGTTCATTAGAAAAAAAGGTAGTTTAATGGTATAATTCCTTTAAGGACAGCCACTTTGGGTTCCATTGTGGTTGCACTTCCTCTTGCCACTTCTGTTTTGTCACACAGATAACATTTCTACAGAAGAATAACAATATCCTTGTAATTCACATCATTAACAAACTTTTGCTACTGCAGCTACTTCTGATCTACTTCGTATATGGCCAAAAGTGGTAAAGCTCTGTCTGTAATTTTGTGAATGGTATATTTACAGATTTCTTTAATTTCCCCATGTTCAGGAAGTGAAATGGTGACGGATCCAAAATTATAATTAATTCTGGGAACAAATGAAATAAAGGTCCAGTAGTTGTGGGCTCCAACCACCATGACCCACACCTCTCTCGAACAGTCGTCCTATGACCGATAAGAGTATAGATGTGGCCATACATACACGTTAACTATAGGAGATGTGGAAACAGTGTAGCATAACCAGTTTTGCTGTGTTTATAATCCAAGATTACAAACACAGTAATCTTATTTGGGAACTGAATAGAGATTAAACTAGGGTGGAGGGGCCACAGTTCTAGAGATGGATTGAGGCCCACCTCTAGGACTCGCATCTATTAGATAACTATGGTATATGGGAGCTATTGACCTGTCTGAGACGGGGAAAATTATTTAAAGTGTAGATTCACTCCAGGAACACTTATTAACTATGCTAGGCCCTTATATATGGTTTTGTTTTGTAGGCCTATTAGCATAAAAAATACAGCAAAAAGTTATTTTTATAAGTTACCATGCTGTAAGCCATCATTGCTTACATAAAATGACAGATTCCATTCTTATTTCTTTTACTATGATCTACTTAAGGCATTTTACAGCAATAGACGTCAGAATATTTGGAGCACAGGGCTTTGGCCTGGGAAAGGATTTACATAGTTTGGTTCTTTGCCAAGATGTCTGTAATGTGGGAACCGTGGCTATGTCTGGCGTAATCCTGAATCTATTGTACCTTAGATCATCTGTATTTATTCTTATGTACATGCCAAGGAAAATGTCAACAGCAATTAAGTACATTTTCCCTTTTCCATTGTGTACAGCATTTAGTATTGATAAGTATCAGTTGTAAATGGTGTGGTTTTTTTAAAGTATGTGTCTTTTGTAGGACTGTCTTATTTTATTTTATTTTTTTTTTTTGATTGTTCAGAACAAATTTGCACAGTCTTGGGTTCTATTAATTTATCGACTCTCCTAACATCCTCCCGTAGTGTTTCTGTGACTCCTGTTGCTATAACTCTGTGTTGTGATGTGCTTCTGTTTATTCCTCATAGAAATTTAGGAATAAATTAGCAAGTAGGTGCAGTCCATTCCCTTATCAAAAGGCCCCGCTCTCTCTCACGGGCTGCACTGAATGTACCACCGCTGTGTCGTGGTTGAAATTTCATCATATCTCATCCACACGCTATAGGTTTTCAACTGCAGCGTGTAAATTTCTGCTGTGGGCTCCTCGTTCCAATGGTTTTTGGTCTCAAGCCTAAAACTGTTGGTGCTAATGTGAGAATGTTTGTAGGCTGCAACCATTGAGAGTCCATACACATAGTATACACTACTAGACAGAATATATACTTGCACAAAAGCTTGTATCCTTTTAAGGAGGATTATTTATACTCAAATTCATAATTCCCTTTAGAAACCTATTGATAAGCCAGGGCAATGTTTGTGGTGTGGGATTTATTTATGTATACAAGTAGTGACAAATAACATATATAATTTATATAGCAACTGGTATCTTTTGGGTAATTTACATGATATGGTATGATCCAGTTTTTGGTTCATGCTGATAACTTTGTGAATCTTAGGGCTTGTTCACACGGGGTAAGAGGGGGCGGATTTTGACGCCAAATCCACCCCCTCACAATAGAGGTCTATGTAGACCACTAACTTAATTTTTTTCTGTGAGCGGTATGTTCCGTCTCACAGAAAAAAGAAGTGAGCTGCCCTTTCTTCAGGCTGATTCCGCAGCTGATTCAGCCCCAGCGTCCGCCTCGCAACAGCACCCTCCGGATTAGGCTCATTCATTTGGGTCTACTCTGGAGCGGGAAGCTATGGCAGGCGCATTTTGGTCCTATTCTGACATGACTTCCCGCATCAGAATCAGGACCAAAATACACAATCACTACCCCATGTGAACGAGGCCTTACAATCATTAGGCCAAAAATCCAAACTTCTTTTTGTTTTTTTGTTTTTTAATGTTGATTGTGAGCCCCATATAGGGATCACAATGTACTTTTTTTTTTTTTTTTTTCCTATCAGTATGTCTTTGTAGAATGGGAGGAAATCCACGCAAACAAGAGGAGAACATACAAACTCCTTGCAGATGTTGTTCCTGGCGGGATTCGAACCCAGGACTCCAGCGCTGCAGTGCTAACCACTGAGCCACCGTGTTGCCCCTTTCTTTTGCTTTTTAGTCATTTATGCTACAATAAATTGATATTGTCTAATAAAATCACAGGTTTTCTTCTATGAGTTAAAGAAAAAGGCACTTGTTTATTTTTCTTTGCTGAATTTACCATGGATTGTTCTGATCATGTGTAATTGGTTTTGCCTTTCACGTGGTGTTTGATGTATCCCAGGTAGCTGATGGTCAAATGGGTGTTTTATTGACTACAATCAGCTCTGAGCCCTTCAGTACAATCTAAACTAGTGAGGAAAGAAATTGTTAAAGGGATTCTATCTTTCAAACCTTTTTTTTTTTTTTTTTTTGGCTTAACTCGTCAAAATAGCCTTAAAAAGGCTATTCGTCTCCTACCTTTTAGATGTCTTTTCCGCACCGCAGTTCTTCTGGAACAAGGTCTTCACCGCGTCTTCTTCAGGCAGAGGCTTGTAACTTCTAGGGCAAGCCGACTGCGCATGCCTGCCAGCCACGAGAAAATGGCCGCTTAGAATACTATGCAAGAGGCCATTTTTCTTGTGGCCGTGAGCATGTGCATTCGGGTTTGCCCGAGGCCTAGAAGGTAGAAGACTCTGCTGGAAGAAGATGCGGTGAAGACCTCATTCCAGACAAAGATGGAGGCGGCCCTGGAGAGTTCTCTCGCAGCATTGGGGATGCCCCTAGTTAGAGGAAAAAAAAGGCTTTGAAAGATTGGATTCCTTTAAAAAATAATAGCTCTTTACTAAAGCTAGTATATTAATCTCACATTAGCATCACTTGACCTAGGCTTCAGATTGCCACATTGGATTAAAGTGATTGTACAGGAATTTCAGAGCTCAGGAAAGAGTTGGGGGAAAGTGAAACAGAGGGGAAAAAAAAAATCACTCACCTGTCCCCCGTCGATCTGGCGCCAACATTGTTTGGTACAGCGCACGTCTTGGCTTTATGGGTGATGGTCTTACGCCCCAAGTAACTGGTGAGGCCATTCAGCTGCCACAAGCAAGAAGCTGGTGGTATATATGAATGATTGGCCTCAGCGATCATATGCATATCCTTCATGATCCGTTCTTTGTCATTAGACGGGTCGTCTTTACTGTTCATGGGTACACTATTGTTATTACAGTCTGTTACGGTCATCCATCATAGGTTGTGAGCAACGGAATTAAGGTCCGTAAAGTGATGGACAAAGAGCCCCTCCTTTTGTGTCGGTTCTCATTGACTATAATGTAAAAAAGAAAAACACTTTTGTCATGTTTACTTTTGTAATGGAAGAAAATCCTGTATGCAGTACTTTTCTTCAGTCAAAAGTAAAAAAATATGATGGGAAAAAAGCCGTATGTGGTTGTGTGTGTTGTTTTTTTTGTTTTTTTTTTGTGTTGACTGACTGACATCAATTTGAGGGTGCTTCATCTGCATCTGTCTTTTAATATCCATTGCTCTTATGCTATGATAACGGACCTTATATAACAGTAATGTGAACCCACATTTGGTATAGACCAGAAATACGGGTCAAAAGGTACAAATGAGAACTCCCAAGGAAAATGATACAAGTGCTGGTCAATTCTTAGGTGCAGATGAAACCCTGTGGCGCTTACAATTGTGCATTCAGTTGTAACCCCACCTCCACGTGTCTCGCATAAGAATTTCATGAGCTGGAATGCTTCTATGTAGTGAGTTCTTGCAGTAAGAGTTGGCCTGGGACTGTATGTACATAGTTGTTTTATAGAGCCTTAATATCAAAATCCTAGACGTGTATGCGGTTCTACTGTGCCTCTGCATGTTCCATCGCTTGCTGTATTACTAGAGGGTTTGCCTACCACTGTAACATTGAATGCAGTACAGGGCTATAGGACATTCTGTGCCCCCATCCACGGCTATCTGTGGATCTTGACTCAGGACGGGGACATCAGAATATCAAAATGGCTTTATACAGTGCTGCATAATATACTGATGTTTATATAGGTAATGAATAACATTAACCTCTTGTGAAATGGTCATTAGAGCGTAGTAAAAAAGTAGAAGTGGTTATAGAGAAAAGGGACCCCTCAATCTCAAATGCCTTAGGTCATTGTCAGCCATTGATTTTAGTGAGTGCATTGTCAAGCTTGTTTTGCCAGTAAATTGCACTGTGGTTTTTCCAGTGATATAAGACGATTGTAGAGGGGTTACAGGAAAGACATTTATTTTTTGCATTTCTATTCACAGAGAATACGATTAGAGAAGTAGATAAGATACATGACTAGAAATGTGTTGATACTTGTAATGTCTTTTGCAGGCTGTATTGATACCTGAGATAAGGAGGTTAGTATTTTAAAAACTAATTTTAAAAAGCTGATTTTGCTGGTAGAAATTGTAAGACTTGGACTGGCTATGTAGCCCTTATGTCCATTGTTATTATGATAACTTAACAAAAAAATAACAATCTAAGAGCATTATAAATGTGCTTTAGATAGACTGGTGTATGCAAGAGGATGATCTGCTGTATGATTTAGTCATGTGCAGTATTTATACAGTTTGATTTGTATCTAGAGGAAGGAAATGCCCCCCTTCAATAATATTCTTAAAGTTTAGGGAGGAGTAACAAAATTGAAGGCTGTCCAGACACTGGCTCCATTAACCATGTGCTGATGTGTGTATGTGCTGCATAAATAACAAGAATTATCTGAGCCACCCAAATCATGCATAAATACGTAAAATGTTTGACACTTAAAAAATAATCTGTTTTGCGAAAGCTGGATGAGATCATTTATGACTTCATAACAGAAACCACCTTTTTCATAATCCAGCTTTCTCATACTCCTGAATAGTAAAATGATGTGATTATGCAGTGAAATGTTTTTTTTTTTCTTGTTATTGCATGACTACTTGACAGAAGTGTATCTAGAGAATAAATAGCACTGTTAGTTGTTGGCTACTTTGGTTATTTTTACAATGTCATGATGGTATCGCACAATGTACGTTTCTTCCTTGTATCTGGAATCTGCCTTTCTGAAGTCTTCCTTACACTTTAACCACAGAATTCCAATAAAAATGTCGAAGATCATGTGAGTCAGCTAGTGATGAGAACGGGATGAATGTTCTCGCTGTTGTCTCTGTAAAACTTTATGCAATGCTTTGCAATTGTGCGAGAGCTTCTGTTAGACCATAGTAGGAAATCACAATTATTTCTGAAGTTTTGTCTGTGACTTGCATATTTATCTTTATATTTGTATAGTTTTAGATCTAACTATCAGCAAAAGTAACTTTTAGGCTAAGGCCCTATGTAGTGAAATCCATCAGTGTTTTTCCCGTAGTGTTTTCCTCTGTGGACTTTCTTCAATTATACCTATAGGGAAAAGGCCAGTGTTTCCGTACGTACAACTGACATGCTGTGATTTACAAAAACCTGACTGGCTTTTGAAACCGTAAAATGTCCAGTTCAGATATTTTTCTGCATTGTGTGGATGGGACTAGCTATAATCCCATCCATGTTGCAGGTACTGTAAAACACTGCAGTTTTTGCTGTAGCAAAATCACTGCATTTACACTACATGGAGCCCTAGTCTTGTTATTTAAAGGGAATCTACTGCCACTACCCAAGCATATTCAACTTCTTCCACTTTATTACAGAGCACATTATAGTGGTAAATATCATACCTTTTATGTATGTCACATTTGAAGATTTGGACAAAAATAACTTAGAAGTGTTATGTAAATGGAGTGGGCCTTTAGCCCTTTGAGTACTGCTGTTGCTGCTCAGACCACAACAATCTCCTGTTTGCACCCTCCTTTTGCAGTGCAGGTCATTCTCCCACTGCTCTGACATCACCCATCCTACTTAAGTAGCAGAACCCCCCCTCCCCAACTATTGGCTGAAACTAAACCACACAAGTCTTTCTGCTTATAGTTTCCCCAGTGTTATCACCTGATCATTGGCAATGTCAGCAGACCCATATTAAAAATTATGCTATGTTTCATAAGACCTATATAAGGGACGTATTAGGATAATGGCTCTGAGACAACTCATATAATTATGAAGACATTATGCCACTTTATTAGGATCATTTTTGAGACAGTTTTCAATTTGTAAAAATTGTTTGTGCTGTGTTTTAAAATTCTTAATTTAGAATAGATACACCTATTTACATAGTAAAAGATCTTGGCTGCTTCTCTGCTACTGTATTGCATTACTTATAGTCTTAAGGTTCCTTCTACACTTAAATATTTCAAAATTAGGTCACTTTGACTCTTGGGTTTGACTTGCAGTAGCAATATAAAATACTGCTTCAGAATAATACTCTTAATTCTGATAGGCTTCCTAGGAGAAGCAGTAAAGGGGCATTTACACTACTGTTGTTGGTGTCATTTTCTGACGGATGCAAATAACGATCAACAACGGGCACTAACAGATCTGTTAAAAATCCCATTGATTTCTATGGGAATTGTTCTGTTGGTTTTAACAAGATGCTTCACAGGCCCGCTAGGGGTGCAGGACTCTTGGGTCTGTTCATAATAACGGACTTATGATGGATATTAAGCGTCTGATATTTTTTAACACTAATGTCTATGGCTAATGGATGATCGGCCGTTTAACGAACATTAACTGATGACGTGTCTGTGTTTTTAATGGATTCACTAAAAAAAACTGACACATAACAGCTGTTTGTGCCCGTTTAATGTTTGATGAGGCCCGTTTTTTAAAAAAAAAAAAAGTGAAAAAACTCAGAGCTGACGTCCGACAGTAGGGTGGCCCCCTTACAATACGTGTGCACGGAGGAATTTGGAGTGGAATTCTGCCTCAAATTCTTCTCCCTGTGGTGGGAAGCTTAAGTGGGTTTGGGCACCGATTAGCCTCATAGACAATGGGGCTTGTCAATCTTGAGGCTTGTGCCGCCATGAGTCAGCCAAGGAAATCGAGGAAAGATGTAGCAGGACTTTTTTCAACTCCTCGAGAAAAGGTGTGTCTGTCACTGCCTCCCATTGAAAATAATTGGAGGCAGATTCTAAACAGAATTTACAGCTGAGACTGGGTATAGTTGCATCCACATATACCTTGTGTTACTACCCTAAACCTGACAGAGTTCAGCTTCTCCCCTCCTGTTATATCCTGCTCTCAGGGCAGCAGAAATCGCATGATTGCTTCACTTTAAGCTACCAAGTCATTTATGTACTACAAGAAAAGCTAGTAAGTAGATAAATCCCAGTCAGTGAATGTATTGAAAAATAGAGTAGCGAGTTTATCTAAGCAAATGAACATTTCCTCCTCTGTGAGAACATTTTTGCTCAGCTTGTGCAAACAAAGAAATACAAAAGGTCCTATCAATTTTTGGAGCACATGCCAAGCTGGTAGTGCTTCCTTGGAAAAGGAACTAAATCCTTATATTGTTGCTTAGACTGATTTCCTCAAGTGTATGCATAACTTGAAGAAGCAAGTCCTCGTGGAGCATCCCCGTGTACTGTAACCATTCTAAAAACATCTGCATTTTAGAGGCACATCCAATATTACCATCCTTTCTGTGACCTGTGTTCAGCCAGCCAACCTGACAGCTATACAGCTAGACTTTCCTGTCAGCTCAGGCAATGGGCACACCTTCTGCTCACACTGACATTAGTGCAAGCAGGTGACACGTAGGCTGCTTGCTTGTGTGCTAAACAGGTGGAGCGAGAAACACATCTACTACACATCCACCTTTAGGATTACGCACCAGCTGGGATTTTCCTTCCCTGATACATAGTGGAGGTGAGTTTCTCCGCATGCTCTCTTCTAGAACTGCTGAAATATACTGGGCTCCTCTAGATCACATACTTTCTATAACCTGTGTTTAATTCTTTCATTCATTGAAGGTCTATATTCATGTGCTGCACTTATTTTATTTTTTTTTCCCTTCTCCTTCTGCTCAGTGGAAGGTGAAAATACTGTTTGTAGACAATGATGTGCATCAGTGCACTCGGCAAACAGTTGTATCTCATAAAAGAGCTTTGTGTAGCAAAGCGTTGACCACCTACTAGCAAAAAAACCTCATTCTCAGTAACAGGACCTGCAGTGTGTATTAACATTGGATGTAGAATTTTATTTCAGACCCTGTTAGGTAAAACAGTCCACTTCCTTCTGATCTCGCACTTGTAGGGCTCAGATTGCTATATTCATGTCTGCTTACTAAAAGCATAATGTAATGACAGGGTTCACCTTTTAACGTTCTCTATGTATTCTCACACCCACGGACATACAATATGTGGTGTATAACTAGTTCACCATGGCCTGATTTACTTCATCATTCTGCTGTCTTGACGGCTGTTTCACAGTGACTCAGTGGAATGGGTATGAGCTGAAATATTCACATGCAAGTTATAAATGCTAATTCACACACTGCCAAGTCTTACACTTCTTGAAAGTAGTGGTGAGAAAATGCTGCAGATGTGGGAATACTGAGAAATGTAAAGGTCGTAGCCACCGAACCTGTACTTGCATGATGATGCCTTAGTCATTAATAGTATTTTCTATTCCAGCTATACTGGAATTGCTGCCTTTTATAAGAATATGACAAAGTGGTTAGTGTCAGGTGGCATCTGCTCATGCTTCATATTCACATATGGTGAGGTGTGGCAGGCAAAGAATTCTTCATTCTTGTCCCCTTTTCTCCGATACTTTTTGTTAGCTCGTGTATGTGTAATTATTTTGCTAGATGTCTTGACAAGAATTCCTAAAAATGTTGGCCATTTTGAACATGTGGATTTGCCCAATTTTACTCCATTTTATCCCTTTTCTACTACCATAAAATTTGTCTCTGCCCCATTGAGAACCATTGTATATAGTTTGATCTAATTCTCAGTTCTAATGCTGTAAATGGAAACTTATGGATTTCTCCTGTGTTTTCAGCTTGTGGAATTTTAAGCGGATAGACCGTAGTTTACTGAATAGTTACCTTTGTAATCTAAAATAGGCAGGCGGCTGAATGTGATTCATATAGTGTAAGTAGTAATTTACCTCCATCCTTGTAGCAGGCTGTAAATGAGCAGCATACCTATAATTTTAGGGCTCAGCTGCTAATGTTTTGATGCCGTGATCTTCAAAGCTAGTTGGAAGAGTATTTAAGCTCCACTTTCAGGAGTCTTGGGACTACTTTTATTAGTTGTTGTTTAACTTGTTTTGTGACTTTGAGTTAAATATTAACAGTTTGACACAGCCTGGCTTCTCTTATGCATATATTCATGTCATTTATGTACTTGCACCTTCTATCAACTTGATCTTAAAAGCAGCAACACTTGTATCCTGTTGGGCTGTGTTGACTGGAGAAATGGTTTTCTTCAGAAATAATGTACTGACCTGCATTAGAAACAGTGTCCCAGTTTATTGTGCAACTTTGTAAACGTACAAACGTAGCTGTATGCATCAGGACTAGGGCTTCAAGCGTCAAGTGCAATATAGCCACGTGTATATGGTGTGTTATCATGGCTAATTTCTGTGGCCTCATACACATGACCATGTATTTTCACGGTCCTGTGTATGGGTCCGTGAATCTGGAACCAAACTTGGGGAGAGCTCCTATTCCTGTCTGTTATGGGGCCATGGAAGCAACGGGCTGCACACAGAAGCCATCAATGTGTCATCAGTGCTGTTTAGTCACGGCCTGGCTACATACACACGGTCATGCGCATGTCGCTTCAGCCTCTTAATAAATCAGTCCCACAGCCGTGTGTCAGAATGGAAGTCTAGTATGACGGACTAGAAAAACGGAGAGGCAATGCTAGTATGAACCTAGAGTCACTGTGCCAGTTCACTGAATTGTTTAGTTTCTTTAAGAAAAAGCTAAATATTGTGAATAAAATTGAGATTTGCCCATGAGCTTGAAAAAATGTAAAAAATTATGGGCGTTCACACATGTCCTGCATGTCTGTTTTTGTGTCCATGCAAAAAAAAGACAAAAATGTTTCACGGTGGAGAGGCTGCATACAGACACTGGCAGTTTGCTTTAAAAACCCATTGAAATGAATGGGTTTTTAAACTGATCGCCAGCAAGTTGTCCTCAAGCTGTTTTTCCTGGAATTTCAATGGAATCATGGAGGACGGACAGTGGCGCAAGGGTGAACGCCCCTTATTTTTATGCAAAGTAACTCAGAACTAGAGATGCATATAGTTCACCAATGAACCATTACACTGTCTTCTGTAGTGGCAAAGCACTATCTTACTACTTCCTATCCTGTCTGATGGGCTGCTCTACAGGATAACTATCAGGTGCCCACATTAACTAAGCACATTACTTGTATAGACCCCATGGTTACCTGGAAGTACTCAGCCCCGCCCCCCCCCCAATGATATACAAGCGGGGGGGAAGGAAGGATCAGAACATGCTCAAGGAAATTGCACATAGTAGTTTGCAAAGTGTTATAAGATTATTGCAAAAGTGGTTATGTAAGTGTAATTTTAAAGTGTCTATAGACAGGCACACTTCTCGTGTATACTGAACACCCTGCTGAAAGAAAAAAAAAAATAGAAGTATAATGTTGTGTTGTGTTTCAGTTTTGCCATGATTATTGAGAAGGTGAGGTTTTGACAGATTTTCCTATTGCAGTATGGAAAAAAGTTATTACTTTTCTAATAATCCCAGACCTCACTGCTATTAATGATGAGATGGTAAATTATTTTAATTTTCGACTTTTTTTTTAACATTTTGCAGGTCACTAACCAAGCTTCACAATGTTTGATGGGGACTATGACTACCTCATCAAGTTCTTAGCATTGGGAGACTCTGGCGTTGGAAAAACCAGCTTCCTCTACCAATATACAGATGGGAAATTCAATTCCAAGTTCATCACAACAGTAGGCATAGATTTTCGAGAAAAGAGAGTGGTAAGATTTTTTTTTTTTTTTTTTTTTAAATGTAGATTGTGAGCCCCACATCGAGCTCACAATGTACATTTTTCCCTATCAGTATGTCTTTTTTGGAATATGGGATGGAAATCCATGCAAACACGGGGAGAACATACAAACTCCTTGCAGATGGTTTTTTGCCCTTGGTGGGATTTGAACACCAGGACCCAGCGCTGCAAGGCTGCAGTGCTAACCACTGAGCCACCGTGTGGCCCCATTTTTTATTTTTTTTATTTTATTTTTTTTGTTTCTTTGAGTGAGGTATCATTTCCAAAATAACACACAGATTAATTCTCTTGTTTTGGTTGAGGATACAATATGGTGTCTCATTGACTATTAATGTTTATCAGCCCTGAAATCTAAAAGCCTAACTGTATTTGCTTAAAGGGGACCTGTCTTCTGTTCTGTCCTGTTAAGTGAGTACTATACTAGATAATTCACGATTCTGGAGCATCTTTTCTTATAACTGCACTGTGCACTTGTGCTGTTGTTCCTCCTAGAAATTTGTGAATAAATTGACAACTGGATGTTATTCATTTTTGTAAGTGGGGTGTGTCCCTAGACAGTCTGGCAAAGATTGGACACTAGCTCTCTTTGTAAAGACACAATCCTGTAGAATCTGGGTGCCGGTTACTAGTAAATTGACAACAATAGTAAATGGAACTTTTAAAAGGGGATTTGTTAATGGTACAGGGAAATTATAATAAAGGGTGCCTAAGTTCAGACTTGTATACCAGTAACATAGTGCTCACGTTGTCCATTACTGGAACACCTCCAAAATTCCAAGGAGCCAATTAGCACAGTCCCTTTACTGGTTTGCAGACCATGAGGTCAACACCTTCCAGTAGGTGGCAGCTTTAAATCCAGAGCTACTAGTCTTATAAGGTTCAAACAAACGTGCAGGAGACCTTGGTCTTCCCCATTTATGGGAGTATCCCCAGGGGGTGAGGCCTACATCCTTTATTACCTTTCCAAGTTATGTTAACTCTTGAACTTCTGAGGGAATAGCACTGAACAGAGGTGGTCTACACAATAGATGCTTATCAGGAGAGCTGCTCAGGCTGTTAGCTGAGGTTGGGAGTCTAAAACATGTTGGGCTTCCAATTGGTAACACCCAGTTGTCAATTTATAAATGTCTAGAAGGAGTAAGAGAGGAATGGTACAACACAGTTGTTAGAGAAGATGTGCCAAGGTTATTTCATGGTGAATTTACCAAAACGGATATAGGGTGGCCATCAGAAAGTGAATATTTATAGTACTACGGATTCAAAAGAACAATGCCACGGGGCAACACTTGCAGCGCTGGAGTCCTGGGTTTGAATTCCGCCAGGAACAACATCTGCAAGGAGTTTGTATGTTCTCCCTGTGTTTGCGTGGATTTCCTCCCATTCTACAAAGACCTACTGATAGGAAAAAAAAAAAAGTACATTGTGATCCCTATTTGGGGCTCACAATCTACATAAAAAAAAAACAACAAAAAACAATTCTGCCTGCAATATTGGTAAACCTACATGAGCTTTCCAAGAATGTCTGGGAAAATTGGAAGAACCTGCAGGTGCTGCAGTAGCTACAGCACATGCAGTCTCGGCTTTCAGGGACAGAGAAAATGGTTTATGTAAACCGTGCAAGAACCTTTCTACAGTTCCTTCCTGTGCAGTGAATTTCTCTAGAAATTGCTTTAGTTTCTTAAGTAAAAGTCTAACTAAGACTGTATTGTATTTGCTGTTACCATACATTGCATGGTAGAGATACTTTCATTTATTCTCTTGTTGTTAGACCAGTTGTGCAGGTTTTGGCTGTTACGGTTTTGGTTGGTATGGATATTGTAATAATATAGTGAGTATCTATTGACACAATTAAACATCCTATCATTCCATTAGCATACTGGTCTGAATTGTTACTACCACTTTTCAGGTTTTTCCTGATTTGTAACATTCCGTTCTGTAACCCTAGCGTTTCCTAATGCACCTTCCTCTTTAACTCATAGTTTGCCATTAGCCTACAAACATTCTTGCCACCCGAAAAAGAAAGGCAAACAAGGGTGTTATGTCACAGAGCAGTCTTTCTTGAAAATGTTAGTATAGAATAACACATTGACACCTTGCATGGGTTGTCTTTGTAATTTAAGTACTGATCTTGGGGACTGCAGGCTTGTCAGTGTTACTTTTCACAGAGTAAGGGTGCATTCACACTGAGTAAACGCTAGCTTATTTTGTAGAGTAAAATTACACTTGTAAATTTTGCTATCCCATTGACTTCAATGATATTTTTTTACAAGTGTAAAAATACGCCTGTAAAAAATACGCCTGTAAAAAATACGCCTGTAAAAAATACGCCTGTAAAATGTCATTGAAGTCAATGGGATAGCAAAATTTACAAGTGTAATTTTACTCTACAAAATAAGCTAGTGTTAACTCAGTGTGAATGCACCCTATCTTTGTAAAGTTATATGGGAAATGCATTGGAAATATTATCTTGCTTACACCTGGGTCAGATGGGATACTATGTGTCATTAAAGGGGCTCTATCAGCAAAATCATGCTGCTAGAGCCCCACATATGCGTGCATAGCCTTTAAAAAGGCTATTCAGGCATCGGTAATGTTATATTAAACTACCCCCCCCCCGTTTTAAAAAAATAACCTAAAAAAGAAAGTGCTCTACTTACGGATCGTGCACCCTGGGCGGGCATTCAGGGTGTGTCTTCATCTTCTTCCTTGCCTCTTCTTCCTCCGATGTCCTCCGGTCCCGTCTTCTTCCAGCGCTCGCTCGCGGACACTGATATGAAAAAACGGCCTGGGTGCATGCGCAGTAGCATGCGGCTTCTACTACAGCTACTGCGCATGCACCCCGGCTATCACTGTCCGTTCGCGAGCGCTGGAGGAAGACGGGACCGGAGGACATCGGAGGAAGAAGAGGCGGGGATGAAGATGAAGACACACCCTGAATGCCCACCCAGGGTGCACGTTCGGTAAGTAGAGCACATTCTTTTTTAGGTTATTATTTTAAAACGGGGGGGGGGGGGGGTGTAGTTTAATATAACTTTTACGGTGCCTGAATAGCCTTTTTAAAGGCTATGCACGCATATGTGGGGCTCTAGCAGCATGATTTTGCTGATAGAGCCCCTTTAAGGAGACATCCATTTATGGTGTACAGGTTCTTATTAGACTATGCATACCTTGCCAAGAATTGTGGGAAAGGAATATGCAAATAAGCCCTCCTTAGTAGAAATTGAAAACTTTCTCTACCATTACCTTTTGGAAGGTAACTCCCTATAGATCAATTCCTGCTTTCCCTAAAATCTAGTAGTATAATCTGGGAATGTAGGCAAGTTAGATTGCGGTCAAAGACAGTCAAGGTAAACCTATGCATATATTCCTGCAACAAGAAAACCCCCACATTAAGAATCCAGAATGCTGCCGCATGCAGTGCTGTGGTCGGTATGGTTTTTTCTTTTGTGTTTTTTTTTTTTTTTTTTTTTTTTTTTTTTTTGCTTCCTCCTCTGTATTCCTTAAGTGGGGGATTTCTTCCTGAATGTATATGCATGTGTTGTTGGGGTGTGTGTGTGTGTGTGTGTGTGTGTTATATACCCCTATTTTAACCTTGTTGTCTGAGTATTCCAGGATGAGCTCTGGCACCTATTTTTATGTAATCTTTGCCTGTTGTTCCCCCTCCTCCAACTTTATCGATATCACAAGTCAAAAAATTTATATATCAATAAAGGATGAAATCTTATTCTTACATTGTGTTGTATGTAATTGTTGGTAGTTTAGTGGCATTGTTGCACACAGCACCTCTTGGTTGTCTTTGCAAGTTTCCATGTTTATATAACTTGTGTTTTAGTTTTGTTTTTAAGTTTTTGCATGCAGTATCAGGCCCTATGGTAAATTTGGAACGTTTTTAACACTATCCAGTTTAACGTTGCTCCACCTAACTTTTAGACCATGTTTGTTTCATGGGCAAAGCTGGATATTTTTCCTCCTTCAGAGCATGCCAAGACTCTTTCCTGTATCAGTGGAGAGCTGATCTTCCCATCTATAGTTTTGGTTACATTCTGCTATCTGCCCAGAGATCTGCACCTATGATACCTGCTCTCCAATAGCATATATTGTAATTTCTCATGTACCTGAAACTTCTACATAGCCTACTAGTGCTTATTTTCATTGAAGCATAGCACTGCGCATAGTGATAGTGCACCAGTTTCTCGCTTTGCATTCATACAGTATTATGTTTTTATTCTTCCACCTTCTCGATTCGCAGGTATATCGTTCAAATGGTCCTGATGGAATTGCTGGCAGAGGTCAGAGGGTTCACCTGCAGTTATGGGACACAGCAGGTCAGGAAAGGTGAGATTATCCAGCTAGTATGTGACTTCTTTATTACACCAGTATAATTTAGAGACTCGCTACTAATTGTGCGCCAAAGGTAATTTACATTGTGTACTAAGTATGTCTATTATTAGTCTTAGTGGTCAGCCTGAAAATTTCAGACTATAGTACTTTAACATTCTTATATTACATACTAAGAGTTTAAAAGTGGTTTTTAAAAAAAATAAATAAAAAAAAGTCATTTTTTGGTGACTCGTTTCCATTAAACAGGGATCAGTTACCTCTCCTGTTGTGGCAGGTTTAGTAAATAATACCAGTCCCAGAAATAACCATTCTGAAGTATCTTTTCTTATAGCTTGCTTTGCAGTTTTCCTCTAGTATTCTTACTGAATATTATGAATGAAATGACAATTTGGTGTTACAGTTCTTCTTGTCAAAGATGTGACCCTACATAGGCTGACCCTATCAGCACTGACTAGACAAAGTCAGACTGTGCAGGGAAACCCTCTCAAGTAGTAACATCCAGTTAGTTTATTCATAAACTTCTTGGAGGCATAACAGAGGAACAGTATAGTGGAGCGTGATAAAGAATTATTTTATAGGGAACTCAGACCCAAGCTGTTCCTGATGGACACCATTGACTCTGTCTGGGTCGCTTGGGTATCCGTTGTGGTAGCCATTGTTTTGCACACCAGACTCAAATGATTTTTGCCAGAATCTGCAGCTAAAGTTCACACAAGTTACATTTGGTTTATGGTGTTCTGAAACATGTAAATAGGGTTCAGACTATAGACCAGTGGTCTCCAACTTATGGATCTCTATCTGCTAAACTAAAAGTCCCAGCATACCATCAGTTGGAGGGCATTGCTGTTGACTTGTATGAATAAATAACTTCAAAGAGAGAACTGTACTTGGTTTTGGTGAAATAAAATATAATGTTCTGGTCCTGACAGCAGAACTATTTTTTTTTAATTTACTTATAGTTTTGTCTTTTTATTGAATTTTTACAATGGCAACTATAGAATGAGTCAATAGGAATCAGGTTTCAGGAAAGTCCTTTTGCAATAAAGTATTTACAGCTGCTTCATGTATAGAAGGGTGAAAAAATGAGTTGTAAAATCTGGGAGGGTGCTTCAGAAGTCCAGAAACGCTCCACTTCAAATCTGAGAGGTGAAGCAGTCCCCTTTGCCTCAAAAAGAGAAGGATGTGTGAGATCAAATAGTGTAAAGAGAGGTATAGTAGGATAGCTATGTTTTAATATTACTTAATAATTAGAGATGAACGAACACTAAAATGTCCGAGGTTCGAAATCCGATTCGAACAGCCGCACACTGTTCGACTGTTCGAACGGATTTCGAACCCCATTATAGTCTATGGGGGGGAAATGCTCGTTTCAGGGGTATGCAAAATTCGATAAAATTATACTTACCAAGTCCACGAGTGACGGTCGGGCTGGATTCTCCTTGAAGTCTTCTCCCGGCGCAGCGCCCCCGCGGCTTCTTCCGGCTGGAATTCACTCTGCCTAGGCATCGGTGCCTAGGCAGAGCTGACTGCGCATGCGCGGTCGGCTCTGCCTAGGCCGGATGCCTAGGCAGAGTGAATTCCAGCCGGAAGACGCCGCGGGGACGCTGCGCGGAGAAGACTTCTAAAGGTAAGAGAAGAACCAGCGTTGATTGGCAGAATGTATAGCATTTCATTGGCAGAATGTATAGCATTCTGCCAATCAACGCTGGTTCTGCATCGAACCTTAAACTTCAAACAGCTAGTAGTGTTCGATCGAATACGAGTATTTCGAATACCGTAGTATTCGATCGAGCACCTACTCGATCGAACACTGCTCGCTCATCTCTATTAATAATCTTTATTAATACAGCGCTTTACAATGTGTGGTAGCTCTATTTGCTTATATCGTTCAGCATGTGTAATATTATACTTACATATTTTTCGGACTATAAGACGCACCCAGGTTTTAGAGGAGAAAAATAGGGAAAAAAAAATTTTCAGGCAAAAAATGGTAAAATATTTAATGTATGGGAGTTGTAGTTTTGGAACAGCTGCAAGGCCACATTGACAGGTGACCCTGCAGCTGTACGGGGATGTATAGGGCGTTTTTTTGTGGGGCCAGGTGTACTTTTTAGTTATACCATTTTGGGAAATGTTTATTGCTTAGATCACCTATTATTTAATTCAGAGGCAAAACAGAGAGAAAAACCCGGCGGTTTAGTACTTTTGATTTTGACGTTCACTGTACATAAAACTATTAGTAGACAGGGCATTTTCAGACACAGGTAGACCTAATGTGTATGTTTCACAGTAATGTTATACTTTTATATGTATTCTAGGGAAAGGAGGTGAACTTTTATTTATTTTATTTTTTATTATATTTTTTTTTTTTAAGTTTTTTTTTTTTTTTTTTTCTTTACTATTTTATTATCCCCCGCCTAGGGGGCTTGAACCTGCAATCATTTGATTGCAAGTCCCATAGACATAGTCCCATGTTTGTGAGAAGACCTTGGGAACAAACATGATATTTAAAGAGGACCTTTCACCACCTCATCCAACTCTTTGTATCTTTCAATAGGTAATTTCCAACTGTTTCCAGCACAGTTGGAATTTTTTCTTTAGTGCCTAAGCATTTGGTGGTGTTAAAGTACAGTTAAATTGCCTACTTGTCTGGTAGATGCTTCTGCCTAATTCTACTCAAAGGAACATCACTGATTGCTGAGGAATGGTAAGGGCTACAGAAAAAACTCCAACTGCGTCAGAATTGGAACAACATCTGTTGAAGGATGCAAAGAAGTGGTGAAACGTCCTCTTTAAGCTATCCAGACAGATGAGTTGTCTGTTGAACCCACTGGTCACACTGGCTGACCATCTAATCTATTTTCTGATACAGACACATGCATTGGTAAGAAGTCCTAGCTCACACTGAAAGCACACACTGAGTCAAGTGCTATATTTATTTTTATTATTGAGGCAAACCTAGTGGTAGTATAGAACAAATCTGATTAAACCTAACCACCGATCAATAAAAGGCAAAGTTTTGGTCTAATAATGACCTTACTCTGGCCTGATCTGTAATAGACAGGAAAGCGTTGGTGGATATTTACCATCTGTCCCATTTAGTATACTTGCATTGCTCAGCCAAATTGAATTGTGGATGGGGGAAAGCGCAGGATGTCTGTGGCCAGCATTAGAGATAGGTTAAAAGTGTGGTGTAGGGATGGCACAGTTAGAAGGCCCAAGATGATAGCTTCACTAATCACTGTGGCTTTTTGCATGAAATCCGCTTAAAGGTCTCAGGCCAGCACTGTGATGATGAAGGGGTTACATTGAAGTGATAGTAGTTGGACCCCCGAGGCACTCTCTGCTACCGGACTTCCATGTGATGGTGTTTTGTGGCGCACTTGACATTAGGTTAAAATAAAGGCATAGGAGACAATGTAAGTTTAAACGGAAGCAACTTATGGCTCAGTTTATTTTGGAAAGAACCTTCCAGTTACAAGGCAACATGCAGGCACAATTCACTTAACCGCTTCCCGACCGGCCCCTGTAGATTAACGTTGGCACGGCTTGGGCTCTGTGCTGCGCCGACGTTAATTAACGGCCCCTTTTAAAATGGGGATCGGGTCTCCCCGAGGGTCGGGAGCTCCGTGGATCCAGCACTAATAGCTGCTGGGGTCCACGGAGACATGATCAGGACCTGATAGATTCAGGTCCCGATCATGTAGTGGCCATGTCAGGGAAAGTTTGTTGCAGTAACAAACTTTCCCTGACATGCGATGCCGCCCGCAGGTTAGGTGATCCTGCAGGCGGCATCGGAAGCAAGTGTTAGCTATATCTTATAGCTAACACTGTGCTCTATCTACTCCGCTCAGAGCTGGTCTCCGAACAGAAGTTTTAACCCCTTAGATGCTGGCGGTGAAACATCACCGCCGTATCCAAGGGGCTTAGAAAAGGTTAGAATGAGATTGGGGGGTGCTCTTACCTTCTGCAGCCTGAGGTCTGTCCAGTCACCCCAGGCTGCTAAGAGCCCCCAGTACCTGGTTGATCCTGCCGACTATTGAGGAAGCCAGCCGATACGTCTGTATCGATTGGCTTCCTCCATAGACTGCAATACACTGTATTGCAGTCTATAGCATAGAGCCAGCGATCCCCTCTGATCGCTGGTTCTAGTGTCCTTATAGGACAAATAAAAAATGTAAATAAAAAGTTAAAAAATAAATAGTGTGTAAAAATTTTTTTATATAGTTATAAAAAAAACCCAAATTCCCTTTTCTTATATAAAATTAATGATATAAAAAAACCCAAAATATTAATAAAAACAATACATATTTGGTATCAACACGTCCGTCACAACCTGTACAATAAAACTGAAACAATATTTAACCTACACAGTGAATACCTGAAAAAAACCCGCAAAAGTAATGTTTTTTCGCCATCTCACCTTACAAAATATGCTATAAAAAGTGATGAAAAAGTCACATGTACCCCAAAACAGCACTAATACAAAGCATAGGTTGTCCCGCAAAAAATAAGCCATAAACCAATTCTGTCAACCGAAAACTAAAAATGTTATACCTCTCAGAAGTAATTGATTTACGTCCCCAAATGGATTTTTTGTTCTGCAAAACTAGTAACACATAAAAAAGAATATAAATGAGGTATCGCCGTAATCGTACCGACCCACAGAATAAAGGTCACATGTTACTTATGCTATACGCCTTGCAGAAAAGAAATTTAAAGGCAAAACACAATACCAGAATTGATAGGGATTTTTTTAATTCAACAAGAAAGAGTTAATAAGTTAGTCAATATGTTAAAAACACCCAAAAATGTTATAACAAAATACATCTCATACCGCAAACATCAAGCCTTCATGCGGCCACATCACCAGAAAAATAAAAAATAAATTATAGCTTGTACAATGTGAAGACAAAAAAAAACAATCACCAAATCATAAGAACACAACTGGCTACGGCAGGAAGGGAATGTATAAGCTGTGTGAGCGAATACTGGGGTACAAACCAGATTTAGAGATTACGAGGGAAAATAAACCAGAACTGCACCCCAGAGTGACCTCCCCTCAAACATAGTAGCTACTGGGGATATAGTAGGTAATTTGGTGTTCCCAATGTAGTCCGCACAGCTTACATATCTACTATTCACCATCCGCTGTGCAATCACGTTTAGGATACTATTGCCCGATACACCCCCTAATAAGTTCTTTGAGGGGTGCAGTTTTTAAAACGGGGTCATTCTCTAAGGGATTCCACTTTACTGGTACTTTAGAGGCTCTACAAACCTGACATGGGCAACCAGATACCAAACATCTGAATCTGCGATCCAAAAACCAATATAGCGCTCCTTTCCTTCTGTGCCCGGCTGTGCCCAAACAGCCATTTCTACCCAAATATGGCATTAAGTCCGTTATCCGGGGTACACCAGTGTCATACATGTGGGCATAAACTGCCGCTTGGGTACACAGCAGGGCGCAGAAGGGAAGGAGCGATATGTGCTTTTGGACAGCTGATTTAGATTGTTGGTTTTTGGACACCATGTCACATTTGTAGAGACTCTAAAATTTCCCCTACAAAATGGGGTCACTTGTTGTGTAATTCCAAATTACTGTCACCTCCAGGGCTCTGCAAAAACAACATGGCGTCAGGAAACCCCTCCAAATCTGTACACCAAAAGCTAAAAAGCCCACTGCTCCTTCCCTTCTGAGTCCTGCTGTGTGTCCAAGCAGCAGTGTACACCCACATATATAACTTCTTTCTACCCGGGATGGCCCCTTAATAGTTTTAGGAGTGCAGGTCTCTGATGACACAAAGTGGGTGCAACTCATTGGGCACCAAAATGGCAGATTTCTTTCAAAATTTTAATTTTCATTTTGTGCATTAATTTTTGGGAAGCATTTTTAGGCTCAGAATGATAATACCCCTTGATACATTCCTTGATGGGTGTAGTTTTTTTTTAAATGGGGTCACTTTTGAGGTGTTTCCATTGTCCTGATACTTTAGGGCTCAGCAAATGCGACATGGCACGAGAAACCTATTCCAGCAAAATCTGCCCTCCAAAAGCCAAATAGCGCTTTTTCCATTATGAGACCCGCCATGTCCCCATACAGAAGATTATGGCCACATAGGGGGTATTGCCGTATTCATGAGAAATTGTTTAACAAACTGTGGGGGGCTTTTTCTCCTTTAACCCCTTGTGAAAATGAAAACTTTGGAGATAAAGGGACATTTTAGTAACTTTTAACCTACACATCCCAAGGTTAGTAAAATCTGTGAAATGGCTATAGGGTCAAAATGATCACTATACCCCTCAATGAATACCTTAAGGGGTCTAGTTTATAAAATGGGGTCATTTATGGGGGTTTTAAATTATTTTGGTAACGCAAATCTTGTTTGAATGTGCAATGGGTCTGAAACATTTTGAAGCAAAAATTGTGTCTTGAAATCCAGTTGGTGCTCCCTTCTTTTTGGACCCTACTGTGCGTCCGTACATAGGATTAAGGCCACAAAGTGTACATTTTTGAACACCGGAGAAATGGGGTCATCTATTTTGGGGTGTTTTTCTTTATTTTCATGTGTTATGGGGAAAAAAGCTGCCTTTAAAATGACACTTTTGTGTAAAAAAAAATATGAAAAACTTTTGTTTGCCGCAAATTTTTTCAAAACCTATGGGGTCAAAATACTCACTATAACCCTCAATAAATACCTCAAGGGGTCTAGTTTCCAAAATGGGGTCACAATTTGGAGGTTTCTACTGTTTCGACACCTAGAGGGCTCTGCAAATGGGACATAATGCCTGATAATGATTGCAGCAAAAGCTGGCCTCCAAAACCCAATTAGCGCTCTTTCCGTTCTGGGCGCTGCCATGTGTCCGTATATCTGTATACCAGAACATATGGGGTATTGTTGCATTCAATAGAAAGTGTGTAGCAATATGTGGGTTGCAATTTCTCCTTTAACCCCTTTTGAAGATGAAAAATTGGGGGCTAAAGTGACATAATAGTAGAAATTTTTTTTTTTAACTTTTCATGTCTCAATGGTAAAAAAAAATCTGTGAAACACTTGTAGGGTCAAAGTGCTCACTATACCCCTGGATACATTCCTTGAGGGGTCTAGTTTTCAAAATGGGGTCATTTTGAGGGGGGTTCCACTGTTATGGCACTTCAGGGGCTCTGTAAATGAGACATGGTGCCTGAAACAGATTCCAGCAAAATCTGCCCTCCAAAATACCAATAGCGCTCCTTCCGTTCTGGACCCTACAGTGTGCCCATACATCATTTAACTTTCTCACATGGGACAGTTTCATGCTTGGGGGAAATTGCTTAATAGAATTTAGAATGCGTTTTCTCCTTTAACACGTTGTGAATGTGTAAGTTCTAGGGCGAAATGAATATATTAGTGAAAAAAAAATTGAAATTGTAAATTTGACCTCCATTTTGTTTTAATTGCCGTGAAATGCTGAAAGGGTTAAGAAACTTCCTAAATGCAGTTTTGAATTCTTCCAGGAGTGAAGTTTTTAGAATGGGGTGATTTATGGGGGTTTCTATTAGAGAGGCCTTTCAAGACCCCTTCAGAACTGAACTGGTCCCTTGAAAAATGTGTGTTGAAAATATTCTTAAAAATTTGGAAAATTACTGCTTGAATTGTAAGCCTTATAACATCTGAAAAAAATGAAAGGGCAATTAAAGTTTGATGCCAATATAAAGCAGAGATATGGTAAATTAAATATATGAAGTAATTTGGGTAGTATGACATTCTACATGAAAGGCATGCAATCTCAAAGTTTGAAAATTGCATTTTTTTCAAAATTTTCACCAAATTTCCAATTTTTTCATAATTAAAGACAAAACATATTGACTAAAATGTACCACTGACACAAAGTACAAGGTGTTGCGAAAAAAACAATCTCAGAATCACCATGATAAGTTAATGCATCTCAAAGTTATTACCACCTAAAGTGACACATGTCAGATTTGAAAAATGAGGCCTGGTCATCTAGGTACTTTTAGGGTCGGTCTTGAAGAGGTTAAAGTATTGGGCAGGGGATGCGGAGTTGGGATTAATGGAGTTAGTCAGAAAAAAGTTACCGACTGGCTTCAAAATTAAATTTATTTTTTATGTTATATAATCAATGCTATAATATAATTGGCTGTATAGGTTGCTGCATAGTTACTGTCATAGCAATTCAGCATTTAGCGTTTTAGTTAATTAAAGGATCTTCTTTACTGCTTCTGACTGACCATGGCTGTCAGCCATTAGTGAAGGAATCAGAACAGGAATCAGTCAGTCTCTGGAAAGTTGGAGTCGAAGGTTTGGCCTTCTGGCTCCACAGCGCTGGTGGATTCCATTGGTATGACTCTTCACATACAAAGACAGAAGTGGCTATTGCTATTCTCCCCTTCCTCAGTCCTCTGACTTTTTTTCTGTTGCAAATTTTTTGTAAATTAGGAGTTTTGCGCCAAACCTTCCAAAAATCATGTTTGAATGATTGGGAGATGTGCTTGAGCTGTGACTTGGCGTACACTTCCACCCCAGGCGCACAGTGTAGCAGAGGGTGCGCCTTTTTTGAGGCATGCATCATGTCCTATATGAGGCACACCATGTGTCGAGTCTTGGACTAGGAAGACTACCATGAGCAATGCCAATCTTCATAAAACTGCTCCAATATGCATGAACAGAAAGTTCACATGGAGGAGTCCGTGGTAGATTCCACCCAGATTCTGTCACCCATTTTTGAGTACAGGACGCTAAAAAAATAATGGTTCTATACCGTTGCCATGTCTGTGTGATGTAATGGCAAATGTAACAAATACTAGGAAAAGTAAACCCAACAAGGAATGCGGAAAAAAGTATCACATGGTGTCTAGTCATGCATGTTGACTAAGATATGTAATAAGGACAAAAGTATTGGGACACTCCTTTCATTCAATGTGAATTCAGTTCTTCAATCCCCATTGCCACAGATGTATAAAATTCAGCACCTAGCCATGCCGTCTTCCTGTATAAACACTGGGGACAGAATGGGTCATTCTAAAGAGCTCAGAGAATTCCAGCCTTGTACTGTAGTAGGATGGCACCATTCTAGCAAGTCAGCTTGTGAAAATTCATTTCTCCTAGATATTCCACCATTAATCTTTTAGTGGTATTAATGAAATATTTGGGAACACAGCAACTTGGTTATGAAGTTACAGAACGGGGGAGCAAAACTGCTGACTCAATAACTACAGAACTCCAAACCTCCTGTGACATTAACATCAGATTTAAAATAAATAAATTGCATTTAGAGTAGCATGGCATGGGTTGCTATGGCTGAGCAGTTGCATGCAAGCCTTACTCCACCAACCATCGGTTGGAGTGGTAAAGCTAATTGTCTAATATCAGTAACTATATGATCTAAGTAAAAATAATTAAAATTTTAAATTAAAAAAAAAACTATGTACATGGGAATACCCCTTTAAAGGGGCTCTATAACCACATTTTATGGCCTATGAGCCACACATACCCTTTTTAAAGGCTATTCAGGCACCACTAATCGTATTGTTTTAAACGAAGACCCTAAAAAGGAATATTCAAATCATACTTACCGTGCACAGTGGGTGGTTCGTGCACGGTCACGCGATCCTCTGGTGTGTTCCTCCCGCAACATCCTCCTGGGCTCTTGCTTCCCCGCCTCCATCTTCGTTTCTTCCGGCTGGTATCATCCAAATCATGCTTGCGTAGTTCTAAGGGGAACTGAACATGCGCAGTACGGTCGCGCATTTCCATTCACAAAAATGGCCCCGGAGCGTGTGCAGTAGCGTTCCGGAGGGAGCGCTACTGCACACGCACGGGAGTTCAACATAACCCGCCGGAAGAAAAGATGAAGGCGTGGAAGAAAGAGCCCAGGAGAGCGTCGCTGGAAGAAGACTCCAGAGGAGGGCGTGACTGAAAGATGACATCCACCAGTGCACGAACCACCCACCGTGCATGGTAAGTATGATTTGAATATTTGTTTTTAGGGTCTTAGTTTAAAATGAAGGGGGGCTTTAACAATACGATTAGCGGTGCCTGAATAGTGTTTTTAATGGCTATTCAGGCATTTGTGTGGCTCATAGGTCATAAATATGGTGATGGAGCCCCTTTAAGTACTATCATGGTGTCTATCATAATGATATGTGTATGATAGACACCATGATAGTACTTAAGGGTTAAGCTGGAATTGGTAACTTTTTTTTCCAAAACTGGCCTAGACTCCACAACTGCTACTTTCTTGCCCTGGAATCTGTGTCTGCAGGTTGTGAAACATGGTCTAGCATATGTGACCAAATGGGAAGTAAGAAAATACTTGTCCTCAGATGTCAAACATTCCAGAGCCCTCACCGTAAATGATAGCCTATAGGCTTACCTTTATGCAGTGACATCAATGAAGGATACGGTGTCTATTTTCTCTCCTGCTAGGCCTTTAATAGAAGCCATCAAGCTGAAGCTGTCAGCTTGACATGAGTACATGTATTTCTATTGTATACCCATTAGATACACACCCTGGACAGTTTAAGCTCAGATCTCTGAAGATCTGTTGTAACAACATATTAGTCTATGGTGTTGTGCACAATTTAATGAGGATGACCTATAAATATATATATAATCCATGTAAATCCCTTTTGTCATTTATCATAATGTAAATAAAAGCACTAAAGAATAAAATATCCCTGATAAGTGTTTGGGTACTAGCCGTTGTATCCACAGGCGATGCATTGGCAACTTTTCATCCTCTGATTTTAGGAAATGATGATCTGGCAAACTGGAAACTTTTTAGGCATGTGGTAGTATTTATTTTGGAGGAAGAGGATATTTGTCTGAGAACACCTCACTGCAGCTACTTTGCCTTGTTTTTTTTCTTTTCAGGTTTCGTAGTCTCACAACCGCCTTCTTCAGGGATGCAATGGGATTCCTTTTACTTTTTGACTTAACAAATGAACAGAGCTTTCTGAATGTCAGGAACTGGATAAGTAAGTGCACCTTACGCTGGTTCCATCTGTTAATAATTTTTTTCTCTGTAGTAGCATATCAAGATTATTATTGTGAAAATGCTTTACCATAGCCTATGGCAGTATTGCCTGACGTTTGGATTGTGAACTGAGTGCTACACACTAGAGATGAGCGAACAGTGTTCTATCGAACACATGTTCGATCGGATATCAGGGTGTTCGCCATGTTCGAATCGAATCGAACACCGCGTGGTAAAGTGCGCCAAAATTCGATTCCCCTCCCACCTTCCCTGGCGCCTTTTTTGCACCAATAACAGCGCAGGGGAGGTGGGACAGGAACTACGACACCGGGGGCATTGAAAAAAATTGGAAAAAGTCATTGGCTGCCGAAATCAGGTGACCTCCATTTTAAACGAATAGTGGATTTCAAATCCGGGTCATATGAGAATGGGAACTTTGTGACTATGAGACAGGGATAGCTGTACAGGCAGGGATAGCTAGGGATAACCTTTATTTAGGGGGGAATGTTATTAAAAATAACTTTTTGGGGCTCTATCGGGTGTGTAATTGTGATTTTTGTGAGATAAACTTTTTCCCATAGGGATGCATTGGCCAGCGCTGATTGGCCGAATTCCGTACTCTGGCCAATCAGTGCTGGCCAATGCATTCTATTAGCTTGATGAAGCAGAGTGTGCACAAGGGTTCAAGCGCACCCTCGGCTCTGATGTAGGAGAGCCGAGGGTGCACTTGAACCCTTGTGCACCCTCGGCTCTGCTACATCAGAGCCGAGGGTGCGCTTGAACCCTTGTGCACACACTGCTTCATCAAGCTAATAGAATGCATTGGCCAGCGCTGATTGGCCAATGCATTCTATTAGCCCGATGAAGTAGAGCTGAATGTGTGTGCTAAGCACACACATTCAGCTCTACTTCATCGGGCTAATAGAATGCATTGGCCAGCGCTGATTGGCCAGAGTACGGAATTCGGCCAATCAGCGCTGGCTCTGCTGGAGGAGGCGGAGTCTAAGATCGCTCCACACCAGTCTCCATTCAGGTCCGACCTTAGACTCCGCCTCCTCCAGCAGAGCCAGCGCTGATTGGCCGAATTCCGTACTCTGGCCAATCAGCACTGGCTAATGCATTGTATTGGCGTGATGAAGCAGTGCTGAATGTGTGTGCTTAGCACACACATTCAGCTCTACTTCATCGGGCTAATAGAATGCATTGGCCAATCAGCGCTGGCCAATGCATTCTATTAGCGTGAACTGAGTTTGCACAGGGGTTCTAGTGCACCCTCGGCTCTGCTACATCAGATTGCTACATCTGATGTAGCAGTGCCGAGTGTGCATCAGATGTGTAGTTGAGCAAAACTGACTCAGCACTGCTAAGTCTCTGCATACCCATAGGAATGCATTGGCCAGCCTTCGGCCAATCAGCGCTGGCTCTGCCGGAGGAGGCGGAGTCTAAGGTCGGACCTGAATGGAGACTGGTGTGGAGCGATCTTAGACTCCGCCTCCTCCAGCAGAGCCAGCGCTGATTGGTCGAGTTCCGTACTCTGGCCAATCAGCACTGGCCAATGCATTTCGATGGGGAAAAGTTAGCTTGCGAAAATCGCAAACTGACAGGGATTTCCATGAAATAAAGTGACTTTTATGCCCCCAGACATGCTTCCCCTGCTGTCCCAGTGTCATTCCAGGGTGTTGGTATCATTTCCTGGGGTGTCATAGTGGACTTGGTGACCCTCCAGACACGAATTTGGGTTTCCCCCTTAACGAGTTTATGTTCCCCATAGACTATAATGGGGTTCGAAACCCATTCGAACACTCGAACAGTGAGCGGCTGTTCGAATCGAATTTCGAACCTCGAACATTTTAGTGTTCGCTCATCTCTACTACACACGCAGCTTGTTATGGCTTATGTGTTTTTCCTCTCTTGTTATATACTACTGTACCATCTATGAAACTGTATCACTGAAATTTCCCCATTGTGGGACTATTAAAGGATTATCTTTATCTTATCTTATATGGGATTTTCCTACAACATATAACATTTTTGCATCTGGATACATAACCACAGTTGCTGTTGAGTCTGTGTACCATGTTGACCATGTGCACTAGATAAAGGTTGGCCAAATCAATCATTTGGGGATGTTAGGAGAAATAAATGTTTACCCAATGAATGGTTGGCCAACAATCATTTAAAGGGAGTATGGTGACTTTTTTTTTTTTTTTGCCCCATAGACTTTGAATACCCTTTTACACAGGTGTATATATATATATATATATATATATATATATATATATATATATATATATATATATATATATATATATACACACACACACAAACGCATGTCAGACATCTACCTGTGCACAATATGCAAACAGAATTAACCATACAGTTGGCATCATCCTGTGTAAAGGGCCTTTTTAACCAGTGCCTATCCACTTGTTAGATCTGCAGTCATTTGAGCGTAAAGTCTGCCCAGATCAAAGACCCCTTAGAAGATCAAATTTGCATTATCAGAAATATTTTTAGTTTTTTCAATCTTTAAATGAAGATTACATGTAAAAACCATTCATAATATGTTTAATGGTATTGCATGTTGCCAGTGACCACTTAGTGGCCTAAACAAGGGTAGACAATATCTCACATACATAATTGCTAATATTGTGACAACAGACAGATAAACAGGAAACTTGCATAACCATCGCTGAAAATAGAGAAGGTATCAGTGAAATCTCTTTATCTGAAGCATGAAAAAAATGAGACATGAGTATGACTACAACGAAAAATTCATTGTGTAGTTGTCAGACATTTTGGTACAGTAGGTATAAAGAAGTCTCATTGTCAAGTCATCTTTCCTAAATTCATAACATGGAGTCTGTAGGTCACTATGATGTAGTAAGTTCTTAGCCAAGGGCTTGTTTATTTGCAGGACAAGTTGTATTTTCAACTAGCACTGATCAGTTTTCCATGTATAGTATAGTATAATATGTTGTGATACAGTAAACAATTTATGGTGTAGAATGGGGAAAAAAAAAAACCAGTATATTGCCAAATTATGACTGTCCTATGTTGACAGGCCTATAAACCTTCAGTAGGCTTCTGGCTGTCGTGACAGCCAATCTTCACGGTGATACCTTGTGATACCATGTTACCAATGTTACTAGACCACTGATTGGGATAGCAGCCCCCATCTATTTCATGGCGTGCATCCATGGCAGATGTCGCCAAGGGGTTCATGATTGGAGAGCTGCTATTTCATATTTAGGAATTTATATTACAGGAGTAAATTTAGAAAATCCTGCAGTTTACTTTTAGATTTTTATTTATAAGCCCTGTATAAACTGTCTTAAATTATGCAGCAACACAGGTATTAACTTTCTGCTGGGGGAGGTGGGACTTGGTATAGGGGATGGACGTTTGCAATCTTTCTGTTTTGCTCAAGACAGCTCACGAAGAGGAGGGGGCTGACTTTTAAGCCAATTATCCTATTGGCTGATCTCCTGGGACACACAGAAGATACCTTAGATATTGAATTGTTATAACATTAGAGTCAAAGGATGCTATTGGGAATTTTTTGTACAGTGTTCCTTTAAGTGTTGGTTTACTAAAGGTGATCCCTGTAAGCCATTTAGTTATTGGTGTGAAACTTTGCGTTGTTTGGTTTGCACACTATCTACACTTCATATTTGTTAAGGGAAGTTTAACAAGACCTGTGGCATTTCTTATTGCAAATACCAAGGAACACCCTCCTCATGTGCAAACACAGTGCTGTCTAGAGGGAGTTTTGATTCCCACCCAAGATCAAGAGCTGAAGATTAGTTATGGAAACTGCAACAAGAATAGAGAGCAGAACTTTCACCTTATTTCTGTGTCTTAATTCATGAAATAGGTTGTGATGTTTTTGTGCATGAAGTAAGACCTATTTCACATTTCACCTACATTAGTCTGTCATGTCACATATTTGACATTTCACGTCTGCATTGTTTTATTTTGCTTTCAACATAAAGAACATACTGAGAAACATAGCCTAGGGTCTCTGATCTTTGTACTGACTACACCCATAGTCATTGGTAGTCATAGGTAAGCATGATCTTTAGGTGAAGAAAAAAAAATAGAACATACACACATGTATGTATCACACACACACACACACACACACACACACACACACACACACACACACACACACACACACACACACACACACACACACACACACACGAAAAACAGAGTACACAGTCTTTGAATTCTGTGGTTTCATGTAAGCATAACATGATGGAAAAGCAACCGGTCCTTACAAGCCCTTACAAGGGATTTTCCAGGCTGACAGATTGGTGACCTAGGATAGGTCATCTTTTGAAGATTGGCAGGTCCTACACCAGAATACCTTGTAGATCAGCTGTCTGAAGAGACCATAACCTTCAGATAAAAGCTGTGGTCTATTCACTGAAAACCAAGCACCGTGCTGTATGTTGTACAGCATCTGTGTTTGAGTTTGCCGCTCAGCCCCTCTTCTTTGTATTTAGGCCATGTGATTAATGAATAACTTTATCACATGGCTTATAAAGTGTACAACACCACTGTCTCTTCACAGCTATTGAGCAGGGGCCCTGGCTGTCGGGTCCCCACTGATCTGTGAATGGTGACCATCCTAAGGTCATCAGAGATCTGGTGTCCATGAATGAGATCAGAGTATAACATTCCCTCAGTCCCATAAAAATGAATGCAATGTTTTTTTTTTAACATACACACCCATTGCTGTTCACATAGAGCACTTGTAGACCTAAGGTTCTTGTTGGACCTTCAGCAATTAGATATTCCCAATTTTGTGTGATGTTAGTGGCAAATCGATATAAGGGTAAAGGAAGTTGCTTCCAACTATATTTATTTATTTTTCCCCCTCCATATAAATCAATCAATCCTGATTAGCTAATAGAGTAGGACTCGTTCACACGGGGCAAGAGGGGGCGGATTTTGGCGCTGAATCCACGTCGTAATCCGCCCCCTCACAATAGCAGTCTATGTAGACCGCTAGCTTCATTTTTCCATGAGCGGCAACATGCCGCTCATGGAAAAAACTAAGTGGGCTGCCCTTTCTTCAGGCGGATTCCGCGGCTGATTCAGCCCTGGCGTCCGCCTCGCAGCAGCACCCTCCAATCTAGGCCCATTCATTTGGGCTTACTCTGGAGCTGGAAGCTGTGACTGTCGGAAGTCGTGGCAGGTGCATTTTGACCCTATTCTGACGCGGCTTTCCGTGTCAGAATCAGGGCCAAAATCCGCTATTCTGCTCCCTGTGTGAACGTGGCCGTACTATTTGTGGGTAGTACTAGTTCTGCTGTTTAAAGCAGTATATTAGTGGGGGTCCAGAGTCCTTAAGCGGGGAGAATTTCTGCTGTTCTTTTGAATATGTGTAATTCTATGTATTTATTACTAGATCTGTAGTGGATAGCAGCATTATTGTATTAATAATGAAAAATACTGATGTACAGACAGATTATAGTAAGGGTCTCCATGCCACACTTCACATTTTTAACAGCAAAGCCACGCAAAAGTGAGTAAGACTAGCACTACTTTGTCCTCCAAAACTTGGAAATATCCACACACCTGGGCACTAATGTGGTGCTCAGCAGTGACAATTTAGCGTCAAGTAATCCAAGATAGAAAAATATTGTGGTACTAATGACTTTACTAATCCTCTTCCTTGACACACATGCTCTAAAATTCCTTGGCATTGGGCTGATTAGTGTAAGAAAAGATTGCAATAGCCATTTTGCATTTATGTATGCTTCATCTTGCCCATCTTTATTTAACGCTACTTGGCCTAATGCTATAGAATACTAAAAAAATCTTTACTAAAGAAGGATGTTAGAAAGTAGCCAGTGCAGTAGTAATTCTTTCTACGTTATGGTACATTTTTACTACATTTTAAATTTTATACAAATAGAATTGATATAAAAATATTAGTGAGTATCCTTGTAATTACATTGACTTCTCTTGTGCTGATCCTAAATTACATTTTTTTTTTTTTTTTTGTTATGGTTAAGAATCGCCAGAACAAAATTTGTAATTTCTGGGCAAAACACAGGGATAGATTTTTAGGAATACTGGATTAGACAATTTTAAACCTCCCCAGCTTTATCACTGTGTTTGATGCTAAATCTGATACATTTTAAACTGCCTAGTCTAAGGTCTTATGCACATGGCCTCAATTGTATCTGCAATTGTGGATAAAAGCATGGGCCCATAGACAAAGCTATAGTTTTTGCAGCTCTGTGTCTGGGCTTCATTTAAGAGCTGCAAATTCTTCAGCAGGTTCTTTACCTTTCTGCATTTGCAGCTTGGCCCAGTCGATAGAATGGATGGGTCAGTGCAAATAACAGATGACACCTGGATACTAATCCGGGTATCATCTGTACTGTTTTCACTGACCCGCAGACTGCACACAATTGTGTGTATGAAGCCTAACTTTACGCCACCTATTTCTTGGTTTAGTTAACAGCAAAAAAAAAATAAAAAATGCAAGATTTTTGGTGTACAGTGTCGCCGTTTAGGCACAACTCTTCCAATTAGGCCATGCCTGCTTTTCAGTAAGCCATTCCCCTCTTGTCAGTCAAGTCATAGGAAGTGTCTAAATCTCTATTGGCAAATGTGCTGCAGATTATGGTACAACTTGCACCAGAAGTCTGACATATTTTCATTAGCAAATCTGTGTTTTGCTTCCTCTCCCTGTTTTTAGAAAGGGAAACTCTGAGGAAAAGAAAGCTAGATATATAGTTTTGTAGAATGCCAAAATAACAATGCATTACAGTGCCCTAAAATACTGCCATGAATCTACTATATAACTTTTCTATGAAATGCTATGAAATCAAGCCATGCTCAGGTCCTAGGTTCACAAACCAAACTTAACAAACTGATGGTTGGCCCTTCTGAATTAGGTTACATGCACACAAATGTGTACATTTGTGGGGTCTATGCAAAGTGGCATAAGCGGCACATAGGTAATATCTGTGTGCCATCTATGACCTCCATGGACCCATAGATTGTGAAACTAAGCCCGGGCCAAAAATTAGGAATAGGGAGTGTCCTGAGTTTTACTCCCAGCCCCATAAAAGTACCGATGACTATACATTGTATTGTGTATGGGGCAGTGTGCTAGCCATGAAAAACACAGCACATTGTCTTGTGGAGCCTTACGCTGAGGTGTTTGGTGATGGCCCAAGGGCACCTGCACCCTTTTTGCTCTACCGATAACCCATCAATAAAATCGAGTCTTAAATGACCATGAGTACAGTCTGTAATTCATTATCAATACCAGATGCTCAATTTCTGTGTAGAATTGTCAGCTGTAAAATGTCATTCTAATAGTACATCTTACTGTTCTGCTTTAGCTCACAGGTTGTAGAGTAACATTTCTAAGCTTGTCAATTATGTATTCTATTTCTTTCTTAGGCCAGTTGCAAATCCATGCCTATTGTGAAAACCCAGACATTGTGATGTGTGGAAACAAAGGTGACCTGGAGGACCAGAGAGCTGTTAAGGAAGATGAGGCAAAGGAATTTGCGGAGAAATATGGGTGAGCAGTTTCCTTCCTTCCATTGTTCCAGCTGACATTTAGGTTGCCTGCCTGGTCTGATTCCTATGCCTGGATGTCACAATGCTTTAATCCTCGTTTCATATGTTATGCTTTGCATCTGCAAATACACAGAATAAATTGGTGGTGTGTGTTGGATTCACTGAATTGTGAGACTATTTGGAGTTAAGCAGATTAGCTAGTTTTCTCCGGCTCTGGTTTTGAAACCTATTTTTTTTTTTTTTCGTGTTGCCAGGGTCTGCAAAAAGTAGCTTAGAAAATCCATTTTTGTAAAAGTGTAACAACTTTTTTATTTTGTTTGATTGTCAAACTGCAATGTTTTTGTATTTTGTTGCATTTTTATTCAGAAGGACAAAGCCACTTTAATATGTGAACACATATTTATGTAACTTGGCTTTCTATAATGTTCTAGCTATAGCCATTGTAAGTATTCCATCTATAGTTTTAGCACCCCCTTGTGGACCAATAATGTAATGACTTCTTAAAATGTACCCGTCATAGCTTTCTTACATGGGTTAATATTTTTACATCTTATATTTCCCTACATGACAAATGTTATGTAGGTCAGTGGAAGAAAGCGAACCCATTAATCTGTCTTTTCTGTACAGTAAATATTTGACCTGACCAAAGTACAATTAAAGATCTAGGGAGACGCCTATCAACAGTCTATGGTGTGGTTGTATAGCAGGGTCACTGGCGTATGACATTTATCATGTGGACAAATAAAGGAATTGATCAACTGCTTATCATAAGGAAGACTCAATAAAAAGATACAAACTGGACTTGGCTACTAAAGCTTTTAGTTGACATCCTCTGTCAGAAGGACTTGGCACATTGCATTTACCATTCTGGTTCCTTTGTTTCTCCTGGAAGTATGGGACAGCAGAGGTGTCTAGAAAATGCTAATCTAGACTATTGTGGGGATTGACTGACTGGATATCTGATGCTATGATAACCTGTCCCATTCTCCATGATGGGTTAGAATTCAGACCTGGGTGTTTGTTTTTTCTGCATTGAATGTAATGCTATAATATTGTTAGCAGAGGAAGCTGCACAGGTAACAAAAAACTGTTTCTTTTTTATATTCACTTTGCATTCCAATGGAGAGGGTCCTTGTAGAGTTGAAATACAGTGTAAGGCTGCATTCACACTGAGTAACGCTGGCGTTTTTTGTGCTTATTTTTGCACATAGCGCAGCGTTAACGCCGCGTATACGCGCTATGTGCAAAAATAAGCACAAAAAACGCCAGCGTTACTCAGTGTGAATGCAGCCTAAGAAATCCATTGTTTATAACTATAGTTTATAGTGTTTAAGTCAAAATGAGCCTAAGAACGAAGATGAAATTAAAGGAGGGTCTTACACGAAACTCTGATTTAAAGTACCAATCAGGCTGTACAAAAGTGGTGAAAAAAAAGTCTCACTCCTGACCCATCCCCTGCCATATCTTTTCTGATGCTTATCATGTCCTTGTTACTCTTTACTTTCTGGTGTCTTGATACAGAAAGAAAATGTCTGGAGACGTAGACAGTGATTGACTAAGTGGACATTTTTTGTATTTTAGTATAATAAAATGTATTTATTTTTTATGATGAAATTCACTTTCTGCTAATTATACTGTGACACTGAAATATCTTCTGTGTGCACCTGCCTATGAACACACACAGTGCATGTGCCATTATCTATGAATTTCCTGTGTACTCAAAGATACCAGGAAATAAAGACCAGCCGAGATCCAGACTGTGTCAGAGGACTGGTGATAGGCGGTTCTATTTTTATATATATATATATATATATATATATATATATATATATATATATATATATATAACACTTTTTTACAGTAAAGTGAGATGTACTTGCCTCTGCTTCAGTGCGCATGCGCCAGGTATTGCAAGACCAAGTAAGAGAGATTTGACTTTGAAGATGAGGAAAGTACATCTCTTCTCTGTGCTTGTCCAGGAGACATGGGTTTAGTCCAGACTGTAGGACTGTTCACAGGAACACCACTACCTAGATATTCATTTTGGCATGCAGCGTGAAACTTCATTTTTACACAATACGTCATCATAAAGTTTATGATAATTGCACAATACCAAAACTGTTAGAGCTTTATAACATGGTGATGGTTCAGGAGGTGTAAACAAGCTGTCAGCTCTTCTTTCTATGTATTTTGACTAGTATGCAGTGATTTAATATCGTTCTGTTAACCCCTTTACAGAATCCCCTATTTTGAAACCAGTGCCGCAGATGGAACAAATGTGAATAAAGCAGTGGATACCTTACTGGATCTGATCATGAAGCGGATGGAACGGTGTGTGGACAAGTCTTGGATACCTCAAGGGGTGGTCCGGTCCAATGGCCATAGCTCTACTGAGCAGTTAAATGAGGACAAAGACAAAGGCAAATGTGGATGCTGAGACCACCCCCTAAAATAAATCCCTAAATGCCAACCCTTAGTGCTGTTGGAGTTCTGTGATCTCTGAATATACATTTTATCGTCAGTACTTCAGAGCTTTGTATGACATTCCCAAACATCCAGGAGCATTACTGCTTTATTTTCTTGCTAAAGAATGTGCTAGTCATGAATGATTTTACATACACCTACAAGTCTGGTGCTCTTGGCCATGTACTCATAGTACAGGGTTGCCGTTAGCATTTCCAATTAGGCAGTAGTGCTGACCTCTTACTGTAAGTTTATGCTTCCCAGCAATACCTATACGTCCCTATTATGTATGTTTTCACAGCTAATGTTGCAAGAATTATATATACGGTTTCTTATGTTTCAACAGGAATTTAGGGCAGAATAAAAACCAGCAAAATTTCTTCAGGGCTGTTTCTAAGCGATGACATTATATGTGCCATATTTGCATTTTTGGACCCTTTAGGACAGAGACAGTTCCACACTGGTCCTGGTGAGACATGCTGCCATACTGTTCTGAGAGGCCATAATAATACAAAGGCTGGCTAAAAGTGGTGCACTATATAATTCCATCTATTTTACTTTTCTCCTCTTTACTCTTGTGGTGGTCAACTTGGCTAGGGGCTATTTTCTTTTCCTTTTTGATACTTGTTGGTGACAATATACCTATACATTGAAATTCCATTTTTGTCCATCATTGTAAACTTTCATGGTTGCGAACAATTTTTAGCTTTCAAGATGCCAATATTTTGTAACATGGTTTTGATAAGTGATATTGGTTTGCATTTCTATTATGATTGACTACAGTTTTATTTATGAATGGAGGCAGACACAAATAGTGGCTAGTGAGTCACTAATACTGTTCACGAATGTAAGATTCCTTTTACATGTTTCTACAACTTTCTAAATCTGTAGTTCAGCAGAATGCCGCATTCACTTTATCAAAACCTTGCTATGATATGGTATTTATTGCTTCCTATACATCATTATGGAAGGATTGATTAAATAATACATAGAATACTTACTGACCGCAATATATGATTATAAACTGTAGTGCAATGAAGTGTAACCTAGTATATGGGCCCTTCATCGCCAATTAAAGCCATTCCCACTTGTATGCCATGGTTCACTCAGATGTCTCTCTGATTTCATGTCCCTTTTTTCACATATTTTGGCAACAAATGTTGTCATATGGCAAATTTTATACCTGCAACATTCAGCAATCAAGCATATTTAGTTCCCCTCTATTCTTCTCCATTGGGTTGTTTCCCAGGACTTTTTTTTTTTTTTTTATGTCAAGTTCTCCAATTCCACTGTTTAGAAGCAGATGTGAATGGCAAAAACTAGATTAATACTAGACTGGGAACTGTTATATGATTGAAGAAATACAGTATCCAAATATTTTAGGCAAACCAAAGAGAGACAGACATTGAGAAAATATGCATTGTAGATAAAGGCAGCATTACACCTTTATCGGGATTCTCTGCATGTCGGGGTAGACTGAATACATGACACTAGTTTTCTCACTTATTTATTAATTTCTAGGTAGTAAATCAGTGTTTAGGGAGAATTCCCTGTTCCACTGGATGAAATTCAGACACCATCTTCTCCAGCTGTAGTAATGCTGCCATAAATGCACTTACCTGCTCTAAATAGGAGTTCCATTGATGTAATGTGGTGTTTTACATTGGCATTATACTATAACTTTGTATCTCAAAGCAACTGCTAAACTCCTTATTTTATATCCAGAAGAAATCCTATATCAATTTTAGTGCTCCTTTTTCAGTAAAGCGAAATAAATCTTATATATTGTGCCTCTGAGACACCTGCTAAATTTGGTCAGTGTGCTGTAGACATATGGGATAACATTGAGGAGTGCCTTTTATAGCAGTCATCCAGTGATAGGAGTGTTCTTCTGCCGTGCCAAATACAATTCAGTTGGTATTCAGATGCTTTTTGAAGTGTTGTCTTTGTACTTACTGTATATTGCACAGCAGAGATGTCATATGAAACCAGGCTACTTGCCACCTTTGTTACAAGAGGAAGAATGTTTCTTTTTAATGTTGTTCTGAAATACGATTAAAAGTGAGATTTAATACATTCTTAAATGGCATAGTGTTGACAGTGTAATAATGTATATGGTCTATATCCAGATGTTTTACAAAAAAAATAAAATTTATTATCAAATCAATAATGTCTCTTTAGTCACTTTATCATTCATCTGGCCAAACATCTTCAACAGAAAACAAATATAATATATAGTGTATATGGACAAAGAATGTCCAACCTGGTCACTGATTTAGGGCTAGTTCACACGGGGCTAGGGATGGCGTATTTTGGTCCTGATTTTGACGCGGGAAGCCATGTCAGAATAGGACCAAAATGCGACTGTCGCGGCTTCCGATAGTCGCGGCTTCCCGCTCCGGAGTAGGCCCAAATGAATGGACTTAGTCCGGAGGGTGCTGTTGCAAGGCGGGACACTGGGGCTGAATCAGCCGCGGAATCCGCCTGAAGAAAGGGCTGCTTGGTTCTTTTTTCTGTGAGAGGGAACATACTGCTCACGGAAAAAAAACGAAGCTAGCGGTCTACATAGACCTCTATTGTGAGGTGGCAGATTCTGAGGTGGATTCGGTGTCAAAATCCCCAGATTTAAAACAGTCATTGAAGCATTATTCCAAGTATGAATAAAATTTAAACTAGTACTATTAATGGGATAGTAAATAAAGTCTAGTATGGCCATCACATTGGTTGACCATACAATTACATCTTCAAGGCAACGACCACATCAGACATTGCATTGAGGGAAAGAGTTGGCTCCTGTATATAAATAACAATCCTTTTTTCTTTTTCTTTTTTTTTTTTTTTTTTTTTTTTTTTGTCGATTGTGAGCCCCTTATAGGGATCACAATGTACTTTTTTTTTTTTTTTTCTCCCTATCAGTATGCCTTTTGTAGAATGGAAGGAAATCCACGCAAACTGGGAGAGAAAATACAAAATCCTTGCAGATGTTGTTCCTGGTGGGATTCAAACCCAGGACTCCAGCACTGCAAGGCTGATGTGCCACCGTGTTGACCCTGAATGTTAGTTTTTTGACAAAATATTTTGAATGCCTGGTGTGAGAATGTTGTCTGTGAACATAACAGAGAGAAGCGCAGAAAAAAAAAAATCCATGAGAATAAATTTTGGTGATGCTTTTAAGGGGTCGATCAAACTTCCCCCTCTTTTGGGAGACTTATGTTGTCTTGTATTCTGGGAGAGTGGAAAACAAACAAAAAAATCTGTACCAAGGTTACACATACTATAGAAGTAGACCATACATTTGAAGTTACAGTTGAGGCTCATTGGTGGTGTATCTATAGGGCAGGGGTACTCAACTGTCCGTGGGCTAGCTAGGGAAACTGGGAGGAGATGTGAGAAGGGGGATCATGGGCGTTGTAGGGCAAGACGGCAGGAAGCTAGGGAACCATGTAATGTACCCTGGCTCTGTACTAATGCATGGCATCATATTCTGTGGATTAGTAACTCATTATTCAAGGGTAAAATTCTAAATTATAGTTTAGCAAACCTATAAAAAAAAAAAAGTCAACCTATGACTGATATCTTCACATGGCATGATAGACATTGTACAGTAAATATGCTATCCGCAAACATGAGGACAAAAACTTTGAGATGTAAATAAAAGTACAGGAGAAAGACGACTATCTACAGCTCTGGCTCGACTGCCCCTTTCCTTTTAGTGGCCCCTCAATCTTCTGGAGATAAATGGAGTGCATTGTTAAAATTAGTGTCACCCCCCCCAAGATGGCTAATACATGGGGGTCCCACCTCAATTAGAAGCAGGGGTAATTATCTGTTTGATCTACATAATGCCACTGTAGGTTGTTTTCAGGCGTTCTTGTTGGGTATTTTGGAGGTCTATATGACTTGTACACGCACACAAATGCACATGTTTATTTGTAATAATTGTGATTGTGAGGCCAATTGTTCCTAAAAGAACCAGTAATATCCCAACCACTGACTCAACAAGATTCATCTATCAGCACTCAGGAGAAGAAAATCCCCTGCGGAGGAAACCTCTGGGGAACCATGGCTGATGGACTGCCCTTCCCTCTGGGCATTAAGGTGCTGTAGAAAACAAACAGTAACTGTTGTACAGCAGGCAGTCATCGCAGTGATTTCCCAAAACAGTCCTTCTTATCTCTACTCTGTTTATAATTGCTACTTTTAATCCCCTTATCTGTCCTCTAGGGGGCAGAGAACGTTTGCTATCAGCATAAAAAGGTGTCAGTATACAATCAGTATGTGTATCAGTCTGTTTTGAGGTGTCAAACTGAATTCAAATGGACAGATGGCATACTGATGTGTGAACATACCCTAAGACAGGTTATCCAAAAGTCTCCCCATTGATTATGAAAATATGCCTCCCCACACGCTTCCACAGTGTTGTCCAAGACTGCCTTTCCAAATGTCACCTCAGCGATTGTCCGAGACAGCTTCCCCAAATGCCTCTACAGTAGGATTTGTATCTTTACAATTTTTATTCTGATACCAATAAATTTGTATAGTTTTATACTATTTAAGTGTGGAAGTCCCTTTTTGTATTTTTGAGGTAAATTCTCCATGTTTGTTATGCATTATTGGCCTCTTTTGTATTATTAAAAAATAAACATGTTTAGCCTGGACAACGCCTTTAGGCTGGGCACCCACATGATGTAAAAACTGCCATTTGTTCACCACAGAAACAATGAGAAAAAAAAGCGCAGCGTTTTACAATCTCTAGCGAATCCGATCCACACCTTGCGGAAAAATATGTGCAGCGGATATGCTGCGGTTTTTGAAATCGCAAGCATGTAAGTTATAAATTGTAAATCTTTTCCTGCAGTGCTTTTTTTTTGGCTACAGCCCACTATGTGGGGGCTTTCACCTTAGGGTAAGTTCACACTGGGTTTTTTGGATCGGAACCTGAGATGGCCTCCGCCTCAGGTTCCAATTCAAAAGCCGGGTAGCCGTGAATGAAAGCTGGTGCACTGCATCGGCATCCAGCTGCGCACTCCGCTCTGGATTAGGCCCAATGAATGGGCCTAGTCCGGAAGAGGGTGTGTCTTCAGGCCGAATCGTGAGGCGAAACGGCCTGAAGAATGAGCACCTCGCTTCTCTCCCGGAAAAAGCTCCTGAGCGGCTCCCATTGATTTCAATGGGAGCCGTCTTTTTGGTCAGGATTTTGAGGCGAATACGGCCTCAAAATCCTGACCAGAAAACTCTGTGTGAACTTATCCTCAAGGAAGCCTGGTGCAGCTGCAGTTTACACATTGATTAAAGCAGCCTTATTGTAATACTAGCCCCTGCCCGTGACTTCGTTTGCATGTTGTTGGTGTCGATGATCCGCCATTATTAAGCAAATTGCTGCCATTGATGATCCACCTGCTTCAGCGTTTCAACTTGCACCATGGCTGTGATTCTTCCGGCATCTCAGCAGCTCGCTGGGACGCCATATAATGAGCGTGTTGTTGGTGCTGATGATCCCCCTGAGCTTCGCTTGAGGAGAACTCTGTTGACTTCTGGCTTCCTTCATAGCTCTCGTTGTTTTAGAATTTTGTGACAATGATAACAGCGGAATAACAGCATCGCTTCTGCCGCTGCTGTCTTCATGCAGGGCAGAAGCATAGCGATGTTGCTGGCTTCACCTGTGCCGGCATCTAACTCCCCGGCATCCGCTGTAATAGGCGGATGCTGGGGACTGTTAGACGCCGGCACAGGCACATCGCTATGCTTCTGCCCTGCATGAAGACAGCAGCGGCAGAAGCGATGCTGTTCCGCTCCGGGGTCATATATGCAAAGCCAAGCGGCGAGATGCCGCCGGCCCTGCGTGCAAGCTCATACACCAGTCTAACCTTCACAATGCGAATACAGACCCGCAGGGTGTCGGGTCTGTATTCGCATTGTGAAGGGTAGACTGGTGTATGAGTGCGCACACAGAGCCGGCGGCATCTCGCCGCTTGGCTTTGCATATGTGACCCTCGCCCACCAATGACGAGACAAAGCCGGAAGACAGAAGATCTTAGATGAACGAAGACGGGTAAGTATGCGACGTGGGAGTACCCCTTTAATATAGCATGTGAACATAAATTCATAACAGTCGTGAAGCCATTATCTATGTGCCAAATTTCATCCAAACCCGTTCAGCCGTTTTGCGTGATTAAAGAACAAACATCCAAACTTCCACATTTATAATATTAGTAGGATAGGATATTTCAGTTGCACAGTTTGCAAATCATGTGTCAATCTTCCTGAATATTACTCCTACTATTATTAATTCTAACACAAATAACACAAAAATATTATGTTATTAAAAGTTTTCAGCAGAATACATTTTAGAAGGTGCATGGTTTTACTTGATTCAGTGGTAAGAGATTTTACATTCTACATCTGCGCCCCCAGGTGTCGCTGTGCTGTAAAGCTTCTTGCTCGCTTCCTGTTAGACGCTCTAGCTTCGGAGGAAAGCGGAGTCGCCGTGACGTCACTTCCTTTCACGTTTCGTGCAGGTCCGGGGTGGTCGGCCCGTGGACTGAGCCGACAACATGCGTATCGAGAAGTGTTATTTCTGCTCGGCGCCCATCTACCCGGGGCACGGGATGATGTTTGTGAGGAATGACTGTAAGGTAAGCGGCGCTGTGAGCTTGTCTTATCTGCACGGTTGTGTATGAAGCCGTACGAGCGCATGTGGAAATGGCTGAGCGTGGCTGTTTACTTGTCACATGGCTGTGCGGTGTCTTGTAAGTAACTGGAGTGTGCTCGATATTTTTAATGCAAGTATAGGTTGTATGTGTTCACTGCTGCCTATATACTATACGTGCTATGTACATATATATGTCTATTCGTGATTTGTATAGTTCCTAGATCTCCGGTATCAGACTGGTAAGGGGGCGGGGTCTGACACCCCTACCAAAAAGACTGCAGACTGTAATCACTTCACTGAATACAGAGAACTTATTCAAGGGGTTTGGGAATTCATCATTTGGTGAATGGAAGAGGCAGTGGCACTCCTGAGTATCACAGCCTCTTCAAACAGCTGATCAGCGGGGGTCCCAGGTGTCGGACCCTCACCAATCTCACAGTGGTGATTTATTCCAAGGATAGGTCATCAGTACCCATTTTATTCCGTTCCCACATTAAAAATGTGTAATATGTAAATCAGATATTTTTTGGTTCCTTTTTATGACGTTCACTCGCTTTACATGAGAAAGTTTTCCTCACTATGATCATGACAAAACTTTTTTTTTTTTTTAATAAATATATGGTGCAGTGTGAGGCCCAGTTGACTTCTGTGTTTGGGTTTCCGTTCAGGGAATCTGCTTGGGGATCGCCCTCCTCCCCCGAACGGAAACCTAATCCACATAAAAAAGCGTTTACCTTAGGAAAACCATGGACCCCATAGACTATAACGGAGTCCGTGTGATTTCCGTACGAAAAATACAGAGAAACGTGCTCCTTGAAGGACTTTTCTCCGCATATTTCATGCAGATAGTGACCGGGGTCTGAGTTCTAGCTTTTTGTGTTGTGAGCTGTAATTTTTATTGGTACCTTTTTCTGGCATGTATGACTTTGCCATCACTTTTTATTTTTTCTTTGTGAGAGATCGAGTGATCAAAAAAATAAATTTGTGCCCTGTAAGTTACAGAGGCTCGTATGCTGACAGGCTCGTTTTAAATATGGCTATAGATTTTATCTTCTCGACAGCCAGGTTGCATTTTAACATAAATGTATGTTCATATGCTACTAACCACTCCGTTTCATGTACCACTGTTTCAGGTTCCATTGTGAAAGTGTGTAACATTACTGTTTCTTAGGCCTTTAGGTTCTGCCGCTCAAAATGTCACAAGAACTTTAAGAAGAAGCGTAATCCCAGAAAGATCAGGTGGACCAAAGCCTTCAGAAAATCGGCTGGTAAAGAGTTGACAGTGGTAAGTTGTAAAATATATCACTGCATTTAGAACACAGAAGTTGTTCAGGTTTTCACTCACCACATATTATTAGTTTGTGGTTTTACTACATTAGTCCCTTCAAGGGCTAATACACTGGGATGGATGCTCAATACGATTTTGTTTATACAGTTATATTCGGTTACTGCTTGGATTGTAGTTCATAGTTCCATAATTAGTCACGGTTATTAGCTGTGGTCTTCCTTTACATATTGTTCCTGCATCTCCATAATTGGTTCATGTTTGTATATGCTGTATATTAATATAAACTACAATGATCCGTTCTGATTGTATTGTACACTCTCCCTGCATTTCAAAGCACTGTGTAGGTTATATAGCGTATACTCTGCATCACTGATCACATGATTTCATTTTGTGCAGGATAACTCATTTGAATTTGAAAAACGAAGAAATGAACCATTCAAGTACCAGAGGGAGCTTTGGAGCAAGACCGGTAATGTCTTTCAAAATATTATTAGATTTATACATTGTGTCATATTGTTGTATGATTTTTGCAAGGAAACACAAATAATTTTGTCTATTGCAAAAAAATAAATAAAATAAATGTTGTTATGTCACTGGGTTCGGGTAGCCCCCTACTTTCTTACTTCCACTTCCAATACTTGAGCAATGTAAATATGGCAAGTATCTTGGTTATAGCATAAAAATCAAAAAATACCAGCTCACCCAATAGCTTGTGAATAATCTCCTAATACCTCTAGCCGAGATGCACGGACACCGATGGACTCCCTCGGTCGGTGAAGACTTTGATAATTAGAACAGAATTCCAGCATTCACGGACAAGAAGATAATATAAAATCTATTTCTTCATATAAAACATATTATTCCATATTCCTAGAGGTGCTGTATCGGCAGATCCAGCGTATCGCTACTGACAAATGCTACGCGTTTCAGGACATAGTCCCTTCCTCATGGCATGCCATGAGGAAGGGACTATGTCCTGAAACGCGTAGCATTTGTCAGTAGCGATACGCTGGATCTGCCGATACAGCACCTCTAGGAATATGGAATAATATGTTTTATATGAAGAAATAAAGAAATAGATTTTATATTATCTTCTTGTCCGTGAATGCTGGAATTCTGTTCTAATTATCTTGGTTATAGGTAGAGTTTTAATTTAGTTTGTAATCTCCCCTCCGCTTGATTATGTTCTTGTCACAGTATAGTCAAATTTAGTCCATGAGTTAGTGTATTTGCACACTTGAAGATATTCATTCAATTCTTCCTTTTAGTTGATGCTATGAAGAGAGTAGAAGAGATCAAGCAGAAGCGACAGGCTCGATTTATCATGAACAGGTAAGAAAGCCTCAGCTCACAATTGGCTTCTTATTCTATAAGTGTCTTCATATGAACAAGGTTTAATGGACTTTCTCTTTTGTAGGCTGAAGAAAGGCAAAGAGTTGGAGAAGGCTCAGGATATCAAAGAAGTCAAACAGAATATACATCTTATCCGGGCACCACATGCTGGTAAGTTCTTTGGTCTGCCAGAAGATTTAGACTTTTCTGAAACTACAATTTATTTTTTACTTTTTTGGGAGCTTTATGAAGGCTCTGAGGCCTCTCTTCGGTATCTATCCTATTGAGGCATGCCTGTAGCAGGACTCTTTAGAGACATAATGATTTCCTCATAGAATGCAATATAATTGTATTGCAGTCTGGGTGACAAGTGATCTAATGATTTCAGGTTTAGGCTCCTCAGGGGGAGTAATACAAAAAAAAAAATAAATTAAACATTTTAAAATCCTTTAAATCGCCCTCCTTTGCTTAGATCTGTAGTAAAACCAAACCTAAACAAGTATAAAAAGTATACCTTTTCCATATGGTGAATGCTGTAGAGGGGAAAAAAACTAAATGGCTAAACTGACGTATTTTTGCTCTTTTGCCTCCCTAAAAAATTTGAATAAAAAGTGATCAAAACACAAGACATTCCCAAAAAAATAAACCAAGACAAAACATACATCTGGCCCCAAAAACCATACCCTTACACAGCCCTCTATACTTAGACATAAAAACAAGAGCTATGGGTATCAAAACTTGGCCACTCCTCTTTTTTTATTTTTTATTTTTTTTATTTTAATAAAGGTATCACCATAATTATAATGACCTGCGCATTATAGGTAGCGTCATTTCGGTCACACAGTGAATGCCATAAAGACAAAACCCATATGAAAATGGCAAACCCCCAGTTTTTCTCTAATTGTATCCCATCTTTTCAGTACATCACATGAAATATTAAATGGTATCATTATGAAGTACGAATTTTCCTTAAGCCCTCATACGGTTCTGTAAATAGTAATATAAAAAAAAAAGTTATGACTTTTGGAAGGTGGGCATTATAAGAGAAAATGGATGAGGCATGAAGAGTTAAGAGGACCTTTCATATGCTCGGGCACACACAATTTTATATACTGCTAGAAAGCCAACAGTGCGCTGAATTCAGTGCATAGTCGCCTTTCCCGTTATGTGCCCCGGGGCTGGAGATATCCTTGTAGTTATAACGGAAACGATCTTGGCTCATTGTCAGAAGGGATTTCCTGACAGTCTAGCTGGGCTGTGAGGAATACCCCCCTGATTGTAGTCGTCCATAGAAAAGTACTGGGGGGCGAGGTGTTCCTCACAGCTTATAACTGGTAAGGAACGCTCCCTCTGATAGTACAGAGCAATGGACAGGTACTGTCGGAGGGTGGGGTTCCTCACAGCCCAACTATTAATATGGATTTCCTTTATACTGTTCAATTCAGTTGTGGTTCTTTGACATTCTCTTTCTAGCCTGTTATATATTTGTGATTTTTTATTTTTTTTAATTTTTTTTAGGAAAAGCAAAACAGTTGGAAGACAAAATGGTTCAGAAGTTACAAGAGGATGTGGATATGGAAAGTGCCTCATAGATATGGATGAAACAGATACACTCATCATCTTGACATTATCGCAATGCATGCTTCAGTATAAAAGCATTTTTACAGCACTTTGGACTGTAGCACAAGTTCCACTTCTGAAGCCAGAGACCATGCAGCAGGACTGTTTTAGTACAGTCAGTCTGAAAAATAAATTTTTATTTCCTTGTGATGCTTTCAGTGTTTGTTCACACTAATATTTAATCCGATTACATTTTTTTGTGTTATGTTGATCTGTTCTTTTTTTACTCTGCTTTTATTGGTTAGAATCATTGGATTTCATTATATGAGGGTGAAGCATAGTAAACCAGCTGCACAGTTAGGAGGTCAGACTCATCTGATTATAATTTTTCCCCATGAAAATTCTTACCTCCATTGCAAAGATATTGATTTATTTTACAATACACAAATGAGCAGCCTGGAGCACCAAGGGCAGCTCTAGTGCTCCACATTGCTATGCCCCCACACTACTCTAATACTGTCCTTCATCCCCTCCCTTTCTTTGAGTGATCATGCCAGGCAGCTCACATTTGTGCTGGCTTATTAGGGTATGTTCACATGGATGAAAAGGTCACAGAAACCTTTTCCGCCTTGTGAACATTCTACGCGGTTAGCCGCGACAAGATGCCGATTCAGCATTCCATCGCGGAATCCTGCTCATGATTAGGCCCAAATAAATGGGCCTAAACTGTAGCGATTCAGCTGCAGAATCCGTGGCAAGATAGGTCACCTGAAGTCAATGGGAGCCATTTTTGCAGGCAGATTTTAAGGCGGATTGTGTGTCAAAATCCACCTGCAAAAAAACTCAGTGTGAACATGACCTTAGAGCGGTTTGGAACAACAGAGCCGCCCTGCTCATTTACATATTGTGAAATAAATGAATGTTTTGGCAATGGAAGCACAAATATGAAAAAGGGTGTTGCATAAAGGTGAGCTTGACCATTTTAACTGTGGTGCTGGTTTAATGTGCTTCACCCCAGTGACACTCCCTTTAAGCCCAAGTCCATTTTAGTAGCTATAATGGAACTTATTATTTAGAGATACTTCAAAGAGAAAGTCTCTGGCAGAGCAATCTTTGTACTGTGGGGTGTTATTCTGGGCTAGAGTTAATGATTGTGTCGCTAGAAAATTGTTTCAATCACATTTTTATGCCAAACAAAATCCTAAAAATCTTGCAATTCCACCACCTGTTGCTATTAAGCCTAAATCAGGATACCGTATATAGATAGATAGATATAGGCTATATTGATTTTTAACTAAGCATATATTTGCATAACTTTTAGAACGGCAATTCCAGACATACCTTTTACACATTAATCCTCTCAGCCGTATTTGAATTAGCCCGGGTTTATTGATATACTAATTATCCATCACGGACCACCAGAAGTCTCTGTGATGTTCCCTGAGCTACTGCAGGGAAGGCTATTCGAGGTAAATTGGCATATGCCATTCTAAGGTTTTAAAAGCTTGTATCTTTTTCCGCAACAGAAATCGTAGTAAGGTGCATTATAGGAAAAGTCATTACTTGATGCTGCACATACTGAGGGCCGGTTAATGGTGGGAGAAAATACCTGACAGGTTTCCTATAAATTAATCTGTGCTGCTGATTTGTATCATGCCTTCCAAGGGTTCACAAAACCCCTGGGTGTCATGATTTTCTGCCTTTGTTTGAAATGTATGTGCTGAATGCCGCTTTGTAAGATTTTATTTACCTATTAACCTTTGCTTGTTTATCGCCAACATAGTTCACAGCCTGTAATCTCTCTCTTCACGCTCTGTCACTTTCTGAAACATACAGATTATATGGGCAGTAAAACCACCAGTTTTCACAAGCTCGTATTGTAATATGTTGTACCAGAAATACATTGCCGTTCAGGCCATTCTTTAACACATAGAAGCAGTTCAGTATGATGAAAGCACTGAATGTTACAGGATGGCAAGTAGTGCCCTGCACTGCGGGTTTACAAGAATAAATCGAGTGATTTGGAGCACTGTTCTGTCAAATCCATGAAAGGATGATTGTCGTGTATGATGATGCAGCTTTCTGCTACCAAGTAAAGTTTTGGGCCAAGCAGTTTAAATGGGATATGGAATCGATTGAAGGTAGGGAAAAGGAATGTGCTGTAAAGTGGTGGCCTTAATTTTGGATGATCATTAGGTCAACGTCCGTGTTATGAATTAGGCATTTCAATAGCCACAGTTTCCAATATTATTTATTTATGGTGGTGACATTCGTTGCCACAATTGATGGCTGAGCAAAAAAACATGTCTCCAGACATTTAGAATTTAGACGTGTTTAGCGAAAATTCAGGAGACTTGGGTCCGCCGCCAAGCTCCTGAGACCACACAAGAGTGCATGCATGCAGTGGAAGCACTAGAAGCCACCAACTCTTAAGAAATCGTGTACAGCAGTTAACGGGAAAGGTTGAGGCAGCATTTTTTTTTTGGAATACAGAAGGTGTTTTATTAAAGAGGACCTTTCATGGGTATGGGCACGGGCAGTTTTATATACTTCTGGAAAGTCGACAGTTGGCTTTCCCGATCTGTGCCCCGGGTAAAGCGCTGTCGGTACCGGTACTGTAGCTCTTCGCAGTCAGAAGGGCGTTCCTGACATTCTGACTGCGAGAGGACTGGAGAGGAACGCCTCCCTCCCCTCCTGATAATACTCATCTATGGATGAGTACTGTGAGGAGAGCGAGGGGGCATTCTTCCTCGTTTACACTGTACAGCGCGATAGGTGCTGCTGTGAAGAAGGACGTTCCTGACAGACTGTCAGGAACGCCCTTCTGACTGTGAAGAGCTACGGTACTGGGACCTATAGCTCTTTACCCTGGGCACAGATTTCTAGCAGTATATAAAACTGCCTGTGCCCAAATCTATGAAAGGTCCTCTTTAATTTTATCAGAATTTTGTTCTCATGTTTATGTAGATAACTTATTGAACACCCCTCATATTCCTTGTATTACCTCCCGCCATCATCACTATTGCCTTAATGTAATGTATTTCATAGCTGAATGGAGTTAGTGGGATATTTGTGTTACAGTCCTGTGTTTGACAGTAAATATTTGTCTGTATTCACATGTGGCTACTTGTGGTATTTGATGGCATTTTTAGAAAGTACCCCTATGTTTTACAGGCAGATTTATAAAGACTCACATTATTCATACCAGTCTTCATAGTCCCGACAGAGGGTGTGCCTTTTTATGTGGGCGAGGCGCATCTTCTGTTGGGCTGTGTGTCTTGAGGAAATAAGCACATATATTTCCCCGAGGTTTCTGACGTATATGATGATAAAACTGGTAAGGCGGATGGCCTTGCCTGCCCTCGTCACACCCCCTTTACAGGGAAGTGATGAAAGTCGCACAGAAATAAAAAGTGTTTTTTTGCAAAAAAATGCAAGTTTGTATGTCAGAAAACTGGCATTCAAGGCATAATAAATATGGCCCAATTTGTTTTGTAAAAATCATGATAAAGCACAGCATGTGTATAGACCCTACTGGAGCAGTGTGCCACTGTAAGGAGGTTCTCTGGAGAAGGATAGTTCCATAATAAGACATGCAGTGCTTTGGTGCACAAGACTCAAAGTGGAACAATGTGTTCCTTTATGTAAATTCAGAGGAATAAGGAACTACATTATTGGCACCCTATTATTGAGCTCTACAGTGTTTGTCTGGTTTGTATATAGACATGAGGCTTTTCATTCCAATAGCAATATTTTTAATTGGTTATATTCCTGAGATAGCCTTACATGCCTGTGGGATTGCACCTCCGCTTGAGAGGTAATTCTTGCTCATTTCATGTTTGCAGCTTGGTTGTTTATAAGAAATAATATTACGTGTCCTTGGAGGTAACAATAATTTAGGCCTAAACTACAAGGCTGAATTCTCCAGGAACAAATTACATACAATATATCATGTCTTCTGCTATAGTGACTTATAGAGCAGCCCTGTGCTTGGCCAGGTTTATACAGAAAATCTATTGAAAGAGAGACAGGTTTCTAGTACACGAAAGGCTTTCTGCCCTTGTACTGAATTATGATAATGTTTGTTTTGGCATTTTGGGACCTGTTTAATAAGAAGATTAAGCAAATGAGATGTCGGTGTGTTTGCGACTGCTTGAAACAAATGTACAGTAAAAAATGTACGTCAAATGCTATTGAGAAGGTTATAGAAAAACATTATACTGAGAGCTTGCTACTTTGTGGGGAAAAAAACAAACCAAAATGTTTTAAGTAGATTTTATTTCACTATAAACTTAAGTAACATCTGATCACAAACAATCCTGGTAAAGTGGTACAAAATTTGCAAATGTAGACTGCATATCTTTTGGAGCAAAGAGGGCAAGGAGCTCATTTGTATATTGACAAAAACGGCAATGGAGGCACCGATTCATAAGGGTAAACTCCGCTTGATTTAGGTGACTCTATCTATCTGTGGGCTGGGTTCTTGGGGCAGATGCCGTAATTTTGCATGGCCAAAAGTGCTGTGTAAGCTGTAGTCTATATGTTTCATCTGCTTTCATAGGTCGGCAATGATGGCAGCCTGGATGACCCCAGCTCAGTGAACTATAATCAAAACTAGTCTTTCCATGAATGTAAACCTTTAAAATACATGACAAATTTATAAGTTTCCATAGTTACCCATATCAGAGACCTTGCTAAATGTCATGTCTGCTAAAATCTTCTTGTCTACAATCAGCTTTAGTTTTGTTGCCATGCTGTAGCCCTCCTAAACACAGAAGCCTTGGTCGCTCAGCATGCCCTTCAATGCACTGACTTAGTTCATTCTGAATTAATAAATTCATATTCCATTGAATTCTCCAATCTGCAGGAGTTTTCATCTCTTGCTACTATTTTCAAAGTCGCAGATGTTGGTTCTGATAACTTTGCATAAGAAATGACTGAAGTAGTAAAAAAGAACTTAAACAAGTTACCATGATGTAGTGTTATGGGGATTTAATCCACATAACGCAAGCGTTCTAGATACTTGTGTCATCTGGCTGCGTTCAATGGGAAGTATAAATGACATATGGATGCTGAGAGAATGTACTCAAGTGGTAGATTACACTGGATTGTGCATAAAAATGTTTTTATTCAATTAATATAGTATCACACTGAATGCAACCCGATGTCTTCAAGATATTTCTTTACTGTGAACACAAACAGCAGAGGGCAGAATAACATCAGTATCTTCCTTCACTTTGTGTGTATGAAATAACAAATCTATGGACAAAATGGATTACTGGGATGTTCTGTGTGCCCCTAGTAAGGTCTCATTTACAGAGACCTATTCAAACATGGACCTATCTACGAACACGTTACGCATGTCTCTAGGTCTGGTTAAAATTGTATGTTCCACTTTGTGACCACATAGTAGAGTGCTAAATAGGGATAGCCTCAGATAAAATGGGTTTAATATATATCAAATTATTAAATGAAAGAGGCTTAATGTAGATTTCCAAATATGAAACAAGTTTTCGTAAATTTAAAGCAGAACTGAGTATAAGAAACTTTGTAAAATATCTTATGAAATATGTTTCATTTTCTATTTATCAAGATGAGTTACTATTTACTTGTTCGTCTATGGAGAGGTGAGGGGGTTAAGGAGGCTGTTAGAAAATAAATAAGTGCAGCTGCTGCGCTCTGTTACACTGTGGGTCAGGGGACTCTTTTAAGGGCTAGTTCACACGTGAGTATAAGGGGAGGTTTTTGACAGCGGATTTCGCGTCCAAAACCTCCCCTTATAATGGTGGTCTATGGAGACCGCCGGGCTTCTGTTCTCCGCTAGCGGCGAGCTGCTGCTAGCGGAGAAAAGAAAGGACATGTCCTTTCTTCAGGCGGAAGCCGCGCAGTCTCAGCCGCGCGGCTTCCGCCCCCGGCAGCTCCCTCCTATGTCGGCTCATTCATTTGAGCCGACAGCAAAGGGTTAAGCCGCGACAGCGATGGTCGCGGCGGGCGGGTTTTTGACAAGAGAGAGACGCGGCTCGCCGCGTCTCTCTCTGTGTCAAAACCCGCGCGGGCAGTTCACGTGTGAACTAGCCCTAACACTGCTACTTCAAGCTTAGTCTACCAATGTACAATATTAGGTTATAGAACAGCCTTCTCCTCATCTCCATAGAGTGCTGTGTGTGAGGTCAATATGGAGAGGAAATCTATATAAATAGTTTGATGACAATCAGGAAGGGTGCAGCTTAACAAGTAGAGAAGAAACACAGCTCTCCATAAAGTGGTTGTGTCTATCTACAGGGCAAGGAATAAATTTACTATGGCTGAAAGCCTGACCGCCAGGTCCCTCAGCGATTGAGAGAGCTGCAGTGGTTGGGCTGGTGATGTCAGTCCCTTCTCCTGGCCACCTCTATTCTTTTCTCTTCATTGTTATTGAAGGCTAATAGAGCCTTTCTGTCAGCTCTGCAAAGTGCTCTCAGCTGCTGAGCCTGATAAAGGGCTAAAACCAGTGGCGTAACTAGGAATGGCGGGCCCCTACCCCCCCCCCCCCCCAACCGACGCCAAAGACTTTGGTCAACTGACCCTCCGCATTTCTGCACACACTATTATGCCCCATAGTGGCCCCTCCACACAGTATTATGCCCCATAGTGGCCCCTGCACACAGTATTATCCAACATTGTGGACACCCATGAACAATTATTATACTCTGGGGTCTTTTCAAACCCCAAAGTATAATAATCGGAGACCCAGGGGAATGAAACTGTAAAAAAACCCTGTTACTTACTTATCCCTGGCTCCGCTGCACTCTCCGCTGCTGTCGGTCATCTTCAATGACATCCTGAATGTCATGTGACCGGGGGCCTGCGTCGCGACGCATATGGATGCAGGTCAGGGACGTCATACAAGTAGGCCCGAAGCCTGCCTGGAGAGGTAATTAACAATGTTACGTTACCTCTCCTGGGCCTCCGATAATTATACTCGGGGCCCCGAAAGACCCGAGTATAATAGTGCTTGTGGGGCCCATGGCGTCACTTACCAATCCTGGCCCCTGCCAGGATCAGTAAGTAAGTAGGGTCCGTTAATGGCTGGAGTAAAAAAAAAAAAAAAAGCAACACAGCGGTAGCGGCTGTCGCCGGGCCCCCTAATGTCCCGGGCCCAGTGGTAGCCGCTACTGCTGCTACCCCGGTAATTACGCCCCTGGCTAAAACAATGCTGTGAACAATGCCCCTGTTATTCCTGTATGTAAATCCAGAGATAACAGTGTACAGTTTAATCTCAGGAACTGTTGGTCTAAACTGTACATCACGCATGCTAAGCCTACCCACCAGCGTATCACTGAAGCCAGAAAGCAGAGGAGAGAAGGTTAAACCTTGAGAAGCGAAAAACCCTTTATCTTTATCCCTGTACCATCACTAGCGGCGATCTGTTAGTATCTTGCATGGGATAGTCATCAGAGTAAAATTTTGTGATGCTGTTTGAGTATTTTTCCAATAAGGACTCACAGGTGGCTTACAACAGTATAGTAAAGCCTTTAGTTGTGGCCTATTAGAGGACAGCACAAGGTCTCGGTAATATTACCATGCTGAATATACAGTAAAATAGGAGGAGCTCCATGACTTTAGCCAAAGGCTGAATGTTTAGTTTATGCTTGTAGGGAACCATTAAAGCAACAAGAACCAATCCTGTCCATGATTTCTGTGTGCCTGTCGTCATACTTTACTTTTTTCTGTTCTTTTAACTACATTAGTACTTGGAAATACTGTATTTATAAGGAGAAACTTAATAAAGGGTTGCACAGATTTGGAGAAGACGTTTTTTTATTCTGAAGAAAGAGCTCTACTCTTGGCCTGAGGTTGTCCCTGGTATTGCAGCTCAGCTTCATTTCAGGGACTGAGCTTCAATATAATGCACTGCCCATGTAGAAGTGTGATGCTGTTTTTGGGAAAACATTGCTGTATTGCTCTAAATGGTCAAGCAACAATATAGAATGGAAGCAAAAATGTATTTGTTCCAGTTACAGATGTAAGTTTCACTTGACTTTCTGCTATGTAATACATTACCACATAATTAAACCAGAAGACAACAAAAGCCATTGCAAGAGTCAAGTTAATACTTGGAATGTGTCACCATTAGTGCACTCTCGATGGCAAGTCTATTATTAGATTTAGTTGTTGGAGTGAATATCGCAGGATATAGGACTTTTTATAAAATGTAAATAGTGACATGGAAAAATGTAAAAATAATATCAAAAACTAAAAAATATATCTATAGCATAAAACTTGGTTTAAAATGTCATTTTCTGGTGCCACATTCCCTTTAAGGCTTTAAGGTAAATTTTTCTAAACCTGAATTGTGATTTCCTACTACATAATTACAAAATGTGAAGACAAAATTATGTTGGTCACAAGGGACAAATCTAATATATGCATAAATATGTTAAACAATCACAAATTACCAAGAGGTAAAGCAAAGCAATAGATCATGTTATTGTGCATAAGTGATGAAATGTTTTCTGATAATTTAATAATAATAATTTTTATATTTTGTAAGCCGATGGCTGGTCAGGCAATGGAGGGGGAAGTCAGTGATGATCCACTGGACACCAGAGGCAGAGGAGGCGTTCCAGAGGTTAAAGCAAGCTCTATGCCAGCAGCCAGTGCTGATAGCCCCTGAATTTAGGAAGGAGTTTCTGGTGCAGACAGATGCCTCAAATGCAGGTCTAGGAGCAGTGCTGTCCCAGGTGGTAAATGGTGAGGAGCATCCAGTAATGTACCTGAGCAGGAAGCTGTCCCCCGCTGAGAAAAATTACGCCATTTTAGAGAGGGAATGTTTGGCCATTAAGTGAGCACTGGATGCTCTGAGGTATTACCTCCTGTGGAGAAAGTTTAAATTGATCACTGACCATGCTCCCCTTACATGGATGAAAATTAATAAGGACAGAAATGCTAGGGTTACCAGATGGTTCCTGCCTCTGCTAAATTTTGTGTTTCATGTAGAACACAGGCCAGGGAAATTATTGGGAAACGCTGATGCCCTGTCAAGGGTGCATTGTATGATGGCCACAAATGCCCAGCCCTCCGGTCTGGAGAAGAGGGGGGGGGGGGATATGTAAGCCGATGGCTGGTCAGGTAATGGAGGGGGTGTACATCTCACCCAGACTACTCAGGTGGGTGAGATGAGAAAATTCCAGGAATGTTTATTCTCAGCAGACAGCTTTCGTCTGCTGAGCATTTTGGTAAATGCTCAGTACTAGGCTGGATTTTTAGGAATGGCAGGTAGGATTGGTAGTGGGACCTGTCATTCCACCCCCCTCCAGTCCACACTTTGGGGATGCTCCGGCAGCGACTCAGCTGCAGAGAGTCTCCTCGTCAAGGAGGCTTAAGAAGCCAGCTCCAGCAGCAACACTTTGGCAGAGTTTGGCTGGAGAGCAAACAGAGAGGTCATATTTTTGGGAGCTGTGTCCTGAATGATTGTACTGTTTTTTGGATTTCTGTTATTCTAGGTGAGGTATCCTATTCTATGTTTAGTTAGAGCCTAGCCGGGCAGGTATTTATTTTTGTATTGTTTTCTTTTGTTGCTGCACTACCTTTATGAGTGAAAATAAACTCTACCTTTGTTTTGGACTAAAAGAAACTGGACTTGTGTGTCTATGCCACCCCACCTAGCAACCCCAGACCCTGACAATTTACAGAGGCGACGTATTCTGAAACACTTCACAAAATACAGGGTAAGGGAACGGACCTACCTGCATGCGCCTATAATCTATGACTGGTCTCCATAGGCTAGCTTCTGTTACCTGCAGTAACCAATAGAAAAGGCACAAATACCAGATCCAGTAATCTTTAGTTTTGTGATGGTACCCCTGTAATTAAATTGTGGGTCACATCCCCATTTGCAGATCAAAAAATTCCATTTTTTGACCCACAAACAGTATAAAACCCCCTTTACTGTCCTCCACAGTTCATTACCCCCTTTATTTACCAGCACACAGTATAACACCTCCTTTATTGACTCCACAGTATACTGCTCCTTTTACTCACCCCCAAACAGTATAATGCCTCCTTTACTGGTTTACACACAGTATAGTTTCCCTTATTAAGCTCCCCACACATTATATTGACCTATTCTTTTTGTCCCCACATACAGTATCATGCCCTCTTCTTTTTGGTTCCCGCATAGTGATGGGTTAACCTTAGATTAGACCCAGATTTTCCAAACATTTTGTACTTGGTGTCAACCCAAAACTTTTGTGGTTCATCACCCATGAAGCAATCTTATACACTTGGGTCTGCTCAGGCCCTAGAGTGTAATAATGGGAGGCCTGGGGAGATGAGTAAAAATAACAAACACTTATACTCGCCTTGTCTCACCTCTCCTGGGAGTCTTTGGTCCTCGGCATTCTCTTAAGCACTGTTCCGGCCGCCGTCTGACATCACACACCCCATGGGTAACTTCTCGGCTTGTCCTGCCTCAGCATTTATCCCAGTATGTGCCATGTCAGACGGAGGCTGGAAGAGCCACGAAGAAGATGCTGGGATGACCAGACCTCAAGATTGGAAAGTATAACCTTTTGTCATTTTTACTCATCTCCCCTGGTGCTGCACAAGTTCAGATGCTACCAATTGGATTATTCTAAAACGTTTCGGCCAATGTTCTACTCACTGATCCCTGCTGCTGTCGCATTGGGCCAGACTGGACAGTAATGGTGATTGGTGAGTAAAATATCGGCCACTGCCTGTTGGAATAATCCAATAGTTAGTGGCCAAATAAAAAGTGTGGTTTTTCAGTTTATGCCAGAAGGCGTTCACTGAGGCTGTTGCCTCATGGCAGATGTGACCCTGATTATATTACCACACCGAGCTGAGCGGAGAGAACTGAAAGATCTTTTAATTGTGATGTCCCTTCTACTATTTTTTACTTATATCTTTTTATCTGTACCTACTGTCACTGTAATGCCTCTACCGTGGAGCTTTTGTATTTGTATTCTGTATTATCACTGTATTATCATGCTGCTGTAACACACTGAATTTCCCCATGGTGGGACTATTAAAGGATTAATTTATCTCCACCTGATACTGCCTTACTCTTCATATAAATATTGCCCTCTACATGCCCACGACCACCCCAAAGAAGAACTAAATCCTAACCCAAACCCACTTCCCTCCATCCGTAATTCTTCTATTTGTTTTTCTTTTTTTAATCTGCTTCTTCTATAAGTGGCAATGACTTCCAACGCCTTTCTTCTTAACATGTTGCTAGGTGTGTAATTGCACAGGACTCTCTTTTAGCACCATTTCCAATCCTGGCCTTGGTGATTCAATGGTGAGATATATTTTCTTGCTATATACACTATAATACTCCAAGAGACTTCACAAAATCTCATTCACTTAGCTGATATTGGAAAACACAGCATTTTTTTCTGGCGTTTTTCCACAGCAGTCAAAAGCGCTGTGTTTTTGCAGTATCTGGCCTTAGCATAAAGGAACTGTAAGCCCTCGCGGGCAGGGCCCTCTATCTCACTGTGCCAGTCGGCCATTGTTAGTATTATATTTGTTTGTATAGTTTGTGTACTGTATGTAAACCCTCAAATGTAAAGCACCTTGAAATTAATATAATGTACAGCTCCATGGAATTAATATAATGTACAGCTCCATGTAATTAATGGTGCTGTATAAATAAATAATAGTAAAATAATTTTCTTGGACTTCAGTATTGATAGCCTATGTTAGAAAAGGTCTTTATCCTCCCTCATCTGCAGCCACTTTTTATTTTTGTTCTTCACTTCCTGCCTTCCAAACGCCATAAGTTTTTTTTTCCATTCACTAAGCTGTATCAGGGCTTACTTTGTAATGATACCATTTAATATTCTGTATGAGGCCGGAAACGCAGCTGAAAAAATGGCGGCATTTTACAGTCACAGCAAAGTGAATGGGATTCTAGCAAATCTCAAGCCAACTTTGAGGTAAAAACCGCGCTGCGGACACACTGCGATTTCCAAAACTGGCGCAAATCACAGCATGTCAATTATACTTATGGAAACGCTGGCGGTTTCCCCATAGGTATAGTTGAAACAGAAAGTCCGCAGAGGAAACATTGTAACATTTCTATAGTTCTAATGTATTACAGGTTGTCTAGAGCATAAAATGACAAGCCTGGGAGCCTACAATAGGAAAATGGCGCCTCAGTCATCTTTGACTAAGGCTTAATGGGGTCATATTCAAATACCCGACATCCACCATAATAGTATGGTGAATGGTGGGAAAATGTCAGATTAGTGAGGCATTGTCACTAACCTGAAATTTCTGACTAGTTCTAAGGATAGATCTTTAATATTATGGTGCATACCCAGTGGCGTAACTAGGAATGGCGGCGCCCCGAGGCGAACTTTTGACATGAGGCCCCCCGACCGACGCCGAAGACCTCGACCGACTCCCTCCTATGCATTCCTGCGCGCTCTATTATGCCCCATAGTGGCCCCTTCACACAGTATTATGTCCCTTAGTGGCCCCTTCACACAGTATTATGTCCCTTAGTGGCCCCTTCACACAGTATTATCCCCCATAGTGGCTCCTGCACACAGTATTGTACCCCATAGTGGCCCCTGCACACAGTATTATGCCCCACTGTGGACACCCATAAACAATTATTATACTCTGGGGTGTTTTCAGACCCTAGAGTATAGTAATCAGAGACCCAGGGGGAGAAAAACATAAAAAAAAACCTCTGTTACTCACCTATCTCCCGTCTCCTACACTGTCGGCCTCCAAAGTAGTCGATCTTCAATGACGTCAGACGTCACATGACCTGGGACGCAGGCCGGGGTCATGAGATGTCAGACAACTAGGCCGAAGTCTGCACGGATCGTGGAGAGGTAAGTAACAGTGTTTTTTATGTTTCTTACCTCTCTTGGTCTGCCAATCATTATACTCGGGGATCTGAAAAGACCCCCCAGTATAATGATAGCAGCGGTAGTGGCTGTCGCCGGGCCCCTAATGTCCCGGTCCCTGTGGCAGCTGCCTCTGCTGCTATGGTAGTAGTTACGCCACTGTGCATACCCATGTGCAGGGTTTTTGAGGCAGTTTGGTAAAGCCAAAATCAGGTGTTGATCATAAAGGGGAAAAAATGGCCCAGGGTTCATTTACACATTTGCATTTTTCATCACTAATAAGGAATAACATTGTTGCTAAATGCAAAAAGCATGGTTTTATAATACCTCTCAAAGCTGATAGTAACAGGAATGGCAGGGCCCTGAGGCCTGAACTGACTTTTTGTAGAAGTGACATCTTATTACAATATCACCCTTGAATTCAGTAAAAGCTCTATTACATGGGCTTAACATGTGGAAGCAGCATTCAGAGAACAAACACTGGCCATGTAGCCATATTTCTGATCAGCCAACAGACAGGCAAACTTGTTTGTTGGTTGATCCAATCTTTTCTGCTGGCATACAAATGCTCACTGTATAAACAGCAGATGTGCTACAACATTATAAAACAGAGTGACCAATTGCTTAAACAGCCATCCTCTGCCATACAATGTGCAATGGTCTGTGTGACAACCTTCCAAAAAAATGCCAACTGACATATCATGTTGATGTATCGTCAGTTGCTGCTTGCTAAAATCTTGAAAAAATAGGGGTTGTCTGATCTCAACCTTAATACCAACTAAACCAAACTCAGAGGTGTTTAGTTCAGCTTTCTAACTTTTGAGTTTTGCAGGTATAAAGGTTTGCTAAAATATTATTATAGCTTTGTGAAATGGGACTAAATAACAGTCTTCTGCTGTAATTCCAAACAGTTATTGCTCTAGTCTTGCAGTCTATTACAGATATAATAAGATCTGCCTGTAACAGGTTCTATGTAAAACATGCTGATGTCTAAGTTTAGCAGTGCAGTATTACGGTATATAACTGTATAAATGCAATTTTATACACCGCAAAAGTGGATCAAAGATGTTAAAATTAAAATACAAAAATCTTGTTTTACAGAAACCTTCAGTCCATGCGCTCAGTGTTATCTGGCTCCACTTTACCTCATGTCTGATGATTAAAGCTAATTGCTGTAAAAAAAATGCTAAAAGACTAAAATTGACTTTCACTGTAGACATAAAGCTTTAAGTCTGGCAATAAAGTCAACTCTTCTTTCTATCTTTAGATTATCCCCTTATGTTGGCCATAAAACAGTCTCTTTCTTTGTTGCTGTAGCATATAATTTGGATCAGCTCAATGAGCCATTTCTTGTGACCTTATTATCATGATTCCGAAGAATTACCATTAAAATATTTAGTACTGTGTAAGTCTGGGGTCTAAGCTGTTCATTTATCTTCTCTAGCTACAGTGTTGGAGCCAATACTAATGTACTGGACTTGCATAGACATAGTGTGAAGTTCATAGCCCCAGTGCAGGACCCCAACTTTCAATGCAGTTTATGATACTTGCATTTTCTTATATGGCAGAGAAAACAGAGAACTACCTCAGACACCAGTTCTCAGGTGTAGATGACACCTCGGCACTGACTTGCGTTCCTAAAAATGGACACACTGATGGCAATACACAGAACCTGATAAAGCACTGCTTGATAATCTGAGAATTACGTTAAACTACCTGAATAATGCATACAATAATATCCTATTACAGGCAGATTGATGTGACAGTTCAGGTATAACAAATACAGTCAATCCATAGTACAATAGAAACATGGTTGGAAAATACACGTCCATTAAATACAACCTATAAAGCTACCGATTCAGAGGAGGACAGAAAAAATTCCCAACTAAATTTGTCAGTCACAATAAATCCCTGGATCAACGTCCTATCCCAAAATACCCTCTTGTGCACCCACTCTAGTTCAGCTATGTCTTTCTTATATTCTGCTGCCCAAAATTACACACATTTTTCTACATGTGACCTGGCCATTAATTTGTATAGAGGCAAAACTATGTCCTTGTAGTAAGCAGCTATCTCTTGGTGCATCCCATGATTTTACTGTGTATTAACCCTGTAAGCATCTGCTGCACTACAACATCTACTGCAGTAAAGATGGAAACCGGTGAAGCCTGATGTCACCTTTGTGCCCTTTCTCCAACCGAGTGCCACATTGCCACCATCCAAGTGCTAACAATCCTTCACCAGGCGCCTGCTTGCATAGTCACAGTCCATGAATAACCCAATGAAGTCGTAGGAAGGGGTTAGCATATTGCAATCACAGTACGGGAATAATGTGCTCAGTGATGTCACAGAACATGGATAATGTTACAGAACAAGGAAAATAAATTTAGTGATGTCTCTGCTAGCTTCACAGTGGTGTTGCAGTGGACACATCATAGTACAATGATAATTGGAGAAAATAAGCAGTGGTATTATTGTGTGTTAAGAGGAGCCATTGGATATGTACAATGCTCCGTCATATGTATGATTGACCTAGCACATAGATTGATAATAGTTCTGTGCATGTAGATAGTAATATTAATGGCACTAGTAGAATTACCCATCGCTATATCTACTATATCATTATCATAATGTCATGTAATACTGTATATCTGCCATTAATAGTATACTACTGTTAATAGTTTCTGCCTAGTTAATTGTAAATATGTCAATATTTCTAAAGAATATGAAATTACAGATTTTTAATGGCATTATACATTAATAAAACAGGTTGTTTGTATATAAAAGTTTCCTTGTATATGAAATTCATCCATAGGGGTTTTTTGTACAGTAGGTATCCTGCTTATATCAGCAATGCATATGCCTGGTTCACATCTGCGTTCGGTAATCCGTTCGGGGAGTCCACATGGGGAACCCCCGAATGGAATACCAAATGCATTGATAAGCGGTGAGCTTATGAAAGCACAAGAACCCCATAGACCAGGGGTGCTCACACTTTTTGAGCATGTGAGCTACTTTAGAAACTGACCAAGGGATAAGATCTACTATCCACTTCTTGTGGGCGGGGGTGGGGCGAGACCGAGACGGGACAGGGGCGGGGCCGGGCAGGCCAGGGGCGGGGCCTGTGGGCGGGGCAGAGCATGAGAGCAGGAGACAGCTCTCCGGTGTCTACTTGTTCACAAAGCAGGCTGAGAATCATCTCCGGACACTGGCAGGCTGGGGCCTTGCACTCGTTCGCAGTCATGGCTGCGGCGGCCCCGGCCTGCCAGTGTCTGGAGATGATTCTCAGCCTGCACTGTCAACAAGCAGACACCGATCCCGCGATCGACCCATACGTCCTTTGTGATCGACCGGTAGAGTATAATGGGGTCCATGTGTTTTCCGTGTGGTGTCCGCAAGAATTATGCAGAGAGGACAGTAGTTCATGAACTGCGGACACTGCTCAGAAAACACACAGACCCCATTATAGTCTATGGGGTCCATGTGGAATTCCCGAACGGAATACCGAACACAGATGTGAACCAGGCCATAAGCACCTGGATAATTTATTCAACTGCAGGTTTCCTGAACCAGTACTCTATATTAGGGATCAAAGCACATAAAGTAAAGCTATTTAACTGTATTTACATGTTCCTGGCGAATCCCTTTAAGAAAAAGATCATAAATCACAATTTTTAGCACGTTTAATTATTTCTTAATTTATTTTGCTTATTTATTTATTTTGCTTCCATGCATATTTAGGTTAATGAAATAAAGCATTCATAAAATAAAATCATTTTCTCAGCGGCAGACAGAGCCGACTTGGCATTTCTTTTCCTCTTGTGTACCAATCCCAGGATGCATCATGTTACACAGGCCAAGCATGCTGAACTGTCACTGCTGTAATTTGATGTGATACAACTACAGAAAACAGATCAAAGCATCGCACTGAAGCCCTGAAATAAAACCACTGCTGGTAAACAACAAATAAATTAGTTTGAGCTGAAAATGTGGATTTCATTTGTATTACTTAGGCGACTGCTGGTGTTTTTTTTTCTTTAATTAGAGAATGAAATAATGAAGATTAGATATTCATTAATACCACATAATTTATGTGCATTTTAAGCCACAGCATCAGATAATGTCATTTAGTCCCTACATTTAACTTCAGTTTTGTTTCACAAAACATTTACATTTGATTTGTGACTTTATGTAATAAGATTATTTCTCACATGGAGAGTGCAGGGATATAGTTAAGGTGTTTCTGTAGACAGCGAATACAGAAGTGACAGTTAGAGATGAGCGAACGGCGTTTGATCGAATTGATATTCGATCGAATATCAGGCTGTTCGAGGTATTCCATTCCAATCAAATACCATGCAGCAAACGCACTAAAAATTCGTATCCCCTCCCACCTTCCCTGGTGCTTTTTTGCACCAATAACTTTACAGGGGAGGTGGGATAGGAAGTAGGAAAACGTAGGCATCGGAAAAAAATCGGAAAAAGTAATTGGCTGGCTAAATCAGGTGACCTCCAATTTATACGAATAGTGGATTTCAGATTCGGTTCATATGAGACTGTGAACTAGTCAGGGTTAGATGTATTGGCAGGGTTAGCTAGGAATTAGCTTTATTTAGGTAGGAATCTTACTTAAACAGCTCTTTGGGGCTCTATATACCTTCCTTGCCAGCCCGAGATACATGCAAGAGTACGGTCAATGCATTACTATGGGAAAAAGTCAGCTCCCGCATACCGCAAGCTGCCAGCGATCCCGACTTGCATATGGTGCGCTACAACGATGTGTTTACATTGAACTTACTCTCGCATTTAGCTCTGGCTGGCAAGATCTCTTCACTTTCAAACTTCACCTGCAAGCACATCTCGTGGCAGCCCATTATATGCTAGTCGGGATCCCTGTCAGCTTGCGTTATGTGGGAGCTGCCTTTTCTTATAGGAATGCATTGACCAGCGTTGACTGGCCGAATGTCATACAGTGTACAGCATTGGCCAATCAACGCTGGTTCTGCCGGAGGCTCGTCTGTGAGGAGGCGGAGTCTAAGATCGGTCCACAGCAGTCTCCATTGTGGTCCAATCTCAGATGTAGCAGAGTTCAGCGCACAACTAGCTCTGCTACATCTCAATTTTGCCTAAGTGTTGTCTCTGATTGTACATCAGTTAGGATGCATAGCTGTCAGTAATGGGGTCTGCTATGGTAGCCCCTGTAGAAGAAGAAACTATAAAGAAAACTATGACCCCACTCCGCCAATGAATATAGTTGGGATCTAGATGTTATGAATCTGGTGCGTTTATTTGTGGGTTTTAGGCTACTAGTAGTATGAACCTGTAACTATAATATACTACCTTTAGAATGGGCATATTAATCTGACATAACCACTTTAATATGTACAGCTGGCAGCAAATATTTTGCAGACACTTATGTTCATACATCTACCTGATATTTTAATATAATATCCAGTCCATTCTTTTAAACCATTCACCAGCACAATTTGCAATATTTCAGGTCTAAAAACACTCCAAAGCTTAAAGAAAACCCGTCACATGGAAAACACAATGCAAGAAGATGAGCAGCTTGAGCTATAGTTTTGTGGGTAAAGATTCAGTATCATTTGTCATTTAATCATATCTATCTTTGCTCTAGAGACGGCCATCTGTTTGACTGACATATACGACTTTGCTTACAAAGATACCTGTCAGTCATTGATCGGACTGCCCTCGTGGCTAGATGGCCGTTTCTAGGTATAGAAAGAGGAAAGATATTTAGGATTACAAGATATATTGAATCTTTTCCAGCAAATCTTTATATCAATTTGCTCAGCTTCTCTTGCTTTATAACACGCTCCAAAAAAAAAAAAAAAATTGGTCTGCATTTTCCATTTGATCCTTTAAACATTGCAATTTTGGTGAATGCTTGTCTCAGTAAAAATCGACTAGCTGGTATGCTGATCTGACCTCTTTAGACAGACTATTGAATTCATCTTACTTCCATTGTTTTTATTCATTATTTTTACCAGGGATTCCATAGTTTATGAGTGTCTGAACAATCTTTCTGTCTGCACAGTATACATGCGTAGCATTGCAATACACAGTAATAAAGAGAGAGCGAGCTTTGTTGGTTGTTTGGTAGCTGGCATTATTAAGAGAGAAATCTCTGTGGCTTGTATGGTTGGAAATTTTCAGTGATATGCTAGCCATTACTTTGTAAATATGCTGATAGAAAATGTTATTAGTCATTTCCACATTAGTTCTCCGTTGTTTTTCCTGCATAATTTCCTCATTCCTTCAAAACATTGCCAGCCAAGATAGCATTCAAAAAATATTATCATCCGCAGGAACAATACATTTCTACTTGAGAGAATTCCATTTTAGCAAAGCGTTAACTTCCACCTAATGTCAGCTTTAATGGCAGGGAATAACATGAATATGGCAGGAGAGGAATAAAATGACTCCATAAAATATTCTATGCCCACAGGAAGTTTGGTGATCAACTACCTATGGGGTTATTCACTTCGAAAGTGTGAACACTCAGCAGCCTGTATAGATTGCCATCACACAGTCACTTAGCAATTACTATGTGATACTGTTCATTTGCATTTGGATAGCAGATGCATTTAATCAATGTAACTATTTTTTAGATTCATTAGTCACACAAAGCAATGTCTGGGCATGATTTATATGTATACTACAAAATATCCAGTGCAGAACATCTGAAGAAAACAGCAACACGTACCGAACAGTGGCTGCAAAATAGTATAGTAAATGCATATGAGTTACTAATAATGGGGCAGTTACTAAAACTGATTAAGGCTAAGGCCCCACATAAAATTTTCTGTGATGTTGTAAGGGAAGTGCCAGACAGCAGTTCCCCAGTGCTGTAGATGAACCCTGGAGGAAGGGGCACAAGAAACAGTGAGCCCTGATCTGAAACCCCCCACTGTCCCTTCCTGCTTGCCGATCCTATCCTAGGTAATAGGCAACAACTCAACAACAAAACCCTTCCTAAATATGTTACACATAAAACGAGGACAAGACAAGCAACAACAAGGGAGGTCAGCTAGCCAGGGGTCGGTAACAGTCGAGCAATGCAGTGACAAAATCAAAATCCAAAAGAATAGTCAATAGGGAAAGCCAAAGGTCAAGAATCAGAATACATGAATAAACAGCAAAAGAAAAGCGAGCACGCATAAGACAATAGCAAGCACCAATGTGAATGTGAGCCAAGAATAAATAGGGAGGAAGAACCTGCCCTAGAGTTGATAGGTGGATAGGCTGTTAATCACAGGGCAAGGCTTAAATTAACCACTTCAAGAACAGAAGCAAACAAGGGCAGAAGACGGGTGTGGTGGAAATTCAATTACAGAACTAGAGCCGTGTTCGCTCAGTGCAACCAAAAACGCTAAACAAGGAATTAAACTGCATACGCCTCTTGCACTACAGCAAGCGAGCAGAGGGTGGCGCAGTGACCTGAACAGGCAGAGATGTTACAGATGTCTTTTGGCTTTGGCTTCATGAGAATTTTCTGTCAATTGATGGACATTGAATAAATGTACGTTATATATTGTACATTGATCTTCCATTTTAAGATCCTCAACAAGCCAACTCTATATCATTGAGCACTTTCTAAGTTGTCATCATTACTGACATACTGCATCTTGGGGAGAATACTGTTCTAATGTGTCTTTTTTTTTTTTTTTTTTTGTAGATTGCGAGCCCCGCATAGAGCTCACAATGTACATTTTTTCCCTATCAGTATGTCTTTGGAATATGGGATGGAAATCCATGCAAACACGGGGAGAACATACAAACTCCTTGCAGATGGTTTTTTGCCCTTGGCGGGATTTGAACACCAGGACTCCAATGCTGCAAGGCTGCAGTGCTAAGCACTGAGCCACTGTGTGGCCCCGTGTCTTTTTTTTTTTCATTAAAGTATTTATTACATTTTTGCAGAGAGGGATAAAGTAAAACATTGTATAAAAGAGGGGGAAGACAAGAAATTTAAAATTAAGCGAACAATTGAAACAAAGGATAAACAGTAGAACATGTACAACTCAACCAGGGATAAAGGCAAGAGAAAAAAGAAGACAAAACTGCCCTCCCTAGAGTCAGGGGTGCATCAGGACAATGAAGGTATAGGAAAGAGTCAGCGGGAGGAAAAAACAGAGGGTATAGGAAGGTTCTGAGAGGGAGGAAAGGAAAGAGGGTATCATGAGGAAGGGAGAATAAAGGTAGATTGAAAATTAACAGAATAGTAGAAAGTGTCCCAGAGGAGCCATATCTGTTGGTGGGTTCTTTCATCACTTTTTAGCTCAGCAAGATGGCTTTCCATACTGTGGATGCGGAGAAGTTCCTGGTGCTAGGATGCTAATGAGGGCAGGGATGGTGGATTCCATAATCTGGGAATGACTGTTTGAGCAGCCACTAGCATAAAACCAAGTAGCCTACGGGTATGTCTCTTAAACTTCCTGGGAAAAATGGAAAGGAGGAAAGGGGCAGGGTCATCCTACAGGGCAATACCAGTCACCATTTATATTACACGTCTGTCCAGAAAGGGCACAAGAGAGAGCACTCCCACCAAACGTGCACCATCGTACCCCGATCAGAATTGCATCTCCAACGTCAATCCGAGGTGGAGGGATAGATTCTGTGGAGGACAGAAGGCACTCTGTACCAGTGCAAGAGAATCTTAAAATTTGTTTCTTGTGCCCTACAATAAATAGAAAACTTATGGCATCCCCAAAAGGCAGATGACCACACATCTGGCGGGAAGCGGGAATGATACCCCCAACTCCTGCTCCCAACCATCCATGTATGCTGGTAGCTGGCCATAGGACCATCATTTCTGAACAGGCGTCTAACGGTGCTATAGAGTCGAGAGGCCCCTAAGCACTTGTCGAGCGACATATGGTAAAGATTGAGTAGCACTGTCTGAACTGAGGCGTGTATGAAGCCAGGGGAGGATGGCGAGGGGGAGTGGGCTCAGAGACCTCTCCAAAGCTTTGAGTGGGCGGCATGGTGCCAGTCAAGTACATGAGCCATTGTCGCAGCTAGGTAGTATCCAAGGAAATCAGGGATGGTCAGGCCCCCCTCTGTTTGGGCTTAACAAGAGTGTGCTTTGTGACACATGGAGGCTTTGAGGCCCAGATAAATTTGGTGAATGACTTCTGTAGCAAAGTAAAAAAGGCCTTGGGCATAGCAATGGGGATAGTTTGGAAAAAGTATAAGAGCTTGGAGAGTATGTTCATCTTTAGCAAACTGATGTGGCCTAGCCAAGAAAATCCCTTGGTGTCCCACCTACTAAGATCTGCTTGGATAGTACGTAAAAGAGGCAGGAAATTCTTCCATAAGTGGTTGTTAAGTCACCAGGAAGATACACTCCCAAGTACGTAATCACTTTTGGGGACCAAGAGAATGAAAAGGAACCCTGGAGGTCCCGGACTAGAGATGCCGGGAAGGAACATTCAGGGCTGTGCTTTTGGATAAATTAACTTTGTAGTTACTGTAGTTGCTATGTACAGATAGTTGCAGGAGAGATGGGACAGAGGTTATGGGCTGGGTTCGTCTGCGAATGCTGACATTTTGAAATGGAGGTTATGGACAAGGAGTCCCTGAATATTTGGGTTGTTACGAATAGCTACAAGGAGGTGCTCCATGACAAGGGTGTATAGCATGGAAGAAAAAGGACATCCCTGTCGGGTGCCATTATAGATGGTGAGCGGGGATGAGAGAGCGCCATTTACCCACACTTGTGCATGTGGGGAGTTATATATGGCTTGGATTCAAGTGATCATGGCACAGCCTAGCCCTATCTGAGTTAGAGTAGCCTCCAAACTAATATGTCTTTTAATGACAGTCACTGTAGTGGATTTTCACAGTGGCGGCACAGTGACCATTTCTTTATGTCATTTTCATTTATTTCCTGTAGATGGCAGTGGTCAATTTCCAAAGAGTGCACCAGAAGCCAGACAGGAAAGATGCTCATTTTATTCAATGCCCTTCACATTCTTATGTGAAGTCTACATTTAATATTGATGACATTATTTGAATGGCATTGATAAGAATATATGAAAGTAGTCTGTATATAAAAAAAAAGTTAGATGTAGCCTTAATAATTATATTACCAAGTTTTAACACTGGAAATAATTGCAAATTGCTTTCTCTCTTGTCCATATAACAGCAGTGCTAATCTGGGAGAGAATATAGATTTATCTGGAAGGGAGTAAAGATTAAGACATACAGACTTGAATTTCAATTTATAAAGGCCTATGTCCCTGCTGTTCTCTGCTCCTATATTGTAAATGATCTCCGCTTTAAAATGTATAATATAAAATATGTTTATTGCAATAATTAACCCCTGTTTTTCTCAGGGTTAGCATACTGGATACAAAATATAGCATATCATTTTTTTATTTTATTTTTTACAAAAATAATAAAACAATAATAGTCTGCTGCCTGTGTCTGTGTCATTGTGCAAACTTAATACCTATCCTTAAATTATGCCAATAGTATATGACCTGCGTTCCAGCTCGCCAAACAATAATCTAAAAAAATAGAGTGGAACACTGCATCCTCTTCAATGTTTATCAGACACAGTGGCAGACATATGGTTGTGGCTGTCTGTTCTAAGCTTCAGCACCAGGATAGTCTCAACCAAATACAGTCCTATGAAAAAGTTTGGGCACCCCTATTAATCTTAATCATTTTTAGTTCTAAATATTTTGGTGTTTGCAACAGCCATTTCAGTTTGATACATCTAATAACTGATGGACACAGTAATATTTCAGGACTGAAATGAGGTTTATTGTACTAACAGAAAATGTGCAATATGCATTAAACCAAAATTTGACCGGTGCAAAAATATGGGCACCTCAACAGAAAAGTGACATTAATATTTAGTAGATCCTCCTTTTGCAAAGATAACAGCCTCTAGTCACTTCCTGTAGCTTTTAATCAGTTCCTGGATCCTGGATGAAGGGATTTTGTACCATTCCTCTTTACAAAACTATTCAAGTTCAGTTAAGTTTGATGGTCACCGAGCATGGACAGCCACTTCAAATCATCCCACAGATGTTCAATGTTCAATGATATTTAGGTTTGGGGACAGGGATGGCCATTCCAGAACATTGTAATTGTTCCTCTGCATGAATGCCTGAGTCGATTTGGAGCGGTGTTTTGGATCATTGTCTTGCTGAAATATCCATCCCCGGCGTAACTTGAACTTCGTCACTGATTCTTGAACATTATTCTCAAGAATCTGCTGATACTGAGTGGAATCCATGCGACCCTCAACTTTAACAAGATTCCCGGTGCCGGCATTGGCCACACAGCCCCAAAGCATGATGGAACCTCCACCAAATTTTACAGTGGGTAGCAAGTGTATTTCTTGGAATGCTGTTTTTTTTTGGATGCCATGCATAACTCCTTTTTGTATAACCAAACAACTCAATCTTTGTTTCATCAGTCCACAGGAACTTCTTCCAAAATTAAGCTGGCTTGTCCAAATGTGCTTTTACATACCTCAGGCGACTCTGTTTGTGGCGTGCTTGCAGAAACGGCTTCTTTCTCATCACTCTCCCATACAGCTTCTCCTTGTGCAAAGTGCGCTGTATTGTTGACTGATGCACAGTGACACCATCTGCAGCAAGATGGTGCTGCAGCTCTTTGGAGGTGGTCTGTGGATTGTCCTTGACTGTTCTCACCATTCTTCTTCTCTGCCTTTCTGATATTTCCCTTGGCCTGCCACTTCTGGGCTTAACAAGAACTGTCCCTGTGGTCTTCCATTTCCTTACTATGTTCTTCACAGTGGAAACTGACAGGTTAAATCTCTGAGACAACTTTTTGTATCCTTCTCCTGAACAACTATGTTGAACAATCTTTGTTTTCAGATCATTTGAGAGCGGGCTGTCCATGCTCGGTGACCATCAAACTTAACTGAACTTGAATTGTTTTGTAAAGAGGAATGGTCCAAAATACCTTTATCCAGGATCCAGGAACTGATTAAAAGCTACAGGAAGCGACTACAGGCAAAAGGAGGATCTACTAAATATTAATGTCACTTTTCTGTTGAGGTGCCCATACTTTTGCACTGGTCAAATTTTGGTTTAATGCATATTGCACATTTTCTGTTAGTACAATAAACCTCATTTCAATCCTGAAATATTACTGTGTCCATCAGTTATTAGGTATATCAAACTGAAATGGCTGCTGCAAACACCAAAATATTTAGAACTAAAAATGATTAAGATTAATAGGGGTGCCCAAACTTTTTCATAGGACTGTATATGTCACTATACCTGAGACCAAATATATGTCACTATACCTGAGCAACTAATGGGTAAACATGATGGGAATCAGTGTTCACTGGCCTATTTAGTCAAGTGACTGGTGGGGTGCAGGGAGTCAGTCTCCCACTTATTAGCTATTGATGGCCAATAGAGATGAGCAAATACTATTCGATCGAGTAGGTATTCGATCGAATATTATGGTATTCGACATATTCGATTCTGATCGAATACCACACAGTAAACGCAGTAATCCCCTCCCACCTTCCCTGGCGCTATTTTTGCACCAGTAACTGTGCAGGGAAGGTAGTACAGGAATCAGGAAAACGTAGGCATCGGAAAATATAGGAAAAAGTCATTGGCTGGCTAAATCAGGTGACCTCGGATTTATAAGAATAGTGTCAGCCATATTCGTGTTAGATGCGGTTTGGTGAGATAGGGAGTGACTTACTGCTGAGGGTCAGATAGCGATTAGCTTCTGCTAGGTAGGAAAACTTAAAATCAACAGCTCTTTTCAGAGCTAAACTGCAGGAGAATGTATACACCTCCAGTATATACACTCAACCTGCCAAAATTTCACAAAAGGCCTTTTTAGAGCTCAAATTCCTTACCTCTGTTATACATTCTAACTGTCCCATAGGGGTGAGAAGAAACCTGTATACTGTCATCACCTGTACACATCTGAAAATGCGTCAGGGTAGCACAAAGGGACGGGGACGAGAACATGGAAATCCAGCTGGGGATCCAGGCCGCAGTCGAGCTACTGCGGATCCAATGGCTACTGGAGAGGGGCAGCCAGCAGTGCGCTCATCTACAGTGTCAAGCAGGGTGCAGGGTACACGTCCTTCTCCTCGTCCTCCTCCAACACCACCACCGTCACCGTTGAAAAACATCTAAAATCACCCCATTATGGCTCACCCTAAGGGCCTGAAAAATATTTTTTTTATGGCTCACCAAAAGGGCCTGAAAAATAATTTTATACAGCTCACCCCAAGGGCCAAAAACTAAAACTCTGCTGGTTAAAGGCTCAACTCACCCCAAAGGCCAAAAACACTGCTGGTTTAAGGCTCAATTCACCCAAAAGGCCAATAACTAAAACTCTGTGTCTACAAGGCTCAACTCACCCCAAGGGTCAAAAACACTGCTGGTTAAAGGCTCAATTCACCCAAAGGGACAAAAACTCTGCTGGTAAAAGGCTCAATTCACCCAAAGGACCAAAAACTAAAACTCTGCTGGTTAAAGGATCAATTCACCCAAAGGGCCTAAAACTCTACTGGTACAAGGCTCAACTCACCTCAAGGGCCTAAAACTCTGCTACTACAAGGCTCAACTCTCTTTAAGGGTCTAAAACTCTGCCGGTGTAAGGCTCAACTCATTTTAAGGGCCTAAATCTCTGCCGATGCAAGGGTCAACTCACCCCAAGGGCCTAAAACTTTGCTGGTGCAAGGCTGAACTCACCCCAAGGGCCTGAAGCTAAGTTTGGGAGGGCTCATCCCAAGGGCCTGAAAAGTAAATTTTTGTATAGCTCAGCTTAAAGGCCTCTAACTTAATTTGGAAGGGCTCATATGAAGGGCCAGAAAAGTAATTTTTGGAGGTCTCACTGTTGGTATATACAGATATGCAACAGATATAGACTTTTTGTGTTATACTGTGTTGGAGGAACTTACAGCTTCCGGACACTAGGTGGCGATGTTATTATTGTTATGTGCTGAGTACATGTAATGATAAGCTATGGAGACTTGTCTGTATCTCAAATAGCTGCACATATCTATGGTAGTCCTTTCCAGTGTATTCCTTGTTATATTGCTGTATAGAGATGCTGATGGATGTTATCTCATGTTCTGATAAGTAAACTGAAGATTAACCCATATAATCTACTCTGAAGCTTTCTTCTGCGACTGCACTCTGCAACAGGTTATGGGCCCAGGCATCCAGAAAACCCAGACAGCCCAGGCACAGGCACAGTACCCAGGCACCCAGACAGACCCAGGCACCCAGGCCTAGCAACCAGGCAGAGAAGAGAAGAGGACTCTGTGAACGCAAAAGAATTCTCCAGAACAAGTCTCTACAACCAAGTAAGATAAGTTAAAGATGAACAGCAGCTCAGAGCTCAGACTTACAGTAGCTAAGCTGAACAATGAGAACTATCAGTTATGGAAGTTCAAAGTGGAGATGTTGTTGTCTAAGGATGATTTATGGGAGGTAATCACCACAGATAGACCCAATGAGAATGATCAGACATGGGAGAAGAAAAACAGACAAGCTAGAGCTACAATCAGCTTATTAGTGGAGGATGATCAGCTCATTCACATAAGAAATGAGGATACAGCAAAGGGAATGTGGCAAGCTTTGAAAAGGTTACATGAAAGATCCAGCTTAAATCACAAGTTATTTCTGCTAAGGAAACTGTACAAGATGAGATTAAGTGCAGAGCAAGACATGCAGGACCACATATACTCCATGATGGAAGTGATAACACAGCTGAGATCTATTGGTGAAGATATTCAGGAAAGTCATATAGCAGTGATATTATTATGCAGCTTACCAGATTCGTATACTGCTCTGATAAACGCTCTAGAAACAAGACCTGAAGCAGAGATCACACTAGAGTTTGTAAAGACCAGACTCATAGATGAATACCAGAGAAGGAAAGAGCAAACACAAGAATCCACAGAAGAGGTTAGTGGGAATGCTCTTAAAGTTACAGATAAAAAGCGCCACAACACAGAAACAAGAGAGTGTTTCAGATGTAAGAAAAAGGGTCATTTAAAGAAAAATTGTACTATATGGAAAGCAGAACAACAACAATTACAACAGAGAGACAGTAAACAGAAAGTGAAAAGCTCCATTTCTAACTCACATGCAGATCACTGCAATGGTACCTTTAAAGCAGCTGATAAAAAGTCATCATCATCATCATCAAGTTGGTTTATTGACTCAGGAGCAACAAGTCACATGACAAGTAATAGAAGTTTCTTTACTGAGCTTGATTTAGATAAGAAGGAAGCCATTTATCTTGCAGATGGGAGCAGAATAACAGCAGAAGGTATTGGACAAGGAATGTTGATCTGTTCTGATAAATCTGGAAATAATGTAAAAGTACTAGTAAAGGATGTATTGTATGTTCCAGGACTAGAAGGAGGGTTGTTATCCGTAAAACGTCTAACAGAGAAAGGACTTACTGTAGAATTCAAAGATGATAAGTGTACAATCCTAGCAGGAGACAAGGTTATAGTCAGTGTAAATGCAGGAGAACAATTATATCATCTAGACACAGTACAGGAACAGGTGAAGTTATGTACACATGATCACAAGAATTGTATTCATGTATGGCATAGACGTCTAGGACACCGACATCCTGAAAGTATAATGGCATTACAGAAGAAACATCTGACAAAAGATCTATTAATATCTAATTGCTCAATGACCATGAGGTGTGAATGTTGTATAAAATCAAAAGCTACAAGAGTGTCAATGTCTAAAGAAAGTGAAACAAGAAGCAAAAGACCACTTGACTTGGTACATACTGACGTATGTGGACCCATGAAAGTGACCACATCAGGAGGTAATAGATACATAGTAACTTTCATAGATGACTATTCAAGATACACAGTCACGTACTTAATAAAGAACAAAAGTGAAGTTTTCAGTAAATTACAAGACTATGTGACAAAGTCGAGTAACAAGTTTCAAAGGAAGCCAATCATCATTAGAAGTGATAATGGAGGTGAATTTACAGGACACCAAATAGAAAACTACTTAAAACAGAATGGAATAGAGCATCAAAAGACTGTTCCATACACACCCGAGCAGAATGGGGTAGCAGAAAGAAAAAACAGAACTTTGACTGAAATGATAAGATGTATGCTGACAGATTCCAAACTACCAGAGAAATATTGGGGTGAAGCAGCAATGATGGCCACTTATCTGCAAAACAGACTTTTTTCAAGGAAACTGAAAAAGACCCCATATGAGCTACAGTCCTATGAAAAAGTTTGGGCACCCCTATTAATCTTAATCATTTTTAGTTCTAAATATTTTGGTATTTGCAACAGCCATTTCAGTTTGATATATCTAATAACTGATGGACACAGTAATATTTCAGGATTGAAATGAGGTTTATTGTACTAACAGAAAATGTGCAATATGCATTAAACCAAAATTTGACCGGTGCAAAAGTATGGGCACCTCAACAGAAAAGTGACATTAATATTTAGTAGATCCTCCTTTTGCAAAGATAACAGCCTCTAGTCGCTTCCTGTAGCTTTTAATCAGTTCCTGGATCCTGGATAAAGGTATTTTGGACAAACAATTCAAGTTCAGTTAAGTTAGATGGTCGCCGAGCATGGACAGCCCGCTTCAAATCATTCCACAGATGTTCAATGATATTCAGGTCTGGGGACTGGGATGGCCATTCCAGAACATTGTAATTGTTCCTCTGCATGAATGCCTGAGTTGATTTGGAGCAGAGTTTTGGATCATTGTCTTGCTGAAATATCCATCCCCGGCGTAACTTCAACTTCGTCACTGATTCTTGAACATTATTCTCAAGAATCTGCTGATACTGAGTGGAATCCATGCGACCCTCAACTTTAACAAGATTCCCTGTGCCGGCATTGGCCACACAGCCCCAAAGCATGATGGAACCTCCACCAAATTTTACAGTGGGTAGCAAGTGTTTTTCTTGGAATGCTGTTTCTTTTTGGACGCCATGCATAACGCCTTTTTTTATAACCAAACAACTCAATCTTTGTTTCCAAAATGAAGTTGGCTTCTCCAAATGTGCTTTTGCATACCTCAGGCGACTCGGTTTGTGGCGTGCTTGCAGAAATGGCTTCTTTCTCATCACTCTCCCATACAGCTTCTCCTTGTGCAAAGTGTGCTGTATTGTTGACCGATGCACAGTGACACCATCTGCAGAAAGATGATGCTCCAGCTCTTTGGAGATGGTCTGTGGATTGTCCTTGACTCTTCTCACCATTCTTCTTCTCTGCCTTTCTGATATTTTTCTTGGCCTGCCACTTCTGGGCTTAACAAGAACTGTCCCTGTGGTCTTCCATCTCCTTACTATGTTCCTCACAGTGGAAACTGACAGGTTAAATCTCTGAGACAACGTTTTGTATCCTTCCCCTGAACAACTATGTTGAACAATTTTTGTTTTCAGATCATTTGAGAGTGGGCTGTCCATGTTCGGCGACCATCAAACTTAACTGAACTTGAATTGTTTTGTAGAAAGAAATGGTCCAAAATCCCTTCATCCAGGATCCAGGAACTGATTAAAAGCTACAGGAAGCGACTAGAGGCTGTTATCTTTGCAAAAGGAGGATGTACTAAATATTAATGTCACTTTTCTGTTGAGGTGCCCATATTTTTGCACCGGTCAAATTTTGGTTTAATGCATATTGCGCATTTTCTGTTAGTACAATAAACCTCATTTCAATCCTGAAATATTACTGTGTCCATCAGTTATTAGATATATCAAACTGAAATGGCTGTTGCAAACACCAAAATATTTAGAACTAAAAATGATTAAGATTAATAGGGGTGCCCAAACTTTTTCATAGGACTGTATGGCAAGGTAATAAACCAAGTGTGAAGCATTTAAGAGTTTTTGGTTGTAAAGCCTTTGTGTTTATTCCAGAAGAGAAACGATCCAAACTTCAAAACAGAGCCGTAGAAGGAATATTTGTTGGATACTGTGAAAACTGCAAAGGATACAGAATCCTAGATCCGAAGACAGACAGAGTTACAGTGAGTAACAGTGTGACATTCATTGAGGATCTAAATGATGACGTAATGACATCACTGGAAATGAGAAATGATGAAAGCAGTGATATCAATGCAGGAATATCTGATGAGAAAGAAGTAGAAATTGCCGAAAATCAAAACACTGAAAGTAAAGAGATACACAAACAGGCAAACAATGAACCAAGACGTTCAATAAGAGAGAACAAGGGAAAACCACCTGTACGTCTTTCATACAAGGCGAGTACAAACAAGATATATGAACCTACATCTTGGGAAGACATATCAAAACTCTCAGAAGAAGAAGCTAACAAATGGATAAAAGCAACAGAAACAGAAATGAAATCCATGCGTGATAACAAGGCCTGGACACTGACAGAATTACCAGAAGGAAGAAAAACTATAGGATGTAAATGGGTTTTTAAGGTAAAATATCAAATGGATGGCACAGCTGAACGATATCGAGCGAGACTCGTAGCTAAAGGTTATACTCAGAAATATGGAGAAGACTATGATGAAGTTTTTGCACCAATCGTCAAACATACTACAATTAGAACCTTGTTTGCAGTTGCAGCAACAAAACAAATGCAATTGAGACATCTGGATGTAAAGACAGCGTTCCTAAATGGAGATTTAACAGAAGATATCTACATGGAACAACCTCCAGGATACAGAGATATAAGAAAACCAAGCATGGTTTGTAAGCTACAGAAAAGTATCTATGGTTTAAAGCAAGCCGCTAAAGCCTGGAATGATAAAGTCACAGAAGTGCTCACAAATGAACATTTTCAAAGAAGTAAAGCAGATCCATGTCTATACACCAAGAAACTGGGAGACAGATGGATCTATGTACTGATATATGTGGACGATATTTTAGTTTGTTTTGAAAAAGAAAGGGATGTAACAGAAATACTGAAAATTCTGGATCAACACTTTGAGATCAAAGATTTAGGAAATGTGAAACAGTACCTAGGGATACAAGTAGAAAGAGAAGAAGACGGAAGTTATCTTCTTAACCAAAGTCACATGATTCAGGACATCATTGAAACATTTGGATTGAAAGATGCAAAACCAATAAAGTCTCCAATGGAAATCAACTATCTGAAGGAGATGAACAGTGAACAAAATATGTTGCCAGACAACGAACAGTACAGAAAGGCAATGGGAAAATTACTGTATCTTGCAACGGTTACAAGACCAGACATTGCAGCAGCAGTAGGAATTTTGAGCAGAAAGGTGTCAAAACCAAATAAAATGGACTGGAATGCCGTGAAGAGAGTAATACGTTACTTGAAAGGAACTATCGATGTTAAACTAAAACTACCTGCAAGTAACAAATGCATTTTAACTGGGCTGGAGATACACTTGACAGGAAATCTACCAGTGGTTATGTTTTTTTACTCTCAGGTGGACCAATTAGTTGGGCTAGTAAAAAACAATCAATAGTGACACTGTCGACAACAGAAGCGGAGTATATTGCCGCAGCACAAGCAGCTCAAGAAGTCTTATGGTTGAGACAACTTATGCTGTTACAGCAGGGGTATTGCTGAAGTAATGATTCTTGTTCATATTGTATCATTCATGCTTGATTGTTTGACTTTCATACAGTGTGTTTCATATCTTGTGCAATGCTGGTGCATAGACATTGATAATGTGTGAAGGGCTCTTTAAGTAGTTTTCTCCCATAATTCTCTGTTTCTGTTACTCCTCCCTTCTTGTTGCATCTTCTTCCTGGATATGTGTTATTTCAGTCTGTAACCACTGAGCAACCATCTTGTAGAACTGAGAAAGGAATTGTGTTTTGACCATATGGCATATCATCTCTCAAGGTAAAGACAAATAAACTACCTGAAGCAACTCCATTGCATCTCTCCACATGCAACCTGGGAACGCAGGGAATGAAATGTCAGCGCGTTCTGCTATCTGCCATTAGCTTACATACAGGAATTACAATCTCACATCTTCAGAGATTTCTCTAACATGCATCTGTGGCAGAATAGTCAAAACACAGCTTTCTAGTTAAAACAAGCTATATCTGCAGCTCCTGCAGGATCTACAGACAGCCTGCAAGCAAGCACAGTGAGAATACAGCATAATCTGCAGCACGCCACACAGCCTGCAGGTGAGCTCAAAGCTGTCCTCCATCTTGAGCACATGTTCTCCTCACCACAGTGAAATAAGGGGCAGCGCCATCTTTATTGACATTTTCCACACAAAGGCACCATGTCCACAAGGAGCTATGTGGATTCCCCTGTCACTGCATCTGGGACAGTGCATCCTGCTATCAGGGACTCAGATGTGCAGGAAACAGACTCCATGTTTCAGGATGTACAAATTGAGCGATTAAAACGTGTCAGTAAACCCACGCAAAAGATTAGAGAGAACTTTGAAATAACTAAAGAAGAGTTCTGTGATAATCTTGATGAATTATGGCGAAGAACTGAACACTATATAGCAGCGCTCTCACGCCATGACAGTGACGCAGCAAAATTGGTCACCACACTAAACCGCTTATCTGCCGCCTATGAACGCCATCAGCGACTGTCTGCAAAATACGTCACATTCCTGAGTAACGCTGATTTTGATGATGCTATAGCAGAGCTAACTGAGAGGGAGAACCTATTCCAAACGAAAGATGCCGCAGTGAAAAACGCCAGAGATAAGGCAGAACTCCGCATCGCACACCTACAAGAAGTAAGGTCCCATCGGTCTACTTCATCCAAACATACGCTGTCATCCTCCAGATCCTCTCGTTCCAGAAGGTCAGCATTACACGATAAGCTTATTGAGATCCGTGCTGACGCAGAGGAGGCCAGTGTCAGATGGTCCTTTGCTGAGAAGGAAGCAGAAATGGCGCAAAGGCAAGCAGAGGCAAAAGCTGAAATGGCGAAGAAGGAAGCAGAAATGGTGCAAAGGCAAGCAGAGACAGAAGCTCAACTAAAAATTCTCCAAATGGAAAGGGAGGAAGCAGCTGCCTTAGCCAAGCTAAAGGTTCTTGAACAAGCATTAGATCAAGACGCCGACCTAGACTGCTCCATCCCTGCAGAAGTGGAAGACCCAGCTGACCGCACTGCCAATTATGTGCTGAAGCAATCATCTCCTGCACCGCCTGCTAAGTTACATGCACCAGCACCACTCCAAACCGACTACATGGCTGTACCTGTGAAGCATCAGATGATGCCACCTATCCAGAGCAAGGTAATTTCCAGCATCACACATGCAGATCCTCCAGAAACTAAACCACAGCTCAACCCTTATGCTACATCATTTCACCCCGATTCATCTCGGCCCCATATGCCAGAGAATTTATACGTCCCAGGGATATTACAAGTTAATCTGGTGACACAAGGTGGGAGATCAGACATGTCGGACTTTGCCAGATATATGATACGCAGGGAGCTGATAAACAATAGTCTCTCAAAGTTCGATGACCATGCTGAGAATTATAGAGCCTGGAAATCCACCTTTGAAGCAGTGATCAGTGATCTTAACCTCACTGCCAAAGAAAAACTTGACTTGCTTGTTAACTGGTTAGGCCCAGATTCTGCAGAACGTATAAAGACATTGAGAGCAGTTCATGCGGGCCACTCAGAGGAAGGTCTTGCTGTGGCATGGGAGAGACTTGAACAGACTTATGGCAGTTCTGAAGCTATAGAAAGTGCCTTATTTAAGAGACTTCATATGTTCCCAAAAATCACCAACAAGGACAGCCGCAAGCTTCAAGATCTGAGCGACCTACTAAAGGAATTAGAGTTAGCCAAAATGGACCCACGTCTGTCAGGTCTGAGTTACCTTGACACATCTCATGGTGTTAATCCAGTGGTATCCAAACTACCATATGGCATGCAAGAAAAATGGGCCGACCTAGGTTCCAGATACAAAAGAGACCACAATGTGTCCTTCCCTCCTTTCTCTTATTTTTCCAGATTTATCAGTGACCAAGCTCGGAAAAAGAATGATCCCAGCTTTGACTTCACAGAATCCTCTCTACCAGCTTCATCATCATGTTCAAGGTATGAAACAAGCAAACGTAGAGACTTAAGGGGAACAGTATCTGTTAGGAAGACAGACGTCCCAATCGCTGCACTCTGCACCACCAAACAGGACACTCCTGTCCTTAAAGATAAAGACCCTAATAGTACGTGCCCTATCCACAAAAGGCCTCATCCCCTGAAAGAGTGTAGAGGACTTAGGGCAAAGACTTTGCAAGAACGCAGAGACATGCTCAAGGAGCTAGGAGTGTGTTACAAGTGTTGTGCTTCTTCAAAACATTTTGCTAAGGACTGTAAGGCTGTCATCAAGTGTACTGAATGCAGTAGCGACAAACATGTCGCAGCCATGCATCCTACTTCTTCATCTGACAACTCACATCCTCAAGCAGCATCTAAAGCCGTCACTGCGCATGGCGGGGAGCCATCGGCTCAAGTTTCAGCTACTACCACTGTCTCCTCCTCCTGCATGGAAGTATGTGGCAAGGATAATGGTCCCAAGTGCTGTGCCAAGGTGTGCTTGGTGAATGTCTACCCAGAAGGGCAATCTGAAAAGGCCATAAGGATGTATGCCATAATAGACGAACAAAGCAACAGGTCTCTAGCAAAGCCTAAGTTCTTCGAGATCTTCGGTATAGAAGGAGAAGCAATACCATACACTCTTAACACTTGTTCTGGTCGCATAGAGACTTCTGGCAGGAGAGCCACTGGATACGTTATCTCTCCAATTAACAGGAATATTCACATATCCCTACCAACGTTAATTGAATGTGACCAGATGCCTGATGATAGGGAAGAAATTCCTATGCCGGAAGCTGCATATCATCATTCCCACTTGAGACACCTGGCTAAGGAGATTCCTCCTATGGATGTGAATGCTGACATCCTGCTCTTGCTCGGAAGAGACATTCTCAGAGTACATAAGGTACGTCAACAATGCAATGGTCCACATGATGCCCCATATGCACAAAGACTTGACTTAGGTTGGGTAATCATTGGCAATGTATGTCAGGATAAGAGTCTCATGTCATCTCAAGTGAACTCCTTTAAAACCTTTGTGCTCAACAATGGACGCACAACCTACTTTAAGCCATGCCTTCATCACTATGAGGCAAAGGAACATCTTCCTAACTTAAAAAGGGCACCAGACATCGTCCCTACACCTTATGACGACTTAGGAGCCACAGTGTTTCACATAACACAAGACGACAACAGAGTAGCTTTATCCATGGAAGATAAAGACTTTATCAAAATAATGGACAGTGAATGCTTCAAGGATCAATCTAACCATTGGGTTGCACCCTTACCCTTTCGGACTGGGAGGGCCAGACTTCCTGACAACCGGGAACAAGCATTATCTAGATTCATCTCCTTGCAACGTACGCTGAGAAACAAGCCTGAGATGAGAGATCACTTTGTGGCATTCATGGAAAGGATATTCCGTAACAATCACGCAGAGCCAGCTCCACCTCTGCAAGAGCATGAAGAATGCTGGTATCTTCCTTCCTTTGGAGTATATCACCCACGAAAACCCAAGCAGATCAGGGTGGTATTCGACTCAAGTGCCAAACATCATGGCGTATCTCTGAATGACGTTCTCCTCACGGGTCCAAACCTGACCAACAACCTGGTAGGGGTGCTAATGAGATTCAGAAAGGAGCCAGTTGCCATTACAGCTGACATTGAGCAAATGTTCCATTGTTTTATTGTACGAGAAGACCACCGGAATTACCTGAGGTTTCTGTGGCACAGAGACAGTGATACCAACAAGGAAATGATTGAATACCGCATGAGAGTGCACGTGTTCGGCAACAGTCCTTCACCTGCGGTTGCAACATATGGCCTACGAAGGACTGCTTCTGATGGTGAATCAGAATTTGGAAAGGATGCTCGTCACTTTGTTGAAAAAGACTTCTACGTGGACGACGCACTCAAGTCCTTGCCCACTGCTGAGGAAGCCATAGACTTGCTGAGAAGGACTCAAGGTATGCTGTCCAGAGCCTGTCTGAGGTTGCATAAAATAGCCTCCAACAGTATTGCTGTCATGAAAGCTTTCCAGCCCAGCGATCATGCCACAGAATTCAGAGACTTAAACCTAGGCATAGACGATCCTCCGGTGCAGAGAAGTCTGGGTTTGAGATGGGACTTGTTGAACGATTCTCTTGGCTTCCAGGTTAATTGTGCAGACAAGCCGTTCACTAAGCGTGGAGTTCTCTCAGTGGTGAATAGCCTGTATGATCCACTGGGATTTGTAGCACCATTGACTGTACAGGGCAAATTCCTACTTAGGCAGCTCTCAGAGACGATTGAGGACTGGGATGCTCCACTGCCACATGACAAGCAGCCAAAGTGGGAGTCCTGGAAAGAATCCCTACATGCCTTGGACAGAACTCACATACCACGTTGCTACACTCCAGCATCTCTCACCACAAGCCAGAGAAGGGAAGTCCACATATTCTCGGATGCATCGACTGAGGCTATCGCAGCTGTTGCCTACTTGAAGGTAATCGACAACCGCACTAAAGCTCATGTTGGATTTCTGTTTGGGAAAGCTAAACTAGCCCCTAAACCTGAACATACGATCCCGAGGCTTGAACTTTGTGGCGCTGTACTGGCTGTAGAGATCGCAGATTTTATACAGTATGAGCTGGACATTCATGTGGACGATGTTCAATTCTATACAGACAGCAAGGTTGTCCTGGGTTACATAAACAACCAGACAAAACGCTTCTACGTCTATGTTAGTAACCGCGTTGAAAGGATTAGGAAATCCTCTAAACCTGAGCAGTGGCACTATATTCCATCTCATCTCAACCCTGCAGATTGTGCCACCAGACCATCATCGGTCAGTGCCTTTGCTAAATCCTCTTGGTTAACAGGTCCAGAATTCTTGCTGAACGAAGGAAAAGAAACATCTGGTCAAGACGTCTTCAATCTTCAAGATCCTGACAATGATCCTGAGATTCGTCCTGAAGTGAGTACCCTCATCACCAGGTCTGTAAGGAGGTCCGGCCTTGACTGTCACCGCTTTGAACGCTTTTCTAGATGGCTGAAGCTTGTACGCACCATCGCAAGGTTAGTTCACATTGCACAGTGTTTTCACACCAAGAACGATAACTCTGAATGTCATGGTTGGCACATCTGTCACAAGCCCCTCTCTGCAGAAGATATTACACTAAGTGAGAAGTTAGTGATACGTAATGTACAGCAGAGTGCCTTTCACATGGAACTGAAATGTCTCCGTGACAAACTGGACATTCCTAAAAACAGCCCTATTGTGAACTTGAAGCCAGTGATTGACGAACATGGTATGCTAAGGGTAGGTGGTCGCCTGAACAAGGCCGAGTTAGAGACATTTGAAAAGAATCCTCTCATTATTCCTGCTCACCACCATGTTACTACATTGCTCATACGGCATTATCATGAGAAAGTCAAGCATCAGGGCAGACATTTCACTGAGGGAGCTTTAAGAGCTGCAGGCCTGTGGATAGTAGGTGCAAAAAGGCAGATTGCTCGATTAATTCACTACTGTGTGCTATGTCGCAAGTCTAGAGGAAAGTTGCAGCAACAGCAAATGTCTGACTTGCCAGCTGACAGGACCAGCACTGAGCCACCATTTACCTACGTTGGTCTGGATGTTTTTGGGCCATGGACAGTCTCTGCTCGTAGAACCAGAGGTGGTCATGCTGAGAGCAAACGATGGGCAGTGTTATTTACATGCATGAGTGTACGCGCCATACACATTGAAGTTATAGAATCCATGGACACTTCGAGTTTTATCAATGCTTTAAGACGTTTTCTTGCCATCAGAGGACCAGTAAAGCAATTGAGATCCGACTGTGGAACCAACTTCACAGGAGCTTGCAGAGAACTGCAAATCAACTCTGAGCCAGTTCAGAACTACTTGGCCGACAACGGTTGTACATGGATCTTTAACCCTCCTGTAACACCCCCTTTGGCCACACCCCCTGGTAGCGGGGCGTTCGGATAAGTATTAGTTGCCGTTCTACCTTGCTTAGCGCAGTGCCTCCACCCTTGTCGGTGATATTCTGGTGCTTCCGGGTTGACAGTACCTTTCTTCAGATCTCTGTCCGGGGCTTGACAAGGGAAAGCCCCGCCCACACCAACACGCCAGAGAGGATTGTGGTATAAACAAAGAAACCTTTATATGGAACTTAATAAAGTAATGGTGAAGTACAATATGCAATAACATTCACAGCATCAGTAAGGTATAATACTTTAAACGATAAACCTATCTAGAAAATGGCAGGTCTATATGGCAAAACCCTAGTACAATGTATAACAATCACAAAGCTCAGTCTTAATACAAGGCCTGTTGCCGCGGTTCTGGAAAGAATCTTCTTTCGTTGGTGCACATGAAATATGTCAGAAATGAACAATGCTCCTTTAATTCCTAGCAGGGTAATATTCCTTAGTCCAGAAGATTTGGTACACTGCAGAAAATCCAGTACTGGCTACAATCATCTATCAGCAGCAGCAGGCTCTATCCCTTACAATAGGACATGGCAGCACAGCAGGTGCCTGGATGCATCAAGTCTCTTTTACTCCTTCTGCAGTGCTCAGCTTAAAAAGTTATACTAGACAAGAACAACTCACTCCTGGATCATAGGATGCAGTCTAAATAAGAATGCTGGTGATAGGTACACTTACAGTTCCAGAGGAATTAATGCTGTCCTGTCCAACAGGCTGCCAAAGGGTTAAGTCTGGAAGAACGTTCCGGTGTAGCAGGGAGGCGCCTCCGTCGGTTGTGGAGAGTATGAATACCCTGTATTTTCGGCAAATCGTCCTGTGGAGTTGGTAACCTTTTCTCTGAAGGAATTAAATCCTCTTTCTTGTTGCTTTCAGCCTCTGGGAGCTCAGGAGATCTTATTCCTGCATCCACCTGTGATCCCTCTCTCCTGCAGACTGCCTGAGCACATGGTCTCCCCTGCCAAGCAGCCCCTCCCATCCTCCAAGGATTTGATAAACAATCACAATTGCTTTCATGCTGCATGCACAATGTTTGCAAACTGTTAACCCCTCGTTGCCTTGAACTGCACACAGGGGTTACACTCTCCCCCTGATGGGTCTGGACATGAGCAGCACAGAGTCCAGAGCCATCACCTGAAAAAAATTTTGAGGTTAGATCATCCTGACTAATCACACCAATAGGCACATTAGGACCACAGTTATAATACCAAGGCATGGGGGAAAAATACGGCCACGCCCCAACCATACTAGGATGTACCACCCTGGGGACCTCAGTGACATTTCCCTTATTATCATAGGTTAACATCATGGGTGGCCTAACCACTCTCCTCGGGCGTACAGGTGCGGCAGAGATCCCCTCATCAGCCCCAGACACCGGACTGGTGCTTGCAAGCCTCTCTTCACATTCTTCATGTTGAGGGACCCCCCCCTCTTTCACTGACCACTCAGATGAGTCATAAACAATGTCCATATCACTAGGGGGTAATGCAGCCTTTTGCACTAGTTGCTCAGATAGTCCATCTGGAAGATCTGTTTCAGTGTCAACTCTGGAGGCGACTTCCTTATTGGCATGAGTATCAATGACTGGATTGTTGAGTCCCGGGTCGTCATAACCCCATTCATCATCTGTCTCACTATCCCCATCTACTGATGCCATTTCAGTCTCTTTCTCAAAACGTTTACTTCTTCGGGGGGGTCGAGGAGCCTCCGGTATGTCAGAGTTAGATTGAATTGACAGATTGACATTTTGTCCCAGAGGCAACAGATGGTGTCTATGGTAAGTTTTTTCCTTCCGAGGCCCACACTCAGGCCTAACCCGATAGGCAGGTACTCCAGGCAGCTTTTCCACCACAATGAAGGGCTCTGGACACCAACGATCAGCCAACTTATGCTTCCCAGGCAGTCCCAACTGCTCCACCAGAACTCTATCTCCAGGCTTCAACTCATGTTCCCGAACTCTTTGATCATGTCGAGCCTTATTCCTTCTGCCAGACTGTCCTGAAGCTTGCTCGGCCAGTTTATACGCCTCTTTGAGCTCTTGCTGCAGCTGGGATACATACTGAAGATAACTTCTTCCAGAAGACTTATCAGTGGAAACACCAAAGCTGATATCCACAGGCAATCGGGCCTCCCTTCCGAACATGAGGAAGTAGGGGGAGAACCCGGTAGACTAATTTTTTGTACAATTGTAGGCGTGCACCAACTAGCTCAGGTGGCGGCTCCATCGCCCCTTTTGTTTTGACTTCAGGGTGCCCAGCATGTTCAGCAAAGTCCTATTGAATCTCTCAGGTTGTGGGTCACCCTGTGGATGAAAGGGAGTGGTTCTAGACTTCTTGATCCCGCAGACCTCACACAGCTCTTTGATGAGTCGACTTTCAAAATCTCGACCTTGATCAGAGTGAATGCGGGCAGGCGATCCATAATGTACAAAAAACTTCTCCCACAAAGTTTTGGCCACAGTTACAGCCTTTTGATCCTTAGTAGGGTAGGCTTGAGCATATCTGGTGAAGTGATCAGTTATTACTAGGACATTACTGATGTTCCCTTCATCTGGTTCAATGGAGAGGAAGTCAATGCATACAAGATCCAATGGGCCATCACTAGTAATGTTTGTAAGAGGAGCAGAACGGGTTGGTAAGGTCTTCCTCAAGACACATCGAGCACAATCTTTGCAATATTTGGCGATGTCATTCTCCATTTTTGGCCAGTAGAACCTATCAGCCACAAGGTGAGTAGTCTTCTCTGCCTTTAAGTGGCCATGCTCATCATGCAGTGCTTTCAGAACACTCTCTCTGAAGACAGCAGGCAGAACTAATTGCCTCCTCGACCCTCTCTTCCGCCGCTCAGCCTCTCGGTACAACAGTCCATGTCTCATTACCAGCCACTTCGCCTGCTTAGCCAGTAGGAGGGCCTCTTCAGACTTCAACTCCGGCCTCCCAGGCCTCTGGCCTCTATTAATCCACCACCGAACTGTCCCCACTGCTGGATCTTCCTTCTGGGCGGTTTCAATCTGCAGCCGAGACAACCGAGGCAGAGAGTCTTGATTCACATTCGTTACCCAGCAGTACAACGAAGGGATAGCTTCCTCCGAGGCTCCCAGGGAATGCACGTAACCTCGGTTAGAGGCACCTCCGGCTCTTTGTAACTGACACATGACTTTCAGGTCTGGAGCAGGAACCTCTATCCACCCATCCTCATCTTCCTTCTCGAGTTGCCTAGGCAGCCTAGAGAGGGCATCCGCATCAATGTTGGTGGTGCCCGGTCTGTATTTGAGACTGAAATCATAGACAGCTAGGGCAGCTAACCATCGATGTCCAGTGGCATCCAGTTTGGCCGTAGTTTGCACATACGTCAAGGGATTATTGTCAGTGTGCACTTGGAACTTCACTCCGTAGAGGTAGTCATGAAGCTTGTCCACTACGGCCCACTTCAAAGCCAGAAACTCAAGTTTGTGCGCTGGATAGTTACGCTCACTGCGGGTCAATCCCCGGCTGACATAGTAAACAGGTCGGAGAGAGTCCTCATGCTCCTGATACAACACAGCCCCTAGTCCTTCAAATGAAGCATCCACATGCAGTACGTAGGGCTTGTTAGGATCTGCATAAGCCAACACTGGGGCCTGAGTTAGACAAGACTTCAGTTTCTCAAACGCCTCTTCACACTTATCTGTCCACCTTTCTCCAAAGGGTTCATTAGCCTTGAAGTAAGTCTGGTTTGGAGGTTTCTTGTGTGGAGCTGACCCGCGGGGCGGTGGGTACCCCTGGGTAAGATTTGTCAACGGTTTAGCGATCTTGGAGAACTGTGGTACAAATCTGCGGTAGTAGTTGCAGAATCCGAGAAAGGACCGGAGTTCAGCTAGCTTGGTGGGCCTCGGCCAATTCACAACAGCTTCCACTTTAGCAGGGTCAGTGGCAATCCCATCCCGACTGACAATATGTCCCACGTATTTGACGGATTTCTGGCAGAAACAGCACTTGTCCAGGGACAACTTCAATCCAGCCTCCTTCAATCGGTCCAAGACTTTGAACAATCTCCTGTTATGTTCTTCTAGAGTCCTTCCAAACACAATCAGGTCATCAAGGTAGACTAAGACTTCTCTGAGGTTCATATCCCCCATCACGTTGTCCATGCACCTTTGGAAAGTAGCCGGGGCGCCAGTCACCCCTTGGGGCATCCGTAAAAACTCGTAGAACCCTAAGGGACATATGAAGGCAGTTTTCTCTCGATCTTCCTTACTCATGGAGATCTGGTAATATCCGCTTCGCAAATCCAACACTGAGAACCACTGACTCCCTTGTAGACAATCCAATGCCTCATCAACTCTGGGCACTGCATACTGATCAGTGACGGTGCGTTTGTTAAGCGTTCGATAGTCCACACACATACGAATCTTCCCAGACTTCTTTCGTGCAACTACAATGGGAGAAGCGTAGGGGCTATTTGACTCGCAGATCACTCCTGTTTCAAGCAGACCCCTCAAGTGCTGTCGGACGTCTTCAACATCAGCGGGAGCCAACCGCCTGGACCTTTCTCGAAATGGTCTCTCATCAGTGAGACGAATTCGATGCTCCACTCCTTTAGCGAACCCCAGATCCCAGTCTCCCAACGAGAAAGCTGCTCCCCTCTCCATAAAACCTTGGATAAGTAGCTCTTTCTCCTCTGCAGGCACATCACTGTTCTCAAAACATGGGTCGAAACAGTCCGGGCTCAGCACCTTCCTTCTTTCCTCTTCCTTCTTAGCATAGGCAGCTAGACACGTGGGGTGAATGGAGAGGGTCTGGGGATAGTTGTCTCCCCCAACTTCTTTGCACCATTGGGCTAGCTTGAGGAAGATATTAGCATTAGTTCCCACTATCAGAGGTGTGGATACAGGACCAGCATCTGTCTTCGGACACACCAACGCCAAGATGGGGACTTCTTTTTCAATTCCGGCAACACCCTTTGAGAACCGTAGTGTAACGGACACATATCCTTTGTAAGGGTAACTCCGATCACTCAGTCCCCAGACGACTAGTCCCGAAAGTGGTTGTAGAGGGACATTAGGTAAATACTTCTTGTACCAATCTTCAAAAAGAACTGACACTTGTGACCCGCTATCCAATAGGACATTACAAGGCTGCTCATTGATGTAAGCAGACACCTGAGGGGCAGGTCCCACTAAGCCCCCAGGAAGTTGTACAGTGAAAGTTTGCTGAGGGGTGGCATTCTCCCTTGTTCTGGTGGTCTCTGGGGGGCCGGTATGGGCTTCTACTGGACCCTTTTTCCGTTTCCCGACATGGTACACTTCTGACCCAGAAGAGGAATCAGGCTTCTTGGGACCCCATCTCTTCGGACACTGCTTATACAGATGTCCAAGTTCCCCACACTTAAAGCAGGTTGGTGATCGGATAGGATCTTTCTTCTCCTCTAAGCCGCTAGTGGCTGCTTGCTGCTTCTGAAATATAAGAGCTTCAGTCGTCTTGATGAGTTGGGCAATTTTCTCCCCCTGTTTCTCAATAATTTTCAACAGCTCCTCTTCTCTGCTATTAGACTCGGTGCGTATGGCCACTGTGGCGATTCTCGCAGGGATTTGTTCCCGGGCCGCCAGGGTAGCTTCTTCCTGCCTCACCTCCTTAAGTAACTGATGAAATGGCAGTGGAATCTTGTCCTTGTTGCTACACCTCAACCGCTGAGCGATAGGGTTATGAGTCAATGCCCCTCGCAACACCTGATTCAGACGACATTGATCCACTTCATTAGGGCTAAGTCCTCCTTTTGCCACTATGCGGTGCACAAGTTTATCCAATCTGTAGAGATAGTCAGACAGTTTCTCATCAGATTCTTGGTATGTGGTACGAAGTTTGAATAAGAGGTCAGTGGCGTCTTCAGGCGACCCAAATGCATCTTCAAGGGCCTCCATGTAGTCCTGATAAGTGGCCTGCGGCTTTCCTCTCCAAGCAGCCTGCACCACTTCCATAGCGGGACCTTTGAGACTCTCCACAATTCGCTGCCTTTTCACCCCATCCGAGCATTGCCATTCATCCAGGCATTGCATGGTGACATCTCTCCAGGTTTCGTACCGATCTTCTCCAGAGGGTACTGGGATGGTGCCTGAGAAGATTCTCAACCGACGATAACTTCCTTCAAGATGCACCTTCCCAATCTGGTCGACCAACTTTCCTATGGCAGTAAGTAGAGTAGAAGTAGTGTCTACTGCTCCATCAGACTGAGTGCTTGTAGGATTATGAAAAGGGACAGGACTGGACTCCCCCTGTTCAGATTCTTCATCTTGGCACACTCCCACTTCAGACCTCAAAGGCCAGGTGATTCTCCACCGCCGACCTTGCTCTCGTGGTACAACCAGAATGATTGGTATACAGTCTCTATCTAGGGCTTTATCTATCATTATTAAAGCCAAAATCATTTTCTGAGAAGTTACATTCTTCCGGTCCACTACCTTAGGACGATTTACTCCATGAAGTGTGCTCACCACTTGTATGACCTCATCATCCAGGGTGTCATGGAACTCTCCAGTCACTGCGAAACTACATTCTGCAGGAATGTCCATCTCCTTACAACATTCAGCCACATCTCTCTCAGCTAAGTTCTCCATTGCAACTGTATAGGGGTTTGTTGGTTTTTCGAATCTCAGCAGTGCCTCCAATGTAACACCCCCTTTGGCCACACCCCCTGGTAGCGGGGCGTTCGGATAAGTATTAGTTGCCGTTCTACCTTGCTTAGCGCAGTGCCTCCACCCTTGTCGGTGATATTCTGGTGCTTCCGGGTTGACAGTACCTTTCTTCAGATCTCTGTCCGGGGCTTGACAAGGGAAAGCCCCGCCCACACCAACACGCCAGAGAGGATTGTGGTATAAACAAAGAAACCTTTATATGGAACTTAATAAAGTAATGGTGAAGTACAATATGCAATAACATTCACAGCATCAGTAAGGTATAATACTTTAAACGATAAACCTATCTAGAAAATGGCAGGTCTATATGGCAAAACCCTAGTACAATGTATAACAATCACAAAGCTCAGTCTTAATACAAGGCCTGTTGCCGCGGTTCTGGAAAGAATCTTCTTTCGTTGGTGCACATGAAATATGTCAGAAATGAACAATGCTCCTTTAATTCCTAGCAGGGTAATATTCCTTAGTCCAGAAGATTTGGTACACTGCAGAAAATCCAGTACTGGCTACAATCATCTATCAGCAGCAGCAGGCTCTATCCCTTACAATAGGACATGGCAGCACAGCAGGTGCCTGGATGCATCAAGTCTCTTTTACTCCTTCTGCAGTGCTCAGCTTAAAAAGTTATACTAGACAAGAACAACTCACTCCTGGATCATAGGATGCAGTCTAAATAAGAATGCTGGTGATAGGTACACTTACAGTTCCAGAGGAATTAATGCTGTCCTGTCCAACAGGCTGCCAAAGGGTTAAGTCTGGAAGAACGTTCCGGTGTAGCAGGGAGGCGCCTCCGTCGGTTGTGGAGAGTATGAATACCCTGTATTTTCGGCAAATCGTCCTGTGGAGTTGGTAACCTTTTCTCTGAAGGAATTAAATCCTCTTTCTTGTTGCTTTCAGCCTCTGGGAGCTCAGGAGATCTTATTCCTGCATCCACCTGTGATCTCTCTCTCCTGCAGACTGCCTGAGCACATGGTCTCCCCTGCCAAGCAGCCCCTCCCATCCTCCAAGGATTTGATAAACAATCACAATTGCTTTCATGCTGCATGCACAATGTTTGCAAACTGTTAACCCCTCGTTGCCTTGAACTGCACACAGGGGTTACACTCCTCATGCATCTCATATGGGCGGATCATGGGAAAGGATGATAGGCATTACCCGTAAAATACTGGACTGTATGCTTATGGACTCAAACTCCTCTAGGCTCACCCATGAGACTTTAACTACCTTCCTAACCGAGGTCTCCGCTATTGTCAATTCTAGACCTCTTGTTCCCGTATCTGTGGACCCGGATTCTCCTGCTATTCTTACTCCAGCGACTCTCCTCACTCAGAAGCTCGGATCTGTTCCTAGTCCACCTGAAGAACTTTCATCTGGAAACATCTATCGGAAACAGTGGAAACACGTTCAGCATCTGGCCAATTGCTTCTGGAGCAGATGGAAAAAGGAGTATTTGGCTCTTCTTCAAGGACGAAGAAAGTGGCAGCAGGTTAAACCTAACTTACAGGTGGGAGATGTCGTTTTGATGAAGGACCAGAAAGTGGAAAGAAATGCATGGCCTATGGGACTCATCTCAAAAATCTTTCCCAGCGAGGATGGTAGAGTCCGTAAGGTGGAAGTAACCATCACACGACAAGGTGACTCCAAGACATTCATCAGACCTGTATCTGAGACTGTCCTCCTGTTACCTGTCGAGGAATGAGTCAAGCAAAGAACATTGCAAGTACATTGACTCAGTTGACTCGTCACTGGACTATCCCAGGAACAGCGATATACCGTGCATTTGACGCATTCAATATTTTCAACTGTTCCTGAATACATGTTCACAGTTATTGTTATTTTTCCTTGTTTTTGCATTTTGTCTTTCAGGGTTCCAGAATATACCAGATGGACATTTATGTTAAGTAGTGAAATCCAAGGATTTCAGACGGGGAGTATGCTGTTACAGCAGGGGTATTGCTGAAGTAATGATTCTTGTTCATATTGTATCATTCATGCTTGATTGTTTGACTTTCATACAGTGTGTTTCATATCTTGTGCAATGCTGGTGCATAGACATTGATAACGTGTGAAGGGCTCTTTAAGTAGTTTTCTCCCATAATTCTCTGTTTCTGTTACTCCTCCCTTCTTGTTGCATCTTCTTCCTGGATATGTGTTATTCAGTCTGTAACCACTGAGCAACCATCTTGTAGAACTGAGAAAGGAATTGTGTTTTGACCGTATGGCATATCATCTCTCAAGGTAAAGACAAATAAACTACCTGAAGCAACTCCATTGCATCTCTCCACATGCAACCTGGGAACGCAGGGAATGAAATGTCAGCGCTTTCTGCTATCTGCCATTAGCTTACATACGGGAATTACAATCTCACATCTTCAGAGATTTCTCTAACATGCATCTGTGGCAGAATACAACTACTGACAGACTTAGGAGAACAACTGTTGGAACCAACAAAGTTGTATGAAGACAATCAAGGTTGTATTGTTCTTGCTCAGACGGAAAGAGTTAATCCAAGAACAAAACACATTGATATAAAGTTTCATTTTTTGAGGGATTACCAGGAGCAAGGAATGCTGAAGTTAGAATATTGTCCAACTGAAGATATGACAGCCGATATTCTTACTAAGGCATTGAATGCTGAAAGACATTAGAAACTGATGAAGAAGTTAAGTTTGACTGAATAAGTCTTTATTGTTGAGAAAGGGTGTTGGTATATACAGATATGCAACAGATATAGACTTATTGTGTTATACTGTGTTGGAGGAACTTACAGCTTCCGGACACTAGATGGCGATGTTATTATTGTTATGTGCTGAATACATGTAATGATAAGCTATGGAGACTTGTCTGTATCTCAAATAGCTGCACATATCTATGGTAGTCCTTTCCAGTGTATTCCTTGTTATATTGCTGTATAGAGATGCTGATGGATGTTATCTCATGTTCTGATAAGTAAACTGAAGATTAACCCATATAATCTACTCTGAAGCTTTCTTCTGCGACTGCACTCTGCAACACTCACCACATCACACACACATAAACTAAGACAGTTAAGAGTGCGGGTTGTTGGATTTCCCATTGCCTATGCCATCTGAGGTTGTCATGGGCAACGTGATTTAAAGGGGTGCATGCTAATTTTTCTTTAGCTTTAAATTTGTGTTTCTGTCCATACTAATGTAGAGGAAAGAAGGTTTCCAAGTATTTTTCCACTTTCATAGAGGTTCTATTGAGTGTGGAAAGTGTTTAGTTGATGGGCTGTGATATTGGGGTAATACTGGGACTTGGGCCTGTTAGATGCCCCCAGGCATGCTTTCCCTGCTGTTACAGTTGCATTCCAGAGGTGTTGGCATCATTTCCTGGGGTGTCATTGTGGACTTGGTGACTCTCATTAGACGAAAAGTGGTTTCCCCTGAAACGAGCATTTTTCCCCATAGACTGGCCAATACTGAGAATAGGCCATTAATATTATACTCCCTTTAATGGTATATTACAAAAGCTTGTCCTAAGTGTGAATGGATTTTCAGGCCCCAAAGTGAAAATTACAGGAGGAAAGGGGTTAAAGAAACAAAATCAGCCATTATCGTTGATTATGATGTTAATCTGTTTTCCATTAGTCCTAACAGCAGCACAATATGGGGTACTTCTGCCCCTGTGTGCTGGTAGGACAGGTGGAATTTTTAATTAACAAACATTAACAATGCAGGGATGTAGCAAGTAATCCCCTTAGGGAGGGTTTCCTCCACTTACTAAAATCAATATGGAACACCCAAAGGCAGTTACCACTGGACCACGAGAGTTCAACCTATAATGTTTAAAGGGATCCTATTATTAAAACTCAATTTTTTTTTGACTAACACGTAGGAATAGCCTTAAGAAAGGCTAGTCTTCTCCTACCTTTAGGTGTCTTCTCTGTGCCGCTGTTCGGTATAAATCCCGTTTTTTGTCGGTATGCAAATGAGTTCTCTTGCAGCACTGGGGGCGGGCCCCAGCGCTCAAACAGCACGGGGGGTGTCCCCAATGCTGCGAGAGAACTCTCCAGCGCTGCCTCCATCTTCTTCAGGAACGGCCTCTTCACGCGTCTTCTTCCGGCACAGGCTTCAAACTTCTATGCCTCGGGCCTAGGGCAAAGCCGATTGCGCATGCCCTACCGGCCACAAGAAAATGGCTGCTTACACAGTATTGTAGGACACAGAGTCTTCTCCACCTGTCCCACCACACAGGACAGAAAAAAAAACACATGGGGGAGGTCTCTGTACCCTCTTATAGGGTTGTGTTTGGATATTTTATGTTAAGTAAAAATTCCGCCTTTCCTACAGGCACCACATTGTGCTGATGTAAGGGAATCACTTATCCTTGTCATAGTCATCCCAGCTGCTACTGGTCTTTTGTCCTGGCGCTCAGGTGATGACGTGTCTCATCCCCAGTCATTCACTGACATCAGTAGTCACATGCAGGTTGTTGCTTACATCATCACTACAGAAGTTCCTGTTTTATTATATTACCTTACCTACAATCTTAATTCTTTTTCAATGGGGTTACAGAACCCCTTTCACCTATAAATAATTAAGAGTTAGTTAACCACATGGGCAACCCATTCATATCAGAGCACAATGGAGCAGTCAAAGACCCACTCAGAGGCAGATTAGTGGGATGATTCCAATCACTCTTCTCTGTACACAAGGTGCTGTCTGCATATACTGAAGGATTTGCAGATGAGTTGAGAGAAATTGACCTTCTTTTGTTTATATGTTCATCTTATGAATAAGCAGTTATTAATATTAAGGTCGTCTAATTGTGTGCAGAATTTTAACAGAGAAGATCCCAACTTTACTGTAATATCAACCCCATCCTCAGGCTTATCTCCACACTGCTTGTGCTTTGTATTAAATACACAAGTTACAGCGCTCAAATTATTTTCATCTATTGTAATACCGAATATATTATGAATTAATTATATTATGTTCACCTAAGGATAAGTTCACACTAATGCCTTTCTGTCCGTTGTTCTAACTGTCATTGGATTAGAACAATGGACTGAAACATTGACAGAATAATGAATGTAGATGGAGCACCTTCTGTTAGCATTCGTTATTCATTCTAAATGTCTCATGAACAATATTTATCCTTTATCTTTAGGGTTCGGGTTGGAAAACTGGCAGCTCCACTAGTTGGTTCTTATTTTGATAAAATAATCCTTAAATAATCCTTTAACAGTCCCACCACGGGGAAATTCAGATATAATAGTACTTTAGGAGAAAAAGGAGTAAGAGTCCTTGGAATTGTAATGGAATTGATAAGGCATCTAAAGCCCATGGATTGTCCACCATGAGAGCAGAACTTGGTAACTTTTGCATTATTGCACGTGATCAAGAGATCCACGTGGGCTTGACCCAAGTATTCTGTGGAAGGGGTAGATCCCTAAAAATATTCTGCTTCCCCCAATGTGCAGGGCTGAAAGTTGCATTACATGGACTTCTGCCTAGGACAGGATATGTTCCACTTCTACAAGAAGGGATGTGGATGTTGCTCCCCGCTGTTGATTTATATAGGTAGGATTGTCTGATAACATCACTGGTTTGCCCTATATTTGTGGTCGAAGATTTTGAAGGGTTAGACGAACAGGTTTAATCTCCCTGATATTCAAGGGAAAGGAGTGCTTGGACATTGACCATTTGCCTGGAATGAGATGCATCTGTTATGTTGATTCAGTCTTTGGGGGCAAAGGATTTGTCAATTTTTGTGGAGAACTACCATCTGAGCAAGATTTTTTTTTTTTTTTTTAATGTAGTTTATGAGCCCCATGTAGGGATTACAATGTACATTTTTTTTTCCTATCAGTATGTCTTTTGTAGAATGGGAGGAAATCCATGCAAACACAGGGCGTACATATAAACTCCTTGCAGGTGTTGTTCCTGGCAGGATTCGAATCCAGGACACCAGTGCTGCAAAGCTGCAGTGCTAACCACTGAGCCACTGTGTTGCCCCCTCCCCCCCCCCCATCTGAGCAACATCTCAGTATTGCTGGAAATGATGGTCTTCCTGTCCAGAGTCGTCCGATGTGGACCAATGTGCCACTTTGCACATTGTATGGCACTGCTAGAGGCCATCATGAGTTCCAGTACCATCATAAGCTGATGAAGAGAGATTAATCTTGGAAGACTCAAAAACCTTGTTGCTTGCTACAGAGATGGTATCAGATCTTGTGTCTATTATAAAACCAAGCAACTGGAGGTGCGACTTCTCATGGCTGATAATCCATCCTTGGTGTTGAATAAATCTTTATAGTTTGTGAAGATGAATCACAAGTTGCTCTTCAGAGAAGACCTTTATTAGCCAGTCGTCTAAATAATGTACAATTGTTATACCTGTTTCCCTAAGGCTGGCTACCACAGATGTTACTACCTTGGTGAAGGTTTGAGCAGCTGAAGAAATCTCAAAGGGTAAGGCTGTGAAATGTAGATGGCGAGGCTCTGCACTGATCCCAACTGCGACACAGTTAGGAATCTTCTTTGATCTGGATTAATAGGCGAGTGTAGGTATCTGTGCTTTAAATTTACGATAACCAGAAAATCACCTTTTAGGAGGGGAAGGACTGTCTGAAAGTTCTCCATTCTGAATTTCTTTTTCCTAGTAAACCTGTTTATATGCCTTCAGTTTATAATGCCTTCAGTCCATATGCTTTGTGACGTTGGAACCAGAAAGACCTTGCTCTAGGAATTTCTTGTCCACCAGTTCTAGAATGGAGCTTTCTAGCAGTTGTTGTTTCTGGTGTGGTAGCAGAGGGGTTATAGTAAACCTTTTTCAAGGGATTTCCACAAGCTCTGTATGATAACTCCATTCTACAATGTCTGGGACCCAGAGATCTTTAATATCCTTTTGCCATGCACGAAGAACGTAAGTTAATCTTCTTCCTAATGGCATGGATTTTTACACATCTCTTGGGCCTACACCATTATACTCTGGGGTCTGAAGAAATCCAGGAGTATAATAATTGACCGCTAATGATGTTGTGTTGGCCATTTTAATTCATCATTAGTAACTGAAAAATTTGGAATATTTGGGGCAAATCCAGTTTTCTGCCAACCGATTCGCACAACACTAGACAGAATAACAACACAATGGTAGTTGGCTATTTATAGTTCTTCTTTGAGTTAACTAATTGATACCTGTCCTGTTCTTGCCAGAAGACTGGATCTTCCCATTGGTGCTGCTGCTGTACGATGACAAGGAATGTCTGACATCTCTGGCAATGAGTAAAAGTGATGGTCAGGTTGAAAGTCATGACACCCCCACCCTCCTGTATTCATCAAATCATATATTTGGCTGTTAGGGCCGAAATTGTGTATAGCCAACTTTACCGTAGCTTGTGCCAAATATAAAATAGCGACACTCTCCCACTTTCACCTTGTTGCACTATACCTTTCATTAAATCAGCGGAGTTATATTATTGGATTGTAGCCCTGTGTTTTACCGGTCAGTGTATTTGTCAGTATTACCATCTGTAGTAATTAACAGAAACATCATCATTTACATAATGTATATGCCCAGTAATCTCTATACTTGCACAGCAATATTGAGTTTCCATTAATTGTAATGGCTTCTATGCTGAGGATTTTATGCCTGTAAAATGACAGGGTCAATGTGCACTTCTCTAGGTGATGTTTTTCTCATTGTTTCCACTGAAGGAAGCAGAGCCAATAAATGGAAATGACTGTAATTGTAAAATGAAGGAATTTGTGACTAAGCTGTGTGCCAGGTAGAAACTAAACTAGATAAACAGTTCATGGGATGTTGACATAAGAATCATTTACAGCACTGTGTACAAATATGTTATAATATGCTATAATATAATATATGCTATAATATAATATGCTATAATATGTATTAACGTAATTACTGTGATAACTTCAAGTTATTCAGTAAAAATACCTAACATACTCAATGTATAAAAAATCACTGTGTTTGGTAACATTTTCAATATGTACATAGCTTGCTGGCATATCCCTATCTGCCAAGTCTCACTACTATTACACCTAATCATCCAGCTACCTTAAAGGGATCCTATCATTAAAATGCTATTTTTCTCACTGACATGTAGGAATAGCCTTAAGAAAGGCTATTCTTCTCCTACCTTTAGATGTCTTCGCCGCGCCTCTGTTCGGTAGAAATCCCAGTTTTCTTTGGTTTGCAAATTAGTTCTTTCGCAGCACTGGGGGCGGTCCCCAGCACTCAAGCAGCACTGGGGGCATCCCCAATGCTGCGAGAGAAATCTCCAGTACCGCCTTCATCTTCGTCTGGAACAGCCTCTCCCTGCGTCTTCTTCTGGCTCTGGGGTCAAACATCTATGCATGCACAATCGGCTCTGCCATTGGGCCTTGGGCAGAGCTGACTGCACATGCCCATGGCCTTTTTTCTGTAGCCGCTCATGCTCCTGTATTTCAACGGAGTACAGAGTGCAGGTGTCCACAAAAAAATGGCCACGGGCATGTGCAGTCGGCTCTGCCCAAGGCTCGATGGCAGAGCCAACTGCGCATGTGTAGAAGTTTGACCCCAGCACCCGAGGAAGATGCAGGGAGAGGCTGTTCCAGACGAAGATGGAGGTGGTACTGGAGATTTCTCTTGCAGAATTGGGGATGTCCTTAGTGCTGTTTGAGCGCTTGGGACCACCCCAAGTACTGCAAGAGAAGTCATGTGCATACCGAAGAAAACCGGAATTTCTACTGAATGGCGGCGCAGAGAAGACATCTAAAGGTAGGAGAAGAATAGCCTTTCTTAAAGCTATTCCTACGTGTTAGTCAGAAAAAAATAGCCTTTTAATGATAGGATCCCATTAAATATACTCGATGTATGAATAAAATGGAACAGAATGCAGTCTCCCTCATTTGTACTGATACTACATAGTCAGAATGTAGAGTGTAGAATAAAGAGTGTAAAACTGGTCATATGGTTTAGATAGCAGCCATCCAAATACTCGTTCTGCAGACAGCTACTGTATCTATGCAGGTTCAGTGTGGCTGAATGGTACATACTACTGAACAGGGACATAGAAGAAAGCCGCTGCCAGACTCCTCTTACAGAGGTTGTTTCTCCTAAGAAAAATATCAGGAAGTTGAAATAATACACGTTAGACATAAGATAACGATTGGCTGAATGATTATTAGACCATCAGATATCACGTCATATTCCCTGTTACACACGCATGGATGTATTGTGAATGTTGAGAGCTGCTGTCAGACTTCTCTGACAGTTGCTTCTTTTCTATAGAAAAAAAGTATTAGGAAGTTAATGTCCAATTGCCCAATCCTTATCTCTTCTGACATATGCCATTGGGATAGAACCAGGAGGTCCTCATACACATTACATTGTTGACTGATCCAGCTCAAATTGAGTTCAACATACGTCAAGTAAATGGGAGCTGGGCTTTAATAGTAGCGTGGGCAACTGAACAGCGTATGAAGCCCTCTGTTTCCAAATGTACACAGTTAAAAACAGCGGATTGATGCAGGACACATGTGACAGACCCCAACCAATCACAAATTAATTGTCAACCTCAGACAATCCCTCTAAAGAGTAACCATTATTTCAATTATTTTGTAATAGCTCAGGTGAATATAGGAATTTTCCTTGTAATATATCTTATCAATGGAAAATCCTTCTCTCTTCTGATCAGCCCTCTCCTGCTTGCTAAACTGCTCAATTCACTGCTCAGACCTATCATCACTGAAGAGGCTGCAGTTAATAGAGAGCTATGGAGAGGGAAGGGGGAGATGAAAAGAGAAACCAAGTTAATGAGAAGCAGAGACACACTGACATTCTGCTTCAGATTCAGTACAGATATCTATCCCACCAGAGCTTTATTGAATCTATACCAAACAGTACTGTTACAATCTTAAAAAAGTCTATAAAACTGCTATAAAAGTTCCAAGCACATAGTGTTATCTGAGGCAGTACATCCTTTTCACTTGATCTGTGAGTGAGCTCTAACCCATCTTCACTAACACCATGAATTGAGCAGTTATGCAGGCAGGAAAGCATTTTCCTCTGATCATTTTATGTTCACCTGAACTATTCATTTATGAAAAAACACAGCAACTTTAAAAAAGAGCTAAAAAAAACTATGCAGGGTCTGAAGCATAATACAAGGATGGCCTCTTTGACGTGCTTTGGATCTTTGTCCAATGCACCACTTGTTCCGCCATGCTCTAGGCATAGCACTCTACAGACTCTATGTGAGTGACTGTTTCTACATGGAGTGTTCTTAAAACAACCTGACTAGTGGTGTCCTTTAACATAAAAGAATAGGCGGCTGATAATTTTGCTGTAAATGGTGCTTATTCCTGAAGCTATAAAATAGGACTAAGGGCAACCTGCCAATCGTTCTTGCCTGACACACTTACAGTACCTACCCACTCTATGTGAGTCACTGTTTGGAGCCAGTAAGAAGAATAGTCTCCATTTTAATCATGTCTTTATTCATTTTGTTGTAGCTTGTGCCTATTATATTCACTACACTTGAAGAACCTCCTGGCTCATAATACTAAATAAATACATTTATGGTGTGCAAATCCAAGTGACATTTCTTCTAGAATATCAACGATGTGAAATATATCACAGCAGACAAATCCATAATTGCTATTCAATAGCATAATGCATTGGATGTGGGTGAAAAATAATATGAGAAGAGACATTCTAGATAGAATAGACACGTGCATTGGTAACGTTGGCGGAAGGTGGAGTGGACTTACAGCAAACTGTTTGTAGGTGATAATGATCTATAGGGATCTGTACAGCCATTCCAATAAAGATCACCCTGAATAAGCCTTTATTAAGCCTTGGATAAATCTGTAATTTTCATTGCATTGCTCCTCTTATTCACTCAGATTAATTGGATTGCTAATGCATAGATATAATATGTATAACATGCTTTCATACAGAATTCTTTTCATAATAAGGAAGTTTTGCCCAAGGTAAAAGACTATACATTATGTTTCTTTTTTGTTATATTTTCCCTTTGTTTGATCCTGTTATGAACAAGTACAGACTACCTTGTGTAGGGCCATCTCAAAGTGCCCTACATTACATACCTTATATGCACCAGGGCCGCTGCTATGGGGCACATAAAAGTAGTGTAAGAGATGGAAGTATTGTAAGGGGGCGTTCACACTACCGTCGGTGTCCGACATGTAGTGTCCGCTCCTAGTGTCCGCTCAAAATCTGTCACGGACACTAGGAGCGGACACTAGATGTGTCCGTGACACCTGTCATTCACTTTAATGGGCATCGGGTGCGTTCTTTTGCACTCCGTGCCCGTCCTTTCCTGTTCGCAAGAGAAGATGTCCGACTTCTCAAGCGGACAGAAAAACCCTGCATGCAGGGTTCTTCTGTCCGCTTGAGAAGTCGGACATCTTTACAAGCGGACAGTGAAGGACGGGCACGGAGTGCAAAAGAACGCACCCGATGCCCATTAAAGTGAATGACAGGTGTCACGGACACATCTAGTGTCCGCTCCTAGTGTCCGTGACAGATTTTGAACGGACACTAGGAGCGGACACTACATGTCGGACACCAACGGTAGTGTGAACGCTCCCTAAGAGGGCCCCTCATGGGCCCTATAGCAGGGCCCATCCTGCCTTCATGGTAGTTAGACCATTATGGCTGAACCAGTATACCATTAAGGACTTTTACCTTTTGACCCACCCCTGTGTCCTCATAATCTCCTGTGAGCAAGGCCCTCACTTCGAATGTTTGATACGTTCACTCAATATAATGGGTTATATGATATTTGGGATATATTTATAAGCACAAAATCTCCCTTATAAACACAAATATGTCTTGTACACAAAATAAAATAAGATAGGATGTGTTTCAACCTTTCAGCCTCTTAGATTGTCACTGTATTTATTTGTACAATATTGCCGGTTTATCCAGTATATATTATCTGGTGAAGGCTGAGCACTTCAACTACTAGATGCATAGGCCATTAAGAAGTCATATCTGCGGCACTATAGATATACAATCATTAGTAACCTGTGAATGTGCATAAGTTTCAGCGAGTTTATTTATTTGGGCCGAAATGCCACAAATTTCATCAAAGCCATATTGATTTTTATTCCCTGTGCTAAGATTTTAAATAAATAAAACAAGCGATTTGAATATATGGAGGTAAGAGGTTTATGTCTTCTGACTGTCTGGGGTTATAGGCTGCCTGGCAAAAGCACAGAAATAATACCGTGTATGGTGCTGCACTTGCTGGGAACCCTTGACATACAGACTGGGAGATTTATTATAAGGCATATTATTAAAGTCAGCTGTGCTGGAGTCTGCATTGCTATAATGTGCACAAAATTTATCAAACATCACATACTAGGGGAGATTTCTCATGAGAAGAATTTGTAGAGTCAGATTTGCTGGAGTTTGTTTTTTCCATAATTTACATATGTAAAGAGGTGAAGTAGAACTAACTTAGCTTAGAAAACTTAAGTGGGTGACCCTAGATGCCCATACACAGTATCCCTTCTGAAGACATGGTTAGTAACTAATGTGTAGCATCATATAACAATATATTACTGTGTATATTCAATGTTGTGCATGTTTTACTAACTGTATTGCCCTGTTAAGGCGGGTGTGTTAATTGCTGTATTTTTCTTGGAGGTGCAAAGTGTAAGGTGGAACTTTAGATGCGCCTGGGTATTATATCTTGTAAAAGTGTCTGTTTACACGAAGGAATTTGCTGCGGATTTCACCCCCGAATCCGGAGCAGATTCCTCCTGGAATCCACCTCCCATTGTTTTGAATGGGAGGCAGAGATCGCAGCAGGACGCAGAAAAAAAAAATGTTCCGCTCGATCTTGTTGTGGAAACTCCCTTCTGATTAGGCCCATTCATCCGGACCTAATCAGGAGTGGGATGCTATGGCTAGACTGCACTGAAAATGCCAGAGGTGGAAAATGAAGAAAAATTCCTCTTTCTGCCACGAGAACAGACCCTAAGAAGATACCATGGCCCATGCCCCATGGTATGACCCCATATTGGCTGCAGTGTGGCACATGGCTTGCCCCAAGATGAAGGCATACTTTATAATAGCTTCCACTGACCTGGGGCAGTTGTCATTGTGAGCAGTTCGTGTATGGAGTCCATTTGGTAGGAAGTTGGTCCATGTTGTCCTGGGAAACAGCATGTCATGATCATCCAGAGGCCCAGTTTGGTGTGTGGGATGGAGAACCAGAGTAATGCCTATTACCTTGTGGTGAAATACAAGTGACTGGGTTTTCCTGTGAAAAGTGCTGTGACTATGTGTAAGCTGTACATTACTTTATCACTTTCAATCAAGATCAGTAAAAAAATTTCATTTCCAGTATTTATGATATTTCTGATTAACACCTTTTTGAATGGTGGTATTTTTGTTTTTCCCTTTTCCTCTAGTAAGAGTTAATAAAAGTTAAAAAAAAAACTATTTAAAATTATTTGTAGTCCAAAATCATACCAATAAAATATGACTAATAAACAAATAACAGTTCTATATGCCCTATGTCATGGACTAGGCAGCATGGTGGCTCAGTGTTTAGCACTGCAGCCTTACAGCACTGGAGTCCTGGGTTCAAATCCTGGCAAGGGCAACATCTGTATGCTCTCCCTGTGTTTGTGTGGGTTTCCTCTGGGTACTCCGGTTTCCTCCCACACACCAAAGACATACTGATAGGGAATATAGATTGTGAGCAGTATATGGGACAGTGACTGTCAATATCTGTAAAGCGCTGTGGAATATGATGGTGCTATATAAGTAAGCATAATAATAAACAATAAAGAGTTTTGCGTATTCAGACATGGCAAGACAAAAATTAAAAAAATTCCTGGGGTTCTGATGCTTATTAATGACCTCTTCTTGGTATAGGTCAGCAACAGCAGAACACTGGGGATCTAACTTCTAGTATCCTAAGAAAAAACAGCAGGTTCAACACAGTGCATTGGTGGGAAACACAGTGCTGTACACTGTGTGGTGGCTATGTCTGGTTACATAGTTACATAGTAGATGAGGTTGGATGAAGACCTCAGTCCATCAAGTCCATCCTATAACCCTACAGTGTCGATCCAGGGCAAGGCAAAAAAAAACCCACGAGGCTCATGCCAATTGCCCCATTTCAGGGGAAAAAATTCCTTCCCAACTCCAATCTGGCAGTCAGTCTAAAACCCTAGATCAACATGTCCTTAAAATCTAGAGTCCATAACCTGTAATATTGTTCTCTTCAAGAAAGGTATCCAGGTCTTCTTTGAACTTGCACAATGAATCCACCATCACCAATTCTTGGGGCAGAGAGTTCCAGAGCCTCGCTGTTCTTACTGTGAAGAATCCCCTTCTATGTTGCTGGTGAAACCTTCTCTCCTTCAGATGCAGTGGATGTCCCCTTGTCACTGTCACTGGCCTAGGAGTAAAAAGATCCTAAGAAAGTTCTTTGTATTGTCCCTTCATGTATTTGTACATTGTTATTAGATCTCCCCGTAGACGTCTTTTCTCTAAACTGAATAACCCCAAGTTTGTTAATCTATCGTTGTATTCCAGTCCTCCCATTCTCCTAATAATTCCTAATAATTTTGGTTGCCCGTCTTTGCACTTTTTCTAGTTTGTTTATGTCTTTCTTGTATATTGGGGCCCAAAATTGTGCACAATAGTCTAAGTGTGGCCGTACCAGTGATTTGTATAGAGGCATAACTATGTTCTTGTCATGGTTACTTCAGATAAGTCCCATTCAAGTGAATGTGAGAGGGTGCCACTACCCAGTTGTTGTCACTATACAGTGTACAGCACTGTGCTTCCCGCTTGTACATTGTGTATGTGCTTCCAGTGAAAGCCAGGTCCTGATATTGCTCAAATAGTGTCTGGACCCCGATAATCTGCTATTGATGACCTATCCTAGCAATAAGTTATCAATAGTAAATTGCTGGAAACCCCTTTAAGGTGTTAAATACTTGAATCTTATCACTGCTTTGTGTAAACACAATGATTGGTTTGGAAATTAAACCCTACATCTAGACCTTGGTGCACCCCTTACCATACAATGGGCCTATGCAGGGGCGTAACTACCGTGGTAGCAGCAGTAGCAGCTGCCATAGGGCCCAGGCCATTAGGGGGCCCGGTGACAGCCGCTACCGCTGCGTTTTTTTTTTTTTTTAAAAGTCCGTTACGGGCCCTATTCACTTGCCGATCCTGGCTGGGCCGGGATCGGCAAATGACACCGCGGGGCCCACAGAGGCTATCATTATACTCAGGGGTCTTTGCAGACCCCCGAGTATAATGATCGGCGCACCGGGAGGGGTAAGGTAACATAAAAAACTGTGTTACTTACCTCTCCACGATCCTGCCAGGCCTCCGTCATTCGTGTCTGACGTCACATGACCCAGGCCAGCTTCCCGGGTCATGTGACGTCTGACGTCATTAAAGCTGGACAAGAGCGGACAGGACAGCCGACAGGAACAGGTAAGCAACTGTCTCTGTTCTTTTAATGGTTTTAATCCCCCGGGTCTCCGATTATTATACTCTGGGGTCTTTTCAGACCCCAGAGTATAATAAATGTTTATAGGTGTCCACAGTGGGACATATGGGGACACTATGGGGGATAATACTGTGTGTACATTGGACACTATAGGGGTTAATACTGTGTGTACATTGGACACTATAGGGGTTAATAATACTGTGTGTGCATTGGACACTATGGGGGTTAATAATACTGTGTGCATTGGACACTATAGGGGTTAATACTGTGTGTGCATTGGACACTATAGGGGTTAATACTGTGTGTGCATTGGACACTATAGGGGTTAATACTGTGTGTGCATTGGACACTATAGGGGTTAATACTGTGTGTGCATTGGACACTATAGGGGTTAATACTGTGTGTGCAGGGGACACTATAGGGGTTAATACTGTGTGTGCAGGGGACACTATAGGGGTTAATACTGTGTGCATTGGACACTATAGGGGTTAATACTGTGTGTGCAGGGGACACTATTGGGGATAATACTGTGTGCAGGGCTTACTAAGGGACATAATAGAGTGCGGAGGAGGGGGTCAGTTGAGGTCTTCGGCATCGGTTTGGGGAGGGGGGGCCCCATGTCAAAAGTTCGCCACGGGGCCCCGCCATTCCTAGTTACGCCACTGGGCCTATGATTACAATTTCATCTTAATATTGAATAATTGCCAGATGTAAAGATCAGTAGTAATAAATTGGCACATCATGAGCATTATTAATTTGAGAAAGCAAGCCTTATTCTCTAACTTCTTCTGGGAGGTCTATATCTTTTAACAAGTGTATGTACATGTATATACTGTACACAGTCCAGTCATATTAATGTGACCACCGCCTACTTTTGACATTAACGTTAAGTAACCAATCGCAGAAGGCACATGTCATCAGCCATCTGGGTGCACTCATCATTGTGGAAGGCATGATGGATCAACACAAGTATGTATCTAGCCTTGCGGACCATGTTCACCCCTACATACGAATTGTTTTTCCTCAGGATGATGGTATCTACCAGCAGGACAATGCGACGTGTCATAAAGCTTGCAGTGTACGTGTGTGGGTCGAGGAGCACCAGGATGAGTTTATCATACTCCTTTGGCCAGCAAATTCCCCAGACTTGAACCCAATCGAGAATCTGTGGGACCACCTAGATCGGGTTGTTCGCGCCATAAATGCTCAACCGTGTAACCTAGCGTCGCTGGCCACGGCACTGGAGTTGGCATGGCATCCCCTCTCTTCCTGCACGTCTCGCAGCGGTCCGCTCTGGGAAAGGTGGTTATTCTGGATTTTGACAGGTGATCACATCAATGTGACTGGACTGTGTCTATCTATCTATCTATCTATCTATCTATCTATCTATCTATCTATCTATCTATCTATCTATCTATCTATCTATCTATCTATCTATGTGTGTATATACACAAACACACACACACAGTTCTATCCATCTATCTATCTATCTATCTATCTATCTATCTATCTATCTATCTATCTATCTATCTATCTATCTATCTATCTATCTATCTATCTTAGTAAAGAAGGTTCCCATAGATAATGCCTGCCACAGCATTATGTGTTACAGTATAGACAACATTACTATGCATCTGATTATGTCTTAAACAATGGCCTCATTGAAACATTTGCTCATTAAAACACTTTTCCCAACCTTTGCCATTGTAACCCTTACCCATACCAATCAGAAAGCTCAACATCAGCCGTATGCTGCAGAAAACACTTGGCTGCTCTCCAAAAACATAATTGTTACCTCCAGTTGCGATGTTAACTGCTTTGCATAATGGGTAGTCTGAAGTATTAGCAGCTTCTTGGTGAATTTAGCAATTTCTCATTCCCAAGTCAATGGCCCTAAATAATTTTTATTTTTAATATTTTATTCATGCAAACATAACCAAGCCTGATAATATCTAAATATGTTTTTTAGGCAATGTGACAAATCAGTTTACGCTTGACTACTTAGCTATGGTTATTTGCAGGATGCCAATTAGTTATTTTGCTTGTAAACACAGACTACATGTATCTTAAGCTGAACAATCATTTTAGTATCTAGAAAATGATCTGCTTCGCTGTAGAAAAACAGCTTTTTTTTTTTTTTTTAACTTAGGTGGTGGTTAAAAGGAACTTTCATGTGTCTTGGGTAATGTAACTGATTTATGCCTCCTTGTATATAATGCTTTTAGTCACAGTCCTATTTCTTACCTGGCTGATAGAAAAACATACTCGATTTATTTTGGGTAAGTATGAAGCTTGTAACCCACATATCTGGATAATCATAGGTGACAGCTGTATTCAGGTATTGTCATTTCATAGACCTCCAGGGAGACCTATCATAGAATGAGGAAATGGCAGCGGTGAGCTTCATGTTATATTTGACCTACAGTATTCTATCATACAGTGCAGTAGCATAGCTAGGAATGGCGTGGCCTTATGGCAAAATTTTGACATAGGCCCCCCCGACCACCCTCCCCCCCGACTGACCTTCTCCAGACCTCAGAGTTTAATAATTGGAGACCCAGGGTTGGATGCAAACATAGAAAACACTGTTATTTACCTCTCTCGGACTCTGACGCACTCCCTGCAGATGTTGGCCATCTTCAATAATGGAAGAGAAGTCATTTGAGCCGGGGTTGCATTGCGACGTATAAGGACGCAAGCCCAGGCCACGTGACGTCTGGGACATCACACAAGTAGGCCTGAAGCCTTCCGGAGCCAGGAGAGGTAAGTAACAGTGTTACAGTGTTTTTTTATGTTCCCTCACTTCTCTTGGGCCTCCAATCATTATACTCGGGGGTCAGGTATAATGATAATGGTGTTTGTGGGGTTCGCGGGCCTGTGGCCTCAGTTACCCATGCCGACTCTTGCTCACAGCCGCCTTCACAGAAGAGGAAGCGCCAGTGTCTGTGAGCAAGAGCGAGGATCAGTAAGTAAATAGGGCCTACTATCTGCTGGAGTTACTCCTGCAGGTAACGGCCTATTTAAAAAAAAAAATTCTCACTACCTCTGCTACCCAGGTAGTTACGCCCCTGATACAGTGATATATATCACCTATAGATTCCAATGCAAAAGAAATGTGTACAACATGGTTTCTTTTGCAGTATCCGTCCATTAACAGTATAGTTGACTGTGTTTTGTTATAGTTGAAAAATAAATATTCCTGCACATAATGGTGTTTTCCAGTAATTATGGACAAAGTACTCTGTCAATGTGTAGCCTGAGCCCAAATACAGGGGACCAGTCTGTTTTAGTGAACATTTCTATTCTCCCTTCTTCATTTTGCATTGTGCAGCTCCTCTGTAATTCCTTATGAATTTTATGAATAACTGGCTTTTACTATTTCCCAGTCATAAGAGCGTGTTTACACTATCACTGGCAATGATAACTGGTCACTGGAAAACTGTGTAAGGACGCTCTTCCAACTGGTAATACTGGTAATATTCAATATTCCGTAATAGTGCTCCAATTACTGCTGTGATGGCTACATCGGTTATCCTTTCTGATATAATTGTTTTGTGGTTTTATAGTGTATGCATTTTGACCTAGGGACAAATCGTTCAGCACTGACAAAGGAATTCATTACAGCTACCTATGAGTTGTCATATACCATATATGCACTTGATAAATGGGTGTGTTGTACCCTGAAATGTGTAGTGTTTGTGGACTAATAAAAGAAGCTATTCTGGTAAGCGCAGACTTCCTCTCCTTTTTCATGGGGATTCTTGATCTCCCCCATTTCTTCTGATATATCCTTCATCTGAGACCAGTGGGGATTGTAAAGCCTGCTGCTATCTACATTTGGCTACATTGTTGAATGCTTTCAATAGCAGTTGTGGCAATTCGCAACTAAACAAGGCAAGACTGAATCTTGACCACTCATACTAGTCAAGTACAGTCTCTCCTTTCCTTTTGGATCACCTCTTCCTGATATTCCTCACAATGCAATAACATATTATACAGTGGCACGCTATGTGCAGCTCGGATTCTGTTTTTATTTTTACTTAGAATAGGGAAAACACAAGCATTGTCTGTAGGTAAAAGTGACATGCTGCATTTTCGGCAGCGTTTTTTCCCCCGCAAAGTGTGTATGGGATTAGCTAGAATCTCACTTTGCTGAAGGGGGCCACATGGTGGCTCAGTGGTTAGCACTGCAGCCTTGCAGTCCTGGAGTCCTGGTGTTCAAATCCCACCAAGGACAAAAAACCATCTGCAAGGAGTTTGTATGTTTTCCCCGTGTTTGCATGGATTTCCATCCCATATTCCAAAGACATACTGATAGGGAAAAAATGTACAGTGTGGGCTCACAATCTACATTTAAAAAAAAAAAAAAGAATCTCACTTTGCTGGTAATGTAAAGTGCAGCATTTTTTTCTGCTGCCTTTCTGCAACATGGGGCACAAACACCGGAAACGCAAAAAATTGTGGCGTTTTACAGTACTTGCTAAGCGGATGGGAATCATGCGAATCCCATGCCCACTTAGCTGTAAAAAACACAGCATGGACACGCCGCGATTTCTAAAACTGGCGCAGTTTTGGAAATCACAGCATGTCAATTATATCTACAGAAACGCCGGCGGCTTTCCCATAGATATAATGGTAACAAAGTCCGCAGAGGAAAACTCTGTGAACTTTCTGTTCAAAGTGCTGCAGGAAGAACCGCGATGCGTTCCCGCAGCGTTTTAGCTCTGTGTATTGTCCCATGGGGCCTTAGCCTTAGGCAAAGCCTACACCCAATACTTACAGGCACTTTGGTGGTTACCTACAGTAAGATGGTTAAAGTAGAACTTCCACAAAATTTGCATTCTCTGACTTTTTAGAAAGGTACATGATGGAAATTGTAGCAAGGTTAATCGTCTTTATGGTGGCTGTATTTTTTCTTCCATTTTATTTCTGGTCCTCAGCTGTGTCATGTGACCTGCAATCAGACTCAAACTGATACAACTGAGGACAGGACAGTCAGTTTATCCATTCATACCTATGGGAATCATGATGTGAGGCATATAGGAAACAGAAACTGACTTCCTATCCACATATGAGAAGCTGAGTCTTATTGCTGGTCACATGACACAACTGTGCACCAGAAATTAGTCAATAAGTCACTGATACAGCCACTAGTAAGAAAATTACCTTCATTGTGACTTAAATCATGTGCCTTCCTAAAGCTACATGCACACGACAAAAAGGTGGACATTATAAGAAAATTAAACTATCTGTTTTTAACGTCTGTTTTTCATCACTTTGTTTGTTATTCGGTGTGTCTTCTCAGTTTTCTTGACGTTTGTCCATTTTATTACCTGTTTGCATCAGTGGAAATCAATTCATCTGTTTTTACCACAGACAGTTAAAAAAATGAACGTAATTTTTTTTCCATCCATTTTTAACAGATGGATGTTAAAAATGGACCCATTTACGTGTATGGTCTACTCATCTGTGATAATGTACAAAAATAGAGCATGTTCTATATTTTAACAGTCCATTAAAAAAATGTGCGCGTGTATGTCCCGGCTGACTCCCATTGTTCTTAAGATGGACATTAAGAAAACATCTCTTACAGGTCCGCATGGGACTTAACAAGACAGAGAATACCATTTTTGTGGGAGTTCTACTAAAAGTACTAAAAGCACTAAAAGTAGACATACATGATCTGAAAGTTAGAAAACTTGGATACTTGGTTCAGGTTAAGGCGCTGTGTTGTGTAAATGTAGAGTTCTTAGCTGATGTGGGAAAACAGCAGAAAACACGCTGCATATTATAGTACCAACAAAGTGATGGAGATTTTGGTTAATCTCATCCACACATTGCAGAAAAACTGCAGAGAAGCCATATTTTTTTTAAAATGTAGCATATTGATTTTAGCTGCAGATCACAAGAGTTTTCCCTATGGATTTAATAGAGGATGGAAGAAAGCAGAGAAAAACTCAGCAAAAACTCAATAAGGCTGAGGCCATACATTGCAGAAACACGGCTTTTTTGTTGTTGCGTTTTTTGAGCCAAAATCAGGAGTGAATTGAGCCGAAGGAAGTATAAGAGCTTCCTATATATTTCCCATTCCCTTACGTCCCACCAGCGGCACAATGTGGGGAGATTTGTGCCGCTGTTGGGACTTAGGGAAAACAGGTTATCTACATAACCCCTCATTCCCTTACATCCCACCAGCGGCACAAATCTCCCCACATTGTGCCGCTGTTGGGACTTAGGGAAAACAGGTTATCTACATAACCCCTCATTCTTTTATAGCCAGTTTTGGCTTTGGCTCCAAAATTGCAGCAAAATCTTGTTGTGGAAACTCCCTTCTGATTAGGCCCTTTCATCTGGACCTAAACAGGAGTGCGATGCTATGGCTAGACTGCACTGAAAATGCCAGAGGTGGAAAATGAAGAAAAATTCCTCTTTCTGCCGCGAGAACAGACCCTAAGAAGATACCATGGCATGCCCCATGGTATGACCCCATATTGGCTGCAGTGTGGCACATGGCTTGCCCCAAGATGAAGGCATACTTTATAATAGCTTCCACTGACCTGGGGCAGTTGTCATTGTGAGCAGTTCGTGTATGGAGTCCATTTGGTAGGAAGTTGGTCCATGTTGTCCTGGGAAACAGCATGTCATGATCATCCAGAGGCCCAGTTTGGTGTGTGGGATGGAGAACCAGAGTAATGCCTATTACCTTGTGGTGAAATACAAGTGACTGGGTTTTCCTGTGAAAAGTGCTGTGACTATGTGTAAGCTGTACATTACTTTATCACTTTCAATCAAGATCAGTAAAAAAATTTCATTTCCAGTATTTATGATATTTCTGATTGTTAACACCTTTTTGAATGGTGGTATTTTTGTTTTTCCCTTTTCCTCTAGTAAGAGTTAATAAAAGTTAAAAAAAAAAACTATTTAAAATTATTTGTAGTCCAAAATCATACCAATAAAATATGACTAATAAACAAATAACAGTTCTATATGCCCTATGTCATGGACTAGGCAGCATGGTGGCTCAGTGTTTAGCACTGCAGTCTTACAGCACTGGAGTCCTGGGTTCAAATCCTGGCAAGGGCAACATCTGTATGCTCTCCCTGTGTTTGTGTGGGTTTCCTCTGGGTACTCCGGTTTCCTCCCACTGAAAATGCCAGAGGTGGAAAATGAAGAAAAATTCCTCTTTCTGCCGCGAGAACAGACCCTAAGAAGATACCATGGCATGCCCCATGGCTTTGGCTCCAAAATTGCAGCAAAATCTGCAACAACAAAAAAAAAGTTACATTCCGCAACGTGGGGCTTCAGCATAAACGATTTGTCGAATTCAACTCTAGTCGGATGAATGGGACAGAGTTCTTACTCTGAACAATAGTTATTAATGAATTCCAGAAAAATAAAGTTGGTCCGCACTCCTCCTTGAAGTTTTTATAAGATTTAACTTTTAATGCATCTAATTAAAAACTAGAACATACATCGTGAACAGTAAGAAAAAATAGAGTGTTTTAAAAACACAAACACTCTTTTTCTTACTGTTCACGATGTATGTTCTAGTTTTTAATTAGATGCATTAAAAGTTACATTTTATAAAAACTTCAAGGAGGAGTGCAGACCAACTTTATTTTTTCTGGAATACTGCTATTGGAGATTCGCCTACAGAGTCCGTAGGAATTGTGGTCGTGCACCCAAGAGGAATCAATAAAGGAAGGGGGAGCTGAAAGTTTCGGATTACAATTATTTATATAGTGGTAATAGTTATTAATGTAGTTTAGAGCAGTTTTTTTCTCTATTGTACAGGAAGCTGCATGCTTCATCAGACATTTTGGAGTGTCTTTAGTGCTATCTTTCATCACTTACCTACCGGCTCCATCCATGTTACAGTCTACATCATCACTCTCTATCCATTTTGTGGACTATATAAAAATTGGACGTCTTACATCCTAGTGCATTCCTTTGTATCATCCGAGTCCCACATGTAGCCATCTGTGTGTCATCCATTTTTGTTGTGTCCATTTTTTTGTGTCTTCTTTATTTCTCAGCATCCCCTAGCAATGTATCTGTAAACGGAGGACGTTTATGTGTTATTTATTTAAGGACCAATTGACCTAGATAGCCAAAACAAGAGGAGAAAAGATAAGATTTTCTTTTCTCAGTGTCTCTGTGTCAAGTTAAGAACAATGGACATGTGAAGGGTCTTATTCACTATAATGGGTCTGAGTGCTGTTTTTCATGGATAGCACATGGACAGAAAAGTAGTGTGAAGGAGCTTTTAACTCTATGTACTGTATGTTACTTCTCATAGTCACAACCTTCTACCAACTAGAATAGATGGTATGTGTGGAAAGCACCCAGATAAAAGCCCACATATTCCTTGAGGGCTAGCTTATTCTGAAAGCTGGCTACACATGACCATGTTTGTTTGGCCCATGAAAAACAGCTTCCCCATACGTCCAACACAGCAGCACAACAGATGGGGTATTCCTGCCCCTGCGTGCAATCAGGACAGATGGAACTTTTACTCAATCAAAGAACCTCCCCTATAAGAGGTCACCAGACCTCCCCCTCCTCGTGTTTTTTTCTGTCCTGCGGACAGGGACAGGTGGTGAGGAGGCCTGTGGCCTCCTCCGGGATCGGAAGAAGGTGGCTGTTAGCTCCTTCTTCTTTCCCTTTCTTTCCTTCTCTTTCTTTCCTTCTGAGAGAAAGATTTAGGTTTTGTCTTACCTGCTTTGCAGGGTGTCTGATGGTTCAGCTGTGCACAGCTCATTCACTGCCCAGTAAGGTAAGCTGAGTCCTAGCTTTCCTCTGTGTTTACTGAAAACTAAAAGCACTGATACTTTTTGCTATGGGCACTCTATTATGTCTATGGTATGTCTATGGCAATGGCCTGTATGTACCTGTCTGTGTTACAGTCAGGCATGGAATTTTTGTGGGAGCCTTGCTTCCCTTCATGCTTAGTGCATAGTGTGAGCACTTATTTCTATTGCAATGGCCTGTCTGTGTTACAGTCAGGCATGGAATTTGTGTGGAGCCTTTGCTCCATTCATGCTTAGTGCATAGTGTAGCACTTATGTCGAGTGCAGTGGTCTGTATGTACCTGTCTGTGTTACAGGAAGGCATGGAATTTGTGTGGGAGCCTTGCTTCCCTTCATGCCTGGTGCATAGTGTGAGCACTCATTTCTATTGCAATGGCCTGTCTGTGTTACAGACCATGCGGAATGTGGTACCAACAAAAATGGGGGGGGGGACCTCCTCCCACGGCTGTTAAACCCCAACATACAATAAAAACTCTGACACGCTCTTGGATGGTAAAGTAGTGGGGGTCGGCCACAGCTTTATTAAACTATAAACACATCGGCAGGCCCTGCTATCCCCCTCCCCTTAACTCTTGGACCAAGCGCGTCACCGGAATGCCCCGCCACCGCCTGCGGTGTGCATGTGTATGATGTTCAACGGGTGACGCGCTCCATCTTCTACCGCCGATGACCAGAAGGGGGAAGGGAGGGGAAAGGCGCAAGGACCCGCCACCGGACCCCGACGTAAACCTGCAAAGGGGTCCGACCCCCCCTCCAAGAGCATAAAGAGCGCCCGCTCGATGCCATCCTGAAGCCCAGACAAGAAAATGTCTAGGCCAATATCAGACAGATGGACACCATCCCTCCGGAGCAGCGCCCTGTTATCACCTTCAAGCTGCCTGTGCCAAACCACGACTCCCGATCTGGAGCGCACGTGGCGCGACACACGCAAATTGAGCAGGCGCCTTGCACGCTCCAAAGCTGCTGGGTCATGAGCGTCACGCCATCTGGCCCGAGGAACAATCTCGGACCACACTATAACATCCTGAAAAAAGGCAGGGAAACGGTCAATATCAGATCTAATCAACGAAATCAATTCGGACAAGCGTATCACGCCCAAATCGTTGCCCCCGGCATGAAACACCAGCACCACTGGGGCCTGTGAGGTTCTTCCAATTTCGACGACCTGAGGCAACATTTCTGACCAACTCATCCCTCTGACTCCATGCCAGCGCAGCTCCGCTTCTTGAAAACCAAGCTGCAAACCTCCAGGCCGGATGGCAGCGCGCCGCGCCGCCCAATAGATGTACGAGTGTCCTAGAATCCAGACCACTGGATACGGACCTAAAATAGAAAACAATGTTAATGCTTTTTTTTTTTTTTTTTTTTTTTTTTTTTTTACTTCAAGATTATTCAAGGAACACTAACCACCACAAAAACTGCAGAAGGGAAAAAACAAGGCTAAGCCGTGAGAAGACCCGGGCGCACGTAACGCCGATAACAATTAGACCGCCAGCGGCCAATACGCTTAATTTCCTCCTCAGTGAGGCCACCGCATCGGCCGCAGTAGCTGCCCCGATGCGAAAAGAGTGGGTGCCAAAGTCTTCAGACGGGACCCCTAAAGCGGAAAGACAGCGCTTAAACAACGATTCGAACTGGAACCTAGTAAAAAATGAGCCATCAGCATGAACTAAAAACTGGCTAGACAAGGGGCGAACCGCAACAAAACAACGCACTCGATCAACGGGGCATAAGGGGCCTTCTAAACGCGAGATAGTCAACCACGTACCTTGCCCGTATGGGTCCGTCTTAGACTGCTTAACCCGAACACGGATGGAATCCTGCAACAACACCACATCGTCCGCAGCCAACCCACCCGCTGCTCGCCGAGACGGGGCGACTAATTCACCCACACGCAAGGCCCCGAAAAAGGCTAAAACAAAAGCGCAACTCAACAATAAAGCCTCAAACGGGGACGAACAAACCGCCTCAGATATCCCGACCAGACGACGCAACAGAAAAAACGAAACCGGTCGACGTTTATCAATCGGGCGAGCCGCCTTCTTCCAACCCCGCAAAATCAACTGAAAAGCAAACTCTTTCGTCACATCCGGGAAACCCAACAACTTAAGCCCAAAGGCTACACCTGACAACCTTCTGGCCGCGGTAGCAGCTGACACGGCATCTGACCTCAAACGAGCTAGGTAAGCAAACGTTAAGTCCCTACAGCAGTCAAGATCTAACAATCTCTCCGGCGAACCGAAGGACAGCCACTCATTCCACGCCTTACCATGCGCTGACCACGTCGCCGGCGTAACGGAATCTTGCAATAACGGGCTCAAGACTGCCGAACCAGGTCCCACAGCGAAGGAGGGCACGGGCAGCCCACCAAATCCGCTCTCGGGTGCATGTCTCTGAAGCGTTCCCACGGCAACAGACGAAACGCAGATTCGATATCCGATTTCGCCATAAGGGCACCCCTGCCAGCATTGACCACCAAAGAGACCGCTTTATCAAAAGAGACATAGGACACCACCGTCTCCTCCTTCGGGATACCATCATTCACGGATTCACCCGGAGGAAAGGACAAGTGATGTATCAATCTGTATTTGCCGGCCTCCTTCTTCGGGACCAAACCCAGCGGGGACACCCTAAAATTTGGAAAAGGGGGTTGTGCAAATGGACCGGCTAAACGGCCCAACTCAACTTCTTTATCAATTTTGGCCTGAGCCACAACTAAATCCTTCTGAACAGACCGTAGATTATCGGTAAACATAACAGAACAACTAGGAACATGAGGTATATAGAAACCGAACATAAAACCATTAAACAGTAGGTCTGCTTCCTGTCTCTTGGGGTACCTGTCGAGCCAGGGGTGCATCCTTACTGCGCTCACCGGCGTCCTCAGGTTTACCCGCACCAGATTTGGCGGCTCTGCCGCGCTTGGCGCATCGCAGAGCGGAATGTGCACCTCCGCAAATCGAACATTCATGCTTGAAACGGCATGAGGTGAAGAAACGACAGTGTCCTTCATTAAACATCCAGCAGGCACCTGGCCTGCGAACGGCCGCGGATGGAGAACCAGCTCCCCCAGCGGCCGCGGATGGAAAGGGAGAAGAAACCGGCTTCGGCGAGAGCATCAGCTGAATCCAAATGTTGGTAGCCTTAGAGGCCCAACCAACTTCCGGCTGAAGCGCCAACCTACGCCGGAACTCCTCGTCGTATCTCCACCATGCCGTTCCACCATAGAGCTTGTGAGCAGTAAAGATAGTTTCCAAATAAACGAAAAGATCAGCCGCCAAAGATGGCGCTGACTGACACAATATACAAGAATAAATAGCAAAAGCTTGTAACCAATTAGAAAACGTCTTGGCTACTTTGGGCTTCTTATCGTCACCCCGACCAAACCCTCTCTCCTTATCTACTGTCATCTGATCGGGGGACAACAAGAGCCAGATGTCAATATACTCATTAGCCGTGATCTTATGGCGAAGCTCGGCTGAGACATGGGTACCCAACGGAGCCACCGCACAAAAATAAGAATCACGGAATCTCAAACCTGAAGGAGGGGGAACCGGCTCAGGCTGCGAACCAGCCGCCCCTGGAGAAGCAAGTGACTGCCCCCTACCTTCCAACTGACTAACCATTGCTTTTAACACATCCAATACATCACCACCAGCAGGTGGCGTTTGCGAAGACCAAGCCTGTGAACAGGACAACTCACCAGCCGGAATCACTGGGATCTGCGACGAAGCGACCAGGGGTGGAGGCAACGGAGCCACAACAGGAGGAGGTTCAGGAACCACAACAGCAGGCACGACTGGGACGCCCTGGGCGGAACCATATTCTCTCCTCCCACTCCGCCTCCTGGAACTCCTGCTATAATGCGAACGCCGGGACCTACGAGAATCACGTGAGGAGGAGGACGAACGAGACTCCGACCGACGCCGGCTATAGCGAGACCCACGTCGCCTCCGGCGACTTCGCGACCTAGAACGACTACGATACCGCCGAGACCGCCCAGAACGCATGGACACATCAACCTCAGGCCCAAAACTCCTGTAGGAGCGGGCCCCAGACCCCGGCGCGTGACTAGACAGGGAACGGGAGTGACCAGGTGGCAAAACATGAGGAGTTCCAGGCACATACTCTACATCAAAGAACTCCTCCTCACTCTCCTGAAACAAAATTGGGGAGGCTGCGGGAGCAACGGAGCCAGCGCAGACACATGAGCTGATATGCCCGCCGCCGTATCCTGGGCTGGTGCGGCACTGTCTGCCCCCGCAGGGGCGGTAGTTGCCCTCCCAAACCACCGCGCCAATCTACCCGGCGGCGGTGGGGGAGCCACAGGAGGGACTGCAGCAGCAGACGCACTAGGCCCCACAGGGGGCGCTATAACTAAGGCCTGTTGGGAGGCTTCCATAGGGGGAGCACTCCCTGAAACTTGCTGAGAGGAGGGCGGGGGGCCCATCACCGGCCTAGCGACCGATGGGCCACTACCACTGGAGACCGGAGGAGGGGGAGGGGAGGGGAGGGGGGGGCCCCCCCTGCACTGGCTGCCAAATCGGAGACCGGTTGGCGGCGCCCGCGAGCCCGGGTGCCCACACCCCCAGACAGGGAAGCCACGCGCCGCCCGGTTCGCGCAGGAGCCCGGGCGGTGCGCGATACTGAGCGCGCGACCCCCCGCGCCGGAGCCCTGCTCCGGCTACTGGGGGCCGCATCAGGGGACAGCCGCACGGGAGGCCTCGCCGTCCTACTAGGCCGGGTAGAGGCCTCATGCTGCGGCAGCGGTGGAGCGGGAGGCAGGCTGGAGCCGCCGCTCGCAGTGAGCAGCGTCTCCAACCACGCCGTCCCCTCGTCCCTTACCCTTTGTTGCAGCAGCTCCATGAGCTGCTGTTGACGAGCTGTCGGGTCCATCGGAGTTGCAGGAAACGCGACCTGCTCCGACGCTGGCGGGGATCCGAAAGGAAGTCCCCGCCCAGCGCCGAAAGGTAAATGGCCGTGAAAACCCCGCCTCCTCCGGAAACCCCGCCCCGTCAGCAACAGCCGCCGGGAGGGGACAAAGGAGGAGAGAGGGGGGGAGCCACACGCCCGGTCAGGACCCGGACAGCTTAGGCAGCCGTCCGGGTCACAGTAAGGCATGGAATTTGTGTGGAGCCTCTGCTCCATTCATGCATAGTGCACAGTGTAGCACTTATGTCGAGTGCAGTGGTCTGTATGTACCTGTCTGTGTTACAGGAAGGCATGGAATTTGTGTGGAGCCTTTGCTCCATTCATGCTTAGTGCATAGTGTAGCACTTATGTCGAGTGCAGTGGTCTGTATGTACCTGTCTGTGTTACAGGAAGGCATGGAATTTGTGTGGGAGCCTTGCTTCCCTTCATGCCTGGTGCATAGTGTGAGCACTCATTTCTATTGCAATGGCCTGTCTGTGTTACAGTAAGGCATGGAATTTGTGTGGAGCCTCTGCTCCATTCATGCATAGTGCACAGTGTAGCACTTATGTCTATTGCTGTGGTCTGTATGTACCTGTCTGTGTTACAGTCAGGCATGGAATTTGTGTGGAGCCTTTGCTCCCTTCATGCTTAGTGCATAGTGTGAGCACTTATGTCTATTACTGTGGCCTGTAGGTGCCTAGCTGTGTTACAGTTCACAGGCATGGAATTTGTGTGTCAGCTTCTGCTCCCCTTTTGCTTAGTGCATAGTTGTGCATGTTTATTGCGATGCCCTGTGCGATTGCTATGGCTTTACCGCACCTATCTGGCCGGGCTTCCCGCTACCCTAAAGCGCAGCTAATGGGAACTGCAGCCTATGAGATGGCAGTGAGTTATCCAGCAACTCCCACAGCTCTGGTGAGGTAAGCTAAGGTGCACCAAGACTACTTTTGTGAGTGAACAAGTCCCTTTTAAAAAAAAAAAAAAAAAAAAAAAGGGAGTTTTTTTTTTTCGTGTTGCTGTCTGTAAGGAAACAGACTTTTATGTTAAGTGCACTGGGTCTAGAGTTCTATACTTCTGTACTCTACCCGAAGGCTAGATCTGCCTTCTGCCATCTGTGCCATCTGCCTGTGGGCTGCCTGACTAACGCCTACTGTGTCGGCGTGACTACAAATTTGATCATTGGGGCCCTCCCCCAAGAGTCGATATGGCTGTTTCTAAATTATCGAGGCGCACGTTAGTGCCATCAGAAGATGGCTCAAATCTCCAGGATGCGATACACAGGCATGCAGAGGGGTCCCTGCACCGAATTTATACTGCAGCATCTGCGCAGGCCTCCGTGGGAGTTCAACAGGAGAAGTCGTTCAGTTCCTGCGAGGTAATATATCTACTCTGCGTAGAGACATCGATACAGGCGTTCCCTGTGATGATCTTCTGGCGGTCCTATCCTCCACCTCCGTAGCAGTGGATTATTTGGGGTTTGTATCAAGTGAAGATTGCGGCGAAGGCTATCGCATTAGCCACGGCCGCAAAACGCCCCCTGTGGATGAAGCCCTGGAGGGCAGATAGTACTTCCAAATACAACTTGTGCGCACTTCCGTTTGAGCCGGGCAGGCTCTTTTGGAAAGAGCTGGATACCATTATGGAGGTATAAATTGACACACCATCCGGGAGCCTGAGAAGGAGAAAACTACCTTCTGATGTCTACTCCCCCCTCCCCTTGTATCCGCTTTGCCAGGGGAAGGTCGGCTTTCCCACTTCTCGGCGGCATGGAGCCGTCACATTCAGGACCCATGGGGCCTCCAGCTCGTGTATTCGAGCTACAAAATAAAGTTCACATCTCACCCACCCGACAAATTTGTGTAAGCCCGCGTTTTGTGTTCAAAAGCAGATCCTTCTGGAGAACGCTGTTCAGGGATACCTGGACAAAGGCGCTCTAGAGCCAGTGCCTGGCAGAGCAATTGACCGCATTTTACTCTCCAGTGTTTTTGGGACCCAAAACATCAGGAGTCGGAGAATGGTGGTCGATTTAGGATTTCTCAACCAATACGTCCTCAAGACCCGTTTCCGGATGGGAACTATCAGGTCAGTGACACCTTTTCTGCACCGAGGAGACAGGTTTGTCACCCTAGATTTAAGGGACGCATATTTACACGTCCCGATATTTCCGCCACACAGAAGGTTCTTGAGGATTCGGGTTGTGCTGAACGGTACTCTGTCTCATCTGCAGTTCACAGCTCTTCCGTTCGGAATATCCTCGGCCCCCCACACCTTTACAAAGGTCGTGGCCCCGGTCGTTGCAGCTCTTCGGCTCCAAGGTATATTCATCATACCGTACCTAGACGATTGGCTGTTAAAGGCCCACTCAACAGAGGTTCTCGTGGCCCACCTAAGGATCACTATCGCCTTCCTAGAAGAGTTAGGCGGGCTGATCAATGGTCAAAACTCGGCAGTCGTCCCCACCACCAGAATCCAGTTCTTGGGTTCATTGTGGACTCTCAGAGGATGGAGATATCTCTTCCTCACAGTCAGAAGGAGTAGATTTGTCGGGCGTTGCAACATCTGGCGGATACGCGGGAGGTTCGGGTAAGAACCGCAATGAAGGTCCTAGATTTAATGTCAGCAGCTGCAGATGCAGTTCCATGGGCATTAGAGCATATGCGTCCACTACAGAGCGAGATCCTCAAGGTTTGGAGCCGCAGCCCCTCAGGGCTGAAGAAGCCTATCCAGTTGTCCATCAGTACCCGTCGATCACTGCAATGGTGGTCCCTATTGAAGGACGGGATGTCCACGGTCCAGCCCGACTGGACCCTGTTGACAACGGATGCCTCCTTCCATGGCTGGGGAGCGCATCGGGGGGAGACCCTGGCACAAGGGACATGGAGCCGACTGGAGACTGCTCAGTCATCAAATTGGCGCTAGTTATGCGCAGTGTATCGAACCCTGCTATACTTCACCCAGGATCTACGCGGCAAGGCGGTCAGAGTCAGGATGGACAACGTCACAGTGGTCCTCTACCTGAACAAGCAGGGAGGGACGAGGTCCTCCCTCCTCAAGCTAACAGTTCAGATTTTTTTCCTGGGCTGAGGAAAATCTAAGCCACCTCAGTGCGGTGCACATAAGGGGACATCTGAACGTGCTGGCAGACCAGCTCAGCAGGGGAGAAGCAGTGTCGGGCGAGTGGTCCCTCAACCAGGAGGTCTTTCGTCAGTTGACTCGGATGAGGGGTCTCCCCGAGGTGGATCTGATGGCCACCCAGTACAATGCCAAGGTGGAGAGGGTCTGTTCCCTCTACCAGGAGGACAACCCCTTGGCAGTAGATGCCCTATTAATACCTTGGAGGTTCAGGCTGGCATACATCTTCCCTCCACTTCCCATGGTTTTGAAGGTATTGGCCAAGATCAGACAAGACCAGGTATGGATGATTGCCATCATACCGTTCTGGCCAAAAAGGGCATGATTTACCCACCTCATACAGATGAGTCGAGGGAATTACTGGAGGCTTCCACTTCTTCACAACCTGGTAACCCGAAACAAGTGGCTATGCCAGGACCTGAAGAGGTTCAACCTGACAGCCTGGAGGTTGACCGCACCCTATACAGACATGGGGGATTGTCACAGGCCATGCAGACAACACTGGCCTGCTCAAGGGCAGATTCTATGAATAGAAGCTACATGAGGATTGGCAGAATTTACCAGCAATGGTGCACGGAGAATCAACGTGCAATACCAGTTATTGAGTCAGCATTGGAGTTTTGGTAAAGCGGGCTGGAGAAAGCCCTCACCCCGGTGACATTAAAAGTGCATGTAGCTGCCCTTTCAGCCGTATTAGGGATAAGATTGTCTCAAGATTCGTTGGTAAGTTAATCCTTAAGAGGGGCCGGTGGCTCCGACCCGCCATCCAAGTCCCAATCCCCCAATGGGATTTAGCTACGGTACTGCAGGGGCTCTGTGGGCCCCCCTTTTGAACCACTACAAGACGTAGGACTAAAGTTCCTCTTCTGCAAGGTGGAATTCCTCTTAGCCGTCACATCAGCTAAGCGTACTGGAGAACTGCAGGCTTTAGCAGCCTCTGAGCCGTATTTACTATTCTTTCCAGACAGGGTACAATTAAGATATCTCCCGGGATTTATTCCAAAAAGTCCCGTCGACCCAGAAAACCTTTCTGGTAAGTCTTTTCAGAAAATACAAGGGGCGTAGAGCCTTGAAGGCAACATTGGCGAGATGGATCAAAGAGGCCATCTCTCAAGCATTCAGTACTCAGGGCCTACTTCCGCCTGAGTTTGTAAGGGCACATTCTACTTGTGCAGTTGCCGCGACATGTGGGGAGAGATATTCCATCTCCCTGGACCAGATTTGTGCGGCAGCGACCTGGAGTTCTCACTTAACTTTTGTGAGACATGATAGGTTGAACGATTTTAAGCGCGGAGGCGGCTGCCTTCGGTCGCTCGGTATTGACATCAGTTTGTCAGGAAGTCCCACCCTAGGGGGGGTTTCTTGCTACCTCCCCATCTGTTGTGCTGCTGTGTTGGACGTATGGGGAATGGAGGATTATGTAGATAATCTGTTTTCCCATAGTCCAAACAGCAGCACAAAGCTCCCTCCCTGTATGTTTTGCTTGTTAATTTTCTGAAGGGTTTGGAAATCTCTACTTTAGAACTAACATGAGGAGGGGGAGGTCTGGTGACCTCTTATAGGGGAGGTTCTTTGATTGAGTAAAAGTTCCATCTGTCCTGATTGCACGCAGGGGCAGGAATACCCCATCTGTTGTGCTGCTGTTTGGACTATGGGAAAACAGATTATCTACATAATCCTCCATTATCTGGCATGAACTGATATGGGGATCAATTCAGACAAGCTGCATTTGGGTCAGTAAATATGTCTGATACACTAGCCATTTTCTCCTGAACACAGTCACGTGAGACCAGTCTTTATTTCATTACAAAGCATGGCATTACAAGGGCTATGAAAGTAACAAGTATATGCAATGCAAAAAAATAACATTATAATGATGCTACTTGTTTATATAACACCAGTCTATTCCACAGCGCTGTATAGAAACTGTTACCAGTCACATCTTAGAGTAAATAATTAGAAATATGCTTAAGACTGGGGTCCCACGTTGCAAACTTATAGCGTTTTGGGTGCAGTGGAAACACTGCAGCAAAAAATGCTCTGTTTTTCATTACCTGAACAGTGGATGGGATTCTGGCTGATCCCATCCACACATTGCAGTAAAAATTTGCCGCAGAAAAACTAACATTTCCAAAACTGTTACGTTTTTTAAAAATCGTAGCATGACAAGGGGACATCCTCTACGTCTGGAGGAGAGAAAGTTTCACCAGCAACATAGAAGGGGATTCTTCACAGTAAGAAAAGAGAGGCTATGGAAGTCTCTGCCCCAGGAAGAGCGCTCATGGCTTAATAAGACTCCTCACACCTAAATGGTGGTCTCTCCCTATGGAGTGACGATATCCCCCCAATCCTGTCTAGTAGGACAAGTTGATCCAAGGTTTTATACTGAATGCCAGATTGGAGTCGGGAAGAAAAATTTTCTCCTGAAATGGGGCAATTGGCATAAGCCTCATGGTTTTTTTTGCCTTCCTCTGGATCAACACTGTCGGGGACTGTAGGCTTATAGGTTGGACTGATGTCTTCATCCAACCTCGTCTACTATATAATTATGTATATGTCAATTATAGATATGGCAACGCTGATGTTTTCCATATAGGTATAATAGGGGCAGAAAGTTCACAGAGGAAAACTCTGAGGACTTTCTGTGAAAAACACTGCAGAAAAAAAGTAATGCATTTCTGCTGTGGTCTTTTAACAGCATTTTTAGCAGCGATTTGCTGTGTGGGGTCTTAGCCTTAATCTATTTTAATATCCAGCAAAAATGTATATAGTAACAATTTTTTAATATATGTATTTTAATTTTTTTCTAGAATAATGAAATTAAAACTAGGAATACGTGCACTTTGCAGTTCTTCCCTTATAATGACTTTTTCTGTCCACCTAACATAAAGTTCATATTATCCCAGAAGAGCTACATATCTACTCTAGTAACAGTACTTATTTATTGGCGAACCATCTCCCCTGTGTTTTTAATGACACCTTTAACTTCTTAATCCTGACACAATGTCTGGGTAATTGGTACTTGCCTTACTTATACTGCAGCTACTACAGTTGCACAAAAAAATCTTTAGAAAATAACTTGGAGACATGAAACTTCTCCACAGTTATTTCTACACAGTGTCACACTTAATACAAAAAAGCTGTCAATTAATTATGGGAATTTGCAGTCATATATTTTTTTTTCGCTGAGAGGTTATATACACTTTACCCTGTATAACTTTACAATAACAGTGCCGTACATAATGTTATGCTATGCAAAATTAGCTTGTGAATAAACTACTTGGTGTCTAATTTTGTTATTGGATCTTCGTGTGACCAGCCAAAAATTGCCAAGTAAATGCATTGTGTCAAAATAAATAAATGTGGAAAATTCTATGGGCCATTAACATTGTACATGGATTACACAGAAAATGAAACAAATTACACTAATGATGAAAATTAACAATTTTGTTGGTTGGAGTTGGTGGATGCTGTGATAAGTGAAAGAGCAATCATATAAAAGTTCCATTTTTATTCAAAAATCCCATGGCTCATAATTTAGTCTCTTTCGTTCATTTGTTATTATTCTGCATTTGGTATTTCTAGTGTTGGCGTAAACGCAGCTATTAAATCGCTTGTTCTTTTTGGCTGAAGTCCCATGTTGCAATAACACAGCATTTTACAGTACATGTACAGTGAATGAGATGCTGCTGGGTAATCCCATCCACATACTGCAAAATAAAATCAGCAGAGGAAAGGTTGCGTTTTCAAAACCACCTCGTAGCATGTCAATTATACCTGCGGAAACACTGACGTTTTCCATATAGGTATAATAAGGGCACAAAGTCTACACAGGAAAACTGTGAAACCCAATAAAAAAAAGCTGCAGCATTTTTTTTGCTGGGTTTCGATACATGGAGCCTTAGGGTGCATTCACACGGAGGAAAATGGTGAGGAATTTCAGCACTGAAAAAAAAAGCCTCCCATTGACTTCAGTGGGTTCCTATTTCTGCAACTAAATCTGCAACAAAAAAAGCTGAGTTTCCGCAATGTGGGGCCTTTGTCTAAATATTGCACATAGATAGTAAATCTGCGCTATAGTGTACAGTGGTTTAGCATCGAGTCACTGATGGCCATTAGTTTATTGCCCCATTCCCTAATGACCAGTGGTATCATTTCCAAGACCTTTATACCCAAAGTTTTTATATACTGTATTGGCAGGTTTGTTTATTGGCAAACGATATTGGTCAAGTGTCCAGCTCCCCAGCAGTGTAGGTTTTTAGTGGTCTATTTTCCCTCTTGTCTAGGATAACTAACTGTAATGCTCAAATACATGGAATGGACTCATTAGGATACCCAAGTACAATGTGAGGGGCAGGGAAATATCAGGTTGCCTAGGTTGTATTTTATGAATGGGTTATGGACTAAAAAAACCCAGAAAGAAATCACTTCTCTGCTACTGACCTGGTGATAATGCCATAGATGCTGAGATCTGATTAGTGTATTGTTGAAGGACTAGTGTCATACAAAATAAACTTTAGGGTGCTCATAAATAGTGCATCAGAGCCATGGTAAAGCATGCATAGTACTGCTAATTGTCGGGATGTGTCTGTGACATTGACAAAAACAGGTGCAGTCATAATAATAATAATAATATATTTTATTTATATAGCGCCAACATATTCCGCAGCGCTGTACAATTTGTAGGGTTAAAATACAGACAGATACATTACAAAGAGAAACATTTCACACAATGGGACTGAGGGCCCTGCTCGCAAGAGCTTACAATCTATGAGGTGGAGGGGGTGACACAAGAGGTAGCAGTCTGAAAAATAGTGATATTCCTGCTCACCACTGTAATGGATCTGGATTGCCAGGATTGTATTATATCTGCAAATCCTTTCCCATCCTAGGATCTAGTGACCTGTACTCACAGCATTGATTCTTATGATGACAGATTACCATACATGGGATTGTTTAATTTGGAAAAAAATGGATTAGAGGCGACCTAATTACAATGTCCAAATATATGAATGGACAGTACAGACGTCTTTTCAATAATCTCTGTATACTGAGGGCTGTAACTGTGACAAGGAGGCATCCTCTACATCTTAAGGAAAAATGTTTCACCTTTTTCCTCTTCACAGGGCGTCTTTACAGTAAGAGCAGTAAGACTATGGAACTCACTGCCGTATGATGTGGTGATGTCCAAAAACATACACACGTTCAAGATGGTTGTGGATGCCTTTCTTGAGCGTAAGAACATCTTAGGTTACGGTAGCATGACATTTTGAGATAGGATGTTGATCCAAAAATTTATTCCAGTTGCCATATTTGGAGTTGGGTAGTAATTTTTTTTGTGATGAGTAACTTAGTGTCAGTCTCTGAGTTTTTTTTTTTTTTTTGCTTTCTCCTGGATCTACTTGTTAGGTTGATAGGTTTGATAAAGACACAAAGTCAAGTCAAACCTTATCTACTATGTTAATATGATATTGCAAGTTTGGATCATGTGGCTCACACTTGAAGTACCTTTGGGTTACAAGGGAGGGGGATTGAAGGAATGTGTTTTATCCTCCGATATTTATGTATTTATAAATATTTACAAATATTTCTAATTTCACAATTATAGCTTCTTAAATTACTCTTAGGTTACTCTCATTACTCTGATTTGATGGATTATTATAATAATATATAGGATCAGTGTAACTGTAGATTAATTATAACTAGAGATGAGCGAACAGTGTTCTATCGAACTCATGTTCGATCGGATATTAGGCTGTTCGGCATGTTCGAATCGAATCGAACACCGCGTGGTAAAGTGCGCCATTACTCGATTCCCCTCCCACCTTCCCTGGCGCCTTTTTTGCTCCAATAACAGCGCAGGGTAGGTGGGACAGGAACTACGACACCGGTGACGTTGAAAAAAGTAGGCAAAACCCATTGGCTGCCGAAAACATGTGACCTCTAATTTAAAAGAACAGCGACGCCCAGCTTCGCGTCATTCTGAGCTTGCAATTCACCGAGGACGGAGGTTTCCGTCCAGCTAGCTAGGGCTTAGATTCTGGGTAGGCAGGGACAGGCTAGGATAGGAAGGAGAAGACAACCAACAGCTCTTGTAAGAGCTAAATTCCAGGGAGAAGCTTGTCAGTGTAACGTGGCACTGACGGGCTCAATCGCCGCAACCCAGCTTTCCCAGGATCCTGAATGGAATACACTGTCAGTGTATTCCCGTATACCCGATATATACCCCGATACCCGTTCCAACGGTGTGCCCCCCCACCTTCACCCCAGAAATACCCTGCAAGTCCCCTAGCAATAGAATTGGGGCTATATACACCCACAATTTTTACTACTGGTATACAGTGCCATTGTCTGACTGGGAATTCAAAGAATATATTGGGAATACAAATACCCTCATTTCTTGCTACTGCCATATAGTGCCAGTTTCTGACTGGTAATTCAAAGAATATATTGGGGTTACGTGCACCCACAATTTTTACTACTGGTATACAGTGCCATTGTCTGACTGGGAATTCAAAGAGTATATTGGGAATACAAATACCCTCATTTCGTGCTACTGCCATATAGTGCCAGTGTCTGACTGGTAATTCAAAGAATATATTGGGGTTACGTGCACCCACAATTTTTACTACTGGTATACAGTGCCATTGTCTGACTGGGAATTCAAAGAGTATATTGGGAATACAAATACCCTCATTTCTTGCTACTGCCATATAGTGCCAGTGTCTGACTGGGAATTCAAAGAATATATTGGGGTTACGTGCACCCACAATTTTTACTACTGGTATACAGTGCCATTGTCTGACTGGGAATTCAAAGAATATATTGGGAATACAAATACCCTCATTTCTTGCTACTGCCATATAGTGCCAGTGTCTGACTGGGAATTCAAAGAATATATTGGGGTTACGTGCACCCACAATTTTTACTACTGGTATACAGTGCCATTGTCTGACTGGGAATTCAAAGAATATATTGGGAATACAAATACCCTCATTTCTTGCTACTGCCATATAGTGCCAGTGTCTGACTGGGAATTCAAAGAATATATTGGGGTTACGTGCACCCACAATTTTTACTACTGGTATACAGTGCCATTGTCTGACTGGGAATTCAAAGAGTATATTGGGAATACAAATACCCTCATTTCTTGCTACTGCCATATAGTGCCAGTTTCTGACTGGGAATTCAAAGAATATATTGGGGTTACGTGCACCCACAATTTTTACTACTGGTATACAGTGCCATTGTCTGACTGGGAATTCAAAGAATATATTGGGGTTATAAATACCCTCATTTCTTGCTACTGCCATATAGTGCCAGTTTCTGACTGGTAATTCAAAGAATATATTGGGGTTACGTGCACCCACAATTTTTACTACTGGTATACAGTGCCATTGTCTGACTGGGAATTCAAAGAGTATATTGGGAATACAAATACCCTCATTTCTTGCTACTGCCATATAGTGCCAGTTTCTGACTGGTAATTCAAAGAATATATTGGGGTTACGTGCACCCACAATTTTTACTACTGGTATACAGTGCCATTGTCTGACTGGGAATTCAAAGAGTATATTGGGAATACAAATACCCTCATTTCTTGCTACTGCCATATAGTGCCAGTGTCTGACTGGGAATTCAAAGAATATATTGGGGTTACGTGCACCCACAATTTTTACTACTGGTATACAGTGCCATTGTCTGACTGGGAATTCAAAGAATATATTGGGAATACAAATACCCTCATTTCTTGCTACTGCCATATAGTGCCAGTGTCTGACTGGGAATTCAAAGAATATATTGGGGTTACGTGCACCCACAATTTTTACTACTGGTATACAGTGCCATTGTCTGACTGGGAATTCAAAGAATATATTGGGAATACAAATACCCTCATTTCTTGCTACTGCCATATAGTGCCAGTGTCTGACTGGGAATTCAAAGAATATATTGGGGTTACGTGCACCCACAATTTTTACTACTGGTATACAGTGCCATTGTCTGACTGGGAATTCAAAGAATATATTGGGAATACAAATACCCTCATTTCTTGCTACTGCCATATAGTGCCAGTGTCTGACTGGGAATTCAAAGAATATATTGGGGTTACGTGCACCCACAATTTTTACTACTGGTATACAGTGCCATTGTCTGACTGGGAATTCAAAGAGTATATTGGGAATACAAATACCCTCATTTCTTGCTACTGCCATATAGTGCCAGTTTCTGACTGGTAATTCAAAGAATATATTGGGGTTACGTGCACCCACAATTTTTACTACTGGTATACAGTGCCATTGTCTGACTGGGAATTCAAAGAATATATTGGGGTTATAAATACCCTCATTTCTTGCTACTGCCATATAGTGCCAGTTTCTGACTGGTAATTCAAAGAATATATTGGGGTTACGTGCACCCACAATTTTTACTACTGGTATACAGTGCCATTGTCTGACTGGGAATTCAAAGAGTATATTGGGAATACAAATACCCTCATTTCTTGCTACTGCCATATAGTGCCAGTTTCTGACTGGTAATTCAAAGAATATATTGGGGTTACGTGCACCCACAATTTTTACTACTGGTATACAGTGCCATTGTCTGACTGGGAATTCAAAGAATATATTGGGAATACAAATACCCTCATTTCTTGCTACTGCCATATAGTGCCAGTGTCTGACTGGGAATTCAAAGAATATATTGGGGTTACGTGCACCCACAATTTTTACTACTGGTATACAGTGCCATTGTCTGACTGGGAATTCAAAGAATATATTGGGAATACAAATACCCTCATTTCTTGCTACTGCCATATAGTGCCAGTGTCTGACTGGGAATTCAAAGAATATATTGGGGTTACGTGCACCCACAATTTTTACTACTGGTATACAGTGCCATTGTCTGACTGGGAATTCAAAGAATATATTGGGAATACAAATACCCTCATTTCTTGCTACTGCCATATAGTGCCAGTGTCTGACTGGGAATTCAAAGAATATATTGGGGTTACGTGCACCCACAATTTTTACTACTGGTATACAGTGCCATTGTCTGACTGGGAATTCAAAGAGTATATTGGGAATACAAATACCCTCATTTCTTGCTACTGCCATATAGTGCCAGTTTCTGACTGGTAATTCAAAGAATATATTGGGGTTACGTGCACCCACAATTTTTACTACTGGTATACAGTGCCATTGTCTGACTGGGAATTCAAAGAATATATTGGGGTTATAAATACCCTCATTTCTTGCTACTGCCATATAGTGCCAGTTTCTGACTGGTAATTCAAAGAATATATTGGGGTTACGTGCACCCACAATTTTTACTACTGGTATACAGTGCCATTGTCTGACTGGGAATTCAAAGAGTATATTGGGAATACAAATACCCTCATTTCTTGCTACTGCCATATAGTGCCAGTTTCTGACTGGTAATTCAAAGAATATATTGGGGTTACGTGCACCCACAATTTTTACTACTGGTATACAGTGCCATTGTCTGACTGGGAATTCAAAGAATATATTGGGAATACAAATACCCTCATTTCTTGCTACTGCCATATAGTGCCAGTGTCTGACTGGGAATTCAAAGAATATATTGGGGTTACGTGCACCCACAATTTTTACTACTGGTATACAGTGCCATTGTCTGACTGGGAATTCAAAGAATATATTGGGGTTATAAATACCCTCATTTCTTGCTACTGCCATATAGTGCCAGTTTCTGACTGGTAATTCAAAGAATATATTGGGGTTACGTGCACCCACAATTTTTACTACTGGTATACAGTGCCATTGTCTGACTGGGAATTCAAAGAGTATATTGGGAATACAAATACCCTCATTTCTTGCTACTGCCATATAGTGCCAGTTTCTGACTGGGAATTCAAAGAATATATTGGGGTTACGTGCACCCACAATTTTTACTACTGGTATACAGTGCCATTGTCTGACTGGGAATTCAAAGAGTATATTGGGGTTATAAATACCCTCATTTCTTGCTACTGCCATATAGTGCCAGTTTCTGACTGGGAATTCAAAGAATATATTGGGGTTACGTGCACCCACAATTTTTACTACTGGTATACAGTGCCATTGTCTGACTGGGAATTCAAAGAGTATATTGGGAATACAAATACCCTCATTTCTTGCTACTGCCATATAGTGCCAGTTTCTGACTGGGAATTCAAAGAATATATTGGGGTTACGTGCACCCACAATTTTTACTACTGGTATACAGTGCCATTGTCTGACTGGGAATTCAAAGAGTATATTGGGAATACAAATACCCTCATTTCTTGCTACTGCCATATAGTGCCAGTTTCTGACTGGGAATTCAAAGAATATATTGGGGTTACGTGCACCCACAATTTTTACTACTGGTATACAGTGCCAATTTCTAACTAGGAATTCAAAATGCGCAAGGCTCCCGGAAAGGGACGTGGACGAGGCCGTGGGCGAGGTCGGGGGAATGGTTCTGGGGAGCAAGGTAGCAGTGAAGCCACAGGGCGTCCCGTGCCTACTCCTGTGGGGCAGCAAGCATTGCGCCACTCCACAGTGCCAGGGTTGCTTGCCACATTAACTAAACTGCAGGGTACAAACCTTAGTAGGCCCGAGAACCAGGAACAGGTCTTGCAATGGCTGTCAGAGAACGCTTACAGCACATTGTCCAGCAGCCAGTCAGACTCTGCCTCCTCTCCTCCTATTACCCAACAGTCTTGTCTTCCTTCCTCCCAAAATTCCGAAGCTTTACAGAACAATAACCCAAACTGTCCCTGCTCCCCAGAGCTGTTCTCCGCTCCTTTCATTGTCCCTCAACCTGCCTCTCCACGTCACGATTCCACGAACCTAACAGAGGAGCATCTGTGTCCAGATGCTCAAACACTAGAGTCTCCTCCATCTCCGTTCGATTTGGTGGTGGATGACCAGCAACCCACCCTCATCGACGATGATGTGACGCAGTTGCCGTCAGGGCATCCAGTTGACTGGCGCATTGTGCGGGAGGAGGAGATGAGACAGGAGTTGGAAGAGGAAGTGGTGGATGATGAGGACACTGACCCGACCTGGACAGGGGGGATGTCAAGCGGGGAAAGTAGTGTGGATGTTGAGGCAGGTGCAGCACCAAAAAGGGTAGCTAGAGGCAGAGGCAGAGGTCAGCAGCTTAGGCGAAGCCAGGCCACACCCGGAATCTCCCAAGATGTTCCAGTTCGTACCCAGCCCCGAAAAACTCCCACCTCGAGGGCACGTTTCTCGAAGGTGTGGAGTTTTTTCAAGGAATGCGCCGAGGACAGATATAGTGTTGTCTGCACAATTTGCCTCTCGAAATTGATTAGGGGCTCTGAGAAGAGCAACCTGTCCACCACTTCAATGCGCCGTCATTTGGAATCCAAGCACTGGAATCAGTGGCAGGCAGCAACGGCAGGACAAAGGCCGCCTGCCGTTCACGCCACTGCCACTGCCTCTGCCTCTGCCTCTGCCACTGCCACTGCTGACTGTGCTGGCGATGCACTCCAGAGGACGAGCCAGGACACCACTTCATCTGCCTCCGCCACTTTGTTGACTTCTACCTCATCCTCCCCTGGTCCTGTCTTATCTCCTTCTCCTGCACCATCAAAGGCACCATCAGGCGTTTCTTTACAACAACCCACCATCTCTCAGACATTGGAGCGGCGGCAGAAATACACTGCTAACCACCCACACGCGCAAGCCTTGAACGCCAACATCGCTAAACTGCTGGCCCAGGAGATGTTGGCGTTCCGGCTTGTTGAAACTCCCGCCTTCCTGGACCTGATGGCAACTGCGGCACCTCGCTATGCCGTCCCTAGCCGTCACTACTTCTCCCGGTGTGCCGTCCCCGCCTTGCACCAGCACGTGTCACTCAACATCAGGCGGGCCCTTAGTTCCGCGCTTTGCACAAAGGTCCACTTGACCACCGACGCGTGGACAAGTGCATGCGGACAGGGACGCTACATTTCACTGACGGCACACTGGGTGAATGTAGTTGAGGCTGGGACTGCTTCCCAAACTGGCCCGGTGTACCTCGTCTCCCCGCCTAACATTCCTGGCAGGGACACGAGAAGAACACCCCCCTCCTCCTCCTCCTCTACCGCCTCCTCCTCCGCCACCGCCTCCTCCTCCGCCACCGCCTCCTCCTCCGCTGTTAGATTGACCCCAGCTACGAGTTGGAAACGTTGCAGCACTGGCGTTGGTAGACGTCAGCAGGCTGTGCTGAAGCTGATCAGCTTGGGGGACAGACAGCACACTGCCTCCGAGGTGAGGGATGCCCTCCTCGATGAGACGGCAATATGGTTTGAGCCGCTGCACCTGGGCCCAGGCATGGTCGTTTGTGATAACGGCCGGAACCTGGTAGCAGCTCTGGAGCTTGCCGGACTCCAACATGTTCCATGCCTGGCCCACGTCTTCAACCTAGTGGTGCAACGTTTCCTAAAGAGCTACCCCAATGTTCCAGAGCTACTGGTGAAAGTGCGGCGCATGTGCGCCCACTTTCGCAAGTCGACAGTAGCCGCTGCTAGCTTAAAATCTCTCCAGCAACGCCTGCATGTGCCACAACACCGGCTTTTGTGCGACGTCCCCACACGCTGGAACTCAACGTTTCAGATGTTGAATAGAGTGGTTGAGCAGCAGAGACCTTTGATGGAATACCAGCTACAAAACCCTAGGGTGCCACAAAGTCAGCTGCCTCAGTTTCACATCCATGAGTGGCCATGGATGAGAGACCTTTGTGACATCCTACGGGTCTTTGAGGAGTCCACAAGGAGGGTGAGCTCTGAGGATGCGATGGTGAGCCTTACAATCCCGCTCTTGTGTGTTCTGAGAGAATCCCTGATTGACATCAGGGATAACTCAGATCACACAGAGGAGTTAGGGATAGCATCCGATCCGTCACAGCTGGAGAGTAGGTCCACACATCTGTCCGCTTCACTGCGTTTAATGGAGGAGGAGGAGGAGGAGGAGGAGGAGGAAGAAGAGTTGTCCGATGATGTGATGGTGATACAGGAGGCTTCCGGGCAACTTCGAATCGTCCCATTGTTGCAGCGCGGATGGGTAGACATGGAGGATGAGGAGGAAATGGAGATTGAACTTTCCGGTGGGGCCAGAGGAGTCATGCCAACTAACACTGTGGCAGACATGGCTGAGTTCATGTTGGGGTGCTTTACAACCGACAAGCGTATTGTCAAAATCATGGAGGACAACCAGTACTGGATCTTTGCTATCCTTGACCCCCGGTATAAAAACAACATCTCGTCTTTTATTCCGGTAGAGGGGAGGGCCAATCGCATCAATGCTTGCCACAGGCAATTGGTGCAGAATATGATGGAGATGTTTCCAGCATGTGACAGTGGCGGCAGGGAGGGCAGTTCCTCCAGTAGGCAACCAAGTTCTCACCGGTCCACACAAACGAGGGGCACACTGTCTAAGGTCTGGGACACCTTGATGGCACCCCCTCGCCAAAGTGCCGCCACGGAGGGTCCTAGTGTCACCAGGCGTGAGAAGTATAGGCGCATGTTGCGGGAATACCTTTCCGACCACAGCCCTGTCCTCTCCGACCCCTCTGCGCCCTACACGTATTGGGTGTCGAAGTTGGACCTGTGGCTTGAACTTGCCCTATATGCCTTGGAGGTGCTGTCCTGTCCTGCCGCCAGCGTCCTATCTGAGAGGGTGTTCAGTGCAGCCGGTGGCATCATCACTGACAAGCGCACCCGTCTGTCAGCTGAGAGTGCCGACCGGCTCACTTTGATAAAAATGAACCACCACTGGGTAGAGCCGTCATTTTTGTGCCCACCTGTGTAAAGCACCCCAACATGAAACTCCATGTCTGTACTCAACCTCTCCAATTCCTCCGCATCCTCATACTCATCCACCATAAGCGTTGCACAATTCTGCTAATACTAGGCTCCCTCCAACATGATTTCCCCCAACTCTGCTGGTTAGAGGCTCCCTCCACCCTGATTTCCACCAACTCTGCTGGTTAGAGGCTCCCTCCACCCTGCTTTCCCACAACTCTGCTGGTTAGAGGCTCCTTCCACCATGAATTTGCCCAAACTGGGCTGTTTAGAGGCTCCCTCCACCATGAATTGGTCCAAACTGGGCTGGTTAGAGGCTCCCTCCACCATTAATTGGTCCAAACTGGGCTGGTTAGAGGCTCCCTCCACAATTAATTGGTCCAAACTGGGCTAATTAGAGGCTCCCTCCACCATGAATTGGTCCAAACTGGGTTTTTTAGAGGCTCCCTCCACCATGAATTGGTCCAAACTGGGCTGGTTAGAGGCTCCCTCCACCATTAATTGGTCCAAACTGGGCTGGTTAGAGGCTCCCTCCACAATTAATTGGTCCAAACTGGGCTAATTAGAGGCTCCCTCCACCATGAATTGGTCCAAACTGGGTTTTTTAGAGGCTCCCTCCACCATGAATTTCCCAAAACTTGGCTGTTTAGAGGCTCCCTCCACCATGAATTGGTCCAAACTGGGCTGGTTAGAGGCTCCCTCCACCATTAATTGGTCCAAACTGGGCTGGTTAGAGGCTCCCTCCACCATGAATTTGCCCAAACTGGGCTGGTTAGAGGCTCCCTCCACCATGAATTGGTCCAAACTGGGTTTTTTAGAGGCTCCCTCCACCATGAATTGGTCCAAACTGGGCTGGTTAGAGGCTCCCTCCACCATTAATTGGTCCAAACTGGGCTGGTTAGAGGCTCCCTCCACAATTAATTGGTCCAAACTGGGCTAATTAGAGGCTCCCTCCACCATGAATTGGTCCAAACTGGGTTTTTTAGAGGCTCCCTCCACCATGAATTTGCCCAAACTGGGCTGTTTAGAGGCTCCCTCCACCATGAATTGGTCCAAACTGGGCTGGTTAGAGGCTCCCTCCACCATGAATTTCCCAAAACTTGGCTGTTTAGAGGCTCCCTCCACCATTAATTGGTCCAAACTGGGCTGGTTAGAGGCTCCCTCCACCATGAATTGGTCCAAACTGGGCTGGTTAGAGGCTCCCTCCACCATTAATTGGTCCAAACTGGGCTGGTTAGAGGCTCCCTCCACCATGAATTTGCCCAAACTGGGCTGTTTAGAGGCTCCCTCCACCATGAATTGGTCCAAACTGGGCTGGTTAGAGGCTCCCTCCACCATGAATTTCCCAAAACTTGGCTGTTTAGAGGCTCCCTCCACCATTAATTGGTCCAAACTGGGCTGGTTAGAGGCTCCCTCCACCATGAATTGGTCCAAACTGGGCTGGTTAGAGGCTCCCTCCACCATTAATTGGTCCAAACTGGGCTGGTTAGAGGCTCCCTCCACCATGAATTTGCCCAAACTGGGCTGGTTAGAGGCTCCCTCCACCATGAATTGGTCCAAACTGGGCTGGTTAGAGGCTCCCTCCACCATGAATTTGCCCAAACTGGGCTGTTTAGAGGCTCCCTCCACCATTAATTGGTCCAAACTGGGCTGGTTAGAGGCTCCCTCCACCATGAATTTGCCCAAACTGGGCTGTTTAGAGGCTCCCTCCACCATGAATTGGTCCAAACTGGGTTTTTTAGAGGCTCCCTCCACCATGAATTGGTCCAAACTGGGCTGGTTAGAGGCTCCCTCCACCATGAATTTCCCAAAACTTGGCTGTTTAGAGGCTCCCTCCACCATGAATTGGTCCAAACTGGGCTGGTTAGAGGCTCCCTCCACCATTAATTGGTCCAAACTGGGCTGGTTAGAGGCTCCCTCCACCATGAATTTGCCCAAACTGGGCTGGTTAGAGGCTCCCTCCACCATGAATTTGCCCAAACTGGGCTGTTTAGAGGCTCCCTCCACCATTAATTGGTCCAAACTGGGCTGGTTAGAGGCTCCCTCCACCATGAATTTGCCCAAACTGGGCTGTTTAGAGGCTCCCTCCACCATGAATTTGCCCAAACTGGGCTGTTTAGAGGCTCCCTCCACCATTAATTGGTCCAAACTGGGCTGGTTAGAGGCTCCCTCCACCATGAATTTGCCCAAACTGGGCTGTTTAGAGGCTCCCTCCACCATGAATTTGCCCAAACTGGGCTGGTTAGAGGCTCCCTCCACCATGAATTGGTCCAAACGGGTTTTTAGAGGCTCCCTTCACCATGAATTGGTCCAAACTTGGCTGTTTAGAGGCTCCCTCCACCATGAATTGGTCCAAACTGGGGTGGTTAGAGGCTCCCTCCACCATTAATTGGTCCAAACTGGGCTGGTTAGAGGCTCCCTCCACCATGAATTTGCCCAAACTGGGCTGTTTAGAGGCTCCCTCCACCATTAATTGGTCCAAACTGGGCTGGTTAGAGGCTCCCTCCACCATGAATTTGCCCAAACTGGGCTGTTTAGAGGCTCCCTCCACCATGAATTTGCCCAAACTGGGCTGGTTAGAGGCTCCCTCCACCATGAATTGGTCCAAACGGGTTTTTAGAGGCTCCCTTCACCATGAATTGGTCCAAACTTGGCTGTTTAGAGGCTCCCTCCACCATGAATTGGTCCAAACTGGGGTGGTTAGAGGCTCCCTCCACCATTAATTGGTCCAAACTGGGCTGGTTAGAGGCTCCCTCCACCATGAATTTGCCCAAACTGGGCTGTTTAGAGGCTCCCTCCACCATGAATTTGCCCAAACTGGGCTGGTTAGAGGCTCCCTCCACCATGAATTGGTCCAAACGGGTTTTTAGAGGCTCCCTTCACCATGAATTGGTCCAAACTTGGCTGTTTAGAGGCTCCCTCCACCATGAATTGGTCCAAACTGGGGTGGTTAGAGGCTCCCTCCACCATTAATTGGTCCAAACTGGGCTGGTTAGAGGCTCCCTCCACCATGAATTTGCCCAAACTGGGCTGTTTAGAGGCTCCCTCCACCATTAATTGGTCCAAACTGGGCTGGTTAGAGGCTCCCTCCACCATGAATTTGCCCAAACTGGGCTGTTTAGAGGCTCCCTCCACCATGAATTTGCCCAAACTGGGCTGGTTAGAGGCTCCCTCCACCATGAATTGGTCCAAACGGGTTTTTAGAGGCTCCCTTCACCATGAATTGGTCCAAACTTGGCTGTTTAGAGGCTCCCTCCACCATGAATTGGTCCAAACTGGGGTGGTTAGAGGCTCCCTCCACCATTAATTGGTCCAAACTGGGCTGGTTAGAGGCTCCCTCCACCATGAATTTGCCCAAACTGGGCTGTTTAGAGGCTCCCTCCACCATTAATTGGTCCAAACTGGGCTGGTTAGAGGCTCCCTCCACCATGAATTTGCCCAAACTGGGCTGTTTAGAGGCTCCCTCCACCATGAATTTGCCCAAACTGGGCTGGTTAGAGGCTCCCTCCACCATGAATTGGTCCAAACGGGTTTTTAGAGGCTCCCTTCACCATGAATTGGTCCAAACTTGGCTGTTTAGAGGCTCCCTCCACCATGAATTGGTCCAAACTGGGGTGGTTAGAGGCTCCCTCCACCATTAATTGGTCCAAACTGGGCTGGTTAGAGGCTCCCTCCACCATGAATTTGCCCAAACTGGGCTGTTTAGAGGCTCCCTCCACCATGAATTTGCCCAAACTGGGCTGGTTAGAGGCTCCCTCCACCATGAATTGGTCCAAACGGGTTTTTAGAGGCTCCCTTCACCATGAATTGGTCCAAACTTGGCTGTTTAGAGGCTCCCTCCACCATGAATTGGTCCAAACTGGGGTGGTTAGAGGCTCCCTCCACCATTAATTGGTCCAAACTGGGCTGGTTAGAGGCTCCCTCCACCATGAATTTGCCCAAACTGGGCTGTTTAGAGGCTCCCTCCACCATTAATTGGTCCAAACTGGGCTGGTTAGAGGCTCCCTCCACCATGAATTTGCCCAAACTGGGCTGTTTAGAGGCTCCCTCCACCATGAATTTGCCCAAACTGGGCTGGTTAGAGGCTCCCTCCACCATGAATTGGTCCAAACGGGTTTTTAGAGGCTCCCTTCACCATGAATTGGTCCAAACTTGGCTGTTTAGAGGCTCCCTCCACCATGAATTGGTCCAAACTGGGGTGGTTAGAGGCTCCCTCCACCATTAATTGGTCCAAACTGGGCTGGTTAGAGGCTCCCTCCACCATGAATTTGCCCAAACTGGGCTGTTTAGAGGCTCCCTCCACCATGAATTTGCCCAAACTGGGCTGGTTAGAGGCTCCCTCCACCATGAATTGGTCCAAACGGGTTTTTAGAGGCTCCCTTCACCATGAATTGGTCCAAACTTGGCTGTTTAGAGGCTCCCTCCACCATGAATTGGTCCAAACTGGGGTGGTTAGAGGCTCCCTCCACCATTAATTGGTCCAAACTGGGCTGGTTAGAGGCTCCCTCCACCATTAATTGGTCCAAACTGGGCTGGTTAGAGGCTCCCTCCACCATGAATTTGCCCAAACTGGGCTGGTTAGAGGCTCCCTCCACCATGAATTGGTCCAAACTGGGTTTTTTAGAGGCTCCCTCCACCATGAATTTGCCCAAACTGGGCTGGTTAGAGGCTCCCTCCACCATGAATTGGTCCAAACTGGGGTTTTTAGAGGCTCCCTCCACCATGAATTTGCCCAAACTCTGCTGGTTAGAGGCTCAATCCACCCTGATTTTCAAAACAAATGTTGGTGCCAACCTCAACTTACTACAAGGGCCAAATTCACTGCTGGTGACAAGCTCTCCTCACTGCAAGTGCCAAATACACATGTTTCAAGGTGTTTTCCTACTGTCAGAGAGGTGGTATTGAGTGTGTAAAGTGTGTAGTTGTTAGGCTGTGATGTTGGGGTAATAGAGGGTCTTTGGTGTGTTAGATGCCCCCAGACATGCTTCCCCTGCTGTCCCAGTGTCATTCCAGAGGTGTTGGCATCATTTCCTGGGGTGTCATAGTGGACTTGGTGACCCTCCAGACACGGATTTGGGTTTCCCCCTTAACGAGTATCTGTTCCCCATAGACTATAATGGGGTTCGAAACCCGTTCGAACACACGAACATTGAGCGGCTGTTCGAATCGAATTTCGAACCTCGAACATTTTAGTGTTCGCTCATCTCTAATTATAACAATCTTTTTTTCTTAGAGAAAAACCACATAAGCTGAGACAAATAGATATTCTTCTTTATATACCGTGTGGGGCTACCATACCCTTGTCCTGCACAATTCTGAGCACATATTAAACATCACAGCAGGAAATCTGACGTGAATAATTTACAATTCAATACTGTCATGCTGGCTGAATGTAGATTATGTAATGTTTGATTGTTTTTTTTTTGATCATGATCTTGTATGAGGGACACGTAAGCTATTAAGAACAAGGCTTAAAAAATATCTGAACTGGTTTTTTGAAAAGCTTATATTGTCAAATTTGGGTGCACCTTGTATTTGGTTGCAGTGGATAATCTCAAATTCAGAAATTAATAAAACACCGTTCTGATGCTTTAATATTCCTTTTACTGCTTCCAGTTTTTGAAAAATTGTATTTGATGGCTCATTTCTGAAAAAAGTGCTTGTGTGAAGGAAGCTCCTATCATATGGGTATCTATGGTGGCTTGATCGCTTTCATTATTAGGACTTTGATTTATAGGTTAGTAGTAGGTGGCTGTCATACTGTACCTAGAGGATAAGGGTAAGTTGACACTTACTGGAGGCTGCCTCAGGTTCCATTCCATAAACCGGGTAGCCGCGACTGAAAGCCGGTGCACTGCACCATCATCCAGCCGCGCACTCTGCTCCGGATTAGGCCCAATGAATGAGCCTAGTCCGGAGGAGGGCGTGTTTTCAGGCGGAATTGTGAGGTGACTCGGCCTGAAGAATGAGCACCTTGCTTCTTTTTTCCGGGAGCCGGAAGAAACGGCTCCCGGAAAAAGGACCTTAGCGGCTCCCATTGATTTCAATGGGAGCCGTCTTTTTGGGAAGGGGTTTTGAGGCAGATACGACCTCAAAACCCTGACCAAAAAAATCTGTGTGAACTTACCCTAAGGGCTAGATCTACCAGTAGTCACCCTTCACCCCATGGACACTATAGTTGGCCTCTTGTTCAAGAAGGCCACCCTAGAGGTAGTTGAATGCATATATTTTTGTTCTCTATCTTAACTAAACTATTACTGTTCAGATGAAACAGCCATATAATCATCTCTCTTTAAATCGATAAATGCTCTTTATATCCGCGCTCTGGAGCTGTCAGAGAAATGTGCGAACAATCAATAGCTACAGCTATTTTTACAGAACATACAGCATTTATCCTACAATATGCTTTTCTTCAAAGAGCGCATCCTCCATAGACCAAAACAAAATCATATTAACTACAATTATCACAAAGTGTATATTCTAAAAGTCTATTGTCAATGTCTATATATTGTAGTATGTTGTGGTAAACAAAAGTAAAGTAACGGTTGGAAACAAATCCCTTTCAGGTTGAATCTATGTGCTCCATATGTCTATTGCATCATGCACAGTATTTACCGACAGTCTAAATGTTTATTATATCCCCCTTTAACTAGTTCATAGTTTGTTAATTTGTAATGCATTTGTCTGTCTAGTTTAACCTACAGTATTATTCTGTAGTGTTTCTCTAGTCAAAGATAAAGCAACCCCAAATTTGCCAAGTGGCTTAGTTTTAGGGCAAACAAATCGTTACAGACTCTAAATATAGCGCAATGTATCACAAGAGATTCCTGGGTCCATTGCTTATCTCAGGAATCCAGACCCCTGGTTAAAGGGGTTGTCTGGGATAACTTAAAATCCCTCCACTAATCAAAACACTTTTCTCCTCCTACTTTCTAAATAACATCAATTATGAAAGATGTATATTTACCCATATCCCTGAGGTGGTCATGTGATCCATTCCCTCATTTCCGGAAACAGATCGTCAGTACTACTCTCCCCCCATCCACTCAATTATACTTACCAGCCCTGGCTTCTTCAGGCGAGACAGCTCCTCCTCTTGCTGTCTGTGCTCTTCTATACTGTGTGCGCTGCCACCTGTAATTCACCTATACTGTGCTTCCACGCATGCGCAGTAGAGGTGTCTGATCATTGCTGAGGAGGACATAGTGGATGTTGCACTGGTTACAGACCTAATAAAATATTGTTAGGATCATGTCTGATAGGTAAGTGCATTGTTATTAGGGCACCCCATTAGGTTTATATTCCCCAAATTAAAGGGGCTCTATCATTGGGAAAAGTCATTTTTAACTAAGTACATACTTTCATAGCCTTTAGAAAGTCTATTCCACATGTACCTTTTGTATGTAAATCGCCACAGTGGTTTTTGAATGAGCCCATTTTTATTCATATGCTAATTAGCCTCTTGGTGCACCCTGGAAATCTCCTCGTGCACCCTATGCTATTCTTTCCTATGTATGTGTACAGCACAGGCTGCTGCTGCTGATGACTTCCTGCTTCCGGTTTGCACACACAGATAGGAGAGAATGGCAGAGAGGAGGCTGCTGGGAACTTCCTGTGCTCGCTGGAAGCTAATTAGCATATGAATAAAAACGGACTTATTCAAATACCACTGAGGCAATTTACATACAAAAGGTAGGTGTGGAATAGCCTTTCTAAAGGCTATGCATGTATGTGCTTAGTTACAAATGACTTTTCCCAATGATAGAGCCCCTTTAAAGGTTACTTTGCTAATCTCTTTGCAATCTACTCTTTCTGCTAGTTAATGTTACTTACCTGCTCTTCTATATTTAGAAAGGGTAAAGGTACAAGTTCATCATATGCACGTAACCCCCTGTGAGCATCTCATCACTTTATTTGCCTGAGCAGCAGTTTCCTGGCATGGATTACTAAAACGCATTTCACTCACTTATTACCTCCAATTCATTTCAATGGTGTTTTTCACCTTGTGTTACAATTTCCTGTGTAGACCTATTTATTATTGATTGCTATTCTTATTTGCTTGGTTACCATACTTCTAAACATTTGACATATTCTACAGTAGTGTATAGCGGATGTCATTTTAATGAGGCGCTGTCACCAGTAGAGTTTCAGTTCTAAAAGGAATCATAGGTACAGGAAAACCACTGAAGAAATATTCTGAGACTGTATGAGTTTAACAGGATTATTATTTTATTAAAATATCATGGTGCACTGGTACCCTGTTTCCCCGAAAATAAGACATGTTCTTATAATTAATTATCTAACGAAATATATGACCTTTCTTATTTCCGGGGGATGTTTTATGCAGCGGCTGGAGCGGGGAACAATCGACAAACAAAGCGGGGAACAATTAGCGGAGTGCCGGCATGACTGCCGGTTGTATGTGATCCAGAAGGTGAAGGGGGGGGGGTGTGTCTTATTTTCGGGGAAACAGGGTATGCTGGAATTGGTGCTCAATATATCAGTTTCTTTATGGATTGTATTACAGAATGAGTTGACACTTTTGCAAATATCTTTTATTCTTTATGGCTGTACAGGGCAGCCTGGACACAGGAGAGCCCAAGTAAGGCAGCTGGATCTTAGGAATAGGAGAGCTGCTTAAAACAGGGTATTCACAGAGGTTGCAAACTGGAGACATTGATAAGAATTAAAACTTAGCCTTTAATTGTATAAGCTAACAGAAAGAAAAAATTCATGGGCCTATAGGATAAAAGTGCCCATTACCATTCTGGTGACTGTGCAAGCCAGTGTAGGCAGTAAAGGATAAGTCACAATGAAGTTCACAGACATGGTCAAAATGCAGCAAAGGATTTGATAACTTTGCTGAGAAATGACAATATAAGGGTATGGCCTCAGAGGGATGCACACAGTCTTCTCTTATGAGAAGTGCTGATACTATGGCCAAAAGAGACAACTCGTGGTAGCTCTCCTTTGTAGCAGTGTCCGCATTATCCCTGATTTAGTGATAACCTACTCAGCTGGTTATCTCTGGATATCAGGTCCGTCATTCAACCCATACCCAATAGATCATATCAAACAGATAGAAGAATATATCCAACAGAACAGATTTTGGTTCTGACCAAGTGTAGTTAATGGTTGGCTGTTGGTAGTATGCCGTAAGTCTGCTTTGTGTGTGTGTGTGTGTGTGTGTGGGGGGGGGGGGGGGGGGGGCAGAAAATGGATATCACTTAGGTCAGTCTTTTTGTTGAAGAAATTCAAACAAATCTTTCCGCCCTTGTTGAAATGTACAAAGGCAAGTTTAGCTGCCATATTATACATTGCACAATGACAATAACAAACATTTGTAATGTGCTTTTCTAATGGAGACTCAAAGCACAGGGAGTGTTGTGGAGTAGCGGAGTAGCGGAGTTGATGGCTGTCATACAGTCACTTGTCTCCAACACCCACAAGGGTCAGTTATTTTACAGAAAGCCAATTTACCTATCAATGTATTGTTGGCATATGGGAGGAAACTCCCACAAACACAGGGAGAACATTCAACTCCATGCAGATGTCCATGGCAAAGCAGCAGTGCTAACCAATGAGCCACTGTGCTAGCAACTGCCTGTGGACATGCTCTGACTAGGATACCCATGACCCAGACATCATGGCTCATACTCCCCTCCCCCACTGCATCCTCCCCAATCGACGGAGAGATTGCTGTGTGTTAAGACAGTATAGAGAGCCTTGTTCCAGGCAGATAAACCTGGGCTGCCGACCCCTCATTTAGACCCACAGGTCCATTCTCAATAGCAATGTGGTTTATCTACTAACGTAGTCTCACCGGGTCTAACTGTATAATGTCTCTCAATTAGCCAGGGCTGTACTTTCCCATTACTATCTTAGCCTGAGCACATGAGTAAACCACAGTTGAGGACAGACAACCACCAAAATCACTATAAAAAACCCAACACATTATTATTAGAGATGAGTGTACAGTAAAATGTCCGAGGTTCGATATTCGCTTCGAGTAGCCCCTCAATATTCGACTACTCGAATCGAATATCGAACCCTATTATAGTCTATGGGGGGAAAATGCTTGTTTCAGGGGTAGGCAACGTTCGATCAAATTATACTTACCAAGTCCACGAGTGAGGGTCGGGCTGGATCCTCCGTGCAGTCTTCTCCTTGCAGCGTCCTCGCGGCGTCTTCCAGCTCTTTTGGCTCTTCATTCACTCTGCCAGGCATTGGGCCTGGGCAGAGCCGACTGCGCATGCCCGCACTACAAGTGGACATGTGCAGTCGGCTCTGCCCAGGCCCGATGCCTGGCAGAGTGAATGAAGAGCCGGAAGATGCTGTGGGGAAGCTGCACGGAGAAGGCTTCTAAAGGTAGGAGAAGAACCAGCATTGATTGGCCGACTGTATAGAATTCGGCCAATCAATGATGGTTCTGCATCGAACTTTTACATCCGAACAGTGAGTGGTACTTGATCGAGTACGAGTATTTCGAATACCGTAATATTCGATCGAATACCTACTCGATCGAGTACTACTCGCTCATCTCTAATTATTATACATTAGAACAGTAAAATCTGCCCAAATCCCACAGTAAGACCTCATGTGGTCTGGGGGAAATAGGGAATTTAATATAAAACTCATCCTCTGCAGAAATAAATTAACAAATCACAATAATTCCTGATATGGCATATATATTTGGCTACATAATCTATATAAATGTGGCCTAAATGCTGCAGTCTGGCAGTTGCGGAAATGCTGCGGCAAAAACGGCGCATTTTACAGCCACTACAAAGTGTAAACATGGCAGAAAAATATGCACAGCAGACATACTGTGATTTCCAAAACCATTGCGGATGATCACAGCATGTCAATTATACTTACGGTAAAGCTGGCAGTTTCCCTATAGGTATAATTGAAGTAGAAAGACTTTCTGTGAAAAGTGGTGCAGAAAATCTACAATGCATTACTGCTGCAGTTTTTTCTGCAGTGCTTTTTTGCTGCGGCCCACTACCCTGTTTCCCCGAAAATAAGACACCCCCCCCTTCACCTTCTGAATCACATACAACCGGCAGTCATGCCGACACTCCGCTAATTGTTCCCCGCTTTGTTTGCCGATTGTTCCCCGCTCCAGCCGCTGCATAAAACATCCCCCGAAAATAAGAAAGGTCATATATTTCGTTAGATAATTAATTATAAGAACATGTCTTATTTTCAGGGAAACAGGGTATATGGGGTCTTAGCCTTACAGACAAATCCCTTAGCAAAGTGTAGAAATGTGTTATGCTTGATGCTGTAGATGAAGTAAATAGAATATTCGAAACATTGCACATCCTATATGCAGCACACATAAATAGGTTATTGGCCCACAGTAGCAGCTTTTCAATTATTTATCATTTTACTAGCTGAACGGTTCACATAGGTTTTTACAGAATTTTGTTCTCTTTCAGATTCTGGAATTAACCTTCACTACTCATGTACTTGCAACTATTGGATGTTCTCTTGCTCTTATTTGTGTACATTGATTCATTTCCAAATAGCATTTAAACCTTTTATTTCATTTTAGACACCGACGGGCTAAGTCAGTAACATATAAGCTTTTGTATGACTTACAAACACAGTAATTCCAATAAAACACCAATAGCTCCATTTACATTTAGTTCTTGACATCCTGTCATTACAACGTATGGAAGCTATTGTGTTATTCCTTCTGTGCCATACAAATACGTTTTTCTTTAGAATAACTATATGCGTTACTTTTGCACAATTGCTTTTTAATGTTGGAGAGAAATCTAAACACAATCTAATGATAGGCCTGAAGCTTTTAATTAAAATGTACTTTATTCCAGGCTTTTCAAGGTCACGGAAAACACTTGTACTTAGGAAAAGTTTCTTTATTAAATCTACTCACTGTATCCTATTTACCTAGGTCCAAAAATAAACTCCTGGCTAGAAAATTAAAGGGAAACAAAAGGCTCATTTCTTCGAATATGTTCCGAAACTAAACATGGAGTAAATTTAACTTAGTCCAGCAGCGTAATTGAGTTCATTCCTGTACCCCCTGTGAGTTGAGCAAATACAGAAAAAGAGCAGGTTTGGATTCACTTTATTGGGCTTTGATTATAAACTATAGTCTTTCTCCCAAGCAAATAACCTGTTTAACCTGTGGTGTTGGTCAAAGCATTTTGTTCTAATGGAAATTCTCTACGAGGTATCATCATCATCTTCATGTGCCATTTCAATAATATGGCAAAAAGAGAATTTGAGCCAACAGTTTGCTTAATATTGGTGGTAATCTTCCCCTGGGGCATGTGCTAATGGTTTTCAGCCCACCTGAACTAGATGGGGGATGGAGTGCCCATAATGGTGGTGCAGGAAATGAGAATCAGGAGATTTTTGGTTAAACAATGCATTAAGGCCACCATATGCTTCCAGGTAATGGAGGTACAGTTCTTAGAAAAAAATCCATAGTGGGAATGAGGTAAGCTTGGTCGATAATAGGTCCAGCAGTCTGAGATTTAAATGTCATGACCTGGTTGTTTGTGTGTTTTGTTTCGGTTGGGGATTTGATCCGGGCTCCTGTCTTCTGCTGGTGGTTGCTTTGCCACTGGACCATCTGGTTTGGTATTGGGGTCAGTCCACTTAGCATACTTGAGGTTCCAGGAATCGAACCTCAGGTGTTTAATATTGCCATCATCCTATGGGAGGATTCTGAGGCCTTTTTAAAGAGGACCTTTCACCACTTTTGGGCACATGCAGTTCTATATACTGCCGGAAAGCTGACAGTGCGCTGAGTTCAGCGCACTGTCGGCTTTCCCGATCCGTGCCCGGTGTAAAGAGCTTACGGTGCCGGTACCGTAGTGCTCTATGGTCTCTTCCCTTAGCCTTAACCCTTTCATCGCCAGGCACGTATGCTATACGTGCTCCCAAGGTGGCACTTCAGTAGCGGAGGACGTAGTTACTACGTCCTCCCTACTAATGCCGATATCTCTGGACTGCATCAACATATCTTGATGCTTTAAAATGCATTTGAAAGAAGATACTGTCATCTTTAAAATGATACCAGGAACTTAATGATTTTGCTTACAGTTTTGTAGTGATTCACTGTTGAAAACACTATTTGGCATTGAGATCCAACTGCAGATCTCAATTCCCGACAGCGTTTCAACAGTGAATCACTCCAAAACTGTACATCCAATCATCGAGTTCTTGATATCATTTTAAAGATGGGATTCTCCTCTTTAAAATGCAATTGAAAGCATCAAGATATGTTGATGCAGTCCAAAGATATAGAGCTCCAAAGTGCCCCACCCTCCTGTCTAAGCAAGCAATTTGCGATCTCTAACAAGAAAGGGAGAGGGACACGAGCAGTTCAGCAGAGAGAGAGAGACAGACTCTGTACATACCCTGTATGTGACAGCAGGAGTGGGGTGGCAGGGACTCTATTGTCCCTATTAACCCTTCTCCTGCCAATCAGAGCATATACTATACATTTGTCTCTGATTGTCACATACAGTTATAATGTAATTCCCCCCTGAGCTTTACTAGTGGGGTATTCTTATGTTATACCTCCTGAACATAACCATAGCGTTTACCATTGTCCAGGTCGCAGCGCCAAAAAAAAAAGTCGCACCAAACACTTACACAACATATACATAAAGTCGCGAATAAAGTTTACATTTCACCCAATCCCTGTCCTGTCTATATCTGAGCTTTCTACAGTAAAATACGTCTCTAGTGATATCCGATACACACTAAAATAATAGTAATAACGATTATCACTAGAGATGAACGTATAGATTGGTAAAATTTTTATAGGGGGATGGAAAATAACATTTTTATGTAAAGTCCTATTTAATTTGCATGCACAAAATGGGATGGCGCATTTCTGCGATTTTGGCGATTCTTTAACACCCGCCCCTGTAAATATACACATGTGTGGTATGTATGAACTCCTCACATATTGCAGTTTTATGGACAGTACATTATGTTTGCAGAAAGGGATTTCTTGAGCCGCACTTTAGTGGCAAATTTGATTTTTTGCGCCATTTTTGCTAGCAATCTCTGTTTGCCGCAAAATTGAATGAAGGTGCTTGTATATATAAACTATTAAATTGTGTTTTTATATACGGTATGCTGTGTACTCTGAAAAAAGTTAGATTTTGGTATCACAGTCACAGTTTGGTAGGTGCAGTATAGCTTTTTAACATATTAGTGAACAACAGCAAAATCCTACTTGTCTTCTGTATTCGTGTTTTTGGGAGTCTGAGCTCTTGTTGTAGTTGATGCTTGCGGTACATATAGTATATTTACACATTGTATACACCTTAAGCTATCATTTTAAAAGTATTTTGTAAATGAATCTGAGATTGAACATGAGTTTTAGGTGCAAATATGTGTTTTAGCGTGTTGCATGAAGGTGGATGTGGCTATCGATGACCCATTAAGACATCTGTAATCTTCAGGTTGTCTACTTTCAAAAAATATATAGGGTTTAGGGGTTCACTTACTTTTCATGGTGTGTAATCCCTACATTTTATAGGATGATACTTTTTTAACATTTCCAGCTTCAAAGCAGAATTTTGTTCCTTCCAGTTCTAGCGATTTTCTGAAGACACATGCATGCGGGTTCAGGCCATAGTGATATGTATGAACTCTGCACATGTTGAACTCTTATTTTTAGGAGGTTTGGTGCATTTAATTTTTTGTTTGGTTTCCGCTTTTAACAACTAATATACATTTGTTTGCATTTTTTCATAAAACATTCACTTTAAATCAAAATTGCATGAAGGTGCCTGTTCGTATAAAGTACCAAGTGGCATTCTGACAATGCTGCAGGTGTCTACTTTAAGAAAATATATAGGTATGGGGGGGTTGGATGCTTTTTTAATGTTGCAATTTAGGTTTGATATGTCCATCTCAAAACTGTGAAAATTGCTCTGGCTACTGGAGGTGCAAAATTTCCAGAGACCCTTGGCAGCGAAAAGGTTAAAGCAGCTCAGAATTTCGTGCCTCAGGTCTCTAGTGCAATTGTAGCATGTCTCCTCACACACCCTTCCTTTATGAAAGCTGGAAGAAGACTCCCACATTTCAGAATTGTATGACTGGTCTCAACAATGACTCAATCCCTCCCCTCATAATTGTTCAGACCATCTAAGGGGTCAATATAAAAGTCATATATATAACTATGTACACAGTGGCACAGAACAATATACACTATGTGATCAAAAGTATCCAGACACCCCCCAAAACATACGTTTTTCATATTAGGTGCATTGTGCTGCCACCTACTGCCAGATACTCCATATCAGAGACCTCAGTAGACATTAGACATCGTGAGAGAGCAGAATATGGTCAGGTGATTGGGTGCCATCACGCAGGTCAATGCCAAACGACGCCTCGCTTGGTGTAAGGAGCGTAAACATTGGACGATTGAACAGTGGAAAAACATTGTGTGGAGTGATCAATAAAAAGTACACAATGTGGCGATCTAATGGCAGGTTGTGGGTATGGCGAATTTCAGGTGAACGTCATCTGCCAGGTTATGGTGTGGTCGTGTTTTTCATGGAGGGAGCTTGCACCCCTTGTTGTTTTGCATGGTACTATCACAGCACAAGCCTACATTGATGTTTTAAACACCTTCTTGCTTCCCACTTTTGAAGAGCAATTCGGAGATGGCGATTGCATCTTTCAACACGATCGAGTACCTGTTTATACCTGTTTTATTGTGGCGGAGTGGTTACACGACAATAACATCTCTGTAATGGACTGGCCTGCACAGAGTCCTGACTTGAATCCTATAGAACACCTTTGGGATGTTTTGGAACGCCGATTTCGTGCCAGGCCTCACCGACCTACATCGATCTCTCTCCTCAGTGCAGCACTCCGTGAAGAATGGGCTGCCATTCCCCAAGAAACCTTCCAGCACCTGATTGAACGTATGCCTGCAAGAGTGGAAGCTGTCATCAAGGCTAAGGGTGGGCCAACACCATATTGAATTCCAGCATTACCGATGGAGGGCGCCATGAACTTGTAAGTCATTTTCAGACAGGAGTCTGGATACTTTTGATCACATAGTGTATGTGCAGTATAAACACATTATATGTGATTTTGCAATGTCCACTGGGATGCTACATGGTCACAATGAAATGCAGCTTTGTTTTTAACACTAAAATTTTCAGGATTGGGCTAGTATAATTTATATTGACATAGCAATTAATCTTTTTGCATATGGTTCAATTTCACAAAGGTGAAATTGACTTAGATAATTGGTCATTACATCTAAGGCCAGGGGCCCCATGGGACGTAAACGCTGTGATTTGCCCAAGGCGGAAACACCGCGGGAAAAATCATGGCATTTTACACTAAGTGTAAATTGGATGGGATTCTAGCAAATCCCATGCCCACTTTGCAGTAAAAACTGCAGTGTGGACACACTGCGATTTCCAAAACCAGCGCAGTTTTGGAAATCGAAGCATGTCAATTATACCTATGGAAACAACGGCTGTTTCCCCATAGGTATAATTGTAACAGAAAGTCCACGGAGTAAAACTCTACAAACTTTCTGTTTAAAGCGCTGCGGGAAGAACCGTGTTGCTGCTGCGGTTTTTCCCGGAGCACTTTTTTGTTGCAGGATGTCCCGTGGGGCCTTAGCCTAAAGGTGTAAAGTGAAGCTTTTGTGTTCCTATCCAAAATTTGTAATAGGACCTTCCATCTACAATGGGCCATTTATAACCCTGATGTCTCCTTATATGTCAGAGGGACTATTTGTCCCTCACAGATACCAGTGCCTTAATACCGGTGCTAATTCAGCTCCTTGTACCATTTCTGGCTGTATTATATAGTTAATATTAGACTCAAGTGTGCAGTCTCTCTGCAAGTATTCTTCAGCCATACCTATTAATAATGGAAGGGTCTTGTAATAGGTGTGCACATATTTTATTCTAAGCACTAGGTTTGCTCCCAGTAGCAGTTTATGGCAGTGCAAAGACTAAAATGATAATGACATTATGTAGAACATTTTTGCCCATATAGGTTAATACTATGTCAGCTTAAGTGATAAAAAGGGCAGGAGAGTGAAGTTGTTTTCATGGCGAGGTTTCGGAGCCTGAATATGACAATACACTCTGCTGAGCTGACAGCTCCTATGCAGCAGGGGCTTAGAATGTTTCCATGGTTTCTTGCTGCTGTTTCAATGATTGCAGCATGTCCATCTGTTACAGTAGCAGTGAAATAGAATTACCTTCTTGTCCTTAGTGCCAGACAGGCAGATTAGAAACCCTTTCACTACCAGGGAGGTCAAATAATATTCAGAATGCAGAAACACTGGATGTAATCCCAAGCCATTTGATTCAGGGCATTTTACTGTAGACATTGAGTCAGTTTTGAATACAATATGCATGATATGTATATATGTATGTTCTGGATCAAATAACATTTAAAAAGTAATAAAAATAAAATATTAAAGCATTTTCCCAGCTTGAATGCATCATGTGCAATATATTTGCATATTTTGATTCAGATAGATATAATTTATGTTCCAAATTGCTAGTTTTATGGATTTCTAAAAAAGTAAGGCAGCAGTAACAGCTAGTTGTTTCATCCATGTTACTGTCAAATAACAGAATCTGCTGGTGGATCAGTGGTGGATCAGGATGGTAGTCAGCAGGAGATCAATTAGGGGATCAGAATGCAACAGGTCAAGTAACGTGAAAGGAAGTTAGTCTGGATCAAGCTCAAGGTCAGGGTCAGAAGCAGCACCAGTACAATACCAGTTGTAACCATGGATAAAGGCATCAGCATTTTAAGGAATAGCAGAGAATCAGGACCAGGAGCTGTACCAAAAGTATCACATGTAATATCCAAGGATGATGACAAGATGGTCAGCAAACAAGGCCGAAGACAAAATGAATACGAAGAGAGCAAGTAGCGAGGAAGAAAGGACCTTGATAACCGCACAGCTAGTGGCATATTGATGTCCCTTTTGAATACTACTCCAGATCTGATAATATCTTCTACAGACACTGAATGTAGTAATCAATAACTACATTATTACTTTTGAAACAGCCATTACCCATGAGTTTCAGTGGCTTTATTTACATGCCACTATCTATATCCATTTTCACAAATAAAGAAAGTGCATGTCAGTTTTTTTGACACCATAAAAAAAACACCATCTTATAATTGGACATGTGAAAAGGCACATTGTATTCAATGCGTTCTCAAACCAAACGTGCCTAAAACTGCCATGCACACAGCCATGACATTTTTCACTAACTTTATGTCTGTCCTTTAAAGTTCACAGGTGGCAGATATTCAAATGTGAAGAATGACCATTCAATGGCTGTTTTTTAATTGGCCATCACAAAGCCACTATAGAACCCATGCATTTCATTTCAATTTATATATTGGAAGTTCACACTATCATTGTTTCTCTCTTGCCTTATAGTCCTGGATGCACAACTTCATCTTCCATGACAAATTAAGATAGCTTTTATCACGTTTACATTACTGTCTATGGAAATGGACTAAGAATCATTCTTACCAACAGTTTAATGTTCGTTGCTGTCATCCTATGAGAGAACACAACAACGGACATTCACAATTGTAGCGTGAACTCCCCTTTAGGCTAAGGCCCCACGGGCCGTAATCGCAGCGCTAAAGCGCTGCGGAAAGAACTGCGGCCTGAACGCGCTGCGGTTCTTTCCGCAGCGCTTTCAACAGAAAGTTCACAGAGTTTTCCTCCGCGGACTTTCTGTTACAATTATATCTATGGGAAAGCCGCCGGTGTTTCCGTAGATATAATTGACATGCTGCGATTTGCAAAGCCACAACGGCTTTGTAAATTGCAGCGTGTCTGCACTGCGTTTTTTTCCACAAAGTGGGCATGGGATTCGCATGAATCCCATCCCCTTTGCTTGCACTGTAAAACGCCACGATTTTTACCGCATCGTCTCCACTGTGGGCAAATCGCGGCGTCTACGTTCCGTGGGGCCCCGGCCTTAAAGGCACTATAAATGACCATTTTGACAGACAAAGATAGTGAATGTCAGTGAAAAAAAGATTGTTAAAAAAATGGACATGTGAATAGACAGATTGAATTCAATATGTTCTCAAAACAGCCGTCATAGGTCTGTATTTTTCCCTGTGCCAGAAAAAGCCTTTAGTCGTATGAAATAGGACAAAATTCTTTGATGTGACTGTCAAACACAGGTATACATGACATTTGCAGGCAGGTAAATTGTTTGCAAACAATTGTATTTTGCTCCCACATGTTGCTGAATCTCTGTGTAACAGTAAGATGGAATAAAGGATATTACTTTTTACCTTTAATAGTTGTGAAAAAAATTGACATTGTTGCAAACTTTTAATGATTAAGAATTTCCTATGGGCATAAAACTTATATCTGGTAATGGAAAGACAAACACCTCGGCTATTCTACAACCGGATATTGCTTGTTCCACCTTGTGCTTATCGATTTCAACTTATATTCATGGCGGATCAATGAATATAGAGAATGTCATTATTTTTTTCCTTGCACTGGAAGCCTTACAGCCTCAAATATGTCAAAATATTAATCACTTTAGGAATGCCACAAATTCTCTAATGGCTTTCAGAAATTCTTTCTACTGCCAGACCTATACAAAAATAAGGGAAAAGCTACATGATGAGAAATGTCTGCAAACGAACCATACATTCAGAACCAAAGCTGATAATTACTTGTGTAATAGATATTGTAATCCAATGGGGACTATTATTGTGTCCCTATATAAAGGGGATTAGGCTCTGTTTACACTAAATAGTTTGTACTATAATCTGACAGATCATGTTGGAACATTGCAATAGAAGATTAATGTTGTATAATATTGATCACTTTAAACACTATTGATTATTTTCTGGCCTTATTAAGGGGGATGTGTAACTACAGGATTAGGGTCTGGTCCTAAGGTCCCTAGCAAAATCAACTACTGAAACCGTGGCAAACCAAACATTTTTCATGCATCTGGTGCCAGAGATGTGTAGTATTACATGACATCCATTGAAATGAATTTCTATTTATGTAACACAATTGTGTCCTATTTTACCTTTACTCTTTCCTGGGCAAGTCCAGATATGTGCATCATAAATAGCAAGCATTTCAAGATAAGACTGTTTTGTCATATTATAAAGTGATATCGTATATATGTCTGTATGTGCTTGACCGCTGTTGTAGACTGAAGGGTTTGCTAGTATGTAGCAATATTGTATTTAATCAGTTTCATGAGAAATTGGAGTCCATAACTGATTTTGAGCTAAGGGTGTACATGGATGACTTCATTCCACAAGCGCAGGCTGGATTTTAGAGGGAATCCTAAGTGAAAGACTCATACACCTAAAATCCAAAAACTCCTATAACATTTAACATTTAGTTTTTTTGCCCCCTCAGTGATCTCATGTCATCTGCCTGTCTCCTTAACCATTTAACCTACGCAGCCTCCATCACTGAATGGATTTAACAGAGCATGGTAAAAATGTAGCCAAACTGAATATAAAACAGCCAAAGGGGGTCCATCACTATATACCCTAATAAGGCAGAAGGACAGACATTGTCTGTATGAGAACTTTGTGTTACAAGAGTAGCAGAATGAAAATGGTATTCAAAAGGTTATTTGGAGAACAATATAATATAATGGCTATAACAGAAACATTTTACTTTTTCTTCATCCTAGCAAAATATTTTTCCATATAAATAAGTATGGGGCAGTTTTACTATTGTGGTTACAAGTCAATGCAGTGTAGCACATTTTAGGCGCATCTTGGTGCATCTATGTGTATTTTGTTGTGTGTTCAGTCTTAGCACTTTCTTCCCCCTCATTTCATATCAGTTATAGGATGCCCCAAAACTCTTTCCCCTCAGTTGCATATGAATAAACCAAAGATTTACACGAAATGGGGGTTTAAAGCTCACAGAGACATAGTTAGAAACTGTAGAATACCCTCTACAAGGTACTATGACTAGGCTTCTAACCAATTTACTGCTGAAAGACTCCCTTTAGGCTGGGGCCCCATGAGACGAAAATGCTGAGTTTTACAGTACCAGCAAAGTGGATGGGATTCTAGTGAATCCCATCCCCACTTCATGGTAAAAACTGTGGTTTGGACATGATGCAATTTCCAAAACCGGTGTGGCTTTGGAAATCGTAGCATATCAATTATACCTACAGAAACGCCGGCGGTTTCCCTATAGGTATAATTGTAGCAGAAAGTCCGCGGAGGTAAACTCTGCGAACTTTCTGTTTAAAGCACTGTGGGAAGAACCGCGATGTAATCCCGGCGCAGTTTTTCCCCCAACACTTTATTGCTGCGGAACATCCTGAGGGGCCTTAGCCTTTATCTTGTTTCTACTTAATGTTTAGAAGTTAATTAGCATAATTGTGATTTATACCTGACCTATATCACCAGATGAGGTGGTAAACATCTTGTAACAACCCTTGCATCTCTCAGTAAGAATGGACTGGCATTGTAAGAAAACATATATATCCATTTTAATCTGCTACCTTGTTTTTGCCATCCTAATGCTGTTACATTGTAATAGAAAATGCAGCTTATAAAACTCTGCAGATATCATCAAAATGTCAAAAGCAATCAGTGTTTTGGTAGAATGTAGATGTGCAGGAAAAACGTATGAAAACGAATTAATGTAGCCAAGGAATGATTTGAGGAAATAAGTGAAAGAAACAGAAAGTACAATATGTCAAAGATCAGGCAAAAGGCAGAATGTACACGAACATTCACAATGTATTACTCATTGTTTTTTATGTTTTCAGATTAAACTTCGGGCTATAGTGTTATATAGATGAACTGTAATTCTTTTCTAAGGGTGAATCACTTAAATGTAAGTATTAATTCAACAGTTATAATATACAGATCGAAAAATGACACGTCCATCCACTTTAATGAAGAGATGGGAAAAGAAGTGGCTAAAATTAAGATAGAAAAGTGAACTTTGTTTTCCCCTATTTATCAAGAGAAAGAAAAAACACCATAAGGCATGACCTAATCCTTCCTGATTGTAAGTGCCAATAAAACTGGTTCCATGCTGGCTCCATACCAACTGTTACTGCTGTGACCATCTTATTCCACAGCTTCACCACTCTTACAGCAAGACGACTTATTGCCTCTGGAGACATCTGAATGACCCTTTTATATACACTTGCATTTATTATGTCTCTTCTGCAGGGCCAAAATAGGCATTTTGGTATATATAGTATATGGGATAATGGCAATATATATGAGCTAAGTACCTGATGTTCAGTGGTTACTCACCTCTTCAGGCTTGTGATCCAGTCATTGTTCCACAAGTAGGTGGCAGGAGCTGAGTGCAGGGATCCTCTATATGGATAGAGTATTTTGGGTGACAAAATCAGACCATTCTTCTTACTAGCTACCATATAATTCCTCATTTCATCTGTTGCGATCATCTGGTGGCAAAGTCAGCTGTTTGCCAGGGGTGCCAGGAGCTGGCAACTCCCCAAAAAATAATTTACAAAAAAAAGAAGAGCAGTTAAGTATAGTGTATATTATATCAAGAAGGTTAGAAGAAATAATGGCAGATACTGGAGACCCCTCCCCCCCCTAATAGTGCTGTAGGTAAGTTCACACAGATTCCAATGGTACATGGCGAGTTCCCACAGGAATCTGGTAACACTGCAAATAGTAAAATAAATATTTATAAAAAATTTAATTTATCAATGTCAGTGCATCGGATCATAGCGAGATAGGTGCCTTTGGAATCTGTAGCATCTGCCCTTTATTACTATTACTGTGTTAGTTTATAACTGATATTCATACTAACAGACTCCCTTTAAGTACATTGTATCTGAAGGATTGATATGCAATGCATATGTTTACGTGTATATCCCTCCCTCCCTTATAAATTAACAATGGAAGGTTTGCACTGGCAGCCATTCAGAAGGCATCAGGCAGCTGAGTAGAACACGTGTCATTGACCCTCTGAGATGCAAAGTGACTTTAATTATACAGCAGTCAATAGAACTGCATTCAGGAGCTGACAGCCTAAATTAGATTTGATGTTAATTTAACAAAGCTTTCCGAGCCTACTGTTGACTAGCACAAGAACAGGTGTGGTAAATTAGGTTTCATATTTACATGGCGGTATTATTTCAAATTGATCTGCTTCCTACTGTCAAAGCTGGAGCCAGAGATCATTTATTAATATTTTTGGTTAAGTAAACAGCTATTTAAAAACTGTCCCACTGCAGAGCATGCACAAGGTTTACTCCTGTATACCGCTCCCATTATTCACTGCAATTCTTAGTAAAGTCCAGTGTCAATGTTATGTTGTGTTTTAATGAGAACCAAGTATAGAATATGTATATTCTGCATGAGAAATGTGGAACGCTTGGTCTCTGGAGAGTGCAGGATTCTCAGAAACACAAACATCTGATATGATAGCCACCATAAAATATACTGCGGAGAGTAAGAATACGCAATCTTACTTTACTTTATTTTCAGCTGTGCCTAAAAACATGGATAAGGATAGCAGTGTCTTGTGAAGAGCGTTTTAGTTTTCTTGTAAAATACAGTTTATAAAACAGTTTTATAAGTCCAAAGGCATCGAATACCATGTGGTATATGCAATAAAAATTCGTATCCCCTTCCACCTTCCCTGGCATGTTTTTTGCACCAATAACCGTGCAGGGGAGGTGGGACAGGACTACGACAACAGAGGGATTGAGAAAAAATTGAAAAAAACACATTGGATGCTGAAAACATGTGACCTCCCATTTATAAGAACTGCCGCCGCCATATTCGCCAGATTTGTGGTCAGAGATAGAGAGAGAAACATATTTGCTGAGGGCTAGATAGGCATTAGCTTCAGATAAGCAGGAAAAAACTGAAGAACAACAACAGCTCTTCTCAGAGCTATACACTGCAGGGACAGGAGTCCAGCTGTCCACGGACGGTGGAAAACAGGGATACAGAACAGTTACTTGTTGTTATATACGTGCAAACCAGCTTTTGTTAGGGGTGTCCCCCCACAAAATAGCAGGAATCCACAGCAGTTACTTCTTGCTATATATGTGCAAACCAGCTTTTCTCAGGGGTGTCCCCCCAAAAAAATAGCAGGAATCCACTCCAGCTACTTCTTGCTATATACGTGCAAACCAGCTTTTGTCATTAAAGATGAGCAGCATCCCTGACCGCAGGCGCTTGTCGATGCGTCGGTGGTCAAGTGGACTTTGCAGCAAAGCACGGAACTCTGGGCCCAACTGATGTTATGGGAAACGTGCATCTGCAAGGCGGGGACAGCACACCAAGAGAAGTAGCAACGGCTAGGCCCAGCATAGGGAGGTGCCCCAGCTGCCATCTGGTGACGGAAGGCCTGGGTATCCAGTAGCATAAACGCCAACATCTCCAGGGTCAACAGTTTTTAGATGAGGCCGTTAAAGGCTTGGGCATGTGGGTGGCTTGCGTTGTACTCCTGCCTGCAATGAAATGCCTGGGAGATGGGGAGTGGCTGGGAAGAGGCGTATGATGGTGCAGGCCAAAAGGGCGGATGAGAGTGAACTCCCCAATGTGTCAGAGACAGATGTGTAGGTGTACAGGCTGGTGTAAACAGTGGAAGAGGCAGTGTCGGCAGCGCCGAGCGGCGATTTTCCTGCGTTTGCTCTCTCCCACTGAGCCCAGGGCTTGCCTTCCAAATGACAGCGCACGCAAAAGGTGGTAAGGTTGCTCTTTTCAGAGGCCATACTCAGTTTAGACTTGCAAAGTGTGCAAACCGCACTAAATTTGTCATGTAACTGGTGACACTAGGCACCGTGGTGGTAGTTTGGCCAGGGGGTGCCGCTAGCCTCCTGTGTGACAATAAGATCATCTACCACTTCGTCATCCTCCTCTTATTCCATCAATATACGCTGTGAAGCGGACAGGAGTGTGCACTGACTATCCTGCTGGAATGGTTCTGTTCCTATGCCCGACTCCTCAGTGTACAATGCGTTATCCCTGATGGTGATGAGGGATTCTTGCATCACAGACAGGAGCAGGATTGTTAAAATCATTAATGCGTCGTCACAGCTGACCCTCTTGGTGGACTCCTCAAAGACACAGAGAGATCTCGCATAAGTCTGGCAACATGGGCGAGTTTTGCATGAGTGGCTAGTATACGGAAAATCTTTGGCCTTGCTGCCTCTGGACATGCCTCTGCCTCTAGCCACCTTTTTTCCTGCTTAGCTCGCCTCCACATCTACACTGCTTTCCCCGCTATACATCACCCCTGTCCATGCCACTGCCTATAGCCACCTTTTTTGTTGCTTAGCCTGCCTCCATATTTACATATCATTTGTGCGATTTTTTCCTCTCCTGTACCAGAACAAAGGATGAGATTTTTAACTTATCCATGAGTTAACTTTTAACTCTCCATGATGTGAACTATGCCTTTGTCTCTTGAAAAGCAACCTAACATGAAGTCAGCCATCTGTGCCAGTGTGTTACTTGGCACGACTTATAATGAGCTTCTAAGCAGCACAGTTGGGGGAATCAGGGTGGATTGAGCCTCTAACCAGAAGAGTTTGGGGGCATTAGTGTGAATTGAACCTAGTAGGAGCAGAATTGTGCAACGCTGATGGTGGAGAAGTATGAGGAGAAGGAAGAATTGTAGAGGGTGAGCACACACATGAAACTTCATGTCAGGGTGCTTGACACTGCTGGACATGAAAATGATGGGTCTATCAAGTGGCTTTTCATTTTGATCAGCGTCAGTCGGTCAGCACTGTCAGCTGACAGATAAGCACAGCTTATTACGCATGTAATACATTGAAAGCATAGGGAAAAAAGCCTCCCATTGATTTCATTCAAGTTAATGGGAGCTGCTTTTTACGCGCTCATTCTGAACGTGTTTTTACGATCAGAATGAGCGCAGCGTAACTCCTTGTGAAGGCTCCCTAATAGTGTTTTTTTTGAGTGTGGAAAGTGTGTACTTGATAGGCTGTGATGGTGGGGTAAAACTGTGACTTGGGCTTGTTAGATGCCCCCAAGCATGCTTCCCCTGCTTTCCCAGTTGCATTGCAGAGGTGTTGTCATCATTTCTTGAGGTGTCATAGTGGACTTGGTGACCCTCCTGAGTCGAATGGTGGGTTCTCCTGAAACAAAGCATTTTTCCCCATAGACTATAATAGGGTTTGGTATTCGTTTGAATAGTCGAATATTGAGCGGCTATTCAAAATGAATAACAAATATCGAATATTTTACTGTTCGCTCATCTGTAATCAAAATGTTTTTGTTTTAAGATAATGACAGTGTTTTCTTAAGTAAATGTATCAGTATTTGATTCAAGCAGAGGCAATTCACAAACTCAAGTACACAAGTTATTAGAAACCTGCAGATGAGGATATTGGGAGAAACCCCATAAGGGCACCATTAAGGTAAGCTGAACGATGAGGCATTGATAATGTCAATTCTGGACAAAAAATAGGGAATTTTCAATATTTATTGGAGTTGGTCATTGTTAGAATGTAACCAAAATCGATATTAAAACTCATCCTGTTCTCCCCAAAATTTTTTCTTTGCATCAAAGAAATCATTGGAACTATTTATTGGGGAATAACATATAAGATAACAAAGAAAGAGCAAATAATGCTAACATGTTGTCTTATGTGAATCATTCCTTACTCACAGACAGACTATGAAATGTCTCTTTATGTCAAGTGTGTACCTGGAAAATAATGGACCACATACAAAACATTAGAAACTCCCCTGCATATGAATTTGGTAGCATGGTGGCTCAGTGGTTAATACTTGGGTCCTGGGTTCTAATCTGACCAAGAACAACATCTGCATGGAGTGTGTATATTCTCCCTGTCCACAAAATCTCTCGACACTATGTTTCGATAGTGGTAAACATCTAGATGACCTAATATCATACCCCTAAGTTACAAGTGGTGATACCATCATTGAAAAATATTGCGATAAAAGTTAAAGTCTCATGGACCATATCAGCACATGTAGATACATCCCACCTTCTGTATGGACTTTACATTTTAGTACAACAGTAACAGCTATATGCACACTACAGTTATTAATATTTATGTGCATGACAAAATGCAAAAATATATTAAAATCAACAACAAGGTTACATCATAATGTGTATCAGAAGAGACCTCCTCTATGGATATAGGTCAACCACTTCTCACATGTACGAGTGTCATATGATTGATTCTTTGATAGAGAAAAACTCCATTGTGGGATTGAAATGTCACATGTACCAGCAATGAATAAAAAACATCAGATTTTGGAAATCATTGGAGCACTGCTTCAGTCTTTTAGTGGTCTTCAGTCCACTTTTGGTCTGCAGGAGATGAGTCAACTTTGCTAGAAGCATCTCTCTTTGCTTTAGTGTCTCCATATCTTTTGATTTGTATGTGCTTACTAAGTGCATGCAGATGCATATATACACATAGACACATAACGTTAAAATCACTGAACAGTGAAGTGAATTTTATTACTATGGCACCTGTCAAGGGTTGGAATATATTCAGCAGACGTCCTTGAAGATGATGTGTTGGTAGCCGTAAAAATATGCAAGCATAAGAATAAGACCAAATAGCAATATCTAAATGATGGAAGGACAACTGGTAAACTAGCAAGGGTCACTACCATCGTTGATTCACATGAGAAGTGAAGACTAGGACATCTGGTTCATTCCCACGTTAGAGTTACCGTATCTAAAATTGCTGAAAATTGTCATAATGGTTTTAAGGGAAGGGTATTGAAACAAAGTTCATTGCAGCTTACCTGGCGAACAGATTGTGCAAGTATGCACTATGGTAGGAAGGCAAGCCAGTAGGGGTGGTGGGATGTTCTGGGCAATGTTCTGCTAGGAAACATTGGCTCCTGGCAGTAATGGATCTCTTTTTTACATGTACCTCCTATACCTAAACACACTAAAAGGATCCTTTCATCAGATCCATACACATATGACAAAAAAGACAACTCATGCAGTGCTGATAAAAATACCTCTCTATGCCTCCTCCCTATTTTAGATGGGGTCAGAGTTCACATCATATACCTAAGAATTAGCATAGAAATTTATATACCTCCCTTGGCCGTGGACAGGTCTACAGTGTGAACACAGGGTGAGTAGGGTCCAGAGCAGACTTTATTTCAAAATAGCCTACAGCAAATGGGGAGTCCTGTGTGCGGAGCGCCCTGCATTTTTGTATTTTTATATATATACAGTACAGACCAAAAGTTTGGACACACCTTCTCATTCAAAAAGAATGCTGCCAAAAACAGTATTTGCTTAAGCCAAACTACTTGCCAGAAGTTAATCAATGATGTCCAAAGAGCCAAAATGACTACTCAAAAGGAATACAGGGATTAATTGGTTGCTTAATCGCTATGATGTGATGATTGTAGGAAACAAAAGTCAACTCATTTATCCTGTTAAAGAAGGTGTCAGTACTACTATCCAGTATGATGTCACGGACTCCCAGTTATTCTTTCACATACTTCACAAAGCTCATTTGGGCTTTTTCATACTTTGCCTAAATAGCATTCGGCATTCTATAAAATGCCTAGGTATTCTATACAATGCCTAGGCAAAGTACGTAACGATACATTGCCTAAAAACGCCAGGCATTCTATAGAATGCCTGCTTTTCATACATGGCCTGTAACATATACTGTATATTACTTCGCAGTGAGCACCTGTTCACACTGGGATGTGCAGTCTTAACCTTTTTTGTTGTGTATCTATATACATATCTATCTATCTATCTATCTATCTATCTATCTATCTATCTCTATCTATCTAATACAACTAGATCACAAATCATATTGCATATAGATAAAATGAAAATATATATAAAAAAATGTATATGCATAAATCCATTACAACACTATATCTTATGGGTCAATTCCTTTTTATAAAATAAATAAGGTCAAATAAATTAATTCATTAAGAAAGGTATTCCATATTAAAGAACAATCTTACTGTAATAGGTGATGTCTCAATGGAAAGTATTACTGTTCCTATATAATAGTTCTCTTAGCCTTGTGGGAATTTGCTGTATATTAGCGGCCACAAAAGTTAAATGCAGCTGCGTACCTTGTACTCCACCTCAAGGGACAACTTGTGCATGTGCCCTATGGATGTACTGGTGTGCATGTGCAATGCTATGAACTAAGCTAAAAGTTTACTCCTCCTGCGTGCTAATACGCTAGCTTCCAACTGTTTTAATATATTGCATGTAGATCTGGTTAATTCGGGCCCATTATACAAAGCGTTATCTATGACATAAAAATGAAATAAACTGACGAAATACATATGGTCCGATGACCCTTGTAATACAACTTACTGGAGAAAAGCGTGCAGCTGTTTCATTTGTTTTTAGCTATGCTGCTCCAATTTAAAGGGGTTGGCCACTTTCAGACCAATATTAAGAGACAAATGTTATTGTTTGTATAATAAAAAGTTATACAATTTTCCAATATATTCTCTATATCAATTCCTCACAGTTTTCTAGATCTCTGCTTGCTGTCATTCATTCTGTTACTTCTAGTGGATTAAACTCTGACCATGGTCATGTGATGAGAACACAGGTGCCGCTCGTTATAGTCCAGCACAATAATCAGACACCTGCCTGGTAATCATCTGTGCACCCGTGTACCCATCACATGACCATGGACCGTAAATCACATGACCATGGTCAGACTTTTATCCACTAGAAGTAACAGAATGAATGACAGCAAGCAGATCTAGAAAACTGTGAGGAATTGATACAGAAAGTATATTGGAAAATTGTATATCTTTTTATTGTACAAACAATACCATTTGTCTCTTAATATTGGTCTGAAGGTGGCCAACCCCTTTAATCTCCTTAGATGGCCTTGGGCTACCAAGTGCAGTGCACTAGTAAATACTGACTTCTTATTCATACTAGTATAGTAGTTGGGTCTGTACATAGCTATCCCAGGTGAACGCCATACCTTAAGGGTCCATTCACACAGAGGAAAATGGTGCTTTATTTGGCTAAAAAAAAGCCTCCCATTGACTTCAATGGGTGCTGCTAGCTTTTTTTTCCACTAGCGTGTGAATGCACCCTAAGGGAACTAAGGGTTTGTTTTGGGGCCCTATCAAAAAAACTATCAGAGATTCCTCACATCTATTAGATGAGAATTATAAAAGTATATTCAGATAGAGAACATTTACAGTTGAGAGATCCACAGAAAATCTCTAGACTTGACGGTAGTAACAGGGGTAAAATGTACTCTTTGTAATCTAGAGCATGTGGCAGGATAGAAAAGCCTTAGCGATCCTTAATATCTGTGCAGAAAACTTCTTTCTTCCCAATGCATTTTAGTTTCGTTTTGATTTTGGAGCAGAATCCACACATAAAATTGAGAACAAAGCCTATATTGAAATGGTTTTTTTGCTGTGGTCTTGCCAAAATACACCACTGTTTTACAAAAGATAATTTTTGCCTTTATTTTTTTTACAAATCATAGCAAAAAACAAATCCTGTGTATTAATATGATGAAGAAGATAGATGGTCCCAAGAGCCGCAGCGTCCATTAGGAGCTATGTGGTTTGACTCCATTGGTTCCTTACTCATGTCTGCTTTGATTCCATGTATATTCCTTCTCTTTTTTCATTTCCATTTATCCAGTAATGTACAGATGGTCCAAATGGACCTATTGACTCCTAAATTATGCCAATTTTGATCAACATTCTGAAATGGAGCCAGTAAGCTTGCTGTTTTGAGTTTTGACAGGAATAAAGAAACCTCTAATGAGAATTGCAGCTGGCTGGTAATGCTATTGGCACTGCAGGTGGGTAATGTAATTGTACCGCAGCAGTATGTATGAAAAGTGGTGTTATATGGATGACAGCATGAAGAGTATTTCCAATCATAATGTAAAATGGCTATACATTATTTAATCTGTAATTCATTCACAATCTATACTTTGTGAAAATTCTATGTTTCTACTCTCTTTTGTTTTTCATATGTTCAATAGCAAAAAATATTAATATGATGGCAGTTTGTTAGGCCGGGTTCACACGGAGTTACGTGCCGCGAGATTTGGCACGTAGACGCCGCGTGACCCTTTGCGTGCCGTACACGCTCCCATTCATTTCAATGGGAGCGGGGAGCGTATGCGCCGCGCTAGTTTGCGGCCGTGCATTTATTCAATGGGAGCGGGGAGCGTATGCGCCGCGCTAGTTTGCGGCCGTGCATTTATTCACGGCCGCAAACTAGCGCGGCGCATACGCTCCCCGCTCCCATTGAAATGAATGGGAGCGTCTACGGCACGCAAAGGGTCACGCGGCGTCTACGTGCCAAATCTCGCGGCACGTAACTCCGTGTGAACCCGGCCTTAGGTAAAAACAACAGCCAATATGGCTGCACTTGTTCCCTTGCTTAGGAAAAAAAAAAATGCCAGGGCATCTGTAAAGCTGAGGCTCGACTTTTCAGAAGCGCAGCTTTTTTTTTTTTTTTAAAAAAAGTATAGATTGTGAGCCCCATATAGAGCTCACAATGTACATTTTTCCCTATCATTATGTGTTTGGAGTATGGGAGAAAATCCATGCAAATACAGGGAGAACATACAAACTCCTTGCAGATGTTTTGTCTTTGGCAGGATTCGAACCTAGGACTCCAGCGCTGCAAGGCTGCAATGCTAACCACTGAGTCACCATGTTGCCCCAGCACAGTTTTTTTTGTTGCAGATTTTGTTGCGTTTTTTTTAAGCCAAAGCCAAGAATAGCTACAAAAGGATTGGGAAATTGGTAAAAAGAACTTATACTCCTACTGTTTGCTCAACCCACTTCTGGCTTTGGTTAAAAAAATGCAACAAATAAAGCTGCTTTTTCCCAATGTGAGGCCTCATCCCAAAGTTGTGTTCACATAAACGTTGATATTATCCTCTGTTGCATTATAGAAACATAAATATGGAAATCCAGACAGGGACAGATCTATGATATGATGGAAACCAATAGATTCTGGTTGAGCCCATTTGCTGTAATATGTACTATTTGGTCATCATTTTGCCAGACTTTGTCATCCACAATCTTAGCTTGAATCTGTGAACAAGGGCTGAGTTCACATCTTTATCGGGAATTCTGTTTTTCTTTACTATCATAGGATAAAACATCTCCAAACATTATTACCATGGTTAACTGGTCATTCTAACCTTTGCTTATTTGGAATTTGGTACTTTTATGAAGGTAGATTTTTTTTCCCTTTATTGTATGTTTTCCATGGATTTCAATTCCACAAAATAGTACAGTCAAAATAAGGCATGTATAAGTAGAAAATAAATGTACTATTGGTATTGACACTTTTCACAGTTTAGCACTGGGAAAACTGTCCAAGTGGGTCCTCAAATCAACCCAATGTCTTATCATTATATGGTGATGATAGTACAGGCTGACTGCTTCCTGCTCTAGCAAGCATTTAACCTGTATCAGTGTCCTTCAGGCACCAATATAGTTGAATGAATTACATGTATTTAGGCTGGGCCGGAGATCAGTGGTCCCAGGGCTGCCACCCCCACTGCCCCCTGCTAGCTAGGCCTGAACATTTACAGTTTTACCACAGTATAACAAAAAAAACCTAAAAGAAATAAAATATTTTCCTTTTGGCTTTTCCAAATGAGTATTCATTTTACATGAAAACACTCGCATAGCCAGAATTTAATTTATGTAAGTTAATTGTCGTCTCATTATGCTGAGTAACATTGTCTCATTAAGAAGAAGAAATGAAGACCAATTAAGATGAAGAAATAGTAAAATAAGTTTTAGGAGAGAAATGTACAAATATATCTCATACTTGGAGCACATGGAGAGTGTTGCAAATAAAATAGTTTAATAGATTAAAATAAACAGGAGAAATTTATCAAGCCCTGTAATCCGGAATTCTAGTCTAAACAAAAGTTACAAACTTCAGCAACTTTTTGAGCTGTATTGTGTGCAAATTTAGTGACATTATGCATTGTCATGGTTAGCTTGTCTGGCTGCCAGCTTGTCTGCTCTTCAGATTTATAGATCTCCAAATGTATCATTGTGTGAACCTACTGTAGATAAATTTGGCACAAATTTACATCAACGCAGATGCCACCAAAACTGACTTTAAAAAATCTTTTCATAATAAACAAGTTTGATAAATGAGTCACACATGAAGCTTGTCCACTGTTTTTGGCCCCACGTAGTGACCACGGAGGTGTTCTTTGTCTGACGCTGCCGTTTCTGTAGGTATAAATGACATCCTGCAATTTCCAAAACTGCAATGGAAATCGTACAGTGTCCACTGCGAGTATTTTTCCGAAAAGTGGGGATGGGATTTGAACATTTCAACATGATTTTTTATATTGGCGACTTCCCTTGTAACTGGGGCTGACATTAGCTTGAGTTACAGGGGAATATATAGTCTCCTTTTATGTACTGCAGAGCTGTTCCAGGTCTACTAAAATCCAGCAGTTTTTGCAGCTACCTATCAACTCGTGGTCATGAGATTTCAGGAAATGTCAAGGCTACTTACTACACTGTGTACATGCCATTAAGTATATATTGGTATACAACTGTCAGCCGCAGCATAATGAGAAGTACGTAATGATGTCAACCTAATAATGTCAGCGTGACCACTGAGGCCCAATTACAGGCCACATCAGTGACCTCTGGGGCATGTGACCACAGTCGCAGGCAGAAGAGAACCAAGGAGGATGCTGTGGGGGCCACTGTGGGAGCCACTTGTTATAATCAATTATTTTTGTTCTGCTGTACCTATGCCTGTGAACTATACAGAACTCTACAGCAATGACCCTAGTGGCTCCAGTTGTGTCTCACTTCCTCAGCCAGTTAAGATCTCCAGAACGCCACCAGAGAGAAGGGTAGTGTACCTGGATGAGACACGTTGGCCACCAAGAACTGTGACACTGAACATGGCCAGATAAGCACCATATTGCACCCTGTCCTACTGATGCATGAGGCATGACCATGGTGACTACTGATAGATACTGACAATCTTCATGCAGCTACAGAGTTTGCAAGAGCTTTTTAAAACATCTTTGCAGATTTGTATGCCAACCTACCATAAGACTTTTAACCTGAGCAAGTAGTTAATGTAATAAAGGCAGAAAATCTAATATAGATAATATATATTTGTATATCTGCCCCTTTGTATAATCAGTAGAGTGACAAAGGAGGTTTTATAACTCTTTTGCCCTGGTTGTCTAATACTCACTAAGTACAAGACATTTCATGGTTAGATTTTAATGATAACATATCTTGCTCTAGTTCATATGCTTGTGCCATTACTGACTATTTGGCTAGGTGTGACTGATTACCTTTGTGTATCAGGAAGAAGATATGCCATCTGTTGTAAAAAGTGTATTCTCTTAGTGGCTCATTGCCATGAACAAATGCCCAGATGAGACAAAGCTCTTCACAGAACATGCTCCTATTTTTAGCATAAAACGCCCTACAAATCTATTCCCTATACATAGAAATTCTGATATTTGTATTCTGTTAAAGCTTGTTCACATTTTCATCCATCAAACCTCCCTCTGCCAGGCACATTCTGTTTTCAACATTTGATCTAGTATGAGATGCGAAGTATAGAAAAGTACAAATATTATTTAGTAAAAGTATAAAATAGGTTTCCTGTATTAAAGAAACTATCCAGCAATTGGGGATGGTTAAAATAATGCTTATAACTAGAGATGAGCGAACAGTGAAATGTTCGAAGTTCGATGTTCGATTCGAGTAGCCGCTCAATACTTGATGGTTTGATCGAACATTGAATCCCATTATAGTCTATGAAGAATAAATACTAGTTTAAGGGGAAACCACTATTCGACTCAGGAGGGTCACGAAGTCCACTATGACACCCCAGGAAATAATGCCAACACCCTGGAATGCAACTGGGACAGCAGGGGAAGCATGTCTGGGGGCATCTAACATGCCCAAGTCACTGTATTACGTTGGGATCCCTTTCAGCTTGCGATATGCGAAAGCTGACTTTTTCCCATAGGAATGCATTGACCAGCATTGATTGGCCGAATGCCATACAGAGTACAGCATTCGGCCAATCAACGCTGGTTCTGCCGGAGGCTCGTCTGTGAGGAGGTGGAGTCTAAGATTGGACCAGAATGGAGACTGCTGTGGACCGATCTTAGACTCCACCTCCTCCAATCTGAGCCCCAAAGAGCTGGGTGAGTGATATTCCCACCTAAATAAAGGTAATCCCTAGCTAACCCTACCTGTACATCTGTCCCTGTCTCACAGTCACATAGTTCATAGTCTCATATGAACCGGATATTAAATCCACTGTTTGTATAAATTGGAGGTCACCTGATTTAGCCAGCCAATTACTTTTTCCGATTTTTTTCAATGCCTCCATTGTCGTAGTTCCTGTCCCACCTCCCCTGCGCAGTTATTGGTGCAAAAAAAGCGCCAAGGAAGGCGGGAGGGGAATCAAATTTTTAGTGAGTTTGCCACCTGGTGTTCGACTCGAATCGAACATCTCGAACATCCTGATATCCGATCGAACATGTACTCGATCGAACACTGTTCGCTCATCTCTACTTATAAATTTTCTGACCACTGTATAAGCAAAGCTACCTCCGATGCTGCCCCTGCTATGTCTTGTGTCACCCCCTCTACTTCATAGATTGTAAGCTCTTGTGAGCAGGGCCCTCAGTCCCATTGTGTGAGGGGACTATTTCTTTTGTAATGTATCTTATTGTCTGTACTTGAACCGTAAACAGTGAACAGTGCTATGGAATATGTTGACTCTATGAAATATTATTTATAAAATATTAATATTACAATAACTATCCAATTACTTACACTTAATCCACTGCTGCATTCCAATGTATGTCTGGGATGTCTAGCGCCCACCAGGAGTATTTATTCTAGATGTCCACCATACTGCTACTAACATACAAGACATAAAAATGTCACACCACTTTCCTGGCCCAGGTAGATTTAACGTAACTTACACCAGTTTTCTGTCATGAATGATACCAGAATTCTACTCCTTGCTAGCGTGGAGTTCTGTCTAGGCACATGGACCCTGGCGGTATGTGCTTAATGTATGAGGAAGCATGCACATCATTATAGGGCAGGCACATACTCCAGCAGGGGGCAAACATTTCATGGTAAACCAGCCTTTTCTTTATATTGTCAAAGGCTGTAAAGTTGGGTAGGAGTAAGAGCCTGTTCAGATGGAAGCAAATGCCTTCCAGCTCCCTATGATGGAAGGATGACGCAGAGCTTTGCTGGCTGATCAGACCCAGATGAATGAGCCCCTTGTTTTTAATGAAAGGCAGACTCAGGATGCAATTTGGGGCGGAATCATCTCAAAATCAGTGCCACAATCCTAATGTGAACATACCGTACTGGTTACCACATGGTATAAAGCCCCTTTTACTGGCCCCTGCATGGTATAATGCATGCTTCCCTGCCTCCCACAGGGTATAACGCCCCCCTTTCCTTGTCACCACACAGTATATTGCCTCCTTATTGGCCTCCACACAATAAGTGCCCCCTTTACTAGCCATCATATAGCAAGTGTCCCCCAAACAGTTAGGCTGCTCCCTGTTGGATTACTCCAGCATAACACCAGCTAGGCAAAAACTGGAGGAGTCAACTAGAGTGTCATTGCTGGAGAGGTAAGTGATGTTTGTTTGTTTTTTTGTTTTAACTCATTTCTTGCAGCTAGAAATGTTTAAATCCTGGGTTTCCCTTTAAATTCACAGCAGATAAATATTAAAAACAAAAATTTCATCTTACCCTGTAAAGCTACTCAAACATCCACCTTTCAAGGACAGTCTGTTGCCCACTTTATATAACTTCTGTCATAACGATGACCCGGTGTACATGAGATTAATAATGTATGTAGGATATAATGAAATGTAAGCAGTTCTAGGATCACAAGTGAAAGAGCGATTGGGGGCCACACGGTGGCTCAGTGGTTAGCACTGCAGCCTTGCAGCGCTGGAGTCCTTGGTTCGAATCCCACCAAGGGCAAATAAAAAATCTGCAAGGAGTTTGTATGTTCTCCCCGTGTTTGCGTGGATTTCCATCCCATACTCCAAAGACATACTGATAGGGAAAAAAATGTACATTGTGAACCCTACATGGGCTCACAATCTACATTTAAAAAAAAAAAAAAACAAGTGAAAGAGCGATTGATCTCTGTGTTCGTCTGCTCCTGTCTGTTCAAAGAAATAGATCTAGATCTCTATGGACTATTTTCTCTGTAGGTCACTTAGCGTTATGGTTAATGAGAAAGGTACATATATCTTAGAATTTTTGATTGGTGTTCAGTGTTCATCTATAACATGAAACATTCAGATACATAAAACACATTGTAGCAAGAAATATTTTCAAATTTTTTATCAAAATGTATAACCAGAGTAAATATACAAATTTGAAAAAGTTTTGCCCCTCTGAAATAAACAGGGTATAGTGTGTTAGTAACCGATTGTAACTAGGATTCTTACTATTTGATAGTGGAATAGTCTTTAGCTCTGGTGTTGAAAACTTGCTATTCCCTCTTTGCAGACTTGCCCTTTGTTCACATCTGCGTTCGGTATTCAGTTAGGGGAGTCCGAAATATGCTAGTATATAATATTTAGGGCCCGTTCCCACGGAGTAACGCTGCACTCAATCTAACACGTAAACATGTGTCAGAATGAGCGCTTCAAAACAGAATCCCATTGACTTCAATGGGTTCCGTCTTACACGCGCTACACATTGAAATCAATGGGAGACTTTTTAACCCATTGATTTCAATGTGTTATATACGTTAAATGGAACCCATTGAAGTCAATGGGATTCTGTTTTGAAGTGCTCACTCTGACACGTGTTTACGTGTCAGAATGAGCGCAGTGTTATTCCGTGGGAATGGGCCCTAACTCCCCAATAAATCACTTTGTTGACAGCTGCTTCTTCCTACAGACCCAGAGAACAGCGATGGATGTGGCTCGTGTGCCCACCTTTGCTAATCTGTTCCTTGGTTATTGGGTGGAGGTGGTCATCTTCCATGAAATCCACTCTGACGTGTCCAATGCACATATGAGAAAGGGCAATGGGAGCAAAAAATTGAGCGCTAAGGACAAGTGATTATTTCTTTTTTTTTTTATTTACACACCCACCCTGGCCACCATAGAGGTTGCTCCAAATCCTGGACAACCTGCTGTCCCATTGAAGTCTATAACCCCTTTAATTTCATAGCACTGTACATATGAAAAGAGGTTTGCATACATAATACAAAAGCAGAGGAAAAGCAAATTTCTAAAGATTTCCTTTAGTCATATTACATGTTAGAAACTCAGCTACAGTCAACTTATTTTGGCCAAGTGACCAAGCAGGCACACTTCATGCCTGAGAAGATTACCTGACCGTGGTAAGGAATTCATTTCTAAAAAGTGGCAGACCATAGAATGCTCCTGCATTGATGGTCGTATCCATTGGCATCCTAATGAGACAAGAAACAGTCACCCCTAAAATTGATAGAGAAAGTCTTTAAAACTGCTACATTTTTAATTATTTACATTTGTAAAAAATGTTTAACTTAAAATAAGTGATAATATGAGTCCTATAATTAATAAAATGTAAATTACTGCAATAAAACATAAATTGAATATACACACTGAACTTCTATGGGCTGAATGAACAATGCCACTGTATTGTATTTTTGTAATCTGGTCTCTTCCAATACAAATTATTTTTTTTCTATTTTTATGATGTTTTTTGGTATTTATGATTCTTTATGTAGGCTATTACTGACCATATGCATCGTTAAAGTGTTAGCTGTGTTTTTCATATAATATCATTTTTTTTTTAAGTATTTACTTTATTTCAATATTTCTGTCTTTTTTACCAGCTGAGAAGGTATTTTTCCTTGTTAGATCTACATTTACTAACACCTGTGGAGCAAACAAACTGAAGTCATAGAGAACCTAGACATTTTCTTTGCATTGTTTGCTGCATTCAGGAGTTTTCTTTTAAGGGCAAATAGCATACAAGAATATTTCATCATATTCACAGAATCACTTGCCTGAAACATCATTGACGTGGGTCAACACTGAGGGTGTAAACAGTTTGCTTCAGTGTAATATCATCAATAGAACAGGACAATAAATTCTGCAGATTATAAAACAGTCTGGGATAAATCAACACTTTTTTAAAACTATGGCTGTCACTAGATGTGAGCTTGGTCATTTGTCATTTCCTTTAATTTGTTAGATGTTGACATTGGGATTCTTATATTAAACTGCAAGACACAGTAAAGAAAGTTATGTTATTGAGTCTAGATCTCCAATGTTCCTTCCTTCTCATACTTATACTTGGTCTTCATGGCTATCATAGTCAAAATATTAATCAAAAACTGTGTGCAAAGACATCATGAACAAATAACTTAATAAAATATTGCTTGCTCCCCCCCCCAGAGCTACTGAATTTGGGGTCCCACTCGTCTTACATAAAGAACACATACAAGTCCATTCCTAGGCTAAGTCCCCACGTAGCGAGCTGCAGCCAAAATATGCTGCCAAAAAACACTGCAACAGAAACACATCCCAGTTTTTTCCACAGCGTTTCAGTCTTCCTCTGTGGACTTTCTGCTTCTATTTCACCTATATGGAAAACATCCGCATTCTGTAGGTATAATTGACATGCTACAATTTGCAAAAATGCAAGGAAATCACAGGCTTTCTGCTGCAGATTTTTTCTGCAATGTGTGGATGAGATTAGCCAGAATCCGATCCACTTTGCAGTTAATGTAAAATGCACAGTTCCGCCATTGCCAAAACACTGCTTTGTCACAATGTGTGGCCCCGACAGTAAGGAGGGATTGTTTAATTAGACAATCCATTTTCCTCATTAACGAAACCATCATCACCTTCATCTTAAATATCAATATCATTCCAAAACTCATCACTATTTTGTTATCAGTTAAACTACCTACAGAATATAAGTCTTCTATGGTTTTCATTGTTAACTCTTAAGTAAGTACTATCATGGTGTCTATCATACACCACTGTCATACACATATCATTATGATAGACACCATGATAGTACTTAAGGGTTAACCAGATTTTATCATAAACTGACTAATAAAATATAATACGATACACTGTAAAATCTGTTTTACATATAAAAGATTCAGACAAGTCAGTTAAATGGGTTATTTCACTAAGGTATAAGGGTCCTACAGCTGTGACCCTCAATATTTGTTAGAAAGAAATAGCAGGGGCACAAGTAAACAACTACGACTTTTTGTATTATTGTGGTCAGCCCAATATAGTAAATGGCTTATCATAGTACCTTTAAAAACACAGACAATGAGCAGAGAGGTTTGCTAGCGACAGTTGACTGCAGTCAGAGCCTCATGTATCAAACAATGATGCATATCCAATATATATGGCTATATATGCCACCAATGTATTTATTAAAATAACCCCTTTAGGCTAAGTTATAAAGTTGTGGAAAACCTGCTTTTTTGTTGTTGCAGATTTTGCTGAGTTTTTTTGAGCCAAGTCAAGAGTGGCTTTACAAGGAATGGGAAATATAAAAGGGAACAGTTACTTTTCCCCTCTTTTAAATCCAGTCTGTTTTTGGCTCAAGAAAACGCTGCAAAAGCTCCTAATAAAAAAAAATTGCTAAAGCTCCATGTAGTGGGCCGGAGCTAAAACAGCATTGAAGGCAAAACTGTGGCAGCAATGCATCACAGTTTTTCTTGCAATGCTTTTCACAGAAAGTCTGTGTGGACTTTCTGCTTCCATTATGACTATACAAGGGGAGTTCAATGTATTCTCAGTATAGGCATGAAAGAAAAAGCCAAAAATTCTGAATAAATTTTATTTTTCAATGTAGTCCCCCATAACCTCACTACACTTGTTTGATCTGGAAACTAACTTTTCCCTGTAAAAAATAATTTTCCTCTTTGTCTAAAAAATTTGTGTTAATTGTCACCTTCAGCTCTTCATCATCGGAAAAACGCTTTCCATGAAGATCTTTCTTGAGGTTGGGGAACAGAAAGTAATCACTGGGAGCCAGGTCTGGGCTGTTGGGTAGATGGTTGATGTCTTCAAAACCACAGCGTTGCACAGCAGCCGTGGCAAACGCTTTGTGTGAACCGGTGCGTTGTCGTGGAGAAGCAACACAACTGCAGTCAATTTTCCACGCCTTATCTCTTTAATTATTATTAATTATTATTAGTTTGTGTAACATGCGGCAGTAATACCATGACCTTTTTCTTTTTTTTTTTTTTTAAATGTAGATTGTGAGCCCCACATAGAGCTCACAATGTACATATTTCCCTATCAGTATGTCTTTGGAATATGGGATGGAAATCCATGCAAACATGGGGAGAACATACAAACTCCTTGCAGATGGTTTTCTGTCCTTGGTGGGATTTGAACACCAGGACTCCAGCGCTGCAAGGCTGCAGTGCTAACCACTGAGCCACCGTGTGGCCCCACCATGACCTTTTTCTGTGTACTCAATCAGTAAAATTTCCTTTGAGTCCCAAAACAATGTGGCCATGAGTTTTCTGGCCGATGGAGTGACTTTGAACTTCTTTGGCGGCTGTGCTCCATTTTTTTTGCCACTGCTTGGACTCCTGCTCGCTCTCAGGATCATAATGATGAACCCACGTTTCATCACTGGTAACAAACTGGTTGAAAATACGGATTTTCACCACAGAGCTCCAAAAACTTCCTACAGCATTTGACTCGCACTTGTTTCTGAGGTGCGGTGAGCATTTGCGGCACTCATCGTGCACTGACCTTTGACAGATTAAGATGGTCATGAAGGATAGTGTGAATGGTACCCACAGATACCGCAGTAATTTCTACTAACATTTGACATCTTCAAGTACAAGTTTCTCAACAAATTTCATGTTTTCCTCAGTAGTGGCACTAACTGGCTTGGCTTTTCTTATTGACTATTCTTTTGGACTTCGATTTGGCACTGCATTGCTCGACTGTTACCGAACCCTGGCTAGCTGACCTCCCTTTGTTGCTGTTTGTCTTGTCTGTGTTTTGTGTGTCACGTATATAGGAAGGGATCGTCTCCAAGTTGCCGCCTATTAGATAGGATAGGGCCTGGCAAGAGGAAGGGACAGTGGGGGGCTTCAGCTTAGGGCTCACTGTCTCTTGTGCCCCTTCCTCCAGGGTTCTCCAGCAGCTACTGGGGAATTGTCATCTAAGCAATTCCCTAATACTGTTTTTCACTTTTCTTTCTTTTTTTAAATTTAATAACACAAAGTGCCACTGAAAAACCTTATAAAATAATTTTTCCTCTCCATTATGGTAATTTTTATTTTATATGGTGTCATCGGGGGTGGGGCTATAACCTTTAAGCCTTTCCCGATATCCGCCGTACTAGTACGGCGCATGTCGGGTGTTTAACTATGGCGGCCGTCCGGAAGTCATGTTACCCCAAAATGGCCGCCGGCTACTGTATTGAACTGCAAGAGCGGCTTCCCAAAAATGGCCGCCGGAAGGAGGAAGGGGCACAAGAGACAGTGAGCCGGTGGCCATTTTGGGGTAGCCGCTCTTGCAGTTCAATACAGGAGCTGGCCAGCGGCCCTTTTGGGGTGGCCTCACTATGCTCCTGTACAGAACTACAAGAGCAAGAGAAGCCAGAAGAGGCGGAGTTGCTGCAGAAGAAGGAGGCGGCGCAGGAAAGAGCTCTGGGCAGCAATGGGGATGCGCTCATCGGTGTTTCAGCGCTGGGGCCTGCCCTCATTGCTGCGGAGAGCCCATTTGCATACCGGTTAAAACCGGTATTTCTACGGAACGGCGCGATGGAGACCACGTCTAAAGGTAGGAGATGAATAGCTTTTCTTAAGGCTATTCCGACATGTTCATTAGAAAAAAAGTTTAATGATAGAATCCCTTTAAAGAAATCACTGACCTGAGACCCTGAGAACTGATAAGAACCTGGAATTGTTTACATTTTTTCTACCAATGACTAATGACCCTCTACCCCCCTTCCTCCTAGAATCCCTATTTGTCCTTTTGTACATAAATATGCATCCTTCAGAAATGGTTTTTAAATTTACTTAAGAAAGGAGCCAAGAGTTCCGAAACGTTGCAATCTGTCATCATTATTAGATAGCCATTAAAAAGGTATCAACTACCGAAGACTATCAAGTTTGCTGTAATTCTAGTATAGGGTTTTTACAATGTCATTGCTGGTGTTCATTCACACTACAGTAGAATGTTCTCTTATTGCATTATTTCTCTTCTGTGCTCTGTCATATCATATATGTTGGTGCGTTCTCCTTTGCCATTCTCCATGTTTCAGCCGTCCATGGCATGTAATTGATTCGCTCAGGCAGTTTTCAGCTCGGGTGGAATATGAATGAAGCTGCGAGATTTAAGACTAATGAGTTTCATGCATAATTCTGATCCTGCTTTAGATAAATGTCAGCAAACAAACAAATTGTGTACAGGTTCATTGGATTATACTATAAATCTTTTATCATTAAAATGTTTCTTCCTAATGGTTTTAAGCACAGCCAGTATAAACATTATTCTGCTTTTATTTTTATTTTATTACATTATATATCCATCTGTATTCTCCTACTTCTTGTAGACAAATTACATTGGCTGTTCAAATTAATTTTACCACTGCAGATGTCTTACCAAAAAGTTTGTCTAGTAACAGCATAACATTTCTTTTATTAGATGTGCAATCTGATAATTTTTTAATTGCATTTTATTTAATTATAAACATCTTCATCATCGCCATCTTCATCATAAACTTTAGGACAAGAGCCAGACAACAGCATCTTGTAAGGGAAGAAGATAATTACTATTACTTTAAAAGTTGTGATAGCCATAGACACCAGTATTTTGTTAGTGATCCAATAATATAGGGCACCTGCAGATTGATAAAATCTATACGCAGGACTGCATTCCTTCCAAATTCTACACAATACAAATTTATTGTTATCCCCAATAATGGCCCTGTATAGTTTAAGGCTTTGTTCCCGTGGAATAACGCGCCCGCTAGTTCTGACACGTTAACACGTGTCAGAGTGAGCGCAGTTAAACAGAATCCCATTGACTTCAATGGCTTTGGTCTTACGCGTGCTATGCATTGAACTCAATGGGAGGCATTTTTTACCTATTGCTTTCAATGTGATACATGTGTATCACATTGAAAGCAATAGGTAAAACATCCTCCCATTGAGTTCAATGTGTAGCGCGCGTAAGCCGCCACCCATTGAAGTCAATGGGATCAGTTTTGAAGCGCCTCACTCTGACATGTGTTTACGTGTCAGAACGAGTGGCGCGTTACTCCCTGGGGACGGAGCCTAATGCTCTCCACAGTTTAATGGGAAGACTTAGCTGAGCTTTTGTATGAGGGCCCCATAACTCATTAGTTATGCCACTGAAAACTAGGTTTATAAGTATACAGTGATTTGTCAGTGGATATTTTTAGTGACGTTTTGAACAAAGACTCGCCAGTGAATGAGGCAGAACCGTATTACTAGTAGCCCATGAACAAGAGGTGCGATGTTCCTGGGCAAAGAGATGACTTTCTTTCTAATCCAAGTAAATCCCATTAAGGGTCCATTCACACGGAGGAAAATGGTGAGGAATTTGGTGTGGAATTTCAACGCTGAAAAAAACCCCTCCCATTGACTTCAATGGGTTCCTTTTTTTGCTAGCACACCCACCATGTGGGTGTCTACTGTTTTATACAGTAGACACCCAATGCTATTGCCAATAGTCGGTGCCCACGCTGATCGCGGGCATTAACCCCTCTGACGCCTCAGTCAAAGATGACCGAGGTGCAAAAATATAAAATAAGAAAAGTTTAAATCACCCCCCATTCACCCGAACACATATAAAAGTACTTAAATACTGTGAAACACATACACATTAGGTATCTCTGTGTCTGAAAACGCCTGCTCTACAAATCTATAAAAATATTTTTCCCGTACGGTAAATGCTGTAGCAGGAAAAAAAATCAAAAGTGCCAAACCGCCGAAAAAAAGTGATCAAAGCAAAAGCAATTCTCCATAATGGTAGAATTAAAAAGTACACCTGTTCTCACAAAAAAAGACGCCCTATGCACCATTGTACACAGAAGTATAAAAAAGTTACGGGTATCAGAATATGGCAACTTTTAGAATTTTGGCATGGTTTTGGATTTTTGTTAAGGGGTTAAAATGTAAATAAAACCATATAAATTAGGTATCCCCAGAATCGCACCAAAACATAGAATACAGAGGACATGTCAATTTGTCTGCACAGTGAACACTGTAAAAATGAAGCCTGTAAGAAAGTTGCACAAATGCACTTTTTCTTCAAATCCACCCCATTCTGATTTTTTTTCCAGCTTCCCAGTACATTGTACAGAATAATTAATGGTAGCATCATGGAGTATAATTTGTCCCACAAATATTAAGAGCTCATATGGCTCTGAGATTGGAAAACTAAAAAAGTTATGGGGTTTGGAAGGAGGGCGGAGTGAAAAACGGAAAACGAAAAACAAAAAGTGCCCACAGTGGGAAGAGGTTAAAGAATCAGAGCACTGGCAATTATCTGTAGGTATAGCTGGCAAGTCAATCTATGCGACTGATTTGCATATCTGTACAAAAAAAAATGGATTTACTCTGCATTTTTTTATCAGTTTGTAACTGCAAGTATGTGTTTCTGGTCCTATTAACCCCTTTAACCCCTATTAACCCCATAATAGTATGGTGGATGCCAGGTATATAAATATGTCAACCGCTCAGGAGCAGAGCAACTGCCATAGCCGCCAGGTCTCTGCTGTTTTATACAGCAGAGAACTGGTGCTAATGCCCACAATCAGTGCCCGGACTGATCGTTGGCATTAACCTCTTCCAATTGGTGGCATTTTATGATTTTCGTTTTTGACTCCCCGCCATCCAAACCCCATAATTTTTTTGTTTTTCCAGGCTCTATGCAGTCTGTAATAGGATTATCAGCATTTTGCAATGCATTGCATTAGTAATCAGACCCCTTCGAGTTCTGATAAATACAGTTAAAAAAAAATTAAAATATAAAGTTAAATATTTTTATATACATATCTATATAAAAAATTTTAAATTCAAATGAACCCCTTTCGCTAGAACATATATAAAAGTAAAAATATGAAGAGAAACACTTATATATTTGATATCCATGTGCCCAAAAAGCCCGGTCTACAAACTTATAAAACATTTTTTGCCATGAATGCCGTAACAGGAAAAAAGTTAAAAATAGCTGAACCACCATTTTTTCACTGATTTAAAGCAATAGGCATTTTCCAGAATAGTATAACTATAATGTAGAGGTGGCCTAGCAAAAAGGACACCCTATGCATCCTGTACACGGAAATATAAAAAAATTAAGGGTGTCAGACTATGGTGACTACAAAAACATTTTTAAGGGGTTAAAGCACAAGTCAAAACTATATAAATGTAGTATCCCCAGAATTGTAATGACCCATAGAATAGAGGTGACATCATTGTGGCTGCACAGTGAACACTGTCAAAAACGAAGCCCATAAGAAAGTCACATAAACGTTTTTTTTTTATAATAACACCCCATACAGAATTTTTTTCATCTTCCCAGTACATTGTAGGAAATTCTACATGGTAATATTATGGAGTACAATTTGGCGTGCAAACATTAAGCCCTCATATTGCTCTGTGAACGGAAAAATAATAAAAAAGTTATAGGGTTTGCAAGTTGGGGAATCCCAAGATGAATCAATGAGTTATAAAAACAATTATTACAACCTGACTGATCAGTAGGACCGCCATAGTATAGTTCACTAATGGTAGCCGCTCTAACAATATGCTAAATTAAAATACTGTAGTTGGTTCTGTGGGACTATGATAAAAACGCTCAGACTCTGGAGATTTGTGGTTCCTTTCTAAAAGATTCAATTGTTTTATATATCTTCATTTTAGAAGTGCATTGCATTAAATGATAAGGAAGAAGAAAGGAAAAATAATGTGCCATTGTCTGCAACTTGGATATCTCTGAACTATTATTTTACTTGAATCGGATAGAAGAGTAATGTATTATAAGAAATTGAGCTTTGTAAGTCAAATCTAGTCTGATTAATAAAAAACAAAATAACAATTAACTTATAACTGTTCCATAAGAACAGATAGCGAACAATATCTGCAATTGTAATTAATGCAATCTATGTAAGATAGAAAGAAACAATGAGCAGTATATATGAGCACAGAAGTTCTGTGTTTTCTACTATGATAAAGATGAGACATGGCTGACATCACAGACATGGCTGCAGATTCCAAGTTCATCAATTAAACAGCAGGTAAGATTTAATAATTTATAGTAAGGTTGCCTGCATTGGCCTCCGCACACTCCGCTTCCCTCGTGGCAAGAAAATGTAATAAAGACTTTCCTAATTATTGTATATCTTTATTAGCACAAGTCTTATGACTGTAATGTAAAACCCTCAATATCAAGGCGCGAGAGAACTATATAATCTAGGATATTCTTAGTATGTAAGGTAATAAAGAATCTAATAACTGAATAAACTATATTCCTGCACGACCCTCCACATCCATGATGTAGATCTCTATAATACAATAGGGTTTAGTCAGTTCAAAATGGCTTTAGCAAAGTCTTTACTGTATACTAAATCAGGAATGAGTATATTTTGAGCATTTCTACTACCGTGACAGCTACTTCCATTACTACATATAACATAGGGAACTATTACTCTTAATGCACCTCCTAGTACATAATAAAAATAAAAAAAACTAAAAAAAACTTTTATATATATATATATATATATATATATATATATATATATAACCACACTGTAGTGAGAATAAAACTAGAAGCTGTGATGTGAAATAAACTAAGTGACTTATGAAGTAGTAACTAGAATTCAGAACCTAGCAAGAGTAACAAATATATTCTACCTGGGACTCTGGGAGGTATCCTTAAGATATGGTCACACATGGCAGATTTCTGCTGCAGACATGATTGAACTTATTCTTGGTGTCAAAAGGTTTATGTATGACACAGGCCATGTACAGTCCTATGAAAAAGTTTGGGCACCCCTATTAATCTTAATCATTTTTAGTTCTAAATATTTTGGTGTTTGCATAAGGCCATTTCAGTTTGATATATCTAATAACTGATGGACACAGTAATATTTCAGGATTGAAATGAGGTTTATTGTACTAACAGAAAATGCGCAATATGCATTAAACCAAAATTTGACCGGTGCAAAAGTATGGGCACCCTTATCATTTTATTGATTTGAATACTCCTAACTACTTTTTACTGACTTACTGAAGCACAAAATTGGTTTTGTAACCTCAGTGAGCTTTGAACTTCATAGCCAGGTGTATCCAATCATGAGAAAAGGTATTTAAGGTGGCCAATTGCAAGTTGTTCTACTATTTGAATCTCCTCTGAAGAGTGGCATCATGGGCTACTCAAAACAACTCTCAAATGATCTGAAAACAAAGATTGTTCAACATAGTTGTTCAGCGGAAGGATACAAAAAGCTGTCTCAGAGATTTAACCTGTCAGTTTCTACTGTGAGGAACATAGTAAGGAAATGGAAGACCACAGGGACAGTTCTTGTTAAGCCCAGAAGTGGCAGGCCAAGAAAAATATCAGAAAGGCAGAGAAGAAGAATGGTGAGAAGAGTCAAGGACAATCCACAGACCACCTCCAAAGAGCTGCAGCATCTTCTTGCTGCAGATGGTGTCACTGTGCATCGGTCAACTATACAGCGCACTTTGCACAAATAGAAGCTGTTAGGGAGAGTGATGAGAAAGAAGCCGTTTCTGCACGTACGCCACAAATAGAGTTGCCTGAGGTATGAAAAAGCACATTTGGACAAGGCAGCTTCATTTTGGAAACAAAAATTGAGTTGTTTGGTTATAAAAAAAGGCGTTATGCATGGCGTCCAAAAAGAAACAGCATTCCAAGAAAAACACATGCTACCCACTGTAAAATTTGGTGGAGGTTCCATCATGCTTTGGGGCTGTGTGGCCAATGCCGGCATCGGGAATCTTGTTAAAGTTGAGGGTCGCATGGATTCCACTCAGTATCAGCAGATTCTTGAGAATAATGTTCAAGAATCAGTGACGAAGTTGAAGTTACGCCGGGGATGGATATTTCAGCAAGACAATGATCCAAAACACCGCTCCAAATCCTCAGGCATTCATGCAGAGGAACAATTACAATGTTCTGGAATGGCCATCCCAGTCCCCAGACCTGAATATCATTGAACATCTGTGGGATGATTTGAAGCGGGCTGTCCATGCTCGGCGACCATCTAACTTAACTGAACTTGAATTGTTTGTCCAAAATACCTTTATCCAGGATCCAGGAACTGATTAAAAGCTACAGGAAGCGACTAGAGGCTGTTATCTTTGCAAAAGGAGGATGTACTAAATATTAATGTCACTTTTCTGTTGAGGTGCCCATACTTTTGCACCGGTCAAATTTTGGTTTAATGCATATTGCGCATTTTCTGTTAGTACAATAAACCTCATTTCAATCCTGAAATATTACTGTGTCCATCAGTTATTAGATATATCAAACTGAAATGGCTGTTGCAAATACCAAAATATTTAGAACTAAAAATGATTAAGATTAATAGGGGTGCCCAAACTTTTTCATAGGACTGTATATGATTAAAACAACCCTCTGGGGTATGACAGAAATGTGATAATTGGGTAATCTGCATACATAAAATATGCCTTTCTTTTTAAGCTTTCTGGTGCAGTTCCTCTGGATTTCTTTTAAAATGCTTATCAGATTCCAGGTTTTGTGTAGTCTATACATTAAATACATTGGCAGTCTTACCCCTCGTTCACATCTGTGTTCGGCATTCCATTCGGGGAGTCCACATGGGACCCCCTGAATGGAATACCGAACGCAACTGGAAGCGGTGTGCAGTAAAAGCACACGGACCCCATAGACTATAATGGGTCTGTGTGCTGGCCGCATGCTGCTTGCACGAATCATGCGGGCAGGAAAATAGATTGCGAACTACTTTCCTGTCCGCATGATCCCTGCGGAGATCTGGCGGCAAGCACACGGACCCCATTAAAGTCTATGGGGTCCGTGGCTTTCACTGGCACACCGCTTGCAGTTGCGTTTGGTATTCCGTTCCGGGGGTCCTCATGCAGACTTCCCTGGACAGAATGCCAACGCAGATGTGAACAGGGCATTATACATATTTACACATATTTGCCTGCTCTCACTGTGTGTATATATTAGAGTAGTTTGGGAAACTTGCATCAATGTTATAGAAATCAAGAGGGAGCTAGGAATAAGTGAACCACCACCAGAAAGATTAAAAAGAACGGTGCCTGGTATTCTAATTTTGCATTATGCAGTTATGAAATTTTTGTTGTGAACCGGAGGGTTGCCAACCAGAGGAAACCATGACCATTTAGAAAGAACGAAGACAATTGCCTCAAAAGGATGGTCCAGTTAAAAGTGAGCGAGGACATTGCTGAGACTAGTGATTAGCTAAGCAGACTTTTCCAGGTATACCCAAAAAGTTGGGTTCAGGGGGGACTTAGTCAGCACCTAAATCAGACCAATGTGGGGATCAGTAAGGGGGACTGTCACATTTTTTCTAGGTTAATACTTCCATCTGGAGAGGCTTTGATTATGTTGTTAATTTGCTAAGAACCCACTTTTAAAAGAACGCTTTAGGCTGAGGCAGTACGTAGCGAAAATGCGGCTTTTTTGTTGCAGATTTTACTGCGAAGAAAAAGAAATCCTACTTTTGAAATTAAGTCCAATTTATTAATGATGATTAAAAAATAAATAAATAAATAAATAAGCAAATAAAAAAAAATCACATGAAATAACGGTTAGTATACAAATAGCAATGGGGAATAAGACCAAATTGGTGAATACTGGTAGTTGGTCACTGTCACCTCCAACTAACAAAGGAACATTTCCATGTGGACAGAAGAGGTGCAAAACATGCCCTCACATACTGACCACGGATAAAATAAAGATCCTGTCTTATGATCAATACTACAAGATCTCAGGTAACTTCACCTGCAACACACCTAATGTAGTGTATTTGATATTGTGTACTAAGTGTCCTGGGGTTCCTGTATGTAATGTAGGTGAGACAGGACAGTCACTTAGGATGAGGATGAACTCACACAGACATACGATTAGAGAGCAGAGAATGGACCTCCCTGTGCCAAAACACTTCTGCAATGAAAATCATAATATGACCCAGGATATGAAGATCCTGATACTAAGAGGAAATTTCAGAAACAGAAAGGATCGCCGCATATGGGAGATTAAACTCATGATGACCTTCAACACTCTCCAAAGGGGTTTAAATCAGGCCCAGGGTTTTATGACGTTTTACAACCACTAGACACCACGTCACTGATCAAAAGAAGCTATAAACCCAGAGAACTTTCCTGTGAACTGATATATATGTTTTTTTAAACTGTGTATTTACATGTTCTGTTTTCCATCTATTTTGCATCTAACACTCCATTCCTGTGCATATATATGCCTACCTTCAGAAATTGTGTTATACCATCCTGATGAAGGAACCTAGTAGTCCCGAAAGCTCGATATGTCATCAAAATTTTTTTTAAGTTAGCCATTAAAAAAGGTATTAACTACTGAGGACTTCGCTTAAAATTTTTTTTCCATTTCATATCCACTGGCTAACACGGTACAAAGATATTTTTTCTTATAATATCTATAGTCAGCCACATACAAATACTGCTTAGTGTGAACAATAAATAGGTAAAAATCTCTAATAATCAATAAGACCACAGGTAGGAGATGAAAGGCATGCAGACATTTTTCAAATTACTATACCAATAAGACCAGCGCAACGCCTGATGTGTGTTTTGCCCGCTTAGGCTAAGGCCACACTGGGTGGAAATATAGCAAAAAAATGCAGAGAAAACGCTGTTTTCTGTCGCAGAAAAAAACGAACCTGTACATGCGTTTTTCATTGCATTTTTCAGTTTTGTGCTGCAGAAATTCATATGAGTTTTCTGTTCAGTTTTTCATTGTGTTTTTGCCTTCATCTTGCCTTAGCCTCAACCAAGAAGAACAGTGAGTTTTTGTCTGTGGATTTTGATGCTTTTCCGCTGCGTTTCCACAACACATTTATCGTGCTGTGTTTTTGCTGCGGTTTTCACACTCTCCATAGAAATCTATGGAGGGAAAAACTCAGCGTTTCCGCAACTATAATTGACATGCTGCATTTTTCAAAAATGCAAACGTTTTTGAAAAACGCAGCTTTTCCGCAGCATTTTTTTTCCGCAGTGTAGGGCTAGGATTAGACAAAGTTGTATTCACTATGCTGGTACTGTAAAACGCAGTGTTTTTTTTCTGCTGCGTTTCCGCAATGCCCAAAAATGCTGTGTTTCCGCCCAGTGGGGCCTTAGTCTAACAGGCTTCCCCTTTTTTATTATACACTGTTTTATAGATTTCTTTTTTATTTGTGGTCACTTTATGCTTTCACTGTGCTCCAACACTTGACACGTGAACACTTATTACACATTTTAGTAATTATGCGCTTTCCGCACTTATTGTTATTTTACTGTACCTATATTCAGATTTATATTTATTGCTTTCATTCATCACTAGGCAGTAATGGTAATGTTATATTTACAATACAATACTTACAATATTTACAATGTCACACTGGTTTATATACCTTTAGTTTTCTACTTATGCCAATATAGGCACATATTTATTATGATTATCGTTACATGTTTTCATGTAATGTATATTTTTGATCACTATGTGCCTCTGTAGCTCTGTTATGTGCAGGCTGTACAGATATCCTGTGTGTTAGGGGTGATGGCGCTTGTGTATTGAACAGTCTTCAAATGCCATGAATGCCAGCGCTATAAAATTACATTGGCTTCCATCTGCGCATGCACAGATGGTGTGACGTCCACATGATGTTTCAGTACTCTCGCGCATGTGCAGTTGAGGATATTAGCACTATGGCAATTTCTGCTGTTAGCGTAAGCGGTATGCCTTTTATATATTATTTTGCTCACCTGGGTTTGAATGCATGTGACGCTAGGTTCACACTAGCGTTCAGCAGTCCATTCTGTGGTTTCCGTCTTCTGCATGCAGAAGATGGAAACCTGTTAAACCGCGTCTGGCTGTGTGTGCCGGTGAGCGTTTTATGCTCTCCGCCGCAAAACCATTTTTTAAAACCGGACACAGAGTACTGCATGTCCGACTCTGTGTCCGATTAAAAAAAAAAAACGGTTTCGCGGCGGAGAGCATAAAACTCTCACCGCCGCTCACAGCAGGACATCTTTCAAACCCATTCAAATGAATGGGTTCGAAAGAGTCCTGCAGGTTTCCGTCTCCTGCCTCTGTTTTGTGCAGGAAACAGAAAACCTGCAGAACGGAGACCGGGCGCAGATGTGAATGAGCCCTTATTGGTTACCTTTTTACTTAAATATCAGTAAACCTCATTGCCTCTTTCGCCCTTGGCAAAGCCTGTACCTGGACGAAACGTGCATTGGTCGTTGTGCTGGTCTTAATGCTCCACAGCGGCCTCACATGGCATATGGCTCTAAATGGTCCTCCGCAGAATAATGCTCCAGAGTACTCCAACACAGTACAATATACTCCCCAGTATCCCACACAATATGATGCTCCATAGTGGACCCAGACAGTATGATGCTCCATAATGGCCCACACAGTATAATATTCTCCCAAGAGGACACCCCAGTATAATGCTCTACAGTGGCTCCACAAAGTATAATTTGCTTGCCACAGTGTTCCCCCAATATAATGCTGCACAATAGCCCCACACAGTATATGCTCCCCAGAGGCCCCCTCCCAGTATAATACTCCATAGTTACCAAACAGTATAATTTTCATAGTGGCCCCACTTAAGTACACTTAACAATGTCCCACTAGTATAATTCTCCACAGTGGCCCCACAGAGTATAATATGCTGCCCACAGCCCCCACAATATAAAATGCTCCCAAGAGTCTCAAACCACTTGAGGTGCACTATGTCACTGCTGAGGCCACCGCTGAAGCCTGTGATTGGGCCTTGGCGGGCATATGAAGCACGCTGACATTAGTTATGCAGTCGGTCCTCAGCCCTGTCTAAGTCCACCAGATGTAAAAACAGAGCAATTTCAGTGATGACATATGTAATTACACTGAGTTTTTTTTATATTCTCCCAATGAGCTCATTCCCTTACATACTTTGGTTTTCTTCTATATGGACCAAAAGACTATTATAGATCAAATGGATTCTTGTGAAATCTATCCTATATTAAACTTTAGGAAAAGGGGGGGCCACACGGTGGCTCAGTGGTTAGCACTGCAGCCTTGCAGTGCTGGAGTCCTGGTGCTCAAAATCCCACCAAGGGCAAAAAACCATCTGCAAGGAGTTTGTATGTTCTCCCCATGTCAGCATGGATTTCCATCCCACATTTAAAAAAAACAAAAAACATACTGATAGGGAAAAATGTACATTGTGAGCTTTATGTGGGGCTCACAATCTACATTTAAAACAAAAACAAAAAAAAACCTTAGGAAAAGGAAACTTATACTGAAAACCCAGTGTGGACAAGAACTGATATCAGTGGTGGAAATTTTTGTATAGTGCAGTCAGTATATTGGTTATATACTGAAACAATGGGAAAGAAATGCAATATACAGGCCGTGTGCCATTTTACCTGAACATGCTTTGAGTCATTGAAACAGAATGATGAAGCTCAAGAATATACATTATTTTACCCTGGTGTGATTTTAGTTTTGTCATACACAAACAAAAAAGCTAAACTATAATAGCTCTAAGATCAGCAAAAGTCTATGAGTTATTTCTTGTATATACACAATGTCCCAGAGGCATGTGAGTAAACATAGCATAAAATCTAAGTGTCTAAATTTACAATTCATTTCTATATATTTCCCACTGGCAGTGTTTATAAAAGAGGTTATTTGTCTATACTATGGATGCCAAGGAATATAGGAAGATATATAGGTAGATGTAAATTGGCATAACAAATAAATGAAATAACAGAAGCAGACGTGGTCACATGGACGGTAGAACAATTTTCAATACAGTAGAAAAGAAAATAATATGTGTAAGAAAAGTATACCAGCCTGAGACCTTCTGCTCTTGCCCCTTGGGCTGTATACCTAGGTAATAAATGACTATTACACCAATGAGGGATATTAATCATTTGCCAGTTGCAGCGACAGTGTCAGGGGAGTCAGAAATCTTCTGCCCTTGGTCATTCCAACTACTTCACGAACATTAATTTGAAGCCATTATATAAAGTACAATTCAGTTTTCTGTATGAATTTATAGAAACAGCTAGGGGGCACTTACTATAGAAAAAACGCTTAATGCAATGTAAGGTAAAAGATCTATATATCAAGAAAACTTAAGTAAAAATGGTTGCTCTGTATTTCATCTTTCAAAATATCTTTTCAATAATTTGTTTGATATGTTACTGTATAATAATGAGAGCTAAACACTTATCAAAGTATTTGACTAACTTTTAAAGATATCGGGGCATGAACTTTTAATAGAAATCTACTGAATAAGGAAGCCTTGTACCATGAATGTGGAAGACAAGGAGACAGAGTATATGTACGGGAGCATAGTCTATCTACTAGACAAGTCAATGTACAGTAGTATCTTTCTACTTGCAAACTTCGCTCAACTTACCTGCACAGAAGTGCTGCCGCTGCCCTCTTCTGGTCCGGTCCGCTCTCCTTCACATGCCTTCAGAGCGCTCTGCACCCCCCCCTGCGGGGCTTGTGGCTTAGGAGAGTGTGGGCGGGTACTGAGAGGGGAGACGTGAGTGATGCACTCACGCCTCCCTGCCCACACTTTCCTAAGCCACAACAAGCCCCGCCTACTCCCATCATCTCTAACACTAGCCTAGGGAGGTAGCGGCGCTCTGAAGGCCTGTGAAGGAGAGACTAAGACCGGACCGGACCAAGAAGAACTGGGAGCGGAAGTGGCAGCGGATCTGTGCAGGTAAGTGGACACCAAGGGGATTTTTTTTAATCACTACACAGCGTGGAGTTCAAAAATTGTTTCAATTTTTGGACTACATGCTGTGTAGTGAATAGGATCATTTTTAAAATCCGATCTTCGATTATTAAAAAAATCCCATTGACTTTCATTGGGATCGGAATTGGGATCAGGATCAGGTTCGAATGGAAAATGATTGGAAATCGGATTTTAAAAACGATCCTGAAATTTCAAGATCGCTCAACCCTACTCAGTATTTAATCTGGGATAATTGTAAGAATTTGCTTAGCATATTTCCTGAAGTGTTCCCATAAAGGTAAGCTGGGAATCTCCTCAATATGTCTGTATCCCTAGGAAATGAGTCTAATAGGGAGAGGGCAATGTTTTGCACTAACTAGTAGAGACTGCTGTTGGATGTGGTTGTGTGTGTCTCACTGGCCGCAATACCTGTTTCCTACCTTCCTTCTCTGATGCCACCATATTCCAGTCTCCTCTAACTATCTTGTGAGAAATATTGTCACCCAGTAACTGACTTGCCAGGTGATCAAGAAAGGGGCACTAATAATCATTTGGGTCGTATACATTATGTAAGTTGATGGTGATATCTACATACCCAAGGTTAGATGGTGAAATCTGCCCTCCTCATTTTATTGTAAGATCATGTGGGTGAAGTTTTTGTATATTAGGGTAAGTACTGCCTTTCTGTCCACTGCGGTTAACCATATACATCTCCCACCTACAGCTTATGATATTTGTAGTAAGTCAATCTAAGTCAGATGAGTTTCCTATAACAATAGCAATATATATAGCAATATCAGCTTTGAGTCACTTCAAGTGCCTGAGGACCATCATCATCTTGTGAAAGAACCACAACCCCTTCACATTCCAGTTCTGATACAGATCTCTAAAGGGGTTAAGCTTGTCTAATGTCCAGGACCTGTGGAACTTCCGTCCCCAATATTTTAAATATAGTTATAGTCAGAGTTCCACCTGATCTACAGGGTGTTAGTTGTTGATCTTTGAGGATGCTTGGTGGCTTGTCTCCTCTCTTGGGTGCCCTGTCTGTGCTTTTCTAGCAGTGTAGGGAACTCCCATGCAGTGTGTCGGAAAAGGGGGTGTTGAAGATTTAGAGTTAATGTTGACATCCCAAACATCATCTTTAAAAAGTCCTGAGTTGCCTCCCGAGATGTGAAGATCTTGAAGGATCCATTGGAACACTTGACTAGCATGTTGCTGGGTAGCAAGGTGGACTTTAAAGGGATTCTACCATTAAAAAACTATTTTTTTCTAGGTAACACGTCGGAATAGCCTTTAGAAAGGCTATTCTTCTCCTACCTTTGGAAGTGCTCTCCGCCGCGCCGTTCGTTTGAAATACCGGTTTGTACCGGTATGCTAATTAGTTCTCTTGCAGCGATGGGGGTGTCCCCCAGCGCAGGAGATGCGATGGGGGCGTCCCCATTGCTGCTCGAAAACCGACTGCAGCGCCACCTCTATGTTCTTCTGTATCCTCCCCTTCCTTCTTCAGCTTGATGCCGGACGCCTGCGCAGTACGCTCTGTTCGACGAAGACTTCGAGGAATGTACTGCGCATGCGCGAAATTGCGGTGTTGGCACTATGGCCGCGGGCATGCACAGTACATTCGGCAAAGTTCGCCGAACAGAGCGCACTGCGCAGGCGTCCGACATCAAGCTGAAGAAAGAAGGGGAGGATATAGAAGAACATAGAGGTGGCGCTGCAGTCGGTTTTCGAGCAGCAATGGGGACGCCCCCATCACATCTCTTGCGCTGGGGGACGCCCCCATCGCTGCGAGAGAACTAATTAGCATACCGGTACAAACCGGTATTTCGAACGATCGGCGCGGCAGAGAGCACTTCCAAAGGTAGGAGACAAATAGCCTTTCTAAAGGCTATTCCGACGTATTACCTAGAAAAAAGTTTTTTAATGGTAGAATCCCTTTAATGTTACGTTTGAATAGAGTGCAGCAGATAATACTAGAGGTTATATACTACTTTGTGTTTTCTGTTCACTTCCACTGAAAAGTCACCAAACAGGAGGATGGGACATTCTTTAGCTCCCACCATTCCCAAACGATTAATTCTTAGTTTCAGTACAATTATGCTCTATACTGTTAGACAGGCGACCTTACACTAACTACTCCAGTCCAGGACCACCTACTTAATGGTAAAGAGATTAGTTGGCATCTTGGGTGCTGAAACTAACAGTACCAATTTTAGGAATGGTGCTGTTAGGGAATAGCCAGATGATAATTCCCCAGAAGCTGCTGGTGAACCCTGGAGGAAGGGGCACAAGGGACAGTGAGCCCTAAGCTGAAGCCCCCAACTTTCCCTTCCTATTGCCAGACCCTATTCTAGGTAATAGGCGACAACCACGAAGACAGTCCCTCCCTGAATACGTGAAACACAAAACACAGACAAGACGAACAACAACAAAGGGAGGTCAGCTAGCCAGGGTTCGGTAACAGTAGAGAGATGCAGTGCCAAATCAGAGTCCAAAAGAATAATCAGTAGGGAAGCCAGAGGTCAAGGATAGAATACAAGTAATTAAACAGCAAAAGAACCAGCAAGCAAGAGGCAATAACCGGCACCAGTGTGACTGTGAGCCAAGACTAAATAGGGGAGGAAGAACCCGCCCTGAACCTGATAGGAAGGAAAGCTGTCAATCACAGGCAAGACAAAATCAAACACTTAATGGACAGAGGCAACATTGGCAGAAGATGGGTGTGGTGCAAATGCAATCACAGAACTAGAGCTGAGTTCACACAGTGCGACTAAAAACTTTAAGCAGATTATCAAACTGCACATGCCTCCTGCGCCGCAGCACGCGAGCAGAGGGTGGCGCAGAAGCCCGAACAGGCAGAGATGTTACAGTACCCCCCCTTTTATGAGGGGCCACTGGACCCTCACCAGACAAACCAGTTCTAGAGGGACTAGAACTGGTTTGTCTGGTGAGGGTCCGGTGGTCCCTCATAAAAGGGGGGGTACTGTAACATCTCTGCCTGTTCGGGCTTTCCCTGCCTTGTATTTTGGTTCTACTTGAACCACAGACGCTTGAGAACCAGGCAAACATTTTTTATTCATCCGGCGTTTCTGATACCACCAGGTCTTAATACCGGAGGGGCGTTCCCAACTTTTAGTAGCTGAGACCTTCTCCTCAGTGACACAATCTACAGAATGTAAAGCAATACAGTGGGATGAGCACTGATCTCCCCACTTTACCAACTCCTTTTTACCCCAATCAAAAATAGGGTTATGGAGGTTCAGCCAGGGGAACCCCAAAATAACATCAGCAGAGAGATTCTCCATAACAAAAAGGCTTATGACCTCTGAATGTGTAGAACCCACTTGCAAAGAGATTAAGGGGTTTTTAAAACAGAGTTTACCCCTGGCCAGTGGAGTAAAATCTGCTCCAGTAACAGACATAGGTGAGTCCAGTGGCAAAAGCTCAATGCCCAACGATGCAACAACTGAATATTTAATAAAGTTTGCTGCAGACCCAGAGTCAACTAGGGCCTTGCCAGAAACAGACCTGTCCCCTGAGGACAGAGACACAGATAACATCATTTTATTCCCCCCAAATACCTGGTTGCCTGAGTGGTTCTTCTGATTACCACTCAGGCACTGAAGTTTTTTCGCAGGTGACAAGGGTCTGATTGAGCAGTCTTGGATGACATGACCAGAGGAACCACAGTACAGGCACAGGTTATTTCTGAGACGATGCTCTTGTCGTGTCTTGGCGTCCACAGCTCCCAGTTGCATGGGTTCCTCACCAGAAGTGAGGGGAGGAAAGGTAGGTTTTTCAGAGGAGAGGTAGGAAGAGACAGAAAACTTGGAGGCAACAGGCCCTGCTCTCTCTTTTAAATTTTCTCGGATCTTGCGGTCAATACGGACCGCCAAAGTCATGGCCTGCTCAAGAGTAGGGGGATCTGGGTGACCAACCCAGAGCTCCTTAACACGATCACATAGCCCTTGTTTAAAGTGAGCTTTTAGCGCTGACTCACATCAACCTGCCGTTACACTGTACTTACGGAACTCAGAGCAATACTCCTCTGCATGGTGAGGAGTTGGGATTCCGCAAGTGTAATGTGGTCTGGTACAGCATAAATAGAGCCCAGGGACTTAAAAATTTTTTCCACATCAACCCACTCCTCAGCCTCAGCAGGGAGTTTAAGGGCCCAAGCTTGTGGGTCCCCCTGTAAAAGAGATATAACCACTCCCACCATTTGGGCTTGAGTCACATGTGGATTAATCCGAAAATACAAGCGACAAGACTCCCTGAACGTCTCAAATTTTTCACGGTCCCCTGAGAAACGATCCGGGAGTAACATCTTAACCCTGGGAAGGGAAGAAACAGCTGGGGATGGTGCAGCAGCCTCAGTAAGGGTCTGAACCTGTTTTGCTAGCTCAGCTACCAGGCCTGTCAATCTCTCCAACTTGGCTGCAAGGAACTGAATAGGATCCATGCTTATCTGTAGGGAAGCAATGGATGTAGGTTTTTTCTGGCCGGTTATTCTGTTAAGGAATAGCCAGATGATAATTCCCCAGAAGCTGCTGGTGAACCCTGGAGGGAGGGGCACAAGGGACAGTGAGCCCTAAGCTGAAGCCCCCAACTTTCCCTTCCTATTGCCAGACCCTATTCTAGGTAATAGGCGACAACCACAAAGACAGTCCCTCCCTGAATACGTGAAACACAAAAGGCAGACAAGACGAACAACAACAATGGAAGGTCAGCTAGCCAGGGTTCGGTAACAGTAGAGAGATGCAGTGCCAAATCAGAGTCCAAAAGAATAATCAGTAGGGAAGCCAGAGGTCAAGGATCAGAATACAAGTAATTTAACAGCAAGAGAAACCAGCAAGCAAGAGGCAATAACCGGCCTCAGTGTGACTGTGAGCCAAGACTAAATAGGGGAGGAAGAACCCGCCCTGAACCTGATAGGAAGGAAAGCTGTCAATCACAGGCAAGACAAAATCAAACACTTAATGGACAGAGGCAACATTGGCAGAAGACGGGTGTGGTGCAAATGCAATCACAGAACTAGAGCTGAGTTCACACAGTGCGACTAAAAACTTTAAGAAGATTATCAAACTGCACACGCCTCCTGCGCCGCAGCATGCAAGCAGAGGGTGGCGCAGAAGCCCGAACAGGCAGAGAGGTTACAGGTGCGCGTTAGAGAAGTATAATTGTCCCAGAATTAGTGGAGCAGCAACTATTGAAGGATGCAAAGTTGGTGAAAGGTCTGAAGAAACACAGGGCCTACATTTTGACAAAAATTTTAATGAATTCTACATTGTCTTGACACACATAACTTTTGATGCAGATTTTTGAATTAAACACAAAAGTTCATTGAAAAGAGAAAGGGTGTCGAAGGCTTTCCTTTATACTTTTACTTCTGCTTGGTTCCACTCATAGTATTGGCTATAAACCCCACAAAAAACACTGTGTCTGCACCAAGACATTAAAAACTGCCATTATGATTCCAGCCTTATAGCTGTGTGATCATGACCTAGTTTCAGGTTTAATAAGTGCACACTTGGCCTCTTGTTATTTCAAACTCATATTTTAACAGTATAAATCAGACAGTTTAATAGTAAAAAAAAACCTCACTATATCAGTCAGCAATAAAACACACAACTCATAATGTAGTCGTATTAATCTTAGTTCCCAGGATACTATTTAAAGAACTTTATCTATTACAGTCTCAAAGGGAATACCAAATACATACAGAGCTGAGTCACATCATTAAAGATTTATATCTCTTTATCGACAGACATTAAAAATGACTCTAATTTTCACGACCAGTCAGTAAATAACAGCAATTCATCAAATCTTTTCTAGCTATGAGCCTGAGAGTCTATGAATGGGTAAATCGCAAAAAATCATCTCCAATGAAATATATGTTAATAAAAAGAATTTATCTGATTCGGCAGTACCAGTATAGTATTCGCTGTGCTGTAGAGACCTACCGCCAAGAAATAGACCTGGGAACCAGAAGGTTGCGCTACATTTCTGTAAGTATATGGCAAGTGATTCAAGGGAGATCAAACATCAATTTATCTTCATTGCCAATTTACTCTTCCTCTTTCATCCTGAAACATTATGGTAGTAGTAAGATATTTTTTTAACATGAGAGGTTTTCTTAAAAAGGTTTTCTGAGGCTCAATACATTGATGGTCTATACTTGGGGTCACTGCATTCAGCTCTCCTTTATAGGGGCTCTATCAAAACTCATATTTAACTAAACATATATTTGCATAGCCATTAGAAAGGTTATTCCACACATACCTTTTGTATGTTAATCCCCTCAGTAGTTTTTGAATGAGCCCGCTTTTATTCATATGCTAATTAGCCTCCAGCGTGCACCTGGAAGTCTCAGCGAGCACTGTCTGCTACTGTATTTGCGACCACCCCGGGAGAACCGTGCAGGAGGCTGGACTGTCACGGTGAGCTTATAGGCACCAGAACTCCCAGGAGAGGTGCACAGGGAAATAGGCAGAGTCAGTTAGTTGTGACGCCAGTTGGAGTATGGAGACACCCGCTGGTCTCTGGGCTGAGATGGTGATGTGGGTGCCAGTGCTCTACTCCAACAAAGAGCTTTAGCCCAGGGCTTAGCTGTAAGGAAGGCAATGTCCAGGCCGGGATCAGTAGAAGTGCTCACTGCTTTATTGTAACAGGCATCTACTGGTTCACTTGTCCTGTAGCAGTGAGCTGTGGCACAGTGGCTTGTAGCTGGATGACACCTTCCCATGTATTAGCAGAGAGTCTAAGATGTCTGCAGATCCAGCTTCTGGCTTACTGCAGGGGCTCAGTTACCTTGTAGAGGTAGGTGCAGGCTGCCAGGGTTATAGCTCTGCTCAGCCTGATGTAATTCCTGTCCTCTTACTGATAGTGATGGGGGCGCTGTCACACAGCTTCTCTGTCCTGCTGTTGCAATCCTCACAACACAGTGTCTGAAACACAAGATGGCCACTGCCACCCTTCTCCTTGCTTCTCCTTCCCTGGCTCTTACAGGATACTACTTCCTCTCCCTGCTATGACTATTTCCTGTTCCAGCTACAGATCCACTCACCATAGTGTGTGTTGCTATGGAGACCACAGCTCACTAGGACAAGTGATACCAGAGAACAATAGCTTAACAACATTACACAAATGAATACAGAATAAACATGACAACATATACAATCCATCATAACATGTAAGGCACTTCTATAGCCAAATAACCATTAGTAACTCCTGTGAGGGGGTTACATCCCTCCCTTCTTGAATGTAGCACGTCCTCGGGCTACCAATAACACAGAAAACAGTCAATGGCTTATATATCCCATAGTACAAAGTAAATGGAATAAACGTAATAAACATAGAGGTAGAACTTTGGGCAGTCCAAGCATGGTGTCGCCACTATGGCACCAGGTATATGGCTTATTTGTTGAAGTGAAGATAAACAACAGTCTCCAAGGCAGATGATCAGCTGAAATGCACAGTCTACTATGGCTGATCTGGGCATGCTCCTTTAAGGGCTGTAGCGAACTGAGGGTTTACCCTTGTTTACCCTTTGGGATCTCCTTTGAGAAATTGTTTCAGGCTCTGAGGCCTCCTCTCTCTCAACAGGGAGTACCTGAGTGTCTGGAGTCTCTGATACAAAGTCCTCTAAGGAAATGGAGTCACTTGTTTCCCTTGACACAGAAGGAGTCTCTCTTTGCAACGGTGTAACCGTAGGTCTCACAAAGAAGTATAAGTTAGGGGAAGCCAGAGCAAGTCCTAATTCTGTACCATGTTGGCCAGGAATGGGTATACAGGGTAATGTCCGTCTTGGTTGTGACAGAGCGTGTGGAGTAGCTGGTAACCGACGGGTCACTCTAGTACTTGTATAAGAGGAGGGACAGACTTTGAGATCATCTCGAGACACTAACTGGGATGGACCTTCTCCATCCTCTGGAACAATTTTACACACTTTAGGGTTATCATGTGGTGCCTCTTGGACAACATAGGCTTTGTCTTCCCAACGATCCTCTAACTTATGATGCCTAACATGTCGCCTTTTTAGGACCTTATCTCCAGGTTGCAAGGGTTGAGCATTTGCTCCTTTGTCATACTGGAGAGCCTGTTTGTGTCTAGCCTGGTCCAGAGATTTACACACAAGTTCCTGAAGTTCTCTATTAACCCTTAGTCTTTCTGCTACCCAAGTGTCATTTGGTAAAGGTGGGGACCTAACCTCTGTAATCACTCCCATTTGGTGATCAGCGGGGAGCTGTCCTAACTGTCCTCTAAGGAGGTATGCAGGAGTGTACCCTGTGGAATCCTGTCTGGTGTTATTATAGATCTCAGTGATCTCTGGCAATAGCTCTGGCCACTCAGATCGTTTTTCACGGGCAACTGTTCTCAGCATGTTGATAATGATTTGATTGGCTTTTTCACAAAGCCCATTACCCTGGGGATGGTAAGCTGTAGTGCGGATCTTTTGACACCCATAGAGGTTGCAGAACTCTTGAAAAAGTTCTGACTCAAATGCAGGTCCTTGATCAGTAAGGATCTTTTCAGGATAACCGTAGGGTCGCCCAAAATGTCTTTGGAATTCCCGAGCTGCTGTTTTACCAGTGAGATCTTTTACTGGGACTACAACCATGAATTTTGAAAAATGATCAATCATTGTTAGTGCATAAGTGTAACCTGACCGACTTGGAGTCAACTTGACGTGGTCAAGCGCTACCAACTCTAGTGGTCTGACTGTGACAATGCCCTGTAGAGGGGCCCGTTGGTTAGATCCTCTCCGCAAAGCACATTGTGCACAATCCCGGCACCACTGTTCAATTTGAGGGCGCATTCCCATCTGACCCATTAACATAGCAACCTTCTGCTCAGCAGTGAGGGGATAAACTTTGAAAGTCGCTTGCATCTTTTCTTTAAAGTCCTTTAGGGTATTTGGCTCGCCTACATAGAGTGGCAGCCATGGCACGCCTGGGTAATAAGGCATTGTGATTGGCATTACTGCAGCTGTGGGGGCTGAAACACTACACCCCTCTTCCTCATCTTCACTACTGAACCCTTGGTGTTTAAAACTGACAAAATCCCTTTTTTCTTTGTTCCTAAACATACTGGAGGTACGTGGCTCACCTGATGTTGCCTGTGCTGTAGATTCAGGTATAGCGTGCGATGCAGGGCCAAGATGGCGATATTGCACAGTGTCGCAGTCACGGATCCTTTTTCCTGCCAGCAGCTCAAGTGCCTCCCTTCTTTTTCAATGGCACAGAAATCCTGTTCGTGACGCCAACTGCGACCACCCCGGGAGAACCGTGCAGGAGGCTGGACTGTCACGGTGACCTTACAGGCATCAGAACTCCCAGGAGAGGTGCACAGGGAAATAGGCAGAGTCAGTTAGTTGTGACGCCAGTTGGAGTATTGAGACACCCGCTGGTCTCTGGGCTGAGATGGTGATGTGGGTGCCAGTGCTCTACTCCAACAAAGAGCTTTAGCCCAGGGCTTAGCTGTAAGGAAGGCAATGTCCAGGCCAGGATCAGTAGAAGTGCTCACTGCTTTATTGTAACAGGCATCTGCTGGTCACTTGTCCTGTAGCAGTGAGCTGTGGCACAGTGGCTTGTAGCTGGATGACACCTTCCCATGTATTAGCAGAGAGTCTAAGATGGCTGCAGATCCAGCTTCTGGCTTACTGCAGGGGCTCAGTTACCTTGTAGAGGTCAGTGCAGGCTGCCAGGGTTATAGCTCTGCTTAGCCTGATATAAGCCTGTCCTCTTACTGATAGTGATGGGGGCGCTGTCACACAGCTTCTCTGTCCTACTGCTGCTATGGGAATCCTCACAGCACAGTGTCTGAAACAAAAGATGGCCACTACCACACTTCTCCTTCCCTGGCTCTTACAGAATACTACTTCCTCTCCCTGCTATGACTATTTCCTGTTCCAGCTACAGATCCACTCACCATAGTGTGTGTTGCTATGGAGACCACAGCTCACTAGGACAAGTGATACCAGAGAACAATAGCTTAACAACATTACACAAATGAATACAGAATAAACATGACAACATATACAATCCATCATAACATGTAAGGCACTTCTATAGCCAAATAACCATTAGTAACTCCTGTGAGGGGGTTACATATTCACATGTGTTGCAATGTATGACATCCACTGTGTATTGTGTATTTGCATTGGTGAGTATTCTTCATCTTATCTGGTGCAGATGCTGACCTCAGAAGTTGCCCAGTCTAACCAAAGTGGGAAATGGCAAACTATTTGGCACTTAGCAGGGGGCAGTCTGAGAGCATCTTGCTGTTAGGAAGATAATTCAAGATGCAGACAGAATGAGGGTTCAGACAGCTTGAAGAGGAAGATGTCAACTGGTTCCTGGAACCGGGCACCACTAATACCCTATAGAGTAGTGATGCACGGTATGGCTGCTAGTAGGTTTCACAATTGCCACAACAGTAGAAGAGCAATGTCTGTTACCGAGGCCCAGAACTCTGTCCACTGACTCCACTGTTACAATGTCCTATTTTTCTACCGCTGCTGTCATTATCTGCTGTAATATGAACAATGATATAGCAAAACCGCAATGAAGACTCTGGTGCCCAGACCGTGAGTTCCTTCTATTGTCATTGAGAAGTTCCTGAAGGTTGGCAACTATTCCATGAGTGCCAGCGATTGACTGCTGGGTAGAACATTCACAAGAACAGCTAATGCTGGTGAGGTGCCAGTTTTTGGGTCCCACTAATCTGATATTGATGACCTGTAATAAGGATAGATTATTAATATGATATGCCTTGAAAATCCTTTTAATATGTATGTGTTTCCTGAATTTTCAGTATAATGTAGTTCAGAACTTTGTCAGGTTTGTAAGGTTTCTTTGTAGTGCTTGTAGGACTGATGGAAAATAGCCATGAGATACTCATAAATATATAAAATATCTCCTGGGCATGCATGTTATAAACATGTCTATACTTAGATAAGATAGAAATAATATCAAGGCAGACTGGATGCACCATGTGGTCTTCTTCTGCTACCTTGCTTATTTGTTTTTATTCTAGTATTCTAATGTGAAATACAGTATGACAATATTGATACACAACATAAAATATGCTGATATGGTTGTACGGTAGTTATTAAAGAGGTTTTCTCATGAAATCAAGTTATCCCCTATCTATAGGATAATGGATAATATTGGACATCAGTGGATGGCAACCCCTCAGACCCCACTGATTAGGAGAATGGGGATTGCTCCATTCATTTCAATGGGAGTGTCGTAGATAACTGAGCATTCTACTTCAGCTATCCCCAGCAAAAGGAGCAAAAAGATAGATTGGGGTTAAGAACCAATGCAGATAGAAATGTGCTTAAGGCTAAACCCAGTAAAAAAACCACAGACTTTCTGCCTTTATTATACCTACACGGAAAATGACAGTGTTTCCACAGGTATAATTGACATGCTGCCATTTTCAGAAACACAGTTTTACTGCTGCAGATTTTGCAAGAACTGGAAAACACAGCGTTTTCATAGCCCAGGGATTTGACCTAAAGATTTTTTTTCTGAAACAGAAAATAGTAATACAATCTTAAATATCTATCTATAGAAAAATATATGTTTCTAACAATTTATTTGGGGAAAGGGGAGCAGCCCATTGGAAAGAAGAGATTGGTTTGGTGTTTATGGAATCTCTCAATTTTGGCGTAGCTTCCAAACAGCATCCAGCACTCTCTCTCGGCCTCTTCAGTGAAGTCTGGAGTTTATCTGTGACATCATGTACCTGGGGTCACAGATGAGGCCTGGGAGAAGAATATGCAAATAAGCACTCTGTGGTGGAAAAAAGGGAACTTGCTCTAGAGCGACCTTTTAGAAGGAAGCTTCCTATAGATCAATGCCTGTGATATCGATGCCGATGAGCAAACTCGTTCTTACCGAGCCATATTTATTACAAGATTTCCAAAAGTTTTGGGAGTTTTGCCTCTGCAAATCGTTATTATACTTATGGGTCTCTTCAGACCCCAGAGTATAATAAGCAGAGGTCCTGGGGTATGGTTGAGAAACTAAAACACACTAATACTCACCTCTTTCAGCATCATTGGAGACACCAGAAGAGACTGCAAGAAACTATTGGTAAAGACCAAATGTCAGGAGTGAGTATCTCCCTTTTGGACTCCTGGGCCTGATGAAATGAATCCTATAAGATACGCCAATACAATGATGTAAAATGCAATATTCTAAATATCAAATTTATGTAAAATATAATATTATGTATCAAATTGATGATTTTTGTTGAAAAGTGGCTGGAGCGTGAGCAGGATCTCACCACAGAGATCCAAACCGTAGCTAATCTCAGTTCCTAGCCAGCGTGGATTTGAGCATAATCTTGTACATTATGTTGAATCTGCCAAGCAATGGGAGACAACACTAACTCTTGATAAGCTCCAACAGGTACACTTAAGGGGCGTTGACAGTTGGGAGGTATGTATTTGGCCATATCCTGTATATGTACCTACATTATTTATGGAGGTGTGTATATGAATCGCCCGGCAGTGTCAGTTAACATTGAAGCCATTGTACGATATGTATATGTGCCTTTATGGATGGATACATATATATATACAATATCTACATATGAGTCTTTGTATATCCATGCATCTGCACGTGTTTATATATGTGTGTGTCTATAGTTTAATACACAATTTGCATCTGTTCTGTTTAAATCTTCCCTTTTTCATGTATTTTTGCTACTTCCACAATACTTCCTATATAAAAGATATATGTAATAAGATAAAGATACAGAAGACCGCGTCCAAGTATTATTAAACGTGTTTTCAGGGTTTAAAAAACATATTCTTGTGAAATATGCAAATGAGGTTGACCTTTACTGCATATTCAAAGGAGCTTGACCTTTTGCATTGGAATTCCAAGACCATTATGACATCACCAGAACATGGTGACATCACAATGATGGCCAGGGTATAAATAGGCTATGACACTACAGGAGCTGCTCAGAGGATGGTGACAGATGAAGATGTCCTTTCTGAGGGGAGAACTACAACAGGTATGTACAGTATGTAAGATTAAGCCCAGTACTATAGGGGGCAACCATGCTGGGGAGAATTTTGAATTCACTGTAGATAGATCTAACCTTCCTCTATTATCAAATAACACAGCGCCTCCCAGTGTTTCCCTTTCGTATGTACACATAGCCTGAGCATCTGTGGCTCTTATTTATTAGAATAGTACTGTAATACTTGACTATGGATGAAATCAGACATGCAAATTTTGGTGCAATTTTTTGAGCTATAACCAGTGTAGAGCATATATAAATAGACAAGTCCTTCCTTTATCTGTCCCATTACATTTGGATACATTCCTGGCTTTGACTAAAAAAAAAACAGTAAAAACTGCTCCAAAACTGCATGCTTGATTGTAGCCATAGTAATCATTGTGAATGCCCGTCCGTAGACCTGGGAAACAGGATCCAAATTCTACAAGCACAAGTGAGGGGAACAACAGTGGGGGAAAAAGACAGGAGGATTTATTAGTTTTTTTTTTTTTTTTATGTAGATTGTGAGCCCCATATAGGGATTACAATGTACATTTATTTTCCTATCAGTATGTCTTTGTAGAATGTGAGGAAATCCATGCAAACACGAGGTGAACATACAAACTCCTTGCAGATGTTGTTCCTGGGTGGATTTGTATTAGGTAGTGTTGTAAGCCAATATTAGTCTGGCAAGGTGCGGAGTATTATTAGTATTATTACTCTTCTGTGCCATATTGTCCAAATTTCCGGTATAAATGATAGTGGATATGTCAGGATCAGGGAGGTCCCACCCAATCTGCTAAGCCACACCCACTATAAAAGGATGTTGCTAAACTATCCCGCTGGACGGTGGTTCCGGTCGAAGACGGTTCAAACCTACAAGAACCCCTGGACCGTTGGGCAGATGGTACTCTGCGGAAATGTTACTTCACCGCTGCAGCTCAGACTTCAGCCGCCATAGCTTCCACTGTTGTCTCTGACTGCTTACTAGATCGTTTAGTTCAGTTGGAGTGTGATATCGACTCCAGAGTTGTCAAGGGATGACATCCTCTCTTCTCTATCTCCATTATTTTTGGCAGCCGACTATTTGGGGCAGGCTTCCTGTCAGCAAGTAAGGCTCATTTCTGGCTTATGCCCTGGAGGGCAGACTTACCATCTAAGTCCTCCCTATGTGTCTTGCCTTTTGAGACCGGGAGGGTCTTTGGTTAGGGCCTTTACGAGCTAATGGAGGGTCTGGTGGATACTAAGGGGAAGTTGTTGCCCCAGACGGTTAGAGACAGACACAGGGCCTCTGCCAGAGGGTGTGGTTCCTCTTCCCAGGCCATACCAGTTGAGCTCAAGATTCCACCCCTTGCGGGTCCGGGTGGGGGTCCTCAAGGGGCGACCCTAAAAGGAAGCCCAACTTTTGACAGGACTCTGCTTCCTGTGACCAAGGTTCCTGTGGGAGGTCGTCTCTACCATTTTTTGGCGACATGGCGGGATTTAATTCAAGACCCCTGGGTGTTACAGGTCATAGAGCATGGTTATGCGATAGAGTTTCTTCGAACCTCCACGCGATCAGGTCGTGTGGACCTACTCCTTTCCTCCTCTTTGGCAATCTATCCTAGAAGAGTCCATCAAAGAGTATATCAGGAAGGGGGCCCTGGAAAGGGTTCCTTCTTCAGAGTACAGGCTAGGTATCTACTCCCCAGTCTTTCTGGTTTAAAAACCTTCTGGATACTGGAGGATGATAAAATATTTAAGATATCTAAAAATCTTTATAAGAAGAAGACATTTCAGGAATCTGTGAGTTCAGTGACTTCCTTTCTACAGCACGGCGAGGTCATGGTCACGCTGGATTTAAAAGACGCCTACCTGCATATACTCATCTTCCCGCCACACAGAAGGTACCTGAGAAGAGAACATTACCAGTTTGCTGCTTTCCCTTTTGACATTGCCTCTGCCTCCTTCGTATTCACCAAGGTGGTGGCTCCAGTCATTGCTGCCCTCAGACTTCAAGGTCTGTTTATAGTTTCCTACCTCAACGACTGGCTCATGAAAGCTCAGTCTGATACCATCCTCCTTCAACATCTTCAGATAGCCATATCCTTCCTACAGAGGTTGGATGGCTAATAAATTGGGAAAAATCAGAGATAGTGCTATCCACTCAGTGGAAGTTTCTGTGATTCCTCCTAGACTCTGTGAAATTGCAGATCTTGACCGTTCCAAGGAAACAACGGATAATAACAGCTGCCCAGTTTCTCTTCAGGACTCAACACGTTTCCATCAGAACTGCAATGAGGGTCCTTGGCCTGATGTCATCTTCGGCCTTGGCGGTGCTCTGGGCACTTTGGCACTTGCATCCCCTTCAGAGCAAGGTGTTCAGTGTCTGGATCAGTTGAGACTGGGTATTACTGTATCAGGAGAATGGTCCCTCAATCCAAAGGTGTTCCAACAGATCGTCCAGAGGTGGGGTCTCCCGGAAGTGGATCTAATGATGACCTGACTCAACACCAAGGTGGAGACGTTCTGCTCTTTGTGCCGAGAGGACAATCCCTTGGCAGTGGATGCCCTGTTCATCCCATGGAGGTTCAGGGTGATATACGTGTTCCCTCCAGTTTCCAACTGGAGGGAACACTGTTCAACTTGACAGCCTAGAAGTTGACCAGTCCCTATGAGGACATAGAGGATTATCACAGGCTGTCCGGAGGACTTTAGTCTGCTCCAGTCCAAAGTGGAATTCACTACCAGGAGCTTCCAAAGGATTGGGAGAGTGTTTGGAATTTGGTGCTTGGAGAGGGAGCGTTTAGCTCCTCTATGGTATCTGTTTTGGAATTTCTACAGAGCGGTCTGGACAAGGGCCTTACTCTTGCTACCCTGAAGGTCCATGTGGCTGCCCATTCAGCTCTCCTAGGCAGATGCCTATCCCAGGATCCCTTAGTCTCCTGATTTCTTTAGGGTATTGCTAGGCTTCAACCTCGTATACGAGTCCCTATACCGCAGTGGGATCTGTCTGCAGCTCTTCAGGGGCTCTGTGGGGGTCCATTTGAGCCTCTGGGGGAAGTAGACTTAATGTTTTTGTCTTACAAAGTGACTTTCCTCCTGGCAGTCACCTCTGCTAAAAGAGTTGGTGAGCTTCAAGCTCTGGCTGTACAGCTTAAATTTCTTCCAGGTTTTCTCCCTAAAGTTCTGTCTGGTTTTAACATCAACCGGATTATTTCCTTACCATCTTTTTTTAAATTCTCCCTCTTCACAAGAGGAGAAGTTACATACCTTGGATTTGGTAAGATGCTTGCGCATTTACCTACTGCGCTCTAATACCTCCAGGTAATCCAAAAATGTGTTAATTATTTTTTTCTGGACATAATAGAGGAGTAAAGGCCTCTAAGACCACCTTGTCTAGATGGTTAAAGGAAGCGATATCTGTTTCCTTCCACTCTCAAGGACTATCCATCCCAGGACTATCCATCCCATAAATGTATGGAGGTGCAGCATTATGGAGAACCTTGTGGATGTGGGTGATAACTTTATATTTTATTCTATAATGCATGGGCAGCCAATGTAGCGACTTGCACAGACTGAAGGCATCACTGTAGCGTCTAGATTAGAATGATAGATGAGCCTGGCTTCTGCATTCAGAATAGATTGTAGAGGGGAGAGTGTAGTTAAGGGAAGACCGATTAGTAAAGAGTTACAGTAGTCAAGGCGAGAATGAATCAGAGAGACAATAAAAGTGTTTTTAATGTATCTCTGGTAAGGAAAGGGCGTTTTCTGGAGATGGTTTTGAGGTGGCATTGAATCTGGTGGCTATCAGATCCACCTCGTGCAGACCCCACATTTGGGTGAGTTGAAGAAACACCTCCTTGTTGAGAGACCACTCGCCTGACACAGTGAGACCTCTGCTGAGCTGATCCACCAGAATATTCAGGCGCCTCTTGATGTGCACCGCCTTGAGATGAGTCAGGTTCATCTCTGCCCAAGAAAATATGAGGTTTATTTCCTTGAGAAGAGAGGGCGATCTGGAGCCCCCTGCTTGTTGAGATAAAGCACTGTAGTTATGTCGTCAGAGTGAACTTTCACCGCTTTCCTGTGGAAGAGGGGGGGGAGCAAAGTGTAGAAGTGCACGACATATTGCACTGAGCTCGCACCAGTTGGATGACTGAGTCCTCTCTAACTGATTCCAATTTCCTCTTACAGGGGTCACCCCCTATATGTGCTTCCCACCCGGAAAGAAAGGCATCTGTTGTCAACAGGGACCAGACTGGCTGGACCATGGACATCCCGTCTCTGAGATGAGACCACCACCTGAGTGATCAACGGGTTCTGATGGATAACTGGATAGGATTGTCTAGCCCAAGAGGGCTGCAGTTCCAGACTCTCAAAATTTCATTCTACAGAGGGCGCATGTGCCACAGGGCCCAGGGAACTGCCACTACGGCTGCAGACATAAGCTCTAGAACCTTTGTAGCAGTCCGGATGGTAACTTGCCATCACTTGCCAGAACAGTCCGGATGGTAACTTGCCATCACTTGCCAGAACAAATGCTGGACCACCCAATCAATCTTCTTTGCATGTAGGAGGTAGAGAGATCTCCATCCAAAGAGTCTAGGACAAAGTTTATGAATTGCACCTGGGTAGATGGAACCATGTTTGATTTCGTCCAATTTATCAACCAACCTAGGTCTTGAAGGAAGGCTACTATCAACCTCAGATGGGTGTAAAGAACCTCCTCTGATTGGGCTTTTAGCAACCAATTGTCCAAATAGGGAACGATGAACATCCCTTGGAGATGTAGAGCTGCAACGACTGGAGCCACTACCTTTGTGAAGGTGTGTGGGGCCGAGGTGATTCTGAACGGATGTGCTGTGAACTGGAAGTGGCACAGGGAACCATTCATCACCACCGCTATCCTCAAAAATTGCCTGTGAGGAGAGAAGACTTGGACGTGAAGGTAGGCGTCCCTTAGATCCTGGGTGACAAAAACATTGCTGGCCTGAAGGAAGAAGATTACTGATCTGATTGTCTCCATGCGGAACCGGACTCTGCGAGTATAGCGGTTCAAGAATCTGATGTCCTGAGCCTTTGGCGACAGGAAGACTGGAGAATACACACAGAGACCCCGTTCCGCCAGAGGAATCGGTTCCAAAGCAGCCTTGTCCAAGTATTCTTGGACGGATCTTTCCAATAAGGCTTGCTTGAGGCCAGACAGGATGAGTTCCTACGAATCTGTCGAGGGGAGGAGAAGTAAAATCAATTTTGTACCTCACAGTCCACCCCAAACCCCACATCTCTCCCTCACACGCAGTCCACCCTGCACCCCAATTCTTTAACATAGTCCAACCTGCACCCCAAATCTCTCTCACACACACAGTCCAACCTGCACCCCACATCTACTCCACACACACAGTCCACCCTGCACCCCACATCTACCCCCCACACAGTCCACCCTGCACTCCACATTTCCCCCCCACACACAGTCCATCCTGCACCCCAAATCTCCCCCCACACACAGTCCACCCTGAACCCCACATCTCTCCCACACACAGTCCACCCTGCACTACACATCTCCCCCCACACAGTTCACCCTACACCTCACATCCCCCCTTACCCAGTACTTTACACTCCACATCTCTCCATCTTCCTGCACTGCACGGGATACAAAGGCATGCCCACCTAGTCACATGACTGTCTGATGTCAGACAGGTCCTTCTGGATATACTGTATTAGCTACGCTGGGTTCACACTAGCGTTCGGCAGTCCGTTCTCAGGTTTCCGTTTTCTGCATGCACCGTTTTTTTAAACCAGACACAGAGTACATATCCAACTCAGTGTCCGTTTAAAAAAACCCAGTTTCGCTGCGGAAAGCATAAAACGCTCACCGGAGCTCACGGCTGGACACCTTTCAAACCCATTCAAATGAATGGGTGAGAGAGACTCCTGCAGCTTTCCGTCTCCTGCTCTGTTTTGTGCAGGAAACGGAAACCTGCAAAACGGACTCCCGGGCGCAGATGTGAACGAGCCCTTACCTTTTATCTAGGATAAGAGCGGAGCGGGTGGTGATTGGGTGATGGTTTAACAAGCAAAACACTTCACTTCGTGGGACATTTGGTAAGCCATCCGGAACAGCAGTCTGAAATCGGGACTGTCCCGCGTAATCCGGGACGATTGGGAGCTATGAGAATGATTTTTTTTTTATTTTTGTCACCTTCCCTGGGCCTCAACTAGTATACTTCAGGATCTGTAAATACAGAGTATAATGCAGGGGTCATTTTAGTTTATCCAAGACGAATCTCCGTTTCTTTAGTTCCTTAACCCCCCCCCCCCCCAACAATTTGGAGTATTTGGATTTAACCTGAGACAGTTCACCCATCTCTAATCCTATGTTACCTTTCCCTAAGTGTGTGCGTCTCTGTGACACTGAGTGCAGTAACATTAGGATGCTTTTCGTGTGAATAATGCTCATAAAGGTAAAGTATGCATTATACAATTTTCATGTGTGTTCCACATAATACACAGAAGCTATATGTCCTGTTGACTACTTTCAAAAAGGAAATACGTTACTGTGAATATTGTTGTTTCAGAAACACATTAAATCACCTTATGTCAGATGGGGAGAAACACTGACGAGTCACCAACAGGTCTCAATTAGAGATGAGCGAACAGTGTTCTATCGAACACATGTTCGATCGGATATCAGGGTGTTCGCCATGTTCGAATCGAATCGAACACCACGTGGTAAAGTGCGCCAAAATTCGATTCCCCTCCCACCTTCCCTGGCGCCTTTTTTGCACCAATAACAGCGCAGGGGAGGTGGGACAGGAACTACGACACTGGGGGCATTGAAAAAAATTGGAAAAAGTCATTGGCTGCCGAAATCAGGTGACCTCCATTTTAGACGAATAGTGGATTTCAAATCCGGGTCATATGAGAATGTGAACTTTGTGACTATGAGACAGGGATAGCTGTACAGGCAGGGATAGCTAGGGATAACCTTTATTTAGGGGGGAATGTTATTAAAAATAACTTTTTGGGGCTCTATCGGGTGTGTAATTGTGATTTTTGTGAGATAAACTTTTTCCCATAGGGATGCATTGGCCAGCGCTGATTGGCCGAATTCCGTACTCTGGCCAATCAGTGCTGGCCAATGCATTCTATTAGCTTGATGAAGCAGAGTGTGCACAAGGGTTCAAGCGCACCCTCGGCTCTGATGTAGCAGAGCCGAGGCTGCACAAGGGTTCAAGCGCACCCTCGGCTCTGATGTAGGAGAGCCGAGGGTGCACTTGAACCCTTGTGCACCCTCAGCTCTGCTACATCAGAGCCGAGGGTGCGCTTGAACCCTTGTGCACACTCTGCTTCATCAAGCTAATAGAATGCATTGGCCAGCGCTGATTGGCCAATGTATTCTATTAGCCTGATGAAGTAGAGCTGCATGTGTGTGCTAAGCACACACATTCAGCTCTACTTCATCGGGCTAATAGAATGCATTGGCCAGCGCTGATTGGCCAGAGTACGGAACTCGACCAATCAGCGCTGGCTCTGCTGGAGGAGGCGGAGTCTAAGATCGCTCCACACCAGTCTCCATTCAGGTCCGACCTTAGACTCCGCCTCCTCCGGCAGAGCCAGCGCTGATTGGCCGAATTCCGTACTCTGGCCAATCAGCACTGGCTAATGCATTGTATTGGCTTGATGAAGCAGTGCTGAATGTGTGTGCTTAGCACACACATTCAGCTCTACTTCATCGGGCTAATAGAATGCATTGGCCAGCGCTGATTGGCCGAATTCCGTACTCTGGCCAATCAGCACTGGCTAATGCATTGTATTGGCTTGATGAAGCAGTGCTGAATGTGTGTGCTTAGCACACACATTCAGCTCTACTTCATCGGGCTAATAGAATGCATTGGCCAATCAGCGCTGGCCAATGCATTCTATTAGCGTGAACTGAGTTTGCACAGGGGTTCTAGTGCACCCTCGGCTCTGCTACATCAGATTGCTACATCTGATGTAGCAGTGCCGAGTGTGCATCAGATGTGTAGTTGAGCAAAACTGACTCAGCACTGCTAAGTCTGCATTCGCATAGGAATGCATTGGCCAGCCTTCGGCCAATCAGCGCTGGCTCTGCCGGAGGAGGCGGAGTCTAAGGTCGGACCTGAATGGAGACTGGTGTGGAGCGATCTTAGACTCCGCCTCCTCCAGCAGAGCCAGCGCTGATTGGCCGAATTCCGTACTCTGGCCAATCAGCACTGGCTAATGCATTGTATTGGCTTGATGAAGCAGTGCTGAATGTGTGTGCTTAGCACACACATTCAGCTCTACTTCATCGGGCTAATAGAATGCATTGGCCAATCAGCGCTGGCCAATGCATTCTATTAGCGTGAACTGAGTTTGCACAGGGGTTCTAGTGCACCCTCGGCTCTGCTACATCAGATTGCTACATCTGATGTAGCAGTGCCGAGTGTGCATCAGATGTGTAGTTGAGCAAAACTGACTCAGCACTGCTAAGTCTGCATTCGCATAGGAATGCATTGGCCAGCCTTCGGCCAATCAGCGCTGGCTCTGCCGGAGGAGGCGGAGTCTAAGGTCGGACCTGAATGGAGACTGGTGTGGAGCTATCTTAGACTCCGCCTCCTCCAGCAGAGCCAGCGCTGATTGGTCGAGTTCCGTACTCTGGCCAATCAGCACTGGCCAATGCATTTCTATGGGGAAAAGTTAGCTTGCGAAAATCGCAAACTGACAGGGATTTCCATGAAATAAAGTGACTTTTATGCCCCCAGACATGCTTCCCCTGCTGTCCCAGTGTCATTCCAGGGTGTTGGTATCATTTCCTGGGGTGTCATAGTGGACTTGGTGACCCTCCAGACACGAATTTGGGTTTCCCCCTTAACGAGTTTATGTTCCCCATAGACTATAATGGGGTTCGAAACCCATTCGAACACTCGAACAGTGAGCGGCTGTTCGAATCGAATTTCGAACCTCGAACATTTTAGTGTTCGCTCATCTCTAGTCTCAATCCTCTATCAAGTAGCATTCTATAAAACCTAGCTGCCTATGCTGAATTACTTGTCCCTAAACTGTTACTTAATGTCTGTGTAGTCTGTGTGTAATTGTTGTGCCTGAGGAAGTGGGGTGTACAGGTACTGGCAGAGGGAGCACCTTATTTAGGACAAGGCACACACCTCCACACCCTCTGTCTGGCATAATGTTCCTGCATCATTTTCTGGCATGAATGTTAGTCAATCTGCTAGTGTTTATGACCATGTCCCCACTCTGTCTACTATTTCAGAAAGTGGTAGGGGTGGCATAAAAACCACCAGTAACTACAATTCAATTAATTTAAACCTGCAATTGGGACTTTTTTTACGCCAGAAAACTGTTGTATAATAGTGATAAGTCTGCCCCTTTAAGCACTGATTTCCAGTTTATGTACATGAAAAGCTGAGTAATGTAGTAAATAAATGGCAGTACTCCACTTGTATCGATCCTTAGTTACTGCCCATATTATAGACTAGAGGGGCATTCACAATTCACAGTATTTTACACTGAAATCTCCCAGCATTCTTTGGTGACAATGTCTTCACAAAGTTTTCCTGTAAGACAGCCTTTCCTTCTTTTCTGACTGCCAGTGCGCGCTCTTGTCCCCGCACTGCTCTGGGTGACCATCCACCTCTACTGCGCATGTGTGGGAGCTGTGCAGTAGAGGTGGATTTTTGGCAGCAGTGCACAGAGCATCGCTGTCAGAAAAGAAGGAAGAGCTGTCCCGCAGGAAGAAGCCTAGAAGGTGTGTATGAAGTGGATGGTTGTAAAGGGGGGAAGGGGGAGTAGTAGCAATGCTCCGTTTCCGGAAACGGGGAAATGTATCATTACCAGATAATCAGAAAATGTCTCTGTGATGGTCACATGACCGACCCAGGGATATGGGTAAATATATATTTTTGACTAATTATATTATTTAGAAAGTAGGAGGGGAGAGGGTATTTAGATTAGTGTAGAGATTTCCATTGATCCCGGACAACCCCTTTAAGCAGCAGAATTATGAATGCAGCTCTTGATTATAAATCAGGCTGTGACTGAATGGCACTGCAAGACTAGTAATATGATGTGAATACAGTTACAGAACTTTCCATGTAGGTTCTTTCTAGATATACCGGTAGATATATAGTAGTGTAGCTGTAGAATGGTGTTCCGAGGTGAAAATACACTTTCATAATGCCTGCTTGTATAATACAAATTCTAGCTTTATTCATCAGCTGAGTAAGCCAATGTGTTCAGCAAAGTATGTCGTGTATATTTGTAATCTGGGACCTTCGCTTCAATTGTAGATCATGCAAATGCAATACAATTGTCTTGTATCCCCCACAGGATGTAATGTTTTCATTGTGTATCATGCCATTGAAATCAATGGTGCATGCATTATCACTTCTGCGAGGAGCTCATCTCCATCATCTGTCATTCTTCATTGATTGTGGTATCATTGCCTGCTGAATCATAGGAAGATGTTATACAGAGACATACAAGATTTATCAATGTAAAATCCAAGGATACAAATAGATCTTCGCTTGTCAAGTCCTGACACTCCCCATGTGACAGTACTATGAGGATTGTGCCCATGAATACTTACCATTTGCAATGGTTTCATTTCTTTTGCCTTATACATGATGTCCATCAATCATTCTCTCCTGGGCAATGTGTGGATTAATAAAACTAGGTCTGTATCTGTGTCTATACATATATCCGGTATGGATTCATTCATATTGTCAGTATCCAATTCATAAAAAGAAGTATGCTGCCCCTAAATTAAATGAATATATAATCACTCTATATACATTACTTTTAATAGAAGTGAGCTTCACATTAAGACAAGGAAAGTGAGCCAAGCTTGGCAGAACTGATGTATGAAAATCTGTAAATCAAAGAATTACATTACTTTTTCATTTAACTATAATGTGGAACAGCTCAGCATTATACATTATGTAAATCCACAATGCCTGACAAGCAGCAGAAGTATTGAAGCGACCAGGGGACTGGGATTTTTTAGCCAATTTGATGAAAAGCAGAAAAATGATGTTTGAAGGAATTGAGGGTAATATGTTTTGTTTTGGAAAATCTTCATTTGGCTGTGTTAGATTCTGGCACAGATGGACTGAGATACTTGCTCCTCTACTACACATTATGATTATTATTTAGACTCTCAAGCCAAAGTATGAAGGTGACTAAGAGAATATAATTCTTTTCTGCCAAAAATCAGACCCATCCTTGTATGTTTGCAAATCTTTTCTTAAAATATACACAAGAAAAAGTACGAGTAGTCCTACAAACACATACAGTACAAGAGGTTGTTGTAGAGAATGGGTGGAATATATTTATTCTGGCACTTTGCAATATTTTCCTCATATATGGGTAGGTTCACACTACCATTGGATATCCATTATGATTGTATCCATTAAAAAAAACAAGCAGATACCTATCATAATAGTCATTAATGGACGCTAACTAATGTTAATGTGTCCATTTATTTTAACTGATCCTTTTAGTGGACCAGTTAAAAAAATGGACACATTAGCACAAGTTAGTGTCTGTTCTTCTACTTTCTGTTTTTTTTTCCTTTGTTTTTTTTTTTTGTTTCTACTTTCTGAGCATGCACAGAAAAAAAAGGACAGTAATAATGGACACCCATCTGTTGCTGTCCGTTACTAGAGATGAGCGAGTAGTATTCGATCGAATACCTCCCTTTGCATAGTTATTGGTGTACTCGGTTGAATACCACGCGGTAAACATTCGATTCCCCTCCCACCTTCCCTGGCGATTTTTTTACACCAAAAACTATGCAGGGGCGGTATTAAGCTTTAATGTTAAAAAAAACAACTGACGCTTGATGTTCATTATGTAACCATTTCCTGCAAGTCGGATTTTTTTTCCTGCAACCCCCTCCCCCCCAGAAACGGACATGTGACAGATTTGGTGTATAACGGACAATAACGGTCACTATCAGAAAACATATAAAATTTCCATTGATTTCAATAGAATTTTAATAGCTTCTGCTGTTGCACATTGCTAAAATCTTGTAATGGACAATGGCAACGCAGGTCACCAGTGGTAGTGTGAACGCCCGCTAATACAGTCCTATGAAAAAGTTTGGGCACCCCTATTAATCTTAATCATTTTTAGTTCTAAATATTTTGGTGTTTGCAACAGCCATTTCAGTTTGATATATCTAATAACTGATGGACACAGTAATATTTCAGGATTGAAATGAGGTTTATTGTACTAACAGAAAATGCGCAATATGCATTAAACCAAAATTTGACCGGTGCAAAAATATGGGCACCTCAACAGAAAAGTGACATTAATATTTAGTACATCCTCCTGTTGCACAGATAACAGCCTCTAGTCGCTTCCTGTAGCTTTTAATCAGTTCCTGGATCCTGGATGAAGGTATTTTGGACCATTTCTTTCTACAAAACAATTCAAGTTCAGTTAAGTTTGATGGTCGCCGAGCATGGACAGCCCGCTCTCAAATGATCTGAAAACAAAGATTGTTCAACATAGTTGTTCAGGGGAAGGATACAAAACGTTGTCTCAGAGATTTAACCTGTCAGTTTCCACTGTGAGGAACATAGTAAGGAAATGGAAGACCACAGGGACAGTTCTTGTTAAGCCCAGAAGTGGCAGGCCAAGAAAAATATCAGAAAGGCAGAGAAGAAGAATGGTGAGAACAGGCAAGGACAATCCACAGACCACCTCCAAAGAGCTGCAGCATCATCTTGCTGCAGATGGTGTCACTGTGCATCGGTCAACTATACAGCGCACTTTGCACAAATAGAAGCTGTATGGGAGAGTGATGAGAAAGAAGCCGTTTCTGCACGTACGCCACAAATAGAGTTGCCTGAGGTATGAAAAAGCACATTTGGACAAGGCAGCTTCATTTTGGAAACAAAAATTGAGTTGTTTGGTTATAAAAAAAAGGCGTTATGCATGGCGTCCAAAAAGAAACAGCATTCCAAGAAAAACACATGCTACCCACTGTAAAATTTGGTGGAGGTTCCATCATGCTTTGGGGCTGTGTGGCCAATGCCGGCACCGGGAATCTTGTTAAAGTTGAGGGTCGCATGGATTCCACTCAGTATCAGCAGATTCTTGAGAATAATGTTCAAGAATCAGTGACGAAGTTGAAGTTACGCTGGGGATGGATATTTCAGCAAGACAATGATCCAAAACACCGCTCCAAATCCTCAGGCATTCATGCAGAGGAACAATTACAATGTTCTGGAATGGCCATCCCAGTCCCCAGACCTGAATATCATTGAACATCTGTGGGATGATTTGAAGCGGGCTGTCCATGCTCGGCCACCATCTAACTTAACTGAACTTGAATTGTTTGTCCAAAATACCTTTATCCAGGATCCAGGAACTGATTAAAAGCTACAGGAAGCGACTAGAGGCTGTTATCTTTGCAAAAGGAGGATGTACTAAATATTAATGTCACTTTTCTGTTGAGGTGCCCATACTTTTGCACCGGTCAAATTTTGGTTTAATGCATATTGCACATTTTCTGTTAATACAATAAACCTCATTTCAATCCTGAAATATTAATGTGTCCATCAGTTATTAGATATATCAAACTGAAATGGCTGTTGCAAATACCAAAATATTTAGAACTAAAAATGATTAAGATTAATAGGGGTGCCCAAACTTTTTCATAGGACTGTATAACCAATGTTGCAAAAATTTGTTTGCAGTAACAAGGTTTTGGATGATTAAATATTTCAAAGGCAGAACGTGAAAACTTGTCCCTTTTCATAACATTCCCTTCTTACGTGTAGTTGTGGCCAAGGGAATAACTGCAATGTAATCTTGCTTAATGTAGAGCATGCTCTCTTTTTGCAGACAACCATTTATATTCACACATTTCTACAATACAATGACAATGCAGCAATGTGTGCAACAGTCTCCTGATGAAGTGTCTGCACTTAGTGCACAGTGTTTATAAGTGAAGTGTTCAAGCAATTGTCTTTTAAAGGGACTCTATCATTGGGAAAACTCATTGCTAACTAAGAATATACTGTACTTGCATAGCCTTTAGAAATGCCATTCGATACATAACTTTTGAATTTTAATCCCCTCAGTGGTTGTTGAATAAGCCCGTTTTTATACATATACTAATTAGCCAGCAATGAGCACTGAAAGTCTCAGCGAGCATTGCCTGCTATGTGTGTGTGAGAGCAGGGAGGCTGCTACTGCTGATGGCTCATCAGTAGGGTTGAGCCAGTCTTGAAATTTCAGGATCAGTTTTAAAATCTGATTTCCGATCATTTTCCATTCTAACCCAATCCCGATCCCAATTCCGATCCTAATGCAAGTCAATGGGATTTTTTTAAATAATCAAAGATCAAATATTAATAATAATCAAAGATCAGATTTTAAAAACCATCCTATTCGCTACACAGCATGGAGTCCAAAAATTGTTTCAATTTTTGGACTCTTTGCTGCGTAGTGATTAAAAAAAAAATCCCCCGGCTACTTAGCCCCCCTGGAGTCCACTTACCTGCACACATCCGCTGCCGCTCCCTGGTTCTTCTCGGTCCGGTCCTCTCTCATTGACACGCCTTCAGAGCGCCGTGCGCCTCCCACCTCCCTAGGCTAGATGATGGGAGTAGGCAGGGCTTGTTGTGGCTTAGGAGAATGTGGGTGGGGAGACGTGAGTGCATCACTCACGTCTCCCCTCCCAGTACCTGCCCACGCTCTCCTAAGCCACAAGGCCCACCGTCTCCCAGCATCTCTAACACTATTCTAGGGAGGCGGACGCATGCAGGGCGCTCTGAAGGCATGTGAAGGAGAAAGAAGAGGAGCGAGAAGAACCGGGGAGCAACAGCGGCAGAACATCTGTGCAGGTAAGTTGAGCGGAACAGAGTGATTTACCACAGCCTGCCACTCTTCTGCTTCGTCCCTGTTTTACCGTACACTCAGCTCTGCTACATATGAGATGTAGCAGAGCCTAGTATACGGCACAGGAGGGAGGAAACAGAGGAGTAGTACGCTCCCATAGGAATGAATGGACTAACACCCTGCGTGCCGGCCGCTTCCATTCATTCCTATGGGTGCATGCTCGCTCATCTGATACTATAGCTTTTCACTTGTGGAAAATAACCTCCGACCTCGATCCTGCCGGAAAAGATCAGGATCGGAATTCCGATCACGTTGTAAAATTTACTCAATCGCCGATCCCAATCGCTCAACCCTACTCATCAGCCTTCCCTGCTCTCACACACAGCAAGAGGAGCCATCTTGCCGGAAGAAGCGTGTAAGAAAAGTATATAATACGGATCGGTACTTGGGATGCGTAGGTAGGAAGGGGCTGGATAGCTAGAGAGAGGGCGATGGCGGGGGGGGGGGGGGGGGGGGTTGTAAGGTGAGAGAGATTAGTGAGGAAGTTACATAACTGGAAGCAATACCATGTAAATGAAAGCAGGAGATACCAGCAGCTCCCAGAGACGCCCAGAAATCACTCAACACAGAAGGTGCTGACTTTTTTTTAAAAAAAACTTTTTTTTGCCCAGAAAACCCCATTAAGCATTGTACAGATGTGTCTACTCTTAACTTAGATCAAATTTGGTTCTGAACTTTGATTTCTCATAAAGCCAATTCAATACAATACCACAATGCTAACAAAACTTATATAGAAAAGTCTGTGACACAGAGTAGTGCAAGTTCATGTTATTTTGACATGCTAGCTATTTTGTGACATGCATTTCTAGATTTGTCCAGTCAAGAGGAAAAGGTAAATAAAGACATTTGTATTACAGGCTAAATCAATCATTTCAGCAGCCAGCAAGTAATACTACCTGGGTAAATGTAAGAAAGATCAGTTAGAGTGTCTTTATAACGCAACCCTTTTGCAGTATGAAGAAATGAATGTGTCAGAGGCATGTTCCTGAATAGAACCACAGATCTGTCAAGATGGTATACTTTGTATATCTTTATATTTTCTACGACAGACCTTTAACCATGGAATTTGAATTTACATTGTTGACATGTCCCTTACGTTCAGTGCATACAAGAGATTGGACCTTGAAGATCTCCAATCTCCGATGCTTGCAGCCTAGAGTCCACTGTACTTCATAAACCAAACTTCATAGTGGCGGGCTGAGTAATGTTGCTACAAAATATTAAGTTGTTAGCTTGACTTTAACCTAATAATACACTTAACTTAAGAAGAAAAAAGCGTAACTGCTGGAGGCGCACACAGATTAACTAACACCTGGGGTTTCCCAACACAGTATATTCAATCTAATGAGAAGAAACATAAGAGGAGCCAAAGCAGGCGAGTCACATAAATTCTGCCAGTAAATATTGTAAAAAACATGTTTGTCTTCCCAAGTTGCAGCCTTCATTATCCCCAGCACATAACCCTCAAGGTCAAAGTAATCCTTTATCTTGAGCTAGATGAAGTGAGTTCAGGTATTTTACTTGAGAACCAGCAGCCGCAATGAAGTCTTAATTGTGACCATACAGCCTTTGGAGACTTGAAAATAAAACTTGTTTAATCAAGTGAAAAGACTTATACCAGTGATCATTTTTATATTGCCGATAGAACTGCATCTGCTTAGACGAGGCTCTGGGAACTCGGCAAAGGCTTTTAATTGGGAAGGAAAAATTTAGACATTTACTGTACGGAGTAAGAAAAAGCTATATCATCAAACACGGGGAAAGCTATATCAACAAATGCTATTAGTGAGGCAGGAGGAAATGTCGGTTAACATGGCTGATAGAGGAAATGATGGGATATGACAAGCCATAAGTATGTTTGAAGAAACAATGTGAAATTGAAGGAATGTATTTGACATTCTGTACATATTGCTAATGCAGGGACAATAAGTAGGGCAGATTAAATCTCAGCAGAATATTACAATGCACATACAACAGAGTTTACATTTCTATACGCTTTCAAAACACATTGTATAACAAATACCAACAGAAGACAGATTTAATTATATACTACAAAAGGTGGAGGCCTACTACATCTACTGGTCTCCAACAAGAAAAAAAATCATAATTAATGCGTGATCCATAGTTAAAGGGGTTATGTCATGAAAAATATTTATCCTCTATGAATTGGATAAAAGAACAATGGTTATTGGTTAGGGCTGAACACTGAGGCATGTACCCATAGGACCCTATGGTGAGGCAGGAACAACCCTGCCATGTCGAAAGATAGATCTAATATGTGCTCTAAAATGGACGGACAGGCCTCTGATATTTTTGCCACTGGCATGGACAAAAAAATTACATAGACCAAAAACTAGGTATTGCAATTTATTAAATTGATTGACAACCCATTGTATGCCTCCTATAAACAAATTCATGGTTTTTAAATTCTGTGCACAATAATTGCAGTCGCCTTGAATGGTAGAGTGTCCTAGGTAATTCTTGCAGTTTTCAATGCGACTGCTACAGACTAGCTTGTCTTTTTATGAAAATGTGGGAGCAACCTGGAGGGGGCATGAAAATGTGGGGGCAACCAGAAGGGGGAAATGATACCTTAGGTACACAAGGAGAGGGACATTATAATATAATGCCTGATGGGCCACTTTGTGAGGTGGGGGGGGGGGGGTCAATGTGTAATGCTACTACGGTACATGGGCGTTATACATTGTGAATGCCACTTCCTCCACAATCCTTAGAATGGGGTTTGTTTTACTCCTGTTGTGAATGCAGCCACTGTGAAGGCTGCTGAACCCCTGGTGGATGCAGATATGTCTCTAGTCCAATACACTTCAATGGGAGCACCAGAGATAGTCAAGTGCTACACTCCCATAGATGCTGAAGATACTTAGGTCTCTCAGGCTGCTTATAATACCAAAAATAACATGTGGCCTGGTGTTTTTCTGTTGAAAAATGGCTACTGGGATACTTTAGAGAAATGGCCATATGAGACACCTCTTATTTTCATTGCAGTTTATCATTGTTCTTCCAACGAATTGGACAGGTAAGGTTCAACAGTGCTGACATCTTGGCCTTGGCATTTATCTGTCTGCTGGAATGATAAACCAAGGTCTCTCAATTCAGGTATTCTGACCTTCTCGGTTTGTGACTAGGGGTGATAACTGACATGTCCATGAACAGGAGGCAACGCATGATCATCCCACACCACCCATTTTTGAGGTTTCATTTAGTTAAAGACTTTGCTTTTAATCTTACTTTTATGCCCCTCCCACATGCCACAGATTGAAACTAGATGCATGAAAATTTGGTCATTTCCAGATTGGAGTGACACCTGTTATTTTCACAGTTTTCATAATCTTATGACTTGTCCTTCTTGGTGTTGCAATGTTGAGGAGTCTTACACATTAATAAATAAGTGCAATATCTACAGATGTACTGTTAGGGTGCATTCACACTGAGTAAATGCTAGCTTATTCTGAACGTAAAACACGTTCAGAATAAGCGGCGTCTAAAGCAGCTCCATTCATCTCTATGGGAGCGGGGATACGAGCGCTCCCCATAGAAATGAATGGGCTGCTTCTTTCACTCCAAGCAGTCCCATTGAAGTGAATGGGGAGTGCCGGCGTGTACGCTCCGGCATGAGCAGAGCTATCCGTATACGCCGGCACTCCCCATTCACTTCAATGGAACTGCTCGCAGTGAAAGAAGCAGCCCATTCATTTCTATGGGGAGCGCTCGTATGCCGGCTCCCATAGAGATGAATGGAGCTGCTTTAGACGCCGCTTATTCTGAACGTGTTTTACGTTCAGAATAAGCTAGCGTTCACTCAGTGTGAATGCACCCTTACTGTATAATCCAATCCCATACTTGTTTTTACTTTCTGAACTGAAAGAGCCATAAAAGATTTCTTATTCCAAATTCACATGTACCTCAGTCTGCTTATGTTTTATTGGATGGTTCTGTATTTATCTGAATATCCCTGTTCTCTACAATACCCACAAGTGCAGATTAATCCTAATAAAATTCAGCATAAAAGGTTTTACAATTCATTCATTTAAATGCTCCTTAAGCAGATCTGTAAAGCCAAAGTCACAATGTCATGAAATTTTAAACAAACCTAAATCTGAGAATGTAAACAAGTTTTTACCCATAAATCTTAATAATATGAAATCTGCTCCTCGTCGGAAAAGATACAAGTAAATGACATATAGCCGGAGCCCTAGTAAACTATACCTGTCATTTATTTGGATTAACTTCATATGACTTCCATTTCTGAAAGATATTTCCCTTACAGTAAAACACAGTCTGCCCATGTCAGACTCAAAGTGACAGTGAAATGTAGAGAGTGTCTCCAAGCATGCATGACAGAGCTCTGCTGGAACTGAATATATGGCAATGGAAATTTACTTAAATAGCACTACTTGTTAAGAGAAACAGTATATACCAACCCCATTGAAACTGATAATCTGGGAAATAAGCCTGGGGTGTCCTCAAGAAAGAAATTGTTTATTATTAAACAGCCCCCACATGTATGGGCTAGTTAATGACTGAGATTTTCTTTTCTTATTTATCTGCACAGGACTATATTAACACATTCGTGGATCTCATAAGAGGTATCAAACCAACCCAGGCCCCCTCCACCTACCACAATGCATACTTCTCAGCTTATGGAAGACACAAAAAACAGCGCTTAATGACAATTTAATTTGTTTTAAGCGATGCTCCTGTCCCCATCCAATTCCTTTATGTTGCCCTTTTTAGTGTAATACATAGTGATGATGCTTCCTTAAAGGGGTTGGCCACTTTCAGACCAATATTGACAAACAAATGTACAATAAAAAGATATACAATTTTCCAATATACTTTCTGTATCAATTCCCAGGGGTAAACCATGGCTTTCTGCTGCCTGAAGCAGAGGGGGCGGGGCCGAGGGGGTGGGGCCGAGCAGAAGGGGGCAGGGCGGTCCGAGTGGAGGGGGCGGGGCCGAACGGAGCAATCGTCTTTAGCAGGCAGAGAGCCGGCAGGGAGAGGACCTGCTCTCTGCTTGAGCGTGAGGGGCAGCTGCTGGAGCAGCGCTGCTCCAGCAACCACTATTGCTTTTCCAGGGCCCACGTCCACACTGCTATTATATATGTTATTACTCTAGGTAAGAAGTTGTCAGCAATCTTAAACTGGGTGGATCACTGTAATGACAGACTGACAACCTGGAACACTGAGCACCTGTTACTTTTACAATAGCAGGCTGGTAGTAACCTGGAAGGCTGTTAAAACAGTGTCATTCATGTGTATTATTCCTAGTTCACATTGATACTGACAGCAGATTAAACAGAACTCACTGCTATCCTCAGTATGAAAGCAGGAGGCTCCACCCTCCAGGTGGAGTCAAAGTCAGTTTGCTCCATTGAGCCAGCTACTACCCCCATGACGAGTATTGTGACAATCCCACTGTACCCACCCCTAGTTTCTGGATGTCCTGGTTTAGCATCCCTGGTTAGGAAGTATGAAGCGTCTTGAAAGCTGTGCCCATGCTTCTAACAGGTAAGTAAAGCAACAACGTGTATTCCATACAATAGAATAATAAAACACTCTCCAAAGTTCCATCTCTATATATGTGCTGACTTTTTTATTACTTGCAAAGTGGATGGAATTCAGGCTAATCCTATTCACACATTGCAGAAAAAAGACTGCAGTGGAAATGCTGAGATTTCAAAAATGGAAGAGTTTTTGCAAATCACAGCATGTCAACGATGCTTATGGAAATTCTGACAGTTTCCATATAGGTATAATAGAAGCAGAAAGTCTGCAGAGGAAAATTTTGCAGACTTTCTGTAAAAAACGCTGTGGTAAAAGGCAATGCGTATCCACCACTGTCTTTTCTACAGTGCTACATGGGGCCTTAGCCTTAACATGTGCAGTTACAAACCCCCCTGAGAACTGTAAAGAAATAAACTGTTTGTGTCCATTTGATGTTACTTGCAGCCTCACCATTGTCGCGACCGGGTCCTGAGTAGAGATGGCGAGGGGGATTTGTTCAGTGCCAGGTGCATCCCAAATTTTCCACATTGTTTGGTTTTCAACAAAATAAAACAAATGTCAGTCATTGTACTGTGCAGTGGTGTACCAAAAGTCTTGCGGGCCCGGGTACAAACTTCTGTTCGGGGCCCCCTACTCCCTCCCTACAGCAAATATTTGACAGTGATGGTTACGTTTGCTGCAGCAGTATCGCAGATACTTGAAAGGTATACAGCTGTAGTACCCACAACTGCAGTTATCAAAAATATGATGAGAGAGCAGTGTAGCTCCTGGTATATAAAAACAATACTCTGCTGATCAATTCTTTTAAGTTACTGTGGTGCTTTTGTGAGCACCGTGACTCCTTCCTTCCCTATTTACAGTGCACAGCATCAGTTTTATAATCACCAAAAATGTTATTACAGCCTGTAATAATAGTACACAGCTGCTATTAAACAGATGGCGTGTGATGGGAATAGTGAAGGGGCCTCACACAGTATTATATGCCCAGCAGTGGCTCCCACACAGTATTATATGCCCAGCAGTGGCTCCCACACAGTATTATATGCTCAGCAGTGGCACCCACACAGTATTATATACCCAGCAATGGCTCCCACACAGTATTAAATGTCCAGCAGTGGCTCCCACACAGTATTATATGCTCATCAGTGGCTCCCACACAGTATTATATGCCGAGCAGTGTCTCCCACGTAGTATTATATGCTCAGCAGTGGCACCCACACAGTATTATATGCCCAGCAGTGGCTCTCACACAGTATTATATGCCCAGCAGTGGCTCCCACACAGTATTATATGCTCAGCAGTGTCTCCCACATAGTAATATATGCTCAGCAGTGTCCCCCACATAGTATTATATGCTCCACAGTGGCTCCCACACAGTATTATATGGTCAGCAGTGGACCCCACACAGTATTATATACTCCCAACAGCCCCCTCCGCTCCAGTGCTATTAGTACACTTTGGGATCTCCTCAGATCCCGGAGTATAATAATAGGAGACCCAGGGAAGGTGAATAAAAATAATAAACACTAATACTCACTTGACTTATTACTCTGCAATGTCTCATTTTGTCTGTAGTGTATCCCTATGATTTGAAAAGTGTTGCGGAATATGTTAGTGATAAATAAAATGTATTATTAATCAGTACTGCTGGTGACATTGTAAAACCTAGTAGAATGAAACTGTCTACTGCTAGTGTGGAAATATGACTTTTGTCAAAATCAATCGTGTGAATCCATGAGGGTCGGGGGGCATTAAGTTAGGGCTACTAGAGTGGACATTAAATTTTTTTGGGCGTTCCTCTTTTTACATGCTTCCTTCCACCATTCTTGAATGGGATAACCAGTTAAACCAATCACAGGCCAAAAAGATTCTGAATGCTCTAACCTCACTATAAACTAAAGTTGTTTGATGAAACCCAAACAAAATAGGGTAAGATTAGGTGCCACAATTTTAGGTGTTACAGACTGGGGAATATTCTGTGAATTATTAGGGTGCATTCACGTCATATTTTTTACATCTGTTGAGTAGATAGATTTAACGGAAACAAAAAGTGGAGGTAAACTGATGGCATTCTGTTCACATAGAGATAAATGCAACATAAAAAAGGATCAGTTTCTGTCCATTTTTTATGGTATACTACATTTTTGTAGGGGAAAAAAAAGAAACATCCATCTTTTTAAAATTAATCTCTATGTAAATCGGCAGCCATTCAATGGACCAGCTAAACTGATGTAAGCATGATGTGAACACATCCATACTGTGCAGATGCTTTTACAAAATAGCCAGCACCTTATATAAAAGCTACATGCCTGCAAAATACAATGTAGAGTATCTATGACATGAGAATATACTGTATATATATATATATATATATATATATATATATATATATATATATATATTTTAAATGTAGATTGTGAGCCCCATATAGAGCTCACAATGTACATTTTTCCCTATCAGTATGTCTTTGGAATATGGGATGGAAACCCATGCAAACACGGGGAGAGCATACAAACTCCTTGCAGATGGTTTTATGCCCTTGGTGGGATTTGAACACCAGGACCCAGCGCTGTAAGGCTGCAGTGCTAACCACTGAGCCACCGTGTGGCCCTGAATATACTGTATATATTTGGTGGTATATACAGTAGAATAACTATGTAATTATTATAATGTGCTATACGTGGGATCAAGCTGTAACCTTGGAAAGGAATTGATCTGTCTCTTCTTTGTACACGTCCTCTGTATAACCAACATCACTATTTAGGTTATTTTCTATTTATTTTCTATTAATAATATTTCTATTATTTTAAATTACATTCACATTCGAAAATAAGATTTAGTAGTTTTATTGGTACTATTTTCTGGTACGCTAGCTTGTGTGTGGTATTGCCACTCCACCCCATTCACCTTAATGTCCTGAACTTCAATTTCACATACAACCCATGTGCCTGGAAGATGGCAGCCATGTTTTTAATACAATATAACCTATATAAACTGGTAAGTTGGGGAGAGCTCAAAGTATCTTCAGCAGTGGGGTATTTTCTATTGTAGCCCTCTATATAAACTCATTCTCATCACTAAACTAAGCAGCTGCCACAGACTTCAGCTCTACTCTAGTGGAACAGAGCTGAGAAGCAGCCAAGAAGCCGCATGAGCTCTATCCTTAAGATGTAGATTACATATTCTGTCATGTTTAGGAGCAAAATCACAACAACTACATCTGATGGAAATAAGTAGTGATGGTTGGAAAATTGAGCAAGCTGAAGAAAAGAGTTTTGCCTTGTCTGAGAGTCCGCTTGTGGCTTTTGGCTGTGACCCTTCTAAACGGAGTCACTGAGGTTCTCTTAAACCTTTCTATTATTGTAAGAAATAATAATTGGCTTATTTCATTGTTCTCAGCTAGTCTAAGAATATTAGAGGTTGCAGTTGAAGCTTTTGTTCAGCTTGACATTGTAATAACTTTAAAATGTCTTAAAGAATCAAAAATGTCTTCAAGACAGTACTGGCAAATTAAAGACACATAATAGGAGCAAAGTATTGTTCAGATTTAGGGTGGCTCCACATGTAGCGTAAACGCTGGAGTTTACAGTCACAGCAAAGTGGATGGGATTCTACCAAATCCTATCTCCCCTTAGTGGTAAAAAAAAAAAAACACACTGCGGACATGCAGCGATTTCCAAATTTGCTGCGGTTTTGTAAATTGCAGAAGGTCAATTATACACCTATGGAAATACCAGCAGTTTCCCTATAGACACAATGAAACATCTGTGAACTGGCCAAAGCATTGTGGGAAGGACCTCAATGCATTGTCGCTGCATTTTTTCCTACAGCACGTGGGGCCTTAGCTTTACAATGTTTAAATGAGAATGTTAATTCAAATCTGATATAAAAGGAAAAAGAGGACCAGAAATCCTGTAAGCAAGGCAGACCTAAGCAGGTGTACGACAGTGTACAAGAATATTGATTTGTTTATCATATAGTATATTTTTCCACAAATCAAAATTACAGCCAAAGTATTAAGTCTAACAATATGACTGGCAATGCTATATACACGTCCAGCATTGTCATTCTCTTCCAGAGCAATGTGCACTGTGAGCCAGGCAAGTAGAGCATAGTATTCCACATTTAGGCTGAGGCCCCATGTTGTTAAAATTCAGCTTTTTTTGTTTCAGATTTTGCTGCAACATATTTTGCTAAGTAACATATAATCTTCAGGGGGTAGTACATCATAAATAGGTGGACTGATTTAAAGAAAAAAATGACAAATTTATCATCAGGGGCACAGAGTCAGATGGATGCAGGGCCGGTTTTAGACAAAATGGGGCCCTGGGCAAATTTAAAGGGGCTCTATCAGCAAAATCATGCTGCTAGAGCCCCACATATGCGTGCATAGCCTTCAAATAGGCTATTCAGGCACTGTAAATGTTATATTAAACTACCCCCCCGTTTTAAAATAATAACCTAAAAAAGAATGTGCTCTACTTACCGAATGTGCACCCTGGGCGGGCATTCAGGGTGTGTCTTCATCTTCATCCCCGCCTCTTCTTCCTCCGATGTCCTCCGGTCCCGTCTTCCTCCATTGCTCACGAACGGACAGTGATAGCCGGGGCGCATGCGCAGTAGCCGTAATAGAAGCCGCATGCTACTGCGCATGCGCCCAGGCCATTTTTCCATGTCAGTGTCCGCGAGCGAGCGCTGGAAGAAGATGGGACCGGAGGACATCGGAGGAAGAAGAGGCGGGGATGAAGATGATGACACACCCTGAATGCCCGCCCAGTGTGCACAATCCGTAAATAGAGCACATTCTTTTTTAGGTTATTTTTTTAAAACGGGGGGGGGGGGGGTAGTTTAATATAACATTTACGGTGCCTGAATAGCCTTTTTAAAGGCTATTCACGCATATGTGGGGCTCTATCAGCATGATTTTGCTGATAGAGCCCCTTTAAAAGTGGGGCCCCAAATGATGAAATGTTCAATGTTTAATTCAATGTGATGTGAAGCAACGAGGCATATGCCCTTCCCTATACACGAAAAAATATTTATATATATTGAGTTATCAAATAGGACCACTATACCAGGATTAAATACTGTCATGTCAGGCACTGACCGCTATACCAGGACTTCGATTTGTGCTCCCCACACAATAACCCTAATATTATATGCCCCACACTATAATGTTCTTCTCAAATTGAGCCCACAGTATAAAGTCTCTCCTTGTGCATCCACAGTTTGTTTAAAGGGGCTCTATCAGCAAAATCATGCTAATAGAGCCCCACATATGCGTGAATAGCCTTTAAAAAGGCTATTCAGGCACCGTAAATGTTATATTAAACTACCCCCCAGTTTTAAAATAAAACCCTAAAAAAAAAATAAAACCCTAAAAACCCTAAAAAAGAATGTTATCTACTTACGGATCGTGCACGCTGGGCATTCAGGGTGCGCCGTCTTCTTCATCCCCGCCTCTTCTTCCTCCGATGTCCTCCGGTTCCGTCCTCCTCCGGCGCTCGGAAACTGACACTGATAAAAAAAAAATGGCCTGAGCGCCTGCGCAGTAGCCGTAGTAGAAGCCGCATGCTACTGCGCATACGCCCACACTGCTGTGAAGAAAGATGTTCCTGACTGATTGTCAGGAACGCCCTTCTGATGTTGAAGAGCTACGGTACCGGCACCGATAGCTCTTCACCCGGGCTACAGATTGTGAAAGCCGACAGTGTGCTGAATTCAGCAATTTCTAGTGGTAACCAACTGATGAAAGGTCCTCTTTAAGTAGTTGCACATGATGTCCTGCCGATGTATACTTTCTCTGTATTAATAGGGAAAGTATACGACTGGCAGGGGGCCCCTGTGTGTGTTGGGGCCCTGGGCAATTGCCCAGTTTGCCCCCCCTTCCCAACGCAGGCCCTGGATGGATGTTAGACGTGGATCACACGTGCATTTGGGGACCCCACGAAAGGAAACCTAATTCACTTAAAAAAGCAGTTACCAATGGAAATCTGTGGACCCCATAGACTATAGCTGAAAAATGCGGAAAGAAAAGTAGGACTACGAATGGAATCCACGAGAGAGATCAAGTGCAGGTGTGAACCTAGCCGTACTTAGCATTTTAAATTAGTTACAGGTTCACTTTAAAGAATATAAAAGATAAAAATCCTATTCCTGATCTTTAAGTAGTACTGTATATTACTCTCCTTGGTAATTTTACTATTACAGTTGTGAAGATGACAATTAGTGCCTGGGTACTTCCTGAAGTATATTGTATGTATCTAATCAAATTAAGTGATAGAATTAGGTGGAATGTAGTGTATATCTGTGCTATATGTGCAAAAGAAACCTGCTGTACTACAATGGTTGGCAGCTTCAGAAATTAAAACATATGCAAAGTGCATACAAAGTACATAAGTACATAAGTCAGAGAGTTGTATAGTTTGTGGTTAGCATAATAATGAAGGTAAATGTTATTATGACACATGACCTGACTACCCAATGCTTTAGAAATATTACTCCCTAACACCAGTACCTCTAAAGAAACTTTTAGTACACAAAACCTATATATGCGCTATTGTTGCTGCCTAGTGCTGTCAGTGGTTTATATTTATAGATATAAGTCTTGGATTACATTATCTTACAGGTGTTGTTTTGTATTAGAGCCAATTAAAATGTAATTGAAATGTACATCTCTCGCTTAACTTGTCACATGCAAGCAGTTAAGTAGAAACTAAAAATAGGATTTAAGCAAATATGAAGAAAATGCCAATTTAAAAACACATTTTATTTCAAAGAAATAATTTGCTGCACTTCAAGCTAAGTTTCTTCAACTTCAAAGAGTCAGGTACATGGCCGTAGTTGTTTTACGTATATTATCCGCAAATACAGATAAATAATTGCAAATAGGATTTGGGTTTATTAATATCTCTACCCCCCCCCCCCCATACACACACCCTTGCTTTTTACAGCTCCGAGTCTGGGCAGAAGAAACCTTTCTGCAGAATACGGAGCAGGACCAATTCCTGTATGGGATCATACAAGTCTCTTTGCAGATCTGTGATTATGGATCACATAAGAATGCAATATAGACGTGTTTTTTTGCAGAATACAGTTCTGTTTTGTGGACATTAAAATTCACTATAGTCATGTGCATGTAGCTTTAGGTTCAAAGGTATTTATTGAAAGATATCAAAGAACAAAGTATAAAACATACATACGAACAATCATAAGATCAGTTCAAAAAGGTAAGGCATAGCATATAATGCAAGGAAACAAAAACAAGCCCATAAGTAACATGCCTGTTGAAAAAGAAAAGGGAGAAAAAGGTTAAAAAAATCAGTAACCAATATAAGAGGGAAAGAGGATGAGGATTTCTCAATATCCAGAGCTAGTAATGAGATGGACTTACAATGGAAGTTGACCCACTGAATAATGTTGCAGAGTTCTCTAACATTATCAGAAGCCTGTTTACCTGGAATAAACCCCACCTAGTTGGATTGTATGTGGGAAGGTAGGAGGCTATTTAAACAGGTGGCAAGGATGGGGAATAATAGTTTTTGTATACAATTTTAAAAGTGAAACAGGTTGTGGCATCCTTTCCAGGTTTGAGAATAACTGTGATGGACATGCTAAACATGTCCTAGGGGAATTTTCTACCCTGTAGGATATGGTTAAACATCTGAAAGAGGTGAGGCGAAAGAATACTTCTAAATTTTTTATAATATAGGGAAGAAAGGCCTTAAGGCCTGGGAGCCTTCCTATTCTTAAGGGCATCAATGGTCCAATTCCTCCTTAGTTATGGGGCTATTGGGAGGGGGAAACGCTAGGGAAGTGAAGGGTGCAGAGAAAGGAGGCAATCTCTGGAAGGTGGGCCATGGTAGGAACAGAATAAAGTTTCTGGTAGAACTGGTGGAACTGAGAATAAATTGAAATAGGGTTAGAGGTCATGGTACGGCCGGATTCCTGGATTTGCATATTTGTAAAATCTAGCCTTGGTCCAACACAAAGCCTGTTCAGTGTAGTGTGTCAGGACTTAATCGAGCTGTAGTTTGACATCCCTAATACATTTCGGTAGAGAGCCGGTTGGCAGCTACAAATATATATACTCTAAGTCCATTTGAACCTTGGTTTCTTCTCGTTTTAGGCAAGAGGTCTCCTTTACAAGGGAGTCCCGGACTGTGACCTCATAGCAGGGTCAGTATCTGACACTTCATTAAGAACTGGTTAAGAATGTGCGCAGTCCGCTGCTGGATACCAGGATCAGTCAGTAGGGATTCATTTAAATGCCATCCACAACACGTAGTGGGGGGTGTGATGGTGGAAAGCTTTATCAATTATTACCAGGTAGTGATCTGATGAGGCACAGAGTAAATGGCAGGCATAGGTAAGATCTGAGCGCATCAATGTAGAGAGGAGGATCCTATCAATTCTAGTGTAGTGGTAATGAGCAGGGGAAAAGTATGTATAGCCCCTCTTATTCCCACTAAAGTCACGCCAGGACTCTGTGACATTGAGGAACTGTAGGGCAGAGCAAATCTCTCCCTTAGAGGAATCTTTCCTTTAGAGGAAAGCTTGTACACAGAAGGGGATGAGGGGAGTGATCTAGGGCAGCATTAACAGTGAAATTAAAATCCCCACACTAAATTATTTTAGTGAAGTCTAATTGTTCTAACAAGCCACACATCTTGTGAAAAAGGTCACAGGGGACTCAGTGGGGGCATAGGAGTTAATAGGCATAGATGGTAGCCAGAAAGGCGGCATTCGAGTGTGATGTATTGTCACAGGGGATCCACAATGATATCATTAAGTTGTAGGGGAGCGGAAGACTTAAGAAAAACTGCCACTCCTCTACTCTTAGACTGAGTAGGGGCATGGCGTATATTGGTATAGACATAGTGATACCATCCTGATGAAGAGACCTCTATAGAGTCTCGAAAGCTCAATATGTCATCAAAAAATGTTTTAAGTTAGCCATTAAAAAAGGTATCAACTACTGAGGACTTCCCTCATAAAATTTATTTCATTTTATAGCCATAGTGGAAATACTTAGAGAATGCGGTGGGAGTGAAATGGGATTCCAGAATACAGAGAATATTGGATTTCAGCTTCTCATCCTGGAGAAGCTGTGACAACACATCACAGTTCTTCCTGCAGCACTTTCTCTCTCAGTTATTCTGTCGGCATTTCCATAGGTATAATTGACATGCTGCGATTTCTAAAACAGTTTTGGAAAGCGCAGCATGTCCGCAGCGTGGTTATTAATCCCATCCTATTTGGCCTGACTATAAAACACCACGAATTTTCCCATGTTGGGCCCCAGCCTTAAAAACACAAGCTTTTTGCTTGATTTCCTCTTGTGCTTTTTCTGTAGCATTTTAGTCCTGTGTGTCCTTACCCTAAATTGTAAGCAGAAATATTGAATACCTGTGAGAAATACTTCTTTATTATGCAATGCACCAAGTTTATTTCCAGAAGTCATTTATTCCATTAATAAGGACTATGTGACTTGAATCCCGTGCACCCCACTGATGGGTGGATGTTAACACGTAAAGGGGCACATTTATCAACGTGTGTGCTCCTGTTTTTGGCATAAGCTGTGCCTTTTTTGACTTTTCATCGGATTTATGAAGTATTTGCACCTTTTCTCTTTGTGAGATTTCCCTATCCGACACTTTGTGATTTTTGTAGGAGCGGCTGCTAGGATGAACATGTGTTCGCCGAATTTATTATTTAGACATTTTTTAAAAAATCCACTCAACTCTGCTAGACACGTAAAAAAGAGTGCAGACTACAAACGGCAATTGCCCAAGCAAAAGACACAAAAACTATGCAAAGCTAGCAGACTTAACATTTACATCAACCTTATAGATCATATTCAATTACTTGTGTCAAATCCTAAAATGCATTGCCAAGTCCAATGCATAACTACAGGCTGTACAGCAGAGGAGTAGCTGGCGGGAGGCAGAGGAGGCGGTGGACCCGGCCACACTCTTCCATTAAGAATTTCTTTTTCTTTTTGGATTTTGCGGGTCAAGTTTGCTCTGAGACAGAAAAATCAGAGGAGCTCCCTTCATTGGACAAGCTGAATGGATTTGAAGCCATCCTTGCAGATCCAGAGAAGTCACTTGTATCTGCTACATTAAATACCATTCTGTTCTGTGTATGTACTTATTATGTACTTGCACCTTTTTGAAAAATTTGGTGCATTCTGAACATCTTTAAAAAAAAATATGGCACAACACACATGGCGACAACATGAGCATGGAATTCATGAAAAGGCACACAAAAGGCACATCTGTGCAAAATTTCGCCAAAAAAGAGGTGCACTTGATAAATAACAGCAAAGATTGCAGTGATTTTCTAAAAGTGCTGTTAGGCTTGGCTTACATTAGTCTTCTTGCTTTAGTGTCTAGCACATGTTACTATGCATGTCATCTGTATTGTAATGGCCATTACATGGAAAACCTTTGGGTTTGGGTAAACACAACGCTGCACTGAAGCTCTGAACATGGTTTGTAATTGGAGTAATGAGTACAACATATTACTAAACAAACAAACAAACTGTTCTATGCGAGCCAACAAACTGATAGCCTCTGGTTGACTGGTTGTCAGCATAAACAGTAACATGTCCTATTCATTACTGCAATTAAAATCTGCATGCAGTTCTCCATCAAAGCAGCACCATGTAGGCCCAGCCTTGATGTACTTGTTAGCAAAAAGGTGAAATGTATAATAACGTGCTAGGAATTACTACAATTAAAAACCGCATGCAGTTCTTCAGCAAAATTATGCTGTGGGGGAACAATAATATCTTATGAAAAATTGTGTATAGAGGTGGGGGCTGAGATGGTTCTATCTGTCCATCTCTCTCCCAGAGAGATGCAGTTTGGATCTTGCCAGACTGGTTATGTAAATACTATGCTCTGTGTATTGGGTGATGCTATCTTACAAAGAAACTAATTAAAATGGAGACAGTTCGGCAGGAACCACGGGCATTGTTAGGAAAGGATCAAAGACCAAAGACCCTTCCAATGATAAAGGGACAAGAGAAGGGTAATTAAGCTAATTGTCTCCAACAAGGATGTCTATTGTCTTTAGAATACCATGAGATAGACATCTAGGATGTGTATTTGAGACATGTGCTGATGGCTGCCATTTTGATTGATACATGCGGCTACCATGAGGTCACTGACTCCATTTTAGAGTAAAACTAGCCATCAGGGGGGTGTGACCTCTCTCCAGTTTCTTATCCAATAGATATGCATCAGGGCTATTGTTACAAACTTCTCCACCAATAGATGTATGCTAATTATACTAGCCAATCCTGTTCTGTCTATGCCATGTGATATATACTTTGTTCTAGCCACCATTAAACCAGAATCCATTTTGATACACGACCACCATGTGTCTTCATGATTCTCCAGGCTAAAAGATGGCGGAGGCCGATCTTGGCCTGTTAATTAATTTTCCTTTACAGACAGCATATCTCTGGGGAATTATGATTTTCCCCCGACAGAAATTGGCGCCCAAACGTGCGGCTTGAGAGATGAGGAGACGGTTTGCTGATCCCCCGGACGACCAGATTACAGGAGTGCTTGGAAATACAGATCCAACAAAGTCAGCGCTGCAAGGTAAGAACTTTAATCTTACCAGTTTGATCTGTGTTTCTAAGAACTTTTGTATTCCTGTCCGAGTGTGAGGTAAACACATATGTTCCTTATATAGATAGCTCAAGCTTTTTGCAAAGAACCTAAAAGAATATATATTGTCTGTAAAGGGGGATGGGAAATCTCATTCTTTGTATACTGTCCATGCTGTGATTTGATTGATACATCTGTTATAAAGTGTATAAGGCGGTACAGGCAGTCTCCATCCTTAGTTAAAAGACAGAGATTAGTTCAGTGAAAATGTGGAGTACTCTGTGTGATCCCCCAAATAAATCTGTGTGGTTCCGGGGAGTAATCTGTGTGATCCCCCAAATAAATCTGTGTGGTTCCGGGGAGTAATCTGTGTGATCCCCCAAATAAATCTGTGTGGTTCCGGGGAGTAATCTGTGTGATCCCCCAAATAAATCTGTGTGGTTCTGGGGAGTAATCTGTGTGATCCCCCAAATAAATCTGTGTGGTTCTGGGGAGTAATCTGTGTGATCCCCCAAATAAATATACCCCATATGAACTAATAGAGATGAGAGAGAGAAGTTGCCGCCCAAGTAAAAGAAAAAAAAATAAATAAATAAAAAATCCTTAAGAGAGCAGGGGTTCCTAAGATAGGATTGTTTGATAGTAAATGTTGGGAACCAATAGAGATTAGATCATGCAGGACAGATACAGGAGCATAAGTTACAAAGAGGAATAAGCTCTGATTGAAAAACAGAATGGGAGGAGTGCAGAGTCAGCCGGTATGGAAATCAGCCCAAGAGATAGTTTAAGGAAAGAGCAGTTAGAAATGGAGGTGAGAAACTGCTGATAAGATGTTGGATAGTTGGAAAAACAAATTAAGTAAGGAATGGTTACAGAAATAAGGTATTAAGTGTTTGTATATTTTCCTTAGTGTAAGGAAATGCATAGTGGACACACACTCAGTCCAGTTAAAAGATCAATGCGTTCTGCACATGGCATTGTGTTGTTAGTGCCATGTGAGTGATGATGAAGGTCAGGCCCCTCCCCCCAGTGTGACTCGTATATATCCACAGCAGAGGTATCATGGTATACAGGTTTGGTAGCAAGAAGGGGGGAGGGGAGACACGGCAGGTAGCTAAGATTTCAGCTATGAGTGATACGATGTAACATCACTGGTATAATGTATGGAGAATTATGAATATATGGTTTAATAATTTGTAACTGTATAATGTAAGCTGTTTTTAGAAATGCCAGTATTTGATTTTTAAACCTTGTGTAACAGTGGTAAAAACTTTGATTGGAATCTCATAAAGAAAGAAATGTTAAAATTCTGGCAGTCGGCCCTTAAGGCGAAACCTCAAATATAGTTTAAAAGGTTCTGAACATCTGTGGTAATTAGAAGAGAGGGGTTTGCCATAGACATATTCAAAAACTGCACAAAGATATTAATATGTAATGTTGGTATCAGTATTGGCTGTTTAAATCATATTTAATGTCTTTAGAATTGGATTAATGGCATAAATTTTAGATAATCATTATTATGTTTATTTTTCAGTGATATACACATTGATAAGAAGTCGAAGCCAACTAATGACATGTTTGTTTATTTTTCCTCAATATTCAGCTGTGCAGGAATTATAACTAACCCTGTGATTATTTGTAGGAAAATAATTTATCATAATCTTTATGATTTAATGGATGTGTGTGTGTCTGGAGCTCCAGTGTGAAGTTTGCATGGAAAATGAATGGGCCCATATGTGTGTCAAGTATATGTACAGGTTACATGTGTTTGCTATATGCACATGCTCTGTTTGTCCATGTTTGTATTGTTACATTTTTAGTCTCCACAGGGAGCAGATGAAGAAATTGAATGCTGATAGTCCCACAGAGGGGGTGACAAGTAGATATGAGTTTCTTTCCATTGCTGAATACATATATGTGTGTGTTTTGGTAAATATGAGATGTACTTAGTCATTGTTATTTAGATGATCCTTCTGATATGGGATTAGGCACCATAAGGGGTAGGCAATGCATGTGAGCTATCTTAATATGTACACGCAGGTAAAGATAAATCGTAGTTTTGCAAAACAAAAGTGGTATTTCTGCGGCATTGTTTGCTACAAGGTGATAGACATCTGACTAAGTAGATTAGAAGTCACTCGAATATCTGCCCTGTAATGTGTTTTTGTGTATAAATTCTTGTTATGACGGGGGAGGGGGGAGATAGATTGATCCCTTAAAGTTTTTGCCTTTTCTGCTGATATATTTTGAGCATTTAATGAATTAGTTGTAATTCTGGAATAATTAGAAGTTGTAGAGAATTGAATTTACTTAGGATTGTATAAATAAGTCTGAATACAGGTTTGGCAAGTTTTAGCCAGCCAGCCACTTACAATGGCTGTACCCTCATGTCTTAATTAGTGTCTTAATTAGGTCTCAAAAGTCCTATTGTATAACGGCTAAAGGGCAAATAGAGTATTGTATTGCCCTGTATAGCTTAAAGTGAGACACTGGAAATCTAATTAGAAGTGTCTCTTATTGTCACCTTAACTAAAAAGAGTCAAGAGAAGTAATAGGGGATGTGACACTGCCAGAAATAGGCAGAGTATTAAAAGATTAGGCAAATGTTTTATGGGAAATTAAGTGAATATTATTGTGATATGTTGATAATTTTAATTTTTTTTTGTGCTACAGATAGACAAACCTGAACCTGATGTGTTTTCCTCTATCAGAACGGTGGTAAGGCAATCCTCACACAGATAGACAGATGTCATATTTCTTTGGCAAGATAGAGTAACATGGAATTTGCTCTACATCCTCCTCAAACATCTCATTTCAGCGTTATTTGACTTTTGAATCCTGCAACTCTTATACCAGTAGGAGTTCATGATTCAAAGGGGGAGTAGATGATGAGATATTAGTAGATGAGATATTTTTAAACTCCCTCTCAGAAGAGGCGGCTTCGGTCATGTCACTGATGCCCCATTGGAGAATCCTGACTATGAGATGTTTGTGGACGGTTCCAGGTACCTAACAGAAAAAGGCAAATTTGAATACAGGGTATGCTGTAGTCATTATACATGACACCATAGTATAAGAAGCCCTTCCACCACACATGTCAGTATAAGAGGCTGACCTTATAGAAGCCTGATAGCACAGCAAACATTTACACTGACTCCAGGTATGCGTTTGGCATTGCACATGGTTATGGTCCAATATGGAGGTCCAGGAACTTCCTGATGGCACAGGGCAAACCAATTAAGAAAGGAAACTTAGTAAGTCAGTTGATGGAGGCCACATTGCTTCATAAGCAGTTGGCAATTGTGAAAGTCAGAGCTCACACAAAGGGAAGAGACCCTGAGAGTATTGGAAATTAGAAGGCTGATTGAGCAGCGGTGCTACTACCATGGAAGGGTCTCAACCAGGTGAGAAAAATAGCAGACCCCAAGGGGCTGTACTCTAAGGTGACTGGTGAGGAAATTGAGAAATGGACAAAGGCTGGTGCCAGAGAATGTGAAAATGGGGGATAAATCAGTGTACCCCCAAATGGCTGGTTTGGCCCACGGTAAGGTGCATGCCTCTTGAAATGCCATGGAGTCACTAGTGGGTAAACTATAGTTTGCCTCAGGTTGGAAGGGCTGCAGGGAATCACATAAAAGCATGTCACATATGTGCTCTACACAATCCAGGACAGGTAGTTAAGACACACCGCATGCACACCAAAACCCCTGTATCCATTACATACAATTGCCTGAATCTGAACGTACAAATATGTGTTGGTCTGTGTGGATTTTGTTCTCAGGTTGGATCAGCCGAGTAACGACGCAGGTAACTGCCAATAAATTGATATCTGAGCTTGTGTGTAGATTGGGGATACCTGAGATGAGAGAGTCTGATAGAGGGACACATTTCACAGGTGAAATAATGAATAAAATAATGTATGTATTGGGGATTGAGCAGAGTTCAGGCAAAGTAGAAAAGGTTCAAGTGCACACTCAAGGTGCTTTATGGAAGGGTGCTTAGACTAAGGGTTGTATTTTCCCCAGACTTCACAACTTAAGTGTGATAAGTACTGCCGGCTATGTCCAGAGCTCATGTCAAAGACTGAAAATAACACATGAACAGGCGTTTTCTTCTATTCTAGACCCTGTTTGATCTTTTGATTTTTTTCCAGGAGCACATAGCTTGCAGGTGGTGATTGGGTGATAGTGAAAAGACATATCAGAAAGACGGCCCCTCCAAAGTGCTGATGACAACTGCCACCTCCGTCAAATTGGAGGATACCTGCTTCCCATTGTAAAAAGATTCCTGAATCACGGCAGGAATGAAGAAATGGACATTATTTGTTTGTTTGTTTTGTTTTGCTTTCCTAAAAGGATAATGGGGATATGGCAAAACATTGTACAAATTGCCATGGGCATATTGTGTATATAGTATTTTCTTTCAAGTTAATTTTGATATGTTTTAATAGATGTTATGATAAAGATAGATATAAGTGGTAGACATTTATAAAAAAAAATATCAGATGGGGAATCCAGCAGGGCTGGCATTTAGGGAACTAAGTGAACGTACTCATCTGATATGAAAAATAATAAATGTCTTAATGGGGGAATTGTGGGGGAACAATAATATCTTATGAAAAATTGTGTATAGAGGTGGGGGCTGAGATGGTTCTATCTGTCCATCTCTCTCCCAGAGAGATGCAGTTTGGATCTTGCCAGACTGGTTATGTAAATACTATGCTCTGTGTATTGGGTGATGCTATCTTACAAAGAAACTAATTAAAATGGAGACAGTTCGGCAGGAACCACGGGCATTGTTAGGAAAGGATCAAAGACCAAAGACCCTTCCAATGATAAAGGGACAAGAGAAGGGTAATTAAGCTAATTGTCTCCAACAAGGATGTCTATTGTCTTTAGAATACCATGAGATAGACATCTAGGATGTGTATTTGAGACATGTGCTGATGGCTGCCATTTTGATTGATACATGCGGCTACCATGAGGTCACTGACTCCATTTTAGAGTAAAACTAGCCATCAGGGGGGTGTGACCTCTCTCCAGTTTCTTATCCAATAGATATGCATCAGGGCTATTGTTACAAACTTCTCCACCAATAGATGTATGCTAATTATACTAGCCAATCCTGTTCTGTCTATGCCATGTGATATATACTTTGTTCTAGCCACCATTAAACCAGAATCCATTTTGATACACGACCACCATGTGTCTTCATGATTCTCCAGGCTAAAAGATGGCGGAGGCCGATCTTGGCCTGTTAATTAATTTTCCTTTACAGACAGCATATCTCTGGGGAATTATGATTTTCCCCCGACAATGCTGTGTAGAATATTGTGGCTGAGTTGTGCTATTCGTACATGGATTCCTGCTAATTGCTATGCTTTACCTGTACTTGATGCAAACCATGGCAATTATGGCTGTGTTTACACAGCGTTTCTGTATTCATGAACTGCAAGCAGTTTAAAAAAAAATTGCAATAATGAGTATCCCATATTACTTTACATTTGACCTGTGAACTAACAGGCATGAAACTCAAAAGCACCAGTTTACTATCGTAGTAGAAATGTTCTCTCTCATAACTGGAAAAAAACTGCATGTAATGTAAACACAGCTTAGATGGGAAGCACAGAAATTACTGGTACAATTTAGGAAAAACTTATGGGTGGTTATTGGGGGACCCACTTTCAAAAAGTATGCAAAGGGCCCCCAAATTCATTAAAATGGCCTTTACGACACCACATTATTGTTTTACCCGTCAAGTATGTCATCACTCCAAGAATACTTTCTGTTCTTTAATGTTTACAGCAGAATTGTCAGAAGTAAGAAATCTATGGAATATTTTAGGTCCAAATGAATAAATGTTTGTTTAAAAAAAAAATATCCAGAGTTAGGGGTGTTAGTCACAATGTACCAAAAATTGAAGTTTCAACAAAATGTTGACTTTAGAAATAGTATAAAAAAAAGCACAAGTCCAAAATAATATGAAAAAAATTACATATAAATAAAATAATGTAGAAATGAATGTAGAAATGACTGCTACTTATTTTTTCGCAGTGGGGGTAATAAATCTGAGTTCTATAATTACTGTTGGATGTGCTTGTAAATTTGTAATACAATGCAGAACCCAACTACTATGTCCAGTTCTAGGCAGGAGGTGTCTCAAGGTCTGGATTCCAGCCCTAAGCAGATGGACTCAGCTTGCAGTGGAAGTCATGTAACTGCTGGGACCATCTTAGTGGTATAGTGCCAGGTATCTCACAATGAACATGAAAACAACTAACAGAGATATCAGCATGAAATTGTGACTCATAAACTATTCTACTTGATTCTTATTTTATTATGTTTTATAATTCATCAAGTCAAAGTAGGCAGCATTTCTATTTTTATACTTCTTTTTGCATTTTTTTTTACAGAATTTTGAAAAGATCATTAGCAAACCATTTTGTCTATCTATGTATCTCTCCATCATTCTGCTGTGCTTTAAAATTATTTGCCCCCCTACAGTAGTCATAGCACCAAGGACAGGCGAGTATGATTTTTGAATATTTTTTTCACCTCCCCCTAGCCTATATAAAAATGTACATTTTGCCTGGACAATTTCTTTAAGGATTCTGAGTTGATAGAGGTCATTTTCATGTACATATAAAAATGCTTGAGATTTCACAGGTGGAGTAGAACATACAGTGATCACTGTGGTTGTAAAGGTTGTTACCTAATTGTTCTTCAATCAAGACCAGTGAAATTGGACTGATATTTGTAAGAGGGTACTAGTCCCATTGGTTAAAAATCTGTCCTTGCCTTGTAATGGATGTAGACGTCCAAGGCTTTAACCCATTACATATACAGATCTGAGTCGATACCCCAATGAGAAATAATGAAGGTTTTTGTTCAATGACTGCAAGATATGTTATGAAATGTAAGAAATTGCTACAGTAATGTATTTAGGAAAACTCTTGAACTTTTATAGGCTGCCAATATAGATAGGATCCTTGAGATGGGAATACCCCTTTAAGTCTGATCAGTACATACCATTTCCTACTAGCAGGATTATGTTGAAAATACCTACATTTAAAAAATATAGTAGTTATAATTCAATGATGTTTTCTTTGTGAAAACTTATTTACACATGACTACAGGAAACCTTTTTTTAACATAAAACTACTCTGTAAAAATTGTAATCCATCGGCAGGTTCACTCATCACATTGTTGTAGCTGCTTTATTTGGTGATGTTTTTTGCATAACTGGAAGAAATCCCAAGAAGGGGTGAAGGATCATAGAAGTAATGAAGACTTTATTCTTCTGCGCTAAAGCTGAATTCATGCAGAGTTTATGACTTGACATTTTATACTACAACAAGCAGATGAGCAATCCCGGCATATTTTACTCTATTTTTGCAGACATTTTAAAGCCTTTTTCTCTTGCTTTATAGAGTGACCACAATGCCTAGTTTATTTTCATGTGGATCTTTCTAATCCATCATTAAAATGAATGATTCCAGAGATCAAGGCTTAACACCTATGAGTCATGACAACCAGCAAATGAGATAACATTGATTAACTCAGGGCACATTGACATGTTCTGCCGCATGTGGCTCGAACCCTTCCCACCTGCGACAGACAATGACATTACATTTTTGAGGGTAATACCTCAACATTATCTAAAAAAAAATCAGGCTGACATTGGCCATCATGGCTGTGATTGGTTCTAGTTGATAGCTCTGTCACAGCATCTCCAAAATGGTTTGTAGTTATTAGTAAAGTAGCAACAGGTAAAGTAGTGACAGGGCCATGGGCACATATATTTTGTGTGGAGATTGAGTGCTATCCCATGTGATCTTATGACAAAGAGCTACTGTAGTCCAAAATATTGGAACTAATATTATGGTAAATCACATAGTAAATTGTAGTTTGCTCCTTATGGCACTTCAGAGCTGGATGGGGTTCCAGTATATACCAAAAGTGTCTACTTGGCTCCTGAGCAGGGGTGGCATCAACATGCTCTATGGTAAGACAGCAGCCAAAGAAGGTAGTGCGAAGCCATTCACAATATTCTGATAACACTAATTTGACACTTCCAAGTGCATAACAGGTGTTAACATGGTCTTCAGTTTCTCAGATCTCAATTTGATAAAGGACCTGTAGGATGTGCTAGAAAAAAAGAAAACATCCCCAATCCATGAAGACTTTACCTTGTCAACAACACACTCATTATATGGCATCGCAGGGAGCTGCTGAAATTCCGGAACAATTACAGGCACGGTGTGAGGAACAAGTTCAGCAGCAGGACAGCTTAAGAGCTGCCAAAATGCTGGAGCAGGCAAACCATCGACGGCAGCAATTTGCTGAATATAGGCGGATCGATGCCAACAACCCACAGACGAAGTCGTGGGCAGATGCTAGTAATGTTATAAATGTGTATTTATAGCTAAGGGAAGGAAAGAATGATGTTTTACCATTGGCTTTATAGTTTTCTGCATTTGTAAAAGCCATCATTAAAATAAAATAAAGATATTATATGATTGTAACATCTCTGCCTGTTCGGGTCACTGCACCACCCTCTGCTCGCATGCTGCGGCGCAGGAGGCGTGTGCAGTTTGAGAATCTGCTTAAAGTTTTTAGTTGCACTGTGTGAACACGGCTCTAGTCCTTAATTGGATTTGCACCACACCTGTCTTCTGCCAAGGTTGCCTCTGTCCATTAAGTGGTTAATCTGGCCTTGCCCTGTGATTGACAGCTGCCTTTCTGTGAACTCCATGGGTGGGTTCTTCCTCCCTATTTAGCCTTGGTTCCCATTCACAGCAGTGCTTGTTATTGCTGTGCGCATACCTGCTCTTACTGTCCCTGTTTGCTTATACTATTATACTTGACCTTTGGCTTTTCTCACTGACTATTCTCTTGACTCCGATTTGGCACTGCATCGTTCTCCTGTTACCGAACCCTGGCTAGCTGACCTCCCTTTGTTGTTGTTCGTCTTGTCTGCGTTTTGTGTTTCACATATTCAGGGAGGGATTGTCCTCGTGGTTGTCGCCTATTACCTAGGATTGTTAGGAGTATTTAGGTTCTTTAATTTCTATTTTTCTTACCTGGGGAGTTTTTGGCTGCGCAGTGTCTGGGGTGGCATCCTGGCGCTGCGGGGTTGTCCTGTCGTGGGTATTGGTGCACACCTTCTGACTTGCACGTGTGCACTGATGGTAAGCAGCTTTATCTCCTGGTTGATTAGTCTGTCCTCCCATTTGCACCTGGGAGGAGTGGTCTCTACTCTGTATTTAAACCCATGCCTCCCATGGTTCTGTGCTGAGTGTCGCTTTTACAGAGCTAGGCCTTAGCAGGAGGAGTAGGTGGTGTTCTGGGATAGAGGAAGTTCCGTGGTTGATTTTTGGGAGGTTTGGGTGAACGAGTTGGTTTGTGTGTTTTCCCTTCTGTGTTCACCAATCCTCCCTCTGTGTATAATTGACTGTGTGAGTGAATTGCCTTATCCTTTGATTTCTACTCAGTTTCCCTGTGTTTGTTTCCTAGTGTAAGGTTCCTTCCCATATTGGTTTGGGGGAATCCTTTCCCACATGTTTCCTGTGTGCTGCTTGTGTTGTTAGTCAGCGCACACCCTTGTCAGTCCCTGTCAGTAGCAGCTTCACTTGTTCGTTAGGAGTGACCCCCTTTAGTCTCCAGTCCCTAGTGATCTTATAGGGCATTCCTTCTCCCACTTCCCTCTAGGCCTACGGTATCAGTGAGAGAGGAGCTGTCGGGGTCAGGCTTAGCCTGAGTACAGCCGACCCACACCCATGAGGCAGGGACCGGGATAGCTAGTGGGAGTAGTGCAGGGCGAGATTCCCTACTGCTATTCCTTAGCCCCGTTGCAGCTACCTGGACTGACATAACAAGGATAGGGCCTGGCAATAGGAAGGGAAAGCGGGGGGCTTCAGCTTAGGGCTCACTGTCTCTTGTGCCCCTCCCAGGGTTTAACAGTTCTGGGAATTGCTCTCTTAGCAATTCCCTTACAATGATGCAGTGGGAGTAACTTTCACCAATTTAACACAACCTGAGAAATAAGTTCTAGGAATTTTAAAAAGATTTTTAAAAAGTACTATAAGCAGGAAATATCTTAAAATAAGATAAAATAACTTATTCTTACATTAATTTTCAAATGCATACCGAAGTTGGCTTCAGAGTTTTTGCCCACATGCACAGCACAAGACCGCAGAGTTCGGGACTGGACACAGTCATCACATACACATGTATAGTACTCCACATCATCTCTGCAAGTCAACAAAAACATTGGGGACCATCATGGCAGCAGAGGGGGATTTATAAGTTAAATATAAGTTACTTTTGTTTTATTTTATCGCATCCCTTGATTTTGTAATTTGTTAAAATCCTGAAACAGCTTTAATACAGCTAAATGGAAATAAAGATTTACTGAAAATATGCCAAGTTTTACATCAGATTTAATGATGTAACTAATATTAAATGGAGGCATAGATTAACTAGCTCTGGAACTGCTAGAAGGGATCAATAAACATTACTTGATCACCTAGTGTGCTATATAATATCTAGAACATCAGGAAATAAGCCCCCTGCAGAGACATCATTGTCACCTGCATAGTAGTCTTTTCCTCACTAAACTGCAATGTCTAATTTCGCTTATCTCATACTGGGTTTGCATTGTGATGTTATACAAAATTAAGACATCATCAGACTCTTTAAAGACTGTACGTTAAAAATTGTCTTTAGAACACAAAGATGTAACAAAAATAGGAATTTTCTTTCTTACAAATCCCTTCAAACAGTCAACACTGCCAAACAATATGATCTATATGTGCAGAGGCATGTCACCATGGCTGCAATAGAAATGCAAACACAAAAAACTGCAACAGCATTTTAATAGAGCTAAGGGTGTTTCTGGTATGCCTGCTGCATATATAAATACATGAAAAGTAGGTTCACAGTGCACTTGATGATCAAATTGTGTGAGCCCATCTGCCTGTGACAATTCAACCTCTTTAGAAATGAACCTATACTATAATAACTAACCTCTCTATGTGCCTTGGCAGCCAATGAATTCAGGGGAAGTGTATTTCTCCCATATTATGTTTACCATGTACTACATATAGTCTCCTCTCTTTGGGCCTTGGTTTCAAAATCAAGAGGAGTGTAGTTCAACCATATCATACTATAATTAAAATCAGCCTGACGCTAGGTTCACACCTGCATTCAGGGTCTCCGTTCTGTGGTTTCCGTATTCTGCATGCCAGAAGACGGAAACCATAGACCGGGTCCGTCCGTGAGCGGCGGTGAGCGTTTTATGCTATCCGCTGAGAAACCGTTTTTTTTTTTTATCCGGACACAGAGTACTGCATGTCCGACTCTGTGTCTGGATTATAAAACCCAGTTTCGCGGCGGAGAGCCTAAAACGCTCACCGCCGTTCACGGTCGGACAGCTTTCTCACCCATTCAAATGAATGGGTTAGAAAGACTCCTGCAGGTTTCCGTCTCCTGCTCTGTTTTAGGCAGGAAACGGAAACCTGAAGTACGGAGTGCCGGCGCAGATGTGAACGAGCCCTTAGGTAGATGGGAGGCATGCATGACCAAATACCCCCCCCCCAAATGCACAATGCAACAAACACACAGGAATAGTACTGCTAAACAATAAGAATTTATTTATTTATTTATTTAAGATTTATTAAACTGCCTAAAAGAAAAATTGTCTAAGTTGACTATAGCAAAAAAATATAATGTAGCATTCACTTTTTCAGGAGCATAATTCAAAATGAAAGCTATGCTGTGATTGGTTTGAACAACTGATACAGTTTTGCTTTTACACAGTTTACTAAATCCCGCCCTTGTATATACAGTATATGCAGATGCAGGTTCCCATGTTTGTAATAGAAGTGTGAACATAAAAAATATTGCAACAGCAATATGCTAGTGCCAAGAACATTACTGCTAATACTTATGCTAGGTTCACACTAGCGCTTCACTTTCCTTCCTTCAGGTCCACTTGGGGACCTGAAAAACGGAAAGCTTACCTGCTTAAATGGGCTTTATTATAAGCCCATCCTTGCATAGCCTTTAGAAAGGCTATTTCACACCTACCTTTAGTATGTCAATTTCCTCAGTAGATCTTGAATAAGACTGTTATTATTCTTATGCTAATGAGCGTCGACCGTGCACTGGAAGTGTCTGTGTGCACTGTCTGCTCTATGTGTATGCACAGCAGAGATCAGTCATCAGCACAGCAGCCTCTGCTGTACATACACATAGAGAAGACGGTGCACACAAACACTTCTGCACGGTCTAAGCTCATTAGCATATGAATAAAAACTGACTTATTCAAAATCTACTGATGCAATTTACATACTAAAGGTAGGTGTGGAATAGCCTTTCTAAAGGATATGCAAGGATGTGCTTATCTAAAAATGACATTTCCCAATGATAGAGCCCCTTTAAAAAACGTTTACCCATGGAAACCCATGGATCCCATAAATGATAATGGGTAGAGATTAGAGATGAGCGAACACTAAAATGTTCGAGGTTCGAAATTCGATTCGAACAGCCGCTCAATGTTCGTGTGTTCGAACGGGTTTCGAACCCCATTATAGTCTATGGGGAACAGATACTCGTTAAGGGGGAAACCCAAATCCGTGTCTGGAGGGTCACCAAGTCCACTATGACACCCCAGGAAATGATGCCAACACCTCTGGAATGACACTGGGACAGCAGGGGAAGCATGTCTGGGGGCATCTAACACACCAAAGACCCTCTATTACCCCAACATCACAGCCTAACAACTACACACTTTACACACTCAATACCACCTCTCTGACAGTAGGAAAACACCTTGAAACATGTGTATTTGGCACTTGCAGTGAGGAGAGCTTGTCACCAGCAGTGAATTTGGCCCTTGTAGTAAGTTGAGGTTGGCACCAACATTTGTTTTGAAAATCAGGGTGGATTGAGCCTCTAACCAGCAGAGTTTGGGCAAATTCATGGTGGAGGGAGCCTCTAAAAACCCCAGTTTGGACCAATTCATGGTGGAGGGAGACTCTAAAAACCCCAGTTTGGACCAATTCATGGTGGAGGGAGACTCTAAAAACCCCAGTTTGGACCAATTCATGGTGGAGGGAGCCTCTAAAAACCCCAGTTTGGACCAATTCATGGTGGAGGGAGCCTCTAACCAGCCCAGTTTGGACCAATTAATGGTGGAGGGAGCCTCTAAACAGCCAAGTTTTGGGAAATTCATGGTGGAGGGAGCCTCTAACCAGCCCAGTTTGGACCAATTCATGGTGGAGGGAGCCTCTAAACAGCCCAGTTTGGGCAAATTCATGGTGGAGGGAGCCTCTAACCAGCCCAGTTTGGACCAATTAATGGTGGAGGGAGCCTCTAAACAGCCCAGTTTGGACCAATTAATGGTGGAGGGAGCCTCTAACCAGCCCAGTTTGGACCAATTAATGGTGGAGGGAGCCTCTAACCAGCCCAGTTTGGACCAATTAATGGTGGAGGGAGCCTCTAACCAGCCCAGTTTGGACCAATTAATGGTGGAGGGAGCCTCTAAACAGCCAAGTTTTGGGAAATTCATGGTGGAGGGAGCCTCTAACCAGCCCAGTTTGGACCAATTCATGGTGGAGGGAGCCTCTAAACAGCCCAGTTTGGGCAAATTCATGGTGGAGGGAGCCTCTAAAAAACCCAGTTTGGACCAATTCATGGTGGAGGGAGCCTCTAATTAGCCCAGTTTGGACCAATTAATTGTGGAGGGAGCCTCTAACCAGCCCAGTTTGGACCAATTAATGGTGGAGGGAGCCTCTAACCACCCCAGTTTGGGCAAATTCATGGTGGAGGGAGCCTCTAACCAGCCCAGTTTGGACCAATTAATGGTGGAGGGAGCCTCTAAACAGCCAAGTTTTGGGAAATTCATGGTGGAGGGAGCCTCTAACCAGCCCAGTTTGGGCAAATTCATGGTGGAGGGAGCCTCTAACCAGCCCAGTTTGGACCAATTAATGGTGGAGGGAGCCTCTAACCAGCCCAGTTTGGACCAATTAATGGTGGAGGGAGCCTCTAAACAGCCAAGTTTTGGGAAATTCATGGTGGAGGGAGCCTCTAACCAGCCCAGTTTGGACCAATTCATGGTGGAGGGAGCCTCTAAACAGCCCAGTTTGGGCAAATTCATGGTGGAGGGAGCCTCTAAAAAACCCAGTTTGGACCAATTCATGGTGGAGGGAGCCTCTAATTAGCCCAGTTTGGACCAATTAATTGTGGAGGGAGCCTCTAACCAGCCCAGTTTGGACCAATTCATGGTGGAGGGAGCCTCTAAACAGCCCAGTTTGGGCAAATTCATGGTGGAGGGAGCCTCTAAAAAACCCAGTTTGGACCAATTCATGGTGGAGGGAGCCTCTAATTAGCCCAGTTTGGACCAATTAATTGTGGAGGGAGCCTCTAACCAGCCCAGTTTGGACCAATTAATGGTGGAGGGAGCCTCTAAAAAACCCAGTTTGGACCAATTCATGGTGGAGGGAGCCTCTAATTAGCCCAGTTTGGACCAATTAATTGTGGAGGGAGCCTCTAACCAGCCCAGTTTGGACCAATTAATGGTGGAGGGAGCCTCTAACCACCCCAGTTTGGACCAATTCATGGTGGAGGGAGCCTCTAACCACCCCAGTTTGGACCAATTCATGGTGGAGGGAGCCTCTAAACAGCCCAGTTTGGGCAAATTCATGGTGGAGGGAGCCTCTAACCAGCCCAGTTTGGACCAATTAATGGTGGAGGGAGCCTCTAAACAGCCCAGTTTGGGCAAATTCATGGTGGAGGGAGCCTCTAACCAGCCCAGTTTGGACCAATTAATGGTGGAGGGAGCCTCTAAACAGCCAAGTTTTGGGAAATTCATGGTGGAGGGAGCCTCTAACCAGCCCAGTTTGGACCAATTAATGGTGGAGGGAGCCTCTAACCACCCCAGTTTGGGCAAATTCATGGTGGAGGGAGCCTCTAACCAGCCCAGTTTGGACCAATTAATGGTGGAGGGAGCCTCTAAACAGCCCAGTTTGGGCAAATTCATGGTGGAGGGAGCCTCTAAACAGCCAAGTTTTGGGAAATTCATGGTGGAGGGAGCCTCTAACCAGCCCAGTTTGGACCAATTCATGGTGGAGGGAGCCTCTAAACAGCCCAGTTTGGGCAAATTCATGGTGGAGGGAGCCTCTAAAAAACCCAGTTTGGACCAATTCATGGTGGAGGGAGCCTCTAATTAGCCCAGTTTGGACCAATTAATTGTGGAGGGAGCCTCTAACCAGCCCAGTTTGGACCAATTAATGGTGGAGGGAGCCTCTAAAAAACCCAGTTTGGACCAATTCATGGTGGAGGGAGCCTCTAATTAGCCCAGTTTGGACCAATTAATTGTGGAGGGAGCCTCTAACCAGCCCAGTTTGGACCAATTAATGGTGGAGGGAGCCTCTAACCACCCCAGTTTGGGCAAATTCATGGTGGAGGGAGCCTCTAACCAGCCCAGTTTGGACCAATTAATGGTGGAGGGAGCCTCTAAACAGCCCAGTTTGGGCAAATTCATGGTGGAGGGAGCCTCTAAACAGCCAAGTTTTGGGAAATTCATGGTGGAGGGAGCCTCTAACCAGCCCAGTTTGGACCAATTCATGGTGGAGGGAGCCTCTAAACAGCCCAGTTTGGGCAAATTCATGGTGGAGGGAGCCTCTAAAAAACCCAGTTTGGACCAATTCATGGTGGAGGGAGCCTCTAATTAGCCCAGTTTGGACCAATTAATTGTGGAGGGAGCCTCTAACCAGCCCAGTTTGGACCAATTAATGGTGGAGGGAGCCTCTAAAAAACCCAGTTTGGACCAATTCATGGTGGAGGGAGCCTCTAATTAGCCCAGTTTGGACCAATTAATTGTGGAGGGAGCCTCTAACCAGCCCAGTTTGGACCAATTAATGGTGGAGGGAGCCTCTAACCACCCCAGTTTGGACCAATTCATGGTGGAGGGAGCCTCTAACCACCCCAGTTTGGACCAATTCATGGTGGAGGGAGCCTCTAAACAGCCCAGTTTGGGCAAATTCATGGTGGAGGGAGCCTCTAACCAGCAGAGTTGGGGGAAATCAGGGTGGAGGGAGCCTAGTATTAGCAGAATTGTGCAACGCTTATGGTGGATGAGTATGAGGATGCGGAGGAATTGGAGAGGTTGAGTACAGACATGGAGTTTCATGTTGGGGTGCTTTACACAGGTGGGCACAAAAATGACGGCTCTACCCAGTGGTGGTTCATTTTTATCAAAGTGAGCCGGTCGGCACTCTCAGCTGACAGACGGGTGCGCTTGTCAGTGATGATGCCACCGGCTGCACTGAACACCCTCTCAGATAGGACGCTGGCGGCAGGACAGGACAGCACCTCCAAGGCATATAGGGCAAGTTCAAGCCACAGGTCCAACTTCGACACCCAATACGTGTAGGGCGCAGAGGGGTCGGAGAGGACAGGGCTGTGGTCGGAAAGGTATTCCCGCAACATGCGCCTATACTTCTCACGCCTGGTGACACTAGGACCCTCCGTGGCGGCACTTTGGCGAGGGGGTGCCATCAAGGTGTCCCAGACCTTAGACAGTGTGCCCCTCGTTTGTGTGGACCGGTGAGAACTTGGTTGCCTACTGGAGGAACTGCCCTCCCTGCCGCCAACGTCACATGCTGGAAACATCTCCATCATATTCTGCACCAATTGCCTGTGGCAAGCATTGATGCGATTGGCCCTCCCCTCTACCGGAATAAAAGACGAGATGTTGTTTTTATACCGGGGGTCAAGGATAGCAAAGATCCAGTACTGGTTGTCCTCCATGATTTTGACAATACGCTTGTCGGTTGTAAAGCACCCCAACATGAACTCAGCCATGTCTGCCACAGTGTTAGTTGGCATGACTCCTCTGGCCCCACCGGAAAGTTCAATCTCCATTTCCTCCTCATCCTCCATGTCTACCCATCCGCGCTGCAACAATGGGACGATTCGAAGTTGCCCGGAAGCCTCCTGTATCACCATCACATCATCGGACAACTCTTCTTCCTCCTCCTCCTCCTCCTCCTCCTCCTCCATTAAACGCAGTGAAGCGGACAGATGTGTGGACCTACTCTCCAGCTGTGACGGATCGGATGCTATCCCTAACTCCTCTGTGTGATCTGAGTTATCCCTGATGTCAATCAGGGATTCTCTCAGAACACACAAGAGCGGGATTGTAAGGCTCACCATCGCATCCTCAGAGCTCACCCTCCTTGTGGACTCCTCAAAGACCCGTAGGATGTCACAAAGGTCTCTCATCCATGGCCACTCATGGATGTGAAACTGAGGCAGCTGACTTTGTGGCACCCTAGGGTTTTGTAGCTGGTATTCCATCAAAGGTCTCTGCTGCTCAACCACTCTATTCAACATCTGAAACGTTGAGTTCCAGCGTGTGGGGACGTCGCACAAAAGCCGGTGTTGTGGCACATGCAGGCGTTGCTGGAGAGATTTTAAGCTAGCAGCGGCTACTGTCGACTTGCGAAAGTGGGCGCACATGCGCCGCACTTTCACCAGTAGCTCTGGAACATTGGGGTAGCTCTTTAGGAAACGTTGCACCACTAGGTTGAAGACGTGGGCCAGGCATGGAACATGTTGGAGTCCGGCAAGCTCCAGAGCTGCTACCAGGTTCCGGCCGTTATCACAAACGACCATGCCTGGGCCCAGGTGCAGCGGCTCAAACCATATTGCCGTCTCATCGAGGAGGGCATCCCTCACCTCGGAGGCAGTGTGCTGTCTGTCCCCCAAGCTGATCAGCTTCAGCACAGCCTGCTGACGTCTACCAACGCCAGTGCTGCAACGTTTCCAACTCGTAGCTGGGGTCAATCTAACAGCGGAGGAGGAGGCGGTGGCGGAGGAGGAGGCGGTGGCGGAGGAGGAGGCGGTAGAGGAGGAGGAGGAGGGGGGTGTTCTTCTCGTGTCCCTGCCAGGAATGTTAGGCGGGGAGACGAGGTACACCGGGCCAGTTTGGGAAGCAGTCCCAGCCTCAACTACATTCACCCAGTGTGCCGTCAGTGAAATGTAGCGTCCCTGTCCGCATGCACTTGTCCACGCGTCGGTGGTCAAGTGGACCTTTGTGCAAAGCGCGGAACTAAGGGCCCGCCTGATGTTGAGTGACACGTGCTGGTGCAAGGCGGGGACGGCACACCGGGAGAAGTAGTGACGGCTAGGGACGGCATAGCGAGGTGCCGCAGTTGCCATCAGGTCCAGGAAGGCGGGAGTTTCAACAAGCCGGAACGCCAACATCTCCTGGGCCAGCAGTTTAGCGATGTTGGCGTTCAAGGCTTGCGCGTGTGGGTGGTTAGCAGTGTATTTCTGCCGCCGCTCCAATGTCTGAGAGATGGTGGGTTGTTGTAAAGAAACGCCTGATGGTGCCTTTGATGGTGCAGGAGAAGGAGATAAGACAGGACCAGGGGAGGATGAGGTAGAAGTCAACAAAGTGGCGGAGGCAGATGAAGTGGTGTCCTGGCTCGTCCTCTGGAGTGCATCGCCAGCACAGTCAGCAGTGGCAGTGGCAGAGGCAGAGGCAGAGGCAGTGGCAGTGGCGTGAACGGCAGTCGGCCTTTGTCCTGCCGTTGCTGCCTGCCACTGATTCCAGTGCTTGGATTCCAAATGACGGCGCATTGAAGTGGTGGACAGGTTGCTCTTCTCAGAGCCCCTAATCAATTTCGAGAGGCAAATTGTGCAGACAACACTATATCTGTCCTCGGCGCATTCCTTGAAAAAACTCCACACCTTCGAGAAACGTGCCCTCGAGGTGGGAGTTTTTCGGGGCTGGGTACGAACTGGAACATCTTGGGAGATTCCGGGTGTGGCCTGGCTTCGCCTAAGCTGCTGACCTCTGCCTCTGCCTCTAGCTACCCTTTTTGGTGCTGCACCTGCCTCAACATCCACACTACTTTCCCCGCTTGACATCCCCCCTGTCCAGGTCGGGTCAGTGTCCTCATCATCCACCACTTCCTCTTCCAACTCCTGTCTCATCTCCTCCTCCCGCACAATGCGCCGGTCAACTGGATGCCCTGACGGCAACTGCGTCACATCATCGTCGATGAGGGTGGGTTGCTGGTCATCCACCACCAAATCGAACGGAGATGGAGGAGACTCTAGTGTTTGAGCATCTGGATACAGATGCTCCTCTGTTAGGTTCGTGGAATCGTGACGTGGAGAGGCAGGTTGAGGGACAATGAAAGGAGCGGAGAACAGCTCTGGGGAGCAGGGACAGTTTGGGTTATTGTTCTGTAAAGCTTCGGAATTTTGGGAGGAAGGAAGACAAGACTGTTGGGTAATAGGAGGAGAGGAGGCAGAGTCTGACTGGCTGCTGGACAATGTGCTGTAAGCGTTCTCTGACAGCCATTGCAAGACCTGTTCCTGGTTCTCGGGCCTACTAAGGTTTGTACCCTGCAGTTTAGTTAATGTGGCAAGCAACCCTGGCACTGTGGAGTGGCGCAATGCTTGCTGCCCCACAGGAGTAGGCACGGGACGCCCTGTGGCTTCACTGCTACCTTGCTCCCCAGAACCATTCCCCCGACCTCGCCCACGGCCTCGTCCACGTCCCTTTCCGGGAGCCTTGCGCATTTTGAATTCCTAGTTAGAAATTGGCACTGTATACCAGTAGTAAAAATTGTGGGTGCACGTAACCCCAATATATTCTTTGAATTCCCAGTCAGAAACTGGCACTATATGGCAGTAGCAAGAAATGAGGGTATTTGTATTCCCAATATACTCTTTGAATTCCCAGTCAGACAATGGCACTGTATACCAGTAGTAAAAATTGTGGGTGCACGTAACCCCAATATATTCTTTGAATTACCAGTCAGAAACTGGCACTATATGGCAGTAGCAAGAAATGAGGGTATTTATAACCCCAATATATTCTTTGAATTCCCAGTCAGACAATGGCACTGTATACCAGTAGTAAAAATTGTGGGTGCACGTAACCCCAATATATTCTTTGAATTCCCAGTCAGAAACTGGCACTATATGGCAGTAGCAAGAAATGAGGGTATTTGTATTCCCAATATACTCTTTGAATTCCCAGTCAGACAATGGCACTGTATACCAGTAGTAAAAATTGTGGGTGCACGTAACCCCAATATATTCTTTGAATTCCCAGTCAGACACTGGCACTATATGGCAGTAGCAAGAAATGAGGGTATTTGTATTCCCAATATATTCTTTGAATTCCCAGTCAGACAATGGCACTGTATACCAGTAGTAAAAATTGTGGGTGCACGTAACCCCAATATATTCTTTGAATTACCAGTCAGAAACTGGCACTATATGGCAGTAGCAAGAAATGAGGGTATTTATAACCCCAATATATTCTTTGAATTCCCAGTCAGACAATGGCACTGTATACCAGTAGTAAAAATTGTGGGTGCACGTAACCCCAATATATTCTTTGAATTCCCAGTCAGAAACTGGCACTATATGGCAGTAGCAAGAAATGAGGGTATTTATAACCCCAATATATTCTTTGAATTCCCAGTCAGACAATGGCACTGTATACCAGTAGTAAAAATTGTGGGTGCACGTAACCCCAATATATTCTTTGAATTCCCAGTCAGAAACTGGCACTATATGGCAGTAGCAAGAAATGAGGGTATTTGTATTCCCAATATACTCTTTGAATTCCCAGTCAGACAATGGCACTGTATACCAGTAGTAAAAATTGTGGGTGCACGTAACCCCAATATATTCTTTGAATTCCCAGTCAGAAACTGGCACTATATGGCAGTAGCAAGAAATGAGGGTATTTGTATTCCCAATATACTCTTTGAATTCCCAGTCAGACAATGGCACTGTATACCAGTAGTAAAAATTGTGGGTGCACGTAACCCCAATATATTCTTTGAATTCCCAGTCAGACACTGGCACTATATGGCAGTAGCAAGAAATGAGGGTATTTGTATTCCCAATATACTCTTTGAATTCCCAGTCAGACAATGGCACTGTATACCAGTAGTAAAAATTGTGGGTGCACGTAACCCCAATATATTCTTTGAATTACCAGTCAGAAACTGGCACTATATGGCAGTAGCAAGAAATGAGGGTATTTATAACCCCAATATATTCTTTGAATTCCCAGTCAGACAATGGCACTGTATACCAGTAGTAAAAATTGTGGGTGCACGTAACCCCAATATATTCTTTGAATTCCCAGTCAGAAACTGGCACTATATGGCAGTAGCAAGAAATGAGGGTATTTGTATTCCCAATATACTCTTTGAATTCCCAGTCAGACAATGGCACTGTATACCAGTAGTAAAAATTGTGGGTGCACGTAACCCCAATATATTCTTTGAATTCCCAGTCAGACACTGGCACTATATGGCAGTAGCAAGAAATGAGGGTATTTGTATTCCCAATATATTCTTTGAATTCCCAGTCAGACAATGGCACTGTATACCAGTAGTAAAAATTGTGGGTGCACGTAACCCCAATATATTCTTTGAATTCCCAGTCAGAAACTGGCACTATATGGCAGTAGCAAGAAATGAGGGTATTTATAACCCCAATATATTCTTTGAATTCCCAGTCAGACAATGGCACTGTATACCAGTAGTAAAAATTGTGGGTGCACGTAACCCCAATATATTCTTTGAATTCCCAGTCAGAAACTGGCACTATATGGCAGTAGCAAGAAATGAGGGTATTTGTATTCCCAATATACTCTTTGAATTCCCAGTCAGACAATGGCACTGTATACCAGTAGTAAAAATTGTGGGTGCACGTAACCCCAATATATTCTTTGAATTCCCAGTCAGAAACTGGCACTATATGGCAGTAGCAAGAAATGAGGGTATTTGTATTCCCAATATACTCTTTGAATTCCCAGTCAGACAATGGCACTGTATACCAGTAGTAAAAATTGTGGGTGCACGTAACCCCAATATATTCTTTGAATTCCCAGTCAGAAACTGGCACTATATGGCAGTAGCAAGAAATGAGGGTATTTGTATTCCCAATATACTCTTTGAATTCCCAGTCAGACAATGGCACTGTATACCAGTAGTAAAAATTGTGGGTGCACGTAACCCCAATATATTCTTTGAATTCCCAGTCAGACACTGGCACTATATGGCAGTAGCAAGAAATGAGGGTATTTGTATTCCCAATATACTCTTTGAATTCCCAGTCAGACAATGGCACTGTATACCAGTAGTAAAAATTGTGGGTGCACGTAACCCCAATATATTCTTTGAATTACCAGTCAGAAACTGGCACTATATGGCAGTAGCAAGAAATGAGGGTATTTATAACCCCAATATATTCTTTGAATTCCCAGTCAGACAATGGCACTGTATACCAGTAGTAAAAATTGTGGGTGCACGTAACCCCAATATATTCTTTGAATTCCCAGTCAGAAACTGGCACTATATGGCAGTAGCAAGAAATGAGGGTATTTGTATTCCCAATATACTCTTTGAATTCCCAGTCAGACAATGGCACTGTATACCAGTAGTAAAAATTGTGGGTGCACGTAACCCCAATATATTCTTTGAATTCCCAGTCAGACACTGGCACTATATGGCAGTAGCAAGAAATGAGGGTATTTGTATTCCCAATATATTCTTTGAATTCCCAGTCAGACAATGGCACTGTATACCAGTAGTAAAAATTGTGGGTGCACGTAACCCCAATATATTCTTTGAATTACCAGTCAGAAACTGGCACTATATGGCAGTAGCAAGAAATGAGGGTATTTATAACCCCAATATATTCTTTGAATTCCCAGTCAGACAATGGCACTGTATACCAGTAGTAAAAATTGTGGGTGCACGTAACCCCAATATATTCTTTGAATTCCCAGTCAGAAACTGGCACTATATGGCAGTAGCAAGAAATGAGGGTATTTATAACCCCAATATATTCTTTGAATTCCCAGTCAGACAATGGCACTGTATACCAGTAGTAAAAATTGTGGGTGCACGTAACCCCAATATATTCTTTGAATTCCCAGTCAGAAACTGGCACTATATGGCAGTAGCAAGAAATGAGGGTATTTGTATTCCCAATATACTCTTTGAATTCCCAGTCAGACAATGGCACTGTATACCAGTAGTAAAAATTGTGGGTGCACGTAACCCCAATATATTCTTTGAATTCCCAGTCAGAAACTGGCACTATATGGCAGTAGCAAGAAATGAGGGTATTTGTATTCCCAATATACTCTTTGAATTCCCAGTCAGACAATGGCACTGTATACCAGTAGTAAAAATTGTGGGTGCACGTAACCCCAATATATTCTTTGAATTCCCAGTCAGACACTGGCACTATATGGCAGTAGCAAGAAATGAGGGTATTTGTATTCCCAATATACTCTTTGAATTCCCAGTCAGACAATGGCACTGTATACCAGTAGTAAAAATTGTGGGTGCACGTAACCCCAATATATTCTTTGAATTACCAGTCAGAAACTGGCACTATATGGCAGTAGCAAGAAATGAGGGTATTTATAACCCCAATATATTCTTTGAATTCCCAGTCAGACAATGGCACTGTATACCAGTAGTAAAAATTGTGGGTGCACGTAACCCCAATATATTCTTTGAATTCCCAGTCAGAAACTGGCACTATATGGCAGTAGCAAGAAATGAGGGTATTTGTATTCCCAATATACTCTTTGAATTCCCAGTCAGACAATGGCACTGTATACCAGTAGTAAAAATTGTGGGTGCACGTAACCCCAATATATTCTTTGAATTCCCAGTCAGACACTGGCACTATATGGCAGTAGCAAGAAATGAGGGTATTTGTATTCCCAATATATTCTTTGAATTCCCAGTCAGACAATGGCACTGTATACCAGTAGTAAAAATTGTGGGTGCACGTAACCCCAATATATTCTTTGAATTACCAGTCAGAAACTGGCACTATATGGCAGTAGCAAGAAATGAGGGTATTTGTATTCCCAATATATTCTTTGAATTCCCAGTCAGACAATGGCACTGTATACCAGTAGTAAAAATTGTGGGTGTATATAGCCCCAATTCTATTGCTAGGGGACTTGCAGGGTATTTCTGGGGTGAAGGTGGGGGGGCACACCGTTGGAACGGGTATCGGGGTATATATCGGGTATACGGGAATACACTGACAGTGTATTCCATTCAGGATCCTGGGAAAGCTGGGTTGCGGCGATTGAGCCCGTCAGTGCCACGTTACACTGACAAGCTTCTCCCTGGAATTTAGCTCTTACAAGAGCTGTTGGTTGTCTTCTCCTTCCTATCCTAGCCTGTCCCTGCCTACCCAGAATCTAAGCCCTAGCTAGCTGGACGGAAACCTCCGTCCTCGGTGAATTGCAAGCTCAGAATGACGCGAAGCTGGGCGTCGCTGTTCTTTTAAATTAGAGGTCACATGTTTTCGGCAGCCAATGGGTTTTGCCTACTTTTTTCAACGTCACCGGTGTCGTAGTTCCTGTCCCACCTACCCAGCGCTGTTATTGGAGCAAAAAAGGCGCCAGGGAAGGTGGGAGGGGAATCGAGTAATGGCGCACTTTACCACGCGGTGTTCGATTCGATTCGAACATGCCGAACAGCCTAATATCCGATCGAACATGAGTTCGATAGAACACTGTTCGCTCATCTCTAGTAGAGATTAGAGATGAGCGAACAGTGTTCTATCGAACTCATGTTCGATCGGATATTAGGCTGTTCGGCATGTTCGAATCGAATCGAACACCGCGTGGTAAAGTGCGCCATTACTCGATTCCCCTCCCACCTTCCCTGGCGCCTTTTTTGCTCCAATAACAGCGCTGGGTAGGTGGGACAGGAACTACGACACCGGTGACGTTGAAAAAAGTAGGCAAAACCCATTGGCTGCCGAAAACATGTGACCTCTAATTTAAAAGAACAGCGACGCCCAGCTTCGCGTCATTCTGAGCTTGCAATTCACCGAGGACGGAGGTTTCCGTCCAGCTAGCTAGGGCTTAGATTCTGGGTAGGCAGGGACAGGCTAGGATAGGAAGGAGAAGACAACCAACAGCTCTTGTAAGAGCTAAATTCCAGGGAGAAGCTTGTCAGTGTAACGTGGCACTGACGGGCTCAATCGCCGCAACCCAGCTTTCCCAGGATCCTGAATGGAATACACTGTCAGTGTATTCCCGTATACCCGATATATACCCCGATACCCGTTCCAACGGTGTGCCCCCCCACCTTCACCCCAGAAATACCCTGCAAGTCCCCTAGCAATAGAATTGGGGCTATATACACCCACAATTTTTACTACTGGTATACAGTGCCATTGTCTGACTGGGAATTCAAAGAATATATTGGGAATACAAATACCCTCATTTCTTGCTACTGCCATATAGTGCCAGTTTCTGACTGGTAATTCAAAGAATATATTGGGGTTACGTGCACCCACAATTTTTACTACTGGTATACAGTGCCATTGTCTGACTGGGAATTCAAAGAATATATTGGGAATACAAATACCCTCATTTCTTGCTACTGCCATATAGTGCCAGTGTCTGACTGGGAATTCAAAGAATATATTGGGGTTACGTGCACCCACAATTTTTACTACTGGTATACAGTGCCATTGTCTGACTGGGAATTCAAAGAGTATATTGGGAATACAAATACCCTCATTTCTTGCTACTGCCATATAGTGCCAGTTTCTGACTGGGAATTCAAAGAATATATTGGGGTTACGTGCACCCACAATTTTTACTACTGGTATACAGTGCCATTGTCTGACTGGGAATTCAAAGAATATATTGGGGTTATAAATACCCTCATTTCTTGCTACTGCCATATAGTGCCAGTTTCTGACTGGTAATTCAAAGAATATATTGGGGTTACGTGCACCCACAATTTTTACTACTGGTATACAGTGCCATTGTCTGACTGGGAATTCAAAGAGTATATTGGGAATACAAATACCCTCATTTCTTGCTACTGCCATATAGTGCCAGTGTCTGACTGGGAATTCAAAGAATATATTGGGGTTACGTGCACCCACAATTTTTACTACTGGTATACAGTGCCATTGTCTGACTGGGAATTCAAAGAGTATATTGGGAATACAAATACCCTCATTTCTTGCTACTGCCATATAGTGCCAGTTTCTGACTGGGAATTCAAAGAATATATTGGGGTTACGTGCACCCACAATTTTTACTACTGGTATACAGTGCCATTGTCTGACTGGGAATTCAAAGAGTATATTGGGAATACAAATACCCTCATTTCTTGCTACTGCCATATAGTGCCAGTTTCTGACTGGGAATTCAAAGAATATATTGGGGTTACGTGCACCCACAATTTTTACTACTGGTATACAGTGCCATTGTCTGACTGGGAATTCAAAGAATATATTGGGGTTATAAATACCCTCATTTCTTGCTACTGCCATATAGTGCCAGTTTCTGACTGGGAATTCAAAGAATATATTGGGGTTACGTGCACCCACAATTTTTACTACTGGTATACAGTGCCATTGTCTGACTGGGAATTCAAAGAATATATTGGGGTTATAAATACCCTCATTTCTTGCTACTGCCATATAGTGCCAGTTTCTGACTGGTAATTCAAAGAATATATTGGGGTTACGTGCACCCACAATTTTTACTACTGGTATACAGTGCCATTGTCTGACTGGGAATTCAAAGAGTATATTGGGAATACAAATACCCTCATTTCTTGCTACTGCCAAATAGTGCCAGTGTCTGACTGGGAATTCAAAGAATATATTGGGGTTACGTGCACCCACAATTTTTACTACTGGTATACAGTGCCATTGTCTGACTGGGAATTCAAAGAGTATATTGGGAATACAAATACCCTCATTTCTTGCTACTGCCATATAGTGCCAGTTTCTGACTGGGAATTCAAAGAATATATTGGGGTTACGTGCACCCACAATTTTTACTACTGGTATACAGTGCCATTGTCTGACTGGGAATTCAAAGAGTATATTGGGAATACAAATACCCTCATTTCTTGCTACTGCCATATAGTGCCAGTTTCTGACTGGGAATTCAAAGAATATATTGGGGTTACGTGCACCCACAATTTTTACTACTGGTATACAGTGCCATTGTCTGACTGGGAATTCAAAGAGTATATTGGGAATACAAATACCCTCATTTCTTGCTACTGCCATATAGTGCCAGTTTCTGACTGGGAATTCAAAGAATATATTGGGGTTACGTGCACCCACAATTTTTACTACTGGTATACAGTGCCATTGTCTGACTGGGAATTCAAAGAATATATTGGGGTTATAAATACCCTCATTTCTTGCTACTGCCATATAGTGCCAGTTTCTGACTGGGAATTCAAAGAATATATTGGGGTTACGTGCACCCACAATTTTTACTACTGGTATACAGTGCCATTGTCTGACTGGGAATTCAAAGAATATATTGGGAATACAAATACCCTCATTTCTTGCTACTGCCATATAGTGCCAGTGTCTGACTGGGAATTCAAAGAATATATTGGGGTTACGTGCACCCACAATTTTTACTACTGGTATACAGTGCCATTGTCTGACTGGGAATTCAAAGAGTATATTGGGAATACAAATACCCTCATTTCTTGCTACTGCCATATAGTGCCAGTTTCTGACTGGGAATTCAAAGAATATATTGGGGTTACGTGCACCCACAATTTTTACTACTGGTATACAGTGCCATTGTCTGACTGGGAATTCAAAGAATATATTGGGGTTATAAATACCCTCATTTCTTGCTACTGCCATATAGTGCCAGTTTCTGACTGGTAATTCAAAGAATATATTGGGGTTACGTGCACCCACAATTTTTACTACTGGTATACAGTGCCATTGTCTGACTGGGAATTCAAAGAGTATATTGGGAATACAAATACCCTCATTTCTTGCTACTGCCATATAGTGCCAGTGTCTGACTGGGAATTCAAAGAATATATTGGGGTTACGTGCACCCACAATTTTTACTACTGGTATACAGTGCCATTGTCTGACTGGGAATTCAAAGAGTATATTGGGAATACAAATACCCTCATTTCTTGCTACTGCCATATAGTGCCAGTTTCTGACTGGGAATTCAAAGAATATATTGGGGTTACGTGCACCCACAATTTTTACTACTGGTATACAGTGCCATTGTCTGACTGGGAATTCAAAGAGTATATTGGGAATACAAATACCCTCATTTCTTGCTACTGCCATATAGTGCCAGTTTCTGACTGGGAATTCAAAGAATATATTGGGGTTACGTGCACCCACAATTTTTACTACTGGTATACAGTGCCATTGTCTGACTGGGAATTCAAAGAATATATTGGGGTTATAAATACCCTCATTTCTTGCTACTGCCATATAGTGCCAGTTTCTGACTGGGAATTCAAAGAATATATTGGGGTTACGTGCACCCACAATTTTTACTACTGGTATACAGTGCCATTGTCTGACTGGGAATTCAAAGAATATATTGGGGTTATAAATACCCTCATTTCTTGCTACTGCCATATAGTGCCAGTTTCTGACTGGTAATTCAAAGAATATATTGGGGTTACGTGCACCCACAATTTTTACTACTGGTATACAGTGCCATTGTCTGACTGGGAATTCAAAGAATATATTGGGAATACAAATACCCTCATTTCTTGCTACTGCCATATAGTGCCAGTGTCTGACTGGGAATTCAAAGAATATATTGGGGTTACGTGCACCCACAATTTTTACTACTGGTATACAGTGCCATTGTCTGACTGGGAATTCAAAGAGTATATTGGGAATACAAATACCCTCATTTCTTGCTACTGCCATATAGTGCCAGTTTCTGACTGGGAATTCAAAGAATATATTGGGGTTACGTGCACCCACAATTTTTACTACTGGTATACAGTGCCATTGTCTGACTGGGAATTCAAAGAATATATTGGGGTTATAAATACCCTCATTTCTTGCTACTGCCATATAGTGCCAGTTTCTGACTGGTAATTCAAAGAATATATTGGGGTTACGTGCACCCACAATTTTTACTACTGGTATACAGTGCCATTGTCTGACTGGGAATTCAAAGAGTATATTGGGAATACAAATACCCTCATTTCTTGCTACTGCCATATAGTGCCAGTTTCTGACTGGGAATTCAAAGAATATATTGGGGTTACGTGCACCCACAATTTTTACTACTGGTATACAGTGCCAATTTCTAACTAGGAATTCAAAATGCGCAAGGCTCCCGGAAAGGGACGTGGACGAGGCCGTGGGCGAGGTCGGGGGAATGGTTCTGGGGAGCAAGGTAGCAGTGAAGCCACAGGGCGTCCCGTGCCTACTCCTGTGGGGCAGCAAGCATTGCGCCACTCCACAGTGCCAGGGTTGCTTGCCACATTAACTAATCTGCAGGGTACAAACCTTAGTAGGCCCGAGAACCAGGAACAGGTCTTGCAATGGCTGTCAGAGAACGCTTACAGCACATTGTCCAGCAGCCAGTCAGACTCTGCCTCCTCTCCTCCTATTACCCAACAGTCTTGTCTTCCTTCCTCCCAAAATTCCGAAGCTTTACAGAACAATAACCCAAACTGTCCCTGCTCCCCAGAGCTGTTCTCCGCTCCTTTCATTGTCCCTCAACCTGCCTCTCCACGTCACGATTCCACGAACCTAACAGAGGAGCATCTGTATCCAGATGCTCAAACACTAGAGTCTCCTCCATCTCCGTTCGATTTGGTGGTGGATGACCAGCAACCCACCCTCATCGACGATGATGTGACGCAGTTGCCGTCAGGGCATCCAGTTGACCGGCGCATTGTGCGGGAGGAGGAGATGAGACAGGAGTTGGAAGAGGAAGTGGTGGATGATGAGGACACTGACCCGACCTGGACAGGGGGGATGTCAAGCGGGGAAAGTAGTGTGGATGTTGAGGCAGGTGCAGCACCAAAAAGGGTAGCTAGAGGCAGAGGCAGAGGTCAGCAGCTTAGGCGAAGCCAGGCCACACCCGGAATCTCCCAAGATGTTCCAGTTCGTACCCAGCCCCGAAAAACTCCCACCTCGAGGGCACGTTTCTCGAAGGTGTGGAGTTTTTTCAAGGAATGCGCCGAGGACAGATATAGTGTTGTCTGCACAATTTGCCTCTCGAAATTGATTAGGGGCTCTGAGAAGAGCAACCTGTCCACCACTTCAATGCGCCGTCATTTGGAATCCAAGCACTGGAATCAGTGGCAGGCAGCAACGGCAGGACAAAGGCCGACTGCCGTTCACGCCACTGCCACTGCCTCTGCCTCTGCCTCTGCCACTGCCACTGCTGACTGTGCTGGCGATGCACTCCAGAGGACGAGCCAGGACACCACTTCATCTGCCTCCGCCACTTTGTTGACTTCTACCTCATCCTCCCCTGGTCCTGTCTTATCTCCTTCTCCTGCACCATCAAAGGCACCATCAGGCGTTTCTTTACAACAACCCACCATCTCTCAGACATTGGAGCGGCGGCAGAAATACACTGCTAACCACCCACACGCGCAAGCCTTGAACGCCAACATCGCTAAACTGCTGGCCCAGGAGATGTTGGCGTTCCGGCTTGTTGAAACTCCCGCCTTCCTGGACCTGATGGCAACTGCGGCACCTCGCTATGCCGTCCCTAGCCGTCACTACTTCTCCCGGTGTGCCGTCCCCGCCTTGCACCAGCACGTTTGTCACTCAACATCAGGCGGGCCCTTAGTTCCGCGCTTTGCACAAAGGTCCACTTGACCACCGACGCGTGGACAAGTGCATGCGGACAGGGACGCTACATTTCACTGACGGCACACTGGGTGAATGTAGTTGAGGCTGGGACTGCTTCCCAAACTGGCCCGGTGTACCTCGTCTCCCCGCCTAACATTCCTGGCAGGGACACGAGAAGAACACCCCCCTCCTCCTCCTCCTCTACCGCCTCCTCCTCCGCCACCGCCTCCTCCTCCGCCACCGCCTCCTCCTCCGCTGTTAGATTGACCCCAGCTACGAGTTGGAAACGTTGCAGCACTGGCGTTGGTAGACGTCAGCAGGCTGTGCTGAAGCTGATCAGCTTGGGGGACAGACAGCACACTGCCTCCGAGGTGAGGGATGCCCTCCTCGATGAGACGGCAATATGGTTTGAGCCGCTGCACCTGGGCCCAGGCATGGTCGTTTGTGATAACGGCCGGAACCTGGTAGCAGCTCTGGAGCTTGCCGGACTCCAACATGTTCCATGCCTGGCCCACGTCTTCAACCTAGTGGTGCAACGTTTCCTAAAGAGCTACCCCAATGTTCCAGAGCTACTGGTGAAAGTGCGGCGCATGTGCGCCCACTTTCGCAAGTCGACAGTAGCCGCTGCTAGCTTAAAATCTCTCCAGCAACGCCTGCATGTGCCACAACACCGGCTTTTGTGCGACGTCCCCACACGCTGGAACTCAACGTTTCAGATGTTGAATAGAGTGGTTGAGCAGCAGAGACCTTTGATGGAATACCAGCTACAAAACCCTAGGGTGCCACAAAGTCAGCTGCCTCAGTTTCACATCCATGAGTGGCCATGGATGAGAGACCTTTGTGACATCCTACGGGTCTTTGAGGAGTCCACAAGGAGGGTGAGCTCTGAGGATGCGATGGTGAGCCTTACAATCCCGCTCTTGTGTGTTCTGAGAGAATCCCTGATTGACATCAGGGATAACTCAGATCACACAGAGGAGTTAGGGATAGCATCCGATCCGTCACAGCTGGAGAGTAGGTCCACACATCTGTCCGCTTCACTGCGTTTAATGGAGGAGGAGGAGGAGGAGGAGGAGGAAGAAGAGTTGTCCGATGATGTGATGGTGATACAGGAGGCTTCCGGGCAACTTCGAATCGTCCCATTGTTGCAGCGCGGATGGGTAGACATGGAGGATGAGGAGGAAATGGAGATTGAACTTTCCGGTGGGGCCAGAGGAGTCATGCCAACTAACACTGTGGCAGACATGGCTGAGTTCATGTTGGGGTGCTTTACAACCGACAAGCGTATTGTCAAAATCATGGAGGACAACCAGTACTGGATCTTTGCTATCCTTGACCCCCGGTATAAAAACAACATCTCGTCTTTTATTCCGGTAGAGGGGAGGGCCAATCGCATCAATGCTTGCCACAGGCAATTGGTGCAGAATATGATGGAGATGTTTCCAGCATGTGACGTTGGCGGCAGGGAGGGCAGTTCCTCCAGTAGGCAACCAAGTTCTCACCGGTCCACACAAACGAGGGGCACACTGTCTAAGGTCTGGGACACCTTGATGGCACCCCCTCGCCAAAGTGCCGCCACGGAGGGTCCTAGTGTCACCAGGCGTGAGAAGTATAGGCGCATGTTGCGGGAATACCTTTCCGACCACAGCCCTGTCCTCTCCGACCCCTCTGCGCCCTACACGTATTGGGTGTCGAAGTTGGACCTGTGGCTTGAACTTGCCCTATATGCCTTGGAGGTGCTGTCCTGTCCTGCCGCCAGCGTCCTATCTGAGAGGGTGTTCAGTGCAGCCGGTGGCATCATCACTGACAAGCGCACCCGTCTGTCAGCTGAGAGTGCCGACCGGCTCACTTTGATAAAAATGAACCACCACTGGGTAGAGCCGTCATTTTTGTGCCCACCTGTGTAAAGCACCCCAACATGAAACTCCATGTCTGTACTCAACCTCTCCAATTCCTCCGCATCCTCATACTCATCCACCATAAGCGTTGCACAATTCTGCTAATACTAGGCTCCCTCCACCCTGATTTCCCCAACTCTGCTGGTTAGAGGCTCCCTCCACCATGAATTTGCCCAAACTGGGCTGTTTAGAGGCTCCCTCCACCATTAATTGGTCCAAACTGGGCTGGTTAGAGGCTCCCTCCACCATGAATTGGTCCAAACTGGGGTGGTTAGAGGCTCCCTCCACCATTAATTGGTCCAAACTGGCTGGTTAGAGGCTCCCTCCACAATTAATTGGTCCAAACTGGGCTAATTAGAGGCTCCCTCCACCATGAATTGGTCCAAACTGGGTTTTTTAGAGGCTCCCTCCACCATTAATTGGTCCAAACTGGGCTGGTTAGAGGCTCCCTCCACAATTAATTGGTCCAAACTGGGCTAATTAGAGGCTCCCTCCACCATGAATTGGTCCAAACTGGGTTTTTTAGAGGCTCCCTCCACCATGAATTTGCCGAAACTGGGCTGTTTAGAGGCTCCCTCCACCATGAATTGGTCCAAACTGGGCTGGTTAGAGGCTCCCTCCACCATGAATTTCCCAAAACTTGGCTGTTTAGAGGCTCCCTCCACCATGAATTTGCCCAAACTGGGCTGTTTAGAGGCTCCCTCCACCATTAATTGGTCCAAACTGGGCTGGTTAGAGGCTCCCTCCACCATGAATTTGCCCAAACTGGGGTGGTTAGAGGCTCCCTCCACCATTAATTGGTCCAAACTGGGCTGGTTAGAGGCTCCCTCCACAATTAATTGGTCCAAACTGGGCTAATTAGAGGCTCCCTCCACCATGAATTGGTCCAAACTGGGTTTTTTTAGAGGCTCCCTCCACCATTAATTGGTCCAAACTGGGCTGGTTAGAGGCTCCCTCCACAATTAATTGGTCCAAACTGGGCTAATTAGAGGCTCCCTCCACCATGAATTGGTCCAAACTGGGTTTTTTAGAGGCTCCCTCCACCATGAATTTGCCCAAACTGGGCTGTTTAGAGGCTCCCTCCACCATGAATTGGTCCAAACTGGGCTGGTTAGAGGCTCCCTCCACCATGAATTTCCCAAAACTTGGCTGTTTAGAGGCTCCCTCCACCATGAATTTGCCCAAACTGGGCTGTTTAGAGGCTCCCTCCACCATTAATTGGTCCAAACTGGGCTGGTTAGAGGCTCCCTCCACCATGAATTTGCCCAAACTGGGGTGGTTAGAGGCTCCCTCCACCATTAATTGGTCCAAACTGGGCTGGTTAGAGGCTCCCTCCACCATGAATTTCCCAAAACTTGGCTGTTTAGAGGCTCCCTCCACCATTAATTGGTCCAAACTGGGCTGGTTAGAGGCTCCCTCCACCATGAATTTGCCCAAACTGGGCTGTTTAGAGGCTCCCTCCACCATTAATTGGTCCAAACTGGGCTGGTTAGAGGCTCCCTCCACCATGAATTTGCCCAAACTGGGCTGTTTAGAGGCTCCCTCCACCATGAATTGGTCCAAACTGGGGTGGTTAGAGGCTCCCTCCACCATGAATTGGTCCAAACTGGGGTGGTTAGAGGCTCCCTCCACCATTAATTGGTCCAAACTGGGCTGGTTAGAGGCTCCCTCCACAATTAATTGGTCCAAACTGGGCTAATTAGAGGCTCCCTCCACCATGAATTGGTCCAAACTGGGTTTTTTAGAGGCTCCCTCCACCATTAATTGGTCCAAACTGGGCTGGTTAGAGGCTCCCTCCACAATTAATTGGTCCAAACTGGGCTAATTAGAGGCTCCCTCCACCATGAATTGGTCCAAACTGGGTTTTTTAGAGGCTCCCTCCACCATGAATTTGCCCAAACTGGGCTGTTTAGAGGCTCCCTCCACCATGAATTGGTCCAAACTGGGCTGGTTAGAGGCTCCCTCCACAATTAATTGGTCCAAACTGGGCTAATTAGAGGCTCCCTCCACCATGAATTGGTCCAAACTGGGTTTTTTAGAGGCTCCCTCCACCATGAATTTGCCCAAACTGGGCTGTTTAGAGGCTCCCTCCACCATGAATTGGTCCAAACTGGGCTGGTTAGAGGCTCCCTCCACCATGAATTTCCCAAAACTTGGCTGTTTAGAGGCTCCCTCCACCATTAATTGGTCCAAACTGGGCTGGTTAGAGGCTCCCTCCACCATTAATTGGTCCAAACTGGGCTGGTTAGAGGCTCCCTCCACCATGAATTTGCCCAAACTGGGCTGGTTAGAGGCTCCCTCCACCATGAATTTCCCAAAACTTGGCTGTTTAGAGGCTCCCTCCACCATTAATTGGTCCAAACTGGGCTGGTTAGAGGCTCCCTCCACCATGAATTTGCCCAAACTGGGGTGGTTAGAGGCTCCCTCCACCATTAATTGGTCCAAACTGGGCTGGTTAGAGGCTCCCTCCACAATTAATTGGTCCAAACTGGGCTAATTAGAGGCTCCCTCCACCATGAATTGGTCCAAACTGGGTTTTTTAGAGGCTCCCTCCACCATGAATTTGCCCAAACTGGGCTGTTTAGAGGCTCCCTCCACCATGAATTGGTCCAAACTGGGCTGGTTAGAGGCTCCCTCCACCATGAATTTCCCAAAACTTGGCTGTTTAGAGGCTCCCTCCACCATTAATTGGTCCAAACTGGGCTGGTTAGAGGCTCCCTCCACCATTAATTGGTCCAAACTGGGCTGGTTAGAGGCTCCCTCCACCATGAATTTGCCCAAACTGGGCTGGTTAGAGGCTCCCTCCACCATGAATTTCCCAAAACTTGGCTGTTTAGAGGCTCCCTCCACCATTAATTGGTCCAAACTGGGCTGGTTAGAGGCTCCCTCCACCATGAATTTGCCCAAACTGGGGTGGTTAGAGGCTCCCTCCACCATTAATTGGTCCAAACTGGGCTGGTTAGAGGCTCCCTCCACAATTAATTGGTCCAAACTGGGCTAATTAGAGGCTCCCTCCACCATGAATTGGTCCAAACTGGGTTTTTTAGAGGCTCCCTCCACCATGAATTTGCCCAAACTGGGCTGTTTAGAGGCTCCCTCCACCATGAATTGGTCCAAACTGGGCTGGTTAGAGGCTCCCTCCACCATGAATTTCCCAAAACTTGGCTGTTTAGAGGCTCCCTCCACCATTAATTGGTCCAAACTGGGCTGGTTAGAGGCTCCCTCCACCATTAATTGGTCCAAACTGGGCTGGTTAGAGGCTCCCTCCACCATTAATTGGTCCAAACTGGGCTGGTTAGAGGCTCCCTCCACCATTAATTGGTCCAAACTGGGCTGTTTAGAGGCTCCCTCCACCATTAATTGGTCCAAACTGGGCTGGTTAGAGGCTCCCTCCACCATGAATTTGCCCAAACTGGGCTGTTTAGAGGCTCCCTCCACCATGAATTGGTCCAAACTGGGCTGGTTAGAGGCTCCCTCCACCATGAATTTCCCAAAACTTGGCTGTTTAGAGGCTCCCTCCACCATTAATTGGTCCAAACTGGGCTGGTTAGAGGCTCCCTCCACCATGAATTGGTCCAAACTGGGGTTTTTAGAGGCTCCCTCCACCATGAATTGGTCCAAACTGGGGTTTTTAGAGTCTCCCTCCACCATGAATTGGTCCAAACTGGGGTTTTTAGAGTCTCCCTCCACCATGAATTGGTCCAAACTGGGGTTTTTAGAGGCTCCCTCCACCATGAATTTGCCCAAACTCTGCTGGTTAGAGGCTCAATCCACCCTGATTTTCAAAACAAATGTTGGTGCCAACCTCAACTTACTACAAGGGCCAAATTCACTGCTGGTGACAAGCTCTCCTCACTGCAAGTGCCAAATACACATGTTTCAAGGTGTTTTCCTACTGTCAGAGAGGTGGTATTGAGTGTGTAAAGTGTGTAGTTGTTAGGCTGTGATGTTGGGGTAATAGAGGGTCTTTGGTGTGTTAGATGCCCCCAGACATGCTTCCCCTGCTGTCCCAGTGTCATTCCAGAGGTGTTGGCATCATTTCCTGGGGTGTCATAGTGGACTTGGTGACCCTCCAGACACGGATTTGGGTTTCCCCCTTAACGAGTATCTGTTCCCCATAGACTATAATGGGGTTCGAAACCCGTTCGAACACACGAACATTGAGCGGCTGTTCGAATCGAATTTCGAACCTCGAACATTTTAGTGTTCGCTCATCTCTAGTAGAGATGAGCGAACACTAAAATGTTCGAGGTTCGAAATTCGATTCGAACAGCCGCTCACTGTTCGAGTGTTCGAATGGGTTTCGAACCCCATTATAGTCTATGGGGAACATAAACTCGTTAAGGGGGAAACCCAAATTCGTGTCTGGAGGGTCACCAAGTCCACTATGACACCCCAGGAAATGATACCAACACCCTGGAATGACACTGGGACAGCAGGGGAAGCATGTCTGGGGGCATAAAAGTCACTTTATTTCATGGAAATCCCTGTCAGTTTGCGATTTTCGCAAGCTAACTTTTCCCCATAGAAATGCATTGGCCAGTGCTGATTGGCCAGAGTACGGAACTCGACCAATCAGCGCTGGCTCTGCTGGAGGAGGCGGAGTCTAAGATAGCTCCACACCAGTCTCCATTCAGGTCCGACCTTAGACTCCGCCTCCTCCGGCAGAGCCAGCGCTGATTGGCCGAAGGCTGGCCAATGCATTCCTATGCGAATGCAGACTTAGCAGTGCTGAGTCAGTTTTGCTCAACTACACATCTGATGCACACTCGGCACTGCTACATCAGATGTAGCAATCTGATGTAGCAGAGCCGAGGGTGCACTAGAACCCCTGTGCAAACTCAGTTCACGCTAATAGAATGCATTGGCCAGCGCTGATTGGCCAATGCATTCTATTAGCCCGATGAAGTAGAGCTGAATGTGTGTGCTAAGCACACACATTCAGCACTGCTTCATCAAGCCAATACAATGCATTAGCCAGTGCTGATTGGCCAGAGTACGGAATTCGGCCAATCAGCGCTGGCCAATGCATTCTATTAGCCCGATGAAGTAGAGCTGAATGTGTGTGCTAAGCACACACATTCAGCACTGCTTCATCAAGCCAATACAATGCATTAGCCAGTGCTGATTGGCCAGAGTACGGAATTCGGCCAATCAGCGCTGGCTCTGCTGGAGGAGGCGGAGTCTAAGATCGCTCCACACCAGTCTCCATTCAGGTCCGACCTTAGACTCCGCCTCCTCCGGCAGAGCCAGCGCTGATTGGCCGAAGGCTGGCCAATGCATTCCTATGCGAATGCAGACTTAGCAGTGCTGAGTCAGTTTTGCTCAACTACACATCTGATGCACACTCGGCACTGCTACATCAGATGTAGCAATCTGATGTAGCAGAGCCGAGGGTGCACTAGAACCCCTGTGCAAACTCAGTTCACGCTAATAGAATGCATTGGCCAGCGCTGATTGGCCAATGCATTCTATTAGCCCGATGAAGTAGAGCTGAATGTGTGTGCTAAGCACACTCATTCAGCACTGCTTCATCACGCCAATACAATGCATTAGCCAGTGCTGATTGGCCAGAGTACGGAATTCGGCCAATCAGCGCTGGCTCTGCTGGAAGAGGCGGAGTCTAAGATCGCTCCACACCAGTCTCCATTCAGGTCCGACCTTAGACTCCGCCTCCTCCGGCAGAGCCAGCGCTGATTGGCCGAAGGCTGGCCAATGCATTCCTATGCGAATGCAGACTTAGCAGTGCTGAGTCAGTTTTGCTCAACTACACATCTGATGCACACTCGGCACTGCTACATCAGATGTAGCAATCTGATGTAGCAGAGCCGAGGGTGCACTAGAACCCCTGTGCAAACTCAGTTCACGCTAATAGAATGCATTGGCCAGTGCTGATTGGCCAATGCATTCTATTAGCCCGATGAAGTAGAGCTGAATGTGTGTGCTAAGCACACTCATTCAGCACTGCTTCATCACGCCAATACAATGCATTAGCCAGTGCTGATTGGCCAGAGTACGGAATTCGGCCAATCAGCGCTGGCTCTGCTGGAGGAGGCGGAGTCTAAGGTCGGACCTGAATGGAGACTGGTGTGGAGCGATCTTAGACTCCGCCTCCTCCAGCAGAGCCAGCGCTGATTGGCCGAATTCCGTACTCTGGCCAATCAGCGCTGGCCAATGCATTCTATTAGCCCGATGAAGTAGAGCTGAATGTGTGTGCTAAGCACACACATTCAGCACTGCTTCATCACGCCAATACAATGCATTAGCCAGTGCTGATTGGCCAGAGTACGGAATTCGGCCAATCAGCGCTGGCTCTGCTGGAGGAGGCGGAGTCTAAGATCGCTCCACACCAGTCTCCATTCAGGTCCGACCTTAGACTCCGCCTCCTCCGGCAGAGCCAGCGCTGATTGGCCGAAGGCTGGCCAATGCATTCCTATGCGAATGCAGACTTAGCAGTGCTGAGTCAGTTTTGCTCAACTACACATCTGATGCACACTCAGCACTGCTACATCAGATGTAGCAATCTGATGTAGCAGAGCCGAGGGTGCACTAGAACCCCTGTGCAAACTCAGTTCACGCTAATAGAATGCATTGGCCAGCGCTGATTGGCCAATGCATTCTATTAGCCCGATGAAGTAGAGCTGAATGTGTGTGCTAAGCACACACATTCAGCACTGCTTCATCAAGCCAATACAATGCATTAGCCAGTGCTGATTGGCCAGAGTACGGAATTCGGCCAATCAGCGCTGGCTCTGCTGGAGGAGGCGGAGTCTAAGATCGCTCCACACCAGTCTCCATTCAGGTCCGACCTTAGACTCCGCCTCCTCCGGCAGAGCCAGCGCTGATTGGCCGAAGGCTGGCCAATGCATTCCTATGCGAATGCAGACTTAGCAGTGCTGAGTCAGTTTTGCTCAACTACACATCTGATGCACACTCGGCACTGCTACATCAGATGTAGCAATCTGATGTAGCAGAGCCGAGGGTGCACTAGAACCCCTGTGCAAACTCAGTTCACGCTAATAGAATGCATTGGCCAGCGCTGATTGGCCAATGCATTCTATTAGCCCGATGAAGTAGAGCTGAATGTGTGTGCTAAGCACACACATTCAGCACTGCTTCATCAAGCCAATACAATGCATTAGCCAGTGCTGATTGGCCAGAGTACGGAATTCGGCCAATCAGCGCTGGCTCTGCTGGAGGAGGCGGAGTCTAAGGTCGGACCTGAATGGAGACTGGTGTGGAGCGATCTTAGACTCCGCCTCCTCCAGCAGAGCCAGCGCTGATTGGCCGAATTCCGTACTCTGGCCAATCAGCACTGGCTAATGCATTGTATTGGCGTGATGAAGCAGTGCTGAATGTGTGTGCTTAGCACACACATTCAGCTCTACTTCATCGGGCTAATAGAATGCATTGGCCAGCACTGATTGGCCGAATTCCGTACTCTGGCCAATCAGTGCTGGCCAATGCATTCTATTAGCTTGATGAAGCAGAGTGTGCACAAGGGTTCAAGCGCACCCTCGGCTCTGATGTAGCAGAGCCGAGGCTGCACAAGGGTTCAAGCGCACCCTCGGCTCTGATGTAGGAGAGCCGAGGGTGCACTTGAACCCTTGTGCACCCTCAGCTCTGCTACATCAGAGCCGAGGGTGCGCTTGAACCCTTGTGCACACTCTGCTTCATCAAGCTAATAGAATGCATTGGCCAGCGCTGATTGGCCAGAGTACGGAACTCGACCAATCAGCGCTGGCTCTGCTGGAGGAGGCGGAGTCTAAGATCGCTCCACACCAGTCTCCATTCAGGTCCGACCTTAGACTCCGCCTCCTCCAGCAGAGCCAGCGCTGATTGGCCGAATTCCGTACTCTGGCCAATCAGCACTGGCTAATGCATTGTATTGGCGTGATGAAGCAGTGCTGAATGTGTGTGCTTAGCACACACATTCAGCTCTACTTCATCGGGCTAATAGAATGCATTGGCCAATCAGCGCTGGCCAATGCATTCTATTAGCGTGAACTGAGTTTGCACAGGGGTTCTAGTGCACCCTCGGCTCTGCTACATCAGATTGCTACATCTGATGTAGCAGTGCCGAGTGTGCATCAGATGTGTAGTTGAGCAAAACTGACTCAGCACTGCTAAGTCTCTGCATTCGCATAGGAATGCATTGGCCAGCCTTCGGCCAATCAGCGCTGGCTCTGCCGGAGGAGGCGGAGTCTAAGGTCGGACCTGAATGGAGACTGGTGTGGAGCGATCTTAGACTCCGCCTCCTCCAGCAGAGCCAGCGCTGATTGGTCGAGTTCCGTACTCTGGCCAATCAGCGCTGGCCAATGCATTCTATTAGCCCGATGAAGTAGAGCTGAATGTGTGTGCTTAGCACACACATTCAGCTCTACTTCATCAGGCTAATAGAATACATTGGCCAATCAGCGCTGGCCAATGCATTCTATTAGCTTGATGAAGCAGAGTGTGCACAAGGGTTCAAGCGCACCCTCGGCTCTGATGTAGCAGAGCTGAGGGTGCACAAGGGTTCAAGTGCACCCTCGGCTCTCCTACATCAGAGCCGAGGGTGCGCTTGAACCCTTGTGCAGCTTCGGCTCTGCTACATCAGAGCCGAGGGTGCGCTTGAACCCTTGTGCACACTCTGCTTCATCAAGCTAATAGAATGCATTGGCCAGCACTGATTGGCCAGAGTACGGAATTCGGCCAATCAGCGCTGGCCAATGCATCCCTATGGGAAAAAGTTTATCTCACAAAAATCACAATTACACACCCGATAGAGCCCCAAAAAGTTATTTTTAATAACATTCCCCCCTAAATAAAGGTTATCCCTAGCTATCCCTGCCTGTACAGCTATCCCTGTCTCATAGTCACAAAGTTCACATTCTCATATGACCCGGATTTGAAATCCACTATTCGTCTAAAATGGAGGTCACCTGATTTCGGCAGCCAATGACTTTTTCCAATTTTTTTCAATGCCCCCAGTGTCGTAGTTCCTGTCCCACCTCCCCTGCGCTGTTATTGGTGCAAAAAAGGCGCCAGGGAAGGTGGGAGGGGAATCGAATTTTGGCGCACTTTACCACGTGGTGTTCGATTCGATTCGAACATGGCGAACACCCTGATATCCGATCGAACATGTGTTCGATAGAACACTGTTCGCTCATCTCTAATAATGGGGTCTGCCAGATTTCTGCCCAAAAAATGTGGAAAAAAGTGGAGAGAAAAATCCACCTTGCAGGACTTTTTTTTTGCAGAAACCCTGAACGTACAGCAAGCACTAGTGTGAATCTAGCCTTACCTTAAATATAAATTTGTGAAAATGAAGGTCTTGCTGCACATACTGACCTAATATATGCAAAACTGCGGAGCTTTATTTTTCTGATATTGGGAATGAACCCATCCGTACTTATGTTAATGCTGTGATAGTGTTTTCTGTAAACTATACTGAAAAATATAATAAAAAGTTACAGTTGAAAAAAAGAATAACGCTTCAACCTATTTAGTATAATTCGATCACCTGTGGCTGCAATTTTTATAATAAGCATTGTTGTATACCATTCTAAGCTAACGCACACAGATCTATATCCATATGCCAGCTTTACTTCATGGCTTTATCAAGGCAGTGCAGACTATGAATCAGACTCAGTTAGACATCTTGATGGTAGAGATGGATGAATGAAGACATTGAAAGGCTACCTTTTCCTAGAAAGACGTCCAGCCTGGAGAAAGCAAATCCAACCCTAATTACGTTACACTACTGTGAGTAACCTTGTACATTTCTTTTATTTCCTCTTTTTCAAAGTGATGTGGCTGATAGCCTGGAAAAGGACATTTGTCTTTATTTTTTCATATACATGTTATATAGCAGATACAGTTGAAACGTCCTTGACTTTGCTTATGTCTATGCAACACATTTCTTTAGAAACATTTCTATAGCTGCAGAATTCATCATTTTAAAAGAAAAGAAAGGAATATTTCCAGCCTTGAAAAAACACAAAATACAATAGAAAGGTTTTGTGAACAGATAGATATGGACTTGGGAGGAAGTGGGGCTCATTACTTTTTAGAACAGAAACATGTAAAGCCGGTTCTTATATATAAAGGAATCAACTAATGAATCAACAGTATCAAATATTAGATAATATTAATAATATTTATTAATAATAGTTTTTTTTTATAGGCTACTACAAACAAAGCCATGTGCATACCCATGAATTTGCAAGAAGAATAAACATAGTGAGAAGCAATGTACCCCTATACTTACCCACCAGATGCACAAGTACCCTGATGCGCCGTTTCGCCTCCAAGCTTCATCAAAGTACATTTAGCTAGGTAAATACAGAATTGGAGAATTGCTGTAAATTCCCCACTTTTTAGGCCAGGGCCCCATGCAGCGTTTTACAGTCCCTGCAAAGTGGATGGAATTCTACTGAATCCCATCCACACATTGCGGAAAAATATGCACAGTGGGCATGCTGCAATTTCCAGAACAATCAGTTTTGGAAATCACAGCATGTCAGTTATACCTATGAAAACACGGAAACCTCTGCGGACTTTCATGTGTAAAGTGCTGTCTGAAAAAACGCATTGCAGCTTCAGTTTTTCCCACAGCACTTTTTTACTGTGGCCCACTATGTGGGGCCTTAGCTTAAGGCCCAGGCCCCATGAGCCGGAAACGCCGCGATTTGCCCATGGCAGAAACGCAGCAGGAAAAAATTGTGGTGTTTTGCGAATCCCATGCCCACTTTGCGGTAAAAACCACAGTGCGGACACGCTGCGATTTCCAAAACCAGCTCAGTTTTTGAAATCGCAGCATGTTAATTATATCTACATAAACGCTGGCAGCTTCCCCATAGATATAATTGCAACAAAGTCTGCGGAGGAAAAACTTTCTGTTTAAAGTGTTGCTGGAAGAACCACGATGCGTTCCTGCCGTGTTTTTTTCCGCAGGGGTCGTCTTGTGGGGCCTTAGCCTAAGGCCAGGGCCCCACAGGCTGGAAACACCATTATTTGCCTGAATCTTGTGAATCCCATGCCCACTGAGTGGCAAAAACCACAGTGCGGACACACTGTGATTTCCAAAGCCAGCATGTTTTTGGAAATTGCAGCATGTCACTTATATCTACGGAAACGCTGGCCGCTTCCCCAAAGATATAATTGTAACAGAAAGTCAACAGAGGAAAACTCCATGAACTTTCTGTTTAACGCACTGTGGGAAGAACAGCGATGCGTTCCTGCAGCGGTTTTTCCCGCAGCAATTTATAGCGTCCCGTGGGGTCTTAGACTAAAAGAGTTTTTCCACTCTTAACTGGCCCCAGCATGTGTTGCTTCAAGTAATGACCTTTTCCTTGGGTGCACCTCACAGGTTCGTCTTCTAAAGGAGCCATATGACTTATTAACATGACTAAGCTTTATGTTTGGATTCACTGAGTAATTTTTTCCTAAAAAATTAATATAAGAATGTTTTATCAGTGGCCTATGTTAGCCCAATGTCCATTTGTCCATAGTTATTACATCGATAGCCCTCACATAAATTTACCATTTTGTTCAGGTTATTGCAAAATGTGAATCAGACGGAGATGATTTCCCTTCTGGAACATTTCTACATTATTCTCAGCTAATGAAAGGTAATGCACATTTGTAAGACTATCAGAAAATAAGTTAGCTTTGTGAACTGTATCCCTTATGTTAGCCTATAATTAGTCTCCGGACAAAACCAAATGATCCAAATGATGTCTGCTCGGCTTCTTCAGGGACAATTAGAAAACTAGCCTGACCTTCACACAAGAAAACATCTTGGCCTTAATACAGTTCATTTTCTAATATGCTCTTCTACAAATAAATGTCCCTCTTGATACAAGAGTATACAGAATTACAATGATATGTGGCTCCCTCTTTCTATGCTAGATACAGGTACAAGACCCTTGGTTAGTATCAGATTACTGGAGAAGACATGAGGCATGGCATATGCCCTCCCCATGACTGGTAGTAACACTGAGATAAGTAGGACATAGTGGCTATACAGTGGAAAAGAGGTGATGCCTATGACAGCCAAGTAATGATGTTTCCATAGGTTACACTTATGTTATCTCTCCTTTCGCTGTTTCCAGTGTACAGTATGTGTTATATCGTTAGGATGCCGTGAGAAGTATATATAAAATGTGTATTGCCTTAGATACCATCTTGAAAGGATTTCAGATGCAATTCCTAAATTAATGATATATATCTTATTGGGAGACCTTAAAAAAAAGAAAATACTAGAATTTACCTTTTCAAGAACTTTTGTATGTTATTCATCAGTCTGGGCTCCACTGTTTCTGACTGTGGCTCCAGTAGGTGTGTGCATTGAGTTGCTAGGTCACTTCCTGCAATCCACAACTCAGTGGCACCTACTTCCCTACGTGGCATATTTAAGAGTTCCACAGCCTTACCTCTCTTACCTAGAGATTAAGGCATTAACTATTGCATTGCTCCTGTTCCTGAAAATTGTGACTCATAGGCTAAGGGTTCGTTCACATCTGCGCCCGCTCTCCATTCTGCAGGCTTCTGTTTCCTGCACAAAACAGAGCAGGAGACGTAAACCTGCAGGACTCTTTCAAACCCATTCATTTGAATGGGTTTGAAATATGTCCGGCTGTGAGCGCCAGTGAGCGTTTTATGCTCTCCGCCGCAAAACCATTTTTTTTAAAACCGGACACAGAGTCGGACATGCAGTACTCTGTGTCCGATTAAAAAAAAAAACGGTTTCGCGGCGGAGAGCATAAAACGCTCAACGCCGCTCACAGCCAGACCCGGTCTGACAGCTTTCCATCTTCTGCATGCAGAAGACGGAAAGCTCAGAACAGACTTTCGAACGCTAGTGTGAACCTAGCGTCACTTGACAAGATCTTCACAGTCTTATGATGTTGAATAGGCCTCAGACACAATAGGGTAAATTACGCTGAGCCTTGAGGTGCAGATCCTGCATCTGAGTCAGCCACGGAATCTGCAGGAAGGTCGAGCAGGGCGTTTCTTTTTTAGTGCATTCCATTGAAAACAATAGATGGAAGATTCTGGACAGAATTTGGAATTTATTTTGAGGAATTCACCTCAAAATGAGTTACTAATTCTGTCATGTGAACCTAGCGTTGTCCTATCTCCTGAGCCTGACCTTTACCTCTGCCTTTTCCCTGGATATTTCCCCTGTCTTTCCCTTTGGAGTGGATGCCTTCTACCTGACAAACCTTAGGCTAAGTTCAGATGGGGATTTTTGGTCCAGAACCTGGGGCGGAAGCTGCCTCAGTTTCCAGACCAAAAGCTGGGTAGCCGTGACTGAAAGCCGGTGCACTGCACCAGCATCCAGCCACGCACTCCGTTCCGGATCAGGCCCAATGAATGGGCCTAGTCTGGAGGAGGGCGTGTCTTCAGGCCGAATTGCGAGGCGAAACGGCCTGAAGAATGAGCATCTCACTTCTTTTTCCAGGAGCCGGAACAAACCGGCTCCCGGAAAAAAGACCTGAGCGGCTCCCATTGATTTCAATGGGAGCCTTCTTTTTGGTCAGGATTTTGAGGTGGATACAGCCTCAAAATCCTGACCAAAAATCTCTGTGTGAACCCTTAGCTTGATTCATGACTACACTTCAGCTTCATCAGCACTACTGCCATCAATTGGTGACCATTTTGGGAATCTGACCATACCTCCTTGAAGGGTTTCAGAATGAGAAGAGGGGACACAATTTGGTCCACCTAGCAGATTTTAGGTTTTAGAGAATGCATGTCTCCAAGAACAAGTATTACAGTATTACATCGGATATTCATTACCTCGCATTCTTCAATAACTGTCCATTAAGTGAATACATGATTTTAAGCATTTCAACTGATTTTAAAAAATGTGAAAGGATTAGTCAGGTACACTCACTATCCTATACATAACAAGAGCAAAAATAAAGATTAAAATAGCAGATTTCAAGTCTAAGTTTACTATTACTACCTGCCAAAAAGTAATGGATGAACTGACAAGATGTATTTGTTGTAGTAATTATTGCTAAATTCTAAACTGCCTCTAAAAGTGACTTTGGAACAACAATTTTTCATTGACAGATTCAGGAATTGGATTTTCACAGCCAAACAACATGCGTCTGCACTTGTCGTTTCCAGCCCTGACTGAAGTGCTGTAATGATCATATCCTTTGGACTCTGCAACACTAGAAGAAAATTACCAGCAGTTAGGAATCCATCTTCACCATCTGGTACTGTAGTCTGACAAACAAATATAGGTTTGGGAAGTTTATGGAGACTACTTCCATTGATGTGGTGCCAACTGAAACTATTGATAGATGCTTTTGATTTTTTTGTGTTGGCCAGTAGCTAACAATAAGTCTTACAATTTTTTATAGTTGTTTATATTTTTAATAAAATGTTATTTTATAGACAATTGTGGGTGCAGTGTTGTGGCAATGATTACAGCAGAGTTGCAGAGTCCACCTAACCACTTTGAACACTCATAACATGGATAAGAACAGAGACCTGCCTTATACAGCATCAATACTTTAATACTAAATACTTGAATTCAATACTAAAATTCATATAAGTGGATTCTAATCCAAGCACAAAAGATTCCAATCTAATACAAAGCCTACTATGAGTGGTTGACGTTGCTAAAACAAGAAATGAAGACCAAATTTCATACTAATATCCATGCTTTTGTAAAGAGATATTCAAAGGATGTTCAATGGAAGTGACAATCCTGGATATGAATATTTGTAGTGCCCAATTTCAAACTAAAAACTAGTGTGCAGAGTATATAATGTTGGTACAAGCTGCTTACCAACCTATTTTTTTGTCCCTCAATGACAGCATAGCTGACCATATGGCAGTATGTTAGCTGCTTTACAGTATTTAATACCCTGATAACCTAGCCATATTTGCCCACACACATGTAAGGGTATGCAGTCAGGGACAATTGAATTAACCAAAGTCACACCTTTTAAGAAGACTATAAGGCCGGAGGCACCATATGGCATAAACTATGGAAAAAAACACAGCACTTTACAGTCACTGCAAGGTGAATGGGATTCTAGCAAATCCCATCCACAGTTTGTGAAAAAAGGATATCTATGGAAATGGTGGTGATTTCCATAAAGGTATAATGGAAGTAGAAAGTCTTTCTGTGAAAAGTGTTGCAGGAAAAGCCATGAAGTTTTTTTTCCTGCAGCACTTTTATTTGCAACCAAATTTTTTTTTTTTTTTTTTTTATAATTGTCTGTTACTGCTAGTGATGGGTTAATAAATACACCCATGTACCTTTAGCAGGGTTTGGGGTGATTTCTGGGTGTCTCTGGTTGCTGCTGCATCCTCTGTGTTTGTTTACCTGCTGTAGCTTCCTGCTGTGCAGACTTCCTGTGTAAGCTGTTGCACTATTTCCCTCTCACTCAGCCCCCTCTCGTCTCTCACTCATTACAAAACCCTACATCTCACTAAGCCTAGCCCCTCCCACCCTCACTGACTAGCGATCCTGCCCATTCCTAGCCCCTCCCACCCTCCCCTATCTCTCTTTAGCCTAGCGATCCCACCCATTACTAACCCCTCCCACCCTCTCCTATCTCTCTTTAGCCTAGCGATCCCACCCATTACTAGCCCCTCCCACTCTCCCCATCTCCCTAAGCTGAGCTATTCTACCCACTGCTAGAAGACAGGAAGAGGGGGAGGACCCGTTCCCTGGACATTGGAAGACTTGGTAAGTATTGCAGGGGATAGGGGAGGGGGAAGAGTGGTGGTGATGTTCTGTATTGAAAGAGGTAAAATGGAAGGTCACTGGATTATCAGAAAGTGTCCCTGGAGCAGTCACATGACTGTTCCAGGGATATAGGTAATTAAACATTTTTTTTTTTAAATTAGAAGTAAATTAGAAGTTAAGTGGGGTTTAGTTTAGGGGATAATTATCACTTTATCCTGGACAAACCCTTTAACATTATGTTTAGAAGTCATTTATAAATATTAAAAAGAAACAAAAGAAGGTATACAAAAAAAAAGATGTCATTCGCTACTTACTAATGCTGATTGTGGTATGAGGTTTGTCTAATTAAAAGAAAGTTGCTAGAATTAGGTCTTATTAAATTTTAGAAATCTCCTTCAGAGCAGGTAAACAAGCTGACTAACCTCCTCAAGTATAAAATCATAACACATTCCCAGTTATCCACTTGCATTTAGTTAAAAATACATATAATATGGTTTAAATATTTGGAAACTAGAATATGTAGAGAATAATCCTCAGTTATTATTAGAGATGAGCGAACACTAAAATGTTCGAGGTTCGAAATTCGATTCGAACAGCCGCTCACTGTTCGAGTGTTCGAATGGGTTTCGAACCCCATTATAGTCTATGGGGAACATAAACTCGTTAAGGGGGAAACCCAAATTCGTGTCTGGAGGGTCACCAAGTCCACTATGACACCCCAGGAAATGATACCAACACCCTGGAATGACACTGGGACAGCAGGGGAAGCATGTCTGGGGGCATAAAAGTCACTTTATTTCATGGAAATCCCTGTCAGTTTGCGATTTTCGCAAGCTAACTTTTCCCCATAGAAATGCATTGGCCAGTGCTGATTGGCCAGAGTACGGAACTCGACCAATCAGCGCTGGCTCTGCTGGAGGAGGCGGAGTCTAAGATCGCTCCACACCAGTCTCCATTCAGGTCCGACCTTAGACTCCGCCTCCTCCGGCAGAGCCAGCGCTGATTGGCCGAAGGCTGGCCAATGCATTCCTATGCGAATGCAGAGACTTAGCAGTGCTGAGTCAGTTTTGCTCAACTACACATCTGATGCACACTCGGCACTGCTACATCAGATGTAGCAATCTGATGTAGCAGAGCCGAGGGTGCACTAGAACCCCTGTGCAAACTCAGTTCACGCTAATAGAATGCATTGGCCAGCGCTGATTGGCCAATGCATTCTATTAGCCCGATGAAGTAGAGCTGAATGTGTGTGCTAAGCACACTCATTCAGCACTGCTTCATCACGCCAATACAATGCATTAGCCAGTGCTGATTGGCCAGAGTACGGAATTCGGCCAATCAGCGCTGGCTCTGCTGGAGGAGGCGGAGTCTAAGGTCGGACCTGAATGGAGACTGGTGTGGAGCGATCTTAGACTCCGCCTCCTCCAGCAGAGCCAGCGCTGATTGGCCGAATTCCGTACTCTGGCCAATCAGCGCTGGCCAATGCATTCTATTAGCCCGATGAAGTAGAGCTGAATGTGTGTGCTAAGCACACACATTCAGCACTGCTTCATCACGCCAATACAATGCATTAGCCAGTGCTGATTGGCCAGAGTACGGAATTCGGCTAATCAGCGCTGGCTCTGCTGGAGGAGGCGGAGTCTAAGGTCGGACCTGAATGGAGACTGGTGTGGAGCGATCTTAGACTCCGCCTCCTCCAGCAGAGCCAGCGCTGATTGGCCGAATTCCGTACTCTGGCCAATCAGCGCTGGCCAATGCATTCTATTAGCCCGATGAAGTAGAGCTGAATGTGTGTGCTTAGCACACACATTCAGCTCTACTTCATCGGGCTAATAGAATGCATTGGCCAATCAGCGCTGGCCAATGCATTCTATTAGCTTGATGAAGCAGAGTGTGCACAAGGGTTCAAGCGCACCCTCGGCTCTGATGTAGCAGAGCCGAGGGTGCACAAGGGTTCAAGTGCACCCTCGGCTCTCCTACATCAGAGCCGAGGGTGCGCTTGAACCCTTGTGCAGCCTCAGCTCTGCTACATCAGAGCCGAGGGTGCGCTTGAACCCTTGTGCACACTCTGCTTCATCAAGCTAATAGAATGCATTGGCCAGCACTGATTGGCCAGAGTACGGAATTCGGCCAATCAGCGCTGGCCAATGCATCCCTATGGGAAAAAGTTTATCTCACAAAAATCACAATTACACACCCGATAGAGCCCCAAAAAGTTATTTTTAATAACATTCCCCCCTAAATAAAGGTTATCCCTAGCTATCCCTGCCTGTACAGCTATCCCTGTCTCATAGTCACAAAGTTCACATTCTCATATGACCCGGATTTGAAATCCACTATTCGTCTAAAATGGAGGTCACCTGATTTCGGCAGCCAATGACTTTTTCCAATTTTTTTCAATGCCCCCAGTGTCGTAGTTCCTGTCCCACCTCCCCTGCGCTGTTATTGGTGCAAAAAAGGCGCCAGGGAAGGTGGGAGGGGAATCGAATTTTGGCGCACTTTACCACGCGGTGTTCGATTCGATTCGAACATGGCGAACACCCTGATATCCGATCGAACATGTGTTCGATAGAACACTGTTCGCTCATCTCTAGTTATTATATGTTAGGATTATGACAAAGCCACGATAATGCCCTTGCTCTTTAAAAATACTCTTTATACAGAGATTTGCAAAATTAAACTGTATAAAAAACTTGTAATTTATAATTTTGTTCAATTTTTTAAAAAATCTTTCTGTTTCTGGGTGGAGCTTACCTATCAGACATTTTAGTCTAAAACCACACAGCAACTTGTGTCTCATTACAGTAATAACAAGCTCATTGTGTCGGCTCATTCCCAATAACTGCCTGATCTAATTGTGTTGGTGATCAACAATCTCATGGGTCGACTCATTCCCAATAACTATCTGATCTAATTGTTCTGCCGATCTAACTGTGATCACTCCTAACAACTATATGGTCTATTTGTGCAGGTGATCAAGAAGCCCATTGGTTTGCTCATTCCTAATAACTGCCTGGTCTAATTGTGTTGGTGATCAACAATCTCATTGGTCGACTGAATCCCAATAACTATCTGGTCTAATTGTGCTGCTGATCTACGAGTGCATTGGTCGGTTCATTCCTAATAACTGCCTGGTCTAATTGTGCTGACGATCTACAAGTACATTGGTCAGCTCATTCCTAATAACTGCTTGGTCTAACTGTGCTGACGATCTACAAGTACATTGGTCAGCTCATTCCTAATAACTGCTTGGTCTAATTGTGCTGACGATCTACAAGTACATTGGTCAGCTCATTCCTAATAACTGCTTGCTCCAATTGTGCTGCCGATCTAGAAAGTGCATCGTTTGGCTCACTCCTAACAACTATATGGTCTATTTGTGCAGGTGAGGAAGAAGCCCATTGGTTTGGTTCCTAATAACTGCCTGGTCTTATTTTGCTGTCGATCTAAGTGCATTGGTTGGCTCATTCATAATAACTGCCTGGTTTAATTTTTGTTGCCAATCAACAAGCTCATTGCATATCTGTGCAGGATAAAATATGTAGATTATTGGCAGCACTTTCCTTGGCCATAATCAGGTATGTTCTGCTATTAATCAATGTAATCTACATCAATACAAATGGGCAACAATTCACATATTTCCAAACACTCTGTGCTCATCCTGGCTGAGATTGGCCATTGTAATAGGGCACTTATTCTCATCCTATGTAGGGAAACATGTAGGTCTGTTTTATAATTGTCGGTACACTTTAAATGCTATAATGTAATTTATTCTGTAAAACATTTCTGCAGCGTGTTCTCATTCCCTCTGCTACACATCAAAAAATATTACACTGCTGTATTTTTATTAATGCAACACTACAGTTATGTACCTAACATTATTATCATGCATTGCCTCATTCATGAAAAAAAATGCAGTCTTGTCCTTGTAGATTATGATACAGACCTTTATGACAAACTGAAGCCTACATCTACTGTATGAATATACTCACATTTCTATACTCCCCACACATCTAAAACAGAAATATATCCAGAAGTTGCTCCTGGGCATGGTTATTATTAGAGAAGCAAAAAGAACATTTCACATAATATTTATAAGTTGCAAAATAAAATCACTTTTAACCACATCCATTATTCATTACCTTATAGCTTTCCTGCACGATGTACAGAAGAGTGACAGCCTGGTTTTTGTTTGCTGGAATATGTCTGCGTTCCAGGATATCATTGGAATTAAGTATATTTCACAGTGTGCGAGGTCTATTAGAAATGGACAGTTCTGATTTCTTACTTGTGATCGCCTTCAAGTAGTAACTTTTCTTGGAATAAGTTAAAAAATGTAACGCAATTCCATTTCTCTATATCATATTATTTCCTTCTAGTCAAAATATGACTAATCTACATCGAATGTTTGGTAAAACTGAGCTTATGGTTTGTATAAATGTGAATTTTCTTTGGATAGAGATATTTGCTTGCTGGTATACAATGCAAATAGTCTTTTATTACTTTCAGAGACCGAAAACAAGCAATAGGATTACTGTCAAACCAATCATAGTGACTTTGGAGCCCATGGTCTCATGGGATCTTGGCCCAGAGCAGTAATGAGACGAAGGAGGTACATCAGGGACCTTGGCAAAATGTAAAAAAAAAAAACAAACCAAAAAAAAAAAAACAAGAGTGCTAGCCAAAGTTACCCTTTGCTTTTGGCATGCACATACCCACCACCAATTACGTTTATGGTTTCCTGGTATCTTGCCATTATGAAGCCAGGTCTTATGCTGCTCCCACTCTCTTTCCATTCTTGTAGTGGGAAAGAGATGGAAATTGGACTAGGTTGATGGACTGTGTATACAGGGTGGAGCGTGTCTTTTCTCAGTCCCAAAGACAGATAGTTTAAGAAGTTGGTGAAGATAGAAGCCTCACTTTAATCTGTTAAGTAGGTTATCTGTCAGGATACGGAGTCGCCGCAGTCTCCTTGCTGCGCGGCGTCTCCCTGGGAGACGTGTTAGGAGTTCTATTGGGTGTGCTTAGGTCATTAAGGGTTAATCTTTTCCTTACCTTCAGTCTCCATGTCATTAGCCATCAGGTGTGTTCTCTGCTGCTATTTAAACTCCACCCAGGCATGGATCCTTGCCAGCCATTCACTTTGTGGTTCCTGGTCCCCCTGCTCAGTCTGATTCCCTGTCTGTTAATATTCGGTCTGTTTTCTTGGTTAATCTGCCCGGCTTGTATTTTTGACTATCCCTTGTCTTTTGATTTGGTACCTTTATTATATCTCCTGGCTCGACCTCTTGCTCGTCTGACCTCGCCTTCTCTTCTGTGTCTTGCTGGGACTTGTGGTCCTCCCTGGTTCCATGCTGTTTTAGTCTTTTGTTTTGCACTTCAGTTACACTGTGCTTTCTGTTTAGGTGTGACCCCCGTGACTCCAGTCCCTAGGACTTTCAGGGCCTCCTCTCCCCTTATCCTAGCCGCCGGATAGAAGTGTCAGGAGCCTTGGTAGGCGCACTTCAATTAGGAAGTGCATGGGTCTGCCTCATCTCAGATATTACAGCATAGTTATAGCTGCAGGGCCTGCGACCCCTTTTGTCATTAGTTGCACAGTGTTGCTTTCCCATCTGTGTCACTTTGCACTGCCTGCCCCTGACTCCAATCCTTACATTATCTGCTTGAACCCACAGTGCAGGCCAACAGAGTGTCCATAAAAGTTTTAGTATTAAGAAGAAAATGTTTGTTTTTGTACTGTGTTAGCCAGTGGGTATGAAATATAAAAAACAAAAAGCTTGAGAGTCTTCAGTAGATGATACCTTTTTTAATAGCTAACTCATAATGATGAAAGAATATAACATTTCAAAGCTCTTTGGCTTCTTCTTCAGATATAACTAAGAACAATTTCTGAAGGCTGCATATTTATGTACAACATGACACATAGGGATAGGCTTTCAGGAGAGGTGAAGAAGCTTATTAGTATAAACATGTCAATAATTCACAGTTCCCAGGTTCTTATCTTTATGGCTGTCTTAGTTCAGTGATTTCTATAGCATGACATGAACCCATGTGATACATTCATTCCATTCTCCAGAGTGTTAAATAGGGTCATGCTCTTGTATTCATGAATCAGTCGCTGTTTCCTTGATTAAAAATTCCCTCTTAAAATCAAAATTTTCATGTCATTGGTGATATTATGATCTTCATTGCAGAACTGTTTTGGCATGGGAAGGTCCATTGTCTGTTCTCTAATTGTATGGCGATGTGCGTTCATTCTCTGCATGCGCAGAGTGTCAAGGAACTTTCTTTCCACTGTTATCAGGGGCTGCTGTGATACTCCACTAATCTGGAAGAAGCCTCTTTCCACTGTTTGAGAATGTGGGTAGTCATAAACTTCTGCACTACCTAAAATATAAATATCTATGTATATAGTCTAGTATATTGATATCACTGTGACAATTGGCAATTCTCAAATAATTCATAAAGACTATAGTGCAGGGTCCATGACTATACTAATGGAAAAAAGATATATATCAGTCATTTACTGATATCATTAATGGGTTAATAAAATTGAAAAAGGTATTTTGCAGTTTAGGTTGATATGCCTCGAATTTACTGAAACTGAGTCACATTTTCACGTTTTATATTTTTGCTTTCAGACCAATTACCATAAAAGAACTTTGTATGCTGCTTTTGCTATATCTTCACAGCAGCCTGTGTAAAATATTCCAATACTGATTGATGCATGTGGGGCACGTTCCTTCTCTGTGCTGGTCACCAGGTGCAGAGAAGTGAGCAGGAGTCCTATGAATGGCGACTATAGAGAAACATACTCACTTCCACTGCCTGGGTCCCACACTGTATGTGCATTATACCATGTGAGAACTGGGACATTATATCGTCTGTCAGTTCAGGACTTTATACTGTATGAGAGCTGGGGCCATTATACTGTGTGGTGACTGAGCTTGGAGATGAGGGGCATTATACTGTGTGGGGTGTGTGCAGGAGTATTATTCAGAGTGGGTGCTGGGGGCATTATATAGTGTGGGGGGTGAGCTTGGTACTGTACTATTAAGGCATAACAAGACATTATACTGTGTGGGAGTCACGGGGGGGGGGCATTATACTATGTAAGGAAACTTAATAATGCACTATATGGGGTTACTAAGAAGAGTATTACACTTTGTGGGGCAACTCCCCCCACAAAACCACGTCCTGACAGACCCTCTCTGGAAAATCTTGTGTATACTCCTGTGTAATCAATCTGCTTAGCCTCTTCTGCTGTATATCATGCTGCCTGCAGATTACACTGCATTTTCATGGTGACAAGTTCACTTCCAATTATGAGATGAAGGGGTCAATAGCGACCACAGTATCTAAACACTTGAAGGGAGGGGGCCCATGAAATATTCACAATTTAAGATGGAAAAAAATAAATAAAGGCAATATTTTTTTTTCATGAAAGAACACAAACACATTTATGGTAGCTTGTTGACTTGTTCATATGTTTGTGTGCCTTTAATGGTTCAGATATGCACAACTAACTGCACTCCATGGCTACAATATTTTCATGTCTTCATAAAACCAGTGTGAGATACACTCATAGGATTCATTTACTTGCTTAGTCTCTGGTGTAGATCACTTTACAATTACATATGCAGACAAGATTCACAGTGGTTGACCTTTGCTTTTTCATCTTGACTGAGTGTCCAGAAATGAATAGATATTTCAATGCGGGCAGACAGAAAATAAATTAGTATTAATGATATTAAAACAACCTCCAGGAAAGAGCAATAGTTTCCTAGCAAAGTAACCATGATAATGTCCCAATAGGTAAGATAACGCATGATGTGCCAATATTGTGCAGTGTGCTCAATTTAATAATAGGCACTTTAGATTAAGTCAAGGAAAATTTCATGTGAGCTCTAAGATTCATCTATATAATGTTAATCTGTCATTATTAATACAGTCAATTGTTTTCAGACAATGGGAATCTTTTTCTTGATGTTTAGAACCCAAACTGGATAACCATGCAGAGCAAGGATTCCATACACAGCAGACTATGAATATGACTAAGGCCATGAAATGGATAGTACATTAGACCCCTGCAGAAAAGCATGTGCAGATTTAACAGCTGTGCACTGTCTGTAGCACATGAAAACTCACCGTCCACTGCACGACATCTACGGAAACTTCATTTAATTCTTGTGCTTTGCATTTCCTATACAGCGTGAGTCTTTGCATCTAATATATTATGTATTGCATAGTACATGGAACTGTTAGTCTCCACATGTGGCCTTAAAACCTCGGAGCTTGATTTTACCTTAGGACGCCTATTGTAACATACCTACAACTGAGACTGGCATTTCTGGTTGTTATGATGTATTACAATAGACTGCATTGGAGTAACTCAATTGAGAAAAAACATTTTCATTAATTGGTAACTAAATGACACTAAATGTGGTCTCTGGGGCAACACCATACTGTACATAAAGCTGAAACAGCAGAATACAACAATGACCTAATACAGTATTTGTCACAACTTGGTCCTTGACTATTGATCTCAGGGATATTTTTTGCAGCCTGCTTGTGGAATATCTATGGGTGTAAATCTCCCCATGGGTCCTACATATATGTGTGCTTACTTTTACCCATGGGTAGTAGAATAACAGTAGGTCTCAATAAACATACCTAAATTACCAATACTACCTCAATAAACATACCTAAACCCAGGGTTGGACTGAGATATCTAGGAATTGATTCCCTCCAGTGGAATTGATTCTAGGGGCTCTCTTTCTTAGCCCCGGCAGATTTATCATTTACGTCAGTTTTCTGGAATAAATGATGCCACAATTCTACACCAGCAAGGAGCTGGTATGGGGTTTTGTTTAGGCACATGAACTCCTAAGGATGTGCCTAATTTATGACGTGTACTTCATTATAAGTTAGGCAATACCCCGCAAGTGGCAAATATTTTTGTTGCTAAATCAGCCTTTATATTTTCTATATTACTCAGAGGTGTCACAGTATATATTGACTGCTGCATCTGAGGGGTTAAACAACAGAAACAAATTCTGCGTCTTACAGTAGCAATGAAGTGAATGAGATTCTGGCTAATCCCGTCCACACATTGTGGAAGGCTAAGGAGAAGCTGCATTTTCAAATACACAGCAGCATGTCAATTTTACCTGCGGAGATGCTTGCGTTTTCCCAATAGATTTAATAAGGGAAGAAAAACTGCAGAAAAAAAAATCACAGGAAAATTGCATAGAAAAATGCTGCAGAAAAATACAAGTTGCATTTCTGCTGCATTTTTTTCAGCAGTGTTTTTCACAGATATTTATACATAGAATTTGTCCTCAAGACTATACTTGTGGAAATTTTAATACGAGAAACCATCAACTCTTGAATTCTATATAGATCCTTATAGATAAAAATTAATGTGAATTATGTGTATATTCACATTGACTGAAGATATTTGTATTCATTATTTTTTTTTTATTTATGCAATATCCTGGCCAGTTCTCATTTCCGTATCTAAACAACTCTATGTAAAAATCTTTGTGCACAAAGATATCCATGGGATCAGTATGCTAAAGTAATATCAACTGTATCGCATTAAACCAAGATCACTACAAGCTTATTTTGCTCACTTCCGATTATTTTGCGCTTCTTTTCTAAGTCTCTTCTGCTATTGACATTTTAAGTTGACTATATCCTTCAAGATGTTTTATAGCCTGTTCTCATGATCTAGCTCCAGGACACTAAACTATATGACACCCAGTCAAACACAGATTTTAACAACATAGAATGACCTTTGCATCATAGCTGTTGGGCTGTTTCTTGGCGTATGTCTAGTCACTTCTATTTACTATGATATGATGTTATCTACTTAGAAGACTTCAACTACCTTATTAACATAAATCTTAGGTCTACTTTGGAAAAACTTGAATCAAGTGCCTTTAGGGCTCTGTTCACATCACAATTAATCCTTTCTTCGGATGTATGTATACTTCAGGAATACTTTGTACATCTCTAAGGAAAGCCTACAACATATGCCACAGCTCAGTCGTACAGCAGCATATGTCACCCCAGGCTCCCATGTTAAAAGACATATGCAGCGCAGTATACCAGTATACATACAGTATTTTAGTATACGTATTATTGCCTACTAAGTTGCATTACAGTAAGCAGATGCTTTTTTGGCGTATATGTCAACCCTCATGGTTCTCAGATGTGAACAGAGTTTTATACAAGAATTTGCTATGCTCCTGCATACAGGCATTTCTGTGGCACCCCAGAGCAGGCTGTGGCTGGGCTGAGGGTGATCTCTGGTATAATCGTATTACATTATATCACAAGATCCTGTCCCCTGTCTGCCTAGCCAAGCCCTGAAGAAGGTCAGGCATCATCATCATCTTGTAAGCATGAGCCTGTGGAGAGAACATTCTGGAACATGAGCTCCATAGCAAGTATCACAGGATGCAGGGGCTAAGGCCAGACCTGTGAAACATCCCACCACCCTTATTACTGCACCCCAAAATTCTGACCTATCAGGTCACATAACGTGAGTGGGGATATTGTGTGCTAGTATGGTGGTGGGCATCCTCCTATAACCCAAATAGGAACCCAGATGCTCCTTAGGGCTGTATTACTGATATTTAAAGGGCAAGGAAGACCTTTCATCAAATCTGCCCTGCACCCCAGGAGTTTGCTGTGGTGGACCCTGTTACTGTGTAATGAGGAAACTGTTTAAGTGTCTCCACACCTGTGGAAGAGTTTTAAGTAAAAGTTCATCTCTGTTTCAATGCTACAACGGTTTCTGTGTCTGACTCTGCACCGACAACATCAGGGCAACCTGAACACCACCAGTCAGCAACTATAGGGGAAGCACTCCAGGGGAACAATCATCACCAACATTTGTGCAGCCCCCTCATCACCGGTACCATTGTGCATGGTAAGCATACCTTTTTTAGGTTAAACTTAAAAACGGGGGGTGGGGGTGGGGGGTGGGTCTTTTATTAAATGAGTAGCAGGGCTGGAATAGCCTTTTTAAAGGCTATTCAGCAATATGTCTATCGCATCTTGCTGAAATTAAGTGATAGAGCCCCTTTAAACTCCAAATTCCCCTAATGTAATTCTTGCCTAAGATAGGAAATTGGAGGTGAGCATTGCTTTAGACATGGACTGAAGTGGATGGATATATTCTGTGAGGCGGAATATGACCCCCTTGTCAGTAACAGTATATAACTAAAAAACAAATCTTTGTAAATGACCCTTAGTGTATAATTGGGATATTGGTCATGTACAATATTTCCCCAAACATGTCATAGTGATTTATCTGTTTTGTGATAAATGGTTACAGGTCAATTCTGCATCATCATTAATGCATTAATGCACCTGCAATATAATAGTCCTAATAGACATTTAATTAGAAAGTAAGAATTTCATTGTTACAGTTAATTAGAAGCAACAAGCTGTCAATAGAATCCCTGATATGTTCACATGTAATTAAAGCCAATAAATAATGTGTCACCAGCCCATCCAATGAAAAATTTGATTCTCTGAAATTCAGGTTTAAATATTAATAGGACACCCGAAGTTATAGAACAGGAAAACGGGAGCAATGCAAATAATGACTGAATGATTTATAACATCATTAACAAATTGGACATTTAGACTTTGATTTAATTTTGGCCACAGTCTGAGATCCATCACTGCATTAGTCAATACAAACAATCGGCAAATTGTTTGCCAGTTGATAATTCGCAGATTATGCAAGTTGATGTATATTTTATGTCTAGGCCGGTATGTTGAGATTTCATTACATAAATTAAACACTTCATTCTTTTTAAACCCTATATTATAAATGGCCAGTAAAGTATTTTTGCTTTATTGAGGTATGGGTTGCTAAAATACCTTTTACTATTTCACACTTTCCATAAGATGTGCAGAACGGTGATGAAAATCAGTCTCACACATCCAAAAACAGGTTGTTTCTGCAGCAGGTGTGTGGATTATTTTTATACAGATCCCATGTATATTTATATATGGAATAACACAGAAATATCTATAAATCCTATAACTCTGCGACATGTGAACTCATGCTATATGGATTCTTGTTCTTATAACAGTATTATAATTCAGGATACATTTCTATCTTTTCTACAGCTTAGGGTAATATTCTGTAAGATGCTAGGCCCAGTCATACTGAGCTAAAATACAAGGGAAAATTAATAGCTGCAAATTACAATATCAATATGATAAGCATAGCCCTGGATCTGTGAATGATAGAGGCTCTGGTCAAAGAATTTCAGGAGTCAATAAGGAGAATGTAGTAGAGTGTAAGTTTGTAGTTTTCTGCAGTTTGTATTGGTGCAGTACTTCCGGCAGTATTTGCATTCAATAACTATGTGAATGGTCCCTTGCATATCAGCACCATTGATGCCAAAGCACTTGGGACCTTCTACCTGCTGTCAACACAGAAATCAGTTGCTTGTTAGAAAATTCTAGATTACTCTATAAAGATCTGTGCCCAACTTATTGCGGGTACTGTGTATATGAATATCACAAGCATATAAAAATGAGCTCATCTACTGTATATACTAGTTTTTGAATGTGCTATTCTTTCTTCATTATCCACCAACCTGAGTGTAACATGAACTTGGGAAAATCTGATCTCAAGCTATGTGAATGCCTATTTAGTTTTTTATGCTTATGTACTACATTGATAGTGCTTTATAGCTTAATAGTGGCTTACATATAGTATTATACGTGTGTGGGTGCGAGGGTGTCATCATTGAGCCCTTTTTTTAATGTAGATTGTGAGCCCCATATAGGGATCACAATGTACATTTTTCCCTATCAGTATGTCTTTGGAGTATGGGAGGTAATCCACGTAAACACGTGGGAGAACATACAAACTCCTTGCAGATGTTGTCCTTGGCAGGATTCGCCCTGAGCCCTTTTTTCACGTTTTGCATATTATTCAGTAATGTTGCTGTTTTAGTTTCTCAATTATTACATTTAGCATCTTTGTTGTTACGATCCTTGAATCCACTGGATTGCAGTGACAAAGGACACCTCATAGTAATACTTTGTACATAGTCCCCTTCACACATCCTGACTTCTAAAGACAATGGGAACCCAGCAATAATTACAATTATTACCAGGAAAAAGACAAATTAATTGTAATAGTCATTTGAAAAGGAGATGACCACAGGGCCTAAGTAATGGAAAACAGTACACAGGACCATTGCCCATTATAGCTACTTACAGCGAAGCTGCTTCATTCCCCTGTGGATTTTTAATCAAGTGAATTATAAAATTATATGGCCTATGATATTGTATAGTCATAGCAATGATCACATCATTTTGAAAATATTACATTCCGTTTTATCGTGTCTGAGAATGCAGAAATGAGTGCAAATTCAAGTCTATACCTTAGAAATCAGAGCATACATAGTATAGTAGTTGCTAGGATAGTCATTCATCATTATCTCTTAGCCGATCTCTCCACAAGGAACAACTGTCAGACCAGTGCAACAGAAGCCTGAAATAATGAGCATACCTTGGGAGATCATGCTAAACACCACAGTAATTTGGCTGATAAAGCGAAATCTGGACTTGCAAATTGTTAAAAAATAGATCTTAACTGAGGTTGGGATTTGGAATAAGGCTAATTGCAATCTAATGAAAGTAAAGGGTGAACCTTTGAATTGTGCAGACATTGTAACTTTTCTATCTACCCATTAGTCTTAGCTGACACCAACAATTCTATCCAAAGGGCCCCTATGATATTTAAGAAATATTTAAGGTAAATTTATCAATTTTTAAAAGTATAACTCGCCCCTACAGGTATTATTACTAGGCCCTATAACTAAAAAAATGATAAAAGTGTAACCACCACCATCATAATATAGAAGTGGCCAGTGCACAAGAAGAATCTTCTTTACCAGCATATTTGGCACTAAATACCTTTTTATGTCTAAGCTATTCATGATACAGTCCATATAATATATAAAATACCTACATTTGCTTTAGTTTGGCCAATAGAAAGAAATGGAGTAAGGAATGGCATCTATCTGGGATACACATATACACAGAGTTGGCCTTAAGTCGGACAGTGTCCTGTGCGCAATCTTCTTTTAGTGCTTTTCCATACATTGTAAGGAGGAAAGGATATATGTACCTTCAAAACTTGGTACAACCCTTATAACCCATTCCCCACTCAGTGGCCGAACGTATTATTGAAAAAAATGAAATGTCTACATTTCTCTTCCATATTGCTTTAATTCCCATGGTTTTGCTGCTTTTTTAATGAGCCAAAGCCAAGAAAACGTTCATTTGTGCAAATTTCTTACAGGCTTCATTTTTCTTTACGGCGTTCACTCTGTGGCCAAAATGACATGTCACCTGTATTCTGTTTCAGATTGATTCCAGGGATACCAAATTTACGTAGTTTTATATACATATTAACCATTTAAGAAAATTCTAAAACTTTGCAAAAAATGTTTTTCTAAAAGTTGCCATATACCTTATAAAAAATTTCTGTGTATGGGGGTTGCATAGGGCGTCTTTTCTTGCGTGGTCAGATGTACTTTTTAGCTATATTTTTTTCCCGCTATGGCGTTCACCACACAGGAAAAGTATTTAGTATAATACAGCCTAGACCCAGTGACCATATTTAAATATTCGACATTCCCCATACTATTACGGTGGGTTTCAGGAAGTGGTTAAATACATTACTGACCTTGGCTAAAAAATACACAAAAAAAACACAACAAAATCTGCAAGAAAAATTGCTGCACTTCCGCAATGTGGGGCTTTAGCCTAAGGCAGTTTTTGGCTGTATCATTAAGGAGTTAAAATTTATTGTTGAGGTTTACCATTTGTCATGTAGACTTTGAAACATGGATAATTACATGAACTTGTATACAAAACAGTTAAAAATGACAAGCTTTAAAAAATAAAAAATATCAAGATACAGTTGAAAATCAAGTTATGTTCATCTGCTTTAGGTGTTTGCCCCTAGGGAGATTTATGCATTCTAGAAGAACATACTGTCAAAATAAGCTATGCTACATTATGAGAAAAGCCACAGGATCCATATTCTTAACCTAAAAATAGTTCTAGACAGCAAAATATCACACCTTGTACAAAAATATATAAAAAAGAAAATATTGTAAAAAAACAAAACAAAACCAACATTATATATATATATATATATATATATATATATATATATATATACACACAGTCCTATGAAAAAGTTTGGGCACCCCTATTAATCTTAATCATTTTTAGTTCTAAATATTTTGGTATTTGCAACAGCCATTTCAGTTTGATATATCTAATAACTGATGGACACAGTAATATTTCAGGATTGAAATGAGGTTTATTGTACTAACAGAAAATGTGCGATATGCATTAAACCAAAATTTGACCGGTGCAAAAGTATGGGCACCTCAACAGAAAAGTGACATTAATATTTAGTAGATCCTCCTTTTGCAAAGATAACAGCCTCTAGTCGCTTCCTGTAGCTTTTAATCAGTTCCTGGATAAAGGTATTTTGGACAAACAATTCAAGTTCAGTTAAATTAGATGGTCGCCGAGCATGGACAGCCCGCTTCAAATCATCCCACAGATGTTCAATGATATTCAGGTCTGGGGACTGGGATGGCCATTCCAGAACATTGTAATTGTTCCTCTGCATGAATGCCTGAGGATTTGGAGCGGTGTTTTGGATCATTGTCTTGCTGAAATATCCATCCCCGGCGTAACTTCAACTTCGTCACTGATTCTTGAACATTATTCTCAAGAATCTGCTGATACTGAGTGGAATCCATGCGACTCTCAACTTTAACAAGATTCCTGATGCCGGCATTGGCCACACAGCCCCAAAGCATGATGGAACCTCCACCAAATTTTACAGTGGGTAGCATGTGTTTTTCTTGGAATGCTGTTTCTTTTTGGACGCCATGCATAACGCCTTTTTTTTATAACCAAACAACTCAATTTTTGTTTCCAAAATGAAGCTGCCTTGTCCAAATGTGCTTTTTCATACCTCAGGCAACTCTATTTGTGGCGTACGTGCAGAAACGGCTTCTTTCTCATCACTCTCCCATACAGCTTCTATTTTTGCAAAGTGCGCTGTATAGTTGACCGATGCACAGTGACACCATCTGCAGCAAGATGATGCTGCAGCTCTTTGGAGGTGGTCTGTGGATTGTCCTTGACTGTTCTCACCATTCTTCTTCTCTGCCTTTCTGATATTTTTCTTGGCCTGCCACTTCTGGGCTTAACAAGAACTGTCCCTGTGGTCTTCCATTTCCCGACAGGTTAAATCTCTGAGACAACGTTTTGTATCCTTCCCCTGAACAACTATGTTGAACAATCTTTGTTTTCAGATCATTTGAGAGCGGGCTGTCCATGTTCGGCGACCATCAAACTTAACTGAACTTGAATTGTTTTGTAGAAAGAAATGGTCCAAAATACCTTCATCCAGGATCCAGGAACTGATTAAAAGCTACAGGAAGCGACTAGAGGCTGTTATCTTTGCAAAAGGAGGATGTACTAAATATTAATGTCACTTTTCTGTTGAGGTGCCCATACTTTTGCACCGGTTAAATTTTGGTTTAATGAATATTGCACATTTTCTGTTAGTACAATAAACCTCATTTCAATCCTGAAATATTACTGTGTCCATCAGTTATTAGATATATCAAACTGAAATGGCTGTTGCAAACACCAAAATATTTAGAACTAAAAATGATTAAGATTAATAGGGGTGCCCAAACTTTTTCATAGGACTGTATATATATATATATATATATATATATATATAGGTATGTATAGGGTATATTTTTTTGCGTGTGTGTGATGTTTAAACAGTACTTAGTAAATTGCATATTAATGTCTAGAAACAATATTGTTCTATTATGCTTCTTATGAAACTGATCTCAGTCTTATTGAACATGTCTGAATTAGAGAAATGAAATTATGAGCTTGGGTTATGACAGGGACAGATATATGAAGAGCAAAACTGCTGAACACGGAGGTTCTAGAAATATTGAGGACTAAATATGTACAAATTTAATAAGCGGAAACTGATGTAAAAATGACAAAATGTAATAGCTGAGTTGAGTTAGGGCAGTTTTGAAGTAATCCAATTAAGTCTGTCTGGCATACAGTATAATGCTCTTCCACTGCATTAGTTGCATTTTACAGTAGTATATAGGTAGCATTGTGCTTCATTGAATTTAATAACCCACAGGAACATTCTGCATGGATACAGCTACGAACTGATTATATATATATATATATATATATATATATATATATATATATATATATATATATTTGGGTTTTTTGTTTTTTTAATAATCAGTCATATATTAACCACTTAATTATTTGTGCATGTTTCTATAATTACCATCTGTCCTGCAATGGAATAGCATTAGTAATGTTAGGCTTTTTTTCATACCGTGGCAGATTAGGAATGGTTGCTATTTACTAGCTTCCATCCTCATTTGTGTCCATACTTAAAAAACAAAACAAAACCTATATCTCATGATTTAGGTTTTTTTTCTTAACTGGGTGCAATGGCATGGGGAAGCTTTTCCGTGCAATAAAGAAAAAAACTAAATTTTTGCTGAATGCGGGTGATGAATTAGTTACAGCAGGGGTGTCAACTTATTTTCACCCAGGGTCACATCAGCCTTACAAGTGTCTATAAAGGGTCCTTAGGAATTCTGCAACTGTATAAATGGAGCTGTGCCAGTTTGGCCTAGTTACATTTACAGCTCATTGAAAGCAACCATAAGGATGATGTTATCAAGGAGTACAATATAAACAGCTGAGGGCAGAGGACAACGGAAAAGTTAGAGGAGGAAGCAGAGGAGAGCAGCTGGGTGAGGAGCAGAGGACAGAAGCCTTCTCTGTTCTTCTTGTTCTTTATCTGATATCTCCCTTATCACTTTCTTACACTCCTCCCAACTTTATCCTACTTATGATACTATTTTAGGTGAGGAAAGAGTGCAACCTATAACAACCCTGCCCCCAAAAACAGTACAGGAAGTGGCTTGGTGGTCAATTTAGTCATCACCTAGGAACCCCAGCTGCTTTTGGCAACATAGGGAGATAATTTGTGGACAGTTCGACTCTGGAGCATGTAGTCAGTGAGCCAGGCAGCCATAAATCAGTCACTGAACTGCTGCCTGGCTTGCATGTCATGGTCACCACTATGCTCTATACTGAGCCTCTGCTGCTGGCTTGTCCAGTGTATGTTGGCTACTCCAGGCAGAGTCGCGGTTTAATACTCTGCTACCGCCATCTTTATGCCCTTGTAAGTAACAGTATATAACACACAGAAAGGGAGCTTGATCAACTGACAGCACTTTGATTTCAAATGCAACTTTATTAGAAATTCATTGTAGCATAACATATTATTTAAAACCCTATAAATCAATGACAACACAGAAAAGTGTTATTCAGCCCATGTTAGTACATCAGAAAACAAGGGTTTGCAAAAACAACACAGCTTCAAACACTTCACCACACAGGGTGTTGGGTATTCTTCAAGTGCTAAAGGATGTAAGGTCAGGATGCTCACAATCTGAACATGCATTAGTGTTTTCTTATGACAGCTGCAGATTTTTTAATATAGCAATGAAAGGGAACTAAAAATCATACAATACAAAAATACATGTAATTATAGTACAATAATAATACTTCTGAACATTTTACAGCTATGTGATATAGAGATCTGTACAACCATTTTTACTTTGTAATTCAGTAGTTTTATTTTTTTGGATATACTTCATTTTTTTTTTCTTTTTAACAAAAGGTAGCCATATACATCACCTGCATCTGCCTATGTTATTGAAAAAAAGGAGATGTACTGAATTTCATGATTGATCCTTTCTTCTCAAGGGTATGAGACCACTGCTACAGGTGTCTGGCAGTTGCTTACTCCCCTTTCCCGCTTGTCTGAAGTAAGCAGACATGTGTATGGACAGGCTGGAAGAGGAACAATGGTTTGGGTGACAGCTGTGGAAAGTATATAGTCACCTAACGGCTGAGCGTGATATCTGATATGTGATATTATCTGACAATACTCTTTGTACTGTAATATAGGAGCATGGTGGAGAGAAGTAGAATATATGAATACAAGGGTTTTGCCTCTGAACTTCTTATAGCTTGGCTTTTACCTTCTTTATAGTTTAATATGTCTCTTGAATCGCTGTTCATTAATAAGATTTGTGATATTTGATATAATCTGTTTTCTGGTCATTCTGTCATTCTAGTTAAACGTTTAAACTTTGCCAATACCATTCTACTTTGTCTGCCTGATCTCGTTTAATTCTTTTTAGATAACGTGGCCTTTTATCTTAAGCCATACTTTTTATCCAACCTTCGCATTCTTTTTTATGTGTCACCTTAATGCCCTATTCCAGTTATTTTCAGTTTCTTCAAATACTCTCAACCCCCTTGTAACTTATCTTTGTAATTTAGCAAGTGCAACAAATTCTTCATTTATACTTAGTATTTATATTAAATAATTATTGTCCTTAGTCTGTCTGTAGTATGGATACATATAGACATAACAGTGGTATCTAGTTAACCCCTTCCCGACATGCGCCGTAATAGTACGGCGCATGTCGGGTCTGTAACTATGGCGACCGCCGTAGCCGCTGGGTGTCTACTGCTTTAAGCAGTAGACAACCGGCTCTAATGCCTCCGATCGGTCCCCAGACCGATCGGAGGCATTAACCCCTCCAGCGCTGCGGTCAAAGGCGCCGGAGGCGCCATTTTCCCGGCGGCGCATGGGCGTATGTAGAAGGCTCCCAGAAGGCTCCCAGGCTTGTCTGCAAATTCTCTCTTTTGCAGGCTGGTCTATGCAGCCTGCAAAAGAGGATGATTTTTTGCAATGCATTGCAATGCATTAGTATTGTAATGCATTGCATTAGTGATCAGACCCCCTGGGGTTCAACACCCCTAGGGGTATAATAAATGCAAAAAAAATTTAAAAAAAAAAAGTAAAAAAAAAATATAAAAAGTATTAAAAGTTCAAATCACCCCCCTTTCCCTAGAACACATATAAAAGTAGTTAAAAACTGTGAAACATATACATGTTAGGTATCCCCGCGTCTGAAATCGCCCGCTCTATAAATCTATAAAGATATTTTTCCTGTTCGGTAAACGCCGTAGCAGGAAAAATAGTCAAAAGTGCCAAACCGCCGTTTTTTCACTGTTTTGATTCTGATAAAAAAATTGAATAAAAAGTGATCAAAGCAATAACATTTCCCGAAAGTGGTAGAACTAAAAAGTACACCCGGCCCCGCAAAAAAATACGCCCTATGCATCCCCGTACACTTACGTATGAAAAAGTTACGGCCGTCGGAATATGGCGATTTTTAGAAAAAAATTTTTTTAACACAGTTTTGGATTTTTTTTAAGGTGTCAAAATGTAAATAAAACCATATAAATTTGGTATCCCTGGAACCGTACCGAAACACAGAATATAGGGGACATGTCATTTTGGCTGCACAGTGAACGCCGTAAAACCAAAGCCCGTAAGAAAGTCGCAGAAATGCATTTTTTCTTCAAATCCACCCCATTCTGAATTTTTTTCCTGCTTACCAGTACATTATATAGAATAATTAATGGTGGCATCATGAAGAAAAATTTGTCCCGCAAAAATTAAGACCTCATATGGCTCTGGGAGCGGAGAAATAAAAAAGTTATGGGGTTTAGAAGGAGGGGAGTCAAAAACGAAAAACGAAAATCAAAAAATGCCATCGGCGGGAAGGGGTTAAAAAACCTCTCTACATCTCAAAGCGAAGAACCAATGCAAATAGTGTTTCTTGCTCTTACTTACTCTATGTATTTTAGCCTACAACTGTCATAGCCTGCTGGGAGTTGTAGTTTTAGAACAACTGGAGAGCCTGAGGTTGGAGAAGACTGATATGTAATATAGCCACACATTCATTAATGGTTGCCATATTGTAACATACATTCAGTGTGACAACTACAGCAGAGAAAATGATTAGCCACATACAATAGAGATATCCTACAGATATGTGAGATCTGTAGCCATCAGCTGATCTCTGGGGCTGCTTCTCTGTAAAATGGGGTTGTTTAGCCCATCTATCTCTATATCTGGTGTGGGAAAAATATGCAAATCTGTTTCCCAAGATGTAAATAGGGAAACAGTGTCTCTGTTTGCTGCCCTCTAGGGGTAGCTCCCTTGAACATCATGCCTGACTTTCCAACATGCTGTATTGAAGAGATCCAACCAGATCAAAAAAGCGCTGTCTACAGCTGGGATACTAACTTGGCAAAATCCCGCATCATAGCAGTAAAGGCTTGTTGGAAGTCGGGCATGATGTTCAAGGGAGCTACTCCTAGAGGGCAGCAAACAGAGGCACTGTTTCACTATTTACATCTTGGGAAACAGTTTTGCATATTTTTCCCATAATCCCCCCCAGTGGAGCTAAAATGGCTTTTTGTAAGACTCCATATGCCTGAGAAGGTGGTCTCTCCTTAGGGAGTGACATTATCCCCAGAATCTGGTCTAGAAGTCTCTCACCTCTGCCAAGTCAGTTTTCCCTACATTGTGCTGAAGAGATCCGACCAGATCGAAACAGCGCTGTCCAAAGCTGGGATACTGACTTGGCAAAATCCAGCATCATAGCAGTAAAGGTTTGTTGGAAAGTCGGGCATGATGTGCAAGGGAGCTACCCCTAGAGGGCAGCAAACAGAGGCACTGTTTCCCTATTTACATCTTGGGAAACAGTTTTGCATATGTTTCCCATAATCCCCCCAGTGGAGCTAAAATGGCTTTTTCTAAGACTCCATATGCCTGAGAAGGTGGTCTCTCCTTAAGGAGTGACATTATCCCCAGACTTAAATCTGGTATGGTAAGTCTAAGCTTTCATATGGGTTACTACCGGGCAAATTAAAATGTCTATGTTTGTGTTATTCCTTCCACTATATAATGTGCTTTATTGTATTCTGCTAAAGGTTGTCAGACTATTGGTTGACTACTGAAAATGGATATTATTCAGTCAGACAAGGGGTTGTCCAATTTCTTGGAAAGTCCAAAATATAGTGTGACTAGATGAAGGTGCAACCAGTGTATTACTAGAATATACAAACATATTCTGCATATATTGCCAAGATACTACCCCAATACAGTTTTAAGTTGAATTTAACCAAATCACATTCTTGCACTTTCATCAGTTTTAATTTATGGTTTTAATATAGTTTGTTTTAAATAGTTTTCTAGTTCTTCATTTATTTTTTGCAGAGAAGAAGTTTGAGCAAGAACTAATAGTCTTCTTGTCTTCCCGAAAGAAATCAATTTATAGACAGTAACTTTTTTTTGCACTTAGAGAAGACTTTACTGATCCAGAGATACAATTTTATCAAAGCACAAACCAGTAGTGACATGTGTAGTATCGATGGAAGTTAAATAATGTAAAGCCTTATGAAAATATATTTAATAAATGGTGCAGACAAGAGAAGATGCAATAAATTAAATTAAAGTCGTCTGAAGGTGAAAAGTAATTTATTTTTTAAATGTTCTCTTTATGATACTATAATAAAAGCTCAACTGGGCAAGCGTGAGTATTTATTTTATGTGTTTAAATAGATGGACTATAGATATTATTTAAAGATTTCTCATTGCAGATATATACCCTGCACCCAGTTTTTAACTAGTGTATAAGAGTATAACATAAGAAAGTTGTCAACATTGCCTTCCATGATGGCAGAAGAGCTACAATGTTTTTTGGATACTGTACAATAACCCTAGGTCCAGATGGCCCATCTTTCCTTAAAGGGGTTGAGAACTTTCAGACCAATATTAAGAGACCAATGTTATTGTTTGCATAATATAAAGTTGTAAATTCCTCACAGTTTTCTAGATCTCTGCTTGCTGTCATTCATTTTGATCACTTCTAGTAGATGACACTCTGACCATGGTCATGTGATGGACACACAGGGACACAGCTCGTTATAGTCACAGCACAGTAATCAGACATCTGCCTGGTAATCATCTGTGCACCTGTGTGTCCATCACATGACCATGGACTGTAAATCACATGACCATGGTCAGAATTTTATCCAGTAGAAGAAACAGAATGAATGACAGCAAGCAGATCTAGAAAAATGTAATTTATACAGAAAATATATTGGAAAATTGTAGATCTTTTTATTATACATATATAACATTTGTCTCTCAATATTGGTCTGAAAGTGGCCAACCCCTTTAAGTTTAAGAAATCTAAAGTTTATGAAATCTACTTTCATTCTCTCATGAGATTATCTGTTATTCCAGGCTAGTTTAACAACAGGTGTTATGCGTACATGTGTAAAAAAAAATGTCATGTCTCTATTGAACGTTTGAGGCTATTGCCCCATGTTAAGAAAAAAAAAAAACTCTTGCAGAACTTTTACTTGCAGAACCACTTGCATTTTCCCTATAGATTTGGGCTGGGGCCCCACATTGCAAAAATGCAGCATTGTGTTTTAGGGCCCGTTCTCACGATGTAACGCGGCACTCATTCTGACACCTAAACACGTGTCACAGTGAGCGCTTCAAAACAGAATCCCATTGACTTCAATGGGTGCCGTCTTACGCACGCTACACATTGAAATCAATGGATTAAAAAGCTTCCTATTGATTTCAATGTGTAGTGCCCATAAGACGGCACCCATTGAAGTCATTCAATTCTGGGATTCTGTTTTGAAGCGCTCACTCTGACACGTGTTTATGTGTTAGAAAGAGCGCCGCGTTACTTTGTGAGAACGGGCCCTTACACTACCTGCAAAGTGGATAGGATTCTGTCTAATCCCATCCACACATTGCAGAAAAAAATTTGCAGTGGAATTGCTGCAATTTCAAAAACTTTCTGTGAAAAATATGATGCATTTCTGCTGTAGTATTTATGGTACAGTATAAGTGGAGTGATCGGTTACAGACTTTGTGGTAGGACCCAAGAACTTTGGTGTCTGATGAAGCTCAGAGACTTTTTCCATACTAGATATACTGTATATGGTAGAGTTGTAAGTGGACTGTTCGGTTACGTTTTGTGTTAGGGCCCAAGAACTGTAGGCTAGCCCTTTGGAAGTTCATATTGTCTGGCTAGTAAGAAAACCACTCCAGGACTGGTCCGGCTGACTTGCAAAGACTACAATACTCATAAAATTTTCTGTATAAAAGAGTATATAGGTCTTTCTGTAATTTCAGAGTTATGGAAATTATGTTTTCTCAAGTTCAACAGGAATGAAACAGAACTTTGGTGAGAACTTGTAGTTCTAAATATATTTTAAAGCCCCTGTGTTCTTATACATATGAAAGTTATAGGTTTGGATTGTGCTTTTTAGTCGATGCAGCAATTGTGACAGCAGGTTCTTTTCCTTTGAAATGGCTAGGGGTTTGCCCTTTCTCACCTCCAGCGATGCTCTTTATTGCATTGCAATTGATAAATGTCAATTGCTGTTGTAACTTCAGTTATAGTACAGCTGAAATGGTAACTACTGTGTAGTGTGATGAGGGGTCGATGCCAGAAGAGCAATATTTTAGAAAATGTTTTTTATGAAATATAATGTGGCCTGGGATTCTGAAAACAGCAGAATTTGGAAGAGCTGTAACAGTAATATGCACACTACAGTATGAGACGCATCAAGTCATGGCACATTGCTCACATGATAAATGTCCCTTCTAATGTATGTGCTCCTTGTGTCTGCCCATAGCCTAAATTGTTGCCAGTAAGTCACAGGGGCATGACAGGGTGCATGGCTATTTATTGGGTAATGATGGGAAAACCTATTTATCAGTTTGGAGTTTGACCAAGAAACATGTAGTCTGCTAGCCGCATCAGTTTAAGAGTTTCTAAAATACAAGTTCTAAAAGATAAGATATAAGAATTCACTACAGTAAAATTCTTCAATTTAAGTGACAGATTGTCATAAAGACAATCAATTCAGTAGGGGATTAACTTTGAAGAAAGAATTAGTCCTTAATTAAATAAGTCAAAACATTCCTACAACTTCATACAAAGTCTTCTAGAGAGGCTTCTATTTAAGAACCTAGAAAGAATTGAAATATATAGAAAGATGCTGCAGTGGGAGCAAATGAGGCGCCGTCCATATGGACCAATTAAGACAATAGAAGGTGAAGGTGTCTGTTTGACCAGCAGAACAAACACAGGCACCAGGAGAGCGCTGACTGGAGAAATTCCCTCATGTCGAGGAAGGCAAGCTATAATGATTTTTGAAGATTGCTGGAGATTCATTTTACTAACTCTCATATCATATTGGAAGATTGTTTTTTTTCTTAGAAAAAGCATGAGACCAAATATATCTTGCAAATTATTTATACTGCACATAAAAAGCTATAATCCTGAAGTCTATTTCTTAAGGAGGTTGTCTATGGTGGCCTGGTAAGCAGACATCTCTGTTAGTGCCAGGCCTGCTGTAAAAAAATAAATAACGTACCATATGTGACATGGATGGGCCAGGTCTGCTATAGTACAGTATGTTTTGGTAGGGCAATAGGGTTGTCTACATGACGCAACACCTTTAACACTAAGGCCTCAGGTTACGGAAAAGTTTACTTTTTTATTGCAGATTTCACTGCGTTTTTTTGAGCTAAGGGTGCATTCACACTACGTTTCCTGAAGCTTATTCTGAACGTAAAACACGTCCAGAATAAGCGGCGTATAAAGCAGCTCCATTCATTTCTATGGGAGCTGGCATACGAGCGCTCCCCATAGAAATGAATGGGCTGCTTCTTTCACTGCGAGCAGTCCCATTGAAGTGAATGGGAAGTGCCGGCGTGTACGGCACGGCATGAGCAGAGCTATCCGTATACGCCGGCACTTCCCATTCACTTCAATGGGAGTGCTCGCAGTGAAAGAAGCAGCCCATTCATTTCTATGGGGAGCGCTCGTATGCCGGCTCCCATAGAAATGAATGGAGCTGCTTTATACGCCGCTTATTCTGAACGTGTTTTACGTTCAGAATAAGCTTCAGGAAATGTAGTGTGAATGCACCATTAGACCAGGAGTGGATTTAGGAAAAGAGAATGTATAAATGTTTATTTTATATTTCCCATCCCTTTCCAAGCCACTCTTGACTTTAGCTCAAATGCAGCAAACTTCAATTGTAATACCTAATGTTATTCAGAATTAAAAATGTAATTGATCAAACCTATCATTTTAGTATGTCCCACATAGACATATATAACAAAAATTTACACGATACCTTACATGACCAGTTAATCATAAAAAGAAAAAATGAAATATTAGATTTTAGAATCCACTACTTGTTCATTCTCAGCTAAGAAACCTAGAAGCGGTAAGTAATCTATACTGTAAAACTCTACAAGTCATAGCAGATGGGGTTCTTACTATAGGATATTTCCTACAGAAAACTAGTTACATAACATATGACGACATGAGGGCTGTAAACATGGCATCGTTTGTACATGACATACAGATTCACATACATGATGCCTATCATATAGCTTTTACACCAAGTACTATTAACTACAAACAAAATATAGAAAAGTCAAATGTTTGAAGAACTGTAGTATTGTGCATTGTTCATTTTCAATGTCATATCTGTGCCACAAATGTGCCTACGTACAGTGGCAAAAGAACTAGAGACTGATGCTGTGTGAATGATGAGTTCGGGATTTATTAAAACTGATGGAAAAAAAGAGCTGAGATCTGATTAGTTGTTTGCGGCAATTGCGATAAAAGATAAATTGCTGATCATTGAGGGTCTGACCGCTGAGACCCCCGCTGTTCATGACAATCAGCAATCAGCAATTTATTCAAAGGATAAATATTTTAAATGGCATAACCCTTTTAATACACTTTGCACCAAACTTGATAAATGTCACCATTGTGTATGAAGATGTCCAGGAGGATTTGTCTGTGCCCTGAATGGCAATATTATTCACTATAGAAAGTGTATAGGACATATGTAAAAAGCTATCTGTTGCTCTAGGAATATGTTTTCTGTAAGGAAAATAACTGTATATGGCTTCATGGCAGTCGCCATACAAAGAACAAAAAAAAAATTAAAAGGTAGACCCAATACATGTAAGTGTTGAAGGTTAAAATTTTGTAAAAAAAAAAAAAAAAAGGAGCACAATGGGTTAAAAAAAATAAAATATGCATTACTCACCTCATCGATCCTCTGCAGCTGCAGGTTCAACACTATTAGGACCTGGTAAACATCGGAAATACAGCAACAAGGGATTGGTGAGATAGTGAAGGAGAACAGGAAGTTTGTGGGGTGGAACTTTGGCCAATGGCTTGAGAATGGGAAGCAATGTCAGAGAATAAGACATTGTCTGACATCTTCTCCTCTGTGGACAGAGCACCTTGTAAATTGGGGTGCCAGAATAAACAACGTAATGACCCTGATATGATATATAACTATAGTAAATCCCTACTAGGTTCATTTAACTGCATATGAAAATGTGCCAATAGTGTTGCTGTCTTTGAAAAAGAATATAAATTTTCTGCTTCTTTCTAAATATTCAGTGAGACAGACTGAACATTGTGAGTCTCTCTGGAAAACAAAGCCTTGCAAACACTGCAGTCTATTAATAAAGCAATGCATTACCCTTTTATCACTCATTCTGATAATTTATTATATTAGCTGCCTCCTGATACTTGTTTTCTAACTTTTATCCAGATTTTATTTCCATTTTTACTATTATTACTCATTTGTTTCTATATGAACTCGCAGACAGATATTTCTATTTGATTGTGAACTCCCATCCTGGAGATTTCATTATATATCATTTTTGGCTCCTTTAATTTCTAGGTCTTAATGGATTTTTAATTGACTAGGTTTAACTTTCTTCATTTGAACCCTATACTAAACATTACTATGATTTTACTATGATGTTTAGCAATGTGCTACAATCTCACCAAAAAGAGACATTAGTTCAGATAACTATCTCCATAGTAAATAGCCTGCAGAATAGATTCAACGTCTGCACATTTATGATTTGGATACTTGTACAATAACACATGTTGAATCCAGTTGGCAGCTGCATACTGTAGGGGCTACAGAACAGGTGAGGCCTGGTTCACATCTGCGTTCAGTAATCCGTTCGGGGAGTCCGCATGGGGCTACCGAATACATTGACAAGCAGTGAGCAGTGAAAGCACACGGACCTCATAGACTATAATGGGGGCCGTGTGCTTTCCTTACAGGTTCCCTTGAATGCTGGGTAACATACAGATAAGGCCGACTAAGGACTGCCAAATTAAAATCCTCCTAACTAAACCCATATCTAAGTTATGACACATCTATCTAGCTATGTTTTTCAGGAATCTGGGAAACCTGGGTGCTTTGCACAAAGTAGTTAAAAGCAACAAACAATTAATCCTTCCGTCTCCCAGATGTAAAACCTGCCCTGGAGCTGCACGGTTTCCATTACAGCATTAGGGTTAATGGAGGCTAAATCCTGCTCCCTTCTAGATAATCCAGACAAAATTTCCAGTGATATTAGGTTCATGTTTGTGTTTATAGTGGTTCTCCATCTGGTAATGGAGATACAAGGAGGCAGGAAGGACTGTTTTCACACAAAATGTTTCCAAAATGAATGTTAAACTGTGAAGTTTTGCTGTTAATCCTGCAGTCATAACTAGAGATGAACTACATAACTATGTCATGCATATCTTTTCATATTTTATCAGTGTTTAGTGTTAATACCGCAATAGCATACCTTCCAACGTTTGAAGAACTGAAAGAGGGACAAAATGTGCGGCGCGCTTAGCGCGCCATGGCATATTTAGCCCCGCCCACTTTTATGTTGACTCCGCCCATTCTCATTAATTTTTCATGTGCCCGCACACAGTATAATCCTCCTACAGTCACCCGTAAATTATATGTCCCCCCTCTATCTCTCCCCCAGTTTCATATACACCCTTCATCTGCCCCCAGTTTCATGTCCCCTCCATCTCTGCCCCCAGATTCATGTCCCCCATCTCTGCCCACAGATTCATGTCCCCTCCATCTCTGCCCACAGATTCATGTCCCCTCCATCTCTGCCCCCAGATTCATGTCCTCTCCATCTCTGCCCCCAGATTCATGTCCCCACATCTCTGCCCCAGTGTCATGCCGCCCTCTCCTTCATCTGTCTCCAGTTTCATGTTCCACCTGAGTGTACATATTACACTTACCTTCTCCTTCGCTCTCTCGCCGCTCTCTGCGCGCCGCTCTCTCTCTCTCTCACTGGCACACAGTTGTAGACGCGATGTGACGTCATCACTTCGTGTCTACAAAGCCAGTAGCCGGCGTGCAGCGGCGAAGCAAGGAGCTGAACTGTGTTCAGCTCCTTGCTTTAGCCGCGTATGTGTTCAACTCAGATCTGTGTCCTCCAACCGGGACCGCGGGACACGTCACCGGAATCGTGAATGTCCCGCGGAAATCGGGACGGTTGGGAGGTATGCAATAGCATAAGCTATACCACTACTGTGTGCCAAGATGTCAGTATTTGCAGATACGTGATGAAAAATAAAAAAAATACCATTAGGAGTGAGGTTGATAGTAGAAATAACTATAAGGAGCAGGAAAAAATTAAATAATATACCTGAAAACAAAAGAATACCTGGCTTTCTTCCCGCAAAAATAATGTATCTCTGTATGATAATTGTATTAATTGCTAAAGTGTGCGAAGAGTAATAATAATATTTGCGTCTACCGCCAGAAGGCCAAGGATATATTCACATGTAGTGAATGTACTGCAAAGTTCCCAGTGTAGAATGGTTTGCAGAAAATCTGCAGTGTATGACAGCACAGTGGATGAGATTATATATAATCTGCATTGCACTAGTATGTCAATCTATGTAGCAGGTTTTCATCATGGGCTTGACAATTTACAATGGATAGGGCAAAGTATACAGCAAACTTGCAGCAATTCCACTATGAATTGTGCTTTGAAAACTGCAAAACTGAGGGCAAAATATAAGCAACTGCTGGACATTGGAAGCATCTCCTCTAAGGCCGAGGCCCCACATTCTGAAAATGCAGATTTTTTGTTGCAGATTTTACTGCAGTTTTTTTTTTTTTAACCAAAGTCAGCAATGGTGTGAAAAGGAATGGAAAATATATAGAAAGCTCTTAGATGTTTCCCTTCTGAAGGACACACTGCAGACTTTGGATCATAAAAACACATGTTGTGAATACATAGCATTTTGGTTGCGGCAAAAAACACTGCCCATTATGGTACCTGCAAAGTGGATGGGATCCTGGCTAATCCCATCCACACACTGCAGAAAAAAAAATCTGCAGTGGAAATGTTGTGATTTCAAACAACACAGTTTATGTAAATTGCAGCATGCCAATTATGCCTACGTTTTCCTATTTCAATTATACCTGGTGTTTTCTATGTAGGTGTAATAGAGACAAAAAGTCTGCAGAGGAGATCTCAGCAACCTTTCTGTGAAAGCGCTGCAGAAAAACGCAATGATTTTTGCCATTGTCTTTTCTGTTGCACTTTTTACCTGTGGCTAGCTATGTGGGGTTTTAGCCTTAGGCCGGGGCCGTGGGAAAAATCGCAACGTTATACAGTGCCTACAAAGTGTATGGGATTCATGCGAATCCCATGTCCACTTTGCAGTAAAATCTGCAGCGCAAACATGCTGCGATTTCCAAAACCGGCGTGGCTTCGGAAATCGTAGCATATCAATTATATCTACAGAAACGCCGGTGGCTTTCCCATAGATATAATTGTAACAGAAAGTCTGCAGAGGAAAACACCACAATCATTCTGTTTAAAGCGCTGTGGAAAGCTGCGATGTGTTCCCGCTGCGTTTTTTTTTCCTGCAGCACTTTAGCGCTGCGGATTGTACTGTGGGGCCTTAGCCTTAAAAAGGTTTCTTTCACTCTCATGTTACAGTTTAGTAAATGTGTTTATGATTTATTAAAACTGGTTTACCCAATGAATAGAGTAGTCATATTTTAAGGCTTCATGCAGTTAGTGTCATCTTCAGCTTGCTCCATACTGTATTATAGTCTAGTCTGGTTAATGGGCAGCTACACTATTACCAAAATGCAGTTTGTATTGATCCTTAAACAATAGTGAGGTCTGTATTATTTAGAATAGTCTTCATAACAAAATCAGATTTGACACATTATGGAACATATCATACATGTCCTGACAGAAACCTTTCTTAGTATATAATATTCATTTATTCCAAACAGAATCCCACTCACTGCCTACACTAACCATTGCTACAAGAAAACAACATGATGACTCCATAGATCCCAGGATACATTCAGATAAGCCAGGAGGGTCTTGACATAAAAGATCTGAACAGAATAAAGCAGAGGGGGTGGATTCTCATTTTAAGGGTCATCCTGGAAGTCAGATCAGTGAGTAATTTGTCCCACAAAGCTGGAAGTGAATCAGTCGACACAGTCAGAATGGATAAACAGTAGGCGCTCTCTGGAGAAGCAACATTTCCACACTAGCTGTAGCCAACTGAAGAAGCAAATGCTCAGACACTATATTTAGATGGAAATGTTGGTGCCTACTTGCAATACAAGATAATAAAAAGAGAATAACTGGCTTAGACAGCATTTGGCGCTTTTGATGATTTCCTCCTTCAGATTCATTTACTGCAGTTAATACCAATTCAGGCATTACTAGATTTTATACGTAGTTGGATCAGATTTATATTTAAAGGTTTCAGTCCACTTTGTGTAATTTCCATCAGTTATGTGTTCTTCAATGATTAAAGAGGGGTCTATTGCTGGTATTTTGTTGCCATTTTCATACTGACCACTAGATGTCAGTAGAAGAAACATAGGCTCCAGACAAAGGTATTATTATTATTAATATTTATTTTTAGAGCACCATTTACTCCATGGTGCTTTACCGTTAAAGAGGGTTTACATACAGTACAAAAATACAAAAAATGCACAAAAACAAGTACAACAGACTATAACAGTGTCCAGCTGGTGCTGTTGGAGGAAGGCGAGGAAGGAACCTGCTTGCAAGGGTTTACAATGTATAGGGGCAGAGGAATAGAGACAGAAGATGAGGGTAGAAACTGTCCATTTAGAGGTGTAGTGACCCTGTTGCTATGGAAGGTTGTAGAAGTATACAAAAAACTGCCCTAGTAATGTTCATGGACCGTCAACTTCTTCCGAATAAGGATCTTTGTGTTGTATGTGCTGTACATACTGTGGCACTTTTCTAGGTAATGTTATATAGTATTTTGAATAAGACATGAAGGAAAAATGCTGGTCATACCTGTTATATATTTTGTTAGTAGAAATGAGCGAGTACTGTTTGGATCAGCCGATCCGAACAGCACGCTCCATAGAAATGAATGGATGCACCTGGTACTTCCGCTTTGACGCCGGCCGGCCTCTTAACCCCCCCGCATGCCGGCTACGTCCATTCATTTCTATGCGAGCGTGCTGTTCAGATCGGCTGATCTGAACAGTACTTGCTCATCTCTATTAGTTAGGTTCAGGGCTGCTCATCCTTTTTTTCATTTCTTAGGCTAATTTTCGTATAGGTATAATGAAAGCTATAGGTATAATGGAAACAAAGTCCGCAAAGGATTTCTGTGAAAAGCGCAGCAGGAAAAACCACAATGCATTGCTGCCGTGATTGTTCCCACAGCACTTTTTTGCTGCGGCCTGCTACATGGGGCCATAACCTTAAGGCCAACAGTTTTCTATTTGTGGATGTGGTCTATCATCTTGGTCATGTTCACTTCACTTATGCAGTCAATGCATAAAATCTCATTTTGGCCAGCTGATGCAAGTGTGGCCCTTTTGTACTGCCAAGAGGTACAATAATATGGAAGCCGTATACAGTAGAAGGCTTTTGCTAAAAAGTGAAATGTTGTATGTGAACAGATGGGATAGTTTATATTGTGCATTTCGGCTTTAATGTGACATATACATATACCAGGTGCATTTTGTATTGACAGGTAAGTGTTATAGACAGCTGTTAGACTTGCTGCAACCGTTATCAGATTTCAGATTATTTTTTATGCTGCTTCTGCCTTTTAGTGTAAATCTGTATGTCCTTTACCTACAAGTGATTTTGGCTGATGTAAGATAATAAATATGCTATTAAGATCAATAGACCGCAAGTGTATATTCTCATAGTCCTGTGACATATGATGTCTACCCTAGTGAAATAGAGCTTTACCATGACTACCTCATAACCAAGGAGAATAATTGCTTGCAAGCGTGAGCATTACATTTTGTGCATATCATATGTATACAATTAATCTTTGTCTGGAAATTGTAATTCTTGCCTGTTTTTTTTTATTGAGAAGGTAGACACAATAATTTGTTATCTCTGACACCTGAAATCCAAGTATACAATTATTCTAGGAGCGGATGTCTTCAGGGGGTATGCTATCTTGGGATCATTGCCTGGTGGTGATACAGAACATCTGTCTCAGTTGCTCGATCTACTTTCTTAAGTCAGTTAAACAATAATTTACTAAGAAACTATAGAAAAGTGATAATTAAAAAGGAGATCTCCATATTTATTATTAGTCTCCCAAATCAAAGTAAGAAATATATTGAGACCGAGGAACCTTTCTAGTCATAGCCTTGAAATAGAGTTACAAGCAGGCCATATAACAGAAGCACATATCTCTTGGGAAAAGACGCAGGTACATAGCTTAGTGTCTGACTGTCCTTAGGCTGAAATAAGTATAAGAGATTATGTGTGAATATGTAACAAACTTCAATACCATACTTTGCAAAGTCTGCAAAACAAAAAGTTAGAGAACGAAACTCCAGACCGCAGAAACTACAGACTAAACATTTCTGCTTAGCAAAATTAGTGCTGTCTGTCTGTAAACACAACTCCAAAATGAGTCCCAAAGGACTCTATAATGAATTAGATTTAATAATACATTTCCAGCTGAGGCCAAGTATTCTGTCTTCAGACTTGGGTTTTCAATAATATGTAATGGCTTATGGTTAAAATAGAAATAGTATGGATGGAAGCAATAAACATTTAAACTGAATTAGTAATGATTTAATGCCCAGGCAACCTCTCTGGGATAGGCAAAAAGAATAACTGCTTGCATTGGTTTTTTATAGGGACTATATATACATACTGATGGGAATTTATTAATAATGGGGTTCAGTAAACCAGCACAAGATATCTGAAATATTAAAAGGCTCTATCTCACTCCAACTTTCTGGCATGAGTTATAGTCCGTCTTTAAATTGGGCTGGAATGCACCAAAACTCATAATTGCAAAATGTTTTTCAGCATTCTGGTTTAAGTGTGTCTGAAGGGGAATGCATAACATAAAAATTACAGTTACTTAATTCTCCTGGCTCCAGGCAGCCTTCAGGGTCCACTATGGCCCACACATGGCCTCTGCGCAAAGTATTATGTCCCATAGTCACTATGGGGCATAATACTTTGTGCAGTGGCCGGTATGGGGCATAATACTTTGTGCAGGGGACACTATGAGGCATAATAATTTGTTCAGGGGCCAATATGGGCCATAATGCTGTGCGCAGGGGTGACTATGGGGCATAATACTTTGTGCAGGGGCCACTATGGGGCATATTACTTTGTTCAGGGGCCAATATGGGCCATAATTCTGTGCGCAGGGGTGACTATGGGGCATAATACTTTGTGAAGGGGCCACTATGGGGCATAATACTTTATGAAGGGGCCACTATGGGGCATATACTTTGTGAAGGGGCCACTATGGGGCATAATACTGCGTGCAGGGGCCACTATGGGGCATAATAGTGTGTGCAGGAATGGGGGGGGGGGTGTCGGGTTGTCGGTCTGTAAGGGTTTTGGGGGAGGCAAAAGGGGGAATTATTCCAGAGTTCCCCCAAAAATTTTTCCCCAATTTAAGCACTGGTTATAGTAAACTTGTCAGGCCAAGGCATCCATGCTCCAGGATACTTTGGACACAGCCTCATTCCATCCACTTTCATAAAAAGCAGTGAACGGGGCACAGAAGACACAGTTTGACGTATGTTTGGTGCATGAAATGCCTGCAGGCTAAAGATGTTCCACATTTACAGCTATTTTGGCAGAAAACTGATAGAGGGTGTGGGGAATCGCTCAGGTAGATGCTTGTAGCAGTGCAGGAAACAGGGACACAAACTGTTATGGTCTGGGGATCCCTGACCACGGACTGGCCCTGGACTGATAACTTCTCAGTACGGTACAGGAAAAACATATATAAAAAACCAACAATAATAAGTATGAGCAGTTTGGACTTCTAGTGTGGATCCTCCTACACCCTGCCTCGCACAACTAGAAGTAGCCGTGGGCCCGACTAACTTGCCTGAATGGGCACGAGCACAGCCGGAGAAGTAGCTAACCTACCAAGGGAAATAGAGCCCCTGTCTAGCTTCACGTTTACGAAGGAGAGGCAGATACAGAACAAGCCCCCCACGGATGTCCAGATGCGGACTAACGGTGAACATGAGAACACAAAAGCATAGGAAGACCATGCGTAAAGTGGCATAAACCCATCCAACCTCCTCCCACGGCTGATGTCCCCAACATAAATAGAAAACACAATACACTCTTGGATGGTTAAATTGTGGGGGCCGGCCACAGCTTTATTAACATATACACACGTCGGCCGAACCCTGCTATCCCCCTCCCTTTTCTAGACTAAGCGCGTCACCAGAATGCCCCGCCACCGTCTTGCGGTGTGCATGTAAGTGATATTCAACGGGTGACGCGCCTCATCTTCTACACCGATGACCAGCAGGGGATGGGAAGGGGAAGGTGCAAGGTCCCGCCAACATGCAAGCTGTGACACCTGAAATAAATAGAAACAAAATAAATAACATTGCAAGAAACGAAGAACCAATAAAAAAAAAAAAAAAAAAAAAAAAAAACAAAAAAAAAACAAAACCATACCTAAATCGAACAGAAAACAAAATGGGGAGGGAGGGTGGGAAAAAACTGGCTTCTCCGACGCTGGCGGGGGATCAAGAGGAAGTCCCCGCCCAGCGCCGGAAGTTAAATACCGCGGGCAAGCCCCGCCCCCCCCCCCTCAAACTCCGCCCAGGCCAGCGTCAGCCGACGGGAGGGAGGAGAAGAGGGAGCGAGGGTACCCCACGCCAGGTCAGGACCCGGACGGCTTAAACAGCCGTCCGCATCGCAGACCATGCGTAAAGTGGCATAAACCCATCCAACCTCCTCCCACGGCTGATGTCCCCAACATAAATAGAAAACACAATACACTCTTGGATGGTTAAATTGTGGGGGCCGGCCACAGCTTTATTAACATATACACACACGTCGGCCGAACCCCGCTATCCCCCTCCCTTTTCTAGACCAAGCGCGTCACCAGAATGCCCCGCCACCGTCTTGCGGTGTGCATGTAAGTGATATTCAACGGGTGACGCGCCTCATCTTCTACACCGATGACCAGCAGGGGATGGGAAGGGGAAGGTGCAAGGTCCCGCCACCGGAACCCGACGTAAACCTACAAAGGGGTCCGACCCCCCTCCAAGAGCATAAATAGTGCACGCTCAATGCCATCCTGAAGCCCGGACAAGAAAATGTCCAGGCCGATATCAGACAGATGGACACCATCTCTCCGGAGCAGCGCCCTGTTGTCACCCTCAAGCTGCCTGTGCCGAACCACCACTCCCGACCGGGAGGGGACGTGGCGCGACACACGCAAGTTGAGTAGGCGCCTCGCACGCTCCAAAGCTGCCGGATCTCGGGCATCACGCCACCTTGCCCGAGGGACAATTTCAGACCAGACAATAATGACATCTTGAAAAAAGGCAGGAAAGCGATCCACATCAGATCGAATCAGGGAAATCAACTCGGATAAACGCATCACACCCAAATCGTTGCCACCGGCATGAAACACCAGCACCACAGGGGCCTGGGAGGTTCTTCCAATCTCAACCACTTGTGGCAGCATCTGCGACCAGCTCATCCCTCTGATTCCGTGCCATCTCAGCTCCGCTGCCTGGAAACCGAGCTGCAAACCTCCAGGTCGGATTGCGGCACGCCGCGCTGCCCAATAAATATACGAGTGGCCTAAAATCCAAACCACTGGATAAGGACCATGTGCAGACCAAGTCGCAGCCGTGACGGATTCTTGCAACAACGGGCTCAGGACTGCAGAACCAGATCCCACAGCAAAGGAGGGCACGGGCAGCCCACCAAATCCGCTCTCGGATGCATGTCTCTGAAGCGCTCCCACTGAAAACGAGAAAGAGCATCAGCAACAATGTTATCAACACCCGGGACATGGCGAGCCTTAAAAACCAAATTAAACTGTAAACATTTCAAAACCAAACGGCGGAGCAAAGACAAAACAGGTAAAGAGCTGGACGAGAGACTATTAATTACCGAAACCACGCTCTCATTGTCACACCAAAACAAAACCCGCTGATTCGCCATGTCCGCGCCCCACAACTCCAAGGCAACCACAATTGGAAACAATTCCAATAGTGTAAGGTTGCGAGTCAAACCAGCAGACAACCAGCTCTGGGGCCATGGGGCAGCGGACCAATGGGAACCGAAAACAGACCCGTAACCAGACGAACCCGCAGCGTCGGTGAAAAGCTGAAGGTCGGAATTGCACAACTCCTTCTCAGGGAAACAAGAAACCCCGGAATAATCTAACAAAAAGGACTTCCAAACCTTTAAGTCCTCCCGCAGAACACTCGTTATCCGCACATAATGATGCGGCATGCGAACTCCTGCCGTGGCCATAGACAGGCGGCGAGAAAAAACACGCCCCATAGGAAAAATCCTACACGCAAAGGCCAGCTGACCCAGCAAGGACTGCAAACGGGACAGCTGGACCTTACGGGCCGACAAGCAAAAGTCCACATCCGCACGGAGGCGAGACAACTTGTCCTGAGGGAGTTGAAGGATCATACGGTCCGAATCAATAAGTATGCCCAAAAAGGAGAGCGCCGAAACCGGACCTTCAGTCTTGTCCCGAGCAAGAGGAACCCCAAAATAACCTGCAAAGAAACGAAAAGTGTTAAGTAAATATTCACACAAACGGGAAGAAGCAGGACCAACAAAAAGAAAATCATCTAAATAATGAATTACCGCCTGGGACCCCGTCTCCTGCCGAACAACCCACTCTAAAAAAGTGCTAAACAACTCAAAGTAACGGCAAGAGATGGAGCACCCCATGGGCAAACACATGTCATAATAAAAAGAACCCCCAAACTGGCAACCCAACAAGTGATAACAATCTGGATGTACCGGCAACAGACGAAACGCCGCTTCAATATCGGATTTCGCCATGAGAGCACCCCTGCCAGCCTTGACCACTAAGGAGACCGCTCTATCAAAAGAGACATACGACACCATTGTCTCCTCCTTCGGGATACCGTCATTCACCGATTCGCCCGGAGGGAAAGACAAATGGTGGATCAATCTGAATTTACCGGCCTCCTTCTTCGGGACCAAACCCAGCGGGGACACCCTAAAATTTGGAAAAGGGGGTTGCGCAAACGGGCCAGCTAAACGGCCCAACTCAACTTCTTTATCAATCTTAGCCTGAGCTTCAACTAAATCTTTCTGGACAGAACGTAAATTATCTGACAACATAACGGAAAAACTAGGAACATGAGGGATGTAGAAACCGAACATAAAACCATTAAGCAGTAGGTCTGCTTCCTGTCTCTTGGGGTACCTGTCGAGCCAGGGGCGCATCCTTACTGCGCTCACCGGCGTCCTCGGGTTTACCCGTACCGGATTTAGTGGCTCTACCGCGTTTGGCACATCGCAAGGCGGAATGAGCTCCTCCACAAATGGAACATTCATGCTTGAAACGGCATGATGTGAAGAAACGACAGTGTCCTTCATTAAACATCCAGCAGGCGCCTGGCCTGCGAACGGCCGCGGAGGGAGAACCGGCTCCCCCAGCGGCCGCTGATGGAAAGGGAGAAGAAATCGGCTTTGGCGATAGCATCAGCTGAATCCAAATGTCAGTAGCCTTAGAGGCCCAACCGACTTCCGGCTGAAGCGCCAGCCTCCGCCGAAACTCCTCGTCGTATCTCCACCATGCCGTTCCACCATAAAGCTTATGTGCTGTAAAAATAGTTTCAAGATAAACAAAAAGGTCAGCCGCCATAGAAGGCGCCGACTGACAGAGTATACAAGAATAAATAGCAAAGGCTTGTAACCAGTTGGAGAAAGTCTTTGCAACTTTGGGCTTCTTATCATCACCCCGACCGAAACCTCTCTCTCTATCTACAGTCATCTGATCAGGGGATAACAAGAGCCATATGTCAACGTATTCATTAGAAGTAATCTTATGGCGAAGCTCAGCTGATACATGAGTACCCAACGGAACTACAGCACAAAAATATGAGTCACGAAAACGTAAACCTGAAGGAGGGGGAACCGGCTCAGGCTGTGCATTAACTGCCCCTGGGGAAGCAATTGACTGCCCCCTACCTTCCAACTGAGTAACCATTGCTTTTAAAACATCCAACACGTCACCACCAGCAGGTGGCGTCTGAGAGGACCAAGCCTGTGAACATGATAACTCACCAGCCGGAATCACTGGAATCTGCGACGACGCGATCAGGGGTGGAGGCAACGGAGCCACTACAGGAGGAGGTTCAGGAACCACAACAGCAGGCACGACTGGGACGCCCTGGGCGGAACCGTATTCACTCCTCCCACTCCGCCTCCTGGAACTCCTGCTGTAATGCGATCGACGCGACCTACGCGAATCACGCGACGAGGAAGATGAACGTGACTCAGACCTGCGCCTGCTGTAACGAGACCCACGCCGCCTGCGGCGACTCCGCGACCGAGAGCGACTACGATAACGCCGCGACCGACTTGACCGCAAAGACACATCATCAGGCCCAATGCTCCTGTAGGAGCGGGCCCCAGAACCCGGTGCGTGACTAGAAAACGAAAGGGGGTGAGTGGGAGGTAAAACATGTGGAGTTCCGGGGACATAATCTACATCAAAGAACTCCTCATCACTTTCCCGGAACAAGACAGGAGAAGCTGCGGCTGGTATGGGCGCAGATGCTGGAGCAGATACACCAACCGCCATATTCTGATTAACTGTGGCACTGTCAGTCCCCGCAGGGGTGGTAGTCGCCCTCCCAAACCACCGCGCCAATCTACCCGGCTGCGGCGGGGGGGCCATCGGGGGCACAGAGGCCCTGGAGTCAACAGGCCCCATAGGGGGCACAAGAACTAGGGGCTGCTGGGAGGCCCCCATAGGGGGAGCACTCCCTTGCAATAACAAATCAGGCCCAGGAGGCCCAATAGGCAAAGGAGGCCCAACAGACAGGGACGTCCCTGTGTCAACATCAGTAACGGCCGGGGGGGGAGGGGGGACCCGGGGAACCCCGTCCCCAACCTGCGATTCCGACACATGTGCCGGGGGCCGGCGCCCGCGAGCCCGGGCGCCCGCGCCACCCGACAGTGAAGATGCGCGCCGCCCGGTACGTGCAGGAGCCCGGGCGGCACGTGACGCTGAACGCGCAGACCCCCGAGCCGGAGCTCGGCTCCGGCTACTGGGGGCCGCATCAGGGGACAACCGCACGGGAGGCCTCGCCGTCCTACTAGGCCGGCTAGAGGTCCCCCGCTGCGGCACCGGTGGAGCGGGAGGCAGGCTGAAGCCACCGCTCGAAGTGAGCAGCGACTCCAACCACGCCGTCCCCTCGTCACCCTCTGCTGCAGCAGCTCCATGAGCTGCTGTTGCCGGGTACTGCTCTCCATGATCCACCGACGAAAAACTGGCTTCTCCGACGCTGGCGGGGGATCAAGAGGAAGTCCCCGCCCAGCGCCGGAAGTTAAATACCGCGGGCAAGCCCCGCCCCCCCCTCAAACTCCGCCCAGGCCAGCGTCAGCCGACGGGAGGGAGGAGAAGAGGGAGCGAGGGTACCCCACGCCAGGTCAGGACCCGGACGGCTTAAACAGCCGTCCGCATCGCAGAGAATAAACGTGAAAATTCCAAACTTCCAAACAGAAAAATACCTAGGGCTCGCTGCGCCTGGAACACTATGTCTGGATACAAGCTCAATACTTAGCGAACCAGTCCTGTGTGAACAGGAGCAAGAAACTGGATGGGCCAGGATGCAGATGGTAGCAACTTCAGACAACAGACATTCACTGAGAACAGGAACAGACGTTTAAGACTGGTATCAGATAGCATGTGCAACAACCTTATATAGTAAGGAGAAGGCCTCGCCCATGGCCTGTAAAGTATTCAGCACTGCAGAGAACTTAACCCCTTCAGAGGCCAAGACACACCAGGCACTGATCCATCAGGCCACTCACCACGGTATCCACGCCCAAGTGCCAGAGCAGAAACTGCATGTCTGGTGTGAACATTCCCCTGCCGTGCATCAGGTGGTTCACGCGCTGAATGCCGTCCGGACACTCTGCGCCTGAACCTAACAGGCTGAGACCGGGTCATAACACAAACACAGGATTGCACACAAGTTCAGGCTTTATTCACATGTAATGCATACACTGCTTTTGTAAAGCCACAGGATAAACAAAACAAAACCCTTCTTGGCTGAGAAAACTAACTTAAACATAAGGAAACCTTTCGCTGACTATACAGGAGACTGGCTACCAGTCTCCCATCTTGGCAACAACAATGGGTGGCACAGTACCTGCTTTGGAAGTCCGGTCTGGAAAGTTCAACTCTGTCTGTGTGTGGTGCCACCCTGCTAGTCTTCACACTCAGACTGTTATTAGGGCCTGATTGGTCAGCTGACCTCCCTGGTGTGGGTCTCACCACACACCCCTTAGGTGCCTGGCTGGAAAATACTTGTCTTCCCAGACTACAACCTTCTCTCTCTCACAATGGGTTAATAAATTCTCACCACTGTACATATAAAAAATGTTTTAAAGCTACTTTTGGTAAGGACCACATGAGCAACATCACAATATTAAAACCTATTACATGGCTTAATGGATTTACTCATACCATAAATAGGTAGTTTTGAAGTAACATAACAAATAAAGAAAACAAAACCTAAGCAGCTTTCCAATATAAAACAGTATTCAGATAGTACAGCACGATAGTAAGACTTTAATGTATACATGGACTCTATGGTGTGAAATATAATGTGTAAAGGTCACCAAACCCATGGATGCCATTGTTAAGGGGGCAATCACCCCTGGATATGTTGTCATAGTCCTAATTGATATTGGTGACGTCACAGTGCTCGGAGAACACACAGTCAGACACACAAGTATCGTGATCAGGATGTTCTAAAATTTATTACATATTACTTAGCTTTTATAGAGAAATAATGGCTGTATGCTAATTTAGGCATAACAAACTACATCATATAGAAATATAAATTATCATTGGTCAAAGTACAAAATGGGCATTCACAAATGATAAATACGTGCATAAGCAATGCATGAGTTAACACATGGTTGTCCGTGTCATCCATTTTAGTGTGTAATTATGTTAGCACAGTCTGATGAAATGGATGCCATGACTTCCAGGTTTCAGTCTAGTGGATGCTACACAAAGCAAGAGATTAGAACTGACTTCATATCTTGTGAACATTATGTGTCTTGTTATGGAACACGATGTACTTAGGAACATTCCAACCTTTCCTCTAAATAAGAGAAAAGAACAGAACTGCAAATCTCAAGGTTTAAGCAAGCTACATGACAGAAAACTTTTATATAATGGAGACTTTCAGATCAAAATGGAGACTCTCATCTCAAGATGGCGGAATGAATGCTAATCTCTCTCTTTACACAGATATTTTCCCCTCACACCATTATTTAGGGAGTTTATCTGGGCAACCACAGGCTGAACTAACTTCTCAAATGTAAAAAATGTTTTAGAAACCGGAGTGTTGCAAACTATTTTTCTTTTTCTCATACTTCCCACAGCTGATTGCCCTCTACAGTCCGGAGGCTGGGTTTGGCACCTCTAAAATACCTTACTAAATGTGGTAAGTTAGTAATATTTCACTTTTGATTTTTTAATATAGTTTACTACCTAATGACAAAGTAAGGCTGCATCATGATGCTTATTATTCTTTATTGATAATCCCTGTTCTGGTTTCATCATAAGTCAGCCGTACCCTCTGCAGGACTGTATCCCTGTGCTGAAACCCTTTTCATCTTATATTTGGCATACATTCTCACACTTCATTTGTGCCAGTAAAGTGGTGTAAGGGCTAGTTCACATGGGGCTAGGGACCGCGTATTTTGGTCTTGATTTTGACGAAGCCGTGTCAGAATAGGACCAAAATCCGCCTACCACGACTGTCGCGGCTTCCTGCTCCGGAGTAGGCCCAAATGAATTGACCTAGTCCAGAGGGTGCTGTTGAGTCGCCCCGGCTCGGGCTCTGTGGATTCACGCTGCGAGCAGGCCCGGCACCAGGGGCGGCAGCGCCTTGAAAAAGGGGAGTTTTAAGCAAAAATGAATTAAAGAAAAATAAAAGTTTGTCGTGACGCCAGTTGGGGTTTCGGCATGAAGTGAAGCCGGGCACTGTAGACAGGGCCTCTTGGAATAGGTGGTGATGCAGTGCCAGATGTTATACCCTCCCCAACCAGGGCAGGTCCCAGGGCCAGATGATATAGGTGAAGAAGGGGAGATTTCCAGGAGGAGTAACAGAGGAGTGATGATCAATGAAAGAATACAGTCCAGTCCAGTTAACCAAACACTTACAGTTTACTTCTGTAGTCAGCAGGAGATAACAGATGTTACAGGAGGATTCACCTTGCTCCAGTATAGTGAGATGCCAGTCTTCCCTTTTACCATTAGTATGATTCAGCCTTCCACTGCTGCTCACACTCTCTAATAGATTTCCTCTGGTCCTGAGTTCCAGGAGCTCAGAGGTTAAGTACAACTGGGTAGATACCCCTTCTGGACAGCAGGTAACGAGAGTTCTTTGGGATGCTGGATGCACATTCTCACCCCAACTCTGTATGTTACTGAGCCTCCAGGAAACTTGCATTCACTAGGCCTCGGTCCAGTGCGTTTCTCAATATTCTAAGTGTTTCACACACTAGTTAGGAATTGACTGCAGCAACCGCACCTGCGAGGTCTTATCTCACCTCTGCAGGTCTCCGGCCTCCTGTGCTGTGCACACCATGCGGCTCCAGTCTGTAGCTCCACCCCTCTTCCTAAAGAGGCAATGTCTGTGGAACTGTGTATGCTGACAGGTTGACTGGATCTCACTATACCTTCACAGTACACAGTGTAGATCACATAAGATGACATTTGCAGTGACCCACTCTGTGGGGCTCTACACTGTCGCGAGCCAGACCCCCCTGGCTGAATCAGCCGCGGAATCTGCCTGAAGAAAGGGCAGTTCGCTTCTTTTTTCCATGAGCGGGAACAAACTGCCCATGGTAAAAAGAACGCTATCTGTCTACATAGACCTCTATTGTGATGGGGCGGATTTTGAGGTGAATTCGGCATCAAAATCTGCCCCCTCTTGCTCCGTGTAAACGAGCCCTAAATTCTCTTAAGTCTGACATGGTTGGTCGAACCTCCCACACCACATGCCTCGCCATGCCTTGTTTTAGGAAAGTGACAAGGACTGCATAAAAGAAAGAAATTGATGGGTATAAAACGGGTGTACAAGTCATGATACATTTACTCCAATCTATTTGGTTGGACCATGTCTATTATATATTAATAAGTATGTTGTATTTGTATCTCAGTTTTGCAATTGACAGATGTCTTTGCCACAGGACCAACCTTTCACCAGCTTATTGTTCCTATAGGTAAATATATCCTGTCTCATACTAATTGAAGACCCTGCTCATTTCTTTTGTTCCTATTTACTGTCAATCTCCCACAAGAATACAATATATAGAACATCTCATAAAACACAGAAAGAAATCGATTTGATTAAGGTTAAGGAAATAGTTGACATTGCGTTCACCCACCCGCAATAATGTCCGCAATTAATTTGCTCTTGTAGTAATTCATTATTGCAATCAATGATCCATTTTTATAGTTAACTTTAACACCCAGAATTTATATTCTTCTTTTGCAGCCCTAAACTTTCTTTTATCACTCTTCTTGTAAAATAAAATAAGTCAAAGGAAGAAATACTTCAGTTGGATGTAATGTATAAAAATCTTTTCGTTCCAAACCTCACTCATTTTGAGACTTGAGTCTACTTTGGGATTTGAATGGTACATGACTGTCTGTACTGAAACGTGCAGTCATAAGCAACTGTGAACTTAATGTTTTCCAAATGTACTGTATAATATATGTTTAGTGTACACTTTTAGTGCTATACCTCTGGCGTTTTATAACCCGCTGCACAAGGTAATGAATCTGTGCGGTTTGAGATATCTCTGAGACTACAACTAGAAGAAATGACTAATAAGTGAGAATAATAGTTAGGGGAAATATATTCAATCCAGTAATGATATATTTGGTAACGTTATTTCTCTGAAGATGATTCTTATTCAGTTTGATTATTGGCTCTCTCTGCAAGACATGAGCCATATTACAATGTAAAATTATTATATAGAAATTATGTGGATTTCTCATCTTATTTTTAACTTAACATCTTAAGATCCACCTTGATTTGTGATTCTACTTAGTCAAAGGGTGAAAAAGAAATGTATAATACATAAAAATATAAAAGAAGTATTTGCATAAATTCCATTACAACCAGTCATTATGAGGACTTTATTCTTAAAGGAAATCTGTCCATATATAGAACAGGAGGTGTGGAGCAGATTGATGTATAGTTTGGTTGGAAATTATTGACTTTTGACTTTACTGTTTCTAAACTTAGAAACAGTCATCTAGTCATGGGGATGGTCCCAAAAATCTGTCAATCACTGGCAGGCCCACCCCATGGCTGGCACCGTGACACTGTAGTTCATGTTATAATGGGAAATGTAACCCTGGAAATCCTCTGGAAATTAATTGCAGTTTGCAATTAAATTAGATAATGATGCAAAGAAAAAAATGACAATAAGTAGGGAAAAGCTGGTTTCTGCCCAGTATGTGATCATCTACCGATGTTCAGGTACAGGGATTGCTGCCGGCTTGTGTTATTAGGATGGGAAAGCCCCCAAATTGTGGGTTTCTCATCATGGTAATGCAATGCTGCCGCTGTACTGGCTTTTTATAAAAATGTGGAGGACCCCACATTGTTTCATTTTTATTATTATTTTTTTAAACAAAAAAACGTAGGGACCCTTTTATTTTTCACTAGATAGTTAGATACTAGACCAAACCCTGCTCTTCTCGGCATCCCTGATGATGTGGCTACAAGGGTAATTTAATGTAATCCACCTGTAATCCACAAATCGGATCTACAAAAAAAAAATACAAAACAATTCTTAGTTTAAAAAAATATATAGTTATTATACTTACCTCTCCTGGGTCTCCTGAATTCACAGCTTACTGGATCAATGTTTTTAGTGGCAACAGCCTCAGTCCAGAAATGCAACAAGGCCAGGAACTAGTTGCACCTTGTTCATGCAGGACTTGTTCCAACACCATGCAAGGCTCATCCACCTTTTCTGGATCCCCCTCTTTGGAACATTTCCTGCCCCTATCTTCACTAGGGCAAGGCATTGCTTCCACTCCTCTTCCTCATAATTAAACCGTACCTCCAGTTATAAACAATTTTTCATAAATAAATAGTACAGGTAAAAATAGGAAACTTTGTACTATATCTTATTAAAGATATCTGTTTCCTTCTCCACTTATTAAGCTGTTCCACTATTAAACCTTATCTTTAATCTTATTACATTATATTCCTCTATCTATGTACTGAGCCTCGCATACAGAGGGACTATACCATGGCCACCTACCTGGAGAGAATATGCCACCCCAAACACAGACAGACCCTGAGCCGGTATAGACTGAGTGCCCACAAACTGGAGATGGAGACACAGGTAGACATACAAGCCACGGGAGAACAGACTGTGCCAGCACTGTGACCAGGGGGCCCTAGAAGACGAGACCCACTTCCTGCTACACTGCACAAAATACTCAGCTGTGAGGGCCGTCTACTACCAAAGACTCTCTGCACACATCCCACACCCCACATCCCAGAATTCATATCTGCAGATGAGAAGAGGAAACTACATCCTACTGGGAGAAGAAGAGGCCACTGTGGAGATCGCTGTCCAATACATGTCCAGCTGTCACCAAGCAAGAGGAAGATGAGACTCCACGGACTGTTATAACCCAAACCACCCACCCCACCCCACCTCCCCATATAGCGGTCACCAACTAAGAGGAAGATGAGACTCCACGGACTGTTATACCCCAAATCAACCACCTCACCCCCATACCCACCACTCCCCCCCCCCCCGACTCCAACTCCCCCCCCCCACTTTACTAGCTTTGGCAATGCCAAATATCTATTCGGACGTGCCAATACAGCTTGTTTGATTTGATTTGAGAAAGGAGGGGTGGAGTGGGATTCTCCTGCTGGCTAGTTAATTGATTTATTGCCTTATTCTGTGTACTAGCAGCCTGTTATATACAAACACAACAGTGTTAAAAGTTTACAGAGCAGCAGAGTATAGGAGCAAAAATGACATATGTCTTTTCTATCCCGCTCCCCTATTCATAGACTAATATATAGAAAGTAACTCTGCCTGAAAAGTGGAGAAGAAAACATATTTATTCAATAAGATATATAAAGTTTTTTTTTATTTTCACCTGTATTATTCTTTTATGCAAAGTTGCTTAACTAGAGGCATGCGTTAAATACCCAACATCTGACATACTATCACGGCGGATGTCCAGTTAGATTTTAGATATTTATCAAGACTGCAAGACAATGGGTTGAACTACAGTAGTTAGACTTATGTCTATTTCATCCTTATTACATGATTACTATATTATTTATGCCCTTTATGGCGGTATTATAGTGGTACTGTATGGTACAGAAAAAAAGATATCAGATCCAAATTAGTCAAAACCTGAGCATAAAAACATATCAGGTATTTTAATTTGGCCTTATTTTTACAACATTTGTGATATTGTACAATATATTATATTACAGCTAAAAAGCCATTCCAATGAAGTTTATCAAAGATCTACAACCATTAGCTATCTGTATATATCACATGATTCTAACCAGCTTCTAATCTAATATGCCTCCTCACAATTTATAGCATCTCCCTACTGTTTGATATAGTACTTTACTTTTATTTTCTCATTAAATCTGACCTCTCTTATGCCTTTGTGTTCTTTCTTTCCCCTTAAAGCTATTATTTTACAACCAAGCTGGCACCATACACAACCACAAAATCAGCTGCCTGCAAGTGTACAACTGAAAAAACAAAGCCAGAACATTATACCCTACCATGACCCATTCTTAATGTGCTCTAAGCATAATCCTGTAGACAACAGCTGTCACAAGTTATAGTCATCAGGTTTTCTGATTCTTCATAATAATATTTGATTTATGATCATTTGTACTTATAGAAAGCAAGGCAGAAATATGAAACGTTGAATTATTTATCTTTATTAGTATTTATATAATACAACAGAATAGACTAAACTTCACAGATAACAGTGAATATACTTAAAGGGGATGTGCTGGGGCTGTAATCTCCACAGCACCATAGAAATGAATGGAGCACTGATCGCTCAAGGCTTTAGACTTTAGGCTTCCCACCCTCCTGATCACTGGAGGAGCTGGCGATCAGCCTCCTCCTCCCCAGTAAGTGGACATTTATTTCAGGACAGGATAAGTGATAACTGTCCAAAATGGTACAACCCCTTTAAGGGGAAACCAATGTACAGTAAAAACATGTCTAGTCTATTGATCAGATCCACAAGGATTTATATTTATATCATTATATTCTATTTAGATTATTATCCTAGAGGTATAAAATGTGGGTCCAAAGCTCCCACCACAGTTAGGAAGACCACCTGGAAGCTGCCCCTCTTGAAGAGTTATAACTGGAAAAAATTTTATGTGCCCAAAAAGCATAGAGATAGACGGGAGATGATTTATCTTAAAGGGGTATTCAAATTAACATAATGAGATCTACATTTATAGATAATTAAAAGTTCAACATTTTTGCAATTATAAGTAGTTAAAAATTCTGCAGAGTTTTAAGGATTTCCTCTAACTAGCTTAGTGGTGACAGTCTGTTGTCTTGATCGGTTGCCAATATATACTACCATGAATGTTGGAACTTTCTATGGTCTGGGACTTGTCAGGAACCCAGCTATGATTTTCTTATTGTAGATGGTTTATCAGGCAGGGACACTACATGTATCAGAAGATATCCCGGCCACAATAAGGAAATCTTGGCAAATTTTCTGACTTTAGAAAGTTCCTACATTCATGGTTGTATCCACTGGCAACCGATCAAGACAACAACATTCTGACCACAAGATATTTAGAGAAAATCTTTAAAACTCTGCAGAATTTTTATTTTTACATATTTAGATTCCCCTAGGAGTCCTGAGCCCCAGGGGTCTGATCACTAAAGCAATGCATTACAATGCTAATGCATTGCAACAATCTGGCATTTTTATTGCAGGCTACATAGAGTAGCCTACAATAGAAAGTACTGAATGACAGGCTAGAGAGCCTTCACAAGACTCCCGGCTGCCATATTTATTTAAAGACTTCTAAAAGGTGACATGATAATCAGGCCGCATAGTGCATCATGCATTATCATGTGACTGAACTTTATATAAGCCTTATCTGTGTGTGTGTGTGTGTGTGTGTGTGTGTGTGTGTGTGTGTGTGATATTAGGCATCTATCCCCTCTGTGGTTTGTGCGAGTGTAACTGGATGCTTTATGGGTATTTTCATACTTGTCAACTCTAGGCTATAAATTAAGGTGAAGGCAAGTATATCTTATCAAATATGTCTCTGTACAAATAGGAAGATGAGAAGTAGATGGAATGATGCATATTTGATATATTGATACATAGATCAGTAGATAAAAATTATCATATAAATAAATCATAAAACAACAGGACTACAATGTAACAGATTGTTAAAAAATATTGTATTCACAATATATGGTACTCATGAATAACATAATAATGTAGCTACACCATGAAATTATCATATCATGTGTAATTGAAGCACCAAGTACTATGCACCCTGTAAAATACAGCCACCTTACTGTAAGATGACGATAATGATTATGCTTCCTTGGCTGATATATTGTCTTCTGTTCCTGAAACATGAGGTGGATTCATCTAAAACTGACTGACATAAAGGCTGTTTTGTCACATAGTGGCTGGCAGGGTGTTAATAAAATATCACTATGGCTCTATTATTATTGCTGCACAGCTGAGCTTCCATATAGTCAAGTGTAACGTACCAAGTTAGGTTACATTTATCCTATCAATCTTAGGATATGATATTCCCTGGCTTCCCAAAGGAACATTAAAAACAATCCTAGCAAATAAATACTGTATATTATACTGAAGCATGCATTATGGTGAGAATAGAAGATGAGGGCCACATGTTATAATGAGTGCCCTATTATCATGTACACATACTGTAGTTGTGAATTATTTAAAGCCATGCTTTACAGCTGCTATAAAAAATGCATAAAACCTGGCACAATCGCATATTTCATTTTTATTCATTGTCCGATAATAAGTACATATTCCATTTTCCTCTGGATATTCCTATGTGTGTGTCAGTTCTCTCACTTTAACATACATGTTGGCAAAACTGCTATGATCTGGCACACAAACTGACTTCCAAGAAACCTACTAGTGCTGTGATATTTAGGAGTGAATATTATAAAGATTGTATAAGAGGAAAAAACAATAATGCAATACTGGTGAAATACTGCTATATCTAAAACTCAGTGTATAATGGAATTGTGTGAAAGGCTATCAAAATATGTTAGAGTAGTCACACATGGGAAAGGTCCACTGCAGGATGTCTATATTGGACTGGATTGTGGTGAAACCCCCCCTTCCCGAAATTGTCAGGTGTTTGCTCCCACTATAAGCCATGATTATAGGGTGGATGGTCCGTTTTCCAACCTATGGGTTTTCAGTGTTTGAGGTATGAAAAAAGGGAAAACCATAGTGGAACAGGGAGCAATAATTGACCTGCTGTGGGCTCAAAACCCACAGAGTAAGTGCATGCTGGGTAAATCCACAACATTAACCTCTAAGAAGGGCTAAATTTGCTCCAATTAAAAATACCCTAAATCTAATAGACTGGGAAGTGTACAAAGCAAGGATATAGACTGTTAGTGGTAGGGTAGTAAAAAGAGAGTAGAAAATCATATTCAAAATAATAAATGGGAAATACAGTAGGATGAGGAAGAAGCAATTCTATTTTCTTTTATACTATATTTAGGAAAATAAAATAAAATGGGGAATTATATCATGTTGAGTATCAGACTGTTTTTATATGTTGATACCAAGGATTTTTATTTTTTTTACAGAAACATCACTGTATGCATTATCCCTGTCCTGTAAGATCACAGTGCATGTTATACCTCTGCTGTAACCTGGTTTGGACAAGCCCACAGGGGAATAAGTGAATACTTCTTGTGCCCCTAAACCAGGATGGTCCCCAATCTCCCCTACCCCCTACACAAGTGGTACACAGCTTTCACCACACTGCATGCAGATAGACAGTATACAGTATCACATATAGACTAAGTATCTATATAATAAACTGGCAAATTATCATTTTTAAAATTAGCGAATAAACTACTAAGTTTTTTTTTATTATATAGAAGTGTTGTGTGGCTGAGATATATGTTGAAACATTATTTTTATTTTATTAATTAAAAACAGATGGGGTACAGGTGATGACTACTTACATGTTTTGTGGCATGCTAGCCCACTAGTCGTAGAATGTCATACCAAACAAACATTAAAATATTTCAGATAAAACCTCACCATTAGAAACACACCCAGCAGAACAAGTGATCAGTCATAGAAAATCAAAAATACATACCTGGCATGAATGCTGTCCGGATGACGTGTGAAATGGGCGAATCGGTTTGTACTTAGTCGGGTTCGACCTGAAAATTTCAAATTGGTTTTTTTCTTTTATGAAATCAAATGAAGATTCATCTTGGTCAAACTAAAATGTCTGCCGATTTATACTCTTCAGACCCAGGGGTGTAATAGGCAGTACTACTTACCTGGACACAATTGACTTGACCCTTTGGCTTCCTTTTCACCTGCTTCTCCACTTACACCGATACACTGAGGAAGGTCTATTCATGACCAAAACGTTTGTATATATCGGAAGTAATAAATAATATCACACATTGGAAGCTTCAAATCTGAGTGCCGGTAACTCTTTTATTATTGGTTATGGCAGTGAGAAGCCTTTTCCGGGCACCATCTACACTGACCGAGTGACGGTATATTACTATGTATGTTGGTTGTATGGAATCTTATTGTATTAGGGAGTTTCTATTTACTACTTTAATTCTTGTTGAAATAGCTCTAATGTTACTTCTACTTCATTTTTATATTTGTCTATTGATGACACAAATTCTATTTTGGTTACAGGCTATGCCCTGCTTAAAAAAAGAACATACAACCAATAGAGATGAGCGAACAGTGTTCTATCGAACTCATGTTCGATCGGATATTAGGCTGTTCGGCATGTTCGAATCGAATCGAACACCGCGTGGTAAAGTGCGCCATTACTCGATTCCCCTCCCACCTTCCCTGGCGCCTTTTTTGCTCCAATAACAGCGCTGGGTAGGTGGGACAGGAACTACGACACCGGTGACGTTGAAAAAAGTAGGCAAAACCCATTGGCTGCCGAAAACATGTGACCTCTAATTTAAAAGAACAGCGACGCCCAGCTTCGCGTCATTCTGAGCTTGCAATTCACCGAGGACGGAGGTTTCCGTCCAGCTAGCTAGGGCTTAGATTCTGGGTAGGCAGGGACAGGCTAGGATAGGAAGGAGAAGACAACCAACAGCTCTTGTAAGAGCTAAATTGCAGGGAGAAGCTTGTCAGTGTAACGTGGCACTGACGGGCTCAATCGCCGCAACCCAGCTTTCCCAGGATCCTGAATGGAATACACTGTCAGTGTATTCCCGTATACCCGATATATACCCCGATACCCGTTCCAACGGTGTGCCCCCCCACCTTCACCCCAGAAATACCCTGCAAGTCCCCTAGCAATAGAATTGGGGCTATATACACCCACAATTTTTACTACTGGTATACAGTGCCATTGTCTGACTGGGAATTCAAAGAATATATTGGGAATACAAATACCCTCATTTCTTGCTACTGCCATATAGTGCCAGTTTCTGACTGGTAATTCAAAGAATATATTGGGGTTACGTGCACCCACAATTTTTACTACTGGTATACAGTGCCATTGTCTGACTGGGAATTCAAAGAATATATTGGGAATACAAATACCCTCATTTCTTGCTACTGCCATATAGTGCCAGTGTCTGACTGGGAATTCAAAGAATATATTGGGGTTACGTGCACCCACAATTTTTACTACTGGTATACAGTGCCATTGTCTGACTGGGAATTCAAAGAGTATATTGGGAATACAAATACCCTCATTTCTTGCTACTGCCATATAGTGCCAGTTTCTGACTGGTAATTCAAAGAATATATTGGGGTTACGTGCACCCACAATTTTTACTACTGGTATACAGTGCCATTGTCTGACTGGGAATTCAAAGAGTATATTGGGAATACAAATACCCTCATTTCTTGCTACTGCCATATAGTGCCAGTGTCTGACTGGGAATTCAAAGAATATATTGGGGTTACGTGCACCCACAATTTTTACTACTGGTATACAGTGCCATTGTCTGACTGGGAATTCAAAGAGTATATTGGGAATACAAATACCCTCATTTCTTGCTACTGCCATATAGTGCCAGTTTCTGACTGGGAATTCAAAGAATATATTGGGGTTACGTGCACCCACAATTTTTACTACTGGTATACAGTGCCATTGTCTGACTGGGAATTCAAAGAATATATTGGGGTTATAAATACCCTCATTTCTTGCTACTGCCATATAGTGCCAGTTTCTGACTGGTAATTCAAAGAATATATTGGGGTTACGTGCACCCACAATTTTTACTACTGGTATACAGTGCCATTGTCTGACTGGGAATTCAAAGAGTATATTGGGAATACAAATACCCTCATTTCTTGCTACTGCCATATAGTGCCAGTGTCTGACTGGGAATTCAAAGAATATATTGGGGTTACGTGCACCCACAATTTTTACTACTGGTATACAGTGCCATTGTCTGACTGGGAATTCAAAGAGTATATTGGGAATACAAATACCCTCATTTCTTGCTACTGCCATATAGTGCCAGTGTCTGACTGGGAATTCAAAGAATATATTGGGGTTACGTGCACCCACAATTTTTACTACTGGTATACAGTGCCATTGTCTGACTGGGAATTCAAAGAGTATATTGGGAATACAAATACCCTCATTTCTTGCTACTGCCATATAGTGCCAGTGTCTGACTGGGAATTCAAAGAATATATTGGGGTTACGTGCACCCACAATTTTTACTACTGGTATACAGTGCCATTGTCTGACTGGGAATTCAAAGAGTATATTGGGAATACAAATACCCTCATTTCTTGCTACTGCCATATAGTGCCAGTTTCTGACTGGGAATTCAAAGAATATATTGGGGTTACGTGCACCCACAATTTTTACTACTGGTATACAGTGCCATTGTCTGACTGGGAATTCAAAGAGTATATTGGGAATACAAATACCCTCATTTCTTGCTACTGCCATATAGTGCCAGTGTCTGACTGGGAATTCAAAGAATATATTGGGGTTACGTGCACCCACAATTTTTACTACTGGTATACAGTGCCATTGTCTGACTGGGAATTCAAAGAATATATTGGGAATACAAATACCCTCATTTCTTGCTACTGCCATATAGTGCCAGTGTCTGACTGGGAATTCAAAGAATATATTGGGGTTACGTGCACCCACAATTTTTACTACTGGTATACAGTGCCATTGTCTGACTGGGAATTCAAAGAGTATATTGGGAATACAAATACCCTCATTTCTTGCTACTGCCATATAGTGCCAGTTTCTGACTGGTAATTCAAAGAATATATTGGGGTTACGTGCACCCACAATTTTTACTACTGGTATACAGTGCCATTGTCTGACTGGGAATTCAAAGAGTATATTGGGAATACAAATACCCTCATTTCTTGCTACTGCCATATAGTGCCAGTGTCTGACTGGGAATTCAAAGAATATATTGGGGTTACGTGCACCCACAATTTTTACTACTGGTATACAGTGCCATTGTCTGACTGGGAATTCAAAGAGTATATTGGGAATACAAATACCCTCATTTCTTGCTACTGCCATATAGTGCCAGTTTCTGACTGGGAATTCAAAGAATATATTGGGGTTACGTGCACCCACAATTTTTACTACTGGTATACAGTGCCATTGTCTGACTGGGAATTCAAAGAATATATTGGGGTTATAAATACCCTCATTTCTTGCTACTGCCATATAGTGCCAGTTTCTGACTGGTAATTCAAAGAATATATTGGGGTTACGTGCACCCACAATTTTTACTACTGGTATACAGTGCCATTGTCTGACTGGGAATTCAAAGAGTATATTGGGAATACAAATACCCTCATTTCTTGCTACTGCCATATAGTGCCAGTGTCTGACTGGGAATTCAAAGAATATATTGGGGTTACGTGCACCCACAATTTTTACTACTGGTATACAGTGCCATTGTCTGACTGGGAATTCAAAGAGTATATTGGGAATACAAATACCCTCATTTCTTGCTACTGCCATATAGTGCCAGTTTCTGACTGGTAATTCAAAGAATATATTGGGGTTACGTGCACCCACAATTTTTACTACTGGTATACAGTGCCATTGTCTGACTGGGAATTCAAAGAGTATATTGGGAATACAAATACCCTCATTTCTTGCTACTGCCATATAGTGCCAGTGTCTGACTGGGAATTCAAAGAATATATTGGGGTTACGTGCACCCACAATTTTTACTACTGGTATACAGTGCCATTGTCTGACTGGGAATTCAAAGAGTATATTGGGAATACAAATACCCTCATTTCTTGCTACTGCCATATAGTGCCAGTGTCTGACTGGGAATTCAAAGAATATATTGGGGTTACGTGCACCCACAATTTTTACTACTGGTATACAGTGCCATTGTCTGACTGGGAATTCAAAGAGTATATTGGGAATACAAATACCCTCATTTCTTGCTACTGCCATATAGTGCCAGTTTCTGACTGGGAATTCAAAGAATATATTGGGGTTACGTGCACCCACAATTTTTACTACTGGTATACAGTGCCATTGTCTGACTGGGAATTCAAAGAGTATATTGGGAATACAAATACCCTCATTTCTTGCTACTGCCATATAGTGCCAGTGTCTGACTGGGAATTCAAAGAATATATTGGGGTTACGTGCACCCACAATTTTTACTACTGGTATACAGTGCCATTGTCTGACTGGGAATTCAAAGAGTATATTGGGAATACAAATACCCTCATTTCTTGCTACTGCCATATAGTGCCAGTTTCTGACTGGGAATTCAAAGAATATATTGGGGTTACGTGCACCCACAATTTTTACTACTGGTATACAGTGCCATTGTCTGACTGGGAATTCAAAGAGTATATTGGGAATACAAATACCCTCATTTCTTGCTACTGCCATATAGTGCCAGTGTCTGACTGGGAATTCAAAGAATATATTGGGGTTACGTGCACCCACAATTTTTACTACTGGTATACAGTGCCATTGTCTGACTGGGAATTCAAAGAATATATTGGGAATACAAATACCCTCATTTCTTGCTACTGCCATATAGTGCCAGTGTCTGACTGGGAATTCAAAGAATATATTGGGGTTACGTGCACCCACAATTTTTACTACTGGTATACAGTGCCATTGTCTGACTGGGAATTCAAAGAGTATATTGGGAATACAAATACCCTCATTTCTTGCTACTGCCATATAGTGCCAGTTTCTGACTGGTAATTCAAAGAATATATTGGGGTTACGTGCACCCACAATTTTTACTACTGGTATACAGTGCCATTGTCTGACTGGGAATTCAAAGAGTATATTGGGAATACAAATACCCTCATTTCTTGCTACTGCCATATAGTGCCAGTGTCTGACTGGGAATTCAAAGAATATATTGGGGTTACGTGCACCCACAATTTTTACTACTGGTATACAGTGCCATTGTCTGACTGGGAATTCAAAGAGTATATTGGGAATACAAATACCCTCATTTCTTGCTACTGCCATATAGTGCCAGTGTCTGACTGGGAATTCAAAGAATATATTGGGGTTACGTGCACCCACAATTTTTACTACTGGTATACAGTGCCATTGTCTGACTGGGAATTCAAAGAGTATATTGGGAATACAAATACCCTCATTTCTTGCTACTGCCATATAGTGCCAGTTTCTGACTGGGAATTCAAAGAATATATTGGGGTTACGTGCACCCACAATTTTTACTACTGGTATACAGTGCCATTGTCTGACTGGGAATTCAAAGAGTATATTGGGAATACAAATACCCTCATTTCTTGCTACTGCCATATAGTGCCAGTGTCTGACTGGGAATTCAAAGAATATATTGGGGTTACGTGCACCCACAATTTTTACTACTGGTATACAGTGCCATTGTCTGACTGGGAATTCAAAGAGTATATTGGGAATACAAATACCCTCATTTCTTGCTACTGCCATATAGTGCCAGTTTCTGACTGGTAATTCAAAGAATATATTGGGGTTACGTGCACCCACAATTTTTACTACTGGTATACAGTGCCATTGTCTGACTGGGAATTCAAAGAGTATATTGGGAATACAAATACCCTCATTTCTTGCTACTGCCATATAGTGCCAGTGTCTGACTGGGAATTCAAAGAATATATTGGGGTTACGTGCACCCACAATTTTTACTACTGGTATACAGTGCCAATTTCTAACTAGGAATTCAAAATGCGCAAGGCTCCCGGAAAGGGACGTGGACGAGGCCGTGGGCGAGGTCGGGGGAATGGTTCTGGGGAGCAAGGTAGCAGTGAAGCCACAGGGCGTCCCGTGCCTACTCCTGTGGGGCAGCAAGCATTGCGCCACTCCACAGTGCCAGGGTTGCTTGCCACATTAACTAAACTGCAGGGTACAAACCTTAGTAGGCCCGAGAACCAGGAACAGGTCTTGCAATGGCTGTCAGAGAACGCTTACAGCACATTGTCCAGCAGCCAGTCAGACTCTGCCTCCTCTCCTCCTATTACCCAACAGTCTTGTCTTCCTTCCTCCCAAAATTCCGAAGCTTTACAGAACAATAACCCAAACTGTCCCTGCTCCCCAGAGCTGTTCTCCGCTCCTTTCATTGTCCCTCAACCTGCCTCTCCACGTCACGATTCCACGAACCTAACAGAGGAGCATCTGTATCCAGATGCTCAAACACTAGAGTCTCCTCCATCTCCGTTCGATTTGGTGGTGGATGACCAGCAACCCACCCTCATCGACGATGATGTGACGCAGTTGCCGTCAGGGCATCCAGTTGACCGGCGCATTGTGCGGGAGGAGGAGATGAGACAGGAGTTGGAAGAGGAAGTGGTGGATGATGAGGACACTGACCCGACCTGGACAGGGGGGATGTCAAGCGGGGAAAGTAGTGTGGATGTTGAGGCAGGTGCAGCACCAAAAAGGGTAGCTAGAGGCAGAGGCAGAGGTCAGCAGCTTAGGCGAAGCCAGGCCACACCCGGAATCTCCCAAGATGTTCCAGTTCGTACCCAGCCCCGAAAAACTCCCACCTCGAGGGCACGTTTCTCGAAGGTGTGGAGTTTTTTCAAGGAATGCGCCGAGGACAGATATAGTGTTGTCTGCACAATTTGCCTCTCGAAATTGATTAGGGGCTCTGAGAAGAGCAACCTGTCCACCACTTCAATGCGCCGTCATTTGGAATCCAAGCACTGGAATCAGTGGCAGGCAGCAACGGCAGGACAAAGGCCGACTGCCGTTCACGCCACTGCCACTGCCTCTGCCTCTGCCACTGCCACTGCTGACTGTGCTGGCGATGCACTCCAGAGGACGAGCCAGGACACCACTTCATCTGCCTCCGCCACTTTGTTGACTTCTACCTCATCCTCCCCTGGTCCTGTCTTATCTCCTTCTCCTGCACCATCAAAGGCACCATCAGGCGTTTCTTTACAACAACCCACCATCTCTCAGACATTGGAGCGGCGGCAGAAATACACTGCTAACCACCCACACGCGCAAGCCTTGAACGCCAACATCGCTAAACTGCTGGCCCAGGAGATGTTGGCGTTCCGGCTTGTTGAAACTCCCGCCTTCCTGGACCTGATGGCAACTGCGGCACCTCGCTATGCCGTCCCTAGCCGTCACTACTTCTCCCGGTGTGCCGTCCCCGCCTTGCACCAGCACGTGTCACTCAACATCAGGCGGGCCCTTAGTTCCGCGCTTTGCACAAAGGTCCACTTGACCACCGACGCGTGGACAAGTGCATGCGGACAGGGACGCTACATTTCACTGACGGCACACTGGGTGAATGTAGTTGAGGCTGGGACTGCTTCCCAAACTGGCCCGGTGTACCTCGTCTCCCCGCCTAACATTCCTGGCAGGGACACGAGAAGAACACCCCCCTCCTCCTCCTCCTCTACCGCCTCCTCCTCCGCCACCGCCTCCTCCTCCGCCACCGCCTCCTCCTCCGCTGTTAGATTGACCCCAGCTACGAGTTGGAAACGTTGCAGCACTGGCGTTGGTAGACGTCAGCAGGCTGTGCTGAAGCTGATCAGCTTGGGGGACAGACAGCACACTGCCTCCGAGGTGAGGGATGCCCTCCTCGATGAGACGGCAATATGGTTTGAGCCGCTGCACCTGGGCCCAGGCATGGTCGTTTGTGATAACGGCCGGAACCTGGTAGCAGCTCTGGAGCTTGCCGGACTCCAACATGTTCCATGCCTGGCCCACGTCTTCAACCTAGTGGTGCAACGTTTCCTAAAGAGCTACCCCAATGTTCCAGAGCTACTGGTGAAAGTGCGGCGCATGTGCGCCCACTTTCGCAAGTCGACAGTAGCCGCTGCTAGCTTAAAATCTCTCCAGCAACGCCTGCATGTGCCACAACACCGGCTTTTGTGCGACGTCCCCACACGCTGGAACTCAACGTTTCAGATGTTGAATAGAGTGGTTGAGCAGCAGAGACCTTTGATGGAATACCAGCTACAAAACCCTAGGGTGCCACAAAGTCAGCTGCCTCAGTTTCACATCCATGAGTGGCCATGGATGAGAGACCTTTGTGACATCCTACGGGTCTTTGAGGAGTCCACAAGGAGGGTGAGCTCTGAGGATGCGATGGTGAGCCTTACAATCCCGCTCTTGTGTGTTCTGAGAGAATCCCTGATTGACATCAGGGATAACTCAGATCACACAGAGGAGTTAGGGATAGCATCCGATCCGTCACAGCTGGAGAGTAGGTCCACACATCTGTCCGCTTCACTGCGTTTAATGGAGGAGGAGGAGGAGGAGGAGGAGGAAGAAGAGTTGTCCGATGATGTGATGGTGATACAGGAGGCTTCCGGGCAACTTCGAATCGTCCCATTGTTGCAGCGCGGATGGGTAGACATGGAGGATGAGGAGGAAATGGAGATTGAACTTTCCGGTGGGGCCAGAGGAGTCATGCCAACTAACACTGTGGCAGACATGGCTGAGTTCATGTTGGGGTGCTTTACAACCGACAAGCGTATTGTCAAAATCATGGAGGACAACCAGTACTGGATCTTTGCTATCCTTGACCCCCGGTATAAAAACAACATCTCGTCTTTTATTCCGGTAGAGGGGAGGGCCAATCGCATCAATGCTTGCCACAGGCAATTGGTGCAGAATATGATGGAGATGTTTCCAGCATGTGACGTTGGCGGCAGGGAGGGCAGTTCCTCCAGTAGGCAACCAAGTTCTCACCGGTCCACACAAACGAGGGGCACACTGTCTAAGGTCTGGGACACCTTGATGGCACCCCCTCGCCAAAGTGCCGCCACGGAGGGTCCTAGTGTCACCAGGCGTGAGAAGTATAGGCGCATGTTGCGGGAATACCTTTCCGACCACAGCCCTGTCCTCTCCGACCCCTCTGCGCCCTACACGTATTGGGTGTCGAAGTTGGACCTGTGGCTTGAACTTGCCCTATATGCCTTGGAGGTGCTGTCCTGTCCTGCCGCCAGCGTCCTATCTGAGAGGGTGTTCAGTGCAGCCGGTGGCATCATCACTGACAAGCGCACCCGTCTGTCAGCTGAGAGTGCCGACCGGCTCACTTTGATAAAAATGAACCACCACTGGGTAGAGCCGTCATTTTTGTGCCCACCTGTGTAAAGCACCCCAACATGAAACTCCATGTCTGTACTCAACCTCTCCAATTCCTCCGCATCCTCATACTCATCCACCATAAGCGTTGCACAATTCTGCTAATACTAGGCTCCCTCCACCCTGATTTCCCCCAACTCTGCTGGTTAGAGGCTCCCTCCACCATGAATTTGCCCAAACTGGGCTGGTTAGAGGCTCCCTCCACCATTAATTGGTCCAAACTGGGCTAATTAGAGGCTCCCTCCACCATGAATTGGTCCAAACTGGGTTTTTTAGAGGCTCCCTCCACCATGAATTTCCCAAAACTTGGCTGTTTAGAGGCTCCCTCCACCATGAATTGGTCCAAACTGGGTTTTTTAGAGGCTCCCTCCACCATGAATTTCCCAAAACTTGGCTGTTTAGAGGCTCCCTCCACCATGAATTGGTCCAAACTGGGGTTTTTAGAGGCTCCCTCCACCATGAATTTGCCCAAACTGGGCTGTTTAGAGGCTCCCTCCACCATGAATTTGCCCAAACTGGGCTGTTTAGAGGCTCCCTCCACCATGAATTGGTCCAAACTGGGCTGGTTAGAGGCTCCCTCCACCATGAATTTCCCAAAACTTGGCTGTTTAGAGGCTCCCTCCACCATTAATTGGTCCAAACTGGGCTGGTTAGAGGCTCCCTCCACAATTAATTGGTCCAAACTGGGCTAATTAGAGGCTCCCTCCACCATGAATTGGTCCAAACTGGGTTTTTTAGAGGCTCCCTCCACCATGAATTTCCCAAAACTTGGCTGTTTAGAGGCTCCCTCCACCATGAATTGGTCCAAACTGGGTTTTTTAGAGGCTCCCTCCACCATGAATTTCCCAAAACTTGGCTGTTTAGAGGCTCCCTCCACCATTAATTGGTCCAAACTGGGCTGGTTAGAGGCTCCCTCCACCATGAATTTGCCCAAACTGGGCTGTTTAGAGGCTCCCTCCACCATGAATTTGCCCAAACTGGGCTGTTTAGAGGCTCCCTCCACCATGAATTTGCCCAAACTGGGCTGTTTAGAGGCTCCCTCCACCATGAATTGGTCCAAACTGGGCTGGTTAGAGGCTCCCTCCACCATGAATTTCCCAAAACTTGGCTGTTTAGAGGCTCCCTCCACCATTAATTGGTCCAAACTGGGCTGGTTAGAGGCTCCCTCCACCATGAATTTGCCCAAACTGGGCTGTTTAGAGGCTCCCTCCACCATGAATTTGCCCAAACTGGGCTGTTTAGAGGCTCCCTCCACCATGAATTGGTCCAAACTGGGCTGGTTAGAGGCTCCCTCCACCATGAATTTCCCAAAACTTGGCTGTTTAGAGGCTCCCTCCACCATTAATTGGTCCAAACTGGGGTGGTTAGAGGCTCCCTCCACCATTAATTGGTCCAAACTGGGCTGGTTAGAGGCTCCCTCCACAATTAATTGGTCCAAACTGGGCTAATTAGAGGCTCCCTCCACCATGAATTGGTCCAAACTGGGTTTTTTAGAGGCTCCCTCCACCATGAATTTCCCAAAACTTGGCTGTTTAGAGGCTCCCTCCACCATGAATTGGTCCAAACTGGGTTTTTTAGAGGCTCCCTCCACCATGAATTTCCCAAAACTTGGCTGTTTAGAGGCTCCCTCCACCATGAATTGGTCCAAACTGGGGTTTTTAGAGGCTCCCTCCACCATGAATTTGCCCAAACTGGGCTGTTTAGAGGCTCCCTCCACCATGAATTTGCCCAAACTGGGCTGTTTAGAGGCTCCCTCCACCATGAATTGGTCCAAACTGGGCTGGTTAGAGGCTCCCTCCACCATGAATTTCCCAAAACTTGGCTGTTTAGAGGCTCCCTCCACCATTAATTGGTCCAAACTGGGCTGGTTAGAGGCTCCCTCCACAATTAATTGGTCCAAACTGGGCTAATTAGAGGCTCCCTCCACCATGAATTGGTCCAAACTGGGTTTTTTAGAGGCTCCCTCCACCATGAATTTCCCAAAACTTGGCTGTTTAGAGGCTCCCTCCACCATGAATTGGTCCAAACTGGGTTTTTTAGAGGCTCCCTCCACCATGAATTTCCCAAAACTTGGCTGTTTAGAGGCTCCCTCCACCATTAATTGGTCCAAACTGGGCTGGTTAGAGGCTCCCTCCACCATGAATTTGCCCAAACTGGGCTGTTTAGAGGCTCCCTCCACCATGAATTTGCCCAAACTGGGCTGTTTAGAGGCTCCCTCCACCATGAATTTGCCCAAACTGGGCTGTTTAGAGGCTCCCTCCACCATGAATTGTTCCAAACTGGGCTGGTTAGAGGCTCCCTCCACCATGAATTTCCCAAAACTTGGCTGTTTAGAGGCTCCCTCCACCATTAATTGGTCCAAACTGGGCTGGTTAGAGGCTCCCTCCACCATGAATTTGCCCAAACTGGGCTGTTTAGAGGCTCCCTCCACCATGAATTTGCCCAAACTGGGCTGTTTAGAGGCTCCCTCCACCATGAATTGGTCCAAACTGGGCTGGTTAGAGGCTCCCTCCACCATGAATTTCCCAAAACTTGGCTGTTTAGAGGCTCCCTCCACCATTAATTGGTCCAAACTGGGGTGGTTAGAGGCTCCCTCCACCATTAATTGGTCCAAACTGGGCTGGTTAGAGGCTCCCTCCACAATTAATTGGTCCAAACTGGGCTAATTAGAGGCTCCCTCCACCATGAATTGGTCCAAACTGGGTTTTTTAGAGGCTCCCTCCACCATGAATTTCCCAAAACTTGGCTGTTTAGAGGCTCCCTCCACCATGAATTGGTCCAAACTGGGCTGGTTAGAGGCTCCCTCCACCATTAATTGGTCCAAACTGGGCTGGTTAGAGGCTCCCTCCACCATGAATTGGTCCAAACTGGGTTTTTTAGAGGCTCCCTCCACCATTAATTGGTCCAAACTGGGCTGGTTAGAGGCTCCCTCCACCATGAATTTCCCAAAACTTGGCTGTTTAGAGGCTCCCTCCACCATTAATTGGTCCAAACTGGGCTGGTTAGAGGCTCCCTCCACCATTAATTGGTCCAAACTGGGCTGGTTAGAGGCTCCCTCCACCATTAATTGGTCCAAACTGGGCTGTTTAGAGGCTCCCTCCACCATTAATTGGTCCAAACTGGGCTGGTTAGAGGCTCCCTCCACCATGAATTTGCCCAAACTGGGCTGTTTAGAGGCTCCCTCCACCATGAATTGGTCCAAACTGGGCTGGTTAGAGGCTCCCTCCACCATGAATTTCCCAAAACTTGGCTGTTTAGAGGCTCCCTCCACCATTAATTGGTCCAAACTGGGCTGGTTAGAGGCTCCCTCCACCATGAATTTGCCCAAACTGGGCTGGTTAGAGGCTCCCTCCACCATGAATTGGTCCAAACTGGGTTTTTTAGAGGCTCCCTCCACCATGAATTGGTCCAAACTGGGGTTTTTAGAGGCTCCCTCCACCATGAATTTGCCCAAACTGGGGTGTTTAGAGGCTCCCTCCACCATGAATTTGCCCAAACTCTGCTGGTTAGAGGCTCAATCCACCCTGATTTTCAAAACAAATGTTGGTGCCAACCTCAACTTACTACAAGGGCCAAATTCACTGCTGGTGACAAGCTCTCCTCACTGCAAGTGCCAAATACACATGTTTCAAGGTGTTTTCCTACTGTCAGAGAGGTGGTATTGAGTGTGTAAAGTGTGTAGTTGTTAGGCTGTGATGTTGGGGTAATAGAGGGTCTTTGGTGTGTTAGATGCCCCCAGACATGCTTCCCCTGCTGTCCCAGTGTCATTCCAGAGGTGTTGGCATCATTTCCTGGGGTGTCATAGTGGACTTGGTGACCCTCCAGACACGGATTTGGGTTTCCCCCTTAACGAGTATCTGTTCCCCATAGACTATAATGGGGTTCGAAACCCGTTCGAACACACGAACATTGAGCGGCTGTTCGAATCGAATTTCGAACCTCGAACATTTTAGTGTTCGCTCATCTCTAACAACCAACATTCAGTGCATACGCATCTTGCCATAATTCAGAAATATATTTCTTATGTTTTAAAGAAAAACAAGCATGAAGGAATTCTCCCCTCAGCTGGATAAAAACTAGTTTTGGTAAAGACATGAATCAACGTAGTGTGTCAGCCACATTTCCTATATGGGTCTAGGTCTTGCTGTGCTTTCATGGGATTTTTGTAAATTGAGTTTTGCTGTGACAAATAGAATCTATGTCTTTATAAAAAATATACGGCTGGATGACAAGTTCTTCCACCATACAAAATTCTATTAGCATGAAGTTGGATTTCAGGAAATATAGATTTTGAAAAGAAAGTTGTTTTAGTGTTACATTGCTGTATAATAGCTTTGTATAAAATATCTTTAGCTTTATATTTTTATAATTTTTTCACTTCCAATTTCACAGTCACCATATTGTGAAGAAGGAGTATATACAGTACTTCCCAATATCTTTATCAGAAATTATCTCAAATATTCATGTTACTGTATGTTTGAGATTTCAGGAATGCTATCATATATAGTAAATTTAGAAATAAGGCTTAAAGGGGTTGTCCTATCTCAAAGATCCTATCTATACTGGTAGATTATGCAAATTGAAGCCTTTTTCTAAATACATTGCTTTAGAAATTCTGCTTTGTTTGCCTGTTAGGTGAATTTATTCCTACCATTGTTTACACAGCGTTGCTATAACCACAGACCTGGGAGATAGGACAAGTGACGTCACTTACTCAGTGCCAGCAGGACAATCTATTCAGCTAAATGCAGTTTGCTGATAAAAACGAGTCTGATATCTCTCTATGATAACTCTGCGCCTGTTCTGTACAAGAATCTGCAGATTGTCTAATCTGTATAAGTGTTGTGTGTCCCGTTCAGCCAGAGGGAGGAGGGGGAAGAGAAATACAGGAAGTGAGAAGAGGACACTGCAGGCAGACTACTAAGACACTGAGATGGGAAAACACCTTTAAAGGAGTTGTTCTATTAAGTACAGTTATCCCCTATCCTCAGATTACTGGGGGTCCAACCATTGGGTTCCCCTGCGATCAGCAGCGTCCTCCTTGAGAATGGAGTACTAATGGACTTGCATTACCGGCACCCCATTCCCTGCTGTGGGGCTGCTCGGACCCCCATGTTTACTGCAGTTAGCACACCTCCTTCAGTCTAGTACTTTCTGGAAAAGAAATTGGTACTATGATTCTAATCAGATAGGCAGAACCCAGCTATGTCTATTGGTTGTGTCACAGATTCAATGCACTTTTCTCACCATCTGTGGTCTTAAGAGATGCTGAACAAGTTCGACCTGAAATTAATTGAATGGCCAAATCTCACGAATATTTGATGAAAAAAATTTCATAAAGTTCTCCCATTCTACATTGATACCATGAAATTCATTGAAACTTAGGTATCAAATAAGAAAATTTCAGGTCAAGCAATATCTGCTACCATACCTAGATTAATTGGAAAATGTACAATATTACTATAATTATGGGAGAAATGATGGTTACAGCAAGGCTAGCCACATGGCAAAAGTTTCATAGTAGCAGTCAATGTCTTTGTGCGATTGGACTTGACAACTTTATGTTGAACCAATAATAAGATTTTCATATTATGCTCTTGTGCCCAATAAAGGGTTCTCAATTTTATGGGTGGCTTTTGGTTACTTTCTTGTTTACACTTTTGGGGGGAATTTATCATCTCATCTTCTTCAGTTTTCTGGCATGGTTGGGTGATAATGTGGTGCATCTTGCTCCAAAGATACTTCACATCTCCTGTTCTGCGCCTCGTTTCCAATTTTTGAGAATGTAGATGGATTGCATGGAAAGCTGGGTATGTCTCATTCTGACATATTTATTATAACTCATACCATAGAGGTGGTGTGCAAGATATCTATGCCAATTCTTGACTGGTGTACATTTACATTCTGGTGCACGGATGTGCGCCTGATTTATTATGAGGATAGAGCCATTTGATAATACAGGTGCAACTCAGTCCAATCGGGGCCTTAATTAAGACTGATGTAGGAAACACCAGTGTTAATAAATTTCCCCATTGTATCATCTAATTATTTTAACAGAAATAACTGCAGATTAAGGCATGTATGATAATGTAAGGACCAGATAAGGTGATGCTTATTTACTTTAGAATAATAATATCATTGAATGTAAGAAACATTGCCAGTGTGTACATAACCAAATAATAAATTCTCAGTCTCATAAAAAGTATCTTCATAAAATGTTAGTGTTGAGTACACACTTTCACCAAATTCCTGAAGCAAGAATTGAATCCATTGCACCTTATGATTGCAGAATGAGTGATCTCCTTCCTCAAATTCATCCATCTCATGAAAATAACCTACAGGAAATCTGACCTTTTCAAATAACCAACTTTACAGTCAGCAGCACTTAGTGGTTAGTGGTTCGCCTAAAGCTGGGAAATAAGAAATAGTTCATGTTTACACAAGACTTTTGCTTCTGTTCTTCCTACAGGGAAAATATCTTTGTACCGTGTTAGCCAGTGGATATGAAATAAAAAATTTTGAGAGAAGTCTTCAGTAGTTGATACCTTTATTAATGGCTAACTTAAAAAAATGAGTTGTACACGAAATAAAAGCAAAGATAAAAAGCAAAGATAAAAAAAATTAAACGTTTCAAAATAATGGAGAGCAAATCCTATACAGTATATTAAGATATTACATATATACACATGTGGACAAAATTTTGGTATCCCTCGTTTAATGAAGGAAGAAGCCACAATGGTCACAGAAATAACTTGAATCTGACAAAAATAATAATAAATAAAAATTAATTGAAAATAAACAAATTAAAGTCAGACATTGCTTTTCAACCATGCTTCAACAGAATTAAAAAAAAAAAAATAAAGCTCATGAAACAGGCCTAGACAGAAATGATGGCATCCCTGAAAATAATGTGACCAAAGGGACATGTTAAATAATCAAGGTGTCCTCTAATTAGCATCACAGGTATCTACAATCTTGTAATCAGCCAGCGGCCTGTATATAGGGCTACAGATACTCACTGTGCTGTTTGGTGACATGGTGTGTACCACACTCAACATGGACCAGAGGAAGCAAAGGAACGGGTTGTCTCAGGAACTTAAAAGAAAATTATAGACCAGCATGTTAAAGGTAAAGGTTATAAGACCACCTCCAAGCAGCTTGATGTTCCTCTGACTACAGTTGCACGTATTATTATTCAGAAATGTAAGATCCATGAGAATGTAGCCATCCTCCCTGGACGTGGCCACAGTAGGAAAATTGATGGCAAATCAAAGAGACGGATCATACATATGGTAACAAAAGAGCCCAGAAAAACTTCTAAAAAGATTAAAGGTGAACTTCAAGTTCAGATCACACAATTTGTCAATGTTTCAGCCAAAGTGGACTTCATGGGAGATGACCAAGGAGGACACCATTGTTGAAAAAAGCCAGACTGGAATTTGCCAAACTACATGTTGACAAGCCACAAAGCTTCTGGGAGAATCTCCTATGGACAGATGAGACAAAAATCAAACTTTATGGCAAGGCACATTAGCTCTATGTTCACAGATGGAAAAGTGAAGGATATCTTGAAAAGAACACTGTCTCTACTGTGAAACATGGAGGAAGCTCTGTTATGTTCTGAAAAAAAAAAAAAAACCCAGAATAAATCTCAAATAAAGTCCCAATCTACAATGAACATAACCACCAAATGAAAAACTTATAGACTATTCAAGAGTATAATAAAAAATATGAAAAATATTTATTAATGACACAAAAATATAATAACCACAGAGAGAGATACAAAGATGAATCACTATAAATAGTGAACAGACACTAGAACCATCCCACACAGTGGTATACAGTGCATCCCCTAATAATAAATAGGTAAAAAATAGGGTTGAGGATCAGGATCGGAAAAGATCAGATTCGGATCGAGCAAATTTTCAAAAATCGAGATCGGGATCGAGATTGGCGGGAAAATGATTGGAAATCAGATTTTAAAATCGATCTTGAAATCTCAAGATCAGCTCAACCCTAGTGAAAAACCATCTATAAGTCAAAAAATATAGTGGACAAGGAAAACTGGCATCAAATATATTCAGAGATCGATTATATGACAGAACCAATTGTCCAATAGTACATACCCAAAAACATGATGGAGAATAGTAACACACGGGGTCCACTGCACACCATGAATAGGACAAATGCTACACGCCTAATTGGGCTCAGCAGTGACATGGGCACGCTGAATGTCATGAAGCAAACACAGAGAAAAGTACTGAAGAGACCCCAGAGTATAATAATTTACTTGTGGCAGCCATTTTATTTCATCTGAGATGAATCCTACATTGTTCGGTTTTGCTAAAAACCAAACAATTTGAAATATTTGGGTTGTAGCATGCAGTACTGCCTTCTAAATGAGAATGTGAATTTGTAGTAGTTTGTAAGGGTTATAAAACATCACTGCTTATTGGACCTCAGAATTAATACAGTACTTTCTATCCCCAGCTGTACAGTTCAATGCCCAGATGTAAGATGTTCTGTCTGTAATGAGATACCCGGTTGTACAAAAAGAATGTTTGTAATAGATGTTTTTTTCCAATGTTTCTGGGTAGCTATGGTTACACAACATCATAACATGCAACCGACTATTGTGCACAATTCCTTTTGGAAAATATCTTGAGAAAAAGTATGCAATGAAAACTAAACATATTCAGGATCTATTATCCTCTCTTTAAATAGGACTCTAATCAAAGTTAACCCACTACACCAAAATAGCTGCACAAGATTGTTCCAATTCCCTCTTTCAAATTCATTAATATTGACTTACTATATGGTCATTTTGAACATATATTGTAGGTTATGGAATAGACTGAAGAAAATAATTACACAAGAAAGCATCTTCTGTCCATGTCCAGCTAAATGGAAAACTTGCAAGGTTCGGTAGTTGACATGATAAACAGTCAAAAACAGGTAGAATAGATAAAGCGAGAGGAAACAGCATGTGAGATAAAAGAAAGGAATCAAAGAAGTCAGTGAGATAAAAGAGAATTTAACTGGGAATTTAACAGATGAAGAAAAAAGAAAATGGAAAGTCAAGCAAAAAATAGTGGATAAAATAAAAGTAGCAGGTAACCATAGAAGCAAGAAAAACAAATTTAGTCAAGAATTATACATATGTGTAGGAAAGGTACTTAAAGAGATAATCCTATATATTTATAGTCATCTAGTATTATCTTATTTAGTTATTCCTTTCTATCTGACAATACATGAGATACACTTTCAGTGTATCATTTGTGGGCTTTGTTTCTTCCCCTCTTTCCCTTGCTGTTGGGGTTCCTCAGGGATCAGTCCTAGCCCCCCTGCTTTTCTCTCTCTACACAGCCCTATTGGACAAACCATCACCAGATTTGAATTCCAGTACCATCTTTATGCCGATGACACCCAGCTATATACCTCATCCCGTGACATCACCCCTGCACTAATATAGAACACCAGTGACTCTCTCTCTGCTGTCTCAAATATTGTGTCTTTGCTCTATCTGAATCTGAATCTCTCTAAGACTGAACTACTACTGTTTCCACCATCTAATAGATGGTGGATGGTGGTTTGTCCCTGATAGATTCTATATTAGTCCACTGCATTCTCAGACCTTACTATAACTCCTACGCAGTAGACCCGCTGCTTCGGGGGTTATGTTTGACTAAAAAGTTTCCTTCATCCCCATATCTAATTACTTGCACATTCATGCCATCTCCACCACAAAAACATCTCCAGAATCCGTCCTTTCCTTACCAGAGATACATAAAAGACCCTTATTGTCACCCTAATTCACTCTCAACTTGACTATTGCAACTCCCTTCTAATCGTTCCTTCCCTTTACTAAGCTCTCCCCTCTACAATCTATTCTGAATGCAGCGACCAGGCTCATCTATCAGTGTAGACGCTTCAGCGATGACTTCGGTCTGTGCCAGTCACTACATTGGCTGCCTATTCAATACAGAATACACAAGTTATCACCCTCATCCGCAAGGCTCTCCATAATGCCGCACCTCCCTACATTTCCTCCCTCATCTCTATCGCCCAACCCGTGTTCTCCGTTCACTCAATGACCTAAGACTTACATCCTCTATTATCAGAACCTCCCACTCCCATACCCAAGACTCCTCACAAGTTGCACCGCTTCTTTGGAATGTTCTACCCCGGACAATCAGATTAACTCACAATTTCTACAGCTTCAAGTGCAAACTAAAGACCCTTCTGCAGTTAGAATCCCTAAAACGAACCCTCCTCTGTCCCACATTACCCTACATGATATGATACTGTATTATACTGTAACTTTATATGTCCAGGCACCATCTGCCCAGTAAAGGACATTGAATGGTAACGGCTCATACAGCTTTATTTATGGGTAATGAAAAAAACATCTATCACGTAAACGTCTTCTCCTCTGTATAAGCAATGCTACCACCGATGCCGCTCCTGCTACCTCTTGTGTCACCCCTCTACTTCATAGGATGTAAGCTCTTGTGAGCAGGGCCTTCAGCCCCATTGGGTGAATTGACTATTACTCTGTAATGAATCTTTTTGTCTGTACTTGAATCCTACAGTTAGTGAAGTGCTGTGGAATATGTTGGGGCAATATAAATAAAATGTATTCTTATTCTTATTTTCTTTCATGTGGGTGTAGTTTTTTTTAGCCAAAGCCAGGGGTGGATTAAGCAGAAGGTAGAAGTATAAATATTTTCTACATATTTCCCTTTCCTTCTGTAGCCATTCTTGGCTTTGGCTCAAAAAACGCAGCAAAAGCTGCAACAAAAAAATGTTGCATTTCCGCAATATGGAGCTTCACCACGAGGGGTATTCCAAGCTCAAAGATCATCTTCAGACTTGTAGTTTAAGCTAACTGAAATATTTTTCCCAATACATTGCTATATATATATATATATATATATATATATATATATATATATATATATGTATATATATATATATATATATATATATATATATATATATATATTGCTCGGTTTACCAGATAAAGCTAAATTTCTCAACTAATTGTTTACAGCTGGTTGCCTAGGTTACAGTCCTGCTCATGGATCAGCATGATCACTCAAGTCCTTGCTCCCAGCCAGCTAAATTTTCTTCTGTGTTAAGTGTTAAGCACTGTCTCTGTGATATGTGTATGCAACTCCTGAGATAAGTGTGCCATTTAGAACAAGCAGGAGCAGAATGAACAGAAGGATTTAACCACTTGCGGACCGCCCATAGACTATATACGTCCGGGAAGTGGTTGCCTAGTTCTGACAGGACGTACCTGTACGTCCAGTCAGAACACAGCAGCTGCACGGAGATTGTGTAGCTGCTTTCACTAGGAGCCAGCTGTAACTTCAGCCGGAGCTCCCAGAGAGATAGCAGGGAAGATTTATTACCTCCTCTGCTATCTCGATCGCTGTGTATACAGCGCTCAATGAGCGCTGTATACACAGCTATGGACGCTGTCATAAATCAGCTGCCCTCTGACCCGGCAGACACGTGATCCGCAGGGAGCAGTGTCCTGCCAGAGCTGCTGGGTCCTACAGGACCCCAGATCAGCTCTGTATACTGTGTATACAGTGTGCAGGAGTCTGTATTTCTCCTGTAACTGAGGTTAAATGTAGCAGCCCCAGTTATAGGAGAAATCAGCCTCAAGTACAAAAAAAAAAGTGATCAGATGTCCCCAAAGGTCTCTTATCACCTTATGGGGACACAATCTGGAAAAAAAATAAAATAAAAATATAATAAAAAAGTTTTAAAAAAATGTAAATAAAATAATAATAATAAATAAATAAATAATACGCTAATAAAACGCCGTTATTAAAGGTTATAGTCCCACCCCCGACGACACCATACAAAATAAAAATTACCCTAACGGAGAGGAAAAACTATATTATAAAGTTTTTCAGTGACACTTTGTGTTATTAAATAAAAAAAAAATTATAAATTGAAAAGCAGACACAATTTCCCTCCTATTTTGTTTATATTTTCCTGGATATAAAAAAAATTAAAACACATTTGAAAATAAAAATAACATAAAAATAAAGCCCTGTGTGTCCCGAAAAAAGACGCAAAAATTAGTTGACTAAGACATACAAGAAAAATTTTACAGACCTCAAAACCGCACATACATAATAAACCTAAAATGTGTCTGGTCCTGGACCACAAATTGGCCCGGTACTGAAGTGGTTAAGGAAGTCTACATCAATGGGACATCTGAGGTGTCTGTTCCTTCATAAACTGTGTGCAAGTGTACATAGAAGAATTGATGATTTGAAGACAAAGGGTGGTCACACAAAATATTGATTTGACTTAGATTTTTCTTTTGTTTGTTCGTTTTGTATCTTGTTAATTGATAATAAACTATTAACACTTCTGTTTGTGAAAGTATTCTTACCTTGCAGTATTTTTTACCACATCTCTGTAAAACTTTTGCACAGTACTATGTAATAGAAGGTTGTAATGTATCCCTGTAGGATAAATACTACTCTCCATGTAGTGCGTTACTACTAGATAGATCTATGTTCACAGATAAATGGAACCACTGTATGGTATGTGTATTGGATGAGTTTGTACAATTCGCTCCTGAATTATATTAACTGGGACAGTTTTCGCTCATTTATTGCATTGGTGTGGAAAGCCTTAGCACTTTGTTATGTTAAGGAAAGCATCTCACATTTCAATCTAGAGAAAATATGTGTTTGTTCCATTTTCATATTAAACAAATTGACTTGACATTCTAATTTGAGTTTCTGCATCTACATGACAGGTCTCTCTAAACAGGGTTGTGCTGGTGAAGGATCGTCTTGATGGGTTCACAGACATTCATTCATTACAAGGCACTGCAAGTGCATGCTGATCCTCCGCATATCAATGTTGAAAGAAGCATGCCTACAGATTTGTTCTGCAGAAGAAAAGATCTGTTATTGTGCCTCAGGCACCTCTTATTTGTCAAATACATACAGTTAAAGATTATATAATATATATATTTGCAATACTTTTTTCAGTATGTAACATAAGAACCTGTTGCTCCTATTCTGACCTTACATGTGTGGGATGATGTACAAGGCCACTTTGAAGAAATCACATTTCTACTGCATGAATTAGAAATAGCCTACCCGTCTGTGTTCAGTTTAGAACAGGACGCCACTTAAGAGAAAAAAGTGATAAAACTCACATAAAATATTGAGCATTAACTACATTTGACTATGGTATTACATTATTACATTTAATTTTTATTACTTTATATTTTCAGTTATAACATTATATCCATCATGTTCCATATATTAAAATTAATAATTTAATCGGTACCAATTATGATCATTGTAGCCTCTAAACCACAGATCTTAGAACTCTCCACCATAATTCTTTAGTGAATCAGACATGTTATTCAACGGCATAAATAGGGTTGTAAAGGTTGACAGATAACAAAGAAACAAAATATAATTTTGTTAGATAACTAACAAAAAAACAATAACCAAAAAATTGTCAATATAAATTTCTGTACATTTCTTTATTTTATTAATTAGTACAGAAAAAAAAACACTAAAAATCTGAAAATTCAAGTTTTCCTGCACTTAAAGGGGTTTTACCATCTCACTGTTTACGCAGTTTGCCTGTTGTCTCTTCTTCTCACTTCATGTATTTCTCCACCCTCTCCCTCCCTTTTGCTGAATGGGACACTGAAGTATCACAATACTCATGCAGATCAGATAATATGCACATGTTTGTAGAGAACAGAGTGAGTCTTATCTGAATGTTTACATAGAAAGATAATGGACTCAGCTTTATCAGCAAACTGCAATTAGCTGAACTGATTGTACTGCCAGAAGAGCAATGAGTGATGTCACTTATTATCATTGTCACTGGTTATGGTAATGCTGTGTTTTGCTCTTTGGGCTGATAAGACTGTATGTACTGATAAGCACAGATTTAAATGAAATGTTCAGGAATTTTCTTTATATTGCCTTCCTGTGTCTTTTTTGTGTTTGTTGGTTTGATTTGATTTATTTTATTAGTTCCATCTTATAATGCAATACATTTTGTATTTTTAGAATGTTATAGGTGTTAGTTTCTCTTTTTTTTTGTGGTTAAGTTCAATTAAACCACAATGTACAATGTACAGATTTAGACTGGATTTAAAGGGAAATCTTTTACCAAAGTCAGTCTCTGAATCAAACAGTGTTTTCCCATTGTGTCTCTGTTGCTGAGATATTGCAATGATCTTGTAGTGTCAAAGGGCTAATTTGCATATTGAAAAATACAGCAGTATTCAGTATATCTTAGTAGAAGAGCACCTATTCACAAGCTCACATAGCGGAAACCGCATATGACCAAAATGCCATACACATGTGGCCACCAATGATTGTATGGTTATGCATTATAATCTTGCTATCATTGGCAGTCGCATATTGCACCATGAGCATGCACCCTGGGGCTTTTTGGCTAACAGGTCTTTTCATGTCATTTGTTTTAAGTAAAATGCCATGGTTTTGTTGTATTTTGTTCAACATCTTTGGTGTTTTTTTCTGTTGGTCTTTTTTGTTCTTACATAGCTTGAGTCTGAAGCCATTAATTGTGTAAAATTTGCATTTGTTTTTTGCTTCAGACTTTGCTGTGTTTTTTTACCCTAAGCTCCCTTGCAGACTACCTTATATCTGGTCAGTGTGCTATCCGTGTTTTTCAGAATAGCACACTGACCCATTCATTTCGATGGGCCCATACACATGACTGTGAATTACATGGTTTTGTGTGCAGACTGATAGTCCGGGCCACAAAATATGGAATAGGTCCTGTTCCTTTTCGATTTTGTGGCACTGCTTCCACGGCTCTTATTCATTGAATGAAAGGTGCCATGGTACATGGGAGACATCCGTCTGTCGCCCTTGCCTTTTATTAATAGCAGCTGGTTAGCACATGGTCGTGTGCAATTGGCTTAAGGCTAGGGAAAAGTTGGCTGTGCATTTTTTTACGGATGTCACATGGCATGATTAACTTCACTGTCAGTGAATGGGGGCTATCCACACAACCACTATTTTGACGGTCTGTTGTTACGGACCGTCAAAATAGAGGTCATGTTCTATTTTCGGCTATTTCATAGATCCCTCCTGAAACATAAATGTATGGGGTGTCTATGAAAATGGGACCCCCTTGGGTGCAAGACATGTGCAAAACATTAATTTTTATGGAAATTTTACACCTTGGTCGTGTGTATCTAAGCTAGGAGAGGATTCAGTGATTCAGTAGAAGGAAGAAGTATAGGAGTTTCCTTTATATTTATGATTTCTTTTGAAGCCACTTTTGCTCAAAAGAATGCAGTAGAATCTACAAAGTGCAATATGCATTGTAAAGGTGCATGCACATTTAGCAGGGGACGTTCTCCTGCCAATTATTGCACAGTTATATTGTATTCTCCTACATGCAGCCACCGCTACATGATCATGCCACAGGCAAGAAGAATGGTGGCCATTAAAGACATTGCGTTCCTTGAGATATATTCAAAACAATGGGATGAGAATTGTGTGGCTTCTCATGTGCTCCTAGGAAGACAAAATATGTTTATTTACTAAGGCTAGGGAAACAGAAACATGACAAAACCAATGCAAACAAACAACCAAGCAGTTTAAACAGCAACTGAAATCAATGGCTCAGATTTACTAATAGCTACACAGTGCAAACTTAGACAGGTAGGTTAGGATTTTGGAGTCATGTAGTCTGAAAATTTTAGCCCAAACTAGATGCACCAAAGATGCACCAGCCATAAATAGATGAGGAATAGAGATGAGCGAACGGCGTTCAATTGAATTGGTATTCGATCAAATATCAGGCTGTTCGAGGTATTCGATTCCAATTGAATACCATGCGGAAAACGCACTAAAAATTCATATCCCCTCCCACCTTCCCTGGCGTTTTTTTACACCAATAAATGTGCAGGAAATGTGGGATAGGAAGTAGGAAAACGTAGGCATCGAAAAAAAAATCAGAAAAAGTAATTGGCTGGCTAAATCAGATGACCTCCACTTTATATGAATAGTGGATTTCAGATTCGGTTCTTATGAGACTGTGAACTAGACAGGGATAGATGTACTGGCAGGGTTAGCTAGGAATTAGCTTTATTTAGATAGGAATCTTACTCTATATACCTTCCTTGCCAGCCCGAGATACATGCAAGAGTACGGTCAATGCATTCCTATGGGAAAAAGTCAGCTCCCACATACCGCAAGCTGCCAGCAATCCCGACTAGCATATGGTGCGCTGCCACGATGTGTTTGCATTGAATTTACTCTCCCATTTAGCTTGGGCTGGCAAGGTCTCTTCACTTTCAAACTTCACCTGCAAACACATCTTGTGGCAGCACAGTATATGCTAGCCGGGATCCCTGGCAGCTTGCGTTTATGCGGGAGCTGACTTTTTCTCATAGAAATGCATTGACCAGCGTTGATTGGCCGAATGCCATACAGTGTACAGAATTCGGCCAATCAATGCTGGTTCTGCTGGAGGAGGAGGAGTCTAAGAACGGTCCACAGCAGTCTCCATTGTGGTCCAATCTCAGATGTAGTAGAGTTCAGCGCACAGCCAAGTCTGCTACATCTCAGATGTAACAGAGTTCAGCACACAGCCAGCACTGGTAAATCTGAGATGTAGCAGAGTTCAGCGCACAGCCAGCTCTGCTTCTTCTCAGATGTAGCAGAGTTAAGCGCACAGCCAACTCTGCTACATCTCATGTAGCAGAGTTCAGCGCACAGCCAGCACTGGTACATCTTAGATGTAGCAGAGTTCAGTGCGCACAGCCAGCACTGGTACATCTCATATGTAGCAGAGTTCAGTGCACAGTCAGCTCTACTACATCTCAGATATAGGAGCCAAGAACCAGAGGTTCGTGTAGGATCTGCGCTCACTGGTAGTGAGCGCAGATCCTACACGAACCTCTGGTTCTTGGCTCCTACATTTTCTCCGGTCACTCGGTGTATCGTTGTTTCTGCTGCCACTCCCACCTGATTTTCAACCAAATGTGTTTAGAGGTTGTGACTATTCACAACCCGTTCAGGTGAGAGGACAACTGGTTCTTATTTCTATCACAGATTTTATCCAATCTACAAACTAACTTTGATACTGCACTTAGAGCGCTCGATGTCTCTTTTTTTTGTCTTTTCACATCTCAGATGTAGCAGAGTTCAGCGCACAGCCAGTTCTGCTACATCTCAGATGTAAGAGAGTTCAGCCAGCTCTGCTACATCTGAGATGTAGCAGAGCTGTGCGCTGAACTCTGCTACATCTGAGATTGGACCACAATGGAGACTGCTGTGGACCGATCTTAGACTCCGCCTCCTCCAGCAGAACCAGCGTTGATTGGCCGAATGCTGTACACTGTATGGCATTCGGCCAATCAACGCTGGTCAATGCATTCCTATGGGAAAAAGTCAGCTCCCGCTGTGTGCTCAACTCTGCTATACCTGAGATGTAGCAGAGCTGTGTGCTGAACTCTGCTACATCTGAGATTGGACCACAATGGAGACTGCTGTGGAGCGATCTTAGACTCCGCCTCCTCTGGCAGAGTCAGTGTTGATTGGCCAAATGCTGTACACTGTATGGCATTCGGCCAATCAACACTGGTCAATGCATTCCTATGGGAAAAAGTCAGCTCCTGCATTATTAGTGGCATAATACAGTGACTTGGGCGTGTTAGATGCTCCCAGGCATGCTTCCCCTGATGTCCCAGTTGCATTCCAGAGGTGTTGACATCGTTTCCTGAGGTGTCATAGTGGACTTGGTGACTCTCCTGAGTCGAAGTGTGGCTTCCCCTGAAACAAAGCATTTTTCCCCATAGACTATAATGGAGTTCGATATTCGTTCGTATAGTCGAATATTGAGGTGCTATTCGAAACGAATATCGAATATTTCACTGTTCGCTCATCTCCAATGAGGAATAGCTTGTTCACTTTGTCAACCCTTTCAGATTTTCACAATATTTTAAGTAAACCTTTAAAATAGTGTTTTGAATATTTTGAAGAGCGCAGTTTTTAAAATAGGGTTATACATGGGGGGGGGGGGGGGGTTTCTCATGTTTAAGCCCTTAAGGACACAGGGTAGTTTGTACATTAATGCTTGGTGACTTTTTTCATATTTGTCCCCATCATCTCTAATTATTAGTATTATTTTATTTTTTTTTTGTCGATTGAGAGCCCCATATAGGGCTCACAATGTACATTTTTTTCCCCTATCAGTATGTCTTTTGTAGAATGGGAGGAAATCGATGCAAACACGGGGAGAACATACAAACTCCTTCCTGGCAGGTTTTGAACCCAGAGCTCCAGAGCTGCAGTGCTAACCACTGAGCCACTGTGTTGCCCCTTATTATTAGCATTATTTTATCTGTTAGTTATGTGTAATAAAAATTTTAAAATTTTTTTTTTCCTCTAGCTAACAACCCCAAAACGTCTGACATGCTCTATGACAAAGGAGAAACAAAGGAAGCAGCAACTTCAATAGCAAATAGTTGTAAATAAGACATCAACTCTTGGTGAACTAGTAAATGCCCAAGACTGCCGGTATATGTATGTAGTGTGTAGTAAATGCCAGTAAGACTGCCAGTATATGTATGTATTGCGGATTGTGTAGTAGGCCAGTGGGGATGCACTAATTGTAATTTTTGTTATGAGTGATCTACTATACATAAGCTATTGCTTGTTTTTTTTAGGTTCCTTACAAAAGACAGAAGAACAAAAATATGTGATAAATGGTTAGTGTATTATATTCATCAGACATGCATTTCTGTTGAAATGAAAGTAGTGAATGCATACATTATTCATCTTGGATTGATGGAGACTGACTGTAGAAAATGACTGGAGTTTACTTAAGTGAAAATCCAAATATAAAGATCTTCTGATGTATAATAGATCAGGGCATCTCTAGTGCAAAAGATCTGGGGAATACATACTAGATATTATTGCAGTGTCCTAAATGTCTGAGGACCTCACAATCAACTGTATTGGCATCCTCTGATACAACTGATTACTGTAGCGGTATACAAGGGTCTAACCCCCACCATTCAGACACATATGCCACAGGCTGTTTTAGACTTGTAGTTTATGAGGGAGCATTCAACAGTGCTGGCAGCACAATGTCATCATTGCAGTCACCTTAACCACTTCAGTACCGGGCCAATTTGTGGTCCAGGACCAGTCACATTTTAGGTTTATTTTGTATGTTCGGTTTTGAGGGCTGTAACATTTTTCCCGTATGTCTCAGTCAACTAATTTTTGTGTCTTTCTTTGGGGACACATAGGGATTTATTTTTATGTTGTTTTTATTTTCGAATGTGTTTTAATTTTTTTTATATCCGGGAAAATATAAACACAATAGGAGGGAAATTGTGTCTGGTTTTCAATTTATTATTATTTTTTATTTAATAACACAAAGTGTCACTGAAAAACTTTAAAAAATAGTTTTTCCTCTCCGTTACGGTAATTTTTATTTTGTATGGTGTCGTCGGGGGTGGGGCTAAAACCTTTAATAATGGCGTTTTATTAGCGTATTATTATTATTTTTTTATTTACATTTTATTTACATTTTTAAAAAACTTTTTTATTATATTTTTATTTATTATTTTTTTTCAGATTGTGTCCCCATAAGGTGATAAGAGACCTTTGGGGACATCTGATCACTTTTTTTTTGTATTGGAGGCTGATTTCCCCTGCAACTGAGGCTGGTACATTTAGCCTCAGTTGCAGGAGGAATACAGCCTCCTGCACGCTGTATACACAGTATACAGAGCTGATCTGGGTCCTGTAGGACCCAGCAGCTCTTGTAAGACGCTGCTCCCGGCAGATCACGTGACCGCTGGGTCAGAGGGCGGCCGCATCATGGCGACGCCCATAGCCGTGTATACAGCGCTCATTGAGCGCTGTATGCACAGCGATCGAGATGACAGGGAAGGGAATAAACCTTCCCTGCCATCTCTCTGGGAGCTCCAGCTGAAGTTACGGTACAGTACGTCCTGTCAGAACAAGGCAACCACTTCCCGGACGTTTATAGTCTATGGGCAGTCCGGAAGTGGTTAAAGAGCCTGTCCAGGATTAAAATTTTTTTTTTAATTAGGAATGGGAAAATGAAAAGATTTTTTAAAAAACAAACTCACCTGTCCCCAATTCTCCAGTGCCTTCCAGTGCAGTCTGGTCCTGCTGCTTTCCTGTCTTCTTTTGCTAGACGTCTTTGCCGGCTGTGATGTCCCGTGTCCCTTTAATAATAATAATTAATACATTTTATTTATATAGCGCCAACATATTCCGCAGCAGCACTGTACAATTTGTAGGGTTCAAATATAGACAAAAAGATACACTATGAAGAAATAGTCACTTCACACAATGGGACTGAGGGCCCTGCTCGCAAGAGCTTACAATCTATGAGGTAGAGGGGGTGACACAAGAGGTAGCAGGGGCGGCATCGGAGGTAGCATTGCTTATACAGTGGTCAGACAATTTTGTAATAGAGGTTACTGTCATTACACAAACATAAAACTTTATGAGCTGTCACTAGTCGTATCCTTTAACATGTGGATGGTGCTTGGACATATAGAGTTAGCCTGAAACGGCATCATATCACGTGGGGTAATGTGGGAGCTGGAACAGAGAAGGGTTAATTTTAGGGATTCTAATTACGGTACGGAAGGGTTTACATTAAGAATTGTGATAGGCCTGTCTAAAAAGATGCGTCTTTAGTTTGCGCTTGAAGCTGTAGAAATTTGGAGTTAACCTGATTGTCCGGGATAGACCATTCCAGAGGAGTGGTGCAACTCAGGGGAAGTGTTTTATACGAGCGTGGGAAGTTATGATAGTAGAGAATGTAAGTGTTAGGTCATTGAGTGAACGAAGAGCACGGGTTGGGTGGTAGACCAAGATGATGGAGGAAATGTAGGGGGGTGCAGTATTAGGGAGAGCCTTGTGGATGAGGGTGATAACTTTATATTTTATTCTATTCTATAATGAATAGGCAGCCAATGTAACGACTGGCACAGACCGGAGGCATCGCTGTAGCGTCTAGACTGATAGATGAGCCTGGCCGCTGCATTTAGAATAGATTGTAGAGGGGAGAGTTTAGTGAGGGGAAGACCGATTAGTAAGAAGTTACAGTAGTCAAGGCGAGAATGAATCAGAGAGACAATAAGTGTCTTTAATGTATCTCTGGTAGGCTTAGCCTCAGCTGCCTAATGAAAGGACATGGGATGTGACAGATCATGTGCAGTGAAGACTACAGCTGGAAGAAAACAGCGGAGCTGCAGGACTGGACTGATATGAGATACACTGGAGCTCCGAGGAGAAGGTGTGAATGTTTTTTTTTTTTTTTTTTTTACACCTTCCCTGGCCTACTTGCATGTACCAGTATTGGTGTTTAGATGCTTACTTGCTCATGTTTTCAAGCAACAGTGCTCTCAGTACTTGGGAAATTATGCAAGAACATTTGGATCTTTATTACGACATGCATTGCACATACGCAAACCAAACCTGTACACACGGGCTCATTGCTAACATGTCATGCTCAAGATTAATATGGTCATTGCATTTTCATGATTTTAGTATAGTGGATGTGCGTTACCTTCATTCAACCAACCAGATGGTCTATGATTCATTATGTGAGCATGATCACCTGTGGGGACCCCTCTGTCACAGCCCCCCGGCTGTGCAGGGGCAAAACGTGTTTTTTTTTTTTTTTTTACTTTTCATTGTATTGCAGCCCTGATTTGCCCTCATGCTTTTACCTTCAATGCAAAATCTATAATGGTGCCCTGTCTATCTTGTGCCCTTTAAAATTGTGATATATTTTATGTGGTAGAGGAACCTTTGAAGCCACTTTAGGGTTCAGGGCCCAGAAGCAACTGCTCCTGCATCCCCTATAGATTCAGCCTGTCTCCTTCATAGGGGTGTAACAAAAGACTTATGAATCCTTGTGCAGAAGGTGAGGTGTACATTTTAGCAGCATAAAATTTCCCTTTTTTTTAAACTCTGCAGTAAATCTTTATGGGTACCAGAGATGGACTAATCTTTGAAGATTCATTTCATTTTGGGTTTGGACAAATCAATCCTCTGGTTTGTTTCAGTCCAATCCTGAAGTGGAAATATTATACTGTAGAGTCTCTTCAGACCCAAAAATATAATAGTTAGAGGTCCAGCGGAAGGGTAATAAAATAACAAACTTTTATGCTAACCTTCCATTACCTCTTTTTGGGCATTCCTCACTCTTTCTCAGCCACATGGGTGAAGTCATGCACCCAGGGTCATCATTGAGGCCTGTGATTGGGCCTCAGCAGTCACATGGAGTCTGCTGAGCATCATGGTAACTTTAAAGCGATGGCTGCAAGCTGGAGAAACAGGAACACTGACAATGTGATAACCGACAGGGACTTAGTCTCTTGGAACATGCAAATAAAACCCACAGGAGTGGTATTAAAGGTGACTTTTTGCCACCTTCACCAACTCCAGTTCTTAGCATCTGTTAATAGACACTGCTCCACTGGTGCCAGAGCAGTTGTAATTTTTTCTCTAGTTCCCACCACTCCCAAGCAATCAGTGCAGTTAGTTTTGGTGCCTGGTATGTTACTTAGGGTCTTTCAGGTGGGCAGTGTAATACTGGAGCAAGAAAGGGGACATGATTCAGCACTCTGGTCAGTGGCAGACAGTGGAGTAGATCAGAATCCCACCCCGTGTGAGGCACTAAAAATAATCAGCACTTATTGCTTAGGAACTGTGTGTGTGTGTGTGTGTGTGGGGGGGGGGGGGGTAGAGGGGGATTAAAAAAAAACTGAATAAATCTAGCTACACCTACATTAACGATGCAAAGAATTAGACTTGGCGGCAGTGCTGAAATATCCTCTTTAAAGCTGATGTAATGAATTCCCATTGTGATAGTTTGTTATAAATATTTTTTCCAAGTAAAATTTGGAATGTAACACGTTGGTTAAAATTAGTAACCTAGAATATTTTCATTGCAGTAATGCCTGGCTGTTATTAAGGTTAATTGACGCGTTGCTATAAGATATATTCTCATTTCTATGTGAGGAACGCTAATTGATCCGCGAATGCTGGCACACTTTACATCTAGGTAAACTCCAGCTGCTTTGATTTAATTAGAAAGACACAATTCACTTGACATTTTTGCCTAGGTAGACGTGTGAGCTGTGATAAAAAAAAATCTTACAGGTGGTATTCTAAGGAGAGAAGGGAGTTAATGCTCTGTATGGAAGCACTGAAGACACTTAAGAAGGACTAAAGGAACTTCTTATCCTTTTGTAGATGATTCTCAAGCTTCAGGCAATAATGCATGTTACATAAAAATGACCTTTCTTAAAAAGTAAAGTTAGAGAGTAAGACTTTGTTAAAAGGTGAGTCAAATTCTATACATCTTAGACTAGGTATGTGGTTTGAATCCTGATAAGGAGAGATTTTATTATTCTTTATAAAACCAAAGCACTTATAGGCTATGTTAAAGAATAGAGATGAGCGAACAGTGTTCTATCGAACACATGTTCGATCGGATATCAGGGTGTTCGCCATGTTCGAATCGAATCGAACACCACGTGGTAAAGTGCGCCAAAATTCGATTCCCCTCCCACCTTCCCTGGCGCCTTTTTTGCACCAATAACAGCGCAGGGGAGGTGGGACAGGAACTACGACACCGGGGGCATTGAAAAAAATTGGAAAAAGTCATTGGCTGCCGAAATCAGGTGACCTCCATTTTAGACGAATAGTGGATTTCAAATCCGGGTCATATGAGAATGTGAACTTTGTGACTATGAGACAGGGATAGCTGTACAGGCAGGGATAGCTAGGGATAACCTTTATTTAGGGGGGAATGTTATTAAAAATAACTTTTTGGGGCTCTATCGGGTGTGTAATTGTGATTTTTGTGAGATAAACTTTTTCCCATAGGGATGCATTGGCCAGCGCTGATTGGCCGAATTCCGTACTCTGGCCAATCAGTGCTGGCCAATGCATTCTATTAGCTTGATGAAGCAGAGTGTGCACAAGGGTTCAAGCGCACCCTCGGCTCTGATGTAGCAGAGCCGAGGCTGCACAAGGGTTCAAGCGCACCCTCGGCTCTGATGTAGGAGAGCCGAGGGTGCACTTGAACCCTTGTGCACCCTCAGCTCTGCTACATCAGAGCCGAGGGTGCGCTTGAACCCTTGTGCACACTCTGCTTCATCAAGCTAATAGAATGCATTGGCCAGCGCTGATTGGCCAATGTATTCTATTAGCCTGATGAAGTAGAGCTGAATGTGTGTGCTAAGCACACACATTCAGCTCTACTTCATCGGGCTAATAGAATGCATTGGCCAGCGCTGATTGGCCAGAGTACGGAACTCGACCAATCAGCGCTGGCTCTGCTGGAGGAGGCGGAGTCTAAGATCGCTCCACACCAGTCTCCATTCAGGTCCGACCTTAGACTCCGCCTCCTCCGGCAGAGCCAGCGCTGATTGGCCGAAGGCTGGCCAATGCATTCCTATGCGAATGCAGACTTAGCAGTGCTGAGTCAGTTTTGCTCAACTACACATCTGATGCACACTCGGCACTGCTACATCAGATGTAGCAATCTGATGTAGCAGAGCCGAGGGTGCACTAGAACCCCTGTGCAAACTCAGTTCACGCTAATAGAATGCATTGGCCAGCGCTGATTGGCCAATGCATTCTATTAGCCCGATGAAGTAGAGCTGAATGTGTGTGCTAAGCACACACATTCAGCACTGCTTCATCACGCCAATACAATGCATTAGCCAGTGCTGATTGGCCAGAGTACGGAATTCGGCCAATCAGCGCTGGCTCTGCTGGAGGAGGCGGAGTCTAAGATCGCTCCACACCAGTCTCCATTCAGGTCCGACCTTAGACTCCGCCTCCTCCGGCAGAGCCAGCGCTGATTGGCCGAAGGCTGGCCAATGCATTCCTATGCGAATGCAGACTTAGCAGTGCTGAGTCAGTTTTGCTCAACTACACATCTGATGCACACTCGGCACTGCTACATCAGATGTAGCAATCTGATGTAGCAGAGCCGAGGGTGCACTAGAACCCCTGTGCAAACTCAGTTCACGCTAATAGAATGCATTGGCCAGCGCTGATTGGCCAATGCATTCTATTAGCCCGATGAAGTAGAGCTGAATGTGTGTGCTAAGCACACTCATTCAGCACTGCTTCATCACGCCAATACAATGCATTAGCCAGTGCTGATTGGCCAGAGTACGGAATTCGGCCAATCAGCGCTGGCCAATGCATTCTATTAGCCCGATGAAGTAGAGCTGAATGTGTGTGCTAAGCACACTCATTCAGCACTGCTTCATCACGCCAATACAATGCATTAGCCAGTGCTGATTGGCCAGAGTACGGAATTCGGCCAATCAGCGCTGGCCAATGCATTCTATTAGCCCGATGAAGTAGAGCTGAATGTGTGTGCTAAGCACACACATTCAGCACTGCTTCATCACGCCAATACAATGCATTAGCCAGTGCTGATTGGCCAGAGTACGGAATTCGGCCAATCAGCGCTGGCTCTGCTGGAGGAGGCGGAGTCTAAGGTCGGACCTGAATGGAGACTGGTGTGGAGCGATCTTAGACTCCGCCTCCTCCAGCAGAGCCAGCGCTGATTGGCCGAATTCCGTACTCTGGCCAATCAGCACTGGCTAATGCATTGTATTGGCGTGATGAAGCAGTGCTGAATGTGTGTGCTTAGCACACACATTCAGCTCTACTTCATCGGGCTAATAGAATGCATTGGCCAGCGCTGATTGGCCGAATTCCGTACTCTGGCCAATCAGCACTGGCTAATGCATTGTATTGGCGGGATGAAGCAGTGCTGAATGTGTGTGCTTAGCACACACATTCAGCTCTACTTCATCGGGCTAATAGAATGCATTGGCCAGCGCTGATTGGCCGAATTCCGTACTCTGGCCAATCAGCACTGGCTAATGCATTGTATTGGCGTGATGAAGCAGTGCTGAATGAGTGTGCTTAGCACACACATTCAGCTCTACTTCATCGGGCTAATAGAATGCATTGGCCAATCAGCGCTGGCCAATGCATTCTATTAGCGTGAACTGAGTTTGCACAGGGGTTCTAGTGCACCCTCGGCTCTGCTACATCAGATTGCTACATCTGATGTAGCAGTGCCGAGTGTGCATCAGATGTGTAGTTGAGCAAAACTGACTCAGCACTGCTAAGTCTGCATTCGCATAGGAATGCATTGGCCAGCCTTCGGCCAATCAGCGCTGGCTCTGCCGGAGGAGGCGGAGTCTAAGGTCGGACCTGAATGGAGACTGGTGTGGAGCTATCTTAGACTCCGCCTCCTCCAGCAGAGCCAGCGCTGATTGGTCGAGTTCCGTACTCTGGCCAATCAGCACTGGCCAATGCATTTCTATGGGGAAAAGTTAGCTTGCGAAAATCGCAAACTGACAGGGATTTCCATGAAATAAAGTGACTTTTATGCCCCCAGACATGCTTCCCCTGCTGTCCCAGTGTCATTCCAGGGTGTTGGTATCATTTCCTGGGGTGTCATAGTGGACTTGGTGACCCTCCAGACACGAATTTGGGTTTCCCCCTTAACGAGTTTATGTTCCCCATAGACTATAATGGGGTTCGAAACCCATTCGAACACTCGAACAGTGAGCGGCTGTTCGAATCGAATTTCGAACCTCGAACATTTTAGTGTTCGCTCATCTCTATTAAAGAAGAAAAGAAAGTATTACAGCTCCATTTTGTACAGATCTGTGATATGGCTACCATAGACATGTATCAGATCTTTACTGTAACTCTATACAATCATGGTTTCATTCTGAGTATATGCATACCTCCCAACTTTTGAAGAACAGAAAGAGCGACAAAATGTGCAACGCGCTATGCGTGCTGTGGCAAATTTAGCCCTGCCCACTTTTATGTTGAATCCGCCCATTCTCATTCATTTTTCATGTGCCCCCACACAGTATAATTCTCCTAAGTCACCCTAACATTATAATGTTCCCTTCCAATTGCCCCACAGTATTAAGTCCCTCTCCTGGTGTCCCAGTTTAAACTGGGGGAATCCAGAGGGGGATATGAAACTGGAACAGCTGGAAGGTGACATTAAACAGTGGGGGTAGTTGGAGCGGGACAATAAATTAAAAGCAGGTGAAGTAAGACATTAAACTGTGGGCAACTAAAAGGGGACATTAAACTTGGGCAGTTGGAAGGGGACATTAAACCGTAGGGGTAGCGGGAAGGTGACATTAAACTGGGGGCAACTAGCTAGTTCCACGGTTTAATATCCCCCTCCAGTTGTCCCCAGTTTAATGTCCTCCTTAATATCCCACCAGTTTAAGTGCCCCCTTCATCTAACCCTAGTTTCATGTCTCCCCTCCATCTGCCCCCAGTTTCGTGTCCCCCCTCCATCTACCTCAAGTTTCATGTCCCCCTTCATCTCTGTCCCCAGTTTCATGTCCCCCTCCATCTCTGTCCCCAGTTTCATGTCCCCCTCCATCTCTGTCCCTAATTTCATGTCATTCCCCCCCTTCATTTGCCCCTAGTTTCATGGGCCCCCTTCATTATGTTCCCCCTCAATTTGACCTCAATGTTTAACATAAAAACTGTGATACTCACCCTTCCCTTGCTACCCCGCTGCGAATGACATCATCACATCGCCCCAACATCTCCAGGAGCCGGAGTTCAACGGTGAAGTAGGAGCTGATGACAGTTCCTACTTCACTTGCCTGAGCATTCAACTCCTCTGCATCTTCTGGACGCAGAGAAGTTGAAACCGGGACATATCTCCCACCGACCTGGACTGTGGGACAGGACCCCGAATCTGGAATCCATAGAAAGGAATGGGTTGCTAGTGTCATATGTACACAAAGTATGACCCCTAGAAGAATCACTGTTTAGGCTAAAGCCCCACATAGCAGGCCACAGTGGAAAAGCAGACCTTTGCAGACTTTCCGCCTCTATTATACCTATACAGAAAACAACAGTATTTCTGCAAGCATTTTAGAAATCGCAACATTTCCACTGCAGATTTTTTTCTGCAATGTGTGGAAGGGAATGTGCACTGTTTTTTGCAAAACACTATGTCTATGCAACATGGGGTCCCAGATTCATGGTTCTTATTGCCGCTTAGCTTCGTTATAGTTTTCTAAACTTTCCTCATTTTTGGATAATCTGCCCAGACAAAAGAAAAATAAAGTTGCCCACTAAGTACCCAGAAAATATGGCCTTCATGTGTATTTTTGTGCTTACTGTAGATGAATGAATGCCTACCTGACTTTAGATATCCAGATGTCTTAATGCATCCTTGGCACTAGTTGTGTAGACTAGTAAGCATGCATCTCTTTGTGAGTGTATAAATAAGTAAATGAGAATCAGATAAAGGATTTATGGACGAGTTTCCTAGTGTCCAGTCCATTAATAGACTAAAGTCCCACATAGCGGTCCACAGCAAAAAAGCACTGCGGGAAAAACTGCAGCTACAAAGCATTGCAGTTTTTCATGCAGCACCTTCTGCCTCCATTATACCTATAGGGAAAACACTGGTGTTTCCATAGGTATAATTGACATGCTGCGATTTCCAAAACTGCAAGCTTTGTGGAAATTGCAGCATGTCTGTAGCCAGTATTTTCCTGCACTGTGGGGATGAGATTTTCTAGAATCCCATCTCCACAGCATAGTGACTGTGACAGTTTTTCCATACTGCGGCCTTTACGCCACATGGGGCTCTGGCCATAAAGTGTATTACTGGTTCTGATTTCCCAAGTAAGTGGTTATCTGGACAAATCACCTGTGGTGCTTGTTTGAAGAGTATCAATTCCTTGTTATCAGAACAACTAAGCAGGTATGTATTGTATGTTATTATTTCTGGAACACTGCTATTTGTGCTTATTAAAACTAACTCTATGATCTGAATTGTATTTTACTTTTCTTATAATTTATGACATATACAGCGATATTGTTTGACTTTTTGATTTTGAGTTTCTGTGGTTTTGTAATTGTCACCTGTCTTGACTTTTTGTTCCTTACATGGCTGTTATTTGCACTGTGTATGCCATGAATAGATTATTTTCTGTACCAGGTATATTGTAGTTAGCTGTGTCCTGTACATTTTACGGTCTACAGCTACAGTCCTATGAAAAAGTTTGGGCACCCCTATTAATCTTAATCATTTTTAGTTCTAAATATTTTGGTGTTTGCAACAGCCATTTCAGTTTGATATATCTAATAACTGATGGACACAGTAATATTTCAGGATTGAAATGAGGTTTATTGTACTAACAGAAAATGCGCAATATGCATTAAACCAAAATTTGACCGGTGCAAAAATATGGGCACCTCAACAGAAAAGTGACATTAATATTTAGTACATCCTCCTTTTGCAAAGATAACAGCCCCTAGTCGCTTCCTGTAGCTTTTAATCAGTTCCTGAATCCTGGATGAAGGTATTTTGGACCATTTCTTTCTACAAAACAATTCAAGTTCAGTTAAGTTTGATGGTCGCCGAACATGGACAGCCCGCTCTCAAATGATCTGAAAACAAAGATTGTTCAACATACTTGTTCAGGGGAAGGATACAAAACGTTGTCTCAGAGATTTAACCTGTCAGTTTCCACTGTGAGGAACATAGTAAGGAAATGGAAGACCACAGGGACAGTTCTTGTTAAGCCCAGAAGTGGCAGGCCAAGAAAAATATCAGAAAGGCAGAGAAGAAGAATGGTGAGAACAGTCAAGGACAATCCACAGACCACCTCCAAAGAGCTGCAGCATCATCTTGCTGCAGATGGTGTCACTGTTCATCAGTCAGCAATACAGCGCACTTTGCACAAGGAGAAGCTGTATGGGAGAGTGATGAGAAAGAAGCCGTTTCTGCACGTACGCCACAAATAGAGTTGCCTGAGGTATGCAAAAGCACATTTGGAGAAGCCAACTTAATTTTGGAAACAAAGATTGAGTTGTTTGGTTATAAAAAAGGCGTTATGCATGGCGTCCAAAAAGAAACAGCATTCCAAGAAAAACACTTGCTACCCACTGTAAAATTTGGTGGAGGTTCCATCATGCTTTGGGGCTGTGTGGCCAATGCCGGCATCGGGAATCTTGTTAAAGTTGAGGGTCACATGGATTCCACTCAGTATCAGCAGATTCTTGAGAATAATGTTCAAGAATCAGTGACGAAGTTGAAGTTACGCCGGGGATGGATATTTCAGCAAGACAATGATCCAAAACACTGCTCCAAATCAACTCAGGCATTCATGCAGAGGAACAATTACAATGTTCTGGAATGGCCATCCCAGTCCCCAGACCTGAATATCATTGAACATCTGTGGGATGATTTGAAGCGGGCTGTCCATGCTCGGCGACCATCTAACTTAACTGAACTTGAATTGTTTGTCCAAAATACCTTTATCCAGGATCCAGGAACTGATTAAAAGCTACAGGAAGCGACTAGAGGCTGTTATCTTTGCAAAAGGAGGATCTACTAAATATTAATGTCACTTTTCTGTTGAGGTGCCCATACTTTTGCACCGGTCAAATTTTGGTTTAATGCATATTGCACATTGCATATTCCACTCCTGAAATATTACTGTGTCCATCAGTTATTAGATATATCAAACTGAAATGGCTGTTGCAAATACCAAAATATTTAGAACTAAAAATGATTAAGATTAATAGGGGTGCCCAAACTTTTTCATAGGACTGTATGTCCTTTCTAATTTTTAATTTTTTTTTGTGTGTGTTGCAAGATGACCCCATTAGAAGAAAACCTGATTTTACAATACTTTGTCATGAGCTGTCTATTCTATACATTGTCTACCAATAAGTATTTGGACACCCATGCAAATGAAGATATGTACGGTCATGATACACGTTACGCCTTGGTCCCAGTGCATGGTAAACTCAATGATGACGCCTATTGCACTATTTTAGATAACAGTGTGCTTCCTACATTATGGCGGTTCTATGGGTCGGACCAATGTTACTTCCAGGATGACAATACCAGCTGTCATGTAGCGAGGTCTACCATGGCTTGGTAAAGTGACAATCAGGTAAACCGACTGGACTGGCCTGCCCAGACTTGAACCCTATTGAGCACTTCTGGGACTAAGGGGTGCAGCATCTGTCCAAAATCGCTTAAAGAACTTGCTTGTCTTCTCCAAGCTGAATGGAATAAAATACCACTAGCCGTCATACAAGGACTTGTGGAAGCATGGCCCGGAGGATTGAGGCTGTAATTGCTGCTCATGGAGGTTCTACTAACTATTGAATGTGAATAAATGTTGTTTTTCTATTCTACCACAGGTGTCCAAATACTTATTGGTAGACAGTGTATATATGTTTCTGTATAGCTGTCACAGGTTTATTGCAGCTTATCATGGGTTTTGTTAGCATATTTTGATTTTGTTTGTTTAACTCCATAGACAAACTTGACCAAAGGTACAGGAGGACATATCTATGTTTTCTGCCATCTGTTAATTTATAATTTTAGTCTGTTAATTTAAAATATAGCTGTTTTGGGGATGACCAGTTGTTATTGACTTAGAAGGAGTTCATACTACCGTTACTAATGTCTATTGCTGTCTTCCATCACAGGATGACAGCAACGGACATTAAACTGTCAAAGAGAACTGTCAAATAATGATTCTGTGTCTGTTCCCATTGACACTAATGTTAACATCATAATGGAAGCCATCTTCTATGATGTTTGTTTCTCTTTGTAACGGAAGATAGAGTTCTGCATGCAGGACAGATATGCTGTTACAAAAATAACATGCTCTAAAGAAGAGTGAAAAATGTGGAAGGGAATTGTTCTGTTGCATGATAACACCAGCCTTGCACTGCAGCTCAAACATTGGATATTCTCAGACAACTGAAGTCGGAGGCTACGGAGCGCGTCATCTGATTTGCACATTTTTGGACCACTCAAAGAAACTTTAAGGTTAAGGGTGCATTCACACTGAGTAAACGCTAGCTTATTCTGAACGTAAAACACGTTCAGAATAAGCGGCGTCTAAAGCAGCTCCATTCATTTCTATGGGAGCCGGCATACGAGCGCTCCCCATAGAAATGAATGGGCTGCTTCTTTCACTCCGTGCAGTCCCATTGAAGTGAATGGGGAGTGCCGGCGTATACGGCAAGCTATGCTCATGCCGGAGCGTACACGCCGGCACTCCCCATTCACTACAATGGGACTGCACGGAGTGAAAGAAGCAGCCCATTCATTTCTATGGGGAGCGCTCGTATCCCCGCTCCCATAGAAATGAATGGAGCTGCTTTAGACGCCGCTTATTCTGAACGTGTTTTACGTTCAGAATAAGCTAGCGTTTACTCAGTGTGAATTCACCCTAAGGGTGCATTCACACGGAGTAAAATGGAGTGTAATTTGGAGTGTAATTTTTACACGTTTAAAAAATTTACACGTGTATTTTGGAGTGGTTTTTTACACGTGGCGTTTACGGAGCGTAAACGCTCCGTAAACGCTCCATAAACGCCACATGTAAAAAAAACACTCCAAAATACACGTGTAAATTTTTTAGGGTGCATTCACACTGAGTAAACGCTAGCTTATTTTGTGGAGTAAAATTACACTTGTAAATTTTGCTATCCCATTGACTTCAATGATATTTTTTTACAAGTGTAAAAATACGCCTGTAAAAAATACGCCTGTAAAAAATACGCCTGTAAAAATACGCCTGTAAAATGTCATTGAAGTCAATGGGATAGCAAAATTTACAAGTGTAATTTTACTCTACAAAATAAGCTAGCGTTTACTCAGTGTGAATGCACCCTTACACGTGTAAAAATTACACTCCAAATTACACTCCATTTTACTCCGTGTGAATGCACCCTAAGGGTGCATGCACACTGAGTAACGCCGGGCGTGTATGAGAGCCGTACACGCCGGCGTTACAGCAGGGCTGCCGAACACTTCCCATTCACTTCAATGGGAGCGCTCGTAAACGCCGCTGTTACGAGCGCTCCCATTGAAGTGAATGGGAAGTGTTCGGCAGTCTGCTGTAATGCCGGCGTGTACGGCTCTCATACACGCCCGGCGTTACTCAGTGTGCATGCACCCTAAGGGTGAATTCACACTGAGTAAACGCTAGCTTATTCTGAACATAAAACACGTTCAGAATAAGCGGCGTCTAAAGCAGCTCCATTCATTTCTATGGGAGCGGGGATACGAGCGCTCCCCATAGAAATGAATGGGCTGCTTCTTTCACTCCGTGCAGTCCCATTGAAGTGAATGGGGAGTGCCGGCGTATACGGCAAGCTCTGCTCATGCGTAAACACGGCGCTATGTGCAAAAATAAGCACAAAAAACGCCAGCGTTACTCAGTGTAAATACACCCTAAGACATGAATTGGAAACACATTGCATTATTTTTCCATCTTTTGTCACAGAAACTCCGGACTCTATGGACTTTTTGTCCCTATTATACCTATAAGGAAAACACTAGCGATTACGTAGGTATGATTGACATGCTGTGATTTACTAAAACTCAAGCGTCTTTTGCAGGTACTGTAGAATGCAGCATTTTTTGCAGCAGCATTTCCGCAACATGGGGGCCCAGCCTGAGGATGAGGCCCCATGTTACACAAAGGCAGATTTTTTAAAATTTTTATTGCAGGCTATGCTGCATTTTCTTGAGCCAAAGCCAGGAGTGGATTGAGCAGAAGGAAGAAGTATAAGAGCTTCTATATATTTTCCTTCTTTTTGTAGTCATTCTTGGTTTTGGCTAAAAAAAAACACAATAAAATCTACAACAAATAAAGCTGCGTTCCCGCAATATGGAGCCTCAGTCATAGGCTGGGTTCACACAGGTTTTTTTGGACCGGATTTTGACGCGAAACCCGCCTCAGAATCCAGTCCAAAAAACCCTTCTCAGAGACTTCAATGGTAGCCGTTCACTTCTTTTTTTTTTTTTGCAAGCAGTTTCTTCCTGCTTGCGGAAAAAAGAAACAACCTGCCCTTTCTAGCCACAGACTCCACGGCTGAATCAGCCGCAGGCATCCGTGGCGCGACACTCCCTCCTGACTAGCCGGAGTGGAATGCCGCAACTGTGCATTGTAAAGAAAGGTGACAAATTGAAACTTGTTGAATACACCTTGTAGCTTGTTATTTGTATACTCTATTTTGACAGATATATTTTAACAAACGATCCATGTACATATTATTACCATGGGGAAGTATAACTGTTAACTATAATGTGCTTTTTTTCTGCTAAATTAGTGTATTTTGCCTCAATTTTACTAAATGGTTTCCTTTTATTGTTCGATAGATTTGGCAGTGAAGTAGTGGGTGGCACAAAAAAATCTTACACGTGGCGTCATGTATGATAAGATTCTGCATTTATGCCTGAGACAAGTTTTGTATCCCTAACATTTCTAGACTGGTCCTGATAATACAGGTAAAGCTCTATCGAGTCAACATGTGATGTACTGATAGTGGTTTAGAGGGTTAATTCGAGCTAACAGGTTCCCTTTAATTTTGGCAGGTGTATGCACATATGTAGAATTCTCTTAAACACTTCTGTGCTTGTAGGAAAGTGAATGCTGGATTAAGATAACATTTAGGTGATATTACTAAGTGTCTTGCCATGTCAGATTGTGAAAAATGCTTTACTTTTCATTGTGTTCCTAACCTTCACAGATAAGAAGAAATTGAACTTCGCTAATGTATTAGATAAGTGATGATGTTGATTTATTGGTGTTCATACCAAGATTAAAGCTAAAAGAAATTGAGCTCCTGAAGTCTATACTGGACAGGTTTGGGGTATTTTTAGAAGAGTATAGTTTACATACATGCAACACAGAACTGCCTCTTTGATTTTGCAAATTATTATAAGTAATATGTAAAATACATAAATATTTGAATACTAAATGAGATGTTATTTCGAGCTTAGATTAAAGGGGTATTCCCAGGTCGCATACTCACCACTCTTCGCTGCAGTAAATACTTCTGTCTTCCGGCTTTGTTGTGTCATTGGTGGGCGGGGTTACATATGCAAAGCCAGCGGCGAGAAGTCGTCGCTTCTATGCCGCTGGCCCTGCGTGTGCGCTGTCGATGCACTAGGCATCGGACGTACAGCCTTCACAATGTAATACAGACCCGATGCTGCTATTCTGCTCCTCCGCCCCCCCTCCCCTCCGGAATAGCAGCATCGCTCCTGCCGCTGCTGACTTCACCTGTGCCGGCATCTACACTCCCCGGCATCAGTCTCTCTATTACAGCGGATGCCGGGTCTGTATTGGTGGCCCTTCCCTCCCCCCAAAGTGTAAACTACCCCCCTCCAGGCTCGCTCCCGTGCACTTAGCCCCTCCTCCCTCCCCCCTCAGAGCAGCAGATACATCACTTGACTTATGACCAGATAAGTCAAGGGATGTGTCAAAAAAAAAATGAATAAAGTAAGATAGTGGACAAACAAAGCAGTTTTGCTGAAGCAATGTATTTAGGAAAAGTCTTACATTCGCATTAACAAGCAGTATAGATAGGATCCTTGTGATGGGACAACCCCTTTAAACTGTTAGAATTAGGAGCAGCTACATTGTACTTCCATTTCCATTCTTGTGCAAATTAGCTGAAAACTACTTAAGACTAAGAGCCCGTGCACACAGAGTTAACGCGCGTGCATTTTAGCATAATACACTTATAGAATATACGTGCAAAAAATTTCATTGAAGTCTATAGGAGTGTTATTTTTACACGTGTATTCTGCTAAAATGCACATGCGTTAACTCCGTGTGCACGGGCCCTAAGGCCCCACATTGCGGAAATGCAGCACTTGCTGCATTTGATTGAGCCAAAGTTGAGAGTGGATTTAACAGAAGGGAAATGTCTAAGAGCTTCTTTTATATTTTCCATTACTTTTCAAGCCACTCCTGACTTTGCCTCAAAAAATTCACAACAAAATATGCAAATAAAAATGCTGTGTTTCCACAGTGTGGGGCCTTAACCTTAGGGACATTTCTTCTGCAAGGATTTTGCTCTATGCCATAGATAACAGCCCCTAAGTCAGGGTTCACACGGGGTTTTTTGGACAAGATTTTGAAGCGGAATCATTGTCAAAATCTGGTTCAAAAAAACGTCTCCCATTGAATTCAATGAGTTCCTTTTTCTGTGAGCAGTTTGTTCCCGCTTGCGGAAAAAAAGAAGCAACATGCCTTTTCTTGAGGTGGATTCTGCGATGGAATCCACTGCAGAGTCCATGGCGTGACCTTCCCTCCCGACTAGGCCCAAACATGTGGGCCTAATCTGGAGCGGAATGCCGCAACTGGATGCCGGTGCACTGTATGCACTGCACTGGCATCCATTCACGTCTAGCCAATTTTTTGGACCGGATTCTGAGGCGGCCTCTGTCTTAAAATCCAGTCCAAAAGACCCTGTCTGAACCACATGGGGATCCTCCGGAATGGACTACCGAACGCATTGGCAAGCGGTGTGCAGTGAGAGCACACGGACCCCATAGAACATAATGGTGTCTGTGTGCTTTCTGCACGGTCTCCGCATGGAACATGTGGACAGAAATGTAGTTCACAATCTACTTTCCTGTCTGCATGACTCATGTGGAGACCATGCGGAAAGCACACGGACCCCATTATAGTCTATGGGGTCCGTGTGCTCTCACTGCACACCACTTACCAATGAGTTCGGTAGTCCATTCGGGGGGTTCCCCATGTCGACTCCCCGAGCGGATTACTGACGCAAATGTGAACCAGGCCTGAGTTTGATACTTGATATTCCTGCTAACAGACTCCTTTTAATTACAATTAGTATCCTAAACAAAAACTAGGGCAATTACGGGTAGTAATATCAATACAACTACATTAGCCTAAAACGGGCTAACTACCTCACAAGAAACAATATTTTTCTAAAATATGCAAATTTATTGAAAAAATATATTAATAAATAATGAACATGAATTCAGAGATAAATGGTACAACCACAATAAGTGCAATGAGATACATACTAATAGGCTTCCATAAGACAATATACATTATGGTGAGTCAATGCAAAGTTTAATAAAGGGAGACTCTCCATGAATTGAAGAAAGATAATTGTCATTTACAATATAACCGGAGTAATACATGGACGGACCCTGGATGACTAACACTTGTTATCAAAGAACAAAATCTTCATTTAGCATTGCACACATATAAGAACATATGAAATAATTAATCATTACCTTGCATGTATATCATGCACCAGTACGCGCTCCTTTTAATTACAGTACAGGCAACAGATAGAAATACTGTACTCAGAAGTATCATACTTATCTACATTTAGTTTCTAAAAAAACTATATAGAAACTATATTGTAGTTTATAAAAAAAAGCTCCAGTAACTTGTCATTTATTTTTATTAATATCTACGATCTTACTTGGTTGTCAAGTAGGGAACCCAGCTTTCTGACTGACAGATATCTTTCAATGCACTCTCATACATAGAGTGCTGCTAGTTACTGAAAAGTTAGTGTGGTACCTGCAGGAAACAGGTTATAAAGACACTTTCAGCCTTCCTATAATCCAACACTTTTTTCAATATCAGTTGAAACTGTCTCGTTGTATTGAAACAATTATAAAAGTTGTGCAGTTTTGTGGTATACCCCAGAACTTTCTTGATGGTTATCATATTTGAGTTTACTCTGCTAAGTATATAGATACTGTAACTTGTGTTATCTTTGTAAAAGATAGAAACTCTATTTTTAATTTTGTTACTGTTCCCTGAACTCTTATATAACAATTGTTGAACTGCTGAGGCTTTCATATCCTTACAAGTATTCTGAACCCTTGAGTCTTGCAAAATCATATTGTGGGTACTAAGACTTTAGCAATTTGTCCCATTAGGATGAGATTGCTGCATTTTTATTTATTTCACTTGAACATTCTGTTCAAAGAAAAAATTGTTTGCTGACTCAGATGTGGATGTAACTGAATTACAGACACTATGCGTTATGTATCGATAGGATCATGATGTGTTTTCTGTTATTATGGAGACTGCATCCTACCCAAGAAGGGTACACAATGTAAAATGGCCTTGTAGTCTGATAGCTCCTGATATTACTATGGCAAAATCAATATATTTTATGCACTTTATTGTGTACTTCAATATATGCTATTATGTTCCTTTTTCAACAACTGTACTGTACATGTAGTGATCAGTATTAAGTGACTGTAAAAGTTGACCCTTACAATTACTAAATCATTTATATTAAAGAAGACCTTTCATGTCCTCATGAAAGTGCGGTTTTATATACTGCTAGAAAGCCAACAGTGCACTGAATTCAGTGTCATCGCAGAGCTATGAAGAATGACCTTCTGACAGTGGAGAGATACCGGTGCCAAAACTAACGGCACCGATACCCTGGGGCACATCCTCAAGAAGGCCGACAGTGCGCTGCATTCAGCTCACTGTTGGCTTTCTAGTGGTATATAAAACTGAACATTCATGAGGACATGAAAGGTCCTCTTTAAATAGATTTCCTACTGTCAGAAGTCGTTATTGGTAGCTTTTAAAAAAATGTTAGTGTTTTCTCATATGACAGGGGGCTTTTTTCTCCCTAAAGGCGACCATGTTCTTTTGATGCCTGTCATATGATTTCTATCTCTGCCAATGTCATCCTGATCATTATAAAAGTGTCTATTAAATGAATACAAATTAAATAATAAATAAAACCTAATATAAATTACACCTACTTCCCTTATGAATATGTATGTATTTTCTAGACATACCTGTATACAGACGTAGCAGAGTTAACCCAAACTTCTGCAGTCGGTTAAACTGCTGCAGCATAACATGTTCTCACAGAAGGAAACAAAAACAATGAAAAGTCATTGGAAAAACATTTTCCAAAGACTTTTCAAACAGATATTAAAGTGTATTAGCCATAATACGTCTCTTATTGAGGTCAGTGAGTAACAGACTATAAATGGATGGAAACTGATCTTAATTACTGGTAAGGCCAAACAATATTGTTGCACTTGGAAGAACTATAAGAGGAGACATAAAGGGAGGCCATTTAATGCAATTTTCTCAATTTTAATGCTTTCTAAATGCATGTATCCTATGACAGTATTGATCTATCTCTCCGATTTTGCTCTACTGAAATAAAGTTCTGAGAGTAAAATTAACATCAAGATATAATGTGTTGTGACTAGACAAATACAGCTTTCTTATACAGTGTTTATACATGGACATGTATATTACTAATATACAGTACCTCTACTAAAAAATAATAGTTTAGAAGCGTCCATATTTATAATCATGGAAAGTTGTTTTTTTTCTGAAAACTTTAGGAAGATTTCCACAATGGATTTTGCATGGTGGGTCTTGCCACAAAATCTGTGCCCTTAGCTAATACATTTGACCTACAGAAAACAAGGCAAAAGTAGTTGCCTGTAATGTGGCCTCATTGTAGTGCCTGTATTGCGGCCATAAAAGAGGACCCCCTAAGGTTCCATTGAACTGAAATTTCATCACAATATAGTTCTATGGATCCAGGTGAACAATTGGTCCTCTGAGTTTTACAGCTATATTGTTGGCGCTAAAAAGTGGCCACATTCGATTGTCTTAAAATGAACAAAATCGAAGTAAATTTAGATAATCTGATCATCACTTGTTATTATGGAAGCCTCAAGGCACACTACTGCAGTAGATGTTTATGCAGTATGCCAATATGGTGTTAAAGCATTAAATAGTAGAAATGTATTTTTTTTTATGAAAAAGTAAAGGCACAGTGTTTCATTCCTTTTGCTAGATATTAAGAAAACAAATTACAATAGTTTCAGAACTTTGATCTGAGCATGAAACTCATCTTCAATTTCCTTGCTTGGCACAAAGAAAGATGTTGAAGCAGTTATCACAGTGATGAAAAATGGTCCCTTGATACACCGCATGACATATGGATACAACTATCCAAGTCCTGACATTCTTATCACTCTGTCACTCCCTGAACTAATAAAGCATCTGTTTAATATCGAGAACTTTGTGAAAGGCTAAAACATTTTATCATGAAATTACTGCTAATGTCCTTTGCTGAAATATGCAGAAGAAATACATCACCATCAGTATGTTATGGAGAGTATTCCATGTGCATATGACTGTGTGTTCATTTAGTCCCTTTGCCATCTTTTGTAAATTTAAATAAACCAGAAAAATATCAGTAAGTTCAAAAATTAAAGAGGACCTTTCATGTCCTTGGTGATGGGCAGTATTATATACCGCTAGAAAGCTGACTTTCTAGCAGCCTAGTGGCATCGCTGGGCAGTGAGGCATATCCCCCCAACAGTACTCTTCCATAGCCTTGTATGGGTGGGTCTTCCTTACAGCCCAGCAATGAATCTAGACTTTAAGGCCTGCCGCTTGACAATGGAGGATGCCGAAACTAATGACACTGATATCTCCGGCAGTGGGGCATATACCAAACTGACAGTGTGCTGAATCACAGTTTTAGAAATCACAGCATGTCAATTATACCTACAGAATCGCCGGTGGGTTCCCAATACGTATAATTTAAGCAGAAACTCTGCTGAGGAAACCTCTGTGAACTTTCTCTGAAAAGTACTGCGCTTTTTTCCAAATGCTTTTTTTTTTTACTGTTGGATCTTAGCCTAAGACATTTTCCCCTTTTAGAGCATATGGATGTCAACATTTTATTGCCCATGAGTTACAAAAAAACACAACTTCTAATAACCTCAAAGTTTCTAAATTTTTTTATATGTAGATTGTGAGCCCCATATAGGGCTCACAATGTTGATTTTCCCTATCAGTATGTCTTTGGAGTATGGGAGGAAATCCATGCAAACACAGGGAGAACATACAAACTCCTTGCAGATGTTGTTTCTGGCGGGATTCGAACCCAAGACTCCAGCATTGCAAGGCTGCAGTGCTAACCACTGAGCCACCATGTTGTCCCTAAAGTTTCTAAATTTGGGAAAAAGTTGTGTGAAAATTACAAGAATTTCAACATTTTATTGTATCGCATGCACCAGCTTGTTTTAAACTTCTGCTATTTAAGGGGGCCTATTATTTTCACAAACGTCTTTTAAATCATAGTGGCACGGGTGTGGGGGCTTCAGCAATCACTAAAACTATGGGACAAGAGCAATATAAACAAGCAGCTACAAACAATGTGCAAATTCATAGAAAATCTGTGGGCTTTCTATGAATCGATACAACACCTTCTCTGCTCTCCATGGAGAGCCATACAGAGCCAAGCAAAAATAACAGGGCACAGTACTCAGATTGTGCTACTTAATTTTAGCAATTGTTGGAGATTTCAACAACCAGACTTCCACTGATCAAACCATCTGACGTGACATTGTGGGACTGCAACCTCTTCATAAGTCACTCAGATGTCCCTGCATCAGAATGGATATCTACACCACTTAGGAATTGGTGTAGATTTCCATTATAATTCATGCCAGACAACTGGCAAGAGTTATAAAGAATGTTGGGTCTAGATGTCTTCATCCACATTTGCACAATGTAGCGAGCAAGGTGCAGATCGGGTCTTGTGGCACACGTTTGGTGCAAGAAAGTACCTTGTGCGAAATGTGCATCACAATATCATACTTCTACGCCAGAAAACTGGAATAGAGGGATTGACAAATTCTCCCTTACGAGTTTAAAGGGGCTCTATCATTGGAAAAAGTCATTTTTAGATAAGCACATCCTTGCATAGCCTTTAGAAAAGCTATGTACCTTTTGTATGTAAATTGTCTCAGTACATTTTGAATAAGTCGATTTTTATTCATATGCTAATTAGCCTCCTCCATGCACTGGAAGTCTCATTGTGCACATTCTGCTCTATGTGTATGTACAGCAGAGATGAGTCATCAGCACAGCAGCCTCTGTTATACATACACATAGAGAATAGCAGAGAGAAGTACATGCTGAGACTTCTGGAGTGCACAGAGAAGATAATTAGCATATGAATAAAAAAAACAGACTTATTCAAAAACTACTGAGGCAATTTACATACAAAAGGTACGCGTGAAATAGCCTTTCTATGTGCTTACCTAAAAATGAAGTTTCCCAATGATAGAGCCCCTTTAATAAAGAATAAAACACAAACTAATTCCCCCATGAGGATTTGATGACTAAGGAAAGTCAAGCTGCGGGCAGCCCTGTTTCCTTTGAAGAGATGGTAGAGGAGAAATGTTATATCTCACAGTGTTCTTTCATATGATTGAATGACCATGTTATATACGGAAAGCTGAATGTTTCAGTGCAGAAGTTGCAGTTTTCTGTGGTTTTTTTTCTCATAAGATGGGAGAATAGTATACACACCTGAAATAGAGGATCAGCATTTACTCTACGTTTATTATTATTATTATTATTAATATTATTATTATTATTTTGAGATTTAGTGACCTTACACTTCTCCCTGCACATCTTTAAATCCTTATACTGCAGTACTGACCTTTCACTTACTACTTTCAGTAGAAGATTGTAGATGAAGCCTGTTGGATAAGTATAGATCTCAAAGATCTATAGTCTTGTTACATTGTTTCCTGTACATTGTTATCTGATGTACAGTTTGCAGGAGGCAAGTTATAAATATAATGTATTTAATCAATTAGTCCAGACTTGTGATCCATACACACTATAGCAGAAAAATACATTATTATTTAGGATAACTATTAAAGCACAATATTACTACAGTTTTATTTATTAATAGAGATGAGCGAACACTGTTCGGATCAGCCGATCTGAACAGCAGGCTCCCATAGAAATGCATGGAAGCACCTGTGACGCTGACTTTGCCGGTGGCCGGCCGGCGTCACAGGTGCTTCCATTCATTTCTATGGGAGCGTGCTGTTCGGATCGGCTGATCCGAACAGTGTTCGCTTATCTCTATTTATTAATTATTAAATTAATTATTAAATAATGATTAAAACAATGTCCACAGGCACATTGAGGGAATTGTATTTATACGCCAGTCTTAATTCCAGTGCTAGCACAAAATGTATCTGTATTATTAAGAGGCTACAATTTCTCAGTAATTCAGGTACACCTTGGGAGGTCCCTTTGGTCAGAAATACAATCTACGCCATTCAGCAACTGGCATGGATTTCTGTTATATCCCAGGCTAGTTTTCTAGCATGAGTTATATTTGTCAGGTCAAGTTCTCCCTCCTCTGTCTTGGTTTCTAGATTGAGATGGCCAAGTTTTATTCATCAAACTCAGTCTGTGTGTTCACTGGATTTACCGACCTGACCTTTATGCCGTGAGCAGGACTCTTAGTATCATTGCTATCTATGATGCTAGGAGTCCGGCTCCTGGCATGAAGGTAAGGCCAATAAATCTGGCGAACACATGGACTGAGTTTCACAGGAGAAACTTGGTAGTGTAATTGTGGCCTAATTGTGGTTGAACTAGAAATATCCCCTACATCCTGCTTTCACCAGTCATCTACATGGGGAAAGGTATTACTCCAAAGAAATTCCAGTCATGGAAGCATTGGGTTATTTTTTTCACCACAGACATACATAATGTCTTGGGGAGATAAGAATGAAGACAGTTGGGCCCTAAAATCCACACATGAAAGTACAATATGCTGGCAGTAAAAGTATTCTATGTACAGTTATATAGTTATAGCTATATACAGTCACACTTACGCCAGTGTCGACCCGCCGGGTCTCCGTCCTATTCTCTGGAGAAACTGCATAGAGGATGGCTTCCCAGCGGTCAGTTTTAAAACCCTTTCATTTGAATGGGTTTTAAAAGCAAACCGCCAGTGTCCACCTGCAGCCTCTCTGCGGGGAAACAGTTTTTTTTGGACGGACACAAAGTCAGATATGCATGACTTTGTGTCTGGCCAAAGGAAACGGTTTCCCTGCGGAGAGACTGCATATGTACACCAGCGTTTTGCTTTTAAAACCGGCGGGCAGGCAAGTATGAATGCCCCCTTACTCTGGTATTTAACCGATCCTTACTCTGCACTTTGTAGAAAATCTATATTTTCGTTATACTAAACACTACGCCTGTTCCTTTGATATAATTGCGCTGCCTTTATCATTCTGTACTTTGTATGCAACCTTTACCGAGGTCCTTTCTACCATTTTCCTCTAAACTTTACAATTATAAAATAGACAAGTCTTCTGAAATGTTTTGTACGTTTTTGATATAATAATAGAAATTGCAACTGTCAATAAGAAATAGAAAGAAAATTCAAATCAGTATTAAGACAATCTCCCTGTCTGCAAGTCTGTGTACTGCTGTCATATAGGGATGTTGTGTTCTGCATACATGAAATATCATTAAAATAAAATGCTAATCTTAGATCATTGCCTGGAAATTATTTAAATGTATCCTGTGAGCAAGAAAATCCTCGACGAAGCAGTGTAAATATTTAAATAGCAAAGTTTTCCTCTATTTAATTTCTTTTCACTTCCCTGTAATGACGCCCAGACACTACATGGGGATCAAGTGCTTCATTCTGCTAAGTAATACTTTACTCCCCATGTCTCAGGGTGGGTCTGGCTTTAATTACAGGTCTACAGGGCAAGGCAAAGCAAAAACCCATGACCGAGAAATCATAGATGTGTTTTATTAATTGCAAGAGCTGATACTGTTACTTTCTGCATACGATGCCAGCAACCTATTAAATCCAGCTAAATCAAACTGCTTTTCAGTTAATATGCCACATCTATCATTTGAGATTCCTGAAGCTTGTCAAGCCTCTGCATAATGAAGGCAGCTTTCCAAGATACTGTTCAGAGGATCCCCAGCTATCCAAGGTAGATAATTTATAGTAATAGGCTCATGAAATCTACATGTTGTTTTAAAGTAATCACCCTTAATGCCCTATGCAGGGGTTCACTGGAGACTAAAGCAGACCTCCTCTACAGACTGAGGCGTAACTGGAAGCTCCTGGGCCCCAATTCTAAATATGTAATGGGACCCCACTTACCATGTTCTAGCTATAATGCTGCTCTCTGCTTAAATTTTAAATTTTGGGCTGCCTTGGGATTCAGGGCCAAGTAGCAATTGATACCTCTGCACCAGTTATTCTATGACCCTGTTCAGAGGATGTAGATGGTTAACCTGGAAAACCTACTTAATCTTTTCCACCTATTATGGTTTATGGTGTGGTGAGTATATATGATTTAAGGAAGCCACACCTTGAATACAAATCCAGAATAATAAAAGGCAAAGACAACTTCTGCATTATTATAGTCTATAATCTATATAAGAGCTTGTGTTCAAATGGCCGTCTGGTTTTGAAATCCCAATTTTATATACCCTACAAGAAAAATATACAGCTATTGAAAGGGAAATCCCTCAATCAGGACTTTCTATCAGTAAGAACATGGAGCAGCTGCAAAGACCACCTCTCATTTTGGATAGCATTCTGGATAAAGCATTAAGGTTCGGATTTATCAAGACTGGTGTTTAGTATGCCTTTTTGATCATCTTTGCAGTGCCAGAGGATGCCTCATTTATGAGAAGGGCTACAAAACTGGCAAACAAGGCATGAAAAAGTTTCCTTATAAGTTTATCTCCGTAAATAAGGAATCTTATTGGAAATTTGTGAATAAATTGACAACTGGGTGTTGCCAATTGGGGATGTGCCCCAACACACTCTGACACTGGTCACAGCTAATTGCTACAGACAATATCAGATTGTTTAGGGACACGCCCCTTTGACAAGAGGAATGAAATGCCCAGTTGTCAATTTTTTCATAAATAACAGAAGAATGGCACAACAGTGAAAAAGATACTGCAGAATTGCTATTACATGGAAAGTGTCAGGAATGGTTGTCTTTAATCCAGCCATCTTTTCCAATTTTCTGTTGCTGCCGTTGCAAGGATATAACTTATTAATTGATTTTTTTATAATTTCTGACACACTGCAGGGAATTTAATAAGACTATTTTTCCTTAATTTACACGCTGGTGTGAGATGTGCCAGAACTATTAATAATTCCTGAGGCGCACATTTGTGCACAAGGCCCTTTCATGTGCCAAATGTGTGGCACAAGACCTAATGCACACCTCACCCTCCTCATTGGGCAGAGTGGAGCAGGGATTGGCGTAAGTGGTGATGGAAATACTTGGGCCTGGCTGATTGATTATAACTCATGCCAGTTTATGCCCGTTCCTGCCTGGTATAGATTTCCATTGTAGGGCTGGAAAGTCCAACAGATTTAAGAAGAGGTCGCAGCATCTGTAAAACTAGTAAAAACCATATTGACTGCAATTTAGGCCTATATTGGGATTTTATATTGAATGTATTTACAATGGCTCTGTAGACATTGCAAAGATTGTTAATTAAGTTCAGTGCATTTATTATAGGATAGATTAGGTTACACTGTTGTCAGGTCATTATATCGAGCGGTAGCCTTGACCTTCACAAACACTTTTTATTGAAAATGGACAGGTAGTCATCGAGCTGCTCCAGAAACCCCCAGTAAACATTGATCTCAGCTGTGACCACTAGGGGACGCTGCAGAGTGCTAGACATTCTTCTGTAAATTGGTAATTCAAATGTTAGTCCAAGATAGATGGTCAAGCAAACCAGAGCAAAAGTTGCTTGTCAGTCTACTAAATAGAAGGGTAACATATTAGTGAATGACCATATTCCCTGTTAAATAATTTGGGTGTATTTTGCATTCTGTGGCTCCTCCTAATATATAAAAAATATTTGGATAGATATGGTATGTGTACTACAAAAGTGACACAGAAAATAGGGAGAGATGTAGTACACTAAAATATAACTTTTAATATATGATAAAATTGTGTATTCAAACACGTTTCTATAATAATGAAGTGTGTGCGTCTATAAGGTGCTGGACCAGCAAAAACACCCCAATAATAGCAGATTGCCCAATTAGTAACCATAAGGTGGTGCAGAACACACTAGGACAAGCAATAGAAACTAGTGAGTGTGAAGATGCAGTGTTTAATCACTGAACCACCCAAAATAGGGCAACTATTCCTTAAAAAACTTTGTAGGAATAGTTTAAGTTTACACCTAGTGGCTTACTGCGTATTACACTGAACCTTAGCATAGCCCTATATACCTAAAGCATCTACTTGTATATTAGCTTAGGCATATCTCAAACTAGTTCCACCACCCCCTTAAGAAAACTAGGGTAGGCTGACTGAAGATTAGACCAGCTTCATCAGAGGTATGGTATTAACTTTAATTGAACGTAGAGTTAGTAGAGCGCATTCACAGGCATAGTAATTGTGTATTGCCTGGACGGCCAAGGTGCTTAGCCGCCATTAGGGGCAGTAGAAACGCGTTAGGGGTTGGAGATATGCCATGATGGTGGCGATGTGTGTGTGTGTACTAACGGGTTTACACCTGATAGAAATTCCAATGCACTAGTCAGAATACAATCCCAGTTAGCTTACCCTATTTCCTTTAGTGGATGGTGGATGAAGAATTGTTGCATGCTTGAGCTGATACATAACGTTACTTCTCAGCATAATAGGGCAAGACATAGATTCAATACGAGAATCAGTCTAATCTTCAGTCAGCCAACCCTAGTTTTCTTAAGGGGGGTGGGGGTGGAACTAGTTTGAGATATGCCTGAGCTAATATACAAGAAGATGCTTTAGGTATATAGGGCTATGCTAAGGTTCAGTGCAATCCTCAGTAAGCCACTAGGTGTAAACTTAAACTATTCCTACAAAGTCTTTTAAGGAATATTTGCCCTATTTTGGGTGGTTCAGTGGTTAAACACTGCATCTTCACAATCACTAGTTTCTATTGCTTGTCCTAGTGTGTTCTGCACCACCTTATGGTTACTAATTAGAATTGGGCAATCTGCTATTATTGGGGTGTTTTTGCTGGTCCAGTGCCTTATAGACGCACACACTTCATTATTATAGGAACGTGTTTGAATACACAATTTTATCATCTTGTACTTTTATATATTTACTATTAAAAGTTATATTTTAGTGTACTACATATCTCCCTATTTTCTTCTTCCTCCTAATATATATACACATTTCCAGGGTGAATAACAGAGGGATAGTACAAAGTTCTATGAAAAGGTGCCGCAGAATTCTTATTTCTTATGTAAGATTTATTTGCTAACACAGACATAGCAAGTGATCTGAAGGGACATTAATAACTTAATATACTACCAATTCTTTTCCCCAATAACTTAACTCTTAACTATAGCTTTAACTATAGCTTTGTGCTATAAAATGCATTCACATTCCTATTTTGCTTTGAAATATTGTCACCTAATAGAAAGCTATTTTTTGCATCCACGTTGTCACACATCAGTGATCAGTTTCATGTAAGTTAATCTCTTCATATGTGACATGATTAATAGGCTTTACCTAAAACAGCCATTTCACTAAGTGCTTTATTATGAACATTCACATGTGTCAAATCCCTCATGCATCATCCTGCTTAAAGGTTGTATTTGATGAACAGATCATTTAGGCCTGTACAAACTAGAATTAATTTGGGTATGATTGATGATCCACATGCCAATTGCTTTGTTGGTGTAGTTTGTGTAGTCTGTACATAGAGGTTCTTCTATCATACTCACAGTACTAACTATGTGACTTGGATACTGTATAAGCTTCTGATTCCTCAACCCTATACCTCATGACTGCTGGATTCAAAACAATGTTCCAGATTCCTGACATAATACTTTATGTACACTGCTTTGTGATTGAAGTACTGATCCGTGATTGGTACATTCTATTGGTAATTCTGTATGGATACATCTAATTCATTGCTATTATACACTCACCGGCCACTTTATTAGGTACACCATGCTAGTAACGGGTTGGACCCCCTTTTGCCTTCAGAACTGCCTCAATTCTTCATGGCATAGATTCAACAAGGTGCTGGAAGCATTCCTCAGAGATTTTGGTCCATATTGACATGATGGCATCACACAGTTGCCGCAGATTTGTCGGCTGCACATCCATGATGCGAATCTCCCGTTCCACCACATCCCAAAGATGCTCTATTGGATTGAGATCTGGTGACTGTGGAGGCCATTTCAGTACAGTGAACTCATTGTCATGTTCAAGAAACCAGTCTGAGATGATTCCAGCTTTATGACATGGCGCATTATCCTGCTGAAAGTAGCCATCAGATGTTGGGTACATTGTGGTCATAAAGGGATGGACATGGTCAGCAACAATACTCAGGTAGGCTTTGGCGTTGCAACGATGCTCAATTGGTACCAAGGGGCCCAAAGAGTGCCAAGAAAATATTCCCCACACCATGACACCACCACCACCAGCCTGAACCGTTGATACAAGGCAGGATGGATCCATGCTTTCATGTTGTTGACGCCAAATTCTGACCCTACCATCCGAATGTCGCAGCAGAAATCGAGACTCATCAGACCAGGCAACGTTTTTCCAATCTTCAATTGTCCAATTTCGATGAGCTTGTGCAAATTGTAGCCTCAGTTTCCTGTTCTTAGCTGAAAGGAGTAGCACCCGGTGTGGTCTTCTGCTGCTGTAGCCCATCTGCCTCAAAGTTCGACATACTGTGCGTTCAGAGATGCTCTTCTGGCTACCTTGGTTGTAACGGGTGGCTATTTGAGTCACTGTTGCCTTTCTATCAGCTCGAACCAGTCTGGCCATTCTCCTCTGACCTCTGGCATCAACAACGCATTTCCGCCCACAGAACTGCCGCTCACTGGATGTTTTTTCTTTTTCGGACCATTCTCTGTAAACCCTAGAGATAGTTGTGCGTGAAAATCCCAGTAGATCAGCAGTTTCTGAAATACTCAGACCAGCCCTTCTGGCACCAACAACCATGCCACGTTCAAAGGCACTCAAATCACCTTTCTTCCCCATACTGATGCTCGGTTTGAACTGCAAGAGATTGTCTTGACCATGTCTACATGCCTAAATGCACTGAGTTGCCGCCATGTGATTGGCTGATTAGAACTTAAGTGTTAACGAGCAGTTGGACAGGTGTACCTAATAAAGTGGCCGGTGAGTGTACAGTATATGTCTATTTGGCATGGATACCATATTATGAAATACCTACCTGATTTTACCACTGTATGGTCCTAGTTTAGGGGCAAAACACTATTTACACCAGACATAATAAAAGTGAGTGCCAATGATCTCTCCCTGCCTTTTGGAATACTGACGTCTGGAGGGAAATTGAACTAGATGATCATAACATCTGAGAACTGTTTGCAATCTCACTGTGCTGTCCATATTAGTTTTTTTTTTTTTTATACAGGACTAGGTAGGAGAGTCTACTATGAACTCTCCTATTTTACAAGATTTTGGTTGACATAGATCTGCAGGCTGAGATGTTTAACTTATATTCTGGACTGAATGTTTGCCAAGGATTTGTAGACCTAGCTAAGGGAACAATATACATCTAAAAAAAAATCACTTGGGTATGAACTTCCCGATTTCCATCCCCAGCTCATGAATGGAAGCCATTGTGGCTTATATATTCTACATTACAGTATAATTTTTATTAATATATCTTCAGAATATACTTTATTTCTGCTTTCAAAAACATATTTTATGTGCATGTTCATCTTCAAATACCATTAACCACTTCCGGACTGCCCATAGACTATATACGTCCGGGAAGTGGTTGCCTTGTTCTGACAGGACGTACCTGTACGTCCAGTCAGAACACAGCAGCTGCACAGAGATTGTGCAGCTGCTTTCAAAGGGAGCCGGCTGTAACTTCAGCCGGAGCTCCCAGAGAGATAGCAGAGAAGATTTATTCCCTTCCCTGCTATCTGTATACACAGCTATGGACGCTGCCATAAATCAGCTGCCCTCTGACCCGGCGGACACGTGATCCGACGGGAGCAGAGTCTTGCAAAAGCTGTTGGGTCCTACAGATCAGCTCAGTAAGCTGTATATACAGCGTGCAGGAGGCTGGATTTCTCCTGCAACTGGGGTTAAATGTACCAGCCCCAGTTATAGGAGAAATCAGCCTCAAGTACAAAAAAAAAGTGATCAGATGTCCCCAAAGGTCTCTTATCACCTTATGGGGACACAATCTGGAAAAAAAAATAAAAAAAAAATATAATAAGAAAGTTTTTAAAAAATGTAAATAAAATAATAATAAAAAATAAATAAATAATACGCTAATAAAACGCTATTATTAAAGATTATAGCCCCACCCCCGACGACACCATGCAAAATAAAAATTACCATAACGGAGAGGAAAAACTATATTATAAAGTTTTTCAGAGACACTTTGTGTTATTAAATTAAAAAAAAAAAAAATAATTGAAAACCAGACACAATTTCCCTCCTATTTTGTTTATATTTTCCTGGATAAAAAAAAATTAAAACACATTTGAAAATAAAAATAACATAAAAATAAAGCCCTATGTGTCCCCCAAAAAAGACGCAAAAATTAGTTGACTAAGACATACGAGAAAAATTTTACAGACCTCAAAACTGCACATACAAAATAAACCTAAAATGTGTCTGGTTCTGGACCACAAATTGGCCCAGTACTGAAGTGGTTAAAGGGGTTGGCCACTTTCAGACTAATATTGACAAACAAATGCACAATAAAAAGATATATAATTTTCCAATATACTTTCTGTATCAATTCCTCACGGTTCTCTAGATCTCTGCTTGTTGTGATTCATTCTGTTACTTCTAGAGGATAAAACTCTGACCATGGTCATGTGATGAGGACACAGGCGCCGCTCGTTATAGTCACAGCACAGTAATCAGTACAATCAGTACAGTAATCAGTACAGTAATCAGCTGTACACACAGGTGTACAGCTGGTAATCAGCTGTGCACCTGTGTGCTCATCACATGACCATGGACCGTAAATCACATGACCATGGGCCACTTTCAGCTGCTTCCCTCTCGGTTTCTAACATCTTTTTAAATGTTGGGGTTGTTGTGTCCTACACAACCCCTTAAGGTGAGTGGCTTTCCATTTGCTTACCTTTACTCATACCTGTGCTGAATTTACTACACTAGGGTCGGCTCGGTGCCGTATTTTTCTTCTTATCATTGGAAAAAGTCATTTTTAGATAAGCACATCCTTGCATAGCCTTTAGAAAGGCTATGCCACATGTACCTTTTGTATGCAAATTGCCTCAGTAGTTTTTGAATAAGTTTGTTTTTATTCATATGCTAATTAGCCTTCTCTGTGCACTGGAAGTGTCTGTGTGACCCTCTCTGCTATACTCTATGTGAGTGAGAGCAGAGAGGCTGCTGTGGTGATGGCTCATCTCCCTGCTCTCTCACACGTAGAGAATAGCAGACTGTGACACTTCTGGGTGCACAGAAAAGGCTAATTAGCATATGAATAAAAACAGACTTATCCAAAAACTACTGAGGCAATTTACATACAAAAGGTAGGTGGGAAATAGCCTTTCTAAAAGCTATGCAAGTATGTACTTAGCTAAAAATGACTCTTCCCAATGATAGAGCCCCTTTAACAATTTACTGACAAGGAACTAAATATACAGTGAATAAAGAAATGAATGATGGCAAACATCTAAGAGCACTTATTACATTGTATACCGATGAGCAAACCTTCGATCAGTGGCATAACTAGAGTTTTGTGGGCCCTGGTGCAATCTATTGTCTGGTGCCCCCTACCTCATCAATACAGTGAATTCTTGATAGTTGGTTGTGGGTGCTAAGGAGTTTAATCAGCCTTAGTGTGGTTAGAGTGATCTGTAAGTCTCCTTGGCTTATTGGCCAGATGGAAGCTGCAATCTCAATACTGATGCCAGTGCTTATGGGCCCCCTAAGGCTCCTGGGCCCCAGAGTGACTGCACCCTCTGCACCCCTCAAGTTATGCTCCTGCCTTCAATGATTCTTCCACTCTTGCAGAGGTCTCCAAGGTTGTCCTCTCTGGAAGCTCCTCAATCATCTTCATCACAATATTCCCTCCATTGGCTATATGCACTGTTTCCTTCACTAGCTGTGAAACAGCCAGCGCCTCTTACTGGACTGATGGCCGGCTACAAATGATCACAACTATTGCATTTACTACATCTATAGTACATACAACATGGTTACTGGGAGAGGAAATCCTTGTTAGCTGAGGACAAGTAAGCCATCCGAAGATGCAAAAGAGAGTTTGAATGGAAAATGCACATCAGTGGGTTATAATGTATTTTTTTTTTTATTATTGCTAGATTACTAAAAATTGGTTTTACAAGAGGAACAAGACTTTAACCAAATAGCATGTACTATTTGTGTAGGTCTATAAAGCTGTCCTGTCCTAGAACGAGGAGCCAGTAATCTGGAGAACAATCCTCTATGCTTTTCTATAATGAAGCACAGTAATGCCTTTCATTTTGCAACCAACTATCCTCACAAAATCCAATAGCATAACTTATACTTACATTAGTACGTGGATTTTACATGCTCAAGGTAGGTTAAGTTACATTATTTTCCAATTACTTCCTCCGCGGCAGATCTGAGCTGTGCGCCTGTGTAATTGAGGTTCTGCTTGTAGAAAAATTCAGGTGGTTAATGACTTCCTTCATTTGTCATTACCCAAATGTGTTCTGTTTGGCACTGAATATAAATGATGTTCTTTTTATGCAAATAAGCATTAATCTATAGAAACATTATTTACTGTCTTGACTTTTTCTTTCTGAGTAAGCAATTCATAAAACGATAAAATGTAGTTGCTATAACTAGATATTAATTATTATAGTAAGAAAAGACAGCATTTTATTCTAATGAAAATATAGAATACATATAGAGAAGCATTAACAAAATAAGAATTTCAGTAACCCCTTCCCGCTGGTGACATTTTTCAATTTTCGTTTTCGACTCCCTGCCTTCCATAACCCATAATTTTGTTTTTCCATTTACAGAGCAATATGAGGGCTTAATGTTTGCAAGACAAATTTTTCTCCATGATGCTACCATTTATTATTCTGCACAATGTACTGGGAACCTGGAAAAAAATTCAGAATGGGGTGGAATTGGAGAAAAAGTGCATTTGTGCGGCTTTCTTATGGCTTTGTTTTTACTTGTTTGTTGTGCAGCCAAAATGACATGTTACGTGTATTGTATGTTTCTGTACAATTCCGGGAATATTAAATTTATATAGTTTGTTTACATTTCAACCCCTTAAAAATTTCCAAAACTTTGCAGAAAAAAAAATATATATTTTTTTATTACAGTCACCATATGCATAGGGCATGTTTTTTTTGTGAACTGAATTGTACGTTTTAGTTGCATCATTTTGGGTAATGACTATTGCTTTGATCACTTTTTCTTAAAATTTTTATCAAAGGCGAAACAGTGAAAAAACAGCCGTTCAGCACATCTGATTTTTTTCCGAGCTACAGCGTTCACCGGAAGGGAAAAATATTTTGTAAAGTTTGCAGATCAGGCTTTTTTGGACAAAGGGATACCTAATGTGTATGTGCTTCACAGTTTTTCGCTTTTATATGTATTTTAGGGAAAGGGTTAGTGAGTAGAGATGAGCGAGTAGTGTTCAATCGAGTAGGTGTTCGAAATACTCGTACTTGATCGAACACTACTAGCTGTTCGAAGTTTAAGGTTTGATGCAGAACCAGCGTTGATTGGCAGAATGCTATACATTCTGCCAATCAACGCTGGTTCTTCTCTTACCTTTAGAAGTCTTCTCCGTGCAGCGTCCCCGCGGCGTCTTCTGGCTGCAATTCACTCTGCCTAGGCATCCGGCCTAGGCAGAGCCGACTGCGCATGCGTGGGCATGCCCTTGCATGTGCAGTCAGCTCTGCTCAGGCGTCAGGCCGGGCAGAGCCGAACTCGCATGCGCAGTCGGCTCTGCCTAGGCCCCGATGCCTAGGCAGAGTGAATTCCAGCCAGAAGATGCCGTGGGGGCGCTGCGCCGGGAGAAGACTTCAAGGAGAATCCAGCCCGAACGTCACTGGTGGACTTGGTAAGTATAATTTTATCGAATGTTGCCTACCCCTGAAACGAGCATTTCCCCCCACAAACTATAATGGGGTTCGAAATCCGTTCGAACAGCCGAACAGTGTGTAGCTGTTCGAATCGGATTTCGAAACTCGGACATTTTAGTGTTCGCTCATCTCTATTAGTGAGTAGACTTTTTTATTCTTTATATATTTTTTATTTTTTTTAGACTTTTTTTTTCTTATATTTATTAGACTTCCTAGGGGTCTGGAACACAAATGCAATGCATTACAATGTATAAAGCAGCCTATCATACAAATCAATGCCAGAAAAGCCGGGGAGTCACCAATAGTCCCCGGACATCTCGGCAAAAGATCACTGACCCTGGATCTTGTTCAGGATGCTAGCAATCCTCTCCAAAATGGCGGTGCCCCAGGAAAAATGTGCCTTGGTTAGTTTCTAGAGATGAGCGAGTACTGTTCGGATCAGCCGATCCGAACAGCACGCTCCATAGAAATGAATGGATGCACCTGGTACTTCCGCTTTGACGGCGGCCGACCGCTTAACCCCCCGCGTGCCGGCTACGTCCATTCATTTCTATGCGAGCGTGCTGTTCGGATCGGCTGATTCGAACAGTTCTCGCTCATCTCTATGAGTCTCAAGTGAGGGTCAGGAACCTTAATGCACACAGATACTGTTACATTTCTGGAAATCACAGAATGTCAATTATATCTACAGAAACGCTGTCCATTTCTGTATAGGTGTAATAGAAGCACAAAATCTGCAGAGGAAAACGCTTCAGATTTTCTCTGAAAAACACCATGGGAAAATCTTCAATGCATTCCTGTCACGGTTTTTCCTGCAGCACTTTTTGGCTATGGCCTGCTTTTTGGGGCGTTAGCCTAAGGCTGGGTCCCCACATGGAGTAAGTGCTGCAGTTTCGCTGCAACGGAAAGGCCATGGAAAAAAATGTGGCATTTTACAGGAACTGCAAAGTGGATGGGATTCTAGTAAATCCCATCCACACTTTGCAGACATCCTGTGATTTTCAAAACTGTCCGGGTTCTGGAAATTGTAACATGCCAATTATACCGACGGAAAGGCCGGCTGTTTCCTTATAAGTATAATGGAAGCAGAAGGTCTGCAGAGGGACTTTCTATGACAAGTGCTATGGGAAAAACCTTGATTTGTTGCTGCCGTGGTTTTTCACACATTGCTTTTTTGCTACGGCCCACCATGTTGGGCTTTAGCCTAAAGGAGTTTTCCAGGATTTTGATATTGGTGACTTATCCTTAGGATCAAAGATCAATTACAGAACTTTGGAGACCCAAGATCCAGCTGACTAGCTTCTTGAGGAGGCAGTAGACAAGTGCTGCAATCTCTTTATTTCTTAGCAAGCACAGAAGCATACATTATTTAGTTGTTATACTTGGTATTACAGCTCAAAACCTTTCACTTGAATGGAACTGAGCTGTAAACAGGCCATGTGACCAATGAAGGTGACGTCACTGAGCATAGGTCCTTAGTATTTAAACCCTGGAAACTTATTTAGAAGGAATATTCTGGCAAATAAAAAGGATGTAGTCATGTATGATACTATAATTTGCATGTATTATGGCTTTGAGTGGCAAAAATTATAATACGTTATGCTTTGTGATTTTATTCTTACAAAATATAGAAAATTACGTTGTTTTGGGTTTTATTCTATTACTCTTGTAACAGTATACAGCATGCTATGCCCATTTCTGTGTTTGCAACAGGGCTGTCTGACAGTGTGTATCTGCTCTAGGGAAGAATTAGATTTCTTTGACTGACTGGACTCAGCAAACCTTTTAAACCTTTAACCCTTTAACTTCCCATAACCCAAATAATGACAGGACACTGCTTTAACACTCAATTTTGTGGACGGGGTTGGCCACAGCTTTATTGATAACCCAAGGAACGTTAACTCTTTAACCGCAAGGATTCAACTTTGCTTCAACATGCCAACACAGGTAGGCGTGGCGTGGTATGCCGGCCGCGGGACTCCCCGCGGGCATGTCACCTCCACTCCCATTTTCTGTACTCTAAACCGCCAGCTGTGACTTCAAATCCGCAGGGTCTAAAAAGGAGACAGGCATCAGTAACAACCACCAGCACATACAGAAACAATACAAAAGGGGAGGGAGGGCGGGAAAGCTTCTCTGCAGGGGGATCAGGATAAGAGGCCGAGCAATTGAGAACTCTGAGGTTTATAAACAGGGATAAACCAAAAGACAGTAGCCAATAACCTGACAGGGGGGAAGAGAGGAACTCTGACCATAAAGTTATACAAACTTAGTGTAGAGAAGGAAGAGGGGATACCCCTGCAAGAATGAGACATTCCCACAGCTACTAACACGAACTTAGCCCCCATATAAATTAACCACTTATGGGAAGGAATACCTAGCTAAAGCAGAAGAAGGGGACGCCATTCAGTCAGTAACGCCCAACCCTAGGCGGGCGGGCGTTATTCCAGACTGACTGGACTCAACAAACCTTTTAAACCTTTAACCCTTTAACTTCCCATAACCCAAATAATGACAGGACACTGCTTTAACACTCAATTTTGTGGACGGGGTTGGCCACAGCTTTATTGATAACCCAAGGAACGTTAACTCTTTAACCGCAAGGATTCAACTTTGCTTCAACATGCCAACACAGGTAGGCGTGGCGTGGTATGCCGGCCGTGGGACTCCCCGCGGGCATGTCACCTCCACTCCCATTTTCTGTACTCTAAACCGCCACGGAGGAGGCCAGACTCAGACTGGGCTCCGACCCCCCCCCCCCCCCCAACAGAAAGAGGGCCTGCTCAACCCCGTCCTGCAAACCCGAAAGGAATATATCCAGGCCTATTTCATTGAGGTGAACACCGTCAGGACGCATTAAACGACGGTTATCGCCCTCCAGCTGCCTATGGCGAACTACTACACCACCCTTAGACCTAACAAAACGTGCAAGACGCGAATTAATAGTCCTGCGGGACTTCTCCACAGCTGCAGCGTCCCTGGCGCCCTGCCATGTAACCCTAGGGACTATCTCGGACCAGACAATTATAACCTCAGAAAAATAGCTAGACATGCGATCGATATCGGCCCTCATCAGGGTAATCAATTCGGAAACACCCAGAAAACACAAATCATTCCCCCCGGCGTGAAGGACTAAAATAACCGGAGAGGGGGCAAACTGTCCAACAGTGATGACCTCGGGCAGCACCTGGCACCATTTCAGACCTCGGATGCCACGCCAATCGACCTCGATGTCTCGAAAACCCAAGGACTTACCCCCGGGTCTATCTTGGGCCCTCTGGGCAGCCCAGAAAATATAACTGTGACCAAGGAAACAGACAAACGGTCTCCGAACACCTAAAAAAGAAACATCACAACAATTCAGGGCGAATATACCGTGCATAGCATGACGAACTCCATCTACCTATCCGCTGGACCGACTCAGATGGCAAACCCGCCCTAGACGCCTCAGTCGCTGCCCCAATCCTAAATGAGTGGGTCCCGTACTCCCCAGGCTCCAACCCCAAATTGACTAGGGCCTGGCGAAAAATAGATCTAAACTGGAAGACTGTTAAAGGTTCGCCAGAAGAATGGGCCAAGAACGGAACCGCCGCAGGGCGCACTTGGATAAACGAACCCACCGCCCGTACCACACATACCTCCCCCGCAACCGCCTTTAACAAAAGCCAGGAACCCCTACCCCTTTGGTCGGTCTTAGACCGACGAATACGGATTCTCACAGACCCATTGGCAAGGACAACGTCCTCAGCCATAAGACCACCCGGCTTAGACCTTGACGGGGAAACAAGTTCCCCAACTCGGAGGGCACCAAAAAACGCCAGAGAAAAACCGGCCGAGAAAAGAGAAACCTCGTAAGGAGACGAACAAACCGTGGAAAGGGAAGAAACAAGGCGACATAAAAGATCGTACGACACCGGACGCCTGGTATCATGGGTGGAACCCTCCCTACGCCAACCCTTAAGAGCTTGGCGAAATAAGAAAGAGCCAAACAGATTACCCCAACCCCGCAGCTGAAAGAAAAAATTCAACCCCGAAAAACGACGCGCCGCCACCGACGCAGAAACCCCCATATCCCTCAACCGAAACAAATAACGAAACACCACATCCCACCTGTCACTCTCACAATTCAGAACATCCTTATCCCCAATCAGCTCACACCATTCTCTCCACGCCTTACCATACCCTGCCCATGTGGGAGGGGCCACCGACTGCTGGATCAGAGGCATCACCCGGTCATAGGAAGGTCCCACAGGTACCGAGGGCAGGAAAGGCCCTCCAACGAAGCTCCCGGAAGCAAACTCCTGAACACCTGCCATTGGAATCGGGAGAGAGAGTCAACCACATTATTCTTACAACCAGGGATATGACATGCCCTGAACCATATGTTCAATTCCAAACACCGGAGAACCAAGTGACGGAGGAGGGACAAAACAGGAGGAGAAGAGGAAGATAGGTGGTTGATAGCATGTACAACACTCTCATTATCTGTCCAAAAAATCACACGACGGTCCTTTAACCGACTACCCCACAAAACCAGGGAAACGACTATGGGGAATAATTCCAAAAGAGTTAAATTGCCGCAGAAACCCGCCCGCCTCCAATCCTCGGGCCATGCTTCCGCACACCATTCAACACCAAAAATAGCCCCAAATCCCGTGGACCCGGCGGCATCCGTAAAGAGGGACAAATCTGAATTGGTAGCCTCCACCGCCTGAACACAGGTATGACCATTATACCTACCCAGGAAGCTCAGCCACACCGATATGTCCGCCTTTAGGGAACGTGTTAGGCGTATCCTATGGGAGGGGGATGACATGCCCCTTGTAGAAAGCGACAATCTACGGGAAAATACCCTACCCATTGGCATGATACGGCAAGCGAAAACTAGCAGGCCCAGTAGAGACTGCATCTGCCGAAGAGTTACCTTGCGAACCGACAGGAAACCCTGGAGAAGTGATGACAGGCGTTCCAGTTTATCCCGAGGAAGGCGGAAGAGCATATGCACCGAATCTAATTCGATGCCTAGAAAGGAAAGAACAGTCGTCGGGCCTTCCGTCTTCTCCTGGGATAAAGGAACGCCAAACCTGCTCATAAGGGACCGAAACGAATCCAACAATCTCTGACAGAGGGAATCACCAGCGGGGGCAACAAAAAGGAAGTCGTCCAGGTAATGTATAATGGACCTGGACCGAGTATCATACCTGACCACCCATTCTAGAAACGAGCTAAACAGTTCGAAAAATTGGCAGGAAATGGAACAACCCATGGGCAAGCACGAATCGTAGTAATACAGGCCGTCCAGGGAACAACCGAGGAGGTGATAGCAGTCCGGGTGGACTGGGAGAAGGCGAAACGCCGACTCAATATCCGATTTTGCCATGAGAGCTCCAGGACCCGCCACACGCAACAACGCTACCGCCCGGTCAAAGGAAACGTAAGAGACCGAAACATCAGACCGGGGGATACCGTCATTGACCGAAGAACCTTTAGGATGGGAAAGGTGATGTATCAGCCTGTACTTACCGGCCTCCTTCTTGGGAACTACCCCCAGTGGTGACACCCTAAGGTTGTGAAAAGGAGGGGACCTAAAGGGGCCAACTATCCTACCTAATTCCACCTCCTTAGCTATCTTGGCCCTAAGGACATCGGGGAGATCCCTGGCCGACTTCAAGTTATCGGAAAAATATGGCTCGTCAGAGTAAATGAAAGGAATAAAGAAACCAAACGTAAATCCCTCAAATAACAGAACAGCAGCCTCACGGTTGGGATACAGGTCTAGACACAGCCGCATCGCGGCCGCGCTCACTGGGGTCTTTCCCTTCAGAGGGGCTTGCTTGCTTAGCGGGCTTTGCCGGACGAGTGCACCGCACTGCGGAATGATTACCTCCGCAGTAGGAGCACTCGTGCTTATATTTGCACAGGCCAAAGAACCGGCAGTGGCCCTCATTAAAGAGCCAGCAGGCCCCTGGTCTGCGCGAGGGGAAAGGGCTGTTTTTGAGACATCATTAGACGGAGCCAAAGCTCAGTCGCCTTAACACCCCAACCTATGGATGGCTGAAGCGCAAGGCGGCGGCGGAATTCTTCATCATACCGCCACCATGCGTTCCCGCCATGCGATTTAAAAGCATTGTACACGGATCCATGTAAAGAAACAACTCCGAGCAACGCTCCGGATGACGCTCACCCATAACATGACCCAAAACAAAGAAAGCCTGTAACCAGTTATTCATTGTTTTTGCAACCTTGGGCTTATGCTCAACGGGCCTATCCGAAAAAGGTCTCCTCTCCCTATCCACAGTGTGCTGGTCCGTAGAAACCAGGGACCATATATCAACATATTGGTTCTCCCAAAGTTTTTGCTTAACTTCCTCTTCCAAGTGGGCCCCCAATGGGGGGACCCCGCAGAAGAAGGATTCTTTGTGGACACTGGCGGAAGGGGGAGGAGAAGACTTCGCAGCATTAACTGAGGAAGAAGCAAGAAAAGCCTTAAGCGCAGGGAGCAAAGCAGATAAATCCTGCCCTGATCCCCATGCCCCAGCAAAATCAAACTCACCTGGCGGTGGAGCAGCGGAACCCACGGCTTGCATCGGAGGGGCCGCCGACGAAGCTTCAGGAACCGTGCGAGCGACGACCTCTCCACGGGGCGGCGTTGCAGCCGACAAAGGAGGCTCCAGCCTATCACGCCTCGAACGCGCCGATCTCCTGTAGCCACCAGAACTGCCAGAATCCTCGCTCGAAGATGGGGAACGCCAGCGAGAAGGCCTAGGCCTCCGGGAACTCCTGCTACGTCCGGAGCAATGAGAGCTGTGGCGGGAGCACCGGCTACGGGACCCAGCGGACCTACGGCTCCTACGCCTCTGGGGTCCCCGGTAAGAGGCCCCCGAGGAGGATCTCGATCTACAGCGACCACGGGACCTCTCAGACATATCAGCAACACGGGGTTCGGCAGGACTGCCACCTGAAGCTATGATAGGAAACGAAGGGGCAGTTAAAGGAGGGCCCAGGGCAGCCACTGCAGAAGTAGGGAAAGACTGCACTGAAAGAGCAGGCACCGTCTGCAGTACATATGTCACAGCCCCCAATGAGGACGAGCTAACAGGGGGCAGAGGGGTGCCCTAGGCTGCAAGGGGGAGGGGGCCCGCCACAGTTACCGGCATCACAGGCCTAGACTCCCCCACCTCAACTACCGGGCCACTGGGAGGTTGGGCTGGGACCTGAGCTGCTGGACCATGCACAGCCGGGGGAACTACATCCTCCGCTCCTGAGGAGGAACTATGCCGCCCGCCCATGCTGCTGGAAGGAGAGGAGCCAAAAAGGAGTGGGGAACCCTGCGAAACCGCGCGGCTGACTAAAGCCCGCGAACCGGAAATGATGCCAAAGCCACTCCCTCCGGGGGCGTGGCTATTCTCCGAGTGGCCGCGGCGCGCGCCGCTTGAAGAAACAGCCGCCGAAGGAGCTACTAGAGCCCTGGTAAGTCTACTGGGAAGGCAGGGGGAAGCACTGGGGCTCAACCTGACTGGGGGGGCGCGATATCCGAGGGGAGCGACGCTCCGCACGAGAGGACTCACCGGACACAGCTGGGGTAGGAGCCGGAGTAAGCTGGGACACCAGCCCCTGCAACCAACCCGGTCCTTCCGCATCCATCCTGGATTGCAGCAGCTGGACAATGCTCTGATCCGCCATCACCCCTTCAGGCCCACAGTCAAAACCACGATACTGGCAGCACAGAAAGCTTCTCTGCAGGGGGATCAGGATAAGAGGCCGAGCAATTGAGAACTCTGAGGTTTATAAACAGGGATAAACCAAAAGACAGTAGCCAATAACCTGACAGGGGGGAAGAGAGGAACTCTGACCATAAAGTTATACAAACTTAGTGTAGAGAAGGAAGAGGGGATACCCCTGCAAGAATGAGACATTCCCACAGCTACTAACACGAACTTAACCCCCATATATATTAACCACTTATGGGAAGGAATACCTAGCTAAAGCAGAAGAAGGGGACGCCATTCAGTCAGTAACGCCCAACCCTAGGCGGGCGGGCGTTATTCCATTATAGCAAGTCCTGTAAGGCCCAGTTCACATCTGCGTTCAGTTTTCCATAAAGGAAATCACACGGACCCCATAGACTAAAATAGGGTCTGTGTGGTTTCTGCTCAGTTTCCGTGCGAATCATGCAGAGAGAAAAGTGCTGCTTGCCATGGGGTTCACGGGTTTTCCAGGTAACTGCTTTTTATAATGAGTACAGGTTTCCGTTCGGGGGTCCCCAAGCGGACTCCCCGAATGGAAACTCGAATGCAGATATGAATAGGGCCTAAAACAGCAGATGTGGACAGACTGTGCCATTAAACTGCTTTGGCTTAAGGATATTGCTGAGAGCATTAAGTGATTCTATGGTTTTCACCTTTTACCTCCCAAACAAATTCTGTTTTTTAGGAACAGATTTCTAGAGGACGCTGCCTGTAGAAGTAATCTTAGTGATGGCTGAACCAGGGGGATTGAGAACCACTGGTGCATGGTGCTGAAGGGACAAACATAGGGGTGGGCAGAGTTTGTGTATAATGGTATTCAGAGGTCAGGACAGGTTTCTAGATAGAGGTCAGGGCAGGCAGCAAAGGTATGGAGTTAGTAAAACTATGTAAGTAAATAGTGAGTAGAGAACACCTTCACAGGAACTAAACAAACTAGGAAACTTCATGCTTCGGCACATTTCTGTTCCGGCAAGGTGCCTTATATAATCTTAAAACAGAGGGTATAGGCAGTGGCGGATCCAGGGTTTGCGGGGCCCTGGGCAATTGACTTTGGCGGGGCCCTACTTACTGGGGGTCTCGCACTTCTAACCTGTACTTCCCAACTGTTGAAGACTAGAAAGAGGGAACAAAACGTGCGGCGCGCAAATTAGGCCCCGCCCACTTTTATTTTGACTCCACCCATTCTCATTCAATTTTGATGTGATTCCACACAGTATAATCCTCTTACAGTCACCCGTAAATTATATCTCCCCCCCATTTTCATATACACCCTTCATCTACCCCTAGTTTCATGTCCCCCCCTCTATCTCTGTCCCCAGTTTCATGCCATTCTCCCCCTTTATCTGCCCAGTTTCATTTCCCCCCCCCGTCTCTGTCCCAGTGTCATGCCGTTCTTCCCCCTTCATCTGCCCCAATGTCATGCCGTTCTCCCCCTTCATCTGCCCCAATGTCATGCCATTCCCCCCTTCATCTGCCCTAGTGTCATGCCGTTCTCCCCCTCCATCTGCCCCAGTGTCATGCTGTTCTCCCCCCTTCATCTACCCCAGTGTCATGCCGTTCTCCCCCCTCCATCTGCCCCAGTGTCATGCCGTTCTCCCCCCTCCATCTGGCCCAGTGTCATGCTGTTCTCTCCCCCTCTATCTGCCCCAGTGTCATGCTGTTCTCTCCCCCTCTATCTGCCCCAGTGTCATGCTGTTCTCTCCCCCTCTATCTGCCCCAGTGTCATGCCATTCTCCCCCCTCCATCTGCCCCAGTGTCATGCCATTCTCCCCCCTCCATCTGCCCCAGTGTCATGCCATTCTCCCCCTCCATCTGCCCCAGTGTCATGCTGTTCTTCCCCCCTTCATCTGCCCCGGTGCCATGCCATTCTCCCCCCTCCATCTGCCCTAGTGTCATGCTGTTCTTCCCCCCTTCATCTGCCCCAGTGTCATGCCATTCTCCCCCCTCCATCTGCCCCAGTGTCATGCTGTTCTCTCCCTCCATCTGCCCCAGTGTCATGCCATTCTCCCCCTCCATCTGCCCCAGTGTCATGCTGTTCTCTCCCTCCATCTGCCCCAGTGTCATGCTGTTCTCCCCCCCTCCATCTTCCCCAGTGTCATGCCGTTCTCCCCCCTCCATCTACCCCAGTGTCATGCCGTTCTCCCCCCTCCATCTGCCCCAGTGTCATGCCGTTCTCCCCCCTCCATCTGCCCCAGTGTCATGCCGTTCTCCCCCCTCCATCTGGCCTAGTGTCATGCTGTTCTCTCCCCCTCTATCTGCCCCAGTGTCATGCCATTCTCCCCCTCCATCTGCCCCAGTGTCATGCCATTCTCCCCCCTCCATCTGCCCCAGTGTCATGCCATTCTCCCCCTCCATCTGCCCCAGTGTCATGCTGTTCTTCCCCCCTTCATCTGCCCCAGTGCCATGCTATTCTCCCCCCTCCATCTGCCCTAGTGTCATGCTGTTCTTCCCCCCTTCATCTGCCCCAGTATCATGCCATTCTCCCCCCTCCATCTGCCCCAGTGTCATGCTGTTCTCTCCCTCCATCTGCCCCAGTGTCATGCCATTCTCCCCCCTTCATCTGCCCCAGTGTCATGCCATTCTCCCCCCTCCATCTGCCCCAGTGTCATGCTGTTCTCTCCCCCTCTTCATCTGCCCCAGTGCCATGCCGTTCTCCCCCTTCCTCTGCCCCAGTGTCATGCCGTTCTCACTCACTCACTCACTCACTCACTCACTCACTCACTCACTCACTCACTCACACACACACACACTCACCATTCCTCGTTCCCTCGCAGCTCTCTCCCTCATACACATATTGTAGCCGCGATGTGATGACGTCATCACATCGCGGCTACAAATGCCGGAGGCCGGAGCTCAGCGTTAAAGCAGGAGCTGAGCTGTGACAGCTCCGGCTTTAAACGCCTATGTATTCGGCTCATCGGCGTCCTACCGCCGATGAGCCGAATACATAGGCGTTTAAAGCAGGAGCTGTGAGCTCAGCTCCTGCTTTAACGCTGAGCTCAGTTGGAGTCGGGACATGCCGACCGGGACCATTTTGTTAGGTCCCGGCCGCGCCGCGGGGCCCCGCTAAGTGCGGGGCCCCGGGCGGTTGCCCGGCTCGCCCGGCCCTGGATCCGCCCCTGGGTATAGGCCACGGACAGAACTGAGTATGTTCACTCTAGCCCTTTAATAACAAGGTAGAGAACATGTACATGCCCTATTAAGATGTGCACTAGAAGAATCTAGCAGAAATCCTGAAGGTTCTGCAAGAGGAAGCACCACCATGTTAGAAGGAATTATGATTGAGATTGACCATGATCGCCAGGAGCAAATAGATGCCAGCAGTCATGGACTGCTGATAGTACAATAGTTTTTAGCCCCAACTCTAATTCATGACAATGGTATTTTATTTGCCCATGCTTACAAAGTTGCATAATCAGTCTTGGTCCCTATACAAGAGATATGAGCATAACATGGTGTCACCATTGCATCTGGTAGCATAAATTTCAAATAATGGGTCTGCAGGGCAAGGAAAAAATCCCTTAGCTTTGTTGAGCCACTTTTTTGGGGGGTGCAACTTTCTAATCGATTTCAATGGGAGTGAATGGGAATGTTTACTGCCACCAGTCCAACCAACTTTCAGGCAGGCTGCACTCTGGTTGAATGTGGAGCAGGAGATAAGTCCTGCAGACTTCACTTTGTGGGAAATTTTTTTAATTTAAGTTGGAAATTCTATTTAAAGTGAACCTGTCAGGTGATATCTGCTACCCTATATGAAAGCAAGTTAAAAAGGAGAAAAGTTGAGCATAGCAACAAGCAGGTTTATATGGCTTATTAGAGGATGTATGGGTAAAAAGCAGATTAAATCCTGAATGGTCTTCTATAAAAGACTGTAAGGCTGGGACCCTACATGGCGTAAATGCCTTGGTTTGGCCACGGCTGAAATGGCAAACCAAAACCATCAATAGGCCATCCATATTAGATCTGTGGGGCCCGTCACCGGTACCGCAACAGCATGGTTCATATTGTTTACATGCCTCCAGCTGTGTGTTTCACTCGCCATACAAACTGTAGCAGCGAATGTGGGTACTGCAGCGCTGTCACATTGAAATCTATGTGGCAACACTGCAGCACCCACACTTGCCACTATAGTTTGTATTGTGAGTCAGTAGTGTAGCTTCTGGTATGTAAACAATATATTAGACTCCTGCAAATCTAATATTGTAATATCGATATCCTAAGCATAGGCCATCAATGAACCCCTTTAGGCTAAGGTCCCAAATAGCAGGCTGCAGCAAATAAGCGCTGTGGGTAAAACTGCAGTGGCAACCCATCACAGTTTCTCCCTTAGCACTTTCACAGATAGTCTGCAGAGATTTCCTCTGCAGACCTTCTGCTTCCATTAAACCTATAGGTAAACCGCTGATGTTTCTGGAATTCGCTGCGTGTCTGCTGCAGGTATTTTCCTGCAATGTGTGGATAGGATTCACTAGAATCCCATCCACATTGCAGGGACAGTAAAACACTGTGATTTTTCCCCGGTCTTAAGACTTTGATTATAGGTGTGCTTTATTCTTCCTACCCAAAAAATGTATACATACTGTCACAAACATAGAAAACCAATTTGTAAAGTGTAACGTAGCCCAAATAATATTACTACATAAAAATATAACTACTAGACAGAAAAAGGGACTAGAATAAAGTTCCTTTAAGATGAAACATTCATAAAAGACAGCAGCTTTGCAAAAAGTCTTAGAAATTATTCCTGCATTGCCTTTTTTCATTGAACATGAAGAAGTATGTTAGAAGTACCAAAGAGCAGCAAAATTGCTTTTCAACACATAATTGAACAGCCATCACTTGTCAAAGGGTTCAAGGCAGGTTACTTTGTAAACATCTGTTTATGTAAGAAAATTGAAAAAAATAATTAGGGTGCTGAAAATTAGTCATTTTAACTAATATTGGCATTTTTAATTCTGTATCCTGTGGAACGACAAGAAATAACAGGTTTTCCAAGCACCACAGTCTCTATTGAGAGCTAGACTTGATGTCTTTAAGAAAGGTTCCATTTAGTGTATAATGTCTTCTTATAAACATATTAAGGCCACTTAGCATAATTGATTAAAAGGACTTTCACAAAAGAGATTTTTATGTGTTTCACAACAAATTAGATTTGGTATAATTATGGGAACTATTTCATTAATCACACATTTAGATAAAAATAATTATCATCAACGTCACCTCTGCTAAGAGATTCTCATCAACATCCTGAGCAGAAAATGACCATTAGTAAGTAACATTCATTAACTCAGCATAATGGGATGTTATTTCTTCTACATTTATTACAACAATATCACATATTGTCAGCAATCAGGAAAAATTGTTCTGGCAAAATCTGGACTCGGTGTTCAAAAATATGCAGAAAATGCAAAAGTTTGAAGCGATTCTGCACTTTGGACAGGACAGGTCCTCCCGAAATGAACTTTATAACTGCTCTCCTCTGGTTAAAAAATGAGGAACTGAAACAGATGTTCCAAGATTGACTCAAAAATCTCTATTAGGGTAAGTTCAGATGGAGTTTTTTGGTCAGGATTCAGTTCTTTTTTCCGGAGCCGGTTTGCTCCGGCTCTCGGAAAAAGAAGCAAGATGCTCATTCTTCAGGCTGTTTCGCCTCACGATTCGGCCTGAGGACACTCCCTCCTTCTGACTAGGCTCATTCATTGGTCCTAATCCAGAGCGGAGTGCATGACTGGATGCCGGTGCAGTGCACCCGCTTTCAGTCGCGGCTACCCGGTTTTGGTCCGGAACCAGAAGCGGCCTCTGCCTCAGGTTCCGGACCAAATAACCCTGTGTGGACCCGGCCTTAAGGTATACTGAAGTGTGTTTCCTACTGGACAAGTCATTTAAGGTAGACATGTGAGCAGGTCCATTTATTATTGCCTGACTATACTGGAGAGATATAGTAGTTTGCCAGTATATTATATCAGACCAGTAAAGTTGTAATGTATTGGATTCAGTCTATTGCATTATATACAAGATTCAGTTGAAGAAAATATTTAATAATTGTAAATTGAAGATATCTGATAGCCAGTGGGTGGCCCGACTGTACTGAATTTTATTTAGCATAATTGTGAAGTACATACAACATGTGTAAGAGATTTAATAGGGTTTTCTGGTCTTTTTATGGTCTATCCTCGGGTAGGCCATCAATATCTGAAAGAAGACTGTATGGAAATGATTCAGTGCCACGTACTATACAATGTATGGAGCCAGAAATATTGGGCTCAGTTTGTTTCAATGGAAGCTGAACAGAATTATTGTTGTCCACTATACAATGTACAGAGCCTTCTGCACCCGGCTCCATGCACTGTATAGTATAGGACAGACAACAGTTATGAACAGCTGATCTTGCAGAGGACAGATATATGGCTAAGTTCACACGTGAGGGGCCACAGGGTGGCTCAGTGGTTAGCACTGCAGCCTTGCAGCACTGGAGTCCTGGTGTTCAAATCCCGCCATGGGCAAAAAAACATCTGCAAGGAGTTTGTATGTTCTCCCCGTGTTTGCATGGATTTCCATCCCATATTCCAAAAAAAAGACATACTAGGGAAAATAGGGAAAAATGTACATTGTGAGCTCTATGTAGGGCTCACAATCTACATTAAAAAAAAAAAAAAAGTTCACACGTGAATTGCATGTGGCAAAATTTTGTCCGGAAAGAAAACTCTTCCTAATTAGGAAGCAGTTTTTTGACCTTGAGGCGTTTTTTGGAGCGATTTCTGGATCAGTTTTTGCAAAAAAACGCAACGCAGTTTCCGCCTGCCTTTCACTTCTATTGCCTTCCTGAGGCAGAATCCGCCTCAAGAAAGGTCATGTCACTTCTTTTTTCTGCTGGCGGCAACATGCTGCTAGCAGAAAAAAGAATGCTAGCGGTCTCCATAGACCACCATTTTGAGGGGGACATTTATAACGTGGATTCAGCTGTTTGTCCCTTACTGATGAGATATTGATGGCTTATCCTGAGGATAGCCCAGCCAAAGGGTTAACATTATAACGCAAGTATGAGTTACATGGGGCACAATTGGTGAATGTGTAGAGGTTATTTTTTAGATTTATCTGTCTTCTGTATAAAAATATTGCACACAAAAATATAAAACTACAGTAACAAGAAATCGTCTCATTGATGTTGTCTCAGAGGCAGCGAGTCATTTCCTGTAGCACGGTTAAGGGGATTTGAAGTCTCTCTGCTTGTTGTCTATCAAAAAGCACTGTATGAATAAAAGATTCATCATCCATTGTTATGTGTCAGAGCAACGCTACTTCAAATCCGCCTTATAGACTTTTCTTCACTTGTTTATGGATCCGCCTTCGGTGAATCTGCAAAGGTGCTGGGAACAAACAGCCCCATGACTTTACCAACAACTGAAAATTCAATGGAGCTGTCTCTATTGTAGCACAGGCCAACAAAGTTATTTTTTGTTGTCTTGTTTTTACCTAACTTACTACAATCCTTAGAACCTGCTGTACTATAAGCACTGACTATTTTTGTATCATCAATACAGTGTCTGTGCTATAGCCACGATTTCATGCATGAACAGTATTTCTTGTAACAGGGACCTGTAGTCAGTATTGGGCCCCACTGCTAGAGGACTAGAGGGTTTACTATAGGAGCAGACTACATGTAGTGAGTGCCTCATTCAGAATGAGCAATCGCTTCATCTTGGAATACACCGTGTGCATTGTTACCGAGCAAAATGTTGCAGTATAATAGTTTGCACAAAGTGCTCACTTAAGGGGCGTTCTGTCCCAAACCCTGGGGAAACTGGACAGGGGACAGCTTGCTGGCGGACAGCTTTAAAACCCATTCATTTGAATGGGTTTTTAAAAGTAACCGCTGGTGTCTGCCTGTGGCCTCTCCGCTTTTGCATGGACACAAAGTCCTGCATGTACGACTTTGTATCTGTGCATAGCCTGGACCTACTATACATAATATTTTAACCTTTCTCAAGTTCCTGTAAGGACCGATACATGGTGTACTGCTTTTCCAATAAAAGGACATTTTCCATCTATGCATGTTGCTGGCAGACCGGATTGTTTTTTCTATTGGGAACGCTCTTAGCTATAGAGGGGTTTCTGCTGTGCAATTTATGGGATGTTCCCCAGATTTGTTGGCACTGCTGCAATTACTTTTTAAATTTATATATGATAATACTTAAATCACTAAAGCGAAGACATTTTACACTGAGTGACAAACTCTTGAAATACCAGCACTATGACAGCTAGTTATTGTCTAATGCAACAATGACAAACCATCATACTTTTCCTCTTTGTCAGTATTTGTACCATAAGTAAAATTAGATTATAGCTTGAACAATGTATTTCATATTCTCTAACACACACATTCACTTTTATAGATGAGTCATTTTATACATATTTCTAGAGTCACAGCGACTAACTACTGTATCGTGTTGTCCTCACCTCTATTGTCCACTATCCTTCTGTCATATGGTGTGTTTCCCCCACTGGCTCATTTCTGACAAGGCTTGGTGTAGTGCTATGTGCATGGGTGGAATTCCAGAACACATCACTGTCTATACCTGGTAAGTGGAATATAGATCTGAGGCACGTGTACGGCTAGCTTTGCTCATGCCGAGCCGTACACGCGAGCACTTCCCATTCACTTCAATGGGAGTGCACGGAGTGAAAAAAGAAGCCCGTTCATTTCTATGGGGAGCGCTCGTATGCCGGCTCCCATAGAAATGAATGGGAACTGCTTTATACGCCGCTGATTCTGAACGTGTTTTACGTTCAGAATAAGCTGGCATATACTCAGTATGAACTCACCCTAGGGCTCGGGAAAAAAAGAAAAAAAGTGACATGCCTTTTCTTCAGGAGGATTCCGCGGCTGATTCAGCTACAGACATCCACCTTGCGCCACTCCCTCTGGACTAGGCCCATTCATTTGGGCTTAATCCAGAGCAGAAGGTCGCGACTGGATGCCGGTGCACTGGATGCACTGCATCAGCATCCAGTTGCGGCTACCGTTTTTTTGCAAATTACAGCGTGTCCACACTGTGTTTTTTTCCACAAAGTGGGCATGAGATTTGCATGAATCCCATCCCCTTTGCTTGCACTGTAAAACGCTGCGATTTTTCCCACAGTGTGTTCGCTGCGGGCAAATCGCGCCATTTACGTTCCGTGGGGCCCTGGCCTTAGGCTAAAGCCCCACGTTGCAGAAAGTTTTTATTTTGTTGCAGATTTTGCTGCAGTTTTTTGAATCAAAGCCAAGAGTGGATTCAGCAGAAGGTAGATATATAAGAGCTTCTCATATATTCACTATTTCTTTTGTAGCCATGCTTGGCTTTGAGTCAAAAAAATGCAACAAAATCTGCCGCAAAAAGACTGTATTTCCGCAACGTGTGTCCTTGGCCTTAAATAACAGAAAGACTAACTACAACTTAGACTTTTTGGCATCATGCTGGATCAGAGGAGTTAATTCTTTGTTGCACACTGGTTACTGTTCCCCAAAATAGTCTTCCATCATTTAGACATGATTCTTTATGCTATTCTAGCACTACAGTACTTGGACACTAACTTATGTTCATGCCCCTAGACTATATTGTAGTCGGATGGAACATAATATAATGAATATAAAACTTGGACACAAGTGGTTAATGTATAAGCACTGAAATTACCTTTTATATCTTAAATGTATGACTTGTGCTGCTTGTATTCTGTCCTTCCTGGTGCTCCTTATATTGTCTGATTTGAGACTGTCATGTATCCAGCTGCCAGGTTGGCTCAGCCTCATTGCAGGGACCGATACAGCAGTTTTCAAATATTTGAGGTTACAAATGATATGTCAGCAGCAGATGCTCTTGGGCCATCTGGGTAGTGGAATAGAGCATAACTCATCTTGGGATTTTAAATAATGGATGAAGTCACAGGACACAGGTTTTAAAGGACACATGAAACACTAAGGGCTCTTAATACTAGATATGAGTAGATCAGATCCTTTTACTCCTATCCTCCAGCTGCAGGCTGGTTGGCTAAATGATTAAACGGATGGAAACTCCATTTCATTTAGAATTGTGATGTGTCGTGTGTGGAAAAAGGTGAAAAAGAAAATGTAATTCTACTTTAAGGCCAGGGCCCCATGTGGCTTAAATGCTGCAGAAAAAAACGCATGGTTTTACAGTCACTGTGTAGTGGATGGCAATCCAGTGAATCCCATCCCCACACTGTGGTACAATACGATGCAGTTTTGGAAATTGCAGCATGTCCATTATATCTACAGAAATGCTGGCAGTTTCCCTATAGATATAATTAAAGCAGAAAGTCTGCAGAGGAAACCTGCATTAACACTGTGTTTCTCTTGCAGGGCTTTTTGCGGGTCAACTACATTAGGCCTCAGCCTTACCTGGTCTTATTTTTACAAGAGTAATCCCAGCTACATGATAATAACTGCAGACCTTGGTAATTTATGCCTAATGCGGGTGAAAGCAGCTTAAATCCCATGTAGAATGCAGTTACAGATTGAAAATTACTTATTGATAATCATCGCCTTACAATGGGGCAAATTTATTAAAGGGAGTCTATCATTAGAAAATCATGTTTTTAAGGAATGGCACATTGGAATATCCTTTAAAACAGCTATTCTACTCATACCTTTCATTATCTTCTGGTTCCCGCTGTTTCTGTAAAAAAAAAAAAAAAAAAAAAGTTTCTTCTGATATGCAAATTATGCTCAGGGAGCACATGGCGCATTCCCCCTGTGCTCAGAGTACACCAGAATCATTAACTGCATGCTTATCCTGTTCACTCCCCCCTGTTCATCTTCTCCTTTTCTCAGCCTTCTGTTGGCATCTGACGCCGTGCTTTACGTGGTTGAAATCCTGCGTATGCGCAGTCAGCCAGTGGTGGGGATGATTATAATTGGCATAGAAATACCATTTTTAATAAATTATCCCCCCAGTACTTGTTGTAAAACATCACTACATTTTTTGATACAGTTTTTGAGCCACAGACAGAAGTGGATTTGGATGAGTGGGAAATAAAAAGGAGGGATTTATACTTTTCCAACCTGCTCAATCTACTTCTAACATCGGCTTAAAAAACTGCAGTGACAATTCTCCAAAAAACATACTGAAATCACCCAATATATCTTCACAGTGAATAATGAGAAGGAACAATGTAACAGACTGCTTTACCCACAATTCTTTTTTGTGGTGTAGTTTGCAAGTCCTCAAGACACGTTATGCAAGTAAATATTTAGGAACTGCTTCTAAAAGTGCTATTGTATACCATTTCAGAGTGACATGTTTATGCATAGCCTTTGCAGTCGCTATATCCTTTGCTGCACTTCTGAATCTTATTTAAGTTGATAGGAGGTTATTCAGAATTCTGTGAAGAGGAGACAGGTGAGTCTGGTGCAGAGGAAGCGTGACAACACAATAAAGAAAGAGATTGTAATCTTTTCCATCACACACTGAAATTGCCTTGACATCCTACAAACCATTTTAAGAGCAACTTATAGCAGCTGGTAATTGAACTGGTTGGCTAGTACAACACTTTGAGAATTTTTACATAAGTAGTAACACACATGCATAATATCTATTCATTATCCACAGGAATAAAATATATAAATCAGATGTGACCAGAACACCTGTGAATCTCAGTCCTGTGTTAGCCAGATTTACTGACTTGAACTTCATTCTGGGAGAGGGACTCCTAGCATCCTAGTTATCTTTGATGGTAGGGATCCCTGCCTCCCTGCAACATACTGTCCTGTACCAATCACAGTATGGGACAGTATGCCCCTGCGAGGCAGGGACTCCAAGCATCATAGATAACTATACTGCTAAGAGTCCCGTTCCCAGCATTCAAGATCAAGCTGATAAATCTAGTTAACACATGGACTGAGTTTCACGGGTGAAATTTGGTCGTGCGCAGCTACCCTAAGGCTAACGCCTCACATTGCAGAAAAGCTGCATTTTTTTTGCAGATTTTGCTGTGGTTTTTTAAGCCAAAGCCAAGAATGGCTGCAAAGGGAATTGGAAATCTATAGGAAGCAGGTTAAGAGGAAGAGGTTAAAGCTCCTTGTAGTGAGACGCAGTAAAAAAAAAAAAAAAAAAAAAAAACAGTGTGGAAAAAAAACATGACGGAAACACATCATTATTTTTTCCGCAGAGTTTTCCTCTATTTCCTGTATGTATACCTATATGGAAAACAGCAGTGTTTCCATAGGTATAATTGACATGCTACTATTTCCAAAAATGAGAGCGCTTTTAAAAATGTAGCTTTTCCGCTGCAGACTTTTTTTCTGCAATGTGGGGATGGAATTAGCCAGCATCTCATCCACTTTGCAGGTACAGTTAAAAAACAGCATTTTCGCAATGTGGGGCCCCGGCCATAAGCTGCCTCAAAATGTATTTTATTGTATCCTTTATGCTGTAATTTTCCCCGTGATAGGACAATGTCAACAGTGCCAAATATCAATTTAATGTATTTGGCTGGGGAGGAAGCAGTGGAAGGATGTGCCCTGGGCGTAGTGGGGACAGACTGCAGTGACACCAGAATTCCTATCAGTGGAGTAACATAGCACTTTTTAGGATACATGGCTGTAATGGTTTGGCAAGCAAAATAGGTAGGTAACAGTGAGTCCTTAGAAATGTGTGGACCAGTAAACAAATTCCTGGGTTTAACCAACTTTATTGACCTCTGCACATACTTAGGACTGAACAATATGGTCCATGTGTTGGATGCATTCCTAGTGTGATTGCTTGTATGAACAAAACTCACAGCAATATACTGGTTTTTGATACTGTGAGATTCCAAAGTACTGTAACTCCAGTGTGCAGCATTCAGATGATGCTGTGAATACTGTACACTACAGCTGTAGTAACTGGGAGTCTCATAACATTAAAAAATGTATAAGGCCAGGGCCCCACATGGTGAATTCCATCCACTCCTTGCAGGAAAAATATGTGCAGTGGAAATGCTGCAATTTCCAAAAATGTTGCGTTTTTGGAAATTGTAGCATGTCTATGGTAACACTGGTGGTTTGCCTATAGGTATAAGTGAAGCAGAAACTTGGCAGAGGAAAACTCTGTGGACATTCTGTTAAAAGCCCTGTGAGAAAAGCAGTGATGCGTTCCAGCAGTGGTTTTTCCCGCATTGCTTTTTTGCTGCTGCTTGTTACGTGGGGCCATAGCCTTCCTGTGATGCTTTGATAAGACTATCTATGCAACTTGTGTTCTCTACAGACAAAAGCAGCCACATTAAAGGCTTCCTACCAGCACCTTACCTTGTAATGATGAGCTGTCTACATATGTGTGTCATTTTCCTTTTGGAGAAACTATGGTTTACGGACATTGACTTACCCCTCCAGAAACCTTCTCTATCAATTGTAATTTCTGCAAGATATGTATGCTATGTTTTACATTTTCCAAAAGTGGCTTTTATGAACGCAGGTTGCCCTGGATTCCTTTCCTGACCCTGAGACTTTATACCCCAGCATTTCCACAGCATATATGTTATATATACCTATACATATATATGTTGATGGCTTCCATTGTCTGAGGTTTGATGTCTCCAGAAGGTGGTTATTGGAATTTCCCACTATCTGTGTTTCACAGTGTTTTGTGGCCAAAGAAGGTCTCATACTGTTAGAATACAAAAGAAAAGTTGGCTCTTGAAATATCATGACTTTGTCCTTATAGCAACTCCTTTATTGTGAAATAATGATACTAAATACTCATTTTCAGTTCTATGTGGATATCAAAACCCTATATGTTGTCATAATAATGTATTTTACTTTAATAATTATTAGATAATCTGCACACAACACTAATAATACGATGTATGCATAGTGGACATAAAACTATGATGGTCATGTTGGCTAGATAATGATATACAATAAGAATATACAAACACAATTGTGCATATTCACAGCAGATGTTCACATTTAGTCATCACTGCTTCAAATGCATCTTTGGTGCAGAACAGTATAAGAGTGGAATAAAATAAAAAAAAAAATCCTAACTTTCATAGGAGCTCGCAAACGCCATGAGAACAGCTGCGGCAGCATAGTGTCCATTCGTAAATAGCTCTCATGAAGTAGTTCTATCAAAAATCGCTCCACAATCAAGTTTCAAGTAAACTCACAAGGTCACTTTTAACATGATGTCTAGAGCAGAGAACATCTTATACAAAATCTCTCAGGAAAATAAGTAGAGCTTCCCTGGAACACAGCAGTGTATTTGTGACCAGTAACCTATAATGATCATAATACCTTAGCTAATCCTACTGTTCAGTGTTCAAGTCTTAAAAAAAAAAAAAAAAAGCCATGTAGCGTCTGCCTCCAGGTCCTTAAAATGATGAGATTGTACTGGCAGACAAAACAATAACTATTAGATTTTATTAAAGGGTTTGCCCAGGATTTAGAATTTATGGTCTATCCTTAGGATATCTAATTTTACTTCTGGTTATTACAACATTGTATGATACTAAATAGGAGATAAACTTCCCAAATTGTTTCATAATTTGCAGCATTTTCTACATTTAGGTCAGTCCCTGCAAAGTGGTGAATCCCCTCCACCTATTACAGAAAAATACCCACCGTGGAAATGCTGTAATTCCAAAAATGTTGTGCAAGTCGCAGCATGTCAATTATACCTACGGAAACACTGGAGGTTTCCCTATAGGCGTAATGAAAACGGATAACTCTGTGGAGTTTCTGTGAAAAGGGATGCGGGAAAAATGTGATGCGTTTCCGCCTTAACCTTACAGAATCAGCAAACAAACAGTCTTGTGTCTCAAGATCAAGCATATGTAGATCCACTGCTACGGATTTGACTTGAAGCTAAATCTGATAGTGCAGTCTTAGGGTGCATTCACACGGAGGAAAATGGTGAGGAATTTGGTGTGGAATTTCAGTGCAGAAAAAAAGCCTCCCATTGACTTCAATTCACTTGAAGTCAGTGGAATCCTTTTTTTTTCAGCGCTGAAATTCGACACCAAATTCCTCACCATTTTCCTCCGTGTGAATGGACCCTAAAGGGAGTGTGTGAGTAGGAAAATTAGTATCAAACTAATAAGAGTACTTTGCAGGTCTGTTTCTTCTCTTTCTTATTCTGTATTTTAGCTTAATTTTAGTGAAAATCAGAGTCTTATTCTTATGCAAATTACCTGAAAACATCTTTAGGGGCATTTTTTCTCCTGCTGGGGTTTGTTCCAGATAATTCCCCCAACCTGCAGACAAGGTGGCAGATATCATTCAAATAATGGAGGGAGGGGGCAAAGTACTAACGCTGTATCCCTTTCAAGCATCTGAGATAACGCTTCAGCGCCCATAACCGCCACTATCGAAAATTCTCTCTAGGAAGGGGGTAGGGGGCCTTGTACAAAAATTTGCACCCAGGCAAACAAGACTTTCTTTACGCCACTGGTACTGTCGTTAGTTTGATATTGGTTTTCCTGCTAACAGACACCCTTTAACTTTTGCATTGCAAACCCTGAAATCCTCTGTTAAAACATACCACAGTAGAAGGGCAACACAGTGGCTCAGTGGTTAGCATTGCTGTATGTTCTCCCCGTGATTGCGTGGATTTCCTCCCATTGTACAAAGACATACTGATAGGAAAATAAATAAATACATGTATATTGTGATTCCTATATGAGGTTCACAATCTACATTAAAAAAACAAACAAACAAACAAAACACAGTATGTGAATGCTGTAACTATAAAATACAGAATATACAGAGGCTAACCCACATCACACTGTGCCCCTGGCCTAAGGGATTCCCTTGCATTGCTGCAGGAAATCCCTAGATCACAACCATAGGAGTAGTTTCTATTAGCAACAGCTAGCATGACACTAGCAGATGAAACCAAATGGGGTGAAAAATTGTGAGGCAGCAGTCAGTGGGCGGAAGTAGGGGCTGGTGGAGTTCAAGGAATACAATCGGCAAGTAGAAAGGTCAGGACAAGCCTAGTCAGTACCAGGTATAGATAAAGGACACAATGGTAAGGTGAGAATTATTGAGTTTATTTTATAGAATTCTCAGGTTTTGGTTAAAAAAATATCAAGTGGTTGGAAAAGCCTTTTAATGTCTATTTGTAAAAAAAAACATGCTTATACGTTGAGGGATTAATCTTAGTAGCTATTTAAGACTGGCAGATACTATAGGAAAATGTCCAATTTACAATATAAAAATGTCATTTTCAAAGCTTTATTTAAAAATGTGTTTCTGTTAGGTTAGATAATATTTGACTTTATAAATGGTAATGGTGGCTCCCTTCCATTTACCACACTCACATTTTAGAGTTAGTGACTATTTAACAGGCTGTCGCTGTCATTTTATTGTAGTTTGCATCTGATATGCAATAAACCAAATGACTCTAGTGCTTGTTCCTGAGCTCTTCTATATACGTATTTATTGCTGGGCCCTGTCAGTTTCAGCACTTTTATTGCACTAGCTAATAGCACTTTTATACATTATTTATTCCTCGTGATATTTGGCCGCAGAGTCAGCTTTTTATAATCTAAGTTCAACCTCTATCTTCTGGATTCCCCTTCATAAATGGAAAATGAGCCTAAATGAAGCAACATGGAGTTTCTACTTAAAGCAAGATCTGCCCTTGGCCATAGTGATTGAATAAGATTAATAGTGTACCATAAGAATACACATACACAGAGCCTGAGCAATGATTTCCCCAGGATTTTGACAAGTGATCGATGAAGTAAATAAAAGCTGAAAAAAAACTATACAAAATCTTTCTATGGTTCTAAGAAATTAGTGTAACAAATGTAAAGATTGCTTGTAACCTAGATATCCATTGCACTTTCACACAATCCTTGAAATATCCCATGGAGGAGAAATAAGAAAGATGCTTAGGTATGTTAATTCCAGCTGTGACTTATGGGATTGAGGCTCAGCCCTATGGCAGGCATCTTGGCACATTGATGGCATTGATTTAGGATAGTGAACTGACACCAGAGAGGGATAGAGTAAGAATAATTAACATATAATTAGTTAGCATATTTGGAATATTTTCTACTAATTGCTGATCATCCATATACGATGGTTTTCCTCAAGGTCTTCCCTGAATACAAAATTTCACTTGATGGTTCAGTATTTACAGTGTTTGTACACTTTTTAATATATATTATATAGACATTCAGATGTTATCAATACTATTGTTCTCTTCTTCGCTGAGTATTATCATGTTTGAGGGTTTAAAATTGAGTAAGATAGATATTGCAAACTTTATTAGATTGTGTAGATTAGTAGATAGTGATACCGATGGAAAAGGACAATTCCAGGTCTTCTCTATAGACCGTCCAGTTAATAGTCATTTATGTAATCTGGTTTTTGGAAGCAGGATTAGTTGATCAGCGCACAGTTTGGGTGTTGGACCCCACTGGTCAGATAATGTTGACCTGTCCACTATCTTCTTTCTTAACAGACTATATACCTCAACTTGCTGGGGCTACAAAGGCGGCTTTCTTTTTTCTGGATATGAGATTATCTGTATATGTTTTTCCCAGAGAGGATTGTCTGGTATTACCAGACTCCATATGCCTTCTCTGGTGCTCTCAAAAAGGGGACACGTAGCCCCTGAGACCTACATTAATGGACTCTCAACAGGCCATTTATGAGCCTTGCACTGTGTTGATGAATGGTAAGAACAGTTTTGTTTTTTTTTTGTTTTGTTTTGAAGTCAATGGGAGGCTTTTTTTTCAGCACTGAAATTGCACACCAAATTCCTCACCATTCTCCTCCGTGTGAATGGACCCTAAGGTGGCACAAGATTGATCCCCCTTCAATCCCCCAATGGAAGGAAAAAGTTCATCTATCTATCTATCTATCTATCTATCTATCTATCTATCTATCTATCTATCTATCTAGTGTTATTCCCTCTCTAAATTCTAAGGAGTAAATTATTTAGAAATTAGAATTCAGTTCAGCTGACTATTTTAAACTGGTCAGAATTTGGAATATACTCTATAAATACTACTCTACTCTAGAAATACTATTTGCATATTCAGTACCTCAATGAAAAACTCAAGCTTCATTGGTTAACTAGACTTTCTTCATACATGTAGTGCATAGATGGGCATGGCTGCGTGAAGAGACTACGATTATAATTCAGGCCTGGTTCACATCTGCATTCGGTATTCCATTCGGGAAGTCCGCTTAGGGACCCCGAGAATGGAATACCAAATGCATTGACAGACAGTGAGCAATGAAAGCACACGGAACCCATAGACTATAATGGGATCCGTGTGTTTTCCACGCCGTGTCCACACAAGTCATGCGGACAGGAAGGTACTTCAAGAATTAATTCAAATAAATCACATACATAGAAACAGGCACAACTTAAGATCTAGAGTTTTCTTATTTTCTTGTATTTGAATTTGCTACATTTCATGTATTTATTACATTACTCAGATTAAATGGTGTGTAACTTCTAAAAATGCATTGTGAATTGTATTATTCCATCAACTACAGAGCGTTTAATTTGGGTCTATGGGCTTTATCAAGCTGAGTCTTATTGCATTGTATGTTCTATTTCCCTGCCAGCAACAAATTGTCATGTTAGCAGACATAGCCTGACGATAAAAAAGGAAAAAAACGTCCGTTTCTAATTGACAGACGGATAATTGCATAGAGCGCTTTTCACTCAGTGCATTTCATTTTCTCATTCCAATCCCCAAGAGCAAATTGACGTTTCAGCGGTATAGGACTGGTGGAGCTAAATGAAAGAGATATTGCATACTACACAGAGAGGGAAAGCAGTTTAAAGGAATTTTCTGTAATCTGACTGGACAGAGCTTACAGTTTCCATTTCCTACACTGAATTTACATAAATTGCACCTATTTGTAAGCCTGTGTTCTATTCCTTGCTAGTCAAGTCTGCACTTAATTACAGTCTCCATGACCTATGGACACGCATATAATTCTCTGTGCAGCCTTATTTATGTGGATTTTGGGTATAAACAAATATTTTCTATATTATCTGATAATCTGTCTGTGTGATAATGAGCGCTTCTGATAATTGGAAATAATTATCTGAACCAAAGGACTTGTCTCATCTGCAGGCCATGAAACGGCTTCTCTTACTAAGTATTGTATGTATTTGATGTGACAGTTTACAATCCAGTGATGTGTAACTCTTTGGTACTGGCATAGCTTCCAGTACATTTCTGGAAGTAATGGAGGTCAAATATATTCCAGTTAATATTCATTTCGTGCTCTAAGAAACTTTATAATTCTGTTAGCAGAGAATTTATATGACTTCACATGCCTAAGCATACCTATTTACTGTCAAATTCATACAAATAATGGCAACTTCTCAAAAACTACTTGGCAATCCAATCATTTTATACTGAGCACTCCCTATTAGGTTCATTAAATACGTTCTGTAGGCTCCAGGATGTTATAGGAACGGATCGTCAGCTCCATCAATTTTGACTGCCAGTTGGGCGAGAGGGAGGTTAGTACCTGAGATCAAAGTGGGTACTGATTGAGGGCACTGCCTATGACTGTGGCTTTGGGCTCAGATCCTGAGCACCAACCATATTTAAATACAACTATTAAACATAGGTACACCCTGTTTTGAACCCCTCAAGCAGTGTCATTGTTTCTTTTGTAAACCCACCTTGCCTATTTCTATCTACTGATGCAAATCCCTCACATCCTATACACTCTGACACTTTTACAGAGTGTTCAAGGAAAGGAGTTGAACCACAATAAAAGACAATGGACAATAGTGGTTTAAAGATTTTATATAATCCCTTTTACCATTGAATAATAACATTTACTGGCTTTTACAATTTCTGAGTTTGCATAAAAGAATCTGTTGCCATAACATAGCTGAAAACTAACCTTGAATAATATATAGCTTGCTACCTATCCTTATAGAACAACTGTAGCACTTTTTTTGTAGATTATTTTTTGAGCATTGAAAACCATTTTAGACTAAAGCCCTACATTACAGAAACACAGCATTGTTTTGTTGCAGATTTTGCTGTGTTTTTTTTGACCAAAGTCAAGAGTGGTCTAAAAAGGTATGGAAAATATAAAGGAAGTACATTCTGTTAATTCCTCTCCTGGCTCAAAAACCACAGCAAAATCAACCCCTAAAATAAAATTGGTATGTCATTTATTCTATACTATCCTCTACCCGTCTGCGTTTTGTTGGCATCGATGATCCGCCTATATTCAGCAAATTGCTGCCGTCAATGATTCTCCTTCTCCGGCGTTTCGGTAGCTCTCAAGCTGCCCTGCTGCTGAACTTGCTCCTCGCGCTGTGCCTGTGATTGTTCTGGCATCTCAGCAACTGGCTGGGACACCACATAATGAGCGTGTTGTTGGCATCAATGATCTACCTGCTCCGGGATTTCGGCAGCTGTCAAGCTGGCCTGCCGCTAAACTCGTTCCTCGCACTGTGCTGTGATTGTTCCAGCATCTCAGCAGCTCACTGAGATGCCATATAATGAGCGTGTTGTTGGCATCGATGATCCACCTGCTCCGACATTTCAGCAACTCAAGCTGGCCAGCTGTTAAAATTGTTCCTCACACCGTGCCGTGCCTGTGATTGTTCCAGCATCTCAGCAGCTCACTGGGACGCCATATAATGAGTGTTTTTGGCTAGATGATCCACCTGCTCCTGCGATTCGGCTACTCTAAGAGGCACTTGGCACCTAGCTTGCTCAATCCTCCTCAGCTCTGCTTGAGGAGAACTCTGTTGACTTCTGGCTACCTTCATAGCTCGCTTGTTTTAGAATTTTGTAACAAATTAGATTTCCTTTTTCCCAGCATGTCTAAAATTGGCAAACTTCCAATTTGGATTAAAGGGGTTTTTGCCATGTCAGTGTCTCAGCACTAGAGCAGATCAGATAATATGCAAATACTTGTACACAATGCACTCAGTGTTATCTGTGTGTTTACATAGAGAGATAACAGACCTGGCTTTATCAGCAAACTCCAATTAGCATAAATAAATTCATAACAATCATGAATCCATGTCATTTACTGGGATAAAAAGTAGCCTATATGTTAAACGAGGTTACAGGCTATCTATGTACCAAATTTCATCCAAATCCATTCAGCCGGTTTTGCATGATTGAGTAGCAAACATCCGAACACACAAAAATACAAACTTTCACATTTATAATATTAGTAGGATAGGATGATGAACCTTAATATTTAGATGCCATAATTGATGTTTTCTGATCATCTCAGCTCTCAAAAACAAAAAGTAATAAAAACTGTTCAGAAACTGTTTATTTTTCCTTCCTCTATTAAATATATAAGGTAAACACTCTCAACTGCACAACTAAACATAACATGCTGCGAATTTTGAGAACACAGCTTTTCCAAAGCTCTATTTTTGAACAGAATGCACATCTTATTCACTTTTATGGTACTGTAAAACAGCATTTTTTCCACTGTTTCTGCAATGTAGGGCCTTAAAGGGAAAAACAAATGATAAAAAATCATGCTCACCTTTCCTTGATGCTCCAATACCTCCCAGAGTGGTTTGATCCTCCCAGTACATTGTTGTCTTCCTTTGAAAGTGCCTGTAGCATGTGACTGCTGAGGCCAATCAGTGGCATCAGCGAAGAGCATGTGACATCACTACCTGTGACCTCTTGGGGCCTCTTCCTGAAACCGTTGGGGCTGCTGAATGGCCTCAGCAGTCAGGTGAACCGCATTCTATTGACTATCAACAAATATGTGTGAAAAGGCAACTGAAAATGCCTTACAACTTCATGAAAAGTATGAAGTTAGTATTACAGGCCAAACTATAGATGATGGAGATCTTACCAGTATGGCACCTGGATATGCTGCAGAATTAATTACTTGGCTAATATAATTTCTCCCTCACCTATAGTTATTTTCACTCATTTTCTCTAGATCTCCATGTACACATGGGAATGGTAAACTAAAGATAGCTTATTTCAACATGTCCCAATAAATCTCAAAGCAAAAATCAGGGGGCAATTAATTATTCACATGGATGAATTTATAGTATCTATATGTAAATGGAATAAATAATTCATAAACTTTTTGTGATTACTTATTTTTCTTTAAAGAGGACCTGTCTCCCCCTCCTAGTTTGTCTGCTGTAGTAAATACTTAGATTTCCCATAAAATAAAAATTCTGGTGCATCTTTTCTCAGAACTTTGTTGTGTTATTCCACCTAGAAATATCTGAAAAAATTAAAGGGTCATTCTGGAGTTCCAATAGTAATGACCTATCTTTTTGATAAGACTTCAATCGAAGATCATGGGGGTCCAATGTCCGCAACTCCCGCTCATCGGCTGTTTAAAGAGACGTCAGACTTTGGACAAGTTCTGCAGCCTTTTCACTGAAAGCTGCGCACCACGCAGTGTTTGGTAATGTAGCTCAACCCAATTCACATGAATGGAACTGAGCTGCAAACAGGCTATCTGACCAATGAATGTATCGTTACATGGCCTCTAAAGCGGAAGCAGTGCAAACTGTCATTTGATCTACAAGGGTTCTTGGTGTAGACGTCTGCTGATCTATGACTAGGTACTCCATCTTATTACCATAGAAAACCCCTTTAACTGCTGAATGTTGAATGTATTTGCCTACACATATTTGGAACTCAGCGTGCTCAATATATTCTTTTATTTATTTGTTAATCTACTTCAAAATTTTCTACCTAATGTGGTTTGTTTAATTTCTATTAATTACTCAAAAATGAATAGGGATGCCGAATGTGTGTACATTGTGTAATTTATGTTAGCAACCCATTGAATTAATGTTATTCTGAACTGTATACTTTACATAAAATTGCAAAGACAACACATATTATATCTTCTCTATATGGTATGTCTCTCAGCGCGGCACAAGCAATTCCTATGATGTTATTAAAGGGGTATTCCTATGTCGAGGATCATGTTTGGGTATGCAGGATTTAAGCATATGGTTCTATTTGCAGTACTGTATGCTTTCATGAACCAATGAACCATAACATTAGAAACTTAGCAGGTAATATATATGAGGGAAAGGGTGAAAAAAATCCAAAATCATTTAGTAAGACCAATATAAAATATCAGGGGTCAGAAATAGGGATTTTTTTCCTCTGTTGAATATATTAATTTGTTATTAACATAATTGCAGCTAATAGTATATAAAAATGCTTACAAAAAGTCCAGTGTGTAAATATTAAGATTTTCTGGTTGAAAAAGTACAGTTTAAGCTGTGAGGTTTGTTATATGTCACCAGAACTGGAGAAAACTTTTGAGTATAACAAGCAAAGACATTATTAGGTTGCATATGCCAGGAAAGGTACAGTTGAGTGATTTCCCATTGTTAAAAGTGAAGCTCCTGTTAACTGATACTATTTTACCTACATCTGTTGGAAATAGGCCAGCTGACATTTCTGGAGTGCACAGGACAGCAAGTGACACACATAGACTTGATAAGCAGTTACTATTATCCCATAGAGAGAAGACGTCGCCATAACTTTTTCCGGCAACCTCTATTTGTCATACAGCCACAAAACAGCGCTGCAGATTTGCTAACATGTTTATAGAAAGTAAATTCCCTCCCTAGCCTACAGTTAGGTGTCTTTTCTTTTATTCATAGCACAACTGCTGTATATATTATTTGTCTCTATAGCTTATGGTGAAGGTTGAATTAAATCATCTGTTACATGTTAATTTAGATAATATTATGGAGATATATTGTGTATATCATGTACATAGAATTATTTTTATCCATAAAAACATTACATGCACCAGGAGAGAAGTGGGAGCTGAAAAAAATCAGGAAAAAATCTAAAAGTGACAGTATTTTATTGGCAGAGTCTACACAAATAGGTGGGGTCAGCTGCTTTACACTGCAGAAGCGGTCCTAAATTACCATAGGACTGTTGCTTCTTCTTCCATGTAAAGCAACCCTGTGTAAAATTATTGTACACAGGACTACTTTACACAGAGGGAGAGGCAGCAGTCCTATGTAAAATACCATACCTTTGTGTAAAGCAGTCCTGTGTACAGTAGTTTTACACAAGACTGTTTTACATGGAGGGAGAGACAGCATTCCTATGTATGTTACCATCTGTAAGTGCTATTATTGTACTCTGGGGTTTCCTCAGACCCCAGAGTATTATAAGTGGAGGCCAATGGGAGGTGAGGAAAAATAACAAACAGATAGATTCAACTCTGATGGGCATCTGTCAGTCCCCCACTGTCGTCCTCTGGCCTCCTCCAGCCCCTGGTTGGTGTGACCACAGGCCTTAGCGGTCATGTGTTGTGGTCATTGCATTGACACAAAACACGTGACCCACTGAGGTCCAATAAGTCACACTATGACTTTCTGGGCTTTTGAATATTGTGTGTTATTGGTACTAGTGATCTTTGTATGATGTGTTTTCTTCAGTAACTGTGGTAATAATTCTCCCTAGTATGGCGGTATTATTTCACAACTATATATATGTTTTTGCTTCCCTGATCATTTAAGGAACTTGCAATGCCACTGATGAACTGCCTTTACTATTGGCTGAATATGGTGGTGTTATTGGTATGTTAGTATTTGGGGCTGCACTTCTAATTTTGCCTAGGGCCACACTTTATCTAAAACCGATATTAACTTGTGCTGTATGAGTATTATAAACACACTGTAAGAAGGTTAATGTTCATTTATTAGACAAATAATAACTGCATCCATATTTTCAGTTTTATCTATTATAGTGCTTTATATACAGTACATATCTGTGTCTGGAAAACTATTAGGGAAAATGTCAGTTTTTGACTCCATTGTTTCCCCTATTCATGCTATTCTTTTTCATATACATTTACAAAATGAAAGCAGAGACATTTTGGGCAATTCCACTGAAAACATTCAAAGTAAAGTCTGCAAGACTGCCATTTCCACAGTATCTCCTAGCACTGTACATGAAAACCAAGTTGTACATTGATAGCATCTACCTGGCTGGTATAGGTTTCAATTGTGGTTTATGATAGAAGAAAGACCAATGGATGAGGAAGAACTGCGCTTGATCCAAGAACGTTGTTTATACACACACTTTTATTATGGTTCTCTAATACACGACGCAGTGAAACCGCGTTTCGGGGCTTCCCCTTTATCAAGTGTATCACCAATGTACACACTTATCCTATTGATAAAAGCCAAAACACAAAACACTCTATAAATTAACCTGCCTGTGTTTTGTGTTTTGGCTTTTATCAATAGGATAAGTGTGTCCATTGGTGATACACTTGATAAAGGGGAAGCCCCGAAACGCGGTTTCACTGCGTCGTGTATTAAAGAACCATAATAAAAGTGCGTGTATAAACAACGTTCTTGGATCAAGCGCAGTTCTTCCTCATCCATTGGTCTTTCTTCTATTATCTACCTTGCCCCTTGGAGGTGTCAGATGTTGCTACTGCTGCTGGTAAAAGCTCCCACTCGAATAATAAAGTCTCCAGTTTAAGAATCAAAGACTGATTAGTGGTTTGCTCGGTAAAATCTAATAATTGTGGTTTAATTGTGGAACTCTTGAGATATGCCATTATGTGCACGCATGGGAAATGCTAGTCTTAAAAATTTTCATTTTCACTTTCGTTTCATTTTCAGCTTTGCTGTGTAGAATGAAACATTATCAGCATAGGCATGTCATTATCACTAGAGGGCAGGTTTTAATAGCAGTTGGAAGCTCTATTGTACTACTAAACACTAAGTCTAAGTATGCATGTCCACAGAGGAGTAAGTAAAGGCTCATGGGCTCTGACTCAAAAGCTTATTTTGGTGTCCCCTGCGCATCTTTTCTTCAAGACAGCCAGCCACATCCCATTTTTGTAGCATTGGTATTTCCCTTTCTTTCACTATTTGGGCTGAGACCTTCATAAAGACTTGCTTAAAGTTCTTGCACATCAACTATCCATCAGAAGTAGTATGGTGTGCAAAGCAAGGAAGAGGAACACCAAGAGGGTTTTCTATGTTCAGCTGAGTACAGGGCGTCTGGTAGTTAAGGAAATGCTAGGGGTTAAATGTAATTTACAGAAGTCGCTGTGTATCAAGGCTGTGTATCATAAATCTTCTTTACCTGTCTCATTCGTGTGCACCCAAGTGCAAGGTAATACATTTATGATTCACTGACTGCCAGCCATCACAGGAAATCAGAGCGGATATCATAAAAGCACAATCCGCCTTAGTATGGTGAGAGTCCCACACCCACTCCTGCGCTGTCTATATACAGTGTACATTCATCATTCAGCACTAAATTCGCTATAGTCTTAGGCAATAGAGATGAGCGAACACTAAAATGTTCGAGGTTCGAAATTCGATTCGAACAGCCGCTCAATGTTCGTGTGTTCGAATGGGTTTCGAACCCCATTATAGTCTATGGGGAACAGATACTCGTTAAGGGGGAAACCCAAATCCGTGTCTGGAGGGTCACCAAGTCCACTATGACACCCCAGGAAATGATGCCAACACCTCTGGAATGACACTGGGACAGCAGGGGAAGCATGTCTGGGGGCATCTAACACACCAAAGACCCTCTATTACCCCAACATCACAGCCTAACAACTACACACTTTACACACTCAATACCACCTCTCTGACAGTAGGAAAACACCTTGAAACATGTGTATTTGGCACTTGCAGTGAGGAGAGCTTGTCACCAGCAGTGAATTTGGCCCTTGTAGTAAGTTGAGGTTGGCACCAACATTTGTTTTGAAAATCAGGGTGGATTGAGCCTCTAACCAGCAGAGTTTGGGCAAATTCATGGTGGAGGGAGCCTCTAAACACCCCAGTTTGGGCAAATTCATGGTGGAGGGAGCCTCTAAAAACCCCAGTTTGGACCAATTCATGGTGGAGGGAGCCTCTAACCAGCCCAGTTTGGGCAAATTCATGGTGGAGGGAGCCTCTAAAAAACCCAGTTTGGACCAATTCATGGTGGAGGGAGCCTCTAACCAGCCCAGTTTGGGCAAATTCATGGTGGAGGGAGCCTCTAAACAGCCCAGTTTGGGCAAATTCATGGTGGAGGGAGCCTCTAAACAGCCCAGTTTGGACCAATTCATGGTGGAGGGAGCCTCTAAAAAACCCAGTTTGGACCAATTCATGGTGGAGGGAGCCTCTAACCAGCCCAGTTTGGGCAAATTCATGGTGGAGGGAGCCTCTAAACAGCCCAGTTTGGGCAAATTCATGGTGGAGGGAGCCTCTAACCAGCCCAGTTTGGGCAAATTCATGGTGGAGGGAGCCTCTAAACAGCCCAGTTTGGGCAAATTCATGGTGGAGGGAGCCTCTAAACAGCCCAGTTTGGACCAATTCATGGTGGAGGGAGCCTCTAAAAAACCCAGTTTGGACCAATTCATGGTGGAGGGAGCCTCTAAACAGCCCAGTTTGGGCAAATTCATGGTGGAGGGAGCCTCTAACCAGCCCAGTTTGGACCAATTAATGGTGGAGGGAGCCTCTAAACAGCCAAGTTTTGGGAAATTCATGGTGGAGGGAGCCCCTAAAAACCCCAGTTTGGACCAATTCATGGTGGAGGGAGCCTCTAAACAGCCCAGTTTGGGCAAATTCATGGTGGAGGGAGCCTCTAACCAGCCCAGTTTGGACCAATTAATGGTGGAGGGAGCCTCTAAACAGCCAAGTTTTGGGAAATTCATGGTGGAGGGAGCCTCTAACCAGCCCAGTTTGGACCAATTCATGGTGGAGGGAGCCTCTAACCAGCCCAGTTTGGGCAAATTCATGGTGGAGGGAGCCTCTAAAAAACCCAGTTTGGACCAATTCATGGTGGAGGGAACCTCTAAACAGCCAAGTTTTGGGAAATTCATGGTGGAGAGAGCCCCTAAAAACCCCAGTTTGGACCAATTCATGGTGGAGGGAGCCTCTAACCAGCCCAGTTTGGACCAATTCATGGTGGAGGGAGCCTCTAACCAGCCCAGTTTGGACCAATTCATGGTGGAGGGAGCCTCTAAAAAACCCAGTTTGGACCAATTCATGGTGGAGGGAGCCTCTAACCAGCCCAGTTTGGACCAATTAATGGTGGAGGGAGCCTCTAAACAGCCCAGTTTGGGCAAATTCATGGTGGAGGGAGCCTCTAAACAGCCCAGTTTGGACCAATTCATGGTGGAGGGAGCCTCTAAACAGCCCAGTTTGGACCAATTAATGGTGGAGGGAGCCTCTAACCAGCCCAGTTTGGACCAATTCATGGTGGAGGGAGCCTCTAACCAGCCCAGTTTGGGCAAATTCATGGTGGAGGGAGCCTCTAAAAAACCCAGTTTGGACCAATTCATGGTGGAGGGAGCCTCTAACCAGCCCAGTTTGGGCAAATTAATGGTGGAGGGAGCCTCTAAACAGCCCAGTTTGGGCAAATTCATGGTGGAGGGAGCCTCTAAACAGCCCTGTTTGGACCAATTCATGGTGGAGGGAGCCTCTAAAAAACCCAGTTTGGACCAATTCATGGTGGAGGGAGCCTCTAAACAGCCCAGTTTGGGCAAATTCATGGTGGAGGGAGCCTCTAACCAGCCCAGTTTGGACCAATTAATGGTGGAGGGAGCCTCTAAACAGCCCAGTTTGGACCAATTCATGGTGGAGGGAGCCTCTAAACAGCCCAGTTTGGGCAAATTCATGGTGGAGGGAGCCTCTAACCAGCCCAGTTTGGACCAATTAATGGTGGAGGGAGCCTCTAAACAGCCCAGTTTGGGCAAATTCATGGTGGAGGGAGCCTCTAAACAGCCAAGTTTTGGGAAATTCATGGTGGAGGGAGCCCCTAAAAACCCCAGTTTGGACCAATTCATGGTGGAGGGAGCCTCTAAACAGCCCAGTTTGGGCAAATTCATGGTGGAGGGAGCCTCTAACCAGCCCAGTTTGGACCAATTAATGGTGGAGGGAGCCTCTAAACAGCCAAGTTTTGGGAAATTCATGGTGGAGGGAGCCCCTAAAAACCCCAGTTTGGACCAATTCATGGTGGAGGGAGCCTCTAAACAGCCCAGTTTGGGCAAATTCATGGTGGAGGGAGCCTCTAAACAGCCCAGTTTGGACCAATTAATGGTGGAGGGAGCCTCTAACCAGCCCAGTTTGGACCAATTCATGGTGGAGGGAGCCTCTAACCAGCCCAGTTTGGGCAAATTCATGGTGGAGGGAGCCTCTAAAAAACCCAGTTTGGACCAATTCATGGTGGAGGGAGCCTCTAACCAGCCCAGTTTGGGCAAATTCATGGTGGAGGGAGCCTCTAAACAGCCCAGTTTGGGCAAATTCATGGTGGAGGGAGCCTCTAAACAGCCCAGTTTGGACCAATTCATGGTGGAGGGAGCCTCTAAAAAACCCAGTTTGGACCAATTCATGGTGGAGGGAGCCTCTAAACAGCCCAGTTTGGGCAAATTCATGGTGGAGGGAGCTTCTAACCAGCCCAGTTTGGACCAATTAATGGTGGAGGGAGCCGCTAAACAGCCCAGTTTGGACCAATTCATGGTGGAGGGAGCCTCTAACCAGCAGAGTTGGTGGAAATCAGGGTGGAGGGAGCCTCTAACCAGCAGAGTTGGGGGAAATCAGGGTGGAGGGAGCCTAGTATTAGCAGAATTGTGCAACGCTTATGGTGGATGAGTATGAGGATGCGGAGGAATTGGAGAGGTTGAGTACAGACATGGAGTTTCATGTTGGGGTGCTTTACACAGGTGGGCACAAAAATGACGGCTCTACCCAGTGGTGGTTCATTTTTATCAAAGTGAGCCGGTCGGCACTCTCAGCTGACAGACGGGTGCGCTTGTCAGTGATGATGCCACCGGCTGCACTGAACACCCTCTCAGATAGGACGCTGGCGGCAGGACAGGACAGCACCTCCAAGGCATATAGGGCAAGTTCAAGCCACAGGTCCAACTTCGACACCCAATACGTGTAGGGCGCAGAGGGGTCGGAGAGGACAGGGCTGTGGTCGGAAAGGTATTCCCGCAACATGCGCCTATACTTCTCACGCCTGGTGACACTAGGACCCTCCGTGGCGGCACTTTGGCGAGGGGGTGCCATCAAGGTGTCCCAGACCTTAGACAGTGTGCCCCTCGTTTGTGTGGACCGGTGAGAACTTGGTTGCCTACTGGAGGAACTGCCCTCCCTGCCGCCAACGTCACATGCTGGAAACATCTCCATCATATTCTGCACCAATTGCCTGTGGCAAGCATTGATGCGATTGGCCCTCCCCTCTACCGGAATAAAAGACGAGATGTTGTTTTTATACCGGGGGTCAAGGATAGCAAAGATCCAGTACTGGTTGTCCTCCATGATTTTGACAATACGCTTGTCGGTTGTAAAGCACCCCAACATGAACTCAGCCATGTCTGCCACAGTGTTAGTTGGCATGACTCCTCTGGCCCCACCGGAAAGTTCAATCTCCATTTCCTCCTCATCCTCCATGTCTACCCATCCGCGCTGCAACAATGGGACGATTCGAAGTTGCCCGGAAGCCTCCTGTATCACCATCACATCATCGGACAACTCTTCTTCCTCCTCCTCCTCCTCCATTAAACGCAGTGAAGCGGACAGATGTGTGGACCTACTCTCCAGCTGTGACAGATCGGATGCTATCCCTAACTCCTCTGTGTGATCTGAGTTATCCCTGATGTCAATCAGGGATTCTCTCAGAACACACAAGAGCGGGATTGTAAGGCTCACCATCGCATCCTCAGAGCTCACCCTCCTTGTGGACTCCTCAAAGACCCGTAGGATGTCACAAAGGTCTCTCATCCATGGCCACTCATGGATGTGAAACTGAGGCAGCTGACTTTGTGGCACCCTAGGGTTTTGTAGCTGGTATTCCATCAAAGGTCTCTGCTGCTCAACCACTCTATTCAACATCTGAAATGTTGAGTTCCAGCGTGTGGGGACGTCGCACAAAAGCCGGTGTTGTGGCACATGCAGGCGTTGCTGGAGAGATTTTAAGCTAGCAGCGGCTACTGTCGACTTGCGAAAGTGGGCGCACATGCGCCGCACTTTCACCAGTAGCTCTGGAACATTGGGGTAGCTCTTTAGGAAACGTTGCACCACTAGGTTGAAGACGTGGGCCAGGCATGGAACATGTTGGAGTCCGGCAAGCTCCAGAGCTGCTACCAGGTTCCGGCCGTTATCACAAACGACCATGCCTGGGCCCAGGTGCAGCGGCTCAAACCATATTGCCGTCTCATCGAGGAGGGCATCCCTCACCTCGGAGGCAGTGTGCTGTCTGTCCCCCAAGCTGATCAGCTTCAGAACAGCCTGCTGACGTCTACCAACGCCAGTGCTGCAACGTTTCCAACTCGTAGCTGGGGTCAATCTAACAGCGGAGGAGGAGGCGGTGGCGGAGGAGGAGGCGGTGGCGGAGGAGGAGGCGGTAGAGGAGGAGGAGGAGGGGGGTGTTCTTCTCGTGTCCCTGCCAGGAATGTTAGGCGGGGAGACGAGGTACACCGGGCCAGTTTGGGAAGCAGTCCCAGCCTCAACTACATTCACCCAGTGTGCCGTCAGTGAAATGTAGCGTCCCTGTCCGCATGCACTTGTCCACGCGTCGGTGGTCAAGTGGACCTTTGTGCAAAGCGCGGAACTAAGGGCCCGCCTGATGTTGAGTGACACGTGCTGGTGCAAGGCGGGGACGGCACACCGGGAGAAGTAGTGACGGCTAGGGACGGCATAGCGAGGTGCCGCAGTTGCCATCAGGTCCAGGAAGGCGGGAGTTTCAACAAGCCGGAACGCCAACATCTCCTGGGCCACCAGTTTAGCGATGTTGGCGTTCAAGGCTTGCGCATGTGGGTGGTTAGCAGTGTATTTCTGCCGCCGCTCCAATGTCTGAGAGATGGTGGGTTGTTGTAAAGAAGCGCCTGATGGTGCCTTTGATGGTGCAGGAGAAGGAGATAAGACAGGAACAGGGGAGGATGAGGGAGAAGTCAACAAAGTGGCGGAGGCAGATGAAGTGGTGTCCTGGCTCGTCCTCTGGAGTGCATCGCCAGCACAGTCAGCAGTGGCAGTGGCAGAGGCAGAGGCAGTGGCAGAGGCAGTGGCAGTGGCGTGAACGGCAGGCGGCCTTTGTCCTGCCGTTGCTGCCTGCCACTGATTCCAGTGCTTGGATTCCAAATGACGGCGCATTGAAGTGGTGGACAGGTTGCTCTTCTCAGAGCCCCTAATCAATTTCGAGAGGCAAATTGTGCAGACAACACTATATCTGTCCTCGGCGCATTCCTTGAAAAAACTCCACACCTTCGAGAAACGTGCCCTCGAGGTGGGAGTTTTTCGGGGCTGGGTACGAACTGGAACATCTTGGGAGATTCCGGGTGTGGCCTGGCTTCGCCTAAGCTGCTGACCTCTGCCTCTGCCTCTAGCTACCCTTTTTGGTGCTGCACTTGCCTCAACATCCACACTACTTTCCCCGCTTGACATCCCCCCTGTCCAGGTCGGGTCAGTGTCCTCATCATCCACCACTTCCTCTTCCAACTCCTGTCTCATCTCCTCCTCCCGCACAATGTGCCGGTCAACTGGATGCCCTGACGGCAACTGCGTCACATCATCGTCGATGAGGGTGGGTTGCTGGTCATCCACCACCAAATCGAACGGAGATGGAGGAGACTCTAGTGTTTGAGCATCTGGACACAGATGCTCCTCTGTTAGGTTCGTGGAATCGTGACGTGGAGAGGCAGGTTGAGGGACAATGAAAGGAGCGGAGAACAGCTCTGGGGAGCAGGGACAGTTTGGGTTATTGTTCTGTAAAGCTTCGGAATTTTGGGAGGAAGGAAGACAAGACTGTTGGGTAATAGGAGGAGAGGAGGCAGAGTCTGACTGGCTGCTGGACAATGTGCTGTAAGCGTTCTCTGACAGCCATTGCAAGACCTGTTCCTGGTTCTCGGGCCTACTAAGGTTTGTACCCTGCAGTTTAGTTAATGTGGCAAGCAACCCTGGCACTGTGGAGTGGCGCAATGCTTGCTGCCCCACAGGAGTAGGCACGGGACGCCCTGTGGCTTCACTGCTACCTTGCTCCCCAGAACCATTCCCCCGACCTCGCCCACGGCCTCGTCCACGTCCCTTTCCGGGAGCCTTGCGCATTTTGAATCCCTAGTTAGAAATTGGCACTGTATACCAGTACTAAAAATTGTGGGTGCACGTAACCCCAATATATTCTTTGAATTACCAGTCAGAAACTGGCACTATATGGCAGTAGCAAGAAATGAGGGTATTTGTATTCCCAATATATTCTTTGAATTCCCAGTCAGACAATGGCACTGTATACCAGTAGTAAAAATTGTGGGTGCACGTAACCCCAATATATTCTTTGAATTACCAGTCAGAAACTGGCACTATATGGCAGTAGCAAGAAATGAGGGTATTTATAACCCCAATATATTCTTTGAATTCCCAGTCAGACAATGGCACTGTATACCAGTAGTAAAAATTGTGGGTGCACGTAACCCCAATATATTCTTTGAATTACCAGTCAGAAACTGGCACTATATGGCAGTAGCAAGAAATGAGGGTATTTATAACCCCAATATATTCTTTGAATTCCCAGTCAGACAATGGCACTGTATACCAGTAGTAAAAATTGTGGGTGCACGTAACCCCAATATATTCTTTGAATTACCAGTCAGAAACTGGCACTATATGGCAGTAGCAAGAAATGAGGGTATTTATAACCCCAATATATTCTTTGAATTCCCAGTCAGACAATGGCACTGTATACCAGTAGTAAAAATTGTGGGTGCACGTAACCCCAATATATTCTTTGAATTACCAGTCAGAAACTGGCACTATATGGCAGTAGCAAGAAATGAGGGTATTTATAACCCCAATATATTCTTTGAATTCCCAGTCAGACAATGGCACTGTATACCAGTAGTAAAAATTGTGGGTGCACGTAACCCCAATATATTCTTTGAATTACCAGTCAGAAACTGGCACTATATGGCAGTAGCAAGAAATGAGGGTATTTATAACCCCAATATATTCTTTGAATTCCCAGTCAGACAATGGCACTGTATACCAGTAGTAAAAATTGTGGGTGCACGTAACCCCAATATATTCTTTGAATTACCAGTCAGAAACTGGCACTATATGGCAGTAGCAAGAAATGAGGGTATTTATAACCCCAATATATTCTTTGAATTCCCAGTCAGACAATGGCACTGTATACCAGTAGTAAAAATTGTGGGTGCACGTAACCCCAATATATTCTTTGAATTACCAGTCAGAAACTGGCACTATATGGCAGTAGCAAGAAATGAGGGTATTTATAACCCCAATATATTCTTTGAATTCCCAGTCAGACAATGGCACTGTATACCAGTAGTAAAAATTGTGGGTGCACGTAACCCCAATATATTCTTTGAATTACCAGTCAGAAACTGGCACTATATGGCAGTAGCAAGAAATGAGGGTATTTATAACCCCAATATATTCTTTGAATTCCCAGTCAGACAATGGCACTGTATACCAGTAGTAAAAATTGTGGGTGCACGTAACCCCAATATATTCTTTGAATTACCAGTCAGAAACTGGCACTATATGGCAGTAGCAAGAAATGAGGGTATTTGTATTCCCAATATATTCTTTGAATTCCCAGTCAGACAATGGCACTGTATACCAGTAGTAAAAATTGTGGGTGCACGTAACCCCAATATATTCTTTGAATTACCAGTCAGAAACTGGCACTATATGGCAGTAGCAAGAAATGAGGGTATTTATAACCCCAATATATTCTTTGAATTCCCAGTCAGACAATGGCACTGTATACCAGTAGTAAAAATTGTGGGTGCACGTAACCCCAATATATTCTTTGAATTACCAGTCAGAAACTGGCACTATATGGCAGTAGCAAGAAATGAGGGTATTTATAACCCCAATATATTCTTTGAATTCCCAGTCAGACAATGGCACTGTATACCAGTAGTAAAAATTGTGGGTGCACGTAACCCCAATATATTCTTTGAATTTCCAGTCAGAAACTGGCACTATATGGCAGTAGCAAGAAATGAGGGTATTTGTATTCCCAATATATTCTTTGAATTCCCAGTCAGACAATGGCACTGTATACCAGTAGTAAAAATTGTGGGTGCACGTAACCCCAATATATTCTTTGAATTACCAGTCAGAAACTGGCACTATATGGCAGTAGCAAGAAATGAGGGTATTTGTATTCCCAATATATTCTTTGAATTCCCAGTCAGACAATGGCACTGTATACCAGTAGTAAAAATTGTGGGTGCACGTAACCCCAATATATTCTTTGAATTACCAGTCAGAAACTGGCACTATATGGCAGTAGCAAGAAATGAGGGTATTTGTATTCCCAATATATTCTTTGAATTCCCAGTCAGACAATGGCACTGTATACCAGTAGTAAAAATTGTGGGTGCACGTAACCCCAATATATTCTTTGAATTACCAGTCAGAAACTGGCACTATATGGCAGTAGCAAGAAATGAGGGTATTTGTATTCCCAATATATTCTTTGAATTCCCAGTCAGACAATGGCACTGTATACCAGTAGTAAAAATTGTGGGTGCACGTAACCCCAATATATTCTTTGAATTACCAGTCAGAAACTGGCACTATATGGCAGTAGCAAGAAATGAGGGTATTTGTATTCCCAATATATTCTTTGAATTCCCAGTCAGACAATGGCACTGTATACCAGTAGTAAAAATTGTGGGTGCACGTAACCCCAATATATTCTTTGAATTACCAGTCAGAAACTGGCACTATATGGCAGTAGCAAGAAATGAGGGTATTTGTATTCCCAATATATTCTTTGAATTCCCAGTCAGACAATGGCACTGTATACCAGTAGTAAAAATTGTGGGTGCACGTAACCCCAATATATTCTTTGAATTCCCAGTCAGACAATGGCACTATATACCAGTAGCAAGAAATGAGGGTATTTATAACCCCAATATATTCTTTGAATTACCAGTCAGAAACTGGCACTATATGGCAGTAGCAAAAATAGTGGGTGTATATAGCCCCAATTCTATTGCTAGGGGACTTGCAGGGTATTTCTGGGGTGAAGGTGGGGGGGCACACCGTTGGAACGGGTATCGGGGGTATATATCGGGTATACGGGAATACACTGACAGTGTATTCCATTCAGGATCCTGGGAAAGCTGGGTTGCGGCGATTGAGCCCGTCAGTGCCACGTTACACTGACAAGCTTCTCCCTGGAATTTAGCTCTTACAAGAGCTGTTGTGGTTGTCTTCTCCTTCCTATCCTAGCCTGTCCCTGCCTACCCAGAATCTAAGCCCTAGCTAGCTGGACGGAAACCTCCGTCCTCGGTGAATTGCAAGCTCAGAATGACGCGAACCTGGGCGGCGCTGTTCTTTTAAATTAGAGGTCACATGTTTTCGGCAGCCAATGGGTTTTGCCTACTTTTTTCAACGTCACCGGTGTCGTAGTTCCTGTCCCACCTACCCTGCGCTGTTATTGGAGCAAAAAAGGCGCCAGGGAAGGTGGGAGGGGAATCGAGTAATGGCGCACTTTACCACGCGGTGTTCGATTCGATTCGAACATGCCGAACAGCCTAATATCCGATCGAACATGAGTTCGATAGAACACTGTTCGCTCATCTCTATTAGGCAACACTTTAAATGACAAATACAAAACTTTTACCCTGGTTTAGTAGTCATACTTGGCTATATAATTCTCTCAACATATAGATATATATTTATATATTCTCTCTCTTTAGACAGAAAACATTACAGTTCTGTGATCCGAAAAGGCCAATTTCTTTCTTTGCACAATAGCTGAAATCTAAAACTCACATGCCCATTACATGTGCATATAACTACGATAAGTCAGTGGCTTTGCATTAACTTTTTCAGCAATATCTGCTGCCCTAGCTCTTTTGTGCGATTGGACTAGGGATGCTAGCCCTTGCTCTTATTATGTATTAATGAGCATTGGGAACCCATGATACCGTCACAGTTCAGTCACTGTTTTCCTTTGTATCATTTTAGGCCTAAGCCTCAGTGCCTATGTACTGACCCAGTTACAGTTGCTGATACAGTTGATTATAATGATAATGACATTTGAGGAACATTATGTACGAGGAGTATGCCAGTGTTTCATTCAGTGGCGACCAATGGGAATATACTATAGATGGAAGGATAACTGAGAACAGGGAACGCATGGTGCACATGCGCTGTTGCCAGCCAATCCGATGGCGCTAAAGCAATAACGTGACAGCTCGCACAAGCAGGGTGGATCTTCTGTTGCCATCATGGTGTCATGTGTTACATCCCCTGTCTCAGGCGAGTCTCTTCTAGTATTTTTCTGACATGCTATAAAAAGGCTCTCTTGTATTTGTTTCCTTTGTTTCCTCAACACTGTGGTTGGTATTTTGGGGACAATAGTGACACCATGGCAATAGGTGTGGGCTATTGATGATTTATATATTGTGGTATCAGGCCCTGGAAACTGGCTCTGTGTTATACTTTGGGATACTGATATATAATAATATTGATATCTAAACTATGCATTATTATAATAATAATATATAATTATATATAATAATATATAATTATTATTCTATTTGATGGAATTTATTTATGTATGTTCATATACTGAAATACTAATATAGGCTATTTTGCCTTTCTGTTACTCTTGCTGAGTGAACTTCCTTATAGGTGGAGGATTTTTTCTTTACATTTAGGATACACTGTTTCAGCTTACTTTGACTGTCGTTGCCAACCACTATGATGTCTGCTACTATTATATATACACGTGGACAAAATTTTTGGTGCCCCTCATTTAATGTTAGAAAAACCCACAATGGTCACAGAATCTGACAAACTGGAATTTGCCAAACTACATGTTGAGAAACCACAAAGCTTCTGGGAGAATGTCCTATGGACAGATGAGACAAAAATCTAATTTTTTGGCAAGGCTCTATGTTCACAGATAAAAAAATGAAGCATATCTTGAAAAGAACACTGTCCCTACTATGAAATATCCTGCTTCTTTCACAGGGTGTCTTGAATCTGTGCAGGGTACAATGAAATCTCAAAATTAAGGGATTCTAGAGGAAAATGTGATGCCCAGTGTCAGAAAGCTTGGTCTCAGTCACAGGTCATGGGTCTTGCAACAGGATAATGACCAAAAACACACAGCTAAAAACACCCAAGAATGGCTAAGAGGAAAACATTGGACTATTCTGAAATGGCCTTCTATGAGCCCTGACCTAAATCCTATTGAATATCTTTGGAAGGAGATGAAACATGCCATTTGGAAAAGGCACCCTTCAAACCCGAGACAACTGGAGCAGTTTGCATGAGGAGTGGACCAAAATACCTGCTGAGAGGTGCAGAAGTCTCATTGACAGTTACAGGAATTGTATGATTGCAGTGATTGCCTCAAAAGGTTGTGCAACAAAATATTAAGTTAAGGGAACCATAATTTCTGTCCAGGAATGTTTCATGAGTTTTACTTTTTTTAAAATTCTGTTGAAGCAAAAAGCAATGTCTGACTTTCATTTGTTCATTTTCATTGAATTTTTATTTATTATTACTTTTGTCAGATTCAAGTTAATTCTGTGACCATTGTGGGGTTTTCTTTCATTAAACAAGGGGTAACAACAATTTTGTCCACGTGTGTAGAATTAGTTGTTGCGTTAAGGCTTTTTTTCTACATCTGATCTATTTCTTTTTAACTACTAGGTACTGTTTTTTATTATATATGTCCCTATTTGTAATGGCAATAATAAAATATTCTATTTTTTTACGAAATTACATTGTACTGCTTTTGATCACTCTCTTTGTGTTGCATTCGGGGAACCTTACCTTAGTGACGCACCTGGTGTTAACAACTGCATACCATGCTTTGACCCAGTCATCTAGTTAATCACAATTTGGTACTTGTCAATCAGATTCTTAGGTTTACTGATTTTTCTGCCATGTAATACATCAACTTTAGCAATGGCCTTTTCACTTAGTGCTTCTCCTTGACAAGTGCCATGGTAAAAGAGAATAATTGAAATGATACTGAATACTTAAATATTAAATTATTCATTTGTACTTTACATTTAACTGAAATATATCTATTTAGTCTAGATGTGTCCGTCTGATAGATGGACACGTTTAGAATCCTTGTGAGATGTTCTTGCCTATTGTACCTTGAGGCCATAAAAGTGGGTTCCATGTATATAGTGGCACACATGAAATTTGAATGACCTCTAGTGAAAATAAGTATGTAGCATTTCAAAAAGATAAATCTCTTTTTAGTACGACTAGCTGACCTCTTACATAGGAAAAGTCATCCCATTTTATATAAGTACTATACAGCATTGCTGTTCAAAATCAATAAAAATTGGGCCTCAAGAGACAAAAGGCCATCCTGAGTCGAAAGGTAATTTTACTGTAAAAAGCTTTTCAGAAGCCACAGAATTATTTCAGCGCCCTCAATGGTAGTTCTAATATATTCTACTTTTTTTTTATTTTCTAGACAGCTCTGTCTAGACAGTGGAAAATATTGAATATATTTAAAGTGTAAAAGAGTGCAACCAAATAATTACATGTAATAAAAGGCATAAAAAGTACACTTTGTTTATTACACTAACGCTTCTAGCTTTCTGAAGCTTGTACTATATTTAATTTTCATTATATCTTCTTAAGCTATTGCTGTGTTCTGTGGAGCATACTGTTGCCTTATAAATTATGAAAACATCTACTACAAGACACTGTAAGATAACATGAAAATAATAAGAATTTAAGCCCAAAACTTGCAGAAAGCTTACTCTTTTGGTTAACTAGGTTATCTATGGCAACAGAGATTTTATTAGAAGATAACGTTCCTCCACGCAAAAGAGAAGACATTGCATTAAAACATATTATAGCTATAGTCACTTCATATTGTAATCCTATGGAACCTATTTGTATACTGAATACCGTTTTCCGGTGGTTAATATTTCACATTGCTAAATATTTTATTACTTTGTTTTTTCTCTTGCTTTTTAGTGGTTGCTTTAAGACGAACAGCCATGTTTTAAAGCAATAATACAAAGTAATGTGACAATAGCATTTCTAGGTTTTTTCTGACTTGCAATTGAAATATTAAATGGGAGGTCATCTGTGACTTGGATACAGAGAGCAAAGGGGCTCTGGCTTTTAGTAATGCATCTTGGCTACAGCATGTTATAGATTTCTGTAGATCTGCACCTCTGACACAACTGTCTTAGAAAAACCATTGATTCCAATTCTGTTGGCCTGAGTTGAACGTAAATTACAGATAAACATTTTTCACATTTGTGCATTTCTTCTACATTTTTATATGCATATGTGAATTCTTACATTACTAAATACGTAAAGGTATATGTGAATAGAAACAATAAATTCTGTCTGAGTAAAATCAGTATTGGTATACATGTACATTAGTATTCTTCCATATTTCTGCTAAACTGCAAGTGAAATGAACAGAATACCCAAGACAGCTCAGTTATACCTTCACAATTACTTTGTATGTAGACTGACAGGGAATCAAAATCCTTCATGAGAAACTGCAAAGCTAAAATCTGTTCTAAGAGGACCTGTCATTTACCCTCACATGTCTGTTTTTTAAGAAAGTACTTATATTCCCTATGATACAGTGCTGGAGCACTTTTCCCAGGACTTTGCGTAACCTTGTTGTATAGGAGACAGGGGCAGTGTTTGGAGAAATCGCAAAAAGGAAAAGCTTACTCTGAATATTTTATGCACATCAGCTTTTACTGGGCACCATTTAAACAAATCTCTGAAATATTAGGCACAATCCGTCCTTCAATTCCATGTACATGACTCTAGGGTCCATATGGATCTGTAAAAAATTGAAGGGACAGTAAACAGATTGCTTCCATATGTCACCCATTTTTCACTGGCCCATACAGTGCATGTGCTGGGAGCCCACTTAGTTGCCAGGTGCCAACTGCTTTTTTTTTTTTTTTTTTTAAATAGGCAGTTATATTCTATTTGCTTACCGATTCCCATTTCTGCTCACGGCTGTCTTCACTTTCACTTCAGTCCTCCGGGGGGCCCTGGCCTTCCCACATCACGTCGCTGAAGCTGAACAGCAACAGGACATTGCTGACAGTGATGTGATAAGGGACATGGATGCATGCAGGGGGGAAACACGTGGACCCCTGGAGGGCAGAAGTGGAAGCAAAGGCAGCCATGGCTAGAAGCAGGAATCGATAAGTCGGACCTGCAGCAAGAGCTGGGTGAACTCCGCGAGATTTGTCTCACAAGGTTCACTGGTCTAAGATCCCCATGTATAATTGGAGACCAAAGGACCACACAAGCCTGGTACCAGCCCTATTCATTTGGCCTTACTTAATGTTTCTCAGCATAGGGGGTTCTCACTTGTGGCTACAGCATAGCCCAGCTGTGTAATCTGCATTAAACTTCCTCCTTCCCGCTATATTAATTCTCGATTTCTAGGAATAGCAAGTTCTCACATCCGCTACACAGTGCAGACCTCTGCTTGATGCATGCACCTTCTATACTGGATATCACTGGTGCCTTCTGGTGCACAGCACTTGACAATGGCTGTACATTACCACTTGCCAGCCTTGCACTAAACCTGTACTCTTGTAGATGCAAGCACTTGCAATCCCCCACCCCTACGTCCAGCAGGATGAACACTCCCTTTGATGCAATGTGAATATTTTGTATCCTTACTCTGTTTTAACTGGTCACTAACTTTTCAAACATTACATAAATGATTTGTACAAGTGACTATAATAAAATACTTTAATATATTTTAACAAATAAAAATACTTCCTTCTCTACTTATCAGGCTGTCTTCCTGCTTTCTTCTCTATTCTAAACTGAAGTTCAATCTAAAGACGGCAGCAAAGCAAGCAGATAAATACATAGCTTTCTTTCACACTCCAAATTCTCTTTTACACCAATAATGGCCAGTACTTCTCTATAATGTCCTCTATGATCCTGTATAGTTGCAGTGTGAAGAAAATTCTCCTTTACATTCTTTGTCAGGGGTCGGGAACCTATGGCTCGCGAGCCAGATGTGACTCTTTTGAAGGCCGCATCTGGCTCGCATACACATCTAAATGTTGTCTACAGTACTACTGGGAGAGGATATCGTGACCAACCTGGAGCGGGAGAATGCTGGCTACGCTGGTTACGTTGGCTACGTTAGTTATGCTGGCTAGGCATGTTACGCGTGTACGCATCTAACCGCCGAGCCATGCACAGACGTGCGGTGACAAGCTCCAGCGGTAAAAAGTACTTGTGACCCGAGGGCACCCCAGGACTTTCCACAGGTCCTTCCCAGGTCCTCAGTTATTGTTAGGGGTCACCCTGAACTGCCGGAGAAACTGTAGAGCCTGAGTTGGCTGGTGAGGATTCTTCACCTCCTGGAGAAGATTCTTCTTGTCCTGGACAGATCCCCCCTCCCCCGCCACAGATTGCTGAACCGAGTCACGTGGCTGATGCCATCTGTGGGCCTGTAAGTTGACAACGCTCTACTCTACTACTTTTTCATTACCAACTCCCCTCCTGGCTCTCCTGCTTCACTGCTGACTATTTCCTAAGACTGGCACCCACTTTTGGTTGTGCTCTGGCCCTGGCAAGTTCCCCCCTATCCCCATCTGTTGCTTAGTGAAGTCTATTGTGAACCTGGTCTCTTTACTTGAGCCCTCTCATTGCCTCATTGTGTCCTCCTCAACAGGACTGAAGTGACGGAAATAACTACAAGAGCAGGTACAGGTACAGGTACTACATCCACCACCCTGGGAAGTAAGCGTCTGGTAGTTGTACAGAAGAACAAGATGGCTAAAAGAAGAAAAGATGATGAATATCGTACTTTTCAGCCGGAATGGACAGAAAAATTTGCTTTTGTGGAGAAAGCAGGTTCTGCAGTATGTCTAATATGCAATGATAAAATTGCATTGATGAAACGGTCAAACATAAAGCGGAACTTTGACACGCGCCATTTTACATTTGCATCGAAACATCCTGAGGGAGACAGCAGGAAGTAAGCATGTCAAGAGCTACTTAGCAGAGCGCAAGCTAGTCAGCAGCAACTCCGTGTTTGGACCCAACAAGGAAACTCGAATTCAGATAGCTTCGCTGGTGCTTTAGCCATAGTGAGAAATGGAAAGCCATTCACAGATGGTGAGTATGCCAAAAACGTTCATGGTTGATGTCGCCAATGAACTTTTTGACAACTTTTCGAATAAAGACAAGATAATCAAATGAATAAAAGAAATGCCTCTGTCGGCAAGAACTGTCCCCGATTGTACAATCATGATGGCAACTCAAATAGGCAACACAAGTGAAGGACATAACTTCAGCACATTTTTTTTTCTCGCTTTGAATGAGACAACAGATGTAAGCCACTTATCCCAGTTCAGTGTTATTGCAAAGTATGCTGCAGGTGACACACTACGTGAGGAAAGTCTTGCTGTTTTGCCTTTGAAAGGGACAGCCAGAGGGGAGGATTTATTCAAATCTTTCACTGAATTTGCTAAAGAACAAAATCTACCGATGAATAAACTTATTTCTGTGTGTACTGATGGTGCTCTGTGCATGGTGGGGAGAAATAGAGGATTCGTAGCACTTCTTCATGAACATGAAAAGAGACCTATCCTAAGTTTTCACTGCATCCTACATCAGGAGGCGCTTTGTGCTCAAATGTGTGGCAAGCAGCTAGGTGAGGTGATGTCGCTGGTCATTCGTGTGGTCAACTTTATTGTTGCCCGAGCGTTACATAATCGCCAGTTTAAAACACTGTTGGAAGAAGTTGGGAATAATTATCCTGGTCTGCATCTGCACAGCCATATGCATTGGTTGTCAAGAGAAAAGGTGCTCAGCTGTTTTGCAGCTTGTCTGAGCGAAATCCGGACTTTTCTTGAAATGAAAAATGTTGAACATCCTGAGTTAGCTAACACTGAGTGGCTCCTGAAGTTCTACTATCTTGTGGACATAACTGAACATCTGAACCAGCTCAAAGTGAAAATGAAAGGTGTTGGAAATAGTCTTATCCCTTCAACAAGCAGTGTTTGCATTTGAAAACAAGCTTGAACTCTTCATCATCGACATTGAAACAGGTCGTTTACTACACTTTGAAAAACTGGGAGAGTTTAAAGATTCATGCACAGCAAGTGACCCTGCTCAACATCTTGATCTTCAGCAGCTAGTGGGCTTCACATCTAATCTCCTGCAGTCATTCAAAGCACGCTTTGGAGAATTTCGTCAGCACACTCGTATTTTTAAGTTAATCACCCATCCACATGAATGTGCAGTGGACAGCGCCGACTTGAGTTACATCCCCGGTGTCTCTGTCAGAGATTTTGAGCTACAAGCTGCTGACCTGAGGGCCTCAGACATGTGAGTGACTAAGTTCAAGTCACTGAATGAAGATTTGTAAAGACTTGCATGACAGCAAGCAGAGTTGGCGAGCAAATACAAGTGGGTAGAACTGCAAAAAACTTCAACCCGCAGACCAGATGATTCTCAAAACTTGGAACGCGATTCCTCTCACATACCATACACTGCAACGTGTGAGTATTGCTGTACTGACAATGTTTGGCTCTACATATGCTTGTGAGCAGTCTTTCTCACATCTAAGGAACATTAAGACCAAACTACGATCACGTTTAACAGATGGAACTCTCAACGCCTGCATGAAGCTAAACCTCACCACCTATAAAGCAGACTACAAAGCCATCAGCAAATCCATGCAATACCAGAGGTCACGTCAATGGTAAGTACTTTATTCATCATTATTCATTATTGGTTAGCAATAGAGATGAGCGAACACTAAAATGTTCGAGGTTCGAAATTCGATTCGAACAGCCGCTCACTGTTCGAGTGTTCGAATGGGTTTCGAACCCCATTATAGTCTATGGGGAACATAAACTCGTTAAGGGGGAAACCCAAATTCGTGTCTGGAGGGTCACCAAGTCCACTATGACACCCCAGGAAATGATACCAACACCCTGGAATGACACTGGGACAGCAGGGGAAGCATGTCTGGGGGCATAAAAGTCACTTTATTTAATGGAAATCCCTGTCAGTTTGCGATTTTCGCAAGCTAACTTTTCCCCATAGAAATGCATTGGCCAGTGCTGATTGGCCAGAGTACGGAACTCGACCAATCAGCGCTGGCTCTGCTGGAGGAGGCGGAGTCTAAGATCGCTCCACACCAGTCTCCATTCAGGTCCGACCTTAGACTCCGCCTCCTCCGGCAGAGCCAGCGATGATTGGCCGAAGGCTGGCCAATGCATTCCTATGCGAATGCAGAGACTTAGCAGTGCTGAGCCAGTTCTGCTCAACTACACATCTGATGCACACTCGGCACTGCTACATCAGATGTAGCAATCTGATGTAGCAGAGCCGAGGGTGCACTAGAACCCCTGTGCAAACTCAGTTCACGCTAATAGAATGCATTGGCCAGCGCTGATTGGCCAATGCATTCTATTAGCCCGATGAAGTAGAGCTGAATGTGTGTGCTAAGCACACACATTCAGCACTGCTTCATCACGCCAATACAATGCATTAGCCAGTGCTGATTGGCCAGAGTACGGAATTCGGCCAATCAGCGCTGGCTCTGCTGGAGGAGGCGGAGTCTAAGGTCGGACCTGAATGGAGACTGGTGTGGAGTGATCTTAGACTCCGCCTCCTCCAGCAGAGCCAGCGCTAATTGGCCGAATTCCGTACTCTGGCCAATCAGCGCTGGCCAATGCATTCTATTAGCCCGATGAAGTAGAGCTGAATGTGTGTGCTAAGCACACACATTCAGCTCTACTTCATCGGGCTAATAGAATGCATTGGCCAATCAGCGCTGGCCAATGCATTCTATTAGCTTGATGAAGCAGAGTGTGCACAAGGGTTCAAGCGCACCCTCGGCTCTGATGTAGCAGAGCCGAGGGTGCACAAGGGTTCAAGCGCACCCTCGGCTCTGATGTAGCAGAGCCGAGGCTGCACAAGGGTTTAAGTGCACCCTCGGCTCTCCTACATCAGAGCCGAGGGTGCGCTTGAACCCTTGTGCAGCCTCGGCTCTGCTACATCAGAGCCGAAGGTGCGCTTGAACCCTTGTGCACACTCTGCTTCATCAAGCTAATAGAATGCATTGGCCAGCACTGATTGGCCAGAGTACGGAATTTGGTCAATCAGCGCTGGCCAATGCATCCCTATGGGAAAAAGTTTATCTCACAAAAATCATAATTACACACCCGATAGAGCCCCAAAAAGTTATTTTTAATAACATTCCCCCCTAAATAAAGGTTATCCCTAGCTATCCCTGCCTGTACAGCTATCCCTGTCTCATAGTCACAAAGTTCACATTCTCATATGACCCGGATTTGAAATCCACTATTCGTTTAAAATGGAGGTCACCTGATTTCGGCAGCCAATGACTTTTTCCAATTTTTTTCAATGCCCCCGGTGTCGTAGTTCCTGTCCCACCTCCCCTGCGCTGTTATTGGTGCAAAAAAGGCGCCAGGGAAGGTGGGAGGGGAATCGAATTTTGGCGCACTTTACCACGCGGTGTTCGATTCGATTCGAACATGGCGAACACCCTGATATCCGATCGAACATGTGTTCGATAGAACACTGTTCGCTCATCTCTAGTTAGCAACAGAATTTTGTATGGCTCTCGCCGAATTACATTTTGAAATATGTTGCGTTCACGGCTCTCCTAGCCAAAAAGGTACCCTACCCCTGTTCTATTTGCTAGTCTCCATCCACCAGACAATACAATGCAGAATACAAATCATAAAATGGCAATATATTGTGTTATTCCTCATGCACATACACTATACTGTTTATGCACAACAAAACAAAACCCCTTTCCCCCCAAATCCTCATGTCAATGTTAAAATGCACTGGCCATACCTCATGTGTACTTCAAAACCAGCATGCTGCAAAACAGCAAACATTCAAGAAAATTCCAGTATATTACACACAAAACAATTCAACAAGACACATATGACTGCTATAAGGAAGAAGATACTCTCCACTTTCATATGTATAGATATTAGAGATGAGCGAACAGTGTTCTATCGAACTCATGTTCGATCGGATATTAGGCTGTTCGGCATGTTCGAATCGAATCGAACACCGCGTGGTAAAGTGCGCCATTACTCGATTCCCCTCCCACCTTCCCTGGCGCCTTTTTTGCTCCAATAACAGCGCAGGGTAGGTGGGACAGGAACTACGACACCGGTGACGTTGAAAAAAGTAGGCAAAACCCATTGGCTGCCGAAAACATGTGACCTCTAATTTAAAAGAACAGCGCCGCCCAGCTTCGCGTCATTCTGAGCTTGCAATTCACCGGGGACGGAGGTTTCCGTCCAGTTAGCTAGGGGTTAGATTCTGGGTAGGCAGGGACAGGCTAGGATAGGAAGGAGAAGACAACCACAACAGCTCTTATAAGAGCTAAATTCCAGGGAGAAGCTTGTCAGTGTAACATGGCACTGACAGGCTCAATCGCCGCAACCCAGCTTTCCCAGGATCCTGAATGGAATACACTGTCAGTGTATTCCCGTATACCCGATATATACCCCCGATACCCGTTCCAACGGTGTGCCCCCCCACCTTCACCCCAGAAATACCCTGCAAGTCCCCTAGCAATAGAATTGGGGCTATATACACCCACAATTTTTACTACTGGTATACAGTGCCATTGTCTGACTGGGAATTCAAAGAATATATTGGGAATACAAATACCCTCATTTCTTGCTACTGCCATATAGTGCCAGTTTCTGACTGGTAATTCAAAGAATATATTGGGGTTACGTGCACCCACAATTTTTACTACTGGTATACAGTGCCATTGTCTGACTGGGAATTCAAAGAATATATTGGGGTTATAAATACCCTCATTTCTTGCTACTGCCATATAGTGCCAGTTTCTGACTGGTAATTCAAAGAATATATTGGGGTTACGTGCACCCACAATTTTTACTACTGGTATACAGTGCCATTGTCTGACTGGGAATTCAAAGAATATATTGGGAATACAAATACCCTCATTTCTTGCTACTGCCATATAGTGCCAGTGTCTGACTGGGAATTCAAAGAATATATTGGGAATACAAATACCCTCATTTCTTGCTACTGCCATATAGTGCCAGTTTCTGACTGGTAATTCAAAGAATATATTGGGGTTACGTGCACCCACAATTTTTACTACTGGTATACAGTGCCATTGTCTGACTGGGAATTCAAAGAGTATATTGGGAATACAAATACCCTCATTTCTTGCTACTGCCATATAGTGCCAGTGTCTGACTGGGAATTCAAAGAATATATTGGGGTTACGTGCACCCACAATTTTTACTACTGGTATACAGTGCCATTGTCTGACTGGGAATTCAAAGAATATATTGGGGTTATAAATACCCTCATTTCTTGCTACTGCCATATAGTGCCAGTTTCTGACTGGTAATTCAAAGAATATATTGGGGTTACGTGCACTCACAATTTTTACTACTGGTATACAGTGCCATTGTCTGACTGGGAATTCAAAGAATATATTGGGAATACAAATACCCTCATTTCTTGCTACTGCCATATAGTGCCAGTTTCTGACTGGTAATTCAAAGAATATATTGGGGTTACGTGCACCCACAATTTTTACTACTGGTATACAGTGCCATTGTCTGACTGGGAATTCAAAGAGTATATTGGGAATACAAATACCCTCATTTCTTGCTACTGCCATATAGTGCCAGTGTCTGACTGGGAATTCAAAGAATATATTGGGATTACGTGCACCCACAATTTTTACTACTGGTATACAGTGCCATTGTCTGACTGGGAATTCAAAGAATATATTGGGGTTATAAATACCCTCATTTCTTGCTACTGCCATATAGTGCCAGTTTCTGACTGGTAATTCAAAGAATATATTGGGGTTACGTGCACTCACAATTTTTACTACTGGTATACAGTGCCATTGTCTGACTGGGAATTCAAAGAATATATTGGGAATACAAATACCCTCATTTCTTGCTACTGCCATATAGTGCCAGTGTCTGACTGGGAATTCAAAGAATATATTGGGGTTACGTGCACCCACAATTTTTACTACTGGTATACAGTGCCATTGTCTGACTGGGAATTCAAAGAATATATTGGGGTTATAAATACCCTCATTTCTTGCTACTGCCATATAGTGCCAGTTTCTGACTGGTAATTCAAAGAATATATTGGGGTTACGTGCACCCACAATTTTTACTACTGGTATACAGTGCCATTGTCTGACTGGGAATTCAAAGAGTATATTGGGAATACAAATACCCTCATTTCTTGCTACTGCCATATAGTGCCAGTGTCTGACTGGGAATTCAAAGAATATATTGGGGTTACGTGCACCCACAATTTTTACTACTGGTATACAGTGCCATTGTCTGACTGGGAATTCAAAGAATATATTGGGGTTATAAATACCCTCATTTCTTGCTACTGCCATATAGTGCCAGTTTCTGACTGGTAATTCAAAGAATATATTGGGGTTACGTGCACTCACAATTTTTACTACTGGTATACAGTGCCATTGTCTGACTGGGAATTCAAAGAATATATTGGGAATACAAATACCCTCATTTCTTGCTACTGCCATATAGTGCCAGTTTCTGACTGGTAATTCAAAGAATATATTGGGGTTACGTGCACCCACAATTTTTACTACTGGTATACAGTGCCATTGTCTGACTGGGAATTCAAAGAATATATTGGGGTTATAAATACCCTCATTTCTTGCTACTGCCATATAGTGCCAGTTTCTGACTGTTAATTCAAAGAATATATTGGGGTTACGTGCACCCACAATTTTTACTACTGGTATACAGTGCCATTGTCTGACTGGGAATTCAAAGAGTATATTGGGAATACAAATACCCTCATTTCTTGCTACTGCCATATAGTGCCAGTGTCTGACTGGGAATTCAAAGAATATATTGGGGTTACGTGCACCCACAATTTTTACTACTGGTATACAGTGCCATTGTCTGACTGGGAATTCAAAGAATATATTGGGGTTATAAATACCCTCATTTCTTGCTACTGCCATATAGTGCCAGTTTCTGACTGGTAATTCAAAGAATATATTGGGGTTACGTGCACCCACAATTTTTACTACTGGTATACAGTGCCATTGTCTGACTGGGAATTCAAAGAATATATTGGGGTTATAAATACCCTCATTTCTTGCTACTGCCATATAGTGCCAGTTTCTGACTGGTAATTCAAAGAATATATTGGGGTTACGTGCACCCACAATTTTTACTACTGGTATACAGTGCCATTGTCTGACTGGGAATTCAAAGAATATATTGGGGTTATAAATACCCTCATTTCTTGCTACTGCCATATAGTGCCAGTTTCTGACTGGTAATTCAAAGAATATATTGGGGTTACGTGCACCCACAATTTTTACTACTGGTATACAGTGCCATTGTCTGACTGGGAATTCAAAGAGTATATTGGGAATACAAATACCCTCATTTCTTGCTACTGCCATATAGTGCCAGTGTCTGACTGGGAATTCAAAGAATATATTGGGGTTACGTGCACCCACAATTTTTACTACTGGTATACAGTGCCATTGTCTGACTGGGAATTCAAAGAATATATTGGGGTTATAAATACCCTCATTTCTTGCTACTGCCATATAGTGCCAGTTTCTGACTGGTAATTCAAAGAATATATTGGGGTTACGTGCACTCACAATTTTTACTACTGGTATACAGTGCCATTGTCTGACTGGGAATTCAAAGAATATATTGGGAATACAAATACCCTCATTTCTTGCTACTGCCATATAGTGCCAGTTTCTGACTGGTAATTCAAAGAATATATTGGGGTTACGTGCACCCACAATTTTTACTACTGGTATACAGTGCCATTGTCTGACTGGGAATTCAAAGAGTATATTGGGAATACAAATACCCTCATTTCTTGCTACTGCCATATAGTGCCAGTGTCTGACTGGGAATTCAAAGAATATATTGGGGTTACGTGCACCCACAATTTTTACTACTGGTATACAGTGCCATTGTCTGACTGGGAATTCAAAGAATATATTGGGGTTATAAATACCCTCATTTCTTGCTACTGCCATATAGTGCCAGTTTCTGACTGGTAATTCAAAGAATATATTGGGGTTACGTGCACTCACAATTTTTACTACTGGTATACAGTGCCATTGTCTGACTGGGAATTCAAAGAATATATTGGGAATACAAATACCCTCATTTCTTGCTACTGCCGTATAGTGCCAGTTTCTGACTGGTAATTCAAAGAATATATTGGGGTTACGTGCACCCACAATTTTTACTACTGGTATACAGTGCCATTGTCTGACTGGGAATTCAAAGAGTATATTGGGAATACAAATACCCTCATTTCTTGCTACTGCCATATAGTGCCAGTGTCTGACTGGGAATTCAAAGAATATATTGGGGTTACGTGCACCCACAGTTTTTACTACTGGTATACAGTGCCATTGTCTGACTGGGAATTCAAAGAATATATTGGGGTTATAAATACCCTCATTTCTTGCTACTGCCATATAGTGCCAGTTTCTGACTGGTAATTCAAAGAATATATTGGGGTTACGTGCACTCACAATTTTTACTACTGGTATACAGTGCCATTGTCTGACTGGGAATTCAAAGAATATATTGGGAATACAAATACCCTCATTTCTTGCTACTGCCATATAGTGCCAGTGTCTGACTGGGAATTCAAAGAATATATTGGGGTTACGTGCACCCACAATTTTTACTACTGGTATACAGTGCCAATTTCTAACTAGGAATTCAAAATGCGCAAGGCTCCCGGAAAGGGACGTGGACGAGGCCGTGGGCGAGGTCGGGGGAATGGTTCTGGGGAGCAAGGTAGCAGTGAAGCCACAGGGCGTCCCGTGCCTACTCCTGTGGGGCAGCAAGCATTGCGCCACTCCACAGTGCCAGGGTTGCTTGCCACATTAACTAAACTGCAGGGTACAAACCTTAGTAGGCCCGAGAACCAGGAACAGGTCTTGCAATGGCTGTCAGAGAACGCTTACAGCACATTGTCCAGCAGCCAGTCAGACTCTGCCTCCTCTCCTCCTATTACCCAACAGTCTTGTCTTCCTTCCTCCCAAAATTCCGAAGCTTTACAGAACAATAACCCAAACTGTCCCTGCTCCCCAGAGCTGTTCTCCGCTCCTTTCATTGTCCCTCAACCTGCCTCTCCACGTCACGATTCCACGAACCTAACAGAGGAGCATCTGTGTCCAGATGCTCAAACACTAGAGTCTCCTCCATCTCCGTTCGATTTGGTGGTGGATGACCAGCAACCCACCCTCATCGACGATGATGTGACGCAGTTGCCGTCAGGGCATCCAGTTGACCGGCGCATTGTGCGGGAGGAGGAGATGAGACAGGAGTTGGAAGAGGAAGTGGTGGATGATGAGGACACTGACCCGACCTGGACAGGGGGGATGTCAAGCGGGGAAAGTAGTGTGGATGTTGAGGCAGGTGCAGCACCAAAAAGGGTAGCTAGAGGCAGAGGCAGAGGTCAGCAGCTTAGGCGAAGCCAGGCCACACCCGGAATCTCCCAAGATGTTCCAGTTCGTACCCAGCCCCGAAAAACTCCCACCTCGAGGGCACGTTTCTCGAAGGTGTGGAGTTTTTTCAAGGAATGCGCCGAGGACAGATATAGTGTTGTCTGCACAATTTGCCTCTCGAAATTGATTAGGGGCTCTGAGAAGAGCAACCTGTCCACCACTTCAATGCGCCGTCATTTGGAATCCAAGCACTGGAATCAGTGGCAGGCAGCAACGGCAGGACAAAGGCCGCCTGCCGTTCACGCCACTGCCACTGCCTCTGCCACTGCCTCTGCCACTGCCACTGCTGACTGTGCTGGCGATGCACTCCAGAGGACGAGCCAGGACACCACTTCATCTGCCTCCGCCACTTTGTTGACTTCTACCTCATCCTCCCCTGGTCCTGTCTTATCTCCTTCTCCTGCACCATCAAAGGCACCATCAGGCGTTTCTTTACAACAACCCACCATCTCTCAGACATTGGAGCGGCGGCAGAAATACACTGCTAACCACCCACACGCGCGAGCCTTGAACGCCAACATCGCTAAACTGCTGGCCCAGGAGATGTTGGCGTTCCGGCTTGTTGAAACTCCCGCCTTCCTGGACCTGATGGCAACTGCGGCACCTCGCTATGCCGTCCCTAGCCGTCACTACTTCTCCCGGTGTGCCGTCCCCGCCTTGCACCAGCACGTGTCACTCAACATCAGGCGGGCCCTTAGTTCCGCGCTTTGCACAAAGGTCCACTTGACCACCGACGCGTGGACAAGTGCATGCGGACAGGGACGCTACATTTCACTGACGGCACACTGGGTGAATGTAGTTGAGGCTGGGACTGCTTCCCAAACTGGCCCGGTGTACCTCGTCTCCCCGCCTAACATTCCTGGCAGGGACACGAGAAGAACACCCCCCTCCTCCTCCTCCTCTACCGCCTCCTCCTCCGCCACCGCCTCCTCCTCCGCCACCGCCTCCTCCTCCGCTGTTAGATTGACCCCAGCTACGAGTTGGAAACGTTGCAGCACTGGCGTTGGTAGACGTCAGCAGGCTGTGCTGAAGCTGATCAGCTTGGGGGACAGACAGCACACTGCCTCCGAGGTGAGGGATGCCCTCCTCGATGAGACGGCAATATGGTTTGAGCCGCTGCACCTGGGCCCAGGCATGGTCGTTTGTGATAACGGCCGGAACCTGGTAGCAGCTCTGGAGCTTGCCGGACTCCAACATGTTCCATGCCTGGCCCACGTCTTCAACCTAGTGGTGCAACGTTTCCTAAAGAGCTACCCCAATGTTCCAGAGCTACTGGTGAAAGTGCGGCGCATGTGCGCCCACTTTCGCAAGTCGACAGTAGCCGCTGCTAGCTTAAAATCTCTCCAGCAACGCCTGCATGTGCCACAACACCGGCTTTTGTGCGACGTCCCCACACGCTGGAACTCAACGTTTCAGATGTTGAATAGAGTGGTTGAGCAGCAGAGACCTTTGATGGAATACCAGCTACAAAACCCTAGGGTGCCACAAAGTCAGCTGCCTCAGTTTCACATCCATGAGTGGCCATGGATGAGAGACCTTTGTGACATCCTACGGGTCTTTGAGGAGTCCACAAGGAGGGTGAGCTCTGAGGATGCGATGGTGAGCCTTACAATCCCGCTCTTGTGTGTTCTGAGAGAATCCCTGATTGACATCAGGGATAACTCAGATCACACAGAGGAGTTAGGGATAGCATCCGATCCGTCACAGCTGGAGAGTAGGTCCACACATCTGTCCGCTTCACTGCGTTTAATGGAGGAGGAGGAGGAGGAGGAGGAGGAAGAAGAGTTGTCCGATGATGTGATGGTGATACAGGAGGCTTCCGGGCAACTTCGAATCGTCCCTTTGTTGCAGCGCGGATGGGTAGACATGGAGGATGAGGAGGAAATGGAGATTGAACTTTCCGGTGGGGCCAGAGGAGTCATGCCAACTAACACTGTGGCAGACATGGCTGAGTTCATGTTGGGGTGCTTTACAACCGACAAGCGTATTGTCAAAATCATGGAGGACAACCAGTACTGGATCTTTGCTATCCTTGACCCCCGGTATAAAAACAACATCTCGTCTTTTATTCCGGTAGAGGGGAGGGCCAATCGCATCAATGCTTGCCACAGGCAATTGGTGCAGAATATGATGGAGATGTTTCCAGCATGTGACGTTGGCGGCAGGGAGGGCAGTTCCTCCAGTAGGCAACCAAGTTCTCACCGGTCCACACAAACGAGGGGCACACTGTCTAAGGTCTGGGACACCTTGATGGCACCCCCTCGCCAAAGTGCCGCCACGGAGGGTCCTAGTGTCACCAGGCGTGAGAAGTATAGGCGCATGTTGCGGGAATACCTTTCCGACCACAGCCCTGTCCTCTCCGACCCCTCTGCGCCCTACACGTATTGGGTGTCGAAGTTGGACCTGTGGCTTGAACTTGCCCTATATGCCTTGGAGGTGCTGTCCTGTCCTGCCGCCAGCGTCCTATCTGAGAGGGTGTTCAGTGCAGCCGGTGGCATCATCACTGACAAGCGCACCCGTCTGTCAGCTGAGAGTGCCGACCGGCTCACTTTGATAAAAATGAACCACCACTGGATAGAGCCTTCATTTTTGTGCCCACCTGTGTAAAGCACCCCAACATGAAACTCCATGTCTGTACTCAACCTCTCCAATTCCTCCGCATCCTCATACTCATCCACCATAAGCGTTGCACAATTCTGCTAATACTAGGCTCCCTCCAACATGATTTCCCCCAACTCTGCTGGTTAGAGGCTCCCTCCACCCTGATTTCCACCAACTCTGCTGGTTAGAGGCTCCCTCCACCCTGCTTTCCCACAACTCTGCTGGTTAGAGGCTCCCTCCACCATGAATTTGCCCAAACTGGGCTGTTTAGAGGCTCCCTCCACCATGAATTGGTCCAAACTGGGTTTTTTAGAGGCTCCCTCCACCATGAATTGGTCCAAACTGGGCTGTTTAGAGGCTCCCTCCACTATGAATTTGCCTAAACTGGGCTGTTTAGCGGCTCCCTCCACCATTAATTGGTCCAAACTGGGCTGTTTAGAGGCTCCCTCCACCATGAATTGGTCCAAACTGGGCTGTTTAGAGGCTCCCTCCACCATGAATTGGTCCAAACTGGGCTGTTTAGAGGCTCCCTCCACCATTAATTGGTCCAAACTGGGCTGGTTAGAGGCTCCCTCCACCATGAATTTCCCAAAACTTGGCTGTTTAGAGGCTCCCTCCACCATTAATTGGTCCAAACTGGGCTGGTTAGAGGCTCCCTCCACCATTAATTGGTCCAAACTGGGCTGGTTAGAGGCTCCCTCCACCATGAATTGGTCCAAACTTGGCTGTTTAGAGGCTCCCTCCACCATGAATTGGTCCAAACTGGGGTGGTTAGAGGCTCCCTCCACCATTAATTGGTCCAAACTGGGCTGGTTAGAGGCTCCCTCCACCATTAATTGGTCCAAACTGGGCTGGTTAGAGGCTCCCTCCACCATTAATTGGTCCAAACTGGGCTGGTTAGAGGCTCCCTCCACCATTAATTGGTCCAAACTGGGCTGGTTAGAGGCTCCCTCCACCATTAATTGGTCCAAACTGGGCTGGTTAGAGGCTCCCTCCACCATGAATTTGCCCAAACTGGGCTGTTTAGAGGCTCCCTCCACCATGAATTTGCCCAAACTGGGCTGGTTAGAGGCTCCCTCCACCATGAATTTCCCAAAACTTGGCTGTTTAGAGGCTCCCTCCACCATTAATTGGTCCAAACTGGGCTGGTTAGAGGCTCCCTCCACCATGAATTGGTCCAAACTGGGCTGGTTAGAGGCTCCCTCCACCATGAATTGGTCCAAACTTGGCTGTTTAGAGGCTCCCTCCACCATGAATTGGTCCAAACTGGGGTGGTTAGAGGCTCCCTCCACCATTAATTGGTCCAAACTGGGCTGGTTAGAGGCTCCCTCCACCATTAATTGGTCCAAACTGGGCTGGTTAGAGGCTCCCTCCACCATTAATTGGTCCAAACTGGGCTGGTTAGAGGCTCCCTCCACCATTAATTGGTCCAAACTGGGCTGGTTAGAGGCTCCCTCCACCATTAATTGGTCCAAACTGGGCTGGTTAGAGGCTCCCTCCACCATGAATTTGCCCAAACTGGGCTGTTTAGAGGCTCCCTCCACCATGAATTTGCCCAAACTGGGCTGGTTAGAGGCTCCCTCCACCATGAATTGGTCCAAACTGGGTTTTTTAGAGGCTCCCTCCACCATGAATTTGCCCAAACTGGGCTGTTTAGAGGCTCCCTCCACCATGAATTGGTCCAAACTGGGCTGTTTAGAGGCTCCCTCCACCATTAATTGGTCCAAACTGGGCTGGTTAGAGGCTCCCTCCACCATGAATTTCCCAAAACTTGGCTGTTTAGAGGCTCCCTCCACCATTAATTGGTCCAAACTGGGCTGGTTAGAGGCTCCCTCCACCATGAATTTGCCCAAACTGGGCTGTTTAGAGGCTCCCTCCACCATGAATTGGTCCAAACTGGGTTTTTTAGAGGCTCCTTCCACCATGAATTGGTCCAAACTGGGCTGTTTAGAGGCTCCCTCCACCATGAATTTGCCCAAACTGGGCTGTTTAGCGGCTCCCTCCACCATTAATTGGTCCAAACTGGGCTGGTTAGAGGCTCCCTCCACCATGAATTTGCCCAAACTGGGCTGTTTAGAGGCTCCCTCCACCATGAATTTGCCCAAACTGGGCTGGTTAGAGGCTCCCTCCACCATGAATTGGTCCAAACTGGGGTTTTTAGAGGCTCCCTCCACCATGAATTGGTCCAAACTTGGCTGTTTAGAGGCTTCCTCCACCATGAATTGGTCCAAACTGGGGTGGTTAGAGGCTCCCTCCACCATTAATTGGTCCAAACTGGGCTGGTTAGAGGCTCCCTCCACCATGAATTGGTCCAAACTGGGGTTTTTAGAGGCTCCCTCCACCATGAATTGGTCCAAACTTGGCTGTTTAGAGGCTCCCTCCACCATGAATTGGTCCAAACTGGGGTGGTTAGAGGCTCCCTCCACCGTTAATTGGTCCAAACTGGGATGGTTAGAGGCTCCCTCCACCATTAATTGGTCCAAACTGGGCTGGTTAGAGGCTCCCTCCACCATGAATTGGTCCAAACTTGGCTGTTTAGAGGCTCCCTCCACCATGAATTGGTCCAAACAGGGGTGGTTAGAGGCTCCCTCCACCATTAATTGGTCCAAACTGGGCTGGTTAGAGGCTCCCTCCACCATTAATTGGTCCAAACTGGGCTGGTTAGAGGCTCCCTCCACCATTAATTGGTCCAAACTGGGCTGGTTAGAGGCTCCCTCCACCATTAATTGGTCCAAACTGGGCTGGTTAGAGGCTCCCTCCACCATTAATTGGTCCAAACTGGGCTGGTTAGAGGCTCCCTCCACCATGAATTTGCCCAAACTGGGCTGGTTAGAGGCTCCCTCCACCATGAATTGGTCCAAACTGGGGTTTTTAGAGGCTCCCTCCACCATGAATTTGCCCAAACTGGGGTGTTTAGAGGCTCCCTCCACCATGAATTTGCCCAAACTCTGCTGGTTAGAGGCTCAATCCACCCTGATTTTCAAAACAAATGTTGGTGCCAACCTCAACTTACTACAAGGGCCAAATTCACTGCTGGTGACAAGCTCTCCTCACTGCAAGTGCCAAATACACATGTTTCAAGGTGTTTTCCTACTGTCAGAGAGGTGGTATTGAGTGTGTAAAGTGTGTAGTTGTTAGGCTGTGATGTTGGGGTAATAGAGGGTCTTTGGTGTGTTAGATGCCCCCAGACATGCTTCCCCTGCTGTCCCAGTGTCATTCCAGAGGTGTTGGCATCATTTCCTGGGGTGTCATAGTGGACTTGGTGACCCTCCAGACACGGATTTGGGTTTCCCCCTTAACGAGTATCTGTTCCCCATAGACTATAATGGGGTTCGAAACCCGTTCGAACACACGAACATTGAGCGGCTGTTCGAATCGAATTTCGAACCTCGAACATTTTAGTGTTCGCTCATCTCTAATAGATATGCATTTAGCAATATAAAACATCATATAATGAAACAAGCATAATTCTCTTAATCAAATGCATGTAGCTAATAAGAAAAGGAGAGTATTTTTCATTAGAACTTTTGAAGTACAGTCTTCAATGTTATTTATCACAATGGATTTCGGACTGTAAGAATTTATTTATTAGTATATTTCAGGCAGTAATTCACAATGAGAATATATTTAATGTGAAAATACACTGCCGGCCATACAATAAAATGAAACTTCATATGATATAGGTGGTTAGGGAAGGTTATGTAGGAGGTCAGTGGTGACATTGTTTTAGAATTCCAAGATGGCTATCATGCCATATAGAAGAAACATAGCATTACTTCTTTGACCCTCAGCCTAGCCCTCTAGCCTCTAGCTAATGTAATGAATCACAGCAAGGAAGATACAGCTACAACCAACACTGGAGAATATGACAGTATCTCTAGTGAGAAAACTAATCATGACCAAGAATGGGATCTCCAATTGTGCACATCACTGCTTGGTTTCCTCATAAAAGTTTTTTTTTTAAATGTTGCAACACTTTTATAGTACTGTGACTCCAAGATGAAGAAATGAGGAACTATTATCTTCTATGGCACAGTCACATTCTGCCACTGTACTGGTTAAATTGACTCTAACAGTAGGAGGCTTAACCAAGAGATACGTTATCAGTGAAAAAGAGGAAAATAGAAAATGTATAATACCGTACACGGAGAGCACTCCATGCAGGGAGCCTACTTGGTCTAAGCAAAAACCTTCAAGGAAAATGCTTCAATCATGTTTCTTTTTCTAGGCACATTACTGACTGAATACAACTGCAACAGGACGTAAACATTTACAACCTTTATTTGTCCATATTAGCATGAAATGTAATATCTACATGGGATCACCAACAAGTCACTGTGTATATTGACTTGTATCACAGCAAACTGCAATATCTCTGATCAGGTTAAAGGATGTCTAAGGGTCCATTCACACGGAGGAAAATGGTGAGGAATTTGGTGTGGAATTTCAGCGCTGAAAAAAAAACCTCCTATTGACTTCAATTGGTTCCTTTTTCTGCTAGCAGAAAAGGGAACCCGTGGAAGTCAATGCTAGCAGAAAAAGGAACCAGTTGAAGTCAATGGGAGGCTTTTTTTCAGCGCTGAAATTCCACACTAAATTCCTCACCATTTTCCTCTATGTGAATGGACCCTTAGGACGGGGCCCAACGGGTCGGAAACGCCATGATTTGGCTGTGGTAAAAATTGTGGCGTTTTACAGTACTTGCAAAGTGGATGGTATTCATGCAAATGCCATGCCCACTTTGCGGAAAAAAATCACAATGCGGACACACTGTGATTTCCAAAACCGTCCGCTAAGTGGGGCTTCTATGTATTGCTAGGACAGATGGAATATTCAATCAAATTAACTCATTACGAAAACGCATGGTATAAATATGTAGACCCCACCCCATATGTATTATTAAAAGATGGAATTCAGAACCAACTGCCCAAAAAATAGGTTTCCAAAATTTGAGAATTCAACTTCAAGTGTGAGCTCGAAAAGAATTTTACTTGAAAAACTATATTTTGCAAAGTTCTATTGTCCAGATGAGTTGTCCAGTACTACAGGTGTTGGATTACATATATGTTTCTGCCACTGTATTCTCCCCGTACCCCGACTACTATATTTATATTGTTATTTAAACCTTTTAACTTCAATCCTTACTCGAGAGTGTTTCATATGGTGAATTATTCATATCTGCCCAATCTCCTTTATCAGTTTCAATTATAAGAAAAAATACTGTATGTCTTCTGAGCAGCTGACTAAAGAAACAAAAAAGTCAAATGACTCGACATAGTTTATAATGTGCTTTAGCTGTGTCATGAAATATATCATATACCTCCATTGGAAGGAAAATAACACCTGCTATCATTTGTCGCTGCCTTTGTTAAATTATTTATTATTTGTTATGAGCCAGTACTTTAAAAAGCCTCAAGCAAGAGATGTTGGTACGAGTAATATATCAGAAGGATCGGATGCTGCTAAGCATTATTTAACAGCAACATAATGGAAATGTGTCTTTAGGTTTCTGGCGATTCACAAAAGAACATAACTCTCAGCCCCACTAGAAAATGACATTAGCAAGAAGCTCAGACTTAATTTGGCATGAGCCCATTTAACCAGGTGCATGACTTGCTTTTACCAGCATAATGCTGATTTACATATGAGAAACATGGGATTCATTTTGTAAAGATGGATGATACAACAGTATAACTCTTACCTAGGTTTATAAATCATTTTCTTTTAAAGAAGTTATACACACAAGTACAGAACCTTTAAATATACATTTTTTTGCCTTCAGGTGTAACTTTCCTCAAAACATAATTTATGGTGCACAGCAGTTACAACATACAGTCATGGCTGTAAGTGTTGGGTGTTGGCATACCTGGAATTTTACCAGAAAATGAAGTATTTCTCTCAGAAAATGATTGCAATTACACATGTTTTGTTATACAGGTTTCTTTCCTTTGTTTGTATTGGAACAACATAAAAAGCTATTTTTTTTCATGAAAATCCCAAAGTGGGCCAGACAAAATTGTTGCCACTTTTTCAAAATTGTAGGTAAATAACTTTGTTTCAAGCACATGATGCTCATTCAAACTCACTTGTGACAAGTAACAGGTGTGGGCAATAACAAGAAATCACACCTGAAACCAGATTAAAAAGGAGAGAACTTGGATCAATCTTTGCATTATGTGTATGTGTGTGCCACACTAAGCATGAAGAACTGAAAGAGAAAAATAGAACTGTCTGAGGACTTGAGAACCAAAATTGTGTGAAAAATATCAACAATCTCAAGGTTACAAGTCCATCTCCAAAGATACTGATGTTCCTTTGTTCATGCGCACAGCATAATCAAGAAGTTTACAACCCATGGCACTGTAGCTAATCTCCTTGGATATGGACGGAAGAGAAAAATTGATGAAAGGTTGCAATGCAGGATAGTCCGGATGGTGGATAAGCTGCCCCAATCAAGTTCCATAGAAATTCAAGCTGTCCTGCAGGCTCAGGGTGCATCAGTGTCAAGGTGAATGAAATGAAACACTAAGGCAGAAGACCCAGGAGGACCCCACTGCTGACACAGAGACATAATAAAGCTACACTTCAGTTTGCTAAAATGTACATGAGTAAGCCAAAATCTTTCTGGAAAAATCTTATGGTTTAATGAGACCACAATAGAGCTTTTTGGTAAAACTCCTCATTCTACTGTTTACTGAAAATGGAATGAGGCCTACAAAGAAAAGAACACAGTACCAACAGTCAAATATGGAGGAGGTTCAATGATGTTTTGGGGTTGTTTTTCTGCTTCCTCTGGCACTGGGTTCCTTAACTGCGTGCAAGGCATCATGAAATCAGGATTTTGAATCACAAAATAGTGTCAGAAAGCCGGGTTTGCGTCAATGACCCCAAAAATATTTCAAAAAGTATCCAAAAACAGATGGAGCAAAACGCTGGAGAGTTCCGAAGGAGCCAACATTGAGTCTGGATCTAAATCCATTAAACACCTGTGGATAGATCTTAAAATTTCTGTTGGGAGAAGAGAATGCACCCTTCAAATATGAGAGAGCTGGAGCAGTTTACAAAAAAAAGAGTGGTCCAAAATTCCATTTGAGAGGTTTAAGAAGCTTCATGATGGTTATAGAAAGCGATTGATTTCAATTTTTTTTTAAAGGGTGTGCAACCAAATATTGAGGGTGACAGTAATTTTGCTAGGTCCAATTTTGGAAATTTGTGTAAAATTACATACTTTTTGGCTTTTTTTCTAATTTTTTTTGCATTATTCCAATAAATACACACAAGGGAAATAAACATGTGTATAACAAAACATGTGAAATTGAAATAATTTTCTGGAAGAATTTCAGGAGTGCCAAAACTTATGGCCATGACTGTATGTATGAACAGTATGCACTAGAAGGAACAGAGAAATATGACACTTATGAAAAATGTGCATCACATTGGGCATTGTTTAGAAGTGTTTAACTTTACAAAACATTTCTGAAAGAGAAGAGAACGAATACGGCGCAGATTTTCTTGTGTAAGGTAGACCAAGTATAAAATGGTATAAATTTAAGATAATTTGTCTCTTCAATTAGCGAGACATGATTTATGTGTGCTTATTGTTTGCCAAATTGTGTAGGGTTTTTTATGCGTGTATCAAAGATTTGTTCCTTACAGCCTGCAAGTTAAGTATTTTGTCTACATGTATTGTGCAAAATTTTTGTCAACATGTTTTTTGCTAAACATTCGTCTCATGTGAAGCCTGACACCCTTGGTTGGATGGTATTTGAGTAAGAATTTTGGAGCTTCTACAACCCTCCATACTTATGAAGATTCGTTTGACAGATTTATAAATATGTCTAAAACTATGAATGGGATTGACAGTAATTATAAACGTGTCCCAGTGTGTAGAGTAAAGTAGGAAATACCTGCAACATGCAATGTCTGACAATCATGTTTGTCTAAAGAAAAGTTATATGTTTAATATCCAGTTGGTGTTGTAATATTAAAAGGGTAATCCGATATATAACACCGATGGCCTATCCTACGGATTGGCAATTAATATTAGATCTGTGAGAGTACAGCACCCGGGACAGATCATTGTTACCGAGACAGCGCAGCTCATGGGATTCTTTACATATCACAAGCTGTTCTGCTCACCCGCTGTACAGACTGTAGAAGTGAGTATCGGTACTCAAAATACTATTTCCATTCATGGAAACATACTGAATAAAACTCAAATTTATTAGGCAAATACACATAACAGTGAGCTAACTATAATTATCAGTCTATGCTATCTTCTGAGATATCTGCATAATAGTATTATAATAATATTACAGCAGAAATGATCACTGAGTGTAATGTGGTTACATTCCTCAAATTATAAATTATCATCACAGGGAATAAATCCCTATACACATAGATATCTATTTAGGAGGTGTAACTCTCAGTGCCTAATTTCTGAATTCTATCTCCTATAGGACAATGTTCACATTATCCTGCTATGTCTAATAGTCTCAATGTTTTGCTCCATTCTATAGAATCAAGGTGCCTGCAGTACTTCCTTGAAACTCAATAGAAATTTTGCCCATAAGAGATCGCACAGACTGCTCTAAAAAGAATTACATCCTAGCAACAGGTTTCACCCACATCATGGGCGACCTCAGGGGTATAGGGTAAAGCACTATTACTCGCAGAAATTACCCTTTTAAGTGGTCGGTAGATCATGTCAGCCCCCTAATAGCCACTAGAAATAATTCTCTTAAATTGACAGTGTATCTAAACCAAACACTGGTAAAAAGCTCTATCATCCACACCGAATAACATCAGCATATACCTTTGGACACCCACATTTTTGCAGCTATACATATATGTCAGAGAAAATAGTGTGTCAAGTTATGGTACCCAACTTAACACACGCTAATGAGAGAATGTATAGCGAAGAAGACTTATTGGTAGTGAACAGCCAAAGATTATGGTTATAAAAAAATATTATAATCTGGTCTTTCAAGATATGTGACATGGTGCATAAAAACTAAATAGTGATAAAGGTAATTGTATACACCACAATTTTTTTCATATTACATATCATAGAGGTAGAACCATTAGGGAGACATTAGTGCATAGCCATTACCAGAAACTAGAATTACCAAATTCAAATAACTGGTTACAATCCACTGTTACAGATTTGTTCCCTAGTGGGGACTGCAAGTTTTATAAATTTCTTACTAAACAAAAGACATTTTGTTGTTTTGGACCCACATCATATATTGTATTGCTGCAGCAAAAGCCACTTGATTTTAGGAGCTTTTTGCAGTGGTGGCTTTCAGGGATCATACACTGTTCAATTCCCAAGAATGAAATTCAATAGTATTTTTTGTGCCTTATGGTCTCAGCATTAAAGGGGTTGTCCTATCTCAAGGATCCTATCTATACTGGCAGCTTATGTAAATTCAAGACTTTTTCTAAAAAATATTGTTTTAGAAATGCTGCTTTGTTTACCTGCTGTGTGAACTTATTTCTCCCATTGTTTACACAGTGTTTCCATAACCATGGACCTGTGGACAAGTGACATCACTTGCTCACGGCAGGACAATCAGCTCAGCTAATTGCACTAATTGCTGATAAAGTCCTGTCTGTTATGTCTCTATGTAAACACACAGATAACACTTAGTCTGTTCTCTAGAAGCATGTGTACATTATCTGATCTGCATAAGTATTTTGATACCTCAGTGTCTCGTTCAGCAAGCTGGGAAGATAGGGAGAAAGGGAGAAATACAGGAAGTTAGAAGAGACAGCAGGCAAACTGCTGAAACACTGAGATGGGAAAACCCCTTTAGGCCGGGGCCCCACAGGCTGGAAATTGAAACGCCGTGGGAGAAATTGGAGTGTTTTACAGTAACTGCAAAGTGGATGGTATTCATGTGAATATATATATATATATATATTTGACAGACAAAAGTTTATCAGGTGAAACACTTACTCTTTTAGAGACAGGAGCTTGGCGAAACACATAGGTAGCCAGCAAACTATGTCTGCTAGGAAAGGCAGTATGCTAGCAAATGCAGAGCGCAGGCATTGCAACCATCAAAATTGTGTTCTTTAGTAGTCAGTATTGTATGTGTTCATGCACTCCAAGGTTAGGTTCACACCTGTGCCTGCTCTCCGCTGGGGGATTCTGTTCACCATTCGGCTTGAAAAATGCAGAGAGAGAAGTGCCTTTTTTGGGTGGCAACCAGGCGGAAATCCGGCAGACTCCATTATGGTCTATATTCTTTTTTACACAGGCTAGCTTTCCTGAATGCAGGAAAATATTTTACAATACCCTCTACATTGTTCCTCATAGTACTACATGGTCTGTGATTGAAATTTGCAAAGCCATCTTAATCTGTCCTTGCAGATTTGTAATTACATTCAGTTAAGACAAATCTGCAGAGTTTATGTGCTAACATTTAATTGTTATTTCATTTATTTAGTAACACAATTTACAAATTAGCATTTAACAAACCTTGAAGCTACTCAGCTAATGGAAGCAGGAGCTCTACCTGATTATCCAGAATTAACGTAATTAGGTATTAGGAGGAAAGCAATGTCATCTTGCTTCTGTGAAGTTTTACAGAACTGCATGACTGAGTGGAGGAGGGGTATTCATTAAGAATGCTAGATGTAAAAATACAGTGCATGTATAGTATTGGAAACTAAACCTGAAAGTAGAAGATCAAAGCATTGCATTATAGAGGTAATATATATGTTATGCCCCCTATTTAAATCTAATGGGTGTTTAATGTATTTCTTGTAACTTAGCACAGTGCCTCCATCTGAGTCTTGACCAAGAAGCAGCAAAAAGTCATTGCAAGATCAGTGTGAGAGCAATTGGCATGGCTAAAACTGTAGTTGGCATAGATGGCTCCCATAACACCAAGCGTCAATCTTTGAGTCAACAAGAGACAAGAATTTAGAACAGACCTAGCTGAGAAGCACGTGTTTTTTTCAGTGGGACAGTTGAAGTTCCAACCCAACACCATTGTCTTCCTAGTGGTAGCAAGACAAGTATGAAGGAGGATTCCTCCTCTGGGCTTCTCTGACCAAGAACCATGAACGACCAGAAGGCAGGCACAGATGAGCTATTATACCCTGCATTGCACTGATGTCAGACAATAACTAGAAATGAGCGAACCTCTCAAGATTTGTGTAATTTCGAGTTTGGGTGGCTCTGCTCTAGCTCTGTAAGGCAAACATAGCCAAACGTATGTAAAAGTGACATGTATGTCTATGAAAAAAAGGATGATAAGTAATGAGAAACATTGTGCTGCCCCTTGCTTTTACTAAAATTTAAAATGCTCCAAATATGTGGCTATGTGTCTAATTAAAAAATGATTAAGAATTGGCTTTTCAAAAATTAAAAAAAAACACCAAAAATTATCCCTTTATGGGAGCAGATGTGAAGCCAAAATGTGTTTTTTTTTTGTTTTTTTTTATGTTAACACTTTGGCAACAACAGTGTGGTATAGTGTTATATGATGGACCAGACTATAGGACATATCTGACTGAGTGGTTGAAGTGGTGATAGCTGTGGTAATATGAGTTGTAGAGATGGGTGAATCAGTTTGCAACGGACTGCATTCAACTCCAATATTCTGAATTGTTTGTCTTTTAACTAAACTAAACAATGGCCAACGCCGGCAACAATATTATACCCTGGGGACTTTTAAGACCCCAGAGTTTAATAGCTGGAGGTCCAGGGAAGCGATGAAAATAGAAAAAACATTTATACTCACCTTGTGGCATCCGGTGCTTTATGACTTCCTCCTTGCTGCGTCTGGTGATCTTCTGTGACATCAGGTGCCCAAGGTCTGTGATTGGGCCTTAGTGGTGACAAGGGCATGCCAAGCGTCATTTCTGCACACCCTCATAATTTCCAGCTCAAGATTTTCCACTAATTCCTTTTCCAGAATGACTACCAGTATTAGTACCAAAATCCCTGCCACTTCTACGTCCACCACCAACAGTCATGTCTTCCTCCTCTGCTTGTAAATCATGCTGACTGTTCTCATTCAGTTCAAAAAGGAGGAAGATTAATTTTATTCAGATTAACGCAGGTTTTGAGATTGAAAATCTTGAAAAGAAACATATTTTTTCAGTTCAGCACACTCTGTTACACTGTGTATCGGGTGTGCAGAGCAGGAAAAAAACCTTAAATAAATATTTTTTTTAAATTAGTGCAGGCTTCCAGACTGAGCAACAAAAAAACAAAATATAAAAAAAATATATAAACAAATATTTTTTTTCAGATTAGCACACTTTGTCACTCTGCATATTGGATGGAGAGAGCACACAAACACAGAATACATAAGAATTTTTTTAAGATTAGCGCAGATTGTGAGACTTATATTGGGTAAACAACAAAGAAAAACGCTTGAAGGTTATTTTTCCTGTTAGAACAGCAGTTTCTATTTATTTAAGGAAAAGAAAATTAAAATTTTGCCCCCCAAAACTTAGATTTTTCAGCAATAACACTTATTGCCTGTAAAAACTATGTTTAACCTCTTTGTATACAGATGAAACTGTTCTATAGCCCAAAAGACTTAGAAAAAAAAATATAGATTTTTGGAAATGAAAGGGTTAACTGACCTGTCTATCACTCCTAATATCTATCATTAATCATTAACTAATCTGACTAAACTGTCCTATTCCTAAGATTCTTCTGCGCTATTGCAAGAGTGGTTTCACACGGAGTTACGCTCTGCTCATTCAGACACTTAAACACTAGAGATGAGCGAACACTATTCGAAACAGCCATTTCGAATAGCACGCTCCCATAGAAATGAATGGACGTAGCTGGCACGCGGGGGGTTAAGCGGCCAGCTGCCAGCAAAGTGTTCGCTCATCTCTAGTAAAAACGTGTCTAAGTGACTGCTGTAAAACAGAATCCCATAGACTTCAATGTGTGCAGGTCTTATGCGTGCTATACATTGAAATCAATGGGCTTAAAAGCCTCCCATTGATTTCAATGTGAAGCGCACGTAAGACCGGCACACATTGAAGTCTATGGGATTCTGTTTTAAAGCGGTCACTTTGACATGTATTTACTTGTCTGAATGAGCAGAGCGTAGCTCCGTGTAAAACCACCCTAAACCTTTGAGAACTTAGTATCATGCAGTGATATGAATAACAGACCCACCTGCACATTCGGCATATACGCGCGCTTCCCATTTAAATCAATGGGCTCTGTTTTGAAGCGCTGCGCTCGAACACGTGTATACGTGTCTAAATGAGCGTCGCGCTTACGCCATGACAAGGGGCCCTTACAGTGTTTTTTGCATCAATGTAATGGGCTATAAGTCATCTCTTTGCCATTTGAGATACAGCCAGCCGTTGGTGCAATATTAGTCATCTCTCCTAGGGCAAACTTTAGGACTGGGGAATACCAAAGATTTGGGATCCCAGGTATATGTTGCTTTTGGGTTTTGGAGGTCTTTTTGGAATGAGAATGGCAGAATAGTATGTCATTCCGAACATTGACCAAAAAAGACACCAATACACTATCTGGAGAGAATATTTTAATAAATTTAATATATTTATACCCAAGATATACATTTTTTAAAGCATATCAATAAAAAAAATTATTATTTTATTATTTTTACCATTTTTTTCACATATAATTGGATTACTTTCCATTACTTTGCTTTCATTAAAGTCCAAACAATTTAGAATATTTGGGGCGAACCTGGCTCATTATGAATTGGTTTGCCCTTCTCTAACAATAAACCAGCCGTCTGTATTCTTTAGTGTTACACCACTGCAATATACTGTACAGCATACAAAATACTAACATAGTGATATTGGAATACTATAATAGAGAACCCAGCTGTTAGACCTGAATCATCAGTATTTGAAGCCTTCCTACATAAGCTAATGAAATATGTTGGTAAACATGCTAGGTAATTAATTAGACAAAATGTACTAGTAACCAGATTACATGAGTGAGACGTGAGAGCAGATGCACATCCCATTTACTAAGGTTAAGGATGCAATCAAATTCAAAAGCCATCAAGATGATATATCTGCCAAATGTTTGGGCAATTATTATGTATATGAACAAATCTGCAGACAAAGTGTATAAAGAGGAATCTGGTTCAGTTTTTAAAATTGTAAGATATTATAATGGTTTGTTAGATTTTGAAATTCATTTGCTAGATTATATTCTGAAATATCTGAGAAATATCATCAGTATGGAACACAGTGTAAAAAAACTAATATTTTAACTTAAAGAGGTATTCCCATGTACATAACTATTTTTAAATTTGTAGATAATTAAAAGTTAAACATTTTTGCAACATTGTGCAGAGTTTTAAAGATATTCTCAAAATATCTTCTGGTGACAGTTTTGTTGTCTTGATCGGTTGTCAGTGGATACGGCCATGAATACAGGAACTTTCTAAGGTCAGAATCAGCTATGATTTCCTTATTGTGGCCGTGATATCTTCTCATACATGTAGCCCTGCCCTATAACCCAGCTACAATAAGAAATCATTGGCAAGTCTCAGACCATAGAAAGTTTCTACATTGGTGGTCATATCCATTGGAAACCGATCAACACAACAGACTTAGGAAATCTTTAAAACTCTGCAGAATTTTTAACTATTTAAATTTTCAAAAATGTTTAACTTTTAAGTATCTACAAATGATTATGTTCATGGGAATACCCCTTAATTACAATAGAATACAGACCTGAAATACTATTGTGACATTATTACAATAAAATACAATCTAGGAATAAAATCAAACATTGCAACAGACTGTAAATAAACACAAACACTTTATTGGTATCACAATAGAAACTTGCTTGGAAATAAATACTAAGGTTATTGGTCGACTAGTTGTCAGTGTTTAACCCCTTCCTTTTGTAGCCTTTTTTCGATTTCAATTTTTTGCTCCCAATCTCTCATAGGCCATAACTTTTTTATAGCTTTTTCAGGGCTTATTTTTTGTGGTACCAATTCTTATACAAATTGGTATTATTTCATATTCTGTTCTATTCTGGGAAACTAAAAAAGATTACTGTATTTTTCGGACTACCAGACCCATTTTTTCCCCCAAATTTGGGAGGAAAATGGGGAGGGGGGGTGTCTTATAGTCTGAATGTTTTCAGGATCACATCATTCTGACCCTTGGTTTGTCCTTTGGATATTCATTTGACTGCTGATTCTGCCATTTACATACCCGTTCGGATTTGTCTCTTGGCTTTCTACTGGATATCACTTTTGTTTCCTGATTCTTCCTGACTCTGATGTCTGACATGGTTTTCACCCTTTGTTAGACTATTCTCTTGTTTCTGACTTGCCCCATAAGTCAATTGTGGGTTCTGGTTTGGGTTGCAGGTTGCAGAGCATTTATTATTTGTACAGTTACTATTTGGTGACAATTCAGACTTTCAGATTCTGAAAAGTCCAACTGGCCTTGCGGCCAGCGCTGGTGAACACATCTGAGGGTTTGTCTTTGGCTCACAATGCTGTGCTGACTTTAAGTAGCTTTGTTCTACTGCTCGTTGTTATCACCTTGTCTCACAGTGGTCTCCAGACAGTATAATGTTCCACAGTGGCCCCTCCACACAGCATAATGTCCCATAGTTGACTATAATGCCCTATATTTTTGTCTCCGCATGATTCATGTGGACACCCCACGGAAAACAAATGGACCCCATTATAGTCTATGGAGTCCGTGTGGGTTCTCTGCTAACCGCTTTTTAATGTGTTCGGTATTCTCAAGCGGACTTCCCGAACTGAATACTGAACACAGATGTGTTCCAGGCCTCAGCCTTATAAATTGCTTTTAAACCTTTATAATACAAAACAGCAAGGTAACTTGGTTCCAATAGTGTTTGACTTTTTTTACTCAGGTGTTTCAGGTGAAGGGCTTATCCACATTGCTGTATTATGACTCCATTTAGTAATGGGTCTTTCATAGATGTACAGTACCTGAGGTCTCAGTTTTACTGTAGCTCCTAATACCTCTGATTTTAAAAACAACATGTTCCAGCAGAGCATCTCCATACATAAGATATCTGAAGAAATCTGCATGGCAGCACAAGAGGGCTAGTAGTGAGCTACAGTAATAGCCTGCATGCATTGCCGTAGAGGCTCTGTGTATTCAGCTGTGCAACGCTCATGAACTTAAGGCCCCACATAGCGGAAACGCAGTGGAAAAAAACCACTGAAAAAGCTGGTTAATCCCAACTACACTTCCAAACGATATGTTTTTTGAAACAGCAGCATGTCAATTTTACTTTCCGAAATGCAAGCATTTTTCCTAAGGAATTAATAAGAGAAATAAAACAGAGAAAAACGCAATGAACATTTTTTTTTTCTGCAGCATTTTTTAATTGCTGTTGGCTACTTAGGGCCTTAACCTAAAACTCAAAATAGCAAATCTTTTAATTGCACAATAAATTAATAAGCTTTATTCACATAACACCACAGATCCCCATTTAATCATCTGACTCAAGATTGTAGAAGTTTACTACAATGAGTGCCATAAATTTTGCATCTGGTTAATTGTAATACCATTTATTTCCCAATGTTAATACTATTATAATGAGCAATCTGCACAAACAATGAAATCTTCAGTCACTTTTACTTTGCAATAATGTTGGGAGACAGGTTTTTCATTTACTACTATGGCGCATTGTTCATGGTAGCTGGTTTTCGAAAGGCTGTTACAACTTTACTTTGTGCTGTATCATACATAGAAGCCCTTATACTGATCTTGGTACGATTTTAAGGAAACATGTTGACATTGGCTTTCATTTACTAAACATGTTTCATATTTAGACGGAATAACTTTAGTCCAGTTAGTATTCATCACAGCGGTGCTTGCTTGATATGGTGGAACTTTAAGACACTTAAACCAATTAATGGTTAGATTTACACCAGTATTTTTCTCCAAAAAATGGCACATGTAATGAGCTGGCTCATTTTAAGACTTGACAAAACACCCTTCCATAACTAAAGACTTTTAAAAGTATATAGCAAGGCACATTTATAGGAACCCAGTGTTATATAACATAATTATAATATATTTATATAGCACCAACATATTCTGCAACACGTTACAAATTAGAGGGTACATGAACAAACAATATGAAACATTACAACAGGACAAAGAATTAACATATCAAACAATAGGAATAGGAGGCCCTGCTCACTAGAGCTTTCAATCTATGAGTAAATAGGGAGACACTAGAGGTAAGTGGACTTGCTTAGTACAAATGTCCAGCCATCTTTTAATAAATAAGGTCATATATCTGAAGCTGTAGGAGCTGTGAATATACAGATACTCAGTGCATGGAGTGCAGGGTAACTTCTAAATGGAGGGTCAGGTTCTAAGGAATGGAGTAGAAAGGATAGTTTAGTATACGAGATGTTAAATTTCTACTGATATGATCAGGTCACGAGAGAAACCTGCCTAAATAGAAGTGATTTGAGGGCATATTTGAAGCTGCTGTAGTTGGGTATTAATCTGATTATCCAGCATTCGAAAGTATCAGTGCAGCTCGAGAAATGTCTTGGAGATGAGAGTGGGATGTTCGGATAATAAAGGATACAAGTCTAATGTCATTGGCAGAACAGAGAGGATGGTTATGGTGGTAGACAGTGATGTGAGAAATTGTAGGGAGACGCAGCGCTATGGATAGATTTATGGGAAAAGTGTGATAATTTTATACTGTATTCTGTGGTAGATGGGCAACTAGTGCTGCAACTGGCACAGTATAGATTGCATGTGTGTACTAGTTTGACAGAAAGATAAGTCTGACAGCTGTATTCAGGACAGATTTTAGAGGGGAGCGTTTAGTAAGAGAAGATCAATTAGAGAATTGCAAAAGTCAAGATGAGAGAGAATCAAAGTGAGGATTTTATATGTTTCTACAGTGAAAAAAGGGCAGATTCTAGAGAAATTTTATAGGTGAAGGTGACAAGAGTGTGCAAGTGTCTGAATATGTGCGGTAAAGATGAGATCCAAGTCAAATACAACCCCAAGACAGTGGGTGTGCTGCCTCGGTGTGATAGTAAGATTACAGACAGAAATGAAGATATCAGGATTAGGTTGGATAGTAGATGGAGTGAACACATGAAGTTCAGTTTTTTGAGACATGATATTAGAGACAGCAGAGAGACAGTCACTGGTCTTCTGTAGTAGTGCAGGGGTGATGTTACGATATGAGGTATATAGTTGGGTGTCTTCAGCATAAAGATGGTACTGAAAACAAAATCTAGTGATGGTTTGTCAAATAGGGGCTGTGTAGAGAGAGAAGAGAAGGGGGCCTAGGACAAAGCCTTGAGAAACCCCAAAATCAAAGGGAAGAGGAAAAGAAATAGCACCAGATAATAGGGAGAAAACCAAGAGAGACTGGAGTCCTTACTGCCAATACAGTGGCGCATAGTGAGGAGCAGTTGGTGATCTGCAGTGTCAGATGCTGCTGAGAGACCCAGAAAAATAAGAAATGAATAGTTTCTTTTAGATTCAGCTGTCAGGGATCATTGTAGACTCTTGTAAAGGCCATTTCTGTAGAGTACAGTGCACAAAAACCTGAGTGTAAGGGGTCCAGAAGAGGGTTAGGAGAGATAATAGATTTGGTGGGAATAGACCAAGCGTACATGGAGATCATAGATGAAGAGGAGGTTATAGACAAGTCAATAGCAGTGCAGGGTGAATTAAAGGAGCGTTTAATTTTGGTATTGAGGTTATGGCATGTTTGAAGGAAGAAAAGAGTCCAGAAGAGAGAAAGAGGTTAAAAATTTTAGTAAGGTGAGTGGTAACAGCAGGAGACAGAGACCGGAACAGGTGTGAGGAAATAGTCACTTGTGCAAGTACAAGAAGAAAGGAGCTAGGAGACTTCTTCTGTTACTGGGTAAAAGAATGAGAATTCACAAGAACTGATACTGCATGGAGATTGGATTATTTCAATTTTGTCTTTTAAGTACCTGACCATATCATGAGTACTGAGGTCTATGAAAGGTGCCTGAACCTTCATTGTAAGGATGTAGTAAGTAATTTACAGTTATTAGAGAGACAAGAGATGAGAATGGTGAAGTAAGCATGTTTGGCAAAGTGAAGGAAGAGCTCTCCAAATTTGCTTAAGCTCAGAAGGCCTTTAAGAATATCTACCGCCAGTGTTTGCAAAATCTGTGCACTTTACTGTTTTCATAAAAAAAAAAAAGTACGTTTTACAAGTTATTCCTAGTCTATGTCAATCCTGTGTCACACCTCCATGGGCACCTCAATCACGTCATCAGACAGGGTGTGGTTTTGGGGAGACTTCTACCTCCATCATCAATCGTGCAGGCTCCTTCTTCACTGTACACTAGTGGGGGAACTAGTGGAGAAAAGCCTCACCACAGTGAACACCACAAACACTGTGACCTCTAGCACCCTCATCCTTTCAGTGATTCCATTGGCCTAACATTACCTACAACCCCGGGCTGCTGCACAAGCTTTGTTCTTTCTCGTATAAATCCGTAATACATCTCTATCAAGCAAATTATGCCAAAATGAAGTTACCCAGAACTTACCAAAAATTCTAGCACAAGGACATTAGAGAATGCAGGTAATTGTCTAATTTTAAAGATGTAATGTATTATCTTTCTAGGTTTTGCAGCAAATTTTATGTACTCGTAGGTATAAATTGCTTTTCTGAAGCACAAGACCTGTATATGAGCCTTCTCCTTCTTACTGTGTATGTGAATGGCAGATACAACTCATTACTGGAGATCTCAAGTAAGACGTAGAAATTAAAGGATATAATCAAGTAGCGGCTTCCTGGCATTGGCAAGATTCCCTGATACAGGCACAGTCAGATGACGAGTACAGGTGAAGCAAGAGTCAGGAGTATTTTACAGAATAAAATATAATAGACACCTAATCCCGATTTTATGTCAAAGCCTCTTTCAGGCATGTTTGTTCTTCCGCCATCACTTTAGCTCCAGCTCCCAGCTGCTTCTAGACACATAACTTAATGAAAACAGATGCTGTTTGGTATTCAAAAATGCAAATCTGATCAAGTCTATGTGAGTATCTGTTTAATGCAAACCCCTCGATGACTCGAGCCGAGACTGGATGCTTTTACACTAGTCAGCTAAGACCATATTCCATTTTAAATGGGTTGTCTGTACAATTACAGTTTATTGATGTGAGTATAGAAAACACCTGCAGCAATTTGTTCCTTCTAAGATCAGATCTCAGAGACATTGCTCGGCTACTGGGACAGTTCTGTGCATTTAGGACCAGGAAGACGTAGAATGCTACAGTATGCAGCAATAGCTTGTCCCAGATGTACTAGATATGAAAAACACTTTCCTTATTCAGTAGCTGCTACAGGGAGCTAAACTACTGCCACATTAATACTTTCAGCCTATTTCAAGCACTAGTCTCTGTACATATTAAAGTCTGATACTTGTACAATATACTTTTGTGTCATACTGCACATCCAAGGTACTGGTCATGTGTAGGCCATTTTAATAAATTGGTGAGCCCAGTGCTAAGATTTCATGAGTGCCCCCCCCCCATCATTTAAGACATATTTCCAGACTTTCAGAGGTCACATAGACAAACAAATCGGGTTCAATGGCCCAGTGTTATTCAACATATCCTTCAGAATCCACTTATGTCACCTCTGTGAACAAAAAGCACGTGTCTAGACTGAGGAGTATATTTTTATCCTACGGATGGCAATGGGTACGGTATTCATCATTTTATCACATGTCAGACAGCAGGTTGTTTATGCAGTAGTTTATGCAGTAGTGTTTATGCTCAAAAGTATATTTGGGCGAAATTATACAGCATAGCTTACTGTTCTGTAATGTTTCCTTAACTCCCATTCATTTTAATGAGAGTTATGGAAACAGCAGAGATCAGAGAGGTATACTGTTTTCATAACCCGACCATTGAGACTAGTCTGGTCAGCAAGATCACAGTACAGTTAGAGCTGGAACATGGAATGTTAAGTGGTAAATTTTGGAGATCGGTGAAGATCGAAGAGGCAAGGTGCTTTATGAAGGTTAGTAGAAGCCTCGACAGGGGGGAGGCTGTGGATATAGTGTTCCTGGACTTTATAAAGGCGTTTGACACTGTACCTCCTAAATATTTAATGGGTAAAATCAAGTCCATTGGCTTGGAAACTATAGCTTGCAATTGGATTGAAAAGAGGTTAAAATATCAGAGAGCTGTGGTAAATGACTGCAGCTCAGACTGATCCTCTGTTATAAGCGGTGTACCACAGGGTTCAGTGCTGGGTCCGCTATTATTTAACTTATTTAATAACAATATAGATGATGGGATTGATAGCACAGTCTATGGAGGATGTACACAGGTTAAAAGCAGACTTGGACAGGCTTGAGTGTTTTGCCATTCACTTGGAAAATGATGTTCACTGTGGATAAATGTAAAGTTATGCATCAGGGTAAAAATAATCCACATGCAACATATGTCCTAGGGGAGTAAAGCTGGGAGAGTCACTGGTAGAGAAGGATCTGGTTGTATTTGTAGATCATTGATTAAATAACAGCATGCAATGTCAATCAGCTGCTTCTAAGGCTGGCAGGATACTGTCATGTATTAAAGAGGACCTTTCATGTCCTCATGAAAGTGTGATTTTATACACCGATAGGAGCCAACAATGCAATGAATTCAGCACGTTGTCAGATTTCCCGTTTTGTGCCCATGATGGTGGAGATATCAGTATTTTCGGGGGGTTGGGGGAGGATGTTTCTCATAGCCCATGACGCTGAGCTATGAGGAAGCAAGCTGCAGCAACAAAAATGCTGTGGAAAAAACGCACCGAAACGTATTGTGGCTTTTTTGCTCAGCATTTATGACTGAGTTTCTGTCCATATTATACCTAGTCCACTGGCATTTTCCATAGGTATAGGAATTAGCCACAATCCCATCCACTTTGCAGGTACTGTAAAACACTGCAGCCAAAAAACTATTGTCACAAGCAGGAGCCCCTGTCTTCCTACTGCACATTGCAGATACTGTGAGATATTGTATTGTGTTGTTCAATATTTAAAGAATTTCTGAAAAAAAACAAAACCTAAAAACACTGTCTTGTAAGTAAACAGAGAATATAATACAATTCTGCAGCAGAATCTGCAAGCATAAAAGCTGCATTTCTTCAACGTGGGGCCTCAGCCTTAAGAAAGGTGCAATAGCAATATATTGCTGCTGGTCACTGAAATACCATCCATAACATCCATAACATTCATAGACTCTAATGGATCATCTTGACATTTTTATGACACTTTAATGGGTTTTTGATAGCATAAATATTTAGCAATATATGCAGTTGTATGAGACAAGTATAATGTTTACATACGTAATATAATGTCAAATGTAAGTGAATAAAATGTCTTTTACTCTATATTACCTTATTATTATCGCTACATTATTGTATATAACCTGTACTGTAGTAATGAGAATGGATAACACTAACTTACAGTATGTGCACAAAGCTTAGTCCACAAATGGCCATTATGGCAATGTCCCTTCTCTCTAACAAATATAATAACGTAAGGTCACAGAGCTTTGAGTCCTTGTTGCTAAGAGATATATAGTGAACTAGTAAAGTAATGAATGCAGTTACTTGGAAATCCATAGGAGACAAGGGACTAGTTATTGCTGATATTGATCAAGATCAGCATGGAAATTTACTCTGGAGATTTCTTTACAATGTGGAGAAAAAAATCACTACCAGTGAAGGGAAATTTAAAGGAGACGTGTATGTAGCACCTACGACATATGAAACAACATGACTCCACACTGCCCTATGGTATAGGGGTTTGCAGATGACTCGTTTCTATTTAGGCATTGTGTTCTCAAATAAAGCATGTGAATCAGGTACATGCAACTTCTATTCACTAGGAAGAGCCATCCAACACTACCTGAAAGTATCTTATGATGTGCAAGGACATATTTAGCTCACTTAATATGAGTGACATTTTGTACTGAGAAGGGACCTTAGGGTAATGTCTGAATGATCTCCATGTGCAATAACAGGACTCCACCAACGTCAATCCCATGTATGAGCGGCAAAAGCAGGTTTTCTGGCCTTCACCAAGATCAGTGCCATACATGCGCACTCTAAGGTCAGGGCCAAATGTTGCAAAAACCATAGCATTTTTACAGTACTTGCAAAGTGGAAGGGATTCTGGCTAATCCCATCCACATACCACACATTGCAGAAAAATATCGGCAGAGGATAAGCTGCAATTAGGGTTGAGCCGATCTTGACTTTTCAGGATCGATTTTAAAATCCGATTTCCGATCATTTTTCATTTGAACCCGATCTCGATCCCAATTCCGATCTCGATCCCAATTCCGATCCCAATGCAAGTCAATGGGATTTTTTTTATCAATCGGAGATCGGATTTTAAAAGCAATCCTATTCACTATACAGCATGGAATCTAACAATTGTTAGAATCCATACTGTGTAGTGAATCACATAAGTAACCAGAGGATTTTTTTTAAATCCTCTGGCTACTTAGTCACCCCTGGTGTCCACTTACCTACAGAGATGGCTGGTCTGGTGCCTTCCTTCTTCTTGTCCTCGCTGCCGCTCCATACTTCTCTTCTCCCTTCGCTGCCCCCTCCCTGCCAGGTTAGGAGAGTATGGGTGGGTTAGGAGAGTGTGGGCGGGTACTGGGAGGGGAGACATCACGTCTCCCCGCCCTGTACCCGCCCTCACTTTCCTAAGCCACAAGCCCTGCCTACCTAGCACTTTAATTGTAAAAGATAGAAAAACACCGAGCACACTTTATAGTGTAGATAGTCTATTCACCTTTTTAGATAATTGTAATGAATGTATCAGACCTGGTGGCCTCTCACCTGGTTTGGTTGTGACAGCGTTCACAACTCCGTACTAAGGTGTATATGATACCAGGTATGGGGAGCAGCACGTCTCAAAGGCACCAGTTGTGTCAACCGGGGAAGCAGCAGAGGAATAGGGCAGGACAGCGCTCACAGGTCCAATAGATTTTATTAATTGTGCAATTCTTCTTATTAATAAAATCTATTGGACCTGTGAGCGCCGTCCTGCCCTATTCCTCTACCTAGCACTTTAAACACTAACCTGGGATGTGGGGCAGCGAGGCAAGAAGAAGGAGGGCACCGGAGCAGCCATCTCTAGAGGTAAGTAGCTGCTAGAGATGTCTAGTTTAGCCTTCCATTCGAATGAATGGAGGCAGCCGGCGCACAGGGGGTTAAGGCTGTGTGCCGGCTGCTTCCATTCATTCCTATGGAACTGCAGAGGAGCCTTCACACTGAGTATACAGCGTATACTCAGTGTGAAGGCTAAGCAAAGCATTGTGGGAAAAGATCACTGATCTCGATCCCACATAAAAAGATTGTGTTCGGAATTCCGATGGCGATTGTGAAATTTTCTCGATCGCCGATCGGAATCCGGTCTTTTCCGAACACGATCGCTCAACCCTAGCTGCAATATCAAAAACCATAGCGTTTTTGTAAATTGCAAGATATAAATTGTACCTGGTGTTTTCTGTGTAGGGTATGATAGGGAGAGAAAGTTTGCAGAGAAAAACTGTGGACTTTCTGTGAAAGTGCTGCGGAAAAAAACATGATGCATTTCCACTGCTGTATTTCCCACAGTGCTTTTTGTCTGCAGCTTACTAAGTGGGGCCTTAGACTAAGTGAGCTTTTTAGATTCCACAACATTAACCCCATGTACAGTATATGTAGTCTAGGTGGGTTTAGTGGACTTCATCACCATCAATCACATGTATAGACAGTTAAAGTGAGTTTACTGGACTTCACAAACACCGCTTCCATGTATACGCAGTCTGACTGGGTTTCCTAGACTTTCAGCATCAATAGTAGTAGACTATAACTTAAATCTAGTAACATGCTGCAGATTGACATTACATAAAAAGCCAATAAAAAAACATTTTTTAAAAAAGTCATGTCAACATTTGTAACTGTAAAGTTAAACTTTGATACTCCTGTATGGGCAATCTACATGGGCTTTCTGGACTCCATCAACATCAGTTCCATGTATGGGCAATTTATAGGTGTTCTGGACCAACACCCATCCCAAATATGGGCAGTCTATCTGGGTTTTCTGTATAAGGACAACAGTAAAAAGTACATTATCCGCTCAATTACAAATTACTGTAGAAATTACTGTAACAGAACACACCATGCTAAAGATCTATATGATATTTTTATAGCACTATCAGTCTCTAATGAAAACCTTGTGCAGTGTAATATTTTATCCACTAGAGCAGAACAAACTTGCCCTGACATTGACCCTGCGAATATGAGTCTCATGCACCTGTCCATATAACTACTGTACAGATCACGTGTGAGCTCTCTCTAACACGAACTGGAAATTCTTTTATTACAGACAATAACTAGCACTCAAAGAAAATATTTGCCCCTTTTTAGTTTTCTTCTATTATGACTTATTGGAGAGGATGCAAATTATGGCTCTCCAAATTGTTCAGAATATTAAGACATCATTCTTGAAAATGTATATGTCCTTATTATATTGTATCCTGTTCCATATCTATGAAAGCTTTATTTCTCGGAGTTAATACACACTGTGCTGGTTGTACAAGCCCTTATTGGGTTTTATACTCTATATCACATACTATTACATCATTCTGCAATGAATTTGTGTAATTTTTTGGTTGTTTGAAGGAGACATCAGCATCCAGGAATTGTCATCATCACTGTGCCATCTCTGTAAGAGATAAGCTCATGTCTTACTACCCGATGGTAATTTTACTGACATACAGTCCTATGAAAAAGTTTGGGCACCCCTATTAATCTTAATCATTTTTTGTTCTAAATATTTCGGTGTTTGCAACAGCCATTTCAGTTTGATATATCTAATAACTGATGGACACAGTAATATTTCAGGATTGAAATGAGGTTTATTGTACTAACAGAAAATGTGCAATATGCATTAAACCAAAATTTGACCGGTGCAAAAGTATGGGCACCCTTATCATTTTATTGATTTGAATTCCCCTAACTACTTTTTACTGACTTACTGAAGCACAAAATTGGTTTTGTAACCTCAGTGAGCTTTGAACTTCATAGCCAGATGTATCCAATCATAAGAAAAGGTATTTAAGGTGGCCAATTGCAAGTTGATCTCCTATTTGAATCTCCACTGAAGAGTGGCATCATGGGCTACTCAAAACAACTCTCAAATGATCTGAAAACAAAGATTGTTCAACATAGTTGTTCAGGGGAAGGATACAAAACGTTGTCTCAGAGATTTAACCTGTCAGTTTCCACTGTGAGGAACATAGTAAGGAAATGGAAGACTACAGGGACAGTTCTTGTTAAGCCCAGAAGTGGCAGGCCAAGAAAAATATCAGAAAGGCAGAGAAGAAGAATGGTGAGAACAGTCAAGGACAATCCACAGACCACCTCCAAAGAGCTGCAGCATCATCTTGCTGCAGATGGTGTCACTGTGCATCGGTCAACTATACAGCGCACTTTGCACAAATAGAAGCTGTATGGGAGAGTGATGAGAAAGAAGCCGTTTCTGCACGTACGCCACAAATAGAGTTGCCTGAGGTATGAAAAAGCACATTTGGACAAGGCAGCTTCATTTTGGAAACAAAAATTGAGTTGTTTGGTTATAAAAAAAGGCGTTATGCATGGCGTCCAAAAAGAAACAGCATTCCAAGAAAAACACATGCTACCCACTGTAAAATTTGGTGGAGGTTCCATCATGCTTTGGGGCTGTGTGGCCAATGCCGGCATCGGGAATCTTGTTAAAGTTGAGGGTCGCATGGATTCCACTCAGTATCAGCAGATTCTTGAGAATAATGTTCAAGAATCAGTGACGAAGTTGAAGTTACGCCGGGGATGGATATTTCAGCAAGACAATGATCCAAAACACTGCTCCAAATCCTCAGGCATTCATGCAGAGGAACAATTACAATGTTCTGGAATGGCCATCCCAGTCCCCAGACCTGAATATCATTGAACATCTGTGGGATGATTTGAAGCGGGCTGTCCATGCTCGGCGACCATCTAACTTAACTGAACTTGAATTGTTTGTCCAAAATACCTTTATCCAGGATCCAGGAACTGATTAAAAGCTACAGGAAGCGACTAGAGGCTGTTATCTTTGCAAAAGGAGGATCTACTAAATATTAATGTCACTTTTCTGTTGAGGTGCCCATACTTTTGCACCGGTCAAATTTTGGATTAATGCATATTGCACATTTTCTGTTAGTACAATAAACCTCATTTCAATCCTGAAATATTACTGTGTCCATCAGTTATTAGATATATCAAACTGAAATGGCTGTTACAAATACCAAAATATTTAGAACTAAAAATGATTAAGATTAATAGGGGTGCCCAAACTTTTTCATAGGACTGTATTTACTCCTTGAATTTAGCAATTACTACACTAGACAGAGAAGTGGGTTTTTCCTTTGCTCTGTACGTTCTGCTTTGCAGTGTTACTTGAACGATGTATTGCATCATTTTTTGAGCACTGTATGGTCATATCATTTGGTATCTGTATGGCAGTTTATTGTAGCTAGTGTTATTTTATTTCTGTAAGATAAGAAGTAGAGATGAGTGAGTAGTACTCGATCGAGTAGGTATTCGATCGAATACTACGGTATTCGAAATACTCGTACTCGATCGAGTACTGCAAGCTGTTCGAAGTTAAGATTCGATGCAGAACCAGTGTTAATTGGCAGAATGCTATACATTGCCAATCAACACTGGTTCTTCTCTTACCTTTAGAAGTCTTCTTCCTGCGCAGCGTCCCCGCGTCCTCTTCCGGCTCTGAATTCACTCTGCCAGGCATCGGGCCTGGGCAGAGCCGACTGCGCATGTCCGCTTGCAGTGTGGGCATGCACAGTCGGCTCTGCCCAGGCCCGATGCCTAGCAGAATGAATTCAAGGCCGGAAGAGGACGCGGGGACGCTGCGCAGGGAGAAGAATCCAGCCCGACCCTCACTCATGGACTTGGTAAGTAGAATTTGATCGAATGTTGCGTACCCCTGAAACGAGCATTTCCCCCCTTTAGACTATAATGGGGTTCGAAACCCATTTGAACAGTCAAACAGTGTGCGCCTGTTCGAAAAGGATTTCGAACCCCGAACATTTTAATGTTCACTCATCTCTAATAAGGAGACAACAATATTATAAATGGAGAATCACAGATTTTGCACTGGGGCTCAAAGCTTCAGGTTATGTCTGTCTTTGTATATAAAGGTATACACAATGTGGCTGTACTAAATTATTTTCAAGAAGTATTAATTACTAGAGATGAGCGAACACTGTTCGGAACAGCCGTTCCGAACAGCACGCTCACAGCACGCTCCCATAGAAATGAATGGAAGCGGCCGACACAAGGGGGGTTAAGCGGCCGGCCGCCGGCAAAGTCTGCGTGCCAGGTGCTTCCATTCATTTCTATGGGAGCGAGCTGTTCGGATCGGCTGATCCGAACAGTGTTCGCTCATCTCTATTAATTACCTATTGAGTTGTAAGGACAGTGGAAGGGAACATGGGAAGCTTCTTTTTTTCTTTTTGCTTGGGGCTCTAGCGAATCCCATCCACACATTGCGGAAAAATATGCGCAGCAGACACACTACGATTTCCAAAACCATTGCAGCATTTCAATTATACCTACGGAAATGCCAGCAGTTTCCCTATAGGTATAAGCGTTGGTGCCATGGTTTTTCCTGCAGCGCTTTTTTGATGTGGCCTGCTATGTAGGGCTTTAGCCTAACAAGATAAAAAGCTTACTTGCTATCCAGAACACTTTTGACATTTACCCATCCAAATATCTGAAGCTTATGTCACATAGTTATACCGTGAGTGAAAAACACCTCATTGATTATTTTGTATCATTCCTAAATCTACATTATCAGGTGAACGGAGAACTCACAAGTATGGTTGAGCTGATCTTGAGATTTCAGGATCGTTTTTAAAAAACGATTTCCGATCATTTTCCATTTGAACCCAATCCCAATTCCGATCCCAATGCAAGTCAATTGGATTTTTTTTAATAATCGAAGATCGGATTTTAAAAACGATCCTATTCACTACACAGCATGTAGTACAAAAATTGTTTCAATTTCTGGACTCCACGCTGTGTAGTGATTAAAAAAAAAAATCCCCCGGCTACTTAGTCCCCCTGGTGTCCACTTACCTGCACAGATCGCTGCCACTCCCCATTCTTCCTGATCTGGTCCTCTCTAATTGACATGCCTTCAGAGCGCCGTGCACGCCCCCACCTCCCTAGGCTAGTGTTAGAGATTATGGGAGTAGGCGGGGCTTGTTGTGGCTTAGGAAGAGTGTGGGCGGGGAGACGTGAGTGCATCACTCACGTCTCCCCTCCCAGTACCCGCTCACACTCTCCTAAACCACAAGCCCCGCCTTCTCCCAGCATCTCTAACAGAAGAGGAGTGAGAGGAACGGAACGGGCAGCAACAGCACTTCTGTGCAGGTAAGTTGAGCGAAGTTCGCGAGTAGATAGATACTATCTACTCTTCTGCTTCATCCCTACTTTACTGTATGCTCAGCTCTGCTACATCTCAGATGTAGCAGAGTTGAGTATAAGGTAAAACAGGGACAAAGCAGTAGAGTGGCAGGCTGCGGTAAATCCATATGAATGAATGGACATGGGCAAAGTTTGCATGCTGGCCACTTCCATTCATTCTCATGAGTGCGTGCTCGCTCATCTGATACTATAGCTTTTCCAACAATGATTGGCCAGTAGCCAAGCATTGTGGGAAATAACCTCCGACCTCGATCCTTTCCTGGAAAAGATCGGGATCGGAATTCCGATCGCGATCGTGAAATTTAATCAATCGCCGATCGGAATCTGGACATTTCCGATCCCGATCGCTCAACCTTACTCACAAGTAAAAGATGGACACTTATATAAGTAAAAATGCTTTCTATACAGTTTTAATTAAATATATAGGGATAGGGGTCTTTAGCACAACAATATTTAGTGCAGGTACGAAAATTTACCTATCATGCTTGTCAGTTCTACATACACTTTCTATATACACCCTCAGGGATCTGCTCGGCACAATTTGGATTGTAGTAGTAATAAGGGGTGCCAACTCCATACATACTGAATCTGCAGCTGCTGGATAAATATACTCTACCTGCCAATTGGCCCAGCACACTTCCAAATTACCAGACATCAGTCACATCATCTCCGTGCACTGACAGACACATCCCACAGTGTAATAAATTAACTTATGTGGCCGCCAGGACTTCTATACAAACAATGTTCCGACCCTAGTTTCTGTGATCTCTGCATATAGTGTTGTGATCCCTGCTCTCATTACAGCTCAGTATATATAAAGCCCCTTGTGGATGACCGTATGAATGGTCAGTGTGCTCTCTGGTTTTTCCTGGATAACACACTGACACATTCATTTCTATGGGCCGGTGCACTTGACCGTGAATTACATGGTCATGTGTGTGGTCTGACAGTCCATACCGCAAAATATGGAACAGGTCCTATTGAATAACTATGGCCAGGGAAGAACGAACGGTGCACAGGCGCTGTGCCTTTCATTCACAGCCAGCGGTAAGCACACACTCATCTGCAACCAGGCGTAGGGTATATTTACATGGTGTAAAATGAAGAGGCAAAAAAATCACTGTGGGAAAAACCGCAGCAGCAGTGCATCGTGTTTTTCCCACAGCGCTTTTCGCAGAAAGTCCAAAGAAGACTTCCTGCTTCCATTATACCTATAGGGAATACGCAAGCATTTCTGTAGGCATAATTTACATGTTGTGATTTCCAAAACACTCAATGGTTTCGTAAATCATTGCGTGTCCATTGTACATATTTTTCTGTAAGGTGCAAATAGGATTTGCTAGAATCCATTCCACCTTGCAGAGACTTAAAAACGCTGCTTCATTTTCTGTAGTGTTCACTCCATGTGGGGCCCCGGCCTTAAGAAGGAATGGGAAATATGAAGGAAGCTTTAAGACATTCCCCTCCTGTTAAATCCTTGCCTGACTTTGGCTCCAAAAACGGGTGCAAAATCTGCTGCAAAAACGCTGTCCTTCCATAACCTAGGACCTTATCCTGAAAATCCACACTATAGACCAATTTTCTCTCAAGGTCTGAGCAAACTTTATGATTAAATCTCATACTGTAATATGTTGCACATTTTCTGCAATAAATTTCCCCTTCCCGTGTGTACTCATGTTCTTCCCATGTGAAGGCTCATGTACATGACTATACTAAGGATCACATATTTCTTTAAAATGAAGCTTTTTTCTCTCAAAGTATCTGTATAGGTTTTTTTTTTTGCAGGGCGCATGGTATTTTTCAAAGGCAATTACCGTATTTTTTGGACTATAAGACGCACTTTTTTCCCCCCAAACTTCGGAGGAAAATGAGGGTGCGTCTTATAGTCTGAATGTGGAGTGGGTTTGCGGCATGGCCGCGCTACTGTCACCGCTGGTTTTCTTCAGCGGCAGTATCGCGGCAATCTGCAGGCCCCGGCAGCTAAGACAGTCCCCGGCATCTGCTGTAATAGACCGGCGGATGCCGGGGAGTGTCTTAGCTGCCGGGGCCTGCAGATTGCCGCGCTACTGCCACCGCTGGTTTTCTTCAGCGGCAGGAGCGTGACAATACTGCAGGCCCTGGCAGCTAAGACACTCCCCGGCATCCGCCGGCCTATTACAGCAGATGCCGGGGACTGTCTTAGCTGCCGGGGCCTGCAGATTGCCGCGCTACTGCCGCTGAAGAAAACCAGCGGTGACAGTAGTGCAGCCATGCTGCAAATCCGCTCCTCCTCCGCAGGTCCTGGCAGTCAGTTAGCCCCGGGGCCGGTCCCCACCGGCCCCATACCGGCACCGGCAGGAGCCGACCTGTTCCGATGACAGCCGGGAGCTAATGAAGGCTCCCAGGCTTGTCATAGCTATATATTACTATCGCGGCTGGTCTATGACCCTCCGCGATAGTAATGTATAGAATCTCCCATAGACGGCAATACACTTGTATTGCCGTCTATGGGACTTGCAATCAAATGATTGCAGGTTCAAGCCCCCTAGGCGGGGGATATTAAAATAGTAAAAAAAAAAAAAAAAAAAAATATAATAAAAAATAAAATAAATAAAAGTTCACCTCCTTTCCCTAGAATACATATAAAAGTATAACATTACTGTGAAACATATACATTAGGTATCCCTGTGTCTGAAAATGCCCGGTCTACTAATATTTTTATGTACAGTGAACGTCAAAATCAAAAGTGCTAAACTGCCGGGTTTTTCTCTCTGTTTTGCCTCTGAATTAAATAAAAGGTGATCTAAGCAATAAACATTTCCCAAAATGGTATATCTAAAAAGTACACCTGGCCCCACAAAAAAAACGCCCTATACATCCCCGTACAGCTGCAAGGTCACCTGTCAATGTGGCCTTGCAGCTGTTCCAAAACTACAACTCCCATATATTAAATTTTTTACCATTTTTTGCCTGAAAATTTTTTTTCCCTATTTTTCTCCTCTAAAACCTGGGTGCGTCTTATAGTCCGAAAAATACGGTATTCAAAACCTGCAATCCCACCGTAGGTTATTTTTTGTTTTTTTTATGTTACTGATGTTGACTATGTGGCATTTACATGATTTTACTCCTACACACTATATGAAAAAGCAATTGTGTTTTTGTGGTATTTTTAGTTCACTGTGCAATCTCTCTCCGTTCTTTGCTGCCACAGCAGGGTGGTGCAAGGATAGAGTCATTGGGAGAGGGCAACCAGAGTTTAGTATATGGAAAGAGTGTGGGAGGGGGTGCCAAATCGAATCTTTTCCCAGGGTGCAGAACAGTCTAGCTAGACCTCTGCTTTCTCTTGCTTTTGGTGATGCATTATTTTAAGAATGTAAAAGTGTAATATGTCCACAGAACTGTTTCGTATTGTTTGCCTTTTGGGCTTTCAGTCAATGGGAGCAGGCAGGTGTGATGCATGCTGTTGTTTCAAAAGAACAAAATGAAAAACTCAGTTGCTCAAATAGGAATTTGTAATCCCCTATTATTTTGCACATAACTGCTGACTGAAGCCTTCGGGTATATTCACACTCAGCAGATTTGTTACAGAAGTTTCTGAAGAAATCAATTCCATATATCAGATATATGAGACAGTCAGAGAAATTTCTACAACAAATCTGCCACATGCGAACATAGTCTTATTATATATGTATAATATCACACCAAAGAGACAAAACAAGCCCACATGTGAACCTGATCTATTATTTGCCTTGTTCAGTTTGGAAAATTAAATCCAGCCTGTAACCTGGTAAATGCGGTAAAAACGGTAGGTGTGATGTCATAGAGCAGGAAACGCTGAGAAGATCAGTGTACAGTTTTATGAGAACAGGTTCTGTATAAGAATAAGGCCCTATGGAGCGGGCCACAGCAAAAAAGCGCTGCGGGAAAAAACACGACGCCAAAGGATGGCGGTTTTTCCCACTGCGTTTCCACAGAAAGTCCGCAGAGGAAACCTTTCTACTTCCATTATACCTATAGGGAATTGCTGGCATATCTGTAGATATAATTGACATGGTGTGACAAGGAAATCACAGCGCATCCACTGTGTGTATTTTTCTGTAATGCGTTGATGGGAAGAATTGCTAGAATCCCAACCACTTCACAGTGACTGTAAAACGCTGCGGTTTTTACCACGTCATTTACGCCACGTGGGGCCCCGGCCTACCTGTCATTTCAACAAACTTTGAACAAATAAATAATACAGGAGATTACATGAAATTTAGGATATATTTCAATTAGAAATGTCACTTGTCAGGCAGTTTCCCTGCTGTATTCATCTTGAGATTAAACATGTGAGGGGAAAAATATCTGGTTCTTCAGCCATCTTGGTCTGTATACTCCATGTTTAACATATTGTGAGCTCTCTTTGCAGTCTGTAGCAAGATTTCAATGGAAATGTTGATTATTGCAGAAGGTTGTTTACGGTACATTTTGTTAAAACCTTGAGAATGTTCTCTGAGCTTCAGTCTCCTGTGAGACTGGTGATAACAAGTTATATCTAATTAAAAGTGTTTTACAAAGTATTCAAGGCCATAGCATCCATCTTGACAGGCTGCTAATATGATTAGAGGCTAAGATGGTGGACACGGCTATTCATGTGTTAACTCATGTATGCACGTACTTATAATTTGTAAACGCCCATTATATACTCTGACCATATATTTTTATGTGATGCAGTTTGTGACACCTAAACAGGCATAAAGCCATTATGTATCTTTATAATCCAAGGATAATTTGTAATAAACTCAGAACACTTTCAATACAGAATCTCAGTGGTCTGTATCCTGTGTTCTCCGAGCTCGTAACACATCTTTCGTAGATTCGGAGACCGGCTGCATCTACCCCGGGGCATTCTCCCGACAGACATGTCTATGGAGAAGGAAGAAGTGAGCAGGAAGTACAAGACATAAGAGAAGAAAGGCTTACACTAAGTTCACACCTGAGCCCATTTTCCATTCGCATCCACAGACCCCAGAGATTATAATTTCCACGTGAAAAACGCACAGATAAAAGTTCTTCTTGCAGGACTTTTCTGTCCACACTTTTCAAGCGGAGTGGGGACAGAATCCCTGAATGAAATACAACTGTGGGATACAATCCACATAATAACTGTTACTCCTCATATAATTACTCACCATATAAACCCTGCTGCTCTAGTGTTACCAGTCGGGTCCCCACAGACTTCACCTGTAGTGAATACATGATCACTGAAGCCTATAGAATACCGTTCTTTTAAGAACGCATCCCACTCATTTGAGTTGATGTATTTTATAATGCTAGAGATTTGAGGTGGGATATATCCACTCCTTTACCCCAAAATTATCTATTTTCTTTAAGATAAAAAAGGATAAGTAATCAGTATGAAAAATCATTTGAATTCTCGGGCATGCACAGTTCCGTTTAGAGCGCCATTTTGTTGTAGCTCGCTATAGAACTCAGCGTTCTGCTGATACAAAATCCATCAATCACAATAGATGATTTCACAGTTTAGCCACTCTCCCCTCTGTACAAAGTCCTCTGCCTATAAAAACATATTGTCCAAGGGCCATGGTCCATCTCTAAGAGACAGGAAGGTTTAGTGGCAATAGTCGGATTTGCAAGATTTTTAGAATATCTCTAAATATAGATAACGTGGAAAATTACAAACACCACAAAAAAATTCTTGTGTTTAACATAAAAACGTGATTAATCCAATATGTCATTTCCTGGCGACACATTTCCTATGTGACATAAGTTTAATTGAATGTAACTTGGATGATGTTTTCCCCATACACATACAAATGTATGCATAGAAAGTCACATATTTTTGCACATCTCCCTGAGCTGATTTAGCAGCTTGCACTTATGTGCTATGTGCATACTTGATTATCACATGATGATTAGCTGGCCACATTATACCGCACAGCACTTGACTATACACAGTAATGAAATTCTGAAAAAATTTCAAGCAGAATCTGTGTCTGTGTCCTATTAGTGGCTGAAAAGCCAGGATTACTAGTCTTTCTGCGTACATGCTGAAACTACAACCGTAGGAAGAGAGGGAATTATCATAATAGGAGGGAGACAGCTTAGTGTCACAGTGAATTTAACACACTAACATTTCACCTCTGGAGAACTTAGTTCAATTCTCCAGTTAAATGAGCTAAGTTTCCAGCAAGCAATTTCCAGCATGCTCTGCATGTTTCTAGCAGATTGCAACCAACACTCAGAAGAGCAATTTGTTGCTTGTAAGATTTCAGCTGAAACAAGAGCACAGCGTTGGTAGCAAAAATAGGTCAAATATCCATATTTGTCTGCCTTAAAAGCCACACATGAGGGTACCATTAAAAGCCTCATTAAATAGACAGTTTTGTGTTGTAATTTGATATTTTGGTCTTTGTGAAAGAAAAATATAATTTTTTAATTCTCAAGTCAAGGCAAGAATCAAAATTGCCATATATAATGCCTCACGCTGATGGCTGTATTGTGGATCCAATTCTATGGGCCACCATTAGAGTATTGTGTGCCTTTAGCTTTACACAGGAGGCTTTATGGATGTCTTTAAAATAAAAAGACATTGTTCCTATAAGCATTGCTTCTAGATGACTAGTTGTCATTGACTTGGAGTGATTAGTGGTTCACGGGGGGAGGAGGGGAGTATTACCCTCCAAACAACCCAAGTATGGGGCCCATAGAGCACAATGACCACATACCAACCATCATTTGCACTTAGGCAGTACTATATTTTGTGGGGACAATAAGGGTGCAATATACTATGTGTGGGGCATTAAGGGGGTGGTATACTATGTGTGAGGACAATAAGGGAGCATTATATTATGTGTGGAGACACAAAAGGGACAGTATTAAGGGACGCCCAGGCATAGCATGGGGCTCAAAAATTCCAAAGTTCAGCCCTGCTGGACCATAATAAGGATCTGTAGCCATCCATCATTGCATATACAGGAATTGGAGTTAAACAAATGTTTAACAGTACAGATAATAATTGTATGCTGAGAATCTAATCATTTATATACTGAAGCAATTCAGGTTATTTTTCAGAAAAATTGTCATGTGTGTATATGAGGAAGAATACTAAGTCTGGCGATTGTATGAATAGGAGTCTGCTTTTGTAGTAGTTTTACACTCTCCATGCTCTGTCGTCAATTCCTAGTTGAAGAGGAAAAGGGGACCAAAGGTCCGTTGAGGGAGAACCGCGCACACTGGTATGTTTAAGAAGATGGTAAACCAGGGTCCAATCACATAGGGTTTATTGGGTAGTTAAAAATACAGCATATAGCACGACGCGTTTCGGGCCTTACACTGGCCCTTTCTCAAGTGCAAAAAACGAGAGCTGTAGGATGATACAATAAAACATACTAAATAAAAACAAAAAATAATATAAGGGGACCATCAAGGTATAATCAAACAAACAAGAGGGCGTCTGACCCATTAGAATGCATCAACATATATTGAAAGATATATATGTATACATTTAAAGGAAAACATAAATTGGTTTTGACATTCTGTAAAAAATTAATTAGATGACAAGTGTCAAGCTCGAGGGATGTAACTATAATAGGTGTGACATTAGGTATATAGTATAGATTAAAAATTATATTGCAAACAACAATATAGATATACCTACAAGTGTGCCATATCTTGTAATGATCAAAATAGTGATCCACCTGGTGGATAGTGCGCACCCACAGTCAGTATTATGGATGAATAGAATGTAAATAAATATAAAACTTTAGTGGTGAACATGTAACACAGTAGCAAATTGTGCTCTGGATGGATATAAATTGATACAAATGACATTGGTGTTTTCGCTAGATACAAAAAAGTTGAAGATTGAAATCTCCCACAATCCAGTGGTTGATGAAGGGTCAATGACAGAGGGAAATGGAGGGCGAGGAAATTCATAGCCACATGCATAGATAATAAAATATGGGTAACTGAATATATGGGGAATTGAAAATAAGGTCCTAGTGGGAACCACTTGTAAATCACATTTAGAGGAGGGAAGGGGATGGGGTGAAGTGATCCCCCAGGTGCCACATCCTCCCTCACAATATCCACAGATCTTAAACAAAATGTAGTAAAGCTTAATATAGCATGATAGAACATAACTTACCAGGTCCCGTCAGGTCAGACGCTTGTCCACCCGACAGCAACCTGGAACCCACGCACCATGGAATTAATATAATAATGGAAGCACTATGCACCATGGAAGTAATATAATAATGTACAGCAACATGGAATTAATATAATAATGGAAGCACTATGCACCATGGAAGTAATATAATAATGGAAGCACTATGCACCATGGAAGTAATATAATAATGGAAGCACTATGCACCATGGAAGTAATATAATAATGGAAGCACTATGCACCATGGAAGTAATATAATAATGGAAGCACTATGCACCATGGAAGTAATATAATAACGTACAGAACCATGGAATTAAAGGTGCTCTAAAAATTAAATGGGCAGCATGTAACATGATTCCTCTGTGAGTTCATTTTTCAGCTGCAATATCATGTCTCAGAATAAATTTATCAGAAAATTCAGAGTACATGAACTCTAGGCTCACACCAGCATTGCATCTGTTGTTTGGGTCTGCCAGGATACCTGAACAGCAGAGAGGTGACCTCTAAAACAGCATTTACAAGCAGAGCCCAGCGGACCACACCGACTATAACGGGGTCCATTGGGTGTTCCTCCTTTTATAACTAAAAATGTCAGAAAGAAAAGTCATCCATTTGGGAATTTTTCACCCACCAATTTTTGGTGGACACTGCCCTGGAGTCTCCAAGATGAACGTAGCCTCAGAAATGTCATGGACAGGAGTAACGGACCAGAGGTCCATTGTGGAAGAACCGCGCTCTCTGGTTTACAGAAGGGGATGATAGACCAAGATCCGAACTCAAATATGTATTGAATAACGTACAGCACAGCAATGTCATGGGAGAGATATGAGAAATAAGACTGGTAAGGGCTCGTTCACATCTGTGTTCTCCTCTCCGCATAAAACAGAGCAGGAGACGGAAACCTGCAGGAGTCTTTCTCACCCATTCATTTGAATGGGTGAGAAAGCTGTCCGGCGGTGAACAGCGGGGAGCGTTTTATGCTCTCTGCCGCAAAACCGGGTTTTATAATCCGGACACAGAGTCAGGCATGCAGTACTCTGTGTCCGGATTTAAAAAAACGGTTTCGCGGCGGAGAGCATAAAACGCTCACCGCCGCTCATGGCCGGGCCCGGTCTGTGGTTTCCGTCTTCTGGCATGCAGAAGACGGAAACCACAGAACGGAGACCCCAAACTCAGGTGTGAACCTAGCGTCAGTGAAGAAGAATGCATACATCTATTAAGATATATTGCAAACTTTCTTATGTTCACCTGCAATAAATATTCACCAGTAAATATAACAACTTTAATAACTATAAAATATAAGCCCCAGTGTCACAAAAATATTGGCCGTCACAACTCCAGCATTATACTAGAATAGCGTCTATATAATGTCAGTGTAACGCATTGCTAGTCATAGGAGTCCAAATTATGCTATTGTAGCTGTATAATGTGTGCCCATGGATGGTAGTCATTATATATAGGTAGCTTACGTATTATGGCCATCACATGAAAGGTAGCTGAGTCGTTTCCTGTTACAGAATACAACATAAACTTAAAAACCTAATAAATAAAAACCTTTGTGCGAACAATCTATTGTGCAGGGCAGTTTACTACAAATGTTGTTTTCAGTGTAGACTTAGGCCAAATTTGCAAAAGTGCATAGGGTGGATGAAATCTTAAATGGGTTTTACAGTAAACTTGGTAGATGGATAGATGGATTGACATTTTGTGATCTAATGTGCACTGAGAAACTCATGCAGTATTTATTCCAGAATTTTTAGCAGTCTTGGTACAGGCAGATAAGTCTCCAGAAATATTTAGACTCAAAATTCATGATTCAGTTCAGACACGGTAATATTTTTATCTTCCACTTATCTTTTTAAAATCAGAGATATAACAGGTGTTGGCTTGTCATTTCGCTGGCATCCTGCTGGTGTTGCCTTCCCAGGCTAAGCCCTATTGTAGTAATGTTTTCAATGAAGCATTATATTATAATGCTAGTTATATTTAACTAAGCTTATTCACTGTATCTGTGTTTATCCCAAGTGGATTTGCTGATACGTGTTTTTTCCCCTTTATTAGGAAATGTTCATTATAGTCTTATAAGAGTTTTCCAGGAATTTATTACTGACGGCTTATTGAAATGAGTGTCTCAGTGTCAGCACTTCTTCTGATCAGCCTGGTAATGGGGCCATCGCCTTTATTGTTTAGCACAAACAGATTTGTATATTTTGTAGTGGCTGTGCTGGTATCGCAGCTTTAAAAACACATCAAACTTATTTTTATACAGTGATTTTTATTATTTGTTGTGCTCAGCATCCCGCTGAATTGTCCTTTGACTCTGCATGACGCTGTATCCAATTGTTTGCATAACATTGTTCCCCCAATCAACACAACCGATACTGGTGCCAGTGCTGGTCCCCCAAATTGAACACAGCTGACACTGGCCTGGTACCCATAGCGAACAAAAAGATCAGGTCTCTAAGTTATCTGCAATTGACATTTTTTTTAGCGGTATGTAAATATTTAAGATAAAATAATCCTTTAATAGTTCCAACATGGGGAGATTCAGTGTGAAAATTTACTCAATTTAATTTACTCAACTGCTGGTGTGTCTTTGCTATACAGATATATCAAGGACCAAATATACAACTGCATCACAATAAATTAGAATATCATCAAAAAGTTATCTTGTTTTTAGTAATTCAATAGAAAAAAATGAAACACATATATTATATTGAGTATTTACAAACAGAGTGAATTTTTTCAAGTGGGCCCACAGCAAGATTGTTTGTTGGGCGAACCCCAACAAATACTGCTATTATAATACTCTGTGGTCTGTTCAGAACCCAGAGTATAATGATCAGAGGCCCAGGGGAGGTGAGTGAACATAAAAAACAGTGTTACTCACCCCCCCGGCATAACTCCATGCTGTCTTTAGCCTCTGTATTAACATCACAGACGTCATATGGATCAGGCTGGTGTTGCAAAGAAAAATGACACCGGCATAACTCATAGAAGAAGCCCTAAAACAGCATGGAGTTGCACTGGAGCACAGGAGAGGTGAGTACCAATGGTTTTTATGTTTGTCATTTCCCCTATGCCTTGGATCCTTACATTCTGGGGTCTGAAAAGATCCCAGAGTATAATAATATTTTGTGGGCTGTCTGCCAAACCCCAAATGTTTGCAATATTTGCAACAAATACCATAGGGGCCATTATGGGACATAATATTACATGGAGGGCCCACTATATGACATTATACTGTGTGTGTGGGCCACTGTGTGGTATTATACTGTGCGCAGGAGCCAGATTGGAATATTATACTGTGCAGGGGCTGCTATGGGACATTATACTGTGTGGAGGGGCTACAATAGGACATTGCACTATGTGGAGAGGTCTCTATGGGAGATTATACTATGAGAAGGGGCTGCTGTGGGATATTATACTGTCTGGAGGCCACCTTGGGATGTTACAGTGTGTAAATGGGGTGTTATACTGTGTGGAGGCCAGGAAAGGGGGCGCTATTCTGTGGGGTGAGGCCCGAGCCAAACATTTGCTATGGGGACCAGTCCTTTGCCAGTACCCAGTTTCTATAACTTTTTTTCCCCATGAACATGCAGTCTGTAAATGACAATTCATCCTCCTTGAGTTTTAACTTGTCAGTTCTTTAAAAATTGTAAATGCCTATCAATGTAGATATTACATAATTGTATTACATAATTTAAGAGTCCCTACATGTGCTATGTTATTCTAGCCCAATTGATCCAGTTTATACAATATATATAAAGTCCTGGATGGTTGGGACTAGAATAACACAGCACATGTAGGGACTATCAAAGGGCATATTTACATAACGTCCAGGTACTATAGAGGAGAATCAACAAAGAAAGAATCCTTTTATCATCTCTTATTGATTCTTATTTGACAACATCATGGCCAACAGATACAATTGCTGTAAAAGCTTTCTGTATCTGCTCTGATTTACTTGCAAATACAGTTTATGAGATATACTTAAGCTGCAATAGTTTCCTTACATTTTTTTTTGTATACAGAATCTCTTAAAAGACTTGAATGTTGGGCATAGCACATATAGTGAACAACATCTACAAAGCCTCCACTGGCATTTACTTAAAGGAGATGCCAGCGCCAAGATGGTGCAAGTGATTTAGTTAGCCCTAGTTGGTTTTCCTCACCTTCAAACCTCCTAGGATGTCAGTCAACTTGTTTTTTGGGCACCCACTGAGCGTGCCCTTTGAAGCGACTTAATAGTGATCATTAACAGCTATGAAACAGAACACTGGTTTCTATTTGTGACCTGCTACCCACAATTGCCAATTTTGCCTGAACCTGATATAGTCTTTGTTTGACAGGCCATTGGTCACCTGACGTGATGACTACACTCATCTCTTGAACATATCGAGAATCGCATTATTATTTAGAAGGCTTTTGGACATGACAAAATGTTCTATAGAACCAAAATGAAAACGCAGCTCTATAAATTGATCCACTTTTTATAGAAACTGTAAATCCAATAATTTTTTTTCAAACTACCTGATGCCTGCCTGCTCCCAAATCAATATTTGGCATAATTCCATATTGCTTAATTAAACACAAACCCAACCATACTTGTACTTTGGTATTTTATGCGAACAATCCTTAAAATGTTTTCTCTTAATGGGATTGAGGTTTCTCGAGCGCAGATGGTATGGATTTCCTGACCTGAGCACTGTCTATCATTGTGTCTTGCCACCAGCTCCACCAGCTTGCTCTTGATTGACAGCTCACATTACCCCTGCGTTACCGCTCACTCTATCAAAATCCTGCATAATGGAGGTGGGAAAAGGTGACAAAACAGAGTGATAGATGTGCTTGGGCCAGGGAATATAAACCTTTAGTGACCAAGGAAATTCGTTTGCAAAAAGAATAAAAGATAAAATGGCACTAGTTTAACCCCTTCCTGACATCCGCCGTAATAGTATGGTAGATGTTGGGTATTTAAATATTATACAGCAGATGTGTGTGTATAGGTGTCAGAACTGGGACTTTCAGTTCTGGATTTTAAGAGGTTAGAATGTGATTAAAACTATATAAATTTGGTATCCCCGAATAATGCTGAAACACAAATACAGGTGACATGTAATATTGGCTACATAGTGAACGCCGTAAAAACAAAGCCTGTAAGAAAGTCGCACAAATGCACGTTTTCTCCAATCCCACTCATATCTGAATTTTTTCCCAGTTTCCCAATACATTGTACATAATAATAAATGTTACCATTATGATTGACAATTTATCCCACAAACATTAAGCCCTCACCTGGCTCTGTGAATGGAAAAATAAATAAGTTATGGAGTTTGGAAGGTGGGGAGTCAAAAACGATAATAGAAAAAAGCGGGCTTGGCTTACTATCGATTTGGCTACTAAGGGCCTCACTGTAAGGGTTTTATTATCAAGTATAATTAGTGTGCCACAGCCATCTTTGAACAGTCCATATAATACCCAACGCCCTTGGTGAAAATTCATTTAAAATGTCATGATGGGTGAATACCAGCTTTATGCATCCTTAAAAAAAAAAAAAGAGAGAGACTTTAATATATTTGCTATTCTGTCATGAAAGAGCGAGCAGCAGCATTTTAGAGTCCTACGTAGCTGACAAATCTAAAACCAATTCCAATTATGCAAAAGTGGGACTATATGGATTAGTGTAGTAAATATCACAAAACCACCCTCTATCCCACATAAGTAATTCAGTAATGGTCACAGAATCTAAATTACCTGCACAGAGATTAGTAAACAGCTTTCAAGACTCCCTCAAAGCCTTTAATACTCCAGTTTATCTGAAATATTGTTTATTTTACCCTATTTGCATAGTCATAATTCTAATAGCAGATTACTGGGAGCTTCTGTTTCTGTATACGTATCACTTAAGCCCTTCATTAGGTATAGGCACCAGCACTAATGATAAATCAGTGTATGCCATGAAAATATACTGTATTCTTTAAACTAATATTATTCTTGCATACTGATCATTGTAAGTAATGTGCATAAAAGTAAAATAATATATAAATTAAATAACCCCCTCATCTCCTACATTTAATGGTCTATCACACTGAAGAAGCATGCACATCAATGAGATGTAAGACTGGCTCTCGCAAAAGTAGGTCACATAGTGGTTTTAATAGTCTATTAGAATGTACACATGCATGCAAATGGAATATAAAATGGAACGCTGTTAGAGTAAGAAGATTAAGCAGACCATAAAAACCTGACGCCATGGATTCAGTCTCAGGGTAATAGCAGTCAGACTGCTGAATCTATTTGAGAAAACTGATCTCTCATGAAGCAGCTTGAGCATTTTTTCCTTGGAACTTGACAGTGCATTGTATGTTAATTGAAATTAACCACTATCCAAGACTGATAAGACTCTGTTCACATCATGTCAGAGCCTTCCATCTGATGGAACCTCTGTGTACTGCCAACAGAAGGCTCTGATGTAGGGTTGGGAGATTATGGCCTAAATCAAAATCATGATTAATTGAACATTTTACACCAACTATAATTAATGAATGATTATTTTAGGACACTCCCTTTTTACATACCACACCCCCTATTTATATGCCACTGAATTTCTTTTATTTATTCACATATCAGCAATCCTGACATATCCATATCCAATGGTAGTATGAGACAGAATGGCAAGGATGCAAAATAAGTTAAATAATTGTCATCAAGTTCAGCATAGGTTGCCCATAGGTGACAATGTAAGGCTCCATTACCACGGAGTAACGCGCCGCTCATTTAGACACGTAATCACGACGCTTCAAAACAGATCCCATTGACTTCAATGGGTGCCGGCTTATGCGCGCTACACATTGAAATCAATGGGTTATAAAGCCTCCCATTGATTTCAATGTGTAGCGCGCATAAGCCGGCACCCATTGACGTCAATGGGATCTGTTTTGAAGCGCCTCGCTCTGACACGTGTTTATGTATCTAAATGAGCGGCGCGTTACTCCGTGGGAACGGGGCCTAAGGGTATGTTTACACGGTGGAAACCTTTTCCGTTGTGTGACTTCTTCGTGTCGCTAGCTGTAACGGGATGCCGATGCAGTTGCAGCATCCCGCTCCTGCTTAGGCCCGAGTGATTGCGCCTAATCAAGAGTGTGTCTCAAGCCGCGAATGCTGCGGCTGACTCAGCAGAGGAATCTGTAGGAAGATAGGGCATGTTGTTTCTTTTTCCTGATAGCTGAAACAAATCGCTAACGGGAAAAAAAAACAAGTGACTCCCATTGAAATGAATGGTAGACATTTTTGCAAGTGGATTTTGAGGTGGATTCCGAGTCAAAATCGTCTGCAAAAAACTAGTGTGAACATACCCTTATTGTGTGTGGCATACATTTCTTTCAGCAGTTTACGCCACAGGAAACTAGTCTACTTTGCATTCTGTAAAGATTGAATAAACTTGTTGATGTGTAATGGCCCAACACAGACCAAAAGGACACTCTTCTAGACACAGATGGGTGAATGCATAGCTTTGACATACATGTTGGTAACGCATACACTAAGCATTAAGATAAAGCAGTGTGAACATATACTTATATACTGTACAGTTAGTAAATATATTTAGCTAGTGAAGCACTCTGTTAATGCAACCAGGTTTACTTACTTTAGATAAGTGGTTAGTTCAGTGATATCACCCTTGTCTATATCGATATAGTGATTTGTAGTAGGAAGTCAAGATAATGGATGACATTCGAGCTAAGTTGTGTAGGTGCATGGCATATTGAAAAGGATCTCAGATAATGGTCCTGCATGTCCAAGATTTCCATCCCTCAGACGCAAACAATAACAGTTATCATTCAGTGATTGCAAGGAGAGATCTTGAGTTACTGAACTATAAAGTGTGACAGGAAATGGTGCAAATATATCACATATTACACGGGGAACCAACAATACTGCAGCAGATTGGTCACTAAGATAAAATGTTGAGATATTGAGCATCTCCTTGGGAGAGCAATTATTTACCCCAAAGTACAGGAATAATGGAGGTAAAATACCTTGTTTTTTATGCAAATGTAAGTGCAATTTCAGCTGCAACAAATGTTTAATGTGATTCGCATTTTTATAAAATGTTATGAAATTAAAGTATTGTTATAACCCCATGGTGTCAGAATTGTAGAATTTTGTATATACTACTAATGAAAATTTTCTATAACCAGATATGAGTTAGAATATCAGTTTCTGGATTATTGGATGTCAATTTGCAGGAATTTTACCGTATATACCTTTTTTGTTTGGCATTTGGATACCTTTCTATAGACAATGATGAAAACACGATTTCTGCATTTCTCTTCCAGGAACAGCCATTGTATTTTTGAGATGATTGGTAGGCATAAATATTTACATCCATCAAATGCATCCTGTAGACAAGTCTCAGATGTGGTCTCAGCATGGGGATCACTTACCAGAGCTGATGAAGTACTGTCTGCATCTGTCTACTAGAATCCTAGTGAGTCTTTATTGAACAGCATGAATTCATTCATCTGTAAGTCATCAGAAATTCATTTCACACAAACAATAGCTCCTTAAAAAAGCTTGGAAAATGGAACAAATTATTTGTTCATTCCACACATGATTGCTGATAGCAAATTACTCATTTCTCAATATGCAAGATGTGTCGTCTGATATAGATAATTTGTCTCCTGGATAAATGCTTCATTTGCTTTAAAGATGTACTTTATGGCCCTTTTACCCTACAGAGCAGGGCCAGCTCCAGTTTTTTTATGGGCCCTTGGACGACAGAGCCTCAGTGGGCCCCCTTGTGGAACAAATCAGTGGGCCCCCTGCCTCTCTCCCCCTCCCCCTCTCTCCCCCTCTTCCCCTCTCTCCCCCCTGAAGAATACCAACCAGCAGGGAGCCTGGTCCTGTCCTTCTTGCTTGTAGGAGGCGGAACACTGCGTGCCGCTGCGGGCGGACGAAGCGAGTGACGTCACGCAAGAGCGTGGCATCACCTATGTAGCCAACTGGCGAAGAAGCTCCGGAGCGATGAGTGAGCATACATCCCAACTTTTGAAGAGCCGAAAGAGGGACAAAATATGTGGCGCGCGTGCGTGCCGTGGAAAACTTAGCTCTGCTCACTTTTATGTTGACTCCACCCATTCTCATTCATTTTTCATGCGCCCCCACACAGTATAATCTTTCTACAGTCACCTGTAAATTATATTCCCCCCTCCATCTCTCCCAGTTTCATATAACCCCTTTATCTGCCCCCAGATTCATGTCTCCCCCATTCATCTGCCCCAGTGTCATGCCGTTCTCCCCCTCTTCATCTGCCCCAGTGTCATGCCGTTCTCCACTCCCCCTTCATCTGCCCCAGTGTCATGCCGTTCTCCCCCCTTCATCTGCCCCAGTGTCATGCTGTTCTCCCCCCTTCACCTGCCCCAGTTTCATGCCGTTCTCCCCCACTTCATCTGCCCCCAGCTTCATCAGCCCCCTAAATTATGTTCCCCTCAATGTTTAAAACAAACACTTGTATTCACCTTCCAACGCTCCCCCACCGCTCTCTCTGCTCTCTCACTCCACTCACATAGTTGTAGGCCTGATGTGATGTCATCACCTCGCACCTACACACGCCGAAGCCGCAGCTGTAGGGCAGGAGCTGAGCTGTGACAGCTCCTGCTTTACTCGCTTATATGTTCAACTCATTGGCGTCCTCCGCTGATGAGTTGAAATTGGGACATACCTCCCGCTGACCGGGGGGGGGGGGGGGGCTGATGGCAGCCAGGCATCGGCACAGAATGCTGAACTTACGTTCTGTGCTGGGGCGGGCAAGAGGCTCTGTGGGCCCCGGCACTTGCACGGCTATGCCGTGTGCTGACGCTGGCCCTGCTACACAGATAGGACGTTCTAGTATTGTTATGGCGTGCTATTGCCTTTTGAAAGCTTACTGCCTTATTTCAGGCATTTGATATTACAGTCAGAGCTATTTCACACTAGACTAGGGAGTTCTCTGTGCCTGCCTTTTAGATTATTCTGAAAAGAAACTCCCTCACACCTCATACAAGCAAAATGAGACCTTTGTACTGTATTTAGAAGATGACAGATACATCACTGTTAATGGCTATTATTCCTTACTCAAACTGCCAGCCTGGAAAGATTACCTTGCACTGATTTTCTATACTGGATTTCAACATAAAATGTGTGGTTTCTGTTACAAGTACTGTACCTTATTGCTACTTGAAGTAAAAGCATGTTTTTATAAAGCAATAAAGTCTAAATTATATAGCTTATTAAAAAGACCTGATACAACATACATATCATTTTCATGCTTTATTTTTTAATCTTGGGAGGATAAGTAGTTAGTGCAATTTTAATTTTAGGGAATGGGCTACTATGAAAGAAACTTGGGCAGATTTATAATGCCTTGGCATAAAAATTCATAATGAAGAAGTGGGGAAATTTTAGTATGTTACAGCAGCATAGTAATAAAGATACAGGGTAATAAAACAGTAATATATTACAGAAGTAGACACACATAAGCTGAGAAAAGAAGATATACTAGGAGTCCATAGTAGATAAGGAAGAGAAGAAAGAAGGAAGACTTCAAGATCATTTAGTTCTCTGTGCGTAGTGATCTTCACTTGGTCTGATGTAGATTATACAGCCTGATCACGGTTGGTAGGAAGGACCTCCGATAGTGCTCCTTTTCACACTTGGAGTGAAGCAAACGGTCACTTACAGTGCTGCCAATTGCTGTCAAGGTCTCATACATGGGGTGGGATTTGTTCTCCCGCATGGAGGTCACCACAGACAGTGTCCTTCTGTGACCCAACACCTGTACTGGGTTCAGGGGGCTCCCCAGGACAGAGCTGTCCCTTCTTATCAGCTTGTCAAGCCTATTTCTGTCCCTGGTTGATATACTGCTCCCTCAGCAGGCCACACCAAAAAAGATGGCTGAAGCAACCACTGAGTTGAAAAAGACGCTACAAAGTTTCCTATGGACTCCAAAGGCCCTCTGCCTCCTGAGCAGGAAAAGCCTGCTGTGACCCTTTCTGTGCAGCGCCTCCAGGTGATCAGCCCAGTCTAGTTTATTGCACAAAAAAGGAGCATATCAAAGGCAGGCAGGTGGTGGAGGCCATCGAACCCACCAAATTTATCATTATTTACACTTGAAATCTGGCCTAAGGTATGCGATAAATGTATGGCAGCAATGAGCACCTAACGAAAATATAAAAAACTTCTATTTCTGAAAGCATTCTTACGTTGAAACAGTTTTTACACACTTGCCTAAAACTTTTACAAAAAGAAGTCAATGGTCCAGTTGAGCTGTCGTACATTTTTCCTGATGTACATAGCCGGGCAGAGGGTGCGCCTTGTATATGAAGAGGTCTGCACTTTGTTATATATGAAACACACACCCCACCAGCTTCAGTGCTATGAAGATTGCTGTTGGCAATGCCAGTCTTCATAAATCTGCCCCAATATCTTTAAAGTATACTATTTGTTCAAGCATTTACAGTTTTACATAACTAATTTATTTATAACAATTGAGTCAGTTTGTAAATGTATTAAATTATTTATATTTAGCTTTTCAAGCGGCTCTTCAGAATAATGTGTTGTGTTTACATGATAAATAGCGCTGTTTCTGAGCATTGTATGAATTATAGCTCACATTTTACAATTTATTTCCCAGACTATCAGCTTTATTTGTAATTGTCAGTTTTTCTTGCATTCAGCTCTAGAGTGGGTGGATACTGTGCACTAAGGTGGCCATGGCCATGGAAAAGGCTGCTCCAAAAATGTTGGCACTTTTTTGCTTCCTGCCACAGCATGTTTATAGACAACACCACTTTTTCTTTGCTAACATTGGTAACTAAATGGTATTCATTTTGTAAAAGTGCTGACAACAGACAGCACCCGATCATTGATGAGACTATCAGACTGTGTAGAGAACAGAGAATGGTGGAATTCAATAATTTACTATTATAGACATGTCAAAATTGATGACAGCTTCTCTATAAACCCAGTGACTCACAGGTGAAGTCTTCTCTGCACTCATGTTCTCTATTCAGGCCAGACCACCATTGCAATGTCTTTTTGCTTCTGCAGCTACCAACAGTTTATAAATCAACTGTAACATCTCTGTCTGTTTGGTTCTCTGCGCCACCCTCCACTCGCAAGCTGCGGCGCAAGAGACACGTTCAGTTTGATTCTTTGCTTAGTATTTTTCATTGCACTTTGTAAACACTACTCTCTCTGTAATTCAATTTCCACCACACCCATCTCCTGCACCTTGTTTCCCTCTGTTCATCAAAGGGTAATTCTACTCTTGCCTGTGTGATTGACAGCCTGTCTACCAATCAAGCCTAAGGTTCAGGCCTTCCTATATACAGTCCATCAGCCCATACAGGTTTGCTGGCTATTGTGACTCTGTCCTTAGACTTTATCCCTGCTAACCTCCTCTTTCTTTTATTATTGTATTACTGATCTCTGACCCTTGGCTTCCCTTGTAGCCATTCTCTTGGATTACGATTCTGTAATGAATTTCTCGACTGTTACTGGACCCTTGGCTAACTGACCTCCCTTTGCTGTTGTTTGTCTTGTATTCTGTGTTGTCACTTATATAGGAAGGGATTTTCAACCAGTTGTCACCTATTGCTTAGGATAGGACTGGCAAGCAGGAAGGGACAGCTAGGGGGTTTCATCTTAGGGCTCACTGTCTTGTTGTGCCCCTCCCCCCAGGGGTCACCAGCAGCTCTGGAAAATTACTCCTCTACCAATTACATCAACACAAAAAAATCTGACCTAAAACCAAACCACAAAATAAATACAGGTCCAGGAGTAAACATACCCTAAACAAGTACAGAAGTCTCAACTCCCTCAAGACCAGATTCCCTAAACAAATACAGTCCCTGGTACAGACTACCCAACAAGTAAAATAAATACAGGCCCTAGAACAGACCCTTGACTAACCCCTAAATTTATTTAGACGACAGACCCTTCAAATACATACCAAAGCCAGGTCCCCTGTAACATCTCTGCCTGTTCGGGCCTCTGCGCCACCCTCTGCTCGCATGCTGCGGCGCCGGAGGCGTGTGCAGTTTGATCTGCTTAAGGTTTTTAGTTCCACTGTGTGAACACGGCTCTAGTCCTTAATTGGATTTGCACCACACCCGTCTTCTGCCAAGGTTGCCTCTGTTCATTAAGTGGTTAATCTGTCTTGCCTGTGATTGACAGCTTTTCTTCCTGTCAGGTTCTGGGCGGGTTCTTCCTTCCCTATTTAGTCTTGGCTCACAGTCACACTGGGGCCGGTTATTGCCCTTGCTTTCTGGTATCGCTTGCTGTTATTTACTTGTATGCTAATCCTTGACCTCTGGCTTTCCTACTGACTATTCTCTTGACTCCGATTTGGCACTGCATCGCTCTCTTGTTACCGAACCCTGGCTACCTGACCTCCCTTTGTTGTTGTACGTCTTGTCTGCGTTTTGTGTTTCACGTATTCAGGGAGGGATTGTCCTCGTGGTTGTCGCCTATCACCTAGGATAGGGTCTGGCAATAGGAAGGGAAAGCGGGGGGCTTCAGTTTAGGGCTCACTGTCCCTTGTGCCCCTCCCTCCAGGGTTCACCAGCAGCTTCTGGGGAATTATCATCTGGCTATTCCCTAACATCCCCTAAATCAATTCAGACCCCAGACATACAAACCCTAGACCAGACACCGTAAACTAATACAGACACTCATACATTTACACAGCCACTCACATTTTCCTTTCCTGGCTCCTTGCTGTTCTCCCTGTTGACCTGTTAACTGTCCAGGTTTTTCAAAAATGATGGGACACTCACATGTATTGTCAATTGACCTTATGCATGCAGGTGCTTCTGCAGGTCATGTAGATTTTAGAATAAGCAGTCTTTTTAGCAATTTGCGATACAAAATAAGGAAAAAACACAATATGCATAAAGTCTTTGGTCACTTTGGATACAAATTGGCCATATTATATTCTACCACAGGAGAAGAGGAAATCCTGCCAGTCTATCTCAATAAGACATAAAAGCAGAAGCAGCATGGATTACATTACACAGCAGTAGTGAACAATGTAATAATATAATAATATAAAATAATAATATAAAATATTACTATATAAGCTATTACAAAGTCTATTATTACTTGTACTATTGACCTATAAAAAGTGTATTTAGTTCCTTTTAAATCAGACATTATTTTAAGTCGTTATCAAATTTTTATGTGTGATTAGACACATAAACATAATTCATCTTTGACACCGGCTACTAGATATGACACAATAGGCTGACATTTCATGTTTTATATTCTTACTAGTTGGCTTTGTTGTATAAATTGGATTATATGCAATGTTTCAGCAGACCTTCTCTTTTGTCAGCGCTGCATCAGAAAGTCGGTAGTCCCATGAAGCATTGCATTGGCATACCAAGATACTCTACCATGTCAGCAATATTTTTACATAGGAAGTATTTACGGTTTTGACCATTGTTATTGGTTGTTATTATGGAATGTTTTATATGTTAATAAATAGAGATGAACGAACACTAAAATGTCTGAGGTTCGAAATCTGATTCGAACAGCCGCACACTGTTTGGCTGTTCGAACGGATTTCGAACCCCATTATCGTCTATGGGGGGAAATGCTCGTTTCAGGGGTATGCAACATTCAATAAAATTATACTTACCAAGTCCACGAGTGACGGTCGGGCTGGATTCCCCTTGAAGTCTTCTCCCGGCGCAGCGCCCCCATGGCTTCTTCCGGCTGGAATTCACTCTGCCTAGGCATCGGGGCCTAGGCAGAGCCGACTGCGCATGCACAGTCGGCTCTGCCAAGCCCGATGCCTGAGCAGAGCCGACTGCGCATGCAAGGGCATGCCCGCGCATGTGCAGTCGGCTCTGCCTAGGTCGGGTGCCTAGGCAGAGTGAATTCCAGCAGGAAGACGCCGCGGGGACGCTGCATGGAGAAGACTTCTAAAGATATGAGAAGAACCAGCGTTGATTGGCAGAATGTATAGCATTCTGCCAATCAACGCTGGTTCTGCATCGAACGTTAAACTTCGAACAGCTAGTAGTGTTCGATCGAGTACGAGTATTTCGAATACCATAGTATTCGATCGAACACCTACTCGATCGAACACTACTCGCTCATCTCTATTAATAAGATATTTATAGTTAGAATTGCATTCATAAATAATTTTGCAGACTACATACTTTGCTATGTGAACCAATGGTGCGTATTGTTTAATACATATGTCTACATAAACAGATGTTGGATAAAAGCTTGGATTACATAGTACACTGAGATTATTTTGGTTCTGCTGATAAATTCCCTTTAATGCATTAGGTGGCCTGATAAACTATGCTAGATCTGTTATATACTTTAACCCCTTCCCGACCCATGTGGTACTATTACCACATGGATGTCTAGTGCTTCACGACCGATGTGGTAATAGTACCACATGGATGTAAACAATCCCCGCAGCGCAGTGCGGGCGTTCTTGGAGCAGGTGTTAGTTGTATCTGACACCTAACAGCCTGCTCCATCCCCCTCCCTCAGACATGAGTGCTGATTTTGGGTTTTAACCCGTTGATTGCCGTGATCAAACATGATCACGGCAAACAACGGGTTGCCCGATCTTGTAGGGATCCCCGGCACCCCCCGCTGCGAGATCGGGGGGTGCTGGTATCCCTACCATGTAGCCAGGGGTCTAATTAGTCACCCCTGGCAGTCCTGAGTCCCACTTACCTTTGTATCCTGGCCGGCGTCTTCTGGAGCTGTACTGTCCCGTCCGTCTGCACGAGCCGAGCCTCACTTCCTGTTTACAGAGTGATAACGTGCAGGCTCTTACTGAAGCCTGTGACTCACTCTGTAAACAGGATCAGTGATGCAAGCTTCACTCATGCAAGTGTCCCATAGGGACACATGAAAAAGTTAAAAAAAAAAGTGGAAAAAAAAAAAGTGTTTTGAAACAATTAATAAAGTTATCAAGCCCCAAAAACCCTTTTTTTCTATAGAAAATGAATTATATAAAAAAAAAACAACTAAAAATTAATAAAAACAATACATATTTGGTATCGCCGTGTCCGTAACAATCTGTACAATAAAACTGAAACAATATTTAATGTACACGGTGAATGACGGAAAAAAAAAAACGGAAAAAACCCGCCGGAAGTAGTGATTTTTCGCCATCTCACCTTACAGAATGTGCTATAAAAAGTGATCAAAAAGTCAAATGCACCTCACAACAGTACCAATAAAAAGCACACATTGTCCCGCAAAAAATAAGCCCCCAACCAACACTGTCAACCAAAAAATAAAAATGTTACGCCTCTCAGAAGATGGCGATGCAAAAAACATTGATTTATGTCTCCAAATGTGTTTTTGTTCTGCAGAATTAGTTACGCATAAAAAAATAATATAAATGAGGTATCGTCATAACCGTACCGACCCACAGAATAAAGATAATATGTTACTTATACTGTACGCTGCATGGCGAAAAATTTACAAGGTAAAACGCAATACCGGAATTGATTTTTTTTATTTAAATCCAGCAAAAAAAGAGTTAATAAAATGTATTCAGTAAGTTGTAGGCACCCAAAAATGGTGTCATTACAAAATACATCTCATCCCGCAAACAACAAGCCCTTATATGGCTGCGTCACCAGAAAAGTAAAGAAAATATAGCATCTAGTAATGCAAGAATAAAAACCCGCAAAAATCGCCAAATCATTAGAATACAACTGGCGGCGTCAGGAAGGGAATATATAAGCTGTGCGAGCGAATATCAGGGGACACCCCAGATTTAGAGCTTACGAGGGAAAATATACCAGAAGTGACCCCAAAGTGACCCCCAGAGTGACTCCCCCAATTATAGGAGCTACTGGGACATAGTAGGAAATTCGGTGTTTGCAATGTCCTCCGCACAGCTTATATATTCACTCTTCGCCATCCGCTGTGCAGTCACGTCTGGGATACTAATACTCACTACACCCCCTGATAAATTCTTTGAGGGGTGCAGTTTTCAAACTGGGGTCACACCTTTGGGGAATCCACTTTTCTGGTACCCTACAGGCTCTACAAACATGACATGGCGTCCAGATACCAAACATCTGAATCTGCGCTCCAAAAGCCGCATCGCGCTCCTTCCCTTCTGCGCCCTGCTGTGTGCCCAAACTGCATTTTATGCCACATATATGACACATGTATGATACTGGTGTACCCCGGATAATGCATGTAATGTCATATGTGGGTATAAATTGATATTAGGGCACAGCCAGACACAGAAGGGAAGAAGGGTTATTGGGTTTTTGTAGCACAGACTTAGACGGTTTGTTTGTTTTTTTTTTGATGCCATGACACTTTTGCAGAGACCCTAAAATTGCCCTTACAGAATGGGGTCACTTCTTGGGGAATTCCAGTTCACTGGCACCTCCAGGGCTCTGCAAAAACATCATGGCACCCAGAAAGTCCCTCTAAATCTGTACCCCAAAAGCTAAAAAGCGCAGTGCTCCTTCCCTTCTGAGCCCTGCTATGTGCCCAAGCAGCAGTTTATACCTACATATATAATTTTTTGCCCCTCAGGATGGCCCACTTAATAGTTTTAGGAGTGCAGGTCTCTGACAACACGAAGTGGGTGCAACGTATTGGGCACCGAAATGGCAGATTTCTTTAAAAATTAAAATTTTCATTTTGTACATTAATTTTTGGGAAGCATTTTTAGGCTCAAAATGATAATACCCCTTTATTCATTCCTTGACAGGTGTAGTTTCTAAAATGGGGTCACTTTTGAGGGGTTTCCATTGTATTGGTACTTTAGGGGCTCTGCAAATGCGACATGGCACCAGAAAACTGCCCTCAAAAGCCAAATAGCCCTCTTTCCATTCTGAGCCCCGCCATGTTCCCATACAGCAGATTATGGCCACATATGGGGTATTGCCGTGTTCAGGAGACATTGTGTGACAAACTGGGGGGCTTTTAATTCTCTAACTACTTGTAAAAATTAAAAATATGGCGCTAAATGGACGATTTATTGGAAAAAAGTAATTTTTCATTTTCACATCTCAATGGTAAAAAAAAATCTGTGAAACACCTGTAGGGTCCAAGTGCTCACTAAACCCCTTGATAAATTCCTTGAGGGGTCTAGTTTTCAAAATGGGGTCATTTGGGGAGGGGGGTTTCCACTGTTCTAGCACTTCAGGGGCTCTCCAAATGCAACATGGTGCCTGAAACAGATTTCAGCTAAATTTGCCCTCTAAAATCCCAATAGCGATCCTTCAGCTCTGGACCTTACAGTGTGCCCATACATCACTTTACATCCACATAAGGGGCATTTCTGTAGTTGGGAGAAAATGCTTGACAATTTTTGGGGTGCATTTTCTCTTTTAACCCCTTGTGGAAATGCAAAATTTGGGGTTAAAGCAACATTTTATAGCAAAAAATGTCACTTTTCCTTTTGTTGGGCCAATTCTGTTACACTCCTGTAGGGTCAAAGTGCTCACTATACCCCTTAGTAAATTCTTTGAGGGGTATAGTTTCCAAAATGGGGTCACATTTGGGGGTTTCCACTGTTTTGGCACCTTGGGAGCTCTGCAAACTGGACATGGTGCCTGAAAAGTATTGTTCCAAAATCTGGCCTACGAAATCCAATTAGCGCTCCATCCGCTCTGAGAGCGACCGTGTGCCCGTACATTAGGGTACCAGCACATATTGGGTATTGTCGTGTTCGGGAGAAATTTTGTAACAAAATGTGGGGTGCAATTTTTCCTTTAACCCCTTGTGAAGATGAAAAATTTGGGGCTACAGTGACATTTTATTATAAAAAAAAAGTAATTTTTCATTTTCACATCTCAATGGTAAAAAAATCTGTGAAACACCTGTAGGGTCCAAGGGCTCACTATACCCCTTGATAAATTCCTTGAGGGGTCTAGTTTCCAAAATGGGGTGACATTTTGGGGGTTTCCACTGTTTTGGCACCTTGGGGGCTTTGCAAACGGGACATGGCGCCTGAAAAGTATTGTAGCAAAATCTGGCCTACAAAATCCAATTAGCGCTCCATCCGTTCTGAGAGCGATCGTGTGCCCGTACATTAGGGTACCAGCACATATGGGGTATTATCGTGTTCGGGAGAAATTGTGTAACAAAATGTGGGGTGCAGTTTCTCCTTTAACCCTTAGTAAATGTGTAAATTCTAGGGCTAAATGAATATATTAGTGACAGAAATTGAAAAATGTAAATTTGACCTCCATTTTGTTGTAATTGTTGTGAAATGCTGAAAGGGTTAAGAAACTTTCTAACTGCTGTTTTGGATTCTTTCAAGAGTGCAGTTTTTAGAATGGAGTGATTTTCGGGGGGTTTTATTAGAGAGGCCTTTCAAGTACCCTTCAGAACTGAACTGGTCCCTTGAAAAATGTGTTTTGGAAATTTTCTTGAAAATTTGGAAAATTACTGCTTGACTTGTAAGCCTTATAATATCTGAAAAAAATGAAAGGGTGATTAAAATTTGATTGCTACATAAATCAGAGACATGGTTAATTATATTTATGAAAAAATTTGGGTAGTATGGATTTCTATTTGAAAGGCTTGCAATTTCAAAGTTTGAAAACTGCATTTTTTTTCAAAATTTTCACCAAATTTCCTATTTTTTCATAATGAAAGACAAAACATATTGACAAAAATTTACTACTGACATGAAGTACAATGTGTTACGAAAAAACAATCTCAGAATCACTTGTGTAAGTTAAAGCGTCTCAAAGTTATTGCCATTTAAAGTGAAACATGTCAGTTTTGAAAAAAGAGGCCTGGTCCTCAAGTCACTTTTGAGCTGTGTCTCTATAGGGTTAAAGTCTGCCATCAGTTGTAAAACAATTTAGCATAAATGAATAGTACAGGTAAAACAAGAAACTTTGTAAAATATTTTATTAAAAATATGTTTTCTTCTCCATTTTTAAGGCAGGTTTTTTTACATATTGGTCTAGAAAGAGGAGGGGCCTAGAATTATATCGTTGTTGCTGCTATACTCTGCTACTCTGTACACTTTTAAAACTACTAGGTTTGAAGATAAGAGACTACATGTGCACAGAATGAGGCAATAAATCAATTAACCAGCATAATCAATTAAGACGGCAGGAGAAGACTACTACATATGGAGATGAATATAATGCAAACAAACAGAATGAAAATAAGAAGAAGGAGAACAGATTATTAGTTAGCGGAAAAGGAAATACTTCTCCTTAATAAGATATATTATCCAGTTTCTTATCTTTACTTGCAATATTCATTTATGAAAATTTGTTTATAACTGGAGATATACTTTAAGGCTCCTTGCAGAGTGTGCATGGGACCATACACACAAGCGTGATTTTCACGGTCCTATGTGTGGGCCGACAGTCTTGACCTCATCAAAGAGGACAGGTCCTATTCCTGTCCTATTTTGCGCTCCATGCTTCCATGGCTCCTATTCATTTAATGAAAGCAGCCGCAGAAGCACGACCCGTACATGAGTGGCACACGGGGACATCCCCATGTCCCCCATGTGCAGCCTGTGCTTTTAATTCATGGCAAGCTGGTTGCAGCACGGTCATCTGCAACTGGCCTAAGTTTGAATTTATATCTTTAAAGGTTTGTCTGGTTTAGCAGATGCCTGATCATATTCATTAAAGAATTCCTATTGGTACAAATAAAGATCCTGATTGATATTAGGCCCCAGGCACATGATCATATTCTTCGCCAGTGTGCTATACTGTATTTAACATTTCTATTTCCATATAGATATGATTCTGACTTTCACAGGTCCATCTGGTGGCCATGAACCCAAGTTGCAAAACTCTGTTTTTGGCTGTTTTGTGGTCTGGGCTCATTTATTTAACCCCTTCCCGCCGATGGCATTTTTTGATTTTCGTTTTTCGTTTTTGACTCCCCTCCTTCTAAACCCCATAACTTTTTTATTTCTCCGCTCCCAGAGTCATATGAGGTCTTAATTTTTGCGGGACAATTTTTTCTTCATGATGCCACCATTAATTATTCTATATAATGTACTGGGAAGCAGGAAAAAAATTCAGAATAGGGTGGATTTGAAGAAAACATGCATTTCTGCGACTTTCTTACGGGCTTTGGTTTTACGGCGTTCACTGTGCAGCCAAAATGACATGTCCCCTATATTCTGTGTTTCGGTACGGTTCCAGGGATACCAAATTTATATGGTTTTATTTACATTTTGACCCCTAAAAAAAATTCCAAAACGGTGTTAAAAATTTTTTTTTCTAAAAGTCGCCATATTCCGACGGCCATAACTTTTTTATACATAGGTGTACGGGGATGCATAGGGCGTCTTTTTTTGCGGGGCCGGGTGTACTTTTTAGTTCTACCATTTTCGGGAAATGTTATTGCTTTGATCACTTTTTATTCAAATTTTTATCAGAATTAAAACAGTGAAAAAACGGCGGTTTGGCACTTTTGACTATTTTTCCTGCTACGGCGTTTACCGAACAGGAAAAATATTTGTATAGATTTATAGAGCGGGCGATTTCGGACGCGGGGATACCTAACATGTATATGTTTCACAGTTTTTAACTACTTTTATATTTGTTCTAGGGAAAGGGGGGTGATTTGAACTTTTAATACTTTTTGTATTTTTTTATATTTTTTTTTACTTTTTTTAAAATTTTTTTTTGCATTTATTAGACCCCCTAGGGGTGTTGAACCCCAGGGGGTCTGTTCACTAATGCAATGCATTACAATGCTAATGCATTGCAATGCATTGCAAAAAATCATCATCTCTTTTGCAGGCTGTATACACCAGCCTGCAAAAGAGAGAATTTGCAGACCGGCTGGGAGCCTTTAACAAGGCTCCCGGCTGTCATGGCAATGGGGGGTCGGCCCTGGAGCATGCTCCAGGAGCCGGCGATCCCTGCCAAAATGGCGGCGCCCATGCGCCGCCGGGAAAATGGTGCCTCCGGCGCCTTTGACAGCAGCGCCGGAGGGGTTAATGCCTCCGATCGGTCCGGGGACCGATCGGAGGCATTAGAGCCGGTTGTCTACTGCTTAAAGCAGTAGACACCCGGCGGCTATGACGGCCGCCCGGCTCCCGGGCGGTCGCCATAGTTACAGACCCGACACGCGCCGTACTATTACGGCGCATGTCGGGAAGGGGTTAAGTGTATGGGTCCACAAAAGGCACACAGTTTTGTGCATGTATTCTTAGTCTGTAATAGTTTTATATTCATATAGATATATAGCAGAATTAGAGTAAATACAGGGGCCACACGGTGGCTCAGTGGTTAGCACTGCAGCCTTGCAGCGCTGGAGCCCTGGTGTTCAAATCCCACCAAGGGCATAAAACCATCTGCAAGGAGTTTGTATGTTCTCCCCGTGTTTGCATGGATTTCCATCCCATATTCCAAAAAAGACATAATGATAGGGAAAAATGTACATTGTGAGCTCTATGTGGGGCTCACATTCTACATTTAAAAAAAAAAAAAATTAGAGTAAATACAATATTATTATTAATTATTTTTAGAACACCATTTATTCCATAGTGCTGTACATTTTAGGAGGGCTTACATGCAAAACACAAAGTACAAATACAAAATACATAAGACAATACTAACAGTGACCAAATGGTACAGGTGGGTCCGCAAGGACTTTCAATCTATGAGGGAAGGGGGATAGAGACAGGTGAGAGTAGAAGTTGTTTGGATGGTGGTGCGGTGGCAGACTTCAGGGTCCTTTTGAGACTTGCGATTTTGGGGGGCAAAAGTTTCAGAGTATAGGGTTGCACAGGAAAATCTTAGAGGCATTTGTGTAAAGCGCAGATAAGAGCAGAGCAAAGTAGGAGTCTTAAAAGAGGATCACAGATTACTTGTGGGTAGGTAGTGGGAGATTTGTTAGAGATGCATGGAGGAAACTTGTCATGGAGGACCTTGTATATCAGCGTCAAAATTTTGGAGTTATTCCGGGAGATATGGTGCCTTAGTTTCTTGCACTTATAAGAGTTGCACTTATAGAGCTGTTGCACAGAACTGCCAAGGTGTCTCCTGTCGAATGTGTTGGGTTTATGCAACTCTGATCTTTATAAGCTACTTGTGTGAATAGCAAGACTTTCTTAGCATTGGATAGCCATGATCGTGTTAAGACTGTAACAAGTAAACTGAATTGTCCATGACTACATCCCCATAGTGCTTATCATTAAAAGTAAAATTCAGCATTGAAAAAGCCAGTCTACTGTATCACTGCCAAATATAATTTATATATGCATGCTGAATTTTGAACACAGCCAAAGAAAAATGATGTACAGTATTACTCAAAGGTCACATAATTAAAATAATTGTCAGAGTTCTGTGAGTCCCTTTTGTGACAAGGGGAATAGAAAATTCACCAATTTGCTGTATTTGCATTTTCTACAAAAAAATTCCAAGGGAATATAAGACAAATAAGATATAAAATACAATAATTCATTGTCTCGCATGCTGAGGCCACTGCCTATATAACAAATGAATGCCATTGAGATGGATAACACAAAGATGCCAATTGTTTTTATAGAAAATATCAACTGGATATCTTATTTTTACAGTTTTATGCCTTATATGATATTAGTCAATGGCTTAACTATATGGATCTGGTATTATTTTTCATGGTTGCCAGCTTAAGCATAAAATTGCAACAATAATTATACATTGGATGAATTCATATGTGTTCAGGTTCACCTTAGGGCTAGTTCACACAGTGGAAGAGTTTCTGAATGAATGGGGCCTAAACAGGAACGTGTCTCGAGCCGTGGAAGTTGTGGCTGACTTACCTGCGGAATCCACGGCAAGATGGGACACGTTGCTTCTTTTTTCCACCAGCTAGCTACCAGGAAAAAAAAGCAAGTGGTTCCCATTGAAGTCAATGGGAGCCTTTTTTACAGGCAGATTTTGAGGCGGATTCCGCGTTAAAATCCGCCTGAAAAAAACTCAGTGTGAACATACCCTTAATGTAACACTTTTTCCGCATGAGATATTCATTGACTGCCATACCGCATACTGTACAAGAATACCCTTGTTCCCCCCCACCTTTTTTTGAGTGACACGACCAGGGTGTTAAGCTGAAATTTCACTTGGCCCTGTCACTCAAAAAAGGACGACAAGTGAGATGAAAAAAATCTTTTAGCATTAAGCATACCTCAAATTACTAACAACTTTTCATAAATAAATAGTACAGAGGAATATAAGAAACTGTGTAATATATCTCATTTAAGAAATCTGTCCCCTTCTCCATTTATATAACCGAGTTATTCTTTACATGTTAGTCTATGCAGAGGGAAGGGGGGAGGAGAAAGCTAATGGAAAAGACATACAAATAACTGCAGCTCTTGTACGCTGATGTTCTGTGGTCAGATTGCTCTTTTTACACTGTTAAGTCTCAAGATAAGACTCTACCAGTGCACAGAATGTGGCAATAAACCAACTAACAGCCTCCTTATCCCTCTCCCCTCTCCATAGATGTCTGTGTGTGAGGTAACTAAAGAGATGAACACACATTTTCACCAAGTTAAGGAGGAGTAAAGCACCCTAGTAAGTGGAAAGGGAAACAGATTACTATTTATTAATGCAAAGTTGTTTCATAATTGGAGATAAGATTAAAAGCTTAAAATAATTTGATTGTTAAGTAGTTAAAGAGATTAGTTTAGCATGACAAAACTTTTCTATATTGAAGCCGACCTGATGATCATTTGATCACCAAGGATCCAGCTTTCTTATCCACTGACAATTATCTGTTATTGCCTTTCATATTATTGCCCCAAGTCAATGTAAGTGGAATCACCTGGCAATCATCCATAGAACGTGAAGAGTTCGCTGTCGCTTTCTCCTCTGCCAACCATCACATCCAGTATGAGTTCTGATAGCCTCCCTCCGTACTGACAACTATATTTTACTCTGAAATGCTGAAGTTTTCATGGAGATAAGTTACAGCTTGAGCTGGGAATAGGAGAACTGTCCCAGGGTCAGCTCTTACCAGCTTCTCCTCATGAAGTTTGGCTTTATTGACAGGTCCCTGTCTTTGTACAAATAGTGAGAGACCTGTCAAGCCGAGGCAGGAGGAAAGAAGTTGCTGGATATTTCCCTGTTCCCGGCTCATTTTTCCACTATGTTTTCTCTAAGACACCACAGCATTTCAGTGTAAAACATAGTTGTTTGTAAAAATGGAGCCTGTTGGGATTTCACACTGCCTGTGGTTAGGGCAGCTCGAATCTCCCTTTTACATTTAATTCACACATTGGAAAACTTTGTGGTATTGAGGTCATACCGTGGCTCCATTGCCATACTTGAAATAAATTCCTAAATATCAAATATATTCAGTATTTTGTTCCATCTGCTGTTGAGGCTGTTTTCTAGGTCTGACTCTGCACAGGCAGAAGGTTAAGGACTTACCCCTTTGCGGTGTCAATGCCTCATGCCTATTTATTGAAAAATTGACTTATAGAACAAATTCCCTAAAGGTTATATTTCATTATAGTCTCACAAAATCTTAAGATCCAAGATATTTCACCAATGCCAATATGCTTTTCATAAAAACTTACGTATTTTTTTAGCCATTTTGAAATACTTATATCTGGTCTTTGGGTTGTTGGAGTTATAAGTAAATGCAGAGAATACACACACACGTATCAGAGGACAATCCCGCTGTCATGTTTGTGATCTCTATCTCTCCCTGAGATGCTCCCAGATCAAGATGGTGCATGATATATCTACAACTCTTAACAGGTAGAGGGGTTAAGAAAAGGGTCATTTCCAATAAGGGAATATACTTGTATTCTTTAGTTTTATAATGTTTATTATTTTGTATATAGATCTACAATAGTTTATACAGTTCAGTAAAAATGAATTATTTATTTTATGACATACAACAACTGGTCATGTCAAACAATTAGAAATGAACAAACTGATTGGGATTGAACCAGATTCGACCCCAATTTTCCAAATAGTCTGCGTTCTTCCAAACATGAAACTGGGGGTTCAGCACCTGCAAACCGGAAGTGAAATTATTATACTCTGAGGTCTTTTCAGATCCCAGAGTATAATAGGTAGAGATATAAGAGAGGTATAAAAATTACAATCAGTTATATTCACCTTCATCTTCTAATGTTATGATGATGTTTGTCATGATCCTTGGCTTGTTGGGTATCACAAGAGAACTCAAAGAGCGCTCTGGACATCATGAGGCGTCCTAGAGGAGTTGCGGGAAGGTGAATATAACTGTTTGATAATTTTCTACACTTCCCTGTGCCGCCACCTATTATACTCTGTTGTCTGAAGATGTCCCAGAGTATAATGATTTCACTTTTAGAGCAATCTGAACAACTTTGGACCGAAACAGAGTTGACTTGTCCAAGCCCTAAAAAAAAGAATCTTCAGAGGTTCACGGATTTCCACAAACAATCCAGAAGAAGAATTTTACAAAGACTAATACAATTGTCACTTTGATTAGTACAAGTCAATGCAGCAAATGTATGTGTGTCAGATTACCGTGTACATTGCTAGTACAATATATAGTGCATTGTGGACAATAGCAGAAGTTTTAGATGTAACAATCTACTGAAGCTTTTCGATAGATGTATATACTTTATGCATATTTCATTGTACAACTTTCACTGGTTATTATGCCATTCAGTGCTGAATATAAATAATTATACAGCCGTGATGACAAGCTTTGAAGGCCTGTAAAACTCAAATGAGATCAATGACACCTTGAAGAAAACCGATGATTTACCTTTCACATGTTGACAGATTTTCTCACTTCCGGAGTGCTGTTTTAGTTTGAGCAGAAGTACAGTTTTATACTATAGGATTCCTATTTTCCTACTCACTAATGGCACTAGATGAAACATCCCCCTCAATCCTTGTATAATTTATTGTGAAGACCCACAAACATCCATCTTTTTCTTGTCAATGAGAGCTCTGTGAAATACCTCTGGGTCTTCCTGCTTTGCAGCTAATGCACTTCTGTAAGCAAAAGGTTGGGTAACGTAAAAAGCTTGGAAACCATAAATTTATCTTGATATGTCAGATCAAATGCATATCTGAAAATAACAGAAAAATGATCAAGAAGAATGACATGAAGGAGCAGTAAGTAGAAACATTTGAGCTTTGGATCTCAGTCTATGAACAAAGGAAACCTAATAATCAATGATTTGGGTAGAAGCCGTCATTCTTACTTACTATTTTTATTGCTAAAATAGTGGATAAAACATTTATAATATTTCATAACTTGAACAGGGCCTATATTATTTCTATCATGTCTCCTAAGATGGGAGGTAATCATTCATCAACCTCGCCAGTTAAAGGGGTTAGCCAGGATTTATTTATTTATTTATTTATTTATTTATTTATTTATTTATCTTAGGGTCTATCCTTAGTATAAGCATAAATATCTGACCAGTGGGTGTGTAGAAGCCTGAAACTGCACAGATAAGCTGTATGGAGCCAAATCTTTCTGGGTTTCAAAGTGGCCCCATAGGGTAAGGGCCACCTTTCAGCCCCCTTACTGATCAGATATTTATGGCTTATCCTCTGGATTCCTGGACAACCCCTTTAACCAGAACTTGTCAGCCATATAGTACAGTACTGTTTATGGTCTAGTTAGATGGTTGGTTTGGATGACAATGCAGCAACAAAACACTTATCTATGTATAAATCTGTGACTAGGCAGAACAGGTGGCAGTGTCAATATAAATTCAAGCCCAATGGTGCCAATAAAACATGTTTAACAGTTTTTGACTGGCATCTACGTAACTCAAATATGGCCTACTTAAGGTTAAATAAGGTGGAGCTAGAAGCAATTCTTTTTTTGCACCATGAGGTTTATTTGCATATTCCCTACCCAGAATTCTTAGCATTATAGGTCCCTATTATGTGTCCCTTTCTCTAATGATACACAATACCCCTTCTGAACTACAATGTATAGTCACATTCCTTGAATTCATGTCACATAGGGACCTATAATAACCTAGTATATATAATCTAATGATTAATACAGCAAAGTTATTGCTGCTAATTTAGGTTAAGCTCGTAAGCCTACCTTATGACAGAATGCTGGTTGTGGTACATTAAATGGCATTATGACTCTGCTGTGGCTTTACTTTGAGGAGTTACTACTGTCAGCGGATTAAAGGGGTCAGGACATTTCTGGGAGCGTCACATCCTCTTCATTGTTTACCAGGCACAGCTCCATACTTTTTGTAGTGTCTGTGCCTGATATTGTAGTGCATTGCTGACCAATACTAAACTACAGAGTGGTGCCTGGTAAAATAATGATGGGTTTATGGTGATGTTGGAGCTGATGCTATGATTTAAGTGTCAAAACCCTGTCAGTGATGACTATCAGTTTTGTAGAGCCCCTTTAAGTCCCTGTTAACCCCTTCCCGACATGCGCCGTAATAGTACGGCGCGTGTCGGGTCTGTAACTATGGCGACCGCCCGGGAGCCGGGCGGCCGTCATAGCCGCCGGGTGTCTACTGCTTTAAGCAGTAGACAACCGGCTCTAATGCCTCCGATCGGTCCCCGGACCGATCGGAGGCATTAACCCCTCCGGCGCTGCTGTCAAAGGCGCCGGAGGCGCCATTTTCCCGGCGGCGCATGGGCGCCGTCATTTTGGCAGGGATCGCCGGCTCCTGGAGCATGCTCCAGGGCCGACCCCCCGTTGCCATGACAGCCGGGAGCCTTGTTAAAGACTCCCAGTCGGTCTGCAAATTCTCTCTTTTGCAGGCTGGTGTATGCAGCCTGCAAAAGAGATGATGCTTTTTTGCAATGCATTGCAATGCATTAGCATTGTAATGCATTGCATTAGTGATCAGACCCCCTGGGGTTCAACACCCCTAGGGGGTTTAATAAATGCAAAAAAAAAATTTAAAAAAAAAGTAAAAAAAAATATAAAAAAATATAAAAAGTATTAAAAGTTCAAATCACCCCCCTTTCCCTAGAACAGATATAAAAGTAGTTAAAAACTGTGAAACATATACATGTTAGGTATCCCCGCGTCCGAAATCGCCCGCTCTATAAATCTATACAAATATTTTTTCTGTTCGGTAAACGCCGTAGCGGGAAAAATAGTCAAAAGTGCCAAACCGCCGTTTTTTCACTGTTTTAATTCTGATAAAAATTTGAATAAAAAGTGATCAAAGCAATAACATTTCCCGAAAATGGTAGAACTAAAAAGTACACCCGGCCCCGCAAAAAAAGACGCCCTATGCATCCCCGTACACCTATGTATAAAAAAGTTACGGCCGTCGGAATATGGCGACTTTTAGAAAAAGAAATTTTTAACACCGTTTTGGAAATTTTTTTAGGGGTCAAAATGTAAATAAAACCATATAAATTTGGTATCCCTGGAACCGTACCGAAACACAGAATATAGGGGACATGTCATTTTGGCTGCACAGTGAACGCCGTAAAACCAAAGCCCGTAAGAAAGTCGCAGAAATGCATTTTTTCTTCAAATCCACCCCATTCTGAATTTTTTTCCTGCTTCCCAGTACATTATATAGAATAATTAATGGTGGCATCATGAAGAAAAAATTGTCCTGCAAAAATTAAGACCTCATATGACTCTGGGAGCGGAGAAATAAAAAAGTTATGGGGTTTAGAAGGAGGGGAGTCAAAAACGAAAAACGAAAATCAAAAAATGCCATCGGCGGGAAGGGGTTAAACTTATTGGAGATTGCAATTCTGAGGGAAGTCTTTGGGATAGTACATGATGTCCTGTTTAGATAAGGAAATTGCATATAATATATATTTGTAATGTTATTATTTCGCTGACAGAGTCCTAAGGTTTTAATGTCTTTAAGCCACATAAAATCAGAGATTCGTACATGGATACAATTGTTGTGTTCATCTGAAACTTTTATTTTTATTCAAAAGACTAAGAAAATCAAGATAAGACTTTATTATTATATAGTTTAATCACAAACCCTTCTTTTCTATAGTAAATGCGCCTAGCAGTGTCTGCTAATAACTTCTTCACAGATATCAATAAGCTCAGTACCTACAAGAAGCAATGACTGGATAAACATGCCGTATTTTCAGTTAATAGAATTGTTCTGTGTAAACGTTAGTTGTATAATAAATCATTCTGCTACCTACAAGGTTTATGACACAGTGCTGACATATTCTGAAGCCTTATTATTATTACTATTAAATTAATATAAATTAGTAGGATACAATCATTTGTTGTTAGTAGTAAATTACCATTTATAATTGTGTCATAAGTCTGGAAAGCAGACAAAGTTTATCACAAATATTTACATTGAGAACTGAAGTAAAATTAGTTTTGATATAATTAGGTTTCTGGGCTGAGCCAATAAACTATGAATCTGTTATGCTAGTTAGATATGTAGTGCATAGGAAATAAATGCCTTGATTGTTTACTGTACATCTACATGATAAATGAACACAAAGGTCTCCAATCAGATAGACATCCTTATTATACATTATAGAGATTTTTCTGTCAAATCTGCATTTGTACATAGTTATGGCCAGATATCTATCCCATTGAACAGACATTCAACATAATATATTGTGATGACATGTCATCTATGTTGATTTCACATTGAACAGCCAATTCATATAACTACATAACTGCATCCTTCAATGCTTCTAGTGCTGTAACATGTGACCATTGGACACAATGTCTCCCTAGATGACAGATCACTGCAGTTATATATATATATTTTTTTACAAATGGCTGTGGGTTTTCGAGAGCCAGAGGCAAAAGCTAAATTTGTAAAGTGTTTTTTGACTATGGAAAAAATAGTGGGGCAGATTTATGAAGACTAACGCTACTGCATTACTAACGGGAGTCTTCATAGCCCTGGAGCTAGCAGAGGATACGCCCCATATAGGAGGGGATGCACGCCTCCTCATAAATGATGCACTCCCTCTTCTGGGCTGTGCACCTGGTGGGAAATGTACGCCAAGTCTTCTGGGTCATTGCCATCTGGGTGCAAAAGTTTTCGGAAGGTGTGGGAAATTTGTTGCAATCAGTGGCGTAACTAGGAATGGCGGGGCCCAGTGGCGAACTTTTGACATGCCCCCCCCCCCATCCCAACTGACGCCGAAGACCTCGACCGACCCCCTCCTCCGCACTCTATTATGTCCCTTACTGGCCCCTGCACACAGTATTAACCCCAATAGTGTCCCCTGCACACAGTATTAACCCCAATAGTGTCCCCTGCACACAGTATTAACCCCAATAGTGTCCCCTGCACACAGTATTAACCCCAATAGTGGCCCCTGCACACAGTATTAACCCCAATAGTGGCCCCTGCACACAGTATTAACCCCAATAGTGGCCCCTGCACACAGTATTAACCCCAATAGTGGCCCCTGCACACAGTATTAACCCCAATAGTGTCCCTCTGTGGACACCCATAAACAATTATTATACTCTGGGGTCTTTTCAGACCCCAGAGTATAATAATCGGAGACCCGGGGAATAAAAACATTAAAAAAAAAAAACCCACTGTTGCTTCTTACCTGTTCCCCGGCTCCTGTGCTGTCCTCCTGTGCTGACCACCGTTCGCGCCCTTCGTTAATGACGTCAGACGTCACATGACCCGGGAAGCATGCCGGGTCCATGTGACGTCAGAGACGTCAGACAACAGTAGGACGGAGGCCTGGCAGGATCGCGGAGAGGTAAGTAACAGTTTTTTATGTTTATTACCTCTCCCGATCCACCAGTCATTATACTCGGGGGTCTGCAAAGACCCCCGAGTATAATGATAGCCCCTGTGGGGCCCGCGGTGTCACTTGCCAATCCCGGCCCAGCCAGGATTGGCAAGTGAATAGGGCCCGTAACAGCCTATTTAAAAAAAAACGCAACGGTAGCGGCTGTCACCGGGCCCCCTAATGGCCTTGGCCCTGTGGCAGCTGCTACTGCTGCTACCACGGTAGTTACGCCACTGGTTGCAATGTAAGAATGCTTTCAAAAATAGAAGTGTTGTCAAGTAACAAAATGCCAAGGGCAATGCAATGAAAAAAAAAATGTAAATATACTTGGCATGACCACCCTTTGCCTTCAAAACAGCATCACTTTTTCAAGGTACACTTACACACAGCACAAGAAACTCAGTAGGGAGCTGTTACAAACATCTTGGCCAACTAACCGGAGATGTTCTGCGGATGTGGACTTGCTCAAATCCTTTGGTCTCTTCATGTAATCCCAAACAGACTCAATGATGAAACCAGAGCTCTGTGAGAGCCATATCATCATTTCCAGGACTCCTCCTCAGATTCAGTTAGATTTCTCTTGTGCATTTAGTTAATTTTGTTAATTGACAAAAATAAGAAATTAACACTCTGAAAGTATTCTTACAGTGACAATTTTTGCCACATCTGCCTAATATTTTACTTGCACCTAGACTGCGCCTAGTGGCCTTTTTCCATTAGTGTTTTTGAGTTTCTAGCTGGTCATTGCCACTTTCTCCTACTTTAAAATTAGGATTGCATAATTGCACATGTAATGGAGAATATAACTGATCCTCTTCTCTATAGCTAGTGATCACACAACAGAAGCCCCCAAAACAGCTCAGTTGGACTAAGGGTGTAACTAACAAAGAATGAGCCCCATAGCAAAATTTTGAATGGAGGGGGGATGGCTAACACACATTATAACTTCCCCTTTACTAGTTCATACATGGTACAATGTCCCCTTTCTTGGCTCCCACACAGTATAATGCTCTCTGTACTGGTTCACACATGGCATATCAACCCACCTTACTGGTGCCCACACGGTATATTATTCCTTTTACTGGTTCTCACACAGTGTACAGCTTTATTTACTGGCTCAACAAGGGATAATAGCCACTTTCCTGGTCCCCACACAGTATAACAACACCCTTACACACAGAGTATATAGTTTCTTTAATACATATTATATTCTGCCTCCCTTTACAGTTCTCAATACAGTCATTGCCCTTTTTAATGCCTCCCCCCACAACACACTGCCTCTTTATTGGTCTCCATGCAGTAAGTGCCCCCTTTCATGGCCACCATACAGTAAGTGCCCCTCATATAATGACTTTAGGCTGCTACCTCGCCTACTATTCACCTACTTTCTCATCCTCCTTCTCTTTCAGCCTCCAGGGGGCCCCATGTGCAGCACATCACATCCATATACTGAACAGAGCCAGTCCTGACACAATGGCGTACAGTAATAATGGAATTGTCATGCCCGCAAATGTGACTTCTGTGGCACAGAAGTCACAAGGAGACAATAGTTTAAAAAAATCTATCCTTCAGAACTACTATGTGCCCCTATGACAGATATATAAATGAATATATACTATATATATATATATATATATATATATATATATATATATATATATATAATATTATACTATATAATACTAAGATATTTAAAAAACAAAAAACCTAAAACATCTGTGCCATACCTGTTTCACTATAGTCACACATCCAATGTAACAGGTCTCTCATCATACATGCTTACTAACATCCTCATTGCATGAGATAAACTGACCAGAACATTTGGGGGGTATTTTGTAAGTATAACATTAAATAATTGATAAATGAAAACATTCACTTTAAAGGACTGAAAAGGTTACAGTAGTAATTACCCATAATTCACTTTTATAGCACATAAAATAGACAAATAGCAATAATTTGCCAGAGTAATGTGATTACTTTGTTCTTTTTTGGCTTCCTTGCTGAAAGCACTAGGTCATGTGGAGGTAATTGTATCATGTAGCAGATTCATTTTCTGGCCTTGCATTAACAAAAACTTGTTTTTGATGCATTCCCTGGTAAAGCCTCTGATGTAGAAGATATGAAGCCAGACAAAATATTAAAAACAGACCAATGAAGCAGATGGTTTGGACAGTCATTTGGAAAGTAACAATATTCCAGGCAATACATTTACAAGCTCAGCAAATGTTTTCTTTTTATCACAAGGAGAGTTTTATTGAGAAAGCAATATTTAGTTTACTGCATTTTAATATCTCTTGTTTAGCTCTGGTAGTCTCACAGATATCAACAGGTCATCCTTAATATTTCCATTTCATCGTATTTAATTATTTTGCTTACTTATGTATTGTCATCTAATTTCATAAAGTGAAGCTCCAGGTACATTTTTATAATTAGTAAAATGGACCTTCCAAGGTGATAGTCATGTAACATACTAATTTATATGAAGCAAAACAAAACAGCACCGAGCAGTGCATAGTGTAATACTAATAGGCCATAGAACAATGAAATAAGTCTTGGAAAGGTAAGACTTTCACCTTAGATAGTTGTGAACTGGGCCACAACTACCATAGTGCACATTGGAATCACTTCACAGAGGATTCCTCTCTGGGTGAAAAGGAAAAGCAGGAAATGCGCTTCACCCAGATGAACAGTAATCAGTAGAGATGAGCGAACAGTGTTCTATCGAACTCATGTTCGATCGGATATTAGGCTGTTCGGCATGTTCGAATCGAATCGAACACCGCGTGGTAAAGTGCGCCATTACTCGATTCCCCTCCCACCTTCCCTGGCGCCTTTTTTGCTCCAATAACAGCGCTGGGTAGGTGGGACAGGAACTACGACACCGGTGACGTTGAAAAAAGTAGGCAAAACCCATTGGCTGCCGAAAACATGTGACCTCTAATTTAAAAGAACAGCGACGCCCAGCTTCGCGTCATTCTGAGCTTGCAATTCACCGAGGACGGAGGTTTCCGTCCAGCTAGCTAGGGCTTAGATTCTGGGTAGGCAGGGACAGGCTAGGATAGGAAGGAGAAGACAACCAACAGCTCTTGTAAGAGCTAAATTGCAGGGAGAAGCTTGTCAGTGTAACGTGGCACTGACGGGCTCAATCGCCGCAACCCAGCTTTCCCAGGATCCTGAATGGAATACACTGTCAGTGTATTCCCGTATACCCGATATATACCCCGATACCCGTTCCAACGGTGTGCCCCCCCACCTTCACCCCAGAAATACCCTGCAAGTCCCCTAGCAATAGAATTGGGGCTATATACACCCACAATTTTTACTACTGGTATACAGTGCCATTGTCTGACTGGGAATTCAAAGAATATATTGGGAATACAAATACCCTCATTTCTTGCTACTGCCATATAGTGCCAGTTTCTGACTGGTAATTCAAAGAATATATTGGGGTTACGTGCACCCACAATTTTTACTACTGGTATACAGTGCCATTGTCTGACTGGGAATTCAAAGAATATATTGGGAATACAAATACCCTCATTTCTTGCTACTGCCATATAGTGCCAGTGTCTGACTGGGAATTCAAAGAATATATTGGGGTTACGTGCACCCACAATTTTTACTACTGGTATACAGTGCCATTGTCTGACTGGGAATTCAAAGAGTATATTGGGAATACAAATACCCTCATTTCTTGCTACTGCCATATAGTGCCAGTTTCTGACTGGGAATTCAAAGAATATATTGGGGTTACGTGCACCCACAATTTTTACTACTGGTATACAGTGCCATTGTCTGACTGGGAATTCAAAGAATATATTGGGGTTATAAATACCCTCATTTCTTGCTACTGCCATATAGTGCCAGTTTCTGACTGGTAATTCAAAGAATATATTGGGGTTACGTGCACCCACAATTTTTACTACTGGTATACAGTGCCATTGTCTGACTGGGAATTCAAAGAGTATATTGGGAATACAAATACCCTCATTTCTTGCTACTGCCATATAGTGCCAGTGTCTGACTGGGAATTCAAAGAATATATTGGGGTTACGTGCACCCACAATTTTTACTACTGGTATACAGTGCCATTGTCTGACTGGGAATTCAAAGAGTATATTGGGAATACAAATACCCTCATTTCTTGCTACTGCCATATAGTGCCAGTTTCTGACTGGGAATTCAAAGAATATATTGGGGTTACGTGCACCCACAATTTTTACTACTGGTATACAGTGCCATTGTCTGACTGGGAATTCAAAGAGTATATTGGGAATACAAATACCCTCATTTCTTGCTACTGCCATATAGTGCCAGTTTCTGACTGGGAATTCAAAGAATATATTGGGGTTACGTGCACCCACAATTTTTACTACTGGTATACAGTGCCATTGTCTGACTGGGAATTCAAAGAGTATATTGGGAATACAAATACCCTCATTTCTTGCTACTGCCATATAGTGCCAGTGTCTGACTGGGAATTCAAAGAATATATTGGGGTTACGTGCACCCACAATTTTTACTACTGGTATACAGTGCCATTGTCTGACTGGGAATTCAAAGAGTATATTGGGAATACAAATACCCTCATTTCTTGCTACTGCCATATAGTGCCAGTTTCTGACTGGGAATTCAAAGAATATATTGGGGTTACGTGCACCCACAATTTTTACTACTGGTATACAGTGCCAATTTCTAACTAGGAATTCAAAATGCGCAAGGCTCCCGGAAAGGGACGTGGACGAGGCCGTGGGCGAGGTCGGGGGAATGGTTCTGGGGAGCAAGGTAGCAGTGAAGCCACAGGGCGTCCCGTGCCTACTCCTGTGGGGCAGCAAGCATTGCGCCACTCCACAGTGCCAGGGTTGCTTGCCACATTAACTAAACTGCAGGGTACAAACCTTAGTAGGCCCGAGAACCAGGAACAGGTCTTGCAATGGCTGTCAGAGAACGCTTACAGCACATTGTCCAGCAGCCAGTCAGACTCTGCCTCCTCTCCTCCTATTACCCAACAGTCTTGTCTTCCTTCCTCCCAAAATTCCGAAGCTTTACAGAACAATAACCCAAACTGTCCCTGCTCCCCAGAGCTGTTCTCCGCTCCTTTCATTGTCCCTCAACCTGCCTCTCCACGTCACGATTCCACGAACCTAACAGAGGAGCATCTGTATCCAGATGCTCAAACACTAGAGTCTCCTCCATCTCCGTTCGATTTGGTGGTGGATGACCAGCAACCCACCCTCATCGACGATGATGTGACGCAGTTGCCGTCAGGGCATCCAGTTGACCGGCGCATTGTGCGGGAGGAGGAGATGAGACAGGAGTTGGAAGAGGAAGTGGTGGATGATGAGGACACTGACCCGACCTGGACAGGGGGGATGTCAAGCGGGGAAAGTAGTGTGGATGTTGAGGCAGGTGCAGCACCAAAAAGGGTAGCTAGAGGCAGAGGCAGAGGTCAGCAGCTTAGGCGAAGCCAGGCCACACCCGGAATCTCCCAAGATGTTCCAGTTCGTACCCAGCCCCGAAAAACTCCCACCTCGAGGGCACGTTTCTCGAAGGTGTGGAGTTTTTTCAAGGAATGCGCCGAGGACAGATATAGTGTTGTCTGCACAATTTGCCTCTCGAAATTGATTAGGGGCTCTGAGAAGAGCAACCTGTCCACCACTTCAATGCGCCGTCATTTGGAATCCAAGCACTGGAATCAGTGGCAGGCAGCAACGGCAGGACAAAGGCCGACTGCCGTTCACGCCACTGCCACTGCCTCTGCCTCTGCCTCTGCCACTGCCACTGCTGACTGTGCTGGCGATGCACTCCAGAGGACGAGCCAGGACACCACTTCATCTGCCTCCGCCACTTTGTTGACTTCTACCTCATCCTCCCCTGGTCCTGTCTTATCTCCTTCTCCTGCACCATCAAAGGCACCATCAGGCGTTTCTTTACAACAACCCACCATCTCTCAGACATTGGAGCGGCGGCAGAAATACACTGCTAACCACCCACACGCGCAAGCCTTGAACGCCAACATCGCTAAACTGCTGGCCCAGGAGATGTTGGCGTTCCGGCTTGTTGAAACTCCCGCCTTCCTGGACCTGATGGCAACTGCGGCACCTCGCTATGCCGTCCCTAGCCGTCACTACTTCTCCCGGTGTGCCGTCCCCGCCTTGCACCAGCACGTGTCACTCAACATCAGGCGGGCCCTTAGTTCCGCGCTTTGCACAAAGGTCCACTTGACCACCGACGCGTGGACAAGTGCATGCGGACAGGGACGCTACATTTCACTGACGGCACACTGGGTGAATGTAGTTGAGGCTGGGACTGCTTCCCAAACTGGCCCGGTGTACCTCGTCTCCCCGCCTAACATTCCTGGCAGGGACACGAGAAGAACACCCCCCTCCTCCTCCTCCTCTACCGCCTCCTCCTCCGCCACCGCCTCCTCCTCCGCCACCGCCTCCTCCTCCGCTGTTAGATTGACCCCAGCTACGAGTTGGAAACGTTGCAGCACTGGCGTTGGTAGACGTCAGCAGGCTGTGCTGAAGCTGATCAGCTTGGGGGACAGACAGCACACTGCCTCCGAGGTGAGGGATGCCCTCCTCGATGAGACGGCAATATGGTTTGAGCCGCTGCACCTGGGCCCAGGCATGGTCGTTTGTGATAACGGCCGGAACCTGGTAGCAGCTCTGGAGCTTGCCGGACTCCAACATGTTCCATGCCTGGCCCACGTCTTCAACCTAGTGGTGCAACGTTTCCTAAAGAGCTACCCCAATGTTCCAGAGCTACTGGTGAAAGTGCGGCGCATGTGCGCCCACTTTCGCAAGTCGACAGTAGCCGCTGCTAGCTTAAAATCTCTCCAGCAACGCCTGCATGTGCCACAACACCGGCTTTTGTGCGACGTCCCCACACGCTGGAACTCAACGTTTCAGATGTTGAATAGAGTGGTTGAGCAGCAGAGACCTTTGATGGAATACCAGCTACAAAACCCTAGGGTGCCACAAAGTCAGCTGCCTCAGTTTCACATCCATGAGTGGCCATGGATGAGAGACCTTTGTGACATCCTACGGGTCTTTGAGGAGTCCACAAGGAGGGTGAGCTCTGAGGATGCGATGGTGAGCCTTACAATCCCGCTCTTGTGTGTTCTGAGAGAATCCCTGATTGACATCAGGGATAACTCAGATCACACAGAGGAGTTAGGGATAGCATCCGATCCGTCACAGCTGGAGAGTAGGTCCACACATCTGTCCGCTTCACTGCGTTTAATGGAGGAGGAGGAGGAGGAGGAGGAGGAAGAAGAGTTGTCCGATGATGTGATGGTGATACAGGAGGCTTCCGGGCAACTTCGAATCGTCCCATTGTTGCAGCGCGGATGGGTAGACATGGAGGATGAGGAGGAAATGGAGATTGAACTTTCCGGTGGGGCCAGAGGAGTCATGCCAACTAACACTGTGGCAGACATGGCTGAGTTCATGTTGGGGTGCTTTACAACCGACAAGCGTATTGTCAAAATCATGGAGGACAACCAGTACTGGATCTTTGCTATCCTTGACCCCCGGTATAAAAACAACATCTCGTCTTTTATTCCGGTAGAGGGGAGGGCCAATCGCATCAATGCTTGCCACAGGCAATTGGTGCAGAATATGATGGAGATGTTTCCAGCATGTGACGTTGGCGGCAGGGAGGGCAGTTCCTCCAGTAGGCAACCAAGTTCTCACCGGTCCACACAAACGAGGGGCACACTGTCTAAGGTCTGGGACACCTTGATGGCACCCCCTCGCCAAAGTGCCGCCACGGAGGGTCCTAGTGTCACCAGGCGTGAGAAGTATAGGCGCATGTTGCGGGAATACCTTTCCGACCACAGCCCTGTCCTCTCCGACCCCTCTGCGCCCTACACGTATTGGGTGTCGAAGTTGGACCTGTGGCTTGAACTTGCCCTATATGCCTTGGAGGTGCTGTCCTGTCCTGCCGCCAGCGTCCTATCTGAGAGGGTGTTCAGTGCAGCCGGTGGCATCATCACTGACAAGCGCACCCGTCTGTCAGCTGAGAGTGCCGACCGGCTCACTTTGATAAAAATGAACCACCACTGGGTAGAGCCGTCATTTTTGTGCCCACCTGTGTAAAGCACCCCAACATGAAACTCCATGTCTGTACTCAACCTCTCCAATTCCTCCGCATCCTCATACTCATCCACCATAAGCGTTGCACAATTCTGCTAATACTAGGCTCCCTCCACCCTGATTTCCCCCAACTCTGCTGGTTAGAGGCTCCCTCCACCATGAATTTGCCCAAACTGGGCTGTTTAGAGGCTCCCTCCACCATGAATTGGTCCAAACTGGGGTGGTTAGAGGCTCCCTCCACCATGAATTGGTCCAAACTGGGGTGGTTAGAGGCTCCCTCCACCATTAATTGGTCCAAACTGGGCTGGTTAGAGGCTCCCTCCACAATTAATTGGTCCAAACTGGGCTAATTAGAGGCTCCCTCCACCATGAATTGGTCCAAACTGGGTTTTTTAGAGGCTCCCTCCACCATTAATTGGTCCAAACTGGGCTGGTTAGAGGCTCCCTCCACAATTAATTGGTCCAAACTGGGCTAATTAGAGGCTCCCTCCACCATGAATTGGTCCAAACTGGGTTTTTTAGAGGCTCCCTCCACCATGAATTTGCCCAAACTGGGCTGTTTAGAGGCTCCCTCCACCATGAATTGGTCCAAACTGGGCTGGTTAGAGGCTCCCTCCACCATGAATTTCCCAAAACTTGGCTGTTTAGAGGCTCCCTCCACCATGAATTGGTCCAAACTGGGCTGGTTAGAGGCTCCCTCCACCATGAATTTCCCAAAACTTGGCTGTTTAGAGGCTCCCTCCACCATTAATTGGTCCAAACTGGGCTGGTTAGAGGCTCCCTCCACCATGAATTTCCCAAAACTTGGCTGTTTAGAGGCTCCCTCCACCATTAATTGGTCCAAACTGGGCTGGTTAGAGGCTCCCTCCACCATTAATTGGTCCAAACTGGGCTGGTTAGAGGCTCCCTCCACCATTAATTGGTCCAAACTGGGCTGGTTAGAGGCTCCCTCCACCATGAATTTCCCAAAACTTGGCTGTTTAGAGGCTCCCTCCACCATTAATTGGTCCAAACTGGGCTGGTTAGAGGCTCCCTCCACCATGAATTTGCCCAAACTGGGCTGTTTAGAGGCTCCCTCCACCATGAATTGGTCCAAACTGGGCTGGTTAGAGGCTCCCTCCACCATGAATTTGCCCAAACTGGGGTGGTTAGAGGCTCCCTCCACCATTAATTGGTCCAAACTGGGCTGGTTAGAGGCTCCCTCCACAATTAATTGGTCCAAACTGGGCTAATTAGAGGCTCCCTCCACCATGAATTGGTCCAAACTGGGTTTTTTAGAGGCTCCCTCCACCATGAATTTCCCAAAACTTGGCTGTTTAGAGGCTCCCTCCACCATGAATTGGTCCAAACTGGGCTGGTTAGAGGCTCCCTCCACCATGAATTTCCCAAAACTTGGCTGTTTAGAGGCTCCCTCCACCATTAATTGGTCCAAACTGGGCTGGTTAGAGGCTCCCTCCACCATGAATTTGCCCAAACTGGGCTGTTTAGAGGCTCCCTCCACCATGAATTGGTCCAAACTGGGCTGGTTAGAGGCTCCCTCCACCATGAATTTCCCAAAACTTGGCTGTTTAGAGGCTCCCTCCACCATTAATTGGTCCAAACTGGGGTGGTTAGAGGCTCCCTCCACCATTAATTGGTCCAAACTGGGCTGGTTAGAGGCTCCCTCCACAATTAATTGGTCCAAACTGGGCTAATTAGAGGCTCCCTCCACCATGAATTGGTCCAAACTGGGTTTTTTAGAGGCTCCCTCCACCATGAATTTCCCAAAACTTGGCTGTTTAGAGGCTCCCTCCACCATGAATTGGTCCAAACTGGGCTGGTTAGAGGCTCCCTCCACCATGAATTTGCCCAAACTGGGGTGGTTAGAGGCTCCCTCCACCATTAATTGGTCCAAACTGGGCTGGTTAGAGGCTCCCTCCACAATTAATTGGTCCAAACTGGGCTAATTAGAGGCTCCCTCCACCATGAATTGGTCCAAACTGGGTTTTTTAGAGGCTCCCTCCACCATGAATTTCCCAAAACTTGGCTGTTTAGAGGCTCCCTCCACCATGAATTGGTCCAAACTGGGCTGGTTAGAGGCTCCCTCCACCATGAATTTCCCAAAACTTGGCTGTTTAGAGGCTCCCTCCACCATTAATTGGTCCAAACTGGGCTGGTTAGAGGCTCCCTCCACCATGAATTTGCCCAAACTGGGCTGTTTAGAGGCTCCCTCCACCATGAATTGGTCCAAACTGGGCTGGTTAGAGGCTCCCTCCACCATGAATTTCCCCAAACTTGGCTGTTTAGAGGCTCCCTCCACCATTAATTGGTCCAAACTGGGCTGGTTAGAGGCTCCCTCCACCATTAATTGGTCCAAACTGGGCTGGTTAGAGGCTCCCTCCACCATGAATTTGCCCAAACTGGGCTGGTTAGAGGCTCCCTCCACCATGAATTTCCCAAAACTTGGCTGTTTAGAGGCTCCCTCCACCATTAATTGGTCCAAACTGGGCTGGTTAGAGGCTCCCTCCACCATGAATTTGCCCAAACTGGGGTGGTTAGAGGCTCCCTCCACCATTAATTGGTCCAAACTGGGCTGGTTAGAGGCTCCCTCCACAATTAATTGGTCCAAACTGGGCTAATTAGAGGCTCCCTCCACCATGAATTGGTCCAAACTGGGTTTTTTAGAGGCTCCCTCCACCATGAATTTGCCCAAACTGGGCTGTTTAGAGGCTCCCTCCACCATGAATTGGTCCAAACTGGGCTGGTTAGAGGCTCCCTCCACCATGAATTTCCCAAAACTTGGCTGTTTAGAGGCTCCCTCCACCATGAATTGGTCCAAACTGGGCTGGTTAGAGGCTCCCTCCACCATGAATTTCCCAAAACTTGGCTGTTTAGAGGCTCCCTCCACCATTAATTGGTCCAAACTGGGCTGGTTAGAGGCTCCCTCCACCATGAATTTGCCCAAACTGGGCTGTTTAGAGGCTCCCTCCACCATGAATTGGTCCAAACTGGGCTGGTTAGAGGCTCCCTCCACCATGAATTTCCCAAAACTTGGCTGTTTAGAGGCTCCCTCCACCATTAATTGGTCCAAACTGGGCTGGTTAGAGGCTCCCTCCACCATGAATTGGTCCAAACTGGGGTGGTTAGAGGCTCCCTCCACCATTAATTGGTCCAAACTGGGCTGGTTAGAGGCTCCCTCCACAATTAATTGGTCCAAACTGGGCTAATTAGAGGCTCCCTCCACCATGAATTGGTCCAAACTGGGTTTTTTAGAGGCTCCCTCCACCATGAATTTGCCCAAACTGGGCTGTTTAGAGGCTCCCTCCACCATGAATTGGTCCAAACTGGGCTGGTTAGAGGCTCCCTCCACAATTAATTGGTCCAAACTGGGCTAATTAGAGGCTCCCTCCACCATGAATTGGTCCAAACTGGGTTTTTTAGAGGCTCCCTCCACCATGAATTTGCCCAAACTGGGCTGTTTAGAGGCTCCCTCCACCATGAATTGGTCCAAACTGGGCTGGTTAGAGGCTCCCTCCACCATGAATTTCCCAAAACTTGGCTGTTTAGAGGCTCCCTCCACCATTAATTGGTCCAAACTGGGCTGGTTAGAGGCTCCCTCCACCATTAATTGGTCCAAACTGGGCTGGTTAGAGGCTCCCTCCACCATGAATTTGCCCAAACTGGGCTGGTTAGAGGCTCCCTCCACCATGAATTTCCCAAAACTTGGCTGTTTAGAGGCTCCCTCCACCATTAATTGGTCCAAACTGGGCTGGTTAGAGGCTCCCTCCACCATGAATTTGCCCAAACTGGGGTGGTTAGAGGCTCCCTCCACCATTAATTGGTCCAAACTGGGCTGGTTAGAGGCTCCCTCCACAATTAATTGGTCCAAACTGGGCTAATTAGAGGCTCCCTCCACCATGAATTGGTCCAAACTGGGTTTTTTAGAGGCTCCCTCCACCATGAATTTGCCCAAACTGGGCTGTTTAGAGGCTCCCTCCACCATGAATTGGTCCAAACTGGGCTGGTTAGAGGCTCCCTCCACCATGAATTTCCCAAAACTTGGCTGTTTAGAGGCTCCCTCCACCATTAATTGGTCCAAACTGGGCTGGTTAGAGGCTCCCTCCACCATTAATTGGTCCAAACTGGGCTGGTTAGAGGCTCCCTCCACCATTAATTGGTCCAAACTGGGCTGGTTAGAGGCTCCCTCCACCATTAATTGGTCCAAACTGGGCTGTTTAGAGGCTCCCTCCACCATTAATTGGTCCAAACTGGGCTGGTTAGAGGCTCCCTCCACCATGAATTTGCCCAAACTGGGCTGTTTAGAGGCTCCCTCCACCATGAATTGGTCCAAACTGGGCTGGTTAGAGGCTCCCTCCACCATGAATTTCCCAAAACTTGGCTGTTTAGAGGCTCCCTCCACCATTAATTGGTCCAAACTGGGCTGGTTAGAGGCTCCCTCCACCATGAATTTGCCCAAACTGGGCTGGTTAGAGGCTCCCTCCACCATGAATTGGTCCAAACTGGGTTTTTTAGAGGCTCCCTCCACCATGAATTTGCCCAAACTGGGCTGGTTAGAGGCTCCCTCCACCATGAATTGGTCCAAACTGGGGTTTTTAGAGGCTCCCTCCACCATGAATTTGCCCAAACTCTGCTGGTTAGAGGCTCAATCCACCCTGATTTTCAAAACAAATGTTGGTGCCAACCTCAACTTACTACAAGGGCCAAATTCACTGCTGGTGACAAGCTCTCCTCACTGCAAGTGCCAAATACACATGTTTCAAGGTGTTTTCCTACTGTCAGAGAGGTGGTATTGAGTGTGTAAAGTGTGTAGTTGTTAGGCTGTGATGTTGGGGTAATAGAGGGTCTTTGGTGTGTTAGATGCCCCCAGACATGCTTCCCCTGCTGTCCCAGTGTCATTCCAGAGGTGTTGGCATCATTTCCTGGGGTGTCATAGTGGACTTGGTGACCCTCCAGACACGGATTTGGGTTTCCCCCTTAACGAGTATCTGTTCCCCATAGACTATAATGGGGTTCGAAACCCGTTCGAACACACGAACATTGAGCGGCTGTTCGAATCGAATTTCGAACCTCGAACATTTTAGTGTTCGCTCATCTCTAGTAATCAGTGGTCTTTATTGTATCCAAAATGTATGTACCATACTAGGGTCAATTTTTATTTCACCCCAGCAGCTTAAGTGCAAAGTTCCAAGGTATTCATTATAATAACATCACAGAAAAATACAATGACTAAATCTACCCCTTACTACGGTGACTCCCTGCTTTTATTTGCATGCATGAACCCCATTCATAGTATACTGTAACATGGCCAGCTCTCTGTTGCCTTTTAGATAATGCTTCCTGCTTTATGCTCCAAATGTGAGGGCGCTCTCATATTACCAGTATTGTTAGCAGACTGAATGCAGGGGTTGGCAGTGCAGGAAATCTGTGCAATACATCTTCAGCCCATAGCAACAGAAGAGGAAATATTTAAGGCAAGGTTTCACCCAATAACTTTACAACAACAAGAAATGACAAAGAAGAATTGTTGTTGTGTACACCCCAGTAACATCCCAGTAGCAGTCCAATTACTTTATTCCATCCCAGCACCCCTCACCTGACTGCCTTTTACATTCTGCATTTCTATTATGTATATTTACTTTTAGTTCACCATCCTTTTGTTTCAGATCAGACACTAGTTTTTCATTTCCGATTGAGAGCTTCATGTCCAGGTCCAGATATTTCTATCACATATTCTGCAGCTTTTCTAAGCATAACATAGTTTCATACCAGGTTGTCAGAAAGTCATATGGTAACTATCCTATTTGTGTCCACATGTGATCACATAGAGAGGGATGGTGAATTGCTGCATATCAAAGCTTTTGTTACCCTTGGTTCACTACTGACTACTGAATGCATTTGCAAGTAGATCCCCATAGACTATAATGGGGTCCATGTGCTTGCCGTGTGCAGCCCGCACAAATCATGCAGACAGGAAAGTAGATTGTGAACTACTTTCCTGTCTGCAAGTTTCCTGCAGAGATCTGACAGCAAGCACATGGACCCCATTATAGTCTATGGGGATCCGTATGCTTTCACTGCACACCGCTTGCAAATGCATTCGGTATTCCATTCGGAGGGTCCCCATGCAGACTCCCCCGAACGGAATACCAACGCAGATGTGAATGAGGCCTTAGATTGTTGGATTATTGGAATAAACTGGTTGCAAGACAAATTAGAGTCCTTAGTCAAATTGGAGATCAGTTAAGTGTAGGCACATATGCAACTATCTGTCCATCTAAATTCTCCTAAATAATCTAAAAAAGTGAAAGTTCAGATGATTCCACATTTTACTGTTTGGTTACAGAATGCAATATCTCATAAAGCTAATTAAACAACATGCTAATAATACCCTTAAGAGCCCCAATTCACACATCCACAGGTCCCATAGACACAAATCTAATAGTTATCATATCCCATTAGGTTATCGTATCATAAAAACATTTTGCTTTAAAAAAAAAAAAAAAAAAAAAAAGCTACTTAACCTGAGATACCCATATTTTGTGTGTCCAGCCAAGAGGATGAGTAAGGAGAAACATTTGTATACAGATGGGGAGGCTACACTGACATCATCTTCATTATATGACTATGTCCACGCTTTACTGCTCTCCAGTTTGGATAAGCACTCTAACTTGTCTTGAAACCTATTAAACATAATTTCATGGCATGCTAACAAAAGCTGAAATATAGCTTCCCTTGCTGGTTGGACACACATAAACACAAACAGTATAAATAGTAGATTTTTTGGATTATTTGTCAATCCACCATTTTTTTTTTTTTTTTTAATAAGTAGCTTAACTTGTGATGCACTTACTATATCTGGACATGTCCGGCTGAAATCTCATGATGCCTGAGATTGTAATCTCAGGAGAGGTGAGTATAAATGTGTGTGGGCAGATTTCTATATGAAAGGGGCCTGGCAGCACATGACATTGGGCTAGTCCGACACTGAGCAGGAAGCTGAATCTTGGAAATGTAGTTTTTCTGTAGATTCATTGCCTGTACATAACAGTGATGCAAGGAGCAGCAAGTATAATAAAGCCAAGCAAAGAGTGCACAAGGGAACAGTGAGGATTTAGCACTGCTGTGAATGTATTTGCAGATCATTTTAGTTGGATAACCCCTTTAAAGTAAATGGCAGCCCACTAAATAAACATTCACTTGGTGGCTGCTCTGTACAGAACACAATAGAAATTGACATTTGCAGGAACATAGTGAACAAATTAACAGCTCTGGTATGTTAGGGGATCCTTGTCATAGCTTCATTTGGGTAGTTATAAAAATTTTCCCAGAGTTTGTTTCATTTAATGTTACATCTTGTCATATGCATTAAGACTGGTCAATGTTATTAGGAAAGTGCCTATTTATCATGTATTTTGTCTTCACCCTTCAGAGATCCAGTGGACTAAGCCACCTATGACTTTCATAATACTTGGTTATACCATAGTAGCTGATCAGGGCAATTTATTTGTTTTAACTGACAAAAAAATCCATACATGAAGAATACAGATTCTTTTTTTTGTCTAAAAATATTAAGGTCTTTTATATAGATTTTCATCACTCTTTGTAGCAGGTTTTTTTCAATGTATCATATTTATATGCAATATTTAAGAAAATAGTATTGGCTTTCACATCTATATTGATTTAGTATTCCTCCCATGAGTATCACTGTATGTATTTATGGGTAGGCTATGGAACAGCCACAATACAAAAATAAGTGAATACAATAAATGAAATAAAATGATAAAAGTTGTAATAGTGAACTTATAAAGTACTTTATCCCAAAATTGTATTAGAGAGTTCTCAGAATATAATTAGTCCTCGCCAGGTGTTATTATAGCCAAATGAAAATGCAGAAATGTTGTTTTATTGATGAAACCTGGAATTATTTTATATATCAAAGATACAAGAATAATACTTGAAATTATATTTAATGTAAAGTAATAACCAAAAGGAGATGAGACTGAATTCATTGCATTAAACATTAAGATTAAAGTATATATCAAAATAAGACCCTTTCAGAGGAAAGCAATAAAGAAAATGCTTGGTACTAAGTAACAAAAAACAATTCTAGGAAGTATAAAGTTCTTCACTGGAAGGGAAAGCGATGGGGTGTAGCCCCATAGTGATGTTAGAGTTTTAACTTAGAAAGATTTTACTCAGAAAGGTCTAATAAGACTGCAGTCAGGATGATGGAGGGTGGGATAACAATAAAAACACTGCTTTGTCTGAACATTTAATAATGTGTTTATTTTCCACATCAGTAACATCACCTATCCATGGCAGCTGGATCTCATGTATAAGTGTTTTCTCCCCATTCTTTCAATGGGACTGCTGAGATAGATGAAGTACAGTGCTTGACTATCTGTAGCACTCCCACTGAATTTAATGTGCATTTCTGAACACTCATCCATTCAGATTGGGAGGCACAACACCCTTCTTTATGTGATCAGTGGGGGTTCAAGCAGTTGGTCCCTTCACCAATCTGCAACTTATCCCCTAACCTGTGGCTATGAGATAAGCTGCTGAGGTGGGGAATCCCCTTTAAATGTTGGTATGTGTTGTAAATAAAAATGTGAGCGATTGGAGAATGAAATAGAAGGGTCAGGGCAGTAGAAAGAAGCAGTAAGGTACTAATGATGCCAAAGGCAATTCATCAAGTAAAGAAGACATGACTCTACCTTTAAATTTCCTAAACGTAGAGTATCTACATGCTGAAATCCTTTAATTAAAAGGATGAAAACTAATTCATCTTGTTGATCTATATAGGTACAAGAACATGCTCACCAGTGGAATAGTTAATATATAGAGATGAGCGAACAGTGTTCTATTGAACACATGTTCGATCGGATATCAGGGTGTTCGCCATGTTCGAATCGAATCGAACACCGCATGGTAAAGTGCGCCAAAATTCGATTCCCCTCCCACCTTCCCTGGCGCCTTTTTTGCACCAATAACAGCGCAGGGGAGGTGGGACAGGAACTACGACACCGGGGGCATTGAAAAAAATTGGAAAAAGTCATTGGCTGCCGAAATCAGGTGACCTCCTGTTAGGAGTATTTAGGTTCTTTAATTTCTATTTTTCTTACCTGGGGAGTTTTTGGCTGCGCAGTGTCTGGGGTGGCATCCTGGCGCTGCGGGGTTGTCCTGTCGTGGGTATTGGTGCACACCTTCTGACTTGCACGTGCGCACTGATGGTAGGCAGCTTTATCTCCTGGTTGATTAGTCTGTCCTCCCATTTGCACCTGGGAGGAGTGGTCTCTACTCTGTATTTAAACCCATGCCTCCCATGGTTCTGTGCTGAGTGTCGCTTTTACAGAGCTAGGCCTTAGCAGGAGGAGTAGGTGGTGTTCTGGGATAGAGGAAGTTCCGTGGTTGATTTTTGGGAGGTTTGGGTGAACGAGTTGGTTTGTGTGTTTTCCCTTCTGTGTTCACCAATCCTCCCTCTGTGTAAAATTGACTGTGTGTGTGAATTGCCTTATCCTTTGATTTCTACTCAGTTTCCCTGTGTTTGTTTCCTAGTGTATGGTTCCTTCCCATATTGGTTTGGGGGAATCCTTTCCCACATTTTTCCTGTGTGCTGCTTGTGTTGTTAGTCAGCGCACACCTTTGTCAGTCCCTGTCAGTAGCAGCTTCACTTGTTCGTTAGGGGTGACCCCCTTTAGTCTCCAGTCCCTAGAGGTCTTATAGGGCATTCCTTCTCCCACTTCCCTCTAGGCCTACGGAATCAGTGAGAGAGGAGCTGTCGGGGTCAGGCTTAGCCTGAGTACAGCCGACCCACACCCGTGAGGCAGGGACCGGGATAGCTAGTGGGAGTAGTGCAGGGCGAGATTCCCTACTGCTATCCCTTAGCCCCATTGCAGCTACCTGGACTGACATAACAGTACACTCAGCCAGTAAAAAAAAAAAAAAAAAGGTTCGTTTGCATTATGACGGACCTGAAACAGTTGTACCAGGCGGATTTCCACTGAGATGGAGGGGATCAAGCTACGAATGGATGCCATCCAAGCTTCTGGCGTATCTCAAGTACAGCATTTGGCTCAACACACAGCCTCTCAGGTGGAGGGCATACAGAGGCAGGTGAGTAGCGCCCCTGTGGGTCGGCCTCTGGAGCCAAAAGTCAGCTTACCTGAAACCTTCCGAGGTAAGAGGTCAGATTTTTTCCGATTTCAAAAGGACTGTCTTTTGTATTTCCGGCTACGGCCGTTTTCCTCCGGTTCTGAGGTACAGAGAGTTGGGATTATTATTACTTTATTGAGAGATGATCCTCTCATCTGGGCACATTCGTTACCAGCCGACTCAGCTTGCTTACTAACTGTAGAGGCGTTTTTCTCCACAATGGGGTTACTGTATGACGACCCAGACAGGGTACGCACGGCTGAGTATAACCTACGACGTGTGGTGCAAGGGGATCACGCTATAGAGAAATATTGCACAGAGTTTCGTAGGTGGGCAGCAGAAGTACATTGGAATGACCCCGCTCTACTTAGTCAGTTTGAGACAGGGCTCTCGGACCAGGTTAAAGACCATCTAGTTTCTCACCCTGTTCCGGGAGATCTAGATGAGGCCATGCAGCTGGCAATTAGAGTTGGACGGCGCCTCCGGGAGCGTGGAGACAAGAGTCCTGGGGGGCTTAGCCCTCCTCAATTCTCTGTTTTTAGAGAGGACCCGGGGGACCAACCCATGCAGATTGGGGCCACTGTGCGAAGTACAAGACCCAAGAGTGAAGGGTCCCGCACAGTACGCTGTTTTGTGTGTGGAGGGATGGGACATGTAGCAAGGGTATGCCCCTCCAGAGAATGGTTCGCCAAGGAGAGTAATAACCCCAGGTCTATTGAGGGTAAAGGGAGAAAACCTACTAAGGAGGGAGGTGTGCATATTTCCTGTACTCAGACTGCCGGGTTGACCCTTGAAGGATGGGTAAATGGGCAGAAGTGCCGGATTTTGGTTGATTGTGGTTCGGCAGTCAACCTTATTGACTCAGAGTTTTGTGAGCAATTAAGGATGAGTCCTTTGGTCTTGGAGTCTCAGATACCGGTGTGGGCTATTGATAAGACCCCTCTACAGCAAGCTGTCATCTCCAAACAGGTGGAGGGTTTGGAGTTTATTGTGGGTGGCCACAGGGAAGAGATTGACTTGTTCTTGTTGTCTAAGTTACCAGCACAAGTAGTTTTGGGGTGGCCCTGGCTGAAGCAGCATAACCCTATTATCAACTGGGAGACCGAGTCAGTAGTTTCTTGGGGGCAGGGGTGTAATGGTCGATGTCTGCCCATATCCGTTATGTCTTTGTCTATAGACAATTTGCCTCAAGAAATATGTGAGTTCAGGGAGGTCTTTGAGGAAAGGGCAGCCAAGACATTACCACCACATCGCACCTATGATTGCTCGATTAAATTTATACCTAATGCAGTGTTACCCAAGACAAGGTTGTACAATCTCACTATTCCGGAGAGGGAGGCGCTCAAAGAGTATATTGAGGGGAGTCTAGAGGTGGGGCATATTCGCCCATCTAAGTCCCCAGTAGCAGTGGGGTTTTTCTTTGTAAAGAAGAAAGATGGAGGGTTGCGCCCTTGTTTGGATTTTAGGGAGATTAACAAAATCACGGTGCGGAATCCCTATCCCATTCCGTTGATCTCGGATCTATTCAGCCAGATTACGGGAGCCCGCTGGTTTAGTAAAATAGATTTACGTGGGGCGTATAACTTGCTGAGAATCAAGAAGGGGGATGAGTGGAAAACAGCGTTTAACACACCCCTAGGACACTTTGAGAATCTTGTGATGCCTTTCGGTCTAACCAATGCGCCTGCGTTTTTTCAGAATTTTATTAATGATGTACTAAGTGCCGTCATAGGGAGGGGGGTTGTGGTCTATCTGGACGATATACTCATTTACACCCCGGATTTGGAGACTCATTGGGAGAGAGTGAGAGAGGTTTTAGATCTCCTGAGGGTTAACCAATTAAGTGCTAAGCTGGAGAAATGTGTGTTCGCGGTCAATAAATTATGTTTCCTTGGCTATATCCTATCGGACAAGGGGTTCGAGATGGACCCCGAGAAGGTCAGGGCAGTCTTGGAGTGGCCGCGACCCGAGAACCTAAAGGCGGTCCAACGGTTCTTGGGGTTCTCCAACTATTATCGCCAGTTTATCAAGGGATTTTCTGAGGTTGTGAAACCTATCTCGGACTTGACTAAGAAGGGGGCTGACTGTGCTAAGTGGTCGCCAGAGGCGCTAGCTGCGTTTGAAGAAATGAAGAAGCGATTCTCGTCCGCTCCCATTTTGAGACAGCCGGATGAGAGGTTGGCCTTCCGAGTGGAGGTGGATGCCTCCTCGGTGGGGGTGGGAGCAGTACTTTCTCAGGAGTTCGAGGAGGGTACGCATCCCTGTGCCTTCTTTTCTAAGAAATTTTCTGCCTCTGAACGGAATTATGACATCAGAGATAGGGAACTACTAGCAATAAAACTAGCGTTCGAACATTGGCGTCATTTCCTGGAGGGGGCCAGAAGGCCAGTCCAGGTATTTACTGACCACAAGAATTTGATTTATCTTGGGTCGGCGAAGAGATTAAATGCACGGCAGGCCAGATGGGCTCTATTTTTTGCGCGGTTCCATTTTAACGTGACTTATGTGCCGGGTTCAAAGAATGTTAAGGCTGATGCTTTATCCCGGTATATGTCGACTGAGGAGGAACGAGAGGCGCCTGCCACTATTCTTGGGGATGGAGTGGTGGTAGCAGTATTGGGCGCGAAATTGGAGAAGGCCTTGATCGAAGCGCAACACGCTGCACCTTCCAAGATACCTAGAAACAAGCTTTTTGTCCCAACTACTCTCCGACAAAGTCTCCTGAGGGAGTGTCATGAGTCGGTTCTTGCTGGTCACCCAGGGGTTTCAGAGACCATGAGATTGGTGTCTAGGAATTTTTGGTGGCCAGGGTGGAGTAAGGAGGTCTTGCAGTTTGTTCAAAATTGTTCGGTCTGTGCAAGAACCAAGGCGTCGCATACCCGTCCCCACGGTCTTCTACATCCATTGGAACCTCCTAAGGCACCTTGGACTCATCTGTCTATGGATTTCATCACGGGCCTTCCGGTGTCTAAGGGTTTCACGGTCATTTGGGTAGTCGTTGACCGCTTCACGAAAATGTGCCATTTGATCCCGTTTTCCAGGCTGCCATGTGCCAAGACACTATCTGAGGCGTTTATTAAAGAGATTGTAAGGTTGCATGGTCTTCCTGAGGAGATCGTTTCGGACACGGGACCGCAATTTGTGGCTAAATTCTGGCGGGCTTTTTGCAGCAGGTTGGAAGTTACACTGTCGTTTTCCTCCGGGTTTCACCCAGAGTCTAACGGACAAACAGAGAGGAAGAATCAGGATGTGGAACAGTTTTTGAGGTGTTTTGTTCGAGAGAACCAGAATAATTGGGCTGCCTTTCTCCCCCTGGCAGAATTTTCCCTAAACAACCATGATTCCAATGCCACAGGTACCACACCTTTTTTTTGCTCCGGTGGTAGACATCCTGTTTTCGGAGTATTTTCTTCCATTTCTTCCCCAGTTCCGGAGGAGGAGCTATTTTCTAAAAAGCTGCAAGGGGTATGGTCCCGTATCCAAGAGAATCTGGTGCGGGCGTCGCACCAGGCTAAGGTCCAGGCGGATCGGAAGAGAGGAGAGTTGCAGTTCTTCCCTGGTGAGATGGTTTGGTTGTCCACCAAGAATATCAGGTTGAAGGTTCCTAGCAAGAAGCTGGGTCCCAGATTTGTGGGTCCTTTTAAGATCATCAAGATGGTAAATGAAGTGGCGGCGCAGCTGCAACTACCTAAAAGGTGGAAGATAAACCGGGTCTTCCATGTCTCCTTGTTAAAGAAGGCCAAGAAGGGAACGTCTCCAGTTAAGGTTCCACCAGTTTCTGAGTCCGGGGAGTATGAGATATCCCGAGTTCTGGATAGCAAATATGTTCGGGGGAAGCTATGGTATCTGGTGGCATGGAAGGGATACGGTCCTGAGGATAATTCTTGGGTCCTGGAGTCGGATATGTCAGCCCCCAGACTCGTGGAGAAATTCCACAAGGAGTTCCCGAAGAAGGATGCTCCTAGAGAATCCGGAGTCTTCTCCTTGAGGGGAGGATCCTGTTAGGAGTATTTAGGTTCTTTAATTTCTATTTTTCTTACCTGGGGAGTTTTTGGCTGCACAGTGTCTGGGGTGGCATCCTGGCGCTGCGGGGTTGTCCTGTCGTGAGTATTGGTGCGCACCTTCTGACTTGCACGTGCGCACTGATGGTAGGCAGCTTTATCTCCTGGTTGATTAGTCTGTCCTCCCATTTGCACCTGGGAGGAGTGGTCTCTACTCTGTATTTAAACCCATGCCTCCCATGGTTCTGTGCTGAGTGTCGCTTTTACAGAGCTAGGCCTTAGCAGGAGGAGTAGGTGGTGTTCTGGGATAGAGGAAGTTCCGTGGTTGATTTTTGGGAGGTTTGGGTGAACGAGTTGGTTTGTGTGTTTTCCCTTCTGTGTTCACCAATCCTCCCTCTGTGTATAATTGACTATGTGAGTGAATTGCCTTATCCTTTGATTTCTACTCAGTTTCCCTGTGTTTGTTTCCTAGTGTATGGTTCCTTCCCATATTGGTTTGGGGGAATCCTTTCCCACATTTTTCCTGTGTGCTGCTTGTGTTGTTAGTCAGCGCACACCTTTGTCAGTCCCTGTCAGTAGCAGCTTCACTTGTTCGTTAGGGGTGACCCCCTTTAGTCTCCAGTCCCTAGAGGTCTTATAGGGCATTCCTTCTCCCACTTCCCTCTAGGCCTACGGAATCAGTGAGAGAGGAGCTGTCGGGGTCAGGCTTAGCCTGAGTACAGCCGACCCACACCCGTGAGGCAGGGACCGGGATAGCTAGTGGGAGTAGTGCAGGGCGAGATTCCCTACTGCTATCCCTTAGCCCCGTTGCAGCTACCTGGACTGACATAACACCTCCATTTTAGACGAATAGTGGATTTCAAATCCGGGTCATATGAGAATGTGAACTTTGTGACTATGAGACAGGGATAGCTGTACAGGCAGGGATAGCTAGGGATAACCTTTATTTAGGGGGGAATGTTATTAAAAATAACTTTTTGGGGCTCTATCGGGTGTGTAATTGTGATTTTTGTGAGATAAACTTTTTCCCATAGGGATGCATTGGCCAGCGCTGATTGGCCGAATTCCGTACTCTGGCCAATCAGTGCTGGCCAATGCATTCTATTAGCTTGATGAAGCAGAGTGTGCACAAGGGTTCAAGCGCACCCTCGGCTCTGATGTAGGAGAGCCGAGGGTGCACTTGAACCCTTGTGCACCCTCGGCTCTGCTACATCAGAGCCGAGGGTGCGCTTGAACCCTTGTGCACACTCTGCTTCATCAAGCTAATAGAATGCATTGGCCAGCGCTGATTGGCCAATGCATTCTATTAGCCCGATGAAGTAGAGCTGAATGTGTGTGCTAAGCACACACATTCAGCTCTACTTCATCGGGCTAATAGAATGCATTGGCCAGAGTACGGAATTCGGCCAATCAGCACTGGCTCTGCTGGAGGAGGCGGAGTCTAAGATCGCTCCACACCAGTCTCCATTCAGGTCCGACCTTAGACTCCGCCTCCTCCAGCAGAGCCAGCGCTGATTGGCCGAATTCCGTACTCTGGCCAATCAGCACTGGCTAATGCATTGTATTGGCGTGATGAAGCAGTGCTGAATGTGTGTGCTTAGCACACACATTCAGCTCTACTTCATCGGGCTAATAGAATGCATTGGCCAATCAGCGCTGGCCAATGCATTCTATTAGCGTGAACTGAGTTTGCACAGGGGTTCTAGTGCACCCTCGGCTCTGCTACATCAGATTGCTACATCTGATGTAGCAGTGCCGAGTGTGCATCAGATGTGTAGTTGAGCAAAACTGACTCAGCACTGCTAAGTCTCTGCATTCGCATAGGAATGCATTGGCCAGCCTTCGGCCAATCAGCGCTGGCTCTGCCGGAGGAGGCGGAGTCTAAGGTCGGACCTGAATGGAGACTGGTGTGGAGCGATCTTAGACTCCGCCTCCTCCAGCAGAGCCAGCGCTGATTGGTCGAGTTCCGTACTCTGGCCAATCAGCACTGGCCAATGCATTTCTATGGGGAAAAGTTAGCTTGCGAAAATCGCAAACTGACAGGGATTTCCATGAAATAAAGTGACTTTTATGCCCCCAGACATGCTTCCCCTGCTGTCCCAGTGTCATTCCAGGGTGTTGGTATCATTTCCTGGGGTGTCATAGTGGACTTGGTGACCCTCCAGACACGAATTTGGGTTTCCCCCTTAACGAGTTTATGTTCCCCATAGACTATAATGGGGTTCGAAACCCATTCGAACACTCGAACAGTGAGCGGCTGTTCGAATCGAATTTCGAACCTCGAACATTTTAGTGTTCGCTCATCTCTATTAATATATAAAACTTTTACTCCAAATAATCTAAAAGTAGGCATATGGGTATAGTAACATGAATTAAAAATGAGCATGCCGGTTCATCCTTAATTATTTGTTCTCCAGTCCCTTGGACCCGAATTTTAGACAATTTTCATTGTGTGTCCAGATATGAAAACTCATGAGGGGAATATAGAGCAGGTGGGTGCAGAGGTTTTCAAGCGTATATCCAATTGCCTCATCGTTTCTAATCTTAACCTTTTTATTCTTCCTTACATCCCAAGAAAAAGACTCCCATCCTTACCATGGCAACCCAACAAAAACTATCCCTTAGATGCCCCCCTATTAGGTAACTTACATCCCAAATCATTTCATCACATGTATAGGTGATTTCTCATGGGAATTCATAAGGATATATACCTCTTCTCCCTGCCATCAAGTCCTGAGATGTACAGGTTCTCTTGTCCAAGCATGCTGGAAGGCATGATAAGTAACTTACCTGATAAGAGAGCATTTAAGGGATATTTTTTGTGAGACTACCCTTATAAGGGCAGGAGTCAGGGCCGCACTTCTAATGAGATGAGGTGAGGCGGCCACCTCAGGTGACACTTTCGAAGGGGGCGGCAGCGGTCACAGGGACTTTTTTTTTTACCTAAACTAGTCTAGGACAGGGCCGCTCTGAAAACAAGCTGAGCAGCCCTGTTCTGCGCTATTATGGACCTCTGCGTCTAAGTGCAGGCGGCATTATCACGCTGCCTGTGCTCACATGCAGACATCTTTTGCTGGGTGAAAAGGAGACAGCGAGGGAGCAGCAGCAGCAAGGGATCGCAAAGTAAGTAAGCAAATACTTTTTTTTTTTAATAGGCTGCAACCTGCTGGAGTATTCTGTTGCCCCTGCAACCTCTATTATGCCCCACAGAGGCCACCTGCAACTTCTATTATGCCCTACAGTGCCCCCCTGCAACCTCTATTATGCCCCACAGCGGCCCCCTGCAACCTATATTATGCTCCACAGCTGCTGTGGGGCATAATAGTGGCTGTAGGGGACCCCTGTGGGACATTATATATATATATATATATATGTATATATATATATATATATACATGCGGGCCAGGTGCATGGAGAAGTGAGGAGTCAAAGAAGTCTGTGTTGCAAATTTTACAGAGTCAAGTCACAGCTGGAAGAAGTGGTCATGATGGTCCAAAGGGAAGACGTCTGGAAATGAGGGAGCCTGGAAATGTAGTAATATGTCTTCTGTAAGTAACAAAATATTACTGCACTGTATTCACTTTAATGTTACCGCTAGCACCACACACACACACACACACACACACACACACACACACACACACACACACACACACACACTGCCTGATGTGAATGATCAAAAGAAAAACCATATTGTGCTCCCCCAGTCTTCAGTCCAGTGGGGGCCTCTTATGATCATCTGCCTGAGGCAGCAGAGGGGCTAGGTTCATCACTGGCGGAAGTCTTTCTCTTGGGGTGTAAGGGAGAGGAAAAAGGGTGAGGGTAGAAATGACGAGGCAATTAGACACAAGGTTGGAAACCCCTACACTCGTCTGTTCTGAATATCCCACATGAGTTTTCACATCCAGACGTCTGGTAAGAATTTTCTAAAATTGAGGTCCATGGGGACTAGAGATCAAATACTTACTGTTAAAACAGTATGTTGGTTTTTAATCCATGCTAAGATACCAATATTCCTATTTTTGGATAATTTTGAGTAAAAGTTACATTTTATATATTAAATGCTCCACTGTGGCTTATGAAGATTGACTGTTTTTTGAACAAGCATGACAGGTACTAATTGGTAAAACGCTTACCTGCCAACAATAACATCCTTTGAAACCTTTAGAAACCAACAATATATGACAAGTTGTCCTAAAAATTCCTGGAATATCTAATGCATGATCAATTATAGTCTTGTATAATCTATAATAACAATAAGTACAAAAGAGAAGGCAATGATAGTTGACATTTTATTAGTGAATGAAAGAGATCATAGGCAAATACAGCATTCTGGGATATTTAGGGATAATGAGTCAGATCCCTTTTTTAAAGGTATTATTTGTACTATTTGTATCTGTTCAACCTTTTACCCTATATCAGTTTTGAAGAATTTCCACACAATACTGAGAAGCCTACTGCTCCCCCTATTTAAAAGGAATTGTCCCACAAATGACACTTATAACTCATCCATTAGATAGGTGATAAATGTATAATTACTGGGGGTCCCACAGCTGAGACCCCAACCAGTTACTAGATGGGGTTCCCAGTTTCACATCTCTGTGAATTATGTACATGACCGATCCATTCTGAGTCTGAGTGTCTCATTCTATATTTAATCTACCCAGACGTGATTTCTCTAAAAGCATTTACAACTTCACGGAACACTCTATGTAGCTTTTACTTCAGAAAAAAATGTATTTTGAGTGGGATGAGTCTATTGATGTCATCTAAAATATGCATCTTCAGCAAAACAGCCCTAGATAAAGAGTTAGCAGAGATAAAATTCTGCTGGTTAGTTTTAGTGCATACTTGTTCTAAACGTACATTTCTTCACGTGTACTCTTGTTCATTGAAATAGATTTTATGGTACAATTTATAATGCACTACTCTATGAATTATTTCATAGCTTTTCTTTGACCTATATACTGTAAAAGCGACCAACTTCTACCACTAGTTCTTTATTTGATTAACAGCTTAGGACTGGTTCACATCTGCATTCAGTATTCTGTTTGGGGAGTCCACATGGGGACCCTCCAAATGGAATACCGAACCCATTGACAAGCGGTGAGTTTATGAAACCACACGGACCTCATAGATTATAATGGGGTCCATGTGTTTTGCATGGTGTCCGCACGAGTCATACGGAGAGGAAAGTACTTTATGAACTACTTTCCTCTCCGAATTACTCGTGCGGACACCGCACGGAAAACACCCAGACCCCCATTATAGTCTATAAGGTCCGTGTAGTTTCATAAACTCACCGCTTGTCAATGAGTTTGGTATTCTGTTCAGGGGGTCCCCATGCAGACTCCCCGAACAGAATACCGAACGCAAATGTGAACCAGGCCTTATCTGCCCAATATACAGTATACTGTACTGTAATTATTTTAGTTGCGTTTTTAGACATTATTGTAATAATAATGCATTTGTGTAAGCCTCCATTTAGTTTTCATAACTTTAAGTGTAGAATTTACTAATATAATATTTCAGATTCCATCCAGCTCATAACTGCAACCGCTTTAAGCTATAATCATGTTTACAGCTACTTGAACAATAATGTGAGTGTGAATACAACGTCCTGCACATATTAATAGTTAGTAAAGCATTGCCTTTAATAATTATCGCAATTCCATGATTTAGCCTAGTACTATGAAGCAATTCTCATGAATCTAAGCAGAGGGTTCCAGCTATTGAATTGATGGAATTCTATGCCTAAAATCAATCTTTACACTGCCATTGCTTAAGATTTATTACAATGCTTGGATTCAAAATGGCTGTCACAAAATTCATTAGTATTAGCAGCAGCTGACAAATGAGGCAGTGCAATATTAATACATGTGAATTGGTGTCTATACCTAGATAATTGTGCAATCATCATTTACATAATGGATGTGAAAACATTTCACATTACACTCCCAAGGGTCTCTTTAAAACTGGGATATATTTTTTTTCTTTTTTATTTAAAGCATGTGTGTTTAAAAAAAATGCTGGTATTGTATATTTTTGGGTAAAAAACACATTATAGCAATAGAAAAAATAGTTTTGCACTATATGGGGCTTATTGCTTTTAATTAAAATTCCTGTGCAATCCTCTTAAAATCTGCCTGTTTTTCCTTGATAATGGCTTTTCTTAAATTATCATTTATCATTTGTGGTCCAACCCCTTAAATATAAATAATTTAGCAGTTTTCTTGGCACTCTTCATTCTGATAACTGACTGAATTTTTGTGTAACATTCAGTCTACACTGAACATAATCTCACACTAATTTCATTGAATACACAAAAGTAGAAATCCTTCAAATATATTCACAACGAATTAAAATCTTGCTAAGAATACTACAAGATATTTAAAAGTTAATTTGCTATAACTCAACAGTACCAAGGGAAATTTATAAGAAAACATGATAATATTTTTTTAGATACAATAAATGCAATGTATTATTCACTGTTCCCTGGTGCACTGACTGCTAAATAAACATATATTATTGTGGTGCCATAACAACCTATTGATATAAACACTCAAACTCTTATGAAATCATGACAGTAGAATGAAAACCATAAGTCAAGAGCATATTCAATAAGAAAGACAACTGTGACATCATAACAGCTCAAAAGTTCAACACATTATTGTTACATTATAATAAAATACAATATAAATAAAAAAGTTAATATTTTCAAATGGACACAAAAAAGAAAGCTTTAACAACAGACCTGCTACAGTGACATTCTAACAATATTATACTGCTTTGAATTTTATGTTTTAACCTATAAGAACAAAAGGAATGGGACATATATAGGAAGTTCTTATACTTCTAAATTCTGCTCAATCCACTCCTGGGTTTGGCTCAAAAAACACAGCAAAATCTGCAACAAAAGAAACTGTGTTTCTGCAATGTGGGGCCGCCTCAGTCTCAGACTCTATAGGCCTCAGTTAGCATGTTAAATGTCCAACAACATATGACAGAACATTTAGTGAAAGAGTGAACAAGTATAGCTTGTTTGGAAAGGTTTCCAGGACATGGCTTTAGGAAATATGGATGTTTTCAAAGTTGCATCTGAACAATGCACAATATTTGTTTAACAATGTTCTTTGGACACATGGGACCAAAGTAAAGATGTATGGCCATCATTCATAGCACCATATTCGGCAAAAAGTCAAACACATCACATCAGGACAAACACCTCATATCAATTGTCAAGAACATTGGTGGGGGTTGATGATTGGGGCTTGTTTTGCAGGCACAGGGCCTGAGCACCTTGTAGTCATTTAGTTGACCATGGACTCTTCTGTTGACTTTTATTCCACAGTCAAATATGAAGCCACCTACCCAATAAATAAAGCTTGGCTGAAACTGGGTCAAGCAATGGTCCCAAGCTCAACAGTAAATCAATAATAGAATGACTGAAAAACAAAGGAATCACCATGCTGCAATAACCCAGTCAAAGTCTAGACTTTAACCCAATTGTCATGCTGTGGGGCGACCTTAAGAGTGCTGTGCATAAACAAATGCCCACTAACCTCAATGAGCTAAAGAAATTTTGTAAACATTCCTCCAGAACAATGTGAGAGACTGGTGAAGTCATGTAGAAAACCATTACTTCAAGTTATTGATGCTAAAGATATTTCTACAATCTATAGATTAGAGATTGGTAGCATTCTGAAGCTTTGTCTTTGTTTCAAGTTCAGATGATTTGATCCAAAGATTTGTTTCAGGACAAATAAGTTTGTCACAAACCACAGTTTAAATTGGTTTACAACACGTGTATGACACTACCAGGGCTCCTAGGACACTATCTAGTTCAGTTTTATCTATCTAAGGTAAACACAGTCAACATTATGTCAAAGTGACAAGGAAATGTATGAGATGAAGACTATCTATGAAGAAAACAGATAGTAGTCAATGGATACAAACTGCTAGTCTAAACATACACTGGACAGCTGTTATCTTTACCCTTTCATAACTGGAGAATTTGAAAAAAAAATATATTGTGGCAGGACATGTTTTTCTTGAAATTCCCCCTTATACCATCATTTGATACACTTCCTTCCTTGATTACCAGGGGGTTTAGCTTGTGGCATATATTTGCCCTTTGTGATGTAATATTATACATGTAGCATTCATTGTCTACACTACATCTGAATCTATAGTTGCACTCAACCCTTTTCACAAGTGAAGGTCTTTTAGTATCAGTTCTTTATAGCAGCTTGGTTGTCGTGACAGCTATAGGTGTCAATCTTCCTATTGTGATAGGGGCAACACACTACTCTGCGGCAACAACATTTTTTAATCTTTACTTAACCACTTCAGTACCGGGCCAATTTGTGGTCCAGGACCAGACACATTTTAGGTTTATTTTGTACGTGCGGTTTTGAGGGCTGTAACATTTTTCCTGTATGTCTCAGTCAACTAATTTTTGCGTCTTTTTTCGGGGACACATAGGGCTTTATTTTTATGTTATTTTTATTTTCAAATGTGTTTTAATTTTTTTATATCCAGGAAAATATAAACAAAATAGGAGGGAAATTGTGTCTGGTTTTCAATTTATAATTTTTTTTATTTAATAACACAAAGTGTCACTGAAAAACTTTATAATATAGTTTTTCCTCTCCGTTACGGTAATTTTTATTTTGTATGGTGTCGTCGGGGGTGGGGCTATAACCTTTAATAACGGCGTTTTATTAGCGTATTATTTATTTATTTTTTATTATTATTTTATTTACATTTTTTTAAAACTTTTTTATTATATTTTTATTTTATTTTTTTTCAGATTGTGTCCCCATAAGGTGATAAGAGACCTTTGGGGACATCTGATCACTTTTTTTTTGTACTTGAGGCTGATTTCTCCTATAACTGGGGCTGGTACATTTAACCTCAGTCACAGGAGAAATACAGACTCCTGCACACTGTATACACAGTATACAGAGCTGATCTGGGGTCCTATAGGACCCAGCAAGGACCCAGCAGCTCTGGCAGGACACTGCTCCCAGCGGATCACGTGTCTGCCGGGTCAGAGGGCAGCTGTATACACAGCGATCTAGATAGCAAGGAAGGGAATAAATCTTCCCTGCTATCTCTCTGGGAGCTCCGGCTGAAGTTACAGCTGGCTCCTAGTGAAAGCAGCTACACGATCTCCGTGCAGCTGCTGTGTTCTGATGGACGTACAGGTACGACCTGTCAGAACTAGGCAACCACTTCCCGGACGTATATAGTCTATGGGCGGTCCGGAAGTGGTTAATAAAAGCCAAGCTTTATTTATCTTTTCTAGTAGGGGGCAACCCTTTTTGTAATTAATGTGTATTTTTGGTCACCCTAGATCCTTGTCTTTGTGTTTGCAGATCCTTTGCATGCCTGGATTGTGTACCAGTTGAAAAGGGAAGAATTTGCTTTTTTTATTATAAAATTGCCAAAAACTATCCCTGTATGGGAGCATATGCTACATCAACATAGTGATGGATGTGAAGGAGAGACAATTACAGAATTTCAAGAAAAACATGTCAGATGAAGAAACTGGAATATTTTCTGAAATGGAAAACAGAATCAGAACAGCATTTTAGAGCCAGGAGAGAATCTGGATTGTTCTGCCAGTTATTCCTTTATGGGAGCAAATATCACAACAACATAGCATTGGCAGAGTGACCATTTACAGAAATTCAAAACTAGAATATTTTCTCTGCTGAGAACAATATTTGGGAGCCAGAAGAGAACTTTGGCCATCCTCTGATAGGAACAAATGCCACAGCAACATGGTGGTATGTCAATTTATAGAATTTCAAGAATAACAAATAAGGGTCAAAGAATGTTCTAATACATAAAGTTATAGAAATCAAAGAGGGTGTACTTTGTTTTTTCATAGCTGTACAAACACTTTTGAGACATAATCGTAACTTAATGCCACATGAAAATAAGCAGAGCATGAGCTATAAATAAATCCTGATTCTGGCTGACTACTGTGGATGTTCCTCTAAAATACAATATGTCCTTCTAAATGTATTTAATGAAAACAAGGATGCATTAAATCATGTATTGTACAGTAAATCAGACCTTAAATGCAATGTAGAATTAGTTTTTCATAATATGTCAACATTTCATTCATTTTGACCACATTCTGACGCCATATCAGAAGACATTTAATTAGAGGGAAGGCAACTCTTATTAGATTCTAGCGTGGGCCACTGAGATTAGGTTTTGATGTATTTAATAGCAGATCAATTCCTCTGTGGCTCTAGGACAAGATTTTTAATTACAGCTGTGAAATACTAAATGCTGTAATCTCTGGTTTATGTACATAGAATGAAGGCATCAGTGACTTCAAGTGGTTTGGGAATTCATGGGCTAATCACATTGGAAAGATGAATAATGAATGGAAGTATCCCAGTAGTATAATATGTGTAAATGTAGTAGCTATCATGGTACTGGATGTCAGGTTGAGTAAATTGACTCTGGTAGACATGCATGTCACCTGACTTGGGAGGTCTAACTAGTGAATGAATTATCTACTTTACATCTTATTGACAAATTCGTAAACTGCAGGCTGACCGTCTCCTGACTCCCCCATATACATTTACGTTCAACTCAATAGTAGCAAATCTCTAGGAGAACAAAAGAAGGAGAAAAGTTGAAACTTCCATCACATCAACCCACCATCAGTTGTAGCAGGAGAGCTGGGTCAAAATAATCAGGTTTGGATGACAACAGTCTACTATCACTGTTTAACGTTATTCTACCTAGCATGCAGTAAGGAGACCATGCCCTTACATATAGGGAGGTGAAGCAGAAGAGAGCCCTCATAATGGCTTCATACACATCAGACAGTCAGATAGTAACAAATGACCAGCACTGCTCTCCTGTCTCGCATCATTGATCAGTTAGGACTCACCTGTAAGATAGCCATGGCGCTCAGCCTCAGATGTATAAATCATACCAGTCTCCATCACACAAAAGCTCTTCATGAAAGATGACTTTCTTATGGTATGCAGGTCGGAGGGTGAAGAGGAGACAATGACCTACAGATTTTTAACGTCAAGTGATGCATCGCATCACTCCAAACTGCACTTCTATATTTACAGTACAACTTTATTATTCTTAAATAAGAATCATCAAACAACATAAATTAAAATTATACTATTAAACTGTAGTTAGGATAGGATTCTGAGAGCATTCATATTGTCACTAACACATAGTATATAAACAGGATTGTGGCATTAGGGACACTTATCCCCTACTCACAGTGTCCGATTGCTGTGGGACCAACCATGTGAATATAGTGCCAGTATACTTGGGTGACCAGTGCTCCATTCACTTATATTGGGTAATGGGCATTGCCAGAGATTACAGTCCCTTTAAACCACCTTGTCCTATTAATAAATGCACTGAGGTCATTTTAGTCATTCAGACCCAATGGTCCCATTGCACTTGTTTTTAAAATCAACTCTGCCTCTTGCTGCAAAAGAAGATATCTATATCCTTCACATAACAGCTGCTTCATGGTCAGTACCCCTATATTTCAAACTTTGTGGGTTACTGATAAAGGGCATCACATAAATGTTAAATAAAATGGGGAGAACCAAGACCCATGCATATGGACCTCAAATAGATGATTTTACCAATGTAAAACTGGCCACAATCACATATTACTGCATAAAACCGTGTACTGTGTCCTAATACAATGCTTGACATACATTGCACAGATCTCTAATACCAGGTGCCATTGCCATGAGGTATACTCCATTGCAATCTGGACGGCATGGTTCACCACATTCCCAAGGCATCTATTTGCCCCATTGTGTAAAGAGATAAGCAGCCTTATTTCACTTCATTGTGGATGAATTCCACGATGTGCCAGATTTTTCTGATCACAGAAAATAATGTAGGACTATGTGAATGATTTGTGTCTGAATCCTTAACAATGACTGTCTACTTTGACTGTTAGGGTGCATTCACACTGAGTAAACGCTAGCTTATTTTGTAGAGTAAAATTACACTTGTAAATTTTGCTATCCCATTGACTTCAATGACATTTTACAGGCGTATTTTTACAGGCGTATTTTTTACAGGCGTATTTTTTACTGGCGTATTTTTACACTTGTAAAAAAATATCATTGAAGTCAATGGGATAGCAAAATTTACAAGTGTAATTTTACTCTACAAAATAAGCTAGCGTTTACTCAGTGTGAATGCACCCTTAGATCTCTTTAAAGCTCCCTCTGTCAATTTCCTAGTGTATCCTCAGCCCCTTAACTGAGAACTTCAAGAGGATCTGTCACTAAATACAAAGTGGCATGCATTATTTGATTCTCTCAGTGTCCCTGATAAATTTGGCATTGTTATTAGAATCCATCCACTCATTCAGAAAGTGCGGTCCTTGGAATATTACATGTAAACTAGCAATGATTTCTTCTAGTTGGTGACTCAGAGCTAGTTTACATATAATCTTTTAAGGGCCAAAAAACGCCCATATTGATCAGGGGAACAGCAAGAAACAAATAATGTATGTCATTTAGTATTTTATATCAGATCTGCTTTAAGCCACTAGTCACTATACTCTATGGATACCGATAAGCGAATACCAATAAGCTATAGGGACTGTCAGGGTCTGAGGTTGCTAGGTGGATTGACATAGACACACAAGTCCAGTTTCTTTAGTCCAAAACAAAGGTAGAGTTTATTTTCACTCAAAAATATAGTGCAGCAACAAAAGGAAACAATACAAAAATAAATCCCTGCCCGGCTAGGCTCTAACTAAACATAGAATAGGTTACCTCACCTAGAATAACAGAAATTAAAAGCCAGTAGAATAATTCAGGACACAGCTCCAAAAATATGACCTCTTTCTTTGGCTCTCCAGCCAAACTCTGCCCAGAGTCTGCTGCTGGAGCTGACTTCTTAAGCCTCCCTTGATGAGCAGACTGTGTGCAGCTGAGTTGCTGCTGGAACATCCCCAAAGTGTGGACTGGAGGGTGAGTGGAATGACAGGTCCCACTACCAACCTACCTGCCATTCCTAAAAATCCAGCCCAATACAGAGCATTTACCAAAATGCTCAGCAGACGAAAGTTGTCTGCTGAGAACACACATTCCTTCTGGAGTTTTCTCATCTCACCCACCTTAGTAGTCTGGGTGAGATGTACACCCCCTCAATTACCTGACCAGCCATCGGTTTACAGGACTAAGACTTATTAAGTGGCTCACATTAAAAGGTCAGATGGGAAGTTTTTGTGGTTGAAAAGCATTAGCGTACAGATTATGCCCCCAGACTTCACATAAGTATATAGCAATAGAGTGTTCCACACTGTTGGGATAAAATAAAATTAATCTATTTTATGATGTCTCAATTTTATCTCATACATAGCTTAGACAAAGTGTAGACATAGGATGCTGCAAAATGCTTTTTCCAAGAAATTTAAGCAATGTGTTATTCGGAAATGCCTCTCTTTAAAGCAAAAGTAACCATTTTATAAGTGACATGTAACCACCAAGAAATTGCAAGTCAACAGCATCAGCCCTGACTGCCTCACTTTGTCTCCCCTCATTTCCCCCCAACTAACCTAAATGTGTCTGAGCAGACTGATACACTATGTGATCAAAAGTATCCAAACACCTGGCTGAAAATGACTTACAAGTTCATGGCGCCCTCCATCGGTAATGCTGGAATTCAATATGGTGTTGGCCCACCCTTAGCCTTGATGACAGATTCCACTCTCGCAGGCATATGTTCAATCAGGTGCTGGAAGGTTTCTTGGGGAATGGCAGCCCATTCTTCACGGAGTGCTGCACTGAGGAGAGGTATTGATGTAGGTCGGTGAGGCCTGGCACGAAGTCAGCATTCCAAAACATCCCAAAGGTGTTCTATAGGATTCAAGTCAGGACTCTGTGCATGTCAGTCCATTACAGAGATGTTCTTGTCGTGTAACCACTCCTTTATGTGTGCGTGTGTACATGTTCTTGTTTTATGTGTGTGTACATGATATATATATATATATATATATATATATATATATATATATGCACACACACACATACACTGATATACTGCCTTTGTATTACACCTATATACAGTTCTGTCTACTTCTCATCCTCTGTATTACAGTCCATTGTAGCAGGTCTGCCTTAGCAAAAACACCCAATTTCGAGTGTTTTTTCTGTATCACTTTTGGACTACAGCTCTACTGTATGAATTGTGCAACAAATGAGCCCACCAAAGCTCTGCTGCCAAAGGGCTCATATAAACCTGGAGCTGGCCCTGTAAATATTTCATATAGCACATAAAGGTCATATATGATTTTATGCAATTTTATGTGACATATAATTATGCATTTTGAGGTATAATAAACATAGCCTGGCAGAACCATCCCCAGGGCTGGTGAAACCTCCAAGAATGTGCACTTTTTGGTGTAAGAAACTATAGAATTAGATGGGGCAAAAACCCTAACAAAACATTGGGCATTCCCCAAGATAGCATAAGTAAAAATGATACTTTATACAAAACAAAAGCCTTACACAGCTCCATACAGGGAAACATAAACAGTTTACAGGTGACTAAATATGATGACTAAAAAATGTTTGGTTTTTTTTGCATTAATTTCTCTCCTTTCTGATTTTTTTTCTAGCTTCCTAGCTTTCTAACTTCCTAGTGTATCTTATGAAATATTAAATGGTATGAAGCATAATCTGTCAAAATAATTCCGTATATGGCTCTTTGAACCAAAAAATAAAAAAAGTTAAGGTACATTCACACAGAGGGAAATGGCGCTGCATTTGGTGTGGAATCCGGATTCAACGCTGAAAAAAAAAGCCTCCCATTGACTTCAATGGGTTCCAGGAAATCAAACACAAACAATAGCTGCAGCAGGAAAGAGTTAATGACCCTGTTTGATGATTATAAGGAATAATAAAGTTGCAAATGTAGGTTTGAGATTTGGAGTGATGCTGAGGCCCTGTTGAAGTTTCACTTGATGTTTCCTCAGCACCCTCTGACCTGCATGCCCTCAGTACTTCATGAAGAGTTGGAGAGTGCCTCTGTGATGTTTTTTTGTGTGGCTTATACAAATCATGATGGAAATTTCATTTTCATTTGTAATTTGTTTGAATCACTAATCTGTACTTTTTGTAATATTTCCCAACAATTTGGTGCTAAGTTAAAGCAACATTGGGGAAGATATAATAAGCTAAATTCTACTACATTCTAGACCATTTTGCACATATTCCATTTTGTTGTGGATCTCTTAATGTGAGGACTTGGTATGAAAAAAAGACTATCGCTTAATGGAATTGGTTTGGCCCAAAATATCAGCTGAAAGTAAGACAACTGACAAATGCTGTAAACATGCACCATATTAATATACCGGATGTATTACTCGGATACTTTTAGTATATCTTCAGATTGCTTGGTTTAAATTTCCACGATAAATATTAATTTTCCTCATTACCTGAACTTTTCCAGAACAGGTTTTGATCCATGGATGACAATGATAATTTTAAGTAAGCTAAGATTTCTGAACCAAAAATGTCAAATTCTCAGTTAAATGTGTTCTTGCTTGTCAGTATATTCTTATACCCACTTTTTATTGATATTTTTTCCTCAAAATGTTTGTCTCATTATGGAAAGGATTTTCTAGTGTTCTAAACTATGGCAATCTACTAATCGCAGTGGATTTGTTTCCAGAAACCTCCTGGTGTTTAGCTCTTGTCACCGGTGATGCACTGCGACTAGAATATTACATGCCACTATTTAATTTAAAGGGCCTGGCCACTTATAGACCAATATTAAGAGGAAAATGTTATTATTTATGTAATAAAAAGTGGTACAATTTTCCAATACAATTTCTGTATCAATTCCTCAATGTTCTATAAATCTTTGCTTGCTGTCATTGATTCCGACTACTCTAAATGGATAAAAATCAGTCCAAAGTCATGTGATATACAGTCCATGGTCATGTGATATACAGCCCACGGCGCACAGCTCGTTATAGTCACGGCACAGTAATCAGACATCTGCCTGGTAACAAGCTGTATACCTGTGTGTCCATCACATGACCATGGACTGCCGTATATCACATGACAATGGACTGATGTCTTTCCACTTGGAGTAAGCAGAACCAATGAAGACAAGCAAAGATCTCCAAAACTGTGAGGAATTAATTCAGGAAGTATATTGGAAAATTTTACAACTTTATATTATACAAACAATAACATTTGTATCTCAATATTGGCCTGAAAGTAGCCAACCCCTATAATGAATGACCATGTAATATATACTATAAAATGAAATGGAGAAGGTTCCAAGAGTCCTGTCTTTATGACTTTAATATGTTTTAAATGGGCATATTAAAAGCCATGAGCCAACCCCTTTAAATGATGTGAAATTGGTTTCATGAGCCATTTTGGACCTACTTCAAGGAGAAATCCTCTCCTCCAAATAATAATTTGTTTTTGTTATATTATTGTTAGAATTACAATACACCTGGAACAGGTTCATAGTTGGCAAAAACTATTATATTGTCCTGTTCTGCTTTAGATCTCTTGAATATTCTGAATAGTACTATGGAATATAATGCATATAATGACAGCACTGACCGATGTAATTTATGAGAAGCTTTCTAGTATTGAGAAAACAATTGCTAATAAGCCCTGCTGGGAGAAAACAACTATATATTAGTCCACACAATTTACCTACATAACTTATTTCAGCAAGGAGTAATCCTGAGAAATAACAACAGAAAGGAAGCAAAGGGGGTGTAACGGATCTCCAGTCTGGTGGGAGCTGACTGATCCTACATAGCACAATGTCAAATACATTGATTCAACATTTTTTGATTGATTTGAAATTCTGCTGTACTAACCTTATAAATGTACTCGGATGGGGTGGGAGGGAGAGGTGTTTATTACAGCTACACACTAATCGTCTTTGGAGCTAATTTCCTCAAGTGTGTACATTGAAAACCCTGAGGAAGTTAGGTATTAATTGAAACAGAAAGCTCAGATCAGAAGAGATTCCAGAATAGACTGTTAATGTGCATATTATTTTTTTTTAAATGTATTCATTGTGTTTTATGAAGTATTCATTATGATTATATTTTCATAAATGCTTTGTAGCATTAATCATATTATACAGTTCTGATTATTTTCTCATTATTAAACTGTTCTTTCTTTGTTGTAATGAAAAGGAAAGTGTAACATGCTTTTTAGATTTACAGTAGATAGAAGGAAACGTCCCTTTTTGATGCTTGCAGGTCTACAGCTGTCAGACCATGTTAGATTTGCAGGTTGCTTTATGCATTTTCTGTTGCAAGTTCCACATTACTTGGGTTAATGCTAGACATCTGGAGTATCATAATGTAGTCAATGGGACCATAACCAGTCTTTTCAACAGTCAGTGTGAATGTCAAATGTGGGCGAAGCGCTCAAGTACAATACCTGCTATAGCTAAAATGAGGAAAAGGTTCCAAGAAGGTCATTCCCATCTCTGGACTCAGAGTTAGGTGATGATGCAAACAAATGAAAGGCTGATATAGTAATTGGTTAGGAAGCCCATATAGTGATCAAAATAACCATTGGCTGGCATTGTAGGTAATCAGCAACAGGAAGGATCTATGGGATTCATTGAACAAAACGATGGTATGTATATTTTACCACAAAAACTGCCTCAAACTTAAGGGCTTGTTGGAGAAATTCATAAAACTATTGCACAGACTCCTTTGGCATAACTAACATTCTAAGGAAAGTGCCATATAAAATATGATCTGCTTAGGATGTTGCATCAAATATTTTCTCAGTAGCTGAAATCGCTCAGAAGTATGAAACAAGGTTTACAGCATTGTAGTAATTTCTTTGTTGTTTATTGATATGATCTTCTGACATATTCTGATATGTTTAAAGAGTAAGGCACTGATTTGGAAAACTGCCAGTGCTATGATCAACGCATGAAAGATAGTGGGCACTTACAAAGGTATTCTCATCTTAGACATAGCCACAGTATACACAGATCCACCTATAGACCCACTACTATTTCCAGAATTGGGGTTTATCGATCACTGGCTGTGGTACTGTGTGCAGCTCTCTCAGTGCCCTTCTTTGGGTGTTAGTCTATGAAGCATGCTTGGTTGTTTCAGTGACCCTCTTAGAAGTGAATGGAAAGACCACCTCTCTTTTAATGCTCTGCTACGATATGTTTACCAGCTGCCAACTCACCAGCAGGGTCACATATATCAGCCATTTATGACATACCATATCCAGTGAATATGCAAAAAATGTCCAGTATAGGAATGTTATACATGCTACATATGGTTTACACCAGAGTAATGACTAGACTGGAATCACTTGTAGAGAGGAAACTAAAGCTTCTTATACAAAATCATAATAGAATGTACAGTATAGTAAAAATGGACTAAAATAGATAACAAGATTTGCAATGCCAGACACAACATTTAGACAAATGCAGTGCTGTTTCTGGACATTTTATACAATATGTTTAAATAGTTTGTCTGGGCTAAAACATTATTTTTTTAATTAGAATGGGAGAGGTGAAAAAAAACATACCTGTCCTTGGTGCTCCTGTGTCCTCCCAGCAAGGTCTGGTAATTCTGCTCAGCTTTCTTCTTGCAGTGAAACTTGTCACCAGCTGTGACGTCCCGGATCCTTTCCACTGAGGCCGCTGTTTGGTCTAAGTGGTCACGTGACTGCTGAGACCAATCAGCAGCCACAGGAAGGGACCTTTAGGCCGCTAAGGCCGTTGATTGACCTCAGTAGTCACATGTGAAGTGAAATTCAACAATGGATCTGAAGGACCAAACTGACCTGGCATATTAACACAGAATACCCCTTCAAGGTCCATGTAGAACAACAAATAAATGGTACCCATACTAGGATCTGTGTTTTCTGCTTAATATTTTAAATATCTATGTGTAACCCTGGGTGTAATGCTGAGTATGTGGATCCTGTACAATAATAATGTTAGAACAGTATGATACAAATAAACTGTAGGATATACCACTCTCCACCTCTGCCTTCTGATTTTCTGCAATGTCTGTTTTACTGAATATTTTACTGTTCTTCTCTCCTGGTTATATTATGATTCATTAACTTGTTCTATAAATCAGTTTTTATTGCTTTTTTATATTTTACATATGGCATTTTAGAGCAGTTTTATACCATCATTAAGTTCTGTTATGGTATTACCGACATCATTTATTTGTCTTCATCTCTCTGATGTCCTAGTGGTTTGTACTGTCTCATTAATCTACAGTGGCATGATTCCTGTATTAAAAAGCTTTGATTGGCCCAATGGCTTATTTTCAGTTTTGCATTTGTTAGTATGCCATGGCTTAAAGGGGTTGTCTAGGAAATATTTTGGTATGGTCTATTCTTAAGATACACAGACTTGGACTGGCCCACTGTGATCCAGTGAATGCCCTTTTGCTTTTTCAATGGGCAATTGGAGACCGGTAACCATCCTTATTTGCTTACCTATTCCTGCTCCTGGTCACTGCATCTTTCCACTTCCTCTTCAGCCTCCAGTGGGTCCCTGTGCACCACACATTACGTCATCAATTCATAGCATTATGTGCGTCACACAGGGCTTTTTAAAGACTGAAGGGGAAGCAGAGGAGTATCAGGATTTGAACTAGTGTCTTGTGGTTTTCCTGGTTTGTTCTCAGCCTTTTAGCTATTTGTCTGATTGTGTTTGGTCTCTGGCTATTTGCCTGATTGTGTTTGATCTCTGGCTCTCTGTTGCATGTGCTTCTTTGTTGTCTGCTGGAGTTTGGGAGCCCCAGGTGTATTCATTTTGTAATCCTTTCAGGTGTTGCCAGGCTTTATTTAAGTCTGTCTGTTCACTCAGTGCTGTTTTTTTTATTTTATTTTATTTATTGCTTTTGCAGCTAATTTTTGGTCCCTGTATTCTAGAGTAATATCTAGAGCTCTGCTGTCTCTAACCTGGGGGTAGTGGTGAGAGACTCATTCTCTATAGTTTGTCTTGGTGGTTGTGGTTTCCCATTACACTTTGTCTCACCATTTTCCTCTTTCCTACATTTAGCCTGTTTTGTGTTTGTGGGCATGCTTGGCTTGCTAGTTTGCCTAATTCCAGTACTTTGTCTTACAGCAATCTCTTCGCTAGGGGTGCCCAAATTTAGAACACCAGACCCTAGAATATTGTAGCCCTTTTCCCTCTGTATCTGTACAGGTCTTCGTGTTTAGAGAGAGTAGCTGTCGGGGCCAACAGCTGCAGGCAGGGATTAGCTAGCCGACGAAGCCTAGGGACAGTTTTCCCTACCCCTGCCAGCAGTAGTAGGCTGGTCCCCTAGAATTAATTCCACTGGTGGGCCCTAGAGAGCCCAGTCTAACACTGAGGATAGACCATAAATATATGATTATGGGGCAGCTGAGCAGCAGTACCAGTGCCTGTCCACTACAGGGGGCACTGAGCCATCTGCCTCCAGTCCTGTGTTGTGTATAGTATGGGTGTTAGATCGCTCCCCACAATCAATACATTTATGGTCTATTCATAAAAAAATTATATCCTGGACAACCCCTTTAAGTTTTGACAAGTATGGGAGTTGCATTTCAACTCTCAATTTCTGTTCTCAGAGGATGTAAGGTGTCCACATTGAGAACATCTGGAGTGGCACTGTATTGACATCAGAGCAGGAAAAAGTCCACTCGGCAGCAAACCAAACCAAACCATGGTATTTCTTATTACGTTATATTGCGGTATAATAACCAATTTATAGTCTGGCCAAGCCATAAATCATTTCATATTATATTGTTATACTAAACACAAGTAACTAAACTGTATATATTGTATTTACTTCATAGGTCATCCAGGGGAATTTAGAACATCAGTAACACTGTCATAGCAAATACAGGGAGAACATACTGCACATTGTATATGGCAAACAGATATTATTGATTTGTCAACGTCCCAATCACTCCTATTTGCTCAATACTGTAACCTGAAATTTCATTTTGCCACCTCTGTTCCTAACACACAATGGAGAAATAGTAATCATGTCAGAATGGAAAGTATCCTTGGTAACGTGGAATATTAAGTAAAGAATATTTTCTCCGATTCAATCTTGCAGGTAAAACTTACTGTAAAATAGCAAAGAAAAAGGCTATAAATAACTGATATACATGAAAACTGTAAGAACTGCTCTAAGCTGTGTTTTAATCATCACTTCACCGGGGCAATTACTTCAGGATGCCATGTTATCTCCTGCAAGGGTCCTTGTCAGTAATCGGCATTCTCTCCTATCACAAGGTAATTTCTAGTTAGCATATTAAAGTAATCAGGGGAGTCTTTATGTGCTAGAACCAGAAATAGTTCTCAGAATAGACTAGACTAGTAATCTCCCATCCTTCAGCACGCACATTTTGGACCAAATGATAAAAATTAGAAAGCTGGCCCCAAACAAAGGATTAGAAGTGTATACTTCTTATGTGCAAAATTAGCTGAGAAAGTAAAAATTCAGTCTTGTCACAGATGCCTATCTATGTGAAAGGTTTAACATCAGAATATTCTGGATCTGGTAGTAAATGACCTGCCAAATGTCTATTTTTGAAAATAATTTAATTTCCCATAATATAACAATTAGCCCCTATGAACACAACCATAGTTGTTTTCAATATATTGTCAGCAATTGTGGACCCAGTCATTTCTATGGCCCCATACACACTTCCTTAGTTTTAACTGATCGGTGTCTGGGCCGCAGAAGCTATCTGCAAATTATGGAGAAAGTCCTATCCTTGTCCGTATTTGCAGCACAGACTCATCCATACAAGTGTAGAGGATCATACAAGATACAGTCCTATGAAAAAGTTTGGGCACCCCTATTAATCTTAATCATTTTTAGTTCTAAATATTTTGGTGTTTGCAACAGCCATTTCAGTTTGATATATCTAATAACTGATGGACACAGTAATATTTCAGGATTGAAATGAGGTTTATTGTATTAACAGAAAATGTGCAATATGCATTAAACCAAAATTTGACCGGTGCAAAAGTATGGGCACCTCAACAGAAAAGTGACATTAATATTTAGTAGATCCTCCTTTTGCAAAGATAACATCCTCTAATCGCTTCCTGTAGCTTTTAATCAGTTCCTGGATGAAGGTATTTTGGACCATTCCTCTTTACAAAACAATACAAGTTCAGTTAAGTTTGATGGTCACCGAGCATGGACAGTCCGCTCTCAAATGATCTGAAAACAAAGATTGTTCAACATAGTTCTTCAGGGGAAAGATACAAAAAGTTGTCTCAGAGATTTAACCTGTCAGTTTCCACTGTGAGGAACATAGTAAGGTAATGGAAGACCACAGGGACAGTTCTTGTTAAGCCCAGAAGTGGCAGGCCAAGATAAATATCAGAAAAGCAGAGAAGAAGAATGGTGAGAACAGTCAAGGACAATCCACAGACCACCTCCAAAGAGCTGCAGCATCATCTTGCTGCAGATGGTGTCACTGTGCATCGGTCAACAATATAGCGCACTTTGCACAAGGAGAAGCTGTATGGGAGAGTGATGAGAAAGAAGCCGTTTCTGCAAGCACGCCACAAACAGAGTCGCCTGAGGTATGCAAAAGCACATTTGGACAAGGCAGCTTCATTTTGGAAGAAGGTCCTGTGGACTGATGAAACAAAGATTGAGTTGTTTGGTCATACAAAAAGGCGTTATGCATGGCGTCCAAAAAAAACAGCATTCCAAGAAAAACACTTGCTACCCACTGTAAAATTTGGTGGAGGTTCCATCATGCTTTGGGGCTGTTTGGCCAATGCCGGCACCGGGAATCTTGTTAAAGTTGAGGGTCGCATGGATTCCACTCAGTATCAGCAGATTCTTGAGAATAATGTTCAAGAATCAGTGACGAAGTTACGCCGGGGATGGATATTTCAGCAAGACAATGATCCAAAACACCGCTCCAAATCGACTCAGGCATTCATGCAGAGGAACAATTACAATGTTCTGGAATGGCCATCCCAGTCCCCAGACCTGAATATCATTGAACATCTATGGGATGATTTGAAGCGGGCTGTCCATGCTCGGCCACCATCAAACTTAACTGAACTTGAATTGTTTTGTAAAGAGGAATGGTCAAGAATACCTTCATCCAGGATCCAGGAACTGATTAAAAGCTACAGGAAGCGACTAGAGGCTGTTATCTTTGCAAAAGGAGGATCTACTAAATATTAATGTCACTTTTCTGTTGAGATGCCCATACTTTTGCACAGGTCAAATTTTGGTTTAATGCATGTTACACATTTTCTGTTAGTACAATAAACCTCATTTCAGTCCTGAAATATTACTGTGTCCATCAGTTATCTGATATATCAAACTGAAATGGCTGTGGTAAACACCAAAATATTTAGAACTAAAAATGATTAAGATTAATAGGGGTGCCCAAACTTTTTCATAGGGCTGTATCTGAGATTGCGGAAACATACTGATGCAATGCGGATATGTTTTTGCAGATTACAGGTCAGTAAAAACCCTTATGGTTATGTCCATATAGACGTACGGAGCATCTTTTCTTACAACTTTGTGTTATGCCATTCCTCTGTTCAGTGGTGTAATTAGGAATGCCGGGGCCCTGTGGCATTTTCAAACCCCAGAGTATAATAATCGGAGACCCAGGGGAATAAAAACATAAAAAACTACTGTTTCTTACCTGTCCCCGGCTCCTACGCTGTCTTCTCCGCTGCCGTCCTTCTTCAATGACGTCGGACGTCACATGACCCGGAATGCAGGCCAGGTTCATGTAACGTCAGAGACGTCAGTCAACTAGGAAGGAGGCCTGGCCAGGATCGTGGAGAGGTAAGTAACAGTGTTTCTTATGTTTCTTACCTCTCCCGGTTCGCCAATCATTATACTCGGAGGTCCAAAAAGACCCCCCCGAGTATAATGATAGCAGCGTTAGCGGCTGTCACCGGGCCCCTAATGTCCCGGGCTCTGTGGCAGCTGCCTCTGCTGATATGGCTGTAGTTACGCTACTGCCTCTGTTATTCCTACTAGAAATGTATTAATACATTTACAACTGTGCATTACCAGTCCTCTCTCGCTCTGCCTATCAATATCTCCACTAAGGATACCTTTCTTACAGTAAAATATGTAGGAGATTGTATATGGAATCCGAATTGTAATCCTCTGTATCACAGGAAACATCAGAATTAAAGGGGTTTTACTGTGAACATGAACATAACCTTCCTTATATTTGTAGACAAGTGATATTTAGACATTTTTTTGCAGATATAAATAATTAAAAAGTTGAGTTTTAAAGATTTTCTCTAACCATTTTAGCAGTGACAGTCTTTTGTATTGATTGGTTGCCAATGGATACAACCATAAATTCAGGGACTTTCTATGCTCTGGCACTTGTTAGAAATCCAGACATGACTTCCTTATTGTGAATAGGCTATCAAGCAGGCACACTACATGTATGAGAAGATAACCTGGCCACAATAAGGAAATCATGGCAGGGTTTCTGACAAGAGGCCAGACCATAGAAACTTCCTGCATTTATGGTTGTGACCAAGCAAGAAGACAGACTGCCACCAGTAAAATGGCTAGAGAAAATCCTTAAATCCTCTGTAAAATTTGTAATCCTATTAATATTATAAATGTGAAAGTTTGTGGGTTTGTGAGTTTGGATGTTCGGATGTTTGTTCCTCAATCACGCAAAACCCGCTCGACCGATTTGGCTGAAATTTTCCACAAACATAGTCACTACACCCGATTGTGCAATAGGCTACTTTTCGTCACAATAGCGCACATACGTTTGTGCCAGGACCCCCACAAAACCCAAACTCACACCACCATCTCTGCAATCTCACACACTTTGGACCATAGCAAGCCCCAAAATTCATATTGCCCTCTGCAGCCTCGCCCCTAACCCCACACAATCTCATATACATATACTTTACCACTTTGCCCCTCACCTTAACTATACTCCAGGAGGCGCTCTTTAACGCTCCGGAGCAGCCATGTTTGCCGACCCCCACCGCTCTGACAATCCGCGACACCGCCCACCCATGTCAATACCCCTAGGCGCTCTAATAAATGCAAAAAAAAAGTTTCAAAAAAGTAAAAAAAAATATAAAAACAAATAAAAAGGATTAAAAATTCAAATCACCCCCCTTTCCCTAGAACACATATAAAAGTAGTTAAAAACTGTGAAACACATACATGTTAGGTATCCCCGCGTCTGAAATCGCCCGCTCTACAAAGCTATACAAATATTTTTCCTATTCGGTAAACGCTGTAGCGGGAAAAATGGTCAAAAGTGCCAAACCGCCGTTTTTTCACTGTTTTGATTCTGATAAAAATTTGAATAAAAAGTGATCAAAGCAATAACATTTCCCGAAAATGGTAGAACTACAAAGTACACCCGTTCCCTCAAAAAAATACGCCCTATACATCCCCGTACACGCACGTATAAAAAAGTTACGGCTGTCGGAATATGGCGACTTTTCAAAAAAAAATTTTTTTTAACACAGTTTTGGATTTTTTTTTAAGGGGTCAAAATGTAAATGAAACCATATAAATTTGGTATCCCCAGCATCATAACGAAACACAGAATACAGGGGACATGTCATTTTGGCTGCACAGTGAACGCCGTAAAAACAAAGCCCGTAAGAATGTCGCAGAAATGCATTTTTTCTTCAAATCCACCCCATTCTGAATTTTTTCCCTGCTTCCCAGTACATTATATAGAATAAATAATGGTGGCATCATGAGGAAAAAATTGTCCCGCAAAAATTAAGACCTCATATGGCTCTGGGAGCGGAGAAATAAAAAAGTTATGGGGTTTAGAAGGAGGGGAGTCAAAAACGAAAATCAAAAAATGCCATCGGCGGGAAAGGGTTAACTTCAAATACTTCTGTCCCAAAGTCACTATGTAAAGTTTCTCACAACACCGTATATATAGCAGCTCAAATACAAAGTAACTTCAACACAAAAGTCTCACGTATTCTCTGAATTACAGCAAAAACAAGATACAAAGTTACATTTCATATCCCATACCTTATACACAGTACGAAAACCTTACCCGCGCCTGTATATACCCACTTCTACAATCACCGCAGACGAAGTCGCGGGTACCAGCTAGTT